>NC_035164.2:33242526-34589526 GCF_001659605.2 Manihot esculenta
TTCAACACTGCTTGAGGGTTGTTTAAATGCCCTTCCGTGATTGCTTTTCTTCGTCGAGTATTCTCAACAATTCCTGCAACTACCATAGCCATGCAAGAAAAGAATAAATCGATTCCCATTCTCAATTTAACACCGAATCTCACTGGCTCACCCTTTATTTTTGATGCCAAGGGAAGATTACTCTATCATACAAAATAACCCATGATATTATAGAAATAACTAAAAACATAGCAAAAGAGCCTACTGGGATTTCAAAATTGGAGGTTAGGTGTCTGTCCATAGAGATAGCTTGAAGCATTTGTAATGAGTCTTGACTAATGTTTATCGAGATCATAATCCCTGTAGACCATCTTGGGATAACTCTAATGATAACTTTGAGTTCTTCTACTGTTTCTATTGTGCAAAGACTCCATGAGTTTGATGCTGATCCATCTGGAGCTAAATCTATGATGCAAGCCTTGTTCAAGAACCTAATAACAATATTTTTTTTTATTAATACTAATTAATGCATTGGTTTCTTTAGTTACTATTTTAGTTATTTAATAATACTTTAGATTCTCAGTTTGTAAAATGGGTTCTAGATTCTTCTTGTGATAATACTTGCTATATGAATCTCTTGGTGGGAATGGAACTTTTCTATTCTTGTAAACAGCCACGAGGACTTGGGTAAATTCAAAGGTAGACAAACTTAATATTCTTGTCTTAAATGTATCTAAAATGAAGGGTATGGTAATGAGGCCACCTTTTCTTCTCATAGGAGAATGTTGATGGGTTAATTAGGATAAAATAATATTTAAATTGGGTTAAAAAAAATTCCATTAATTATTTTTCCTAGCCGTCCGGATTCCAAATATTCTATTCTGTATGTGTGTTTTATCTGCAGAACGTTTTTGATGAAGACAAACTGTATATTTATTGAAATGTAATGAAGTCTTCTAAGTAAATAGTTTGAACTCTGGAATTAGCCATCAACAATTGGAGCTCGCCCTAGGGAGCTGATCACTAATGGGTAGGCCTGAAACCAGTGAGATTGATGGAACAACGCAGCACTCGGCTCCTCAGCCTGCAGAAGTTGCACCACAGACTTGGCATCAAGTTGGGGAAAATATTCAACCTGGGATTCTTCATCAAGATTATTCCTCTACAGCTCCAGTGGTGCTTGACAATAACATAGTTCTTGGACATCCTTGGACGACAGGATTATTCGACTGTCATGAACATCAAACAAATGGTAATTTATCTCATCGCCAATTGACAAGTCCTCTCATGTGTTAATTTAATTTATAATACAAATTTGTAGTCTGCCTTGCACTTGGCAGCTATTATGACAGCATTTTTCCCTTGTGTAACATTTGGGCAGATCGTGGAAGTCCTGGATGAGGGACAATTGAGTAAGTTTCCTCGATTCCCGAGTCCATGCAAGTTTTTCCCGTCGCTAATAATATTAAGACATGCTGTGATTACTTACAGCTTGTCCTTTGGGGAGTTTGATCTACGTAATAATGATGCCTAGCTTGTGCTTTCAATGGATTATGGGCTCCAAATACAGAGAAAAATTGAGGAGGATTTATAATTTGGTAGAAGCTCCTTACAGTGATGTGATCTCTCACTTCTTCTGCCCATATTGCTCTCTTTGTCAGGAGTTTAGAGAGCTCAGAAACAGAGGACTTGATCCTGCTCTGGGTACTTGCTACAATTTTTTTTGAATCAATTCCAATCCATTTTGTTTAGAAATGTTAAAGGGTATAAAAATAATTTAAAAAGAAGGAATAAATTTTATTAACAGTGGATTTTGATGATAGGATGGAATGGGATACTTGCTCAACAACAAGGAAGACATTATCATCATGAACAAGTAAATGTTCCTCCTCCAGGTCAAGTGATGTCTAGGTGACAATGTGACCTCCATTTGCTTATGAAGGTTGTGCAAGTTCCTTCAACTAAAATTCCTTTTTCTTATGTTTTGATTTTATAAACATTATGCCTAAGACCATCTGTAAAATTAGAATAAGGTTAGAAGTCAGGAACTTTTGTGTAGAAACTTCTAGTTCCATGATCTGTCCAAAACATTGGATGATTGGTCGAGCGCATGGATTTTATCCTCAATTTTATCGAAGCCAGTCTCAAGCAACTTCAGCTTCAGCCTTGTTCAATTTCTTTTGTTTTGTTTTGTTTTGTTTTGTTTTGATAGAATTGCTACTAACTAATTAAATTATTTACAAATACTCAACCTGCAAAACAATGTATATCAATCAATAGCAATTCATAAATTTGGTTTATTATGTATTCAAAATACATGAAAATAAATTTTATTTAATTTTTTTCCACAATACTAATTATTAAAATAATTATTTCCTTTTAGTAATTGTTCCATAAAAAATAAATGAATTATTTTTTTTAAAAATAAATTATTTTTTGTTGAATCACTACTTATCACTTAAAATGGTTTTTTAATAGAATTAAATCACTAAGATTAAAAGCTAAGAAAGTTTAAAAAAATTGCTCAGAATAAAAAAACTCTTTTAAGTAGAAATTTTTTTACTGTGTATATATATTATTAATAAATAAATACAATATTATTTAAAAATTATATTATGTGTGAAAATTATTATATATCACAATATTATTTTATTTATTAGTGGGTGCTTGTAAAAATTTATGTAGCATTTATTTATAGAAAATAATTTATATTTAAAAAAATATTTTCTGTGAAAGTTTTTTTTTATAATAACTTTTATAAAAAATATTTTTTAACGAAATAATTTATTTTTTATTATTTAATTTTAATTTAAAAAATAAAATTTTTTAATAAATTTATATATAAAGGTTTAATAAGGATGAAAAATGATTTTTTTTTCCTATTAAAATGACTTTTTTCCCTCTAATCAAAGAAAATATTTCATATTCCAAACATGAAAATATTTTCCTGAATTAATTGATTGGTTAGTATCCAACCAATAGGAGGACTAGTCAAACAAGAAGACTTCGTCTTCTATTCAAGATGCAATTGAGTTCCAAGGAGAGAAATGGAAGACCAGAGTCTACAGAGATCCAATAACTGGCTGGAAGGTCTATCTAAGGGTTTATGTCATGAACTGGAGCTCTTTTCTCTCCATGGCCTGAAAATTGTGCAGGCACATCGGGGTTTTATACGCTGTAGTTTCGTGGTCTCCAATCGCATATGTGTTAGTTTTTACTTTCTTCAACTTAATTAATCTTCTTGTTTGTTCTGTTTGTGGGAGGTTGTTTTGTTTGATTTTCTACATGATTTTTAGGATGGAGATGGGAATTGGCATGTGGGTGCTTTGGCTACTTTGATTGATGATGTTGGAGCTGCTGCTATATTCTCTTTGAGTGGCCACATTAAAGCATCTCTTGATTTCAGCATTTCTTTTTATTCTACAGCTAAGATTCATGTAATTTCTTCACTTCATCTCTTTTTCTTAGTGTTTTGTGATTTGGGGTTCTTGGATTTGTAAATTGTTGAGTAATACTTGTATGAAGTTCCTGGGATTTTGGGTTTTTTTTGGGTTTGTAAATTGTTTGAGGAAATACCTATGTGAAGTTTTGGGTATTTGGGAAGTCTAATGTATACTAATGATTGACAAATAGGTGATGCTAAGAAAAAACACATTCCAGCCATTGCTTATTAAAAAAAAAAAAATTCACCGAAAATCATGCTTAATCAATGTGGAAAAGCTAATACTCAAGTGATCATGTGTTTGTCTTTGTCTCGCCTCTTGTACAGCTCTTAGTTAGAATACTGTTAAAATACCTACTAATTGGTTTGAAGTTTGACCTCTCTAATATAATCAAGCTGTTTCCATCAACTACACAAGTAGCCTTGGTGCTGTAAAGGCAATTTTGATAGATTAGAGTAAGAAAAAAAATAATGCAATTCCTATCATTTCTTACTTATTTAGAACTTTTGATCTTATGTTATGAAAATATGGCAGGACAAGGTGGAGATAGAGGCAAAGGTTGTAGGAGAGAAGGGAAGGCTAATGTCAGTAGTTGTGGAAGTAAGGAGGAAGGATAATGGAGAATTAATTGCTTTAGCTAAGCAATGGATGGCCTTCCACAGTATTGCAAGTAAGTATTGAGCTTAAGACCAGTTATGCTTGATATGGTTTCATGTTCTTTGAATTAACTGGGTTATAGAGAAGAACATAAAATTCAGGCATCATGGTTTTGTAATGCTATGCATTTCACATAATATCAACACATACGAGGATCATGGTTTTGTAATATATTGATGATAAAATCCCAATTCAGTTTGTGGCTTTCTTCAAATAGTTGGTCATTGTGCTATGATCTCTTCACTCAACCATGGCTTTCTGTCAAAGGGTTTTATTTTATTTTATTTTATTTTTCTTTTTGGATACTTATATAAATTGCTAGTAAGAATTAGAGAAAGGAAATTGCCAAAACGGTCCTTGTTGAGTAAAATTACAAATATGCCCTTATATAATTTAAATTGATTAGTAAAAATAAAATGATAAAATAATAATTGACATGATATTTTCTTTCTTTATTTATTTCTTTTCTTTTCTCCTCCCATCCACTTAAAATTATATATATAATGATTTGTGAACATGGGATGGGATGCAAATTTCTCTAAATTTTCTTTAATAATATCTTCCTCAAAGGAAATTTATATAATGTTACAACTCCATATAATGAATATTTCTTGATAATTGCAGAAAGTACCCATTACTAATTGGTGATTCATAAAATAGGATAGAAACTTTTCACCATAATACTAGTGGAAGAAATCCCACTTTTACTTTGAAACTTTGAGTCAATATTCAAATTAGCCCAAAATTAAATATTTAGCCCAATTAACTCAAACATTTTCGTTTAAGATGAAATTAAAACCTATTTGGCGAAAATATATTAAAATAATAATTTTTAAATATATTAAAATAATAAATGAGATTTCTTAATTATCCACATTTTAACCTTAAATATATATACCACATAGTAACTATAATTTTAATTATATATAATGTTTAGTAGTTTTTAATTTCACTTATCCATGCTATTTAGTCTTTTTAACTAAAATAAACAAATAGATTAACTTTTTTATAAGAAAAAATCTAACAAAAGAACTAAAAAAATCTAATTTTACAAAATGTAAATTATATTTTCAAAATGTAAAAATTAATTAAGTAGTTAATTGTTATTAAAATAGATGTACTTTTTACGAATATTTTTTTGTTTATTTTAACTTTGTAAACTTTTAAATATTTTATTTTAAATTAATTAATTTTTTAATTAAAAACTTTATAAAATTTAGAAAGAAAAATGCGAAAACTTACATACAAATGATAAAATTAAAAAAATATATAATTTACATAATTCAATTAAATAAAAAATATGAAAAGAATATAAATTTAATTAACAAGACTCTTGTTTAAAAAATAAAATATAATTACGTCCTCTGTAATCAAAGGTTTGAGATTATGTAAACATGCTCTCAATAGCATTTCTCTGGATATTATAATGTAGAATAACAGGATTTACATAAATTTTGGAAAAATCATTAATTCTTACAACAATTTTCACTATAAATTACAACGACTCGACTATTACAAAATTCATAAAACAAACATATTATGCCACTCTAATTTAATGTAATATAATTAATTTTAATTATATAATTATCCTGTTTGTACTATATAATCTCTCCCTTATCCTGATTGTGTCTAGTTTCAGGTTTCTTTGACCGAGACAGATAGAGGGATACAATCAATACAGATGACAAAATTCAACCCCGATTCTCAAAAGAGCACGCAATGTATTTTTTTCTTTTTTGAAATGGATATACGAAATTAATCCATCAAAGTAATACCTTAATTAAACTCTTGATACATCTTCTCCATCGATAACTTTATCATCATATTTATGTATTATTCTTCTTCCTCCTGGTCATCATCTCCGAAATTTGACGATTGATCTTTGGAAGGACCATATGCCCAACAACAGAATACGAAATATAGCAAATTCAAAAAACTCATAATTGCAAGAAGTCCATAGTACTTGTCATAACGACCCTTGTTAATATTATCAGGAACCCATCCATCTTTGCCTCCTTTCGAAGTACTTTGATTAACAACACTCAGAATAACAGTTGCCAATAAATTTGCCACTGACGATCCTAGTCCAGATAGAGCACCAGCAATACTTGAGAGGCTCTTTGGAAACTCTGAATAAAAGAACTCTGATTGGGCTATAGAGTTAAATGCTTCTGCTAAGCCATGAAAGCAAAATTGTGGAATAAGCCATAGTGCAGACATCTGCACCACAGCTTGAGGATTGTTTAAATGCCCTTCCATGATTGCTTTTCTTCGTCGAATATTCTCAACAATTCCTGCAACTACCATTGCCATGCAAGAAAAAAATATACCAATTCCCATTCTCAATTTAACATCGAGTCTCACTGGCTCACCCTTGATTTTTGATGCTAAGGGAATGATTACTCTATCATAAAGAACAATCCATGCTATTACAGAAATGATTAAGAACATAGCAAAAGTGCCTGCTGGAATTTCAAAATTGGGAGTTAAGTGTCTGTCCATAGAGATAGCTTGGAATACTTGCAATGAGCCTTGACTAACATTTATCGAGATCATAATCCCTGTGGACCATATTGGGATAACTCTGATAATAACTTTAAGTTCTTCTACTCTCTCTACCGTGCAAAGACTCCAAGAATTTGGTTCTGATCCATCTGAAGCTAAATCTTGTTCTGGGTTTGTGATGATGCAAGCCTTGTTTAAGAACCTAACAATAATAAATTTTTTTTATTAATACTAATTAATGGATTGGTTTCTTTAGTTACTACTTTGAGTAATTTAGTAATACCTTAGATTCTCAGTTGGTACACTGGATTCTGAATTCTTCTTATGATAATACTTGTTGTATGCATCTTTTGGAGGGAATGGAACTTTTCTATTCTTGTAAGCAGCCACGAGGACTTGTGCAAAGCCGGTAAGCAAATTCGTGCGTTCTTTTTGCTTGAAGTAAAGTGGAGAAGCAACAAAGAATAAAAAAACAGACAAGAACATAAGAATTGCAGGAACCGCATAACCGACTTTCCAACCATAACGTTCTTGGATATAAACAACTACTGTCATAGACAGAAGAACAGCAATGGCTGTGCAGGCATAGTACCACCCGAAATAGCTTTCTAACAGTCCTTTGTTTTTGGAGTCAGATCTTTTAACCAATTGATCAGCCCCAAATGCTAAGGAACATGGCCTAATACCACCAGCGCCAATAGAGACTAAGCCCATAGAAATGACAAGTATAGCCATTTGGAGTGTTGTTGGGTTTTCACATATTTCTTGGGTCATTTGGTTGCACTGGAGAGGTCTCAAAAACGGAATCATGGCTGTTAACCACATAAGGATCGTTCCCTACATCAAAATTTATGTGATTAATTAGCATCATAAAATAACTCATTTAAAAGATAGTAGATGAGATTTATATTTGTTGAGGAGAATTACCAAGAGACTGAATGTTGAACCTATGCCAATGGTGAGAAAGCGACCCAAGTATGAATCAGAGATTAAAGCACCCAAAAGAGGTGTGAAATTTGTAGCAGCATTCCAAAGGAAGATTGTAGTAGTAGCTTGGGTTACACTCATGTGATATTCTTTCGTCAAATAGAACACCATGTTTGGTAAAAGTCCATGGCTTGCCACTCTCTCAAAAGAATCATTTGCTGGTTAAAATTAATGATACACAAAAATAATTTCATTATAAATGTTTGCTTATTTTCTTTCTAGTATAAAATCAAAGATAAAACAGATTTTTTTTTTTACGTACCTAAGATGAATGGTATAGTAATGAGACCACCTTTTCTTCTTCTTGTTGAAGAATGTTGGTGGGTAGTCACTTTTCCTGAAACATTACCCTTTTCTACTTTCTCCATTTCTCCACTCTAGCTTAATATAAAAAACTAGAGCGGAGAACAAGGAAGAGAGTAAGAAAAAGGAGAGAAAGGGAATAGAGAGGGAGCTTGCAATATCTTTTATCGAAGTGCATGCTCAATTTATATATATGTTTTATTAGCCATAAAAGGAAAATTCTTTGTTTACTAACCATTGGCTGGTTATAGGCAAAAATAGAAATAAAAGACTATTTTTATTAAATGAATATAGTAACAGTTAAATTCTTTTCCTGTGGTACATTCGTTTATGTCAAACCATGCATATATAGTATATCTTCAAACAGAATAAACAACCTGTAAAGAGTTAATAAAAGCAAAATGCAAGATTTAGCTAATTCTAGACATTAGAATTTCTAAGAGATTAGAATTCCAGCATTTCTAGTTTCCTTCAAAATTATCTAAAACTTTTGAGGGCAGAATTCATGGGAAGTCTTGATCCCCATTTCCTTGAAAATATTTCAAACTTTTTAAACCATTTTTCACTTAATTCAAAATAATTAAATTTATTTATTTAATAATTTTAAACTAGATATTATATATTCTCATATAATCTGTTAAACTTTTAACGCTTAAACAATAGTAGTCTGTTTCTTCTTCTAAAGATATTTTTATTAGAACCTATAAAATTTTCTGAAAGAAATTTGAGCTAAATGCTAATAAGCAAGAACTAAGGGCATCATTTCAATTTTAATTTCAAATTCAATTTCATTCTTGCCAACTAAAACTGGAATTGAAAATTTTGTTTAATTAATTTCAGTTTGATTTTAAACAATTTTGGTTCATTCTAATTTCAATTCCACTTTAGTTTTAGTTTATTAGGTCTTTGTTCCTACATCAAAACTTACAATATTTCCATGTTCCTTTTTAAGAAAAAAATAGACATAAATTCAATTAAACTGTTATATTTTTATTCAAGAGCTAAATAAATTTAATTTAAAATTTTGGCCCATTAAACTTTTTAAATAAGTCATCATCTAATATAATATTATTTTTTAATAATAAAAATATTTTTTATATGATAAAACTTTATTTTTATAATTTTAAAAGTTATTTATTATATTTATATATTTTTTAAAATTTTTATGATAATTAAAATACTAAAATTTTGATATTTTAAATTATAAAAAAAAACAGAGGATGTTTAAAGTTTTCTTTATATATATAAAAAAATAGTGTTGGAAAATTATTATATTAAAATATTTTATTATAAAAATTCTACAAAATAATGGAGGCTAATAAGAACACATGTACTGATATAAATGTGGATTTGACTGAGTCAAGATAATTAATAATTGCAAAAGTTCTCTTAATGTTTATCAAAATTTATAATTAGATTCTCAAGGTTTGAAAAGTAATTAATTAGGTATAGATTATGTAATATGTCAAATAATTAGTATAGTATATGACATAAAAATTAAAAAAAAAATATTATGAAACTAAAAAAATTGTAATTTATGGATTCTTGATAATATCTTAGTTTATGTATTTTATTAGTATTAGCAGTAAAAACATTGAAAGTTGGAATCTTGTTGGGATGGCTATTCATTTGAATAGATTGATCCCTCTTTCCTTCTTTGGCAGCTTCTTCATTTTCCCATTTCTCCAAGTTCTTTGATAAGGATACTGTTTTGAAACAAGTCCTGTAAGATTGCAAAAGATCAGCAATAAGCTTGCACAGCCAATTCCTCCAGGATATTGAAGATAGCTGAGGTGTTCATTTATATTGATCAAAATGGGTAGAAATGAAATCACTAAGGAGCTCAATGGAATGTCACAGTCGGATCAGCCTGCAATCACCATAACAGCAACTCATCAGCTTCAGGCTTCATCAGGCAATCAATCTGAGTCTCCCCAAGATTCTTCCTCTAGCTCGTTAGACTTAGATCTAGTGATTGGACGTCCCTGGACGACTGGATTGTTTGATTGTCGTCAAGATCAAACAAATTGTAAATTCCCAACTCACAAAATTAAAGATTTTCCTTTCTAGTTCTCGCCTGCAAGCTTAAGCTTTTTAAATTCAGCGATTTCCTGACATTTCTTATATGTTTTGACAGCCATTATTACAGCATTTCTTCCTTGTGTAACTTTCGGACAAATATCAGAAGTACTGGACGAAGGAAAGTCTAGTAAGTTCCCCATATTGCCTCCCTTTTAAATAAAAAAGAAAATCTTGGAATTTTGTAAAATGATTTTAAGTTTTTAACCAATGAATGCAGCTTGCAGGTGTAGGAGTTCCTGTTACTTGTTGCTGATGCTTGCTTCATATTCTCAATGGATTTTGAGCACCGAGTACAGAACTAAGCTGAGAAAGAAATTTCATTTGGAAGAAGCTCCCTACACAGATGTGGTGTCTCATCTCTTTTGTCCTTGTTGTTCCCTTTGTCAGGAGTTCAGAGAGCTTAAAAACAGAGGACTTGACCCTGCTCTAGGTACTATCCCTTCTCTTTTTTTTTTCTTTTCTTTCTTTCTTCTTATGAATCAACATTGTTTTACAGCACTGACTATTGAAGATTGTACTGTTAATTTTGGATGTAGGTTGGAATGGAATCCTGGCTCAACAACAAGGAAAGGAATCTGATGATAAACAACTAAATATTCCTCCTCCAAATCAAGCCATGTCCAACTAAATTCAATTTGTTTTTCCTGTATCTTGTGTTTGCAAGCAGGTAAGCACAAAATTGAAAGAGCAGACCTGCAAATTTTCAGCTTTAATTTTATTATTTTGGCGGAGGAAATATTCATAGTGTTGTTGATTATTTTTAATTCTATATATTAAGTTTGAAATCTATTTACAACTTAATAAAAAACAATTGATCAGTTTGTGTTTGTAAAGTTGAACATAGATTTATCAATTTGTATGGAATTCCTTTTCATATATCTCACGATAAAATTTTGAGATTTTCTTTCTTTTTCCATCATGAGTTAAAGATGGTCAAACTCGGAGGCCAAGAAGAGACCAAGTTGAAGAATACTTCCCTAGAACACATTCTAGAGGCAGAAAGCCTACTTTCATTTGAATTTAGTTTTATAATTTATCAAAAAATATTAGTCAATTTAATTTAGTTTTAGTCAAACTAACTAGTATGTATATTTAATAGTATGTATATTTAAATGGATAAATATTAAAAAATATTTATAATTAAAATTATATAAACTAAATAATATGAATATTCAAGATAGATTAATGGATTTTTTTAACAACAAAATTAAAGAATTTAATTTTATACAATATAAAAAACTTATTGAAAAAAAAAATTTAATTTTTACTACTTTTCATATTTATATCCTAACTTTAAAATTTTAGACAATAAAATTAATCTTTTCACAATTTAGACAATAAAACCAATCTTTTCACAATTGCCTAAAATTTAACCATTTCACTTAATCAATTTTGACTAAAAAAATTTACAATTCAATGTCATGCCACGTAGGTTTAATTCTAAAAAATTTATTGGATAAAAAAATTCAAACGTTCTGTTAATTCATATTTATATTCAAAACTTTAAATTTTGCGTAATAAAACTACATCTTTATAAATTTATCATAATTATAACTAAAATAATTGAATCTGAAAAGATTAATAGCAAATTATAATATAATTCTTAAAGTTTTATATTAATAAATATATAGTCCTTTAATTTAAATTTCATATTAAAAGTAAATTTATTTTATATTTATTATATATAATATTAAATAAATACTTATCACAAATAAATTTTCACTACATAAAATATTAAAGTATTTCCTTGAAAGTTTATACACACTAATGTACATATTTTTAACATATAAAAAGTTGTATTATACATCAATATTTATTAAGTAAAATGAAATATTACATGTTTTACGATGTAAAATTATCCCTTTATGATTTTTATAAAAATTTAAATATGTTAACCACGCTTTTATTATTTGAGATATTTAATATTTTTATTTTAATCACATATATAATAATTAAATTTATAAGGTGTATTAATTTAATGGTTGATCCGAAAAAAAATTATATTTCATATCAGTAATATTAAATAAGATAAAATATTATATATTTTATATTATAAATTTTAATTTTAAATTTTTATTAAACTATAATATATGTATAAGAATGAGAAGTAAATAATGAAATTAATAAAAAAAGAAATTATTGAAATAAAAATAGTAAAATATTTGAAATTTTTTATTTAATAAACTAATATAAAAAGATATTTTAATTATATAATTTTTAAATAAGAATGAATTGCTAATTTTTTAAAAATTTAAAGACTTAATAATAATTAATTATTTATTTATTTAAAATTAAGATAAAATTATATAGTAATTTTAAAAATTTCAAGGAGGCCATAATTCCACTTGTCCCCAACGTGGCTCTGCCACTGGCTATAAATGCCACTAACCTAATAATAAACGTTTGACAATCACACTAAGTAAACCACCAAGTTCAATAAATCCAATTAAAATAATATTACTTTAAAATTTTTAATTTTAGTTATTATTTTAAAAATAATTCCTAATTTTTCTTTAGAGTTCTCCAAATTTTAAATTTAATTTGAAACATTGTAAATCAACGGTACTTACTTGTTCTTCATTTTTTCTCAATATATTTAAATAAATTTTTAATGAGATTTATTTTTATGAAAATTTTTATTTTACAATGGTAATTGGATAAATTCTCCTGATTATATGGTTCCAAACACCACCTCATAGTTTTAGTAGGCTCCAATCTCCATCATTCATCAAATTGTTTTAATTCCAAATCCAACCACTGAACATCACTGTGCTTATGAAGCCTTTGGCGTTCACATTCAATATTCAGTAATTATCTTGATAAGAAGGAAGTTAAGAGACCTGAATGGTTCACTTGCAAGATGCTAACTATTTCAAATTCACAAGTATTCAAATGTTTAACATATTATTCCAGCTTCAACTCCCAAGTACTATGCTATTAATTCATTCTAACACAAACTGCCACGTGCATGATATAGATTGCACGAAAACTATAAAAGGACCATATAAGAGAGGTCGAACCTTGTACAGTCGTCGATTAGATCAAGCTTCAGACTCATGCCATTCCTGTAATGTTGGGATTCTGACTCCAATATTTTTCATGTCAAAGATATTGGCTGTTTCATTCAAACAGAAATCCAGGTTGCTCATGAATGCCAACTTTTAAAGCCAATCAAAATTCAAACACATGATATTACAAAGATTATAAACTATCAACAAATTAAAAGAACATCCAATTTACAGAGCAAGCTGAATGGGAAAACACTAGAAAGGTTTTCACTGACACATGTAGTCTTCAAAGAGGGAGTGCAAAAGGTAGAATGATAGATGGAGAAATCAGGTTTTCATTTGTTTTCTGAGCACAGAGATAAGCAGTGCTGTGAAATAATGAATAGGTAGATCTTATTTCCTTAGTAAAATGCTAATGGTGTCATGAACTAGTGACTTTAGTTTGGCTTCACCTCATTTAGAAGTATCTGAAGTCAGATGCAAAATGTTTATCTGGTAGCCATCTAAAATTATATCATGCCACAATTGTTCCTTCTCCGTGCATTCAAATCTGGTGGGCATTTTTAGAGAGTATCAGAAATTCATATGCAGATCCAAAAATCTGAGGGAAGCAGCCAATACAAAGATCTTAATTTCTCCTCCATAAAAGTTACTATTTCACTTCATCTGCCTTCATTCACATGCTATTATAACAATAACAACAACAACAACAACAACCAAGTCTTAATCCCAAACTAGTTGGGTTGGCTATGTGGATCTTTTTTTTCCTCCATCCAGCTCTGTAAAGAGATTCCTATAATTGAACTACAGCAAATTCAAGACAGTCTAAGAATACTTACCAACATGTACATCTGGTGTCGCAGCAGCTGTGGCATCAACAATAACAGAAACATTTTCATAATCCAGTGCTACTGCATCAAAGACAGTCTGCCTAATGCAATTTGGAGTTTGAACACCTAAAAATAACAAGGATAACTCAAATCACCCATACATCAACAATATCTCATTAAATTATTCTATTTTCTCCTAAAATTGCAATTACCAACTATCACCAAACTCTTAATTCCCTCCGTCTGCAGAAATGAATGAAGATGGGTGTTAAAAAATGCACTGAAGCGTGTCTTCACTATCTTATAATCCCCTTCTTTGATCACAAGGCCATCAACCAGTTCCGCTCCCTTGCTTCCCTTAGAAGTAGGACCCACTTTCCCTGAAGAGTACAAATGCCGGCGAAAAAGTTCCACATCTCTTCCTAGTGGATCATGTTCACGGACAACCTAAACCCACAAATTCCCATAACATTCACCATCTGCACGTAGAGACTTATGAACTAGAGTTTTTCAACTTGTGTCCACAAGGAATAGATCAAAATCAAGCCGAGCAATAAACAAATTATGAAAAGAACAAAGCAAAGTAGAAATACTCTCAGGTAAGCACACGGTTTTCTTTCCTTTCTGAGATAAACAATAGGCAAGTAAGATATTAACTTCCAAATTCCCCACAAAAAGGGTCCTTAAAGTCACTAACTGAACAGTCCCTAAAATTTTCTCTGTACAATTTTCTACTAACATAACATCAAGTACCCCCAAATCCAAGTAGAGCCCCAAATTTTCAGAAATTCCTATGAGTTACAATAGTTACTGAACATTATTGCCTAACAAACAGCACAGAGAAGTTGGGATCTAGCAATTACCTTTGGAATATTGTTTCGCAACAGAAATTCATACACTTTTCTATGGCAACTAAAATTTCCCAAGAATTACAACTTACCCAGGAGAAAACAGAGCTTATTAAAGAAAGAGAACTGAATTGCTTGCCTAAAATCAACAGAAAACAGAAGAAGATTACCCAGACTACTAGAACGCCATGATGCCTAGCGATTTCGACTGCCTTTATGACATTGGGAACAATGGCTTCCCCTCCATCGACTCTCATCAACCCATCCTCAAGAATAAAATCATTCTGAAATCCACAAAAAACCACAACAAATTCATGTAGAACTTCAGATGCAACTACCCACATACCTATAGAGGTTCACACGCACACAGAGAGAGAGAGAGTGGAAGAGAAATAGACCTGCATGTCAATTACCAACAGAGCAGTCTGCTTCCATTTATCTCCCATGTTAGTTTACAAAATTTGCAACACCAGCTCAAAGAATGAAACTTCAAAAAGGAGAAGATTACAGTTTCTCTTCCAATCTAAACAAGCACTGCATCTGCAAGTTTTTCCTTTTTCTTTATGTCTTTTTATTAAGGGTAATTTATGATTTAATCCCTGAGTATTGACATTATTAACAAGTCAGTCCTTATATTTTTAAAAACCTATTAAAACGTCCTTATGTTTTATTTCCGTCAACGAAATAGTCCTTCCGTCCTATTTGTCGTTAAAATTAGATAAAGGTGGAGAGAGAAAATTTTTAAAATCCAATTTTACCCTCAAATAAAACCATTTATTTAGTACTTGTATATTGTAATTATTAACAAGTTAGTCCTTATATTTTCAAAAATCTATTAAAATATTTTTATCTTTTTTCATATCTATTAAAACGTCCTTATTATTTTTTTCCATCAATGAAATAGTCCCTATCTTTTCTCACATTTATTAAAACATTCTTATCGTTTATTTAAGTCAACGAAATAGTCCCTCCTCATCGTTTCTTTCTGTCAACGAAATCGTCCCTCCCTATATTTTTAGAAATATATTAAAACGTCTTTATTGTTTCTTTTTGTCAACGAAATAGTCCCTATCTTTTTTCAGATCTATTAAAACATCCTTATTGTTTCTTTTTATCAACAAAATAGTCCCTATCTTTTCTTTCCTCTTCCTCCTCCTTCTCCTCCTCCTCCTCCTCTTCCTCCTCCTCCTCCTCCTCCTCCGAAAAAGAAGAAGAAGAAGAAGAAGAAGAAGAAGGAGAGAAAGAAGAAAAAGAAGAAGGAGAAGAAGAAGAAGAAGGAGAAGAAGAAGAAGAAGGAGAGAAAGAAGAAAAAGAAGAAAAAGAAGAAGAAAAAGGAGAAGAATGAGAAGAAGAAGAAGAAGATAAAGAAGAAAAGAAGAAAAAGAAGGAGAAGAAGGAGAAGAAGGAGAAGAAGAAGAAGAAGATAAAGAAGAAAAAGAAGAAAAAGAAGCAAAAGAAGAAAAAGGAGAAGAAGCAGAAGAAGAAGGAGAAAAAACAGAAGAAGAAGAAGAAGAAGGAGAAGAAGCAGAAGAAGAAGCAGAAGAAGAAGAAATAAAAGGAAGAAGAATTGATGAAGAAGAAAAGGAAGGAGGAGGAAGAGAAAAATAATTGGAGATAATTTAGTCTTTTACTATATTTTTAACGGTAAAAATAGATAAAAGGACTATTTCGTTGACGGAGAGAAAGCATAAGGACGTTTTAATAGGTTTCTAAAAATATAGGGACTGACTTGTTAATAGTGACAATACCCAGAAACTAAATCGTAAATTACCCTTTTATTAATTTTTACAAGTTTGTAGTCTAGTTGCATTTGTCTCTATTATTGTAAATTTCTCGTTACAGAGGAAGGAAATGAAAAAATAAAAGGAAATTAAATAAAGAAAAACGAAAAATAAATTGCTCTATTACCTTAATTAAAATATAAAAAATTATTTTCCCTAACAAAATACTATTTTATAAGATAAAAATAAAATTATAAAATATATTTTACTGTTACTTTAGAAGTTTATCAGTGGAAGACCATGATTACATTTATGATTTGATGTGTACTTTTTACATGATGATTAAGAAGGTAACTAAAAATATTTAAATTATATAGAACAAAGAATCATTTATTAAGTTTCATTTAAAAGACTATTTTGACAAAGTTATAAGAGATTAGGAAATGGGACAAAGTTATAAATTTAATTACTATTAAATTAAAGATTTAAATATAAATTTATATACCCACCATATATTTATTTAATTTTTTGGCAGAAAAAAATATAAAAATTAAATATAATTAATAGGTTAACACAATGCAAATAGTTTTTTTATATTCTCATTGAATATAGCTATTATTAACATTCATAATTAATTTGGTGGTAGATACATTTGAAAAAATTTAAATATGTTGGATTATATTTCAATTTAATTTAAAAAAAAATAAAAATATGAATATTATTAAATTAAATTTAAATTTTTACTAAATTGAATTTATATTAAGTTGATTATAATTAATAACTAATCATAATGTGATGTGCTTATCATCATTTGGATGAGCTGACAAAGCATAAAAGAAAATTTATTGAGTTGGACTTTTAATTTCCCTTAGTAACAAAATAGTAATAATAATAATAAAGTTGAGAAAAGTAAAATATTTGCCTTAATTTGTATTTAAATTAAAAAATTTTAAATTTTAAATAATAAAATTAAATATTTTAATTTATTTCATTATAATTAAATGATTAAATTAAAATTTAAAAAATTAATAATAAATTATAGTATAATTTTTAAATATTATTTTATTAATAAAATATTTCTCGATTATATTGAGTTGTAGTTTTATTTTTTCTAAAAAATATTAAATATGTGTTTAATTTTTTTTAAAATGAAAATCGGGGAGTTAAAAATGATAACTTTTAGATTTACTATTTACTATCAAATTAAATTTTGAATAATAAATTTATAATGGAAGACACGTGTCAGACCAGAGGAAAAGGAAGTATGCCCCAGCTCACTTCGAGTGCATCTATTGAATAGTCCAAAGAGACCCAAGAATGGGTCCACATAAGCATATTTCGGGTCGGATACCGACAATTTTTTTTTATAAAAAAGTTTTAAAACAAATAATTTTTGTTATTTTGAGGAATAGATATGTAAAGAGCAAATATGAATTTTCTTATTTTCCTGATATTCTAAAGGTACGTTATCTTCACAATAATTTGCCAGTTTATTCTAATTTGATTATGACGCTCGTCGTTGTTCAGCGGATCATTGTCAATTTGAGATTTTAGGGTGTATATTTTTCTTCTGTAATTTTGATCCAACTGTATAATTTATTAATTCGTCAGATTATAAGTCTTTTTTCCGCATTGCAATATTAATTTTAATATAAAAATTAATATTAAAATTATAATTTCTTATCGAGTGTATTTTCAATATTTACTTTTTTTCATAAATTCTATAGTCAATTAATCATTTTACTGATCTGACTACCAAGCTATTTATAAACGGCATGTCATCATTGTAATTTTATAATGTATTTTTGTAAAAAAAAAAAATAACCATAATAAAAAGTTGCCCTTTGAGGAGAAAAGGACTATTGTTCGCATAAATAATTTTTTTTATATAAAAAAATATCTATTTTGAATTTTTTATTTTATTGAAAGGAATGGAAGAGTACAGTTTTTTGTTGTGTAGTTGCAGTGTAGGATGAATAATATATATTTCCTTTTGTTACTGCAATAATTTCAGACATTTTAAAATCAAAGGGTTTTGAAAAACACAAGGTACAGATTCAGGCCATTTGCCATTCAAAAATTAACAAAAATAAAGTAAATTCTTGGCATTTTTTTAAATAATTATAGTTATATTTTATAGCATTTTCAATATAATGTTTGTTCCAGATATGGTTCAATTTAAAATTTTCTAAACCAATTTAATTTGTCTAATTTCAACCCTTAATTTTTTTAAGGAATGATGATAATTCAAAACTTAGAAAACAGTAAAAAGAGAAAAGAAGTAATGCTAATTTTCTTAATAAGTACATTCATTAATAAGCTTCATAGACATGAAGCTCTATAACATAGACGAATTAATTAAGGCAACACCAGAAGAGTATTACCTTAATTAATTGGGCATTTTCCAATCTTTAGAACACATAGCATCAAGAGCAATTAGCCTTAGATTGCTGCAGGGTGACTGCTCATGATGTTATATCATTCAATTAAATGCTCCAAGTCCATCCAAACAAAAAAAAAGAGAGGGAGCTTCAAAACCCTCCACCGATCGCCGGAGCCCAGTAGTCAGCACCATTATCGCTTCCAACATGGTGGGTGCAAGACACAGGAACCAAGCACAGCCCTCTACTCCTCAAGTCCTTTGGCTTCTCATTGCTATCCTGATAGATTTGATCAAACGATAATTCCAGTGATCTTGTTACTTTCTATGTGTGATAAACAGAACAATGATGAGAATGAGGGTAATGATGATTCTAAAGTAATAATGCAGTCAATAGCTTTAATACACTAAAAGAACAACAAGTCAAATGAAGAAGATGTAAAGACTAAAAAGATATTGCAAAAAAAAAAAAAAAAGAAAGAAAGAAAGAGAGAAGAAAATATTACCTGCTGGTTACGATCTCCTTTTCTTTTGAGGCAGATGTCATTCAACAGCTAAGTGAAAAATCAAAAGGAGAGAAAAGAAAAGAAAAAGTATTAGTGATTTTCTTTTTAATCCTTTTCTTTACACACTAATATAATAGTTTTCGAAAAAGTATTAGTGGGTTTTTTTAAACTAGGTAGTGATTTTTTTTTCCAATAAAGCATACCTGACCTGGGTCTTCAGGAAAAACAGAATTCCTTTCTCCTTGAACCTAACAAAAAAAAAAACTTGTTTAACAGAGCAGCACATGTGCATAGACAGAAGAGTGAAAGAAGGAGAGAATCTTGGTCTTGCATTGGGAAAAGAGGAATGTGTGGGTGTGTGTGTGGGTACTTACAGACTGCTGGTTGCTCATGTTTGATGATGCAGTGGCCAAGTAAGGGGAGCTAAGGGCCTGCAAAGTTGAAAGGAAGCAAAAGAGAGAATAAAATTTGTGTGACTTCCATAACTAAAGATTTAATGATTAGAAAAAGCTCCAATAATTTATCACTTTTACAGAATTCTTCTCACTGATTCTGAGTGTTTCTAGCAGATACTATAAAAAAAAAATGTAATGTGGAAGAAAACATCACCTCAATTTGACTCTGAAGGAATCTTATATATCCAATAGCTTCTAACAAGACAGAAGCTGTGTCAGTCTGCAAAACATGAACACGTCAGCTTACACCCCTTTAACGTCAAAAAGAGAGAGCCAAAAGAGTAAAGATAAACAGCACCCTGAGAGCTCTGAATCTGATGACTAAAAAACAAAAAATTGTTCTTTTAAAAAACAAAGGCTTTATGGGTTTTATCATAGAGAAGAAGAAGAAGAAGAAGAAGAAGATCACTGCTTATTTATTCTTCTTTCTTTCTGTTCAGAGTTTGTGGATGAAGAGGAGAAGAGATTTTACCTTCCCAAATGGGGAAACTAGCTGGTGAAGGGCTGTGATTCTGTCACCCAACTTCTCCTTCCTTACCTGAATCGTTGGATTAACATACAAAATAAAAGATTAAGTTATAGAGCACTGAGATTTGTTAAAAAATTTATTATATTTTAATTTCATAGATGAAACAAAGCAGAAGAATCACACATGCCTAAAGAAATAGACAATCAAGAAAGACATTACTTGACAGGCGCATGCCCACGCTCATAAAGCTGCTATATACCTTTAGAGGTTGTTGGCTTGAAGACGGCTGAACCCTAGGCTTCTTGCACATTCCACCGGTGGCTGTGCTATTGCACTATATATCAAAGAAAGAAAGGAAATAAGAAAAACCCAGATGAACAGATTCACTTGACAATTCATACATATCATGAGATTTAGTATTGAACACAAAAATTTAAGGAAGAAGGAGTAATAGTTTCCTCTCTTTCTCTCTATTACCTCAGATGATTGATCTGGATGTTGATTCCTCGTATCTGGCTTGTTAAAAGAGTATTCGAGTACATTACTACTTAGACTTGTAACACAAGACCTAGGGGAGGAAACTGGGATTGCTGGTGACCAGGTAGGTCTTGGCAGCTGAAATTCTTCATCTCCATGACCGTACAAGTTGCTCTTTCGAGAAACTTCTCGCTTTATATCAGCAACTACAGAAACCCTTGGATATGGATTCAAAATTTGGTCTTCACAATCTTCCAACTTCTTGTTTTGGAAGTGACTCAGGCAAAACCTATCTTCTTCTCCTGGCAAACCACCCCTAAAAAAAAAAAAAACTCGAGGTTAACACAAGCAGCTGCCAACGTTTTTGTTAGTTACAAAAGCTGAAAACCCATGATTCATTCTGTGTATATATCTCTATATAGCTAATTACTGATGATAATAATGGATAATTTAGAAAGGCCGAGAGAAAAGAGAGGGAAACATAGCTCATACAATTTGTCATAGCTTTGAATTTTAATGGAACGAAAAGAGAAAATCAATAAATATATATATTTAGTAGATAGTGTCACTGTTGCAGAATAAATGATATATGATCTGTAAATCAGAAATTAAAGAAACACTGTGAATAAGTACAGCATATAACATATAATAAGAAGTGAACTTAAAAGGAGGGATCATACAAAAGCAGTTGGCTCCATGACTGAGGAAGTTCTTGGTTATCAGGCAAAGAATTGAAAGGGAATGAAGAAGAAGAAGAAGAAGAAGATCCGAGCACATATTGAGAAGGGAAGAGAGATGGAGAAAGAGATGAAGATAACAAAGAAGAAGGCTGCTGTGATGGTGGATGCATGTTCCACCAGCTAGGGTTTCCTGCCATCATTAGCTTTCCACAGATGAGAAAGCTTTCTGCAATAATTTAAAAAAAAAAAAAAAAAAAAAAGAAGAAGAAGCACACTCCAATTTCCAGAAAAGAAGAAGAAGCACACTCCAATTTCCAGCTGACTTCAAAAAGGAACTATATAAAAATACAAGTTCTTTGTCCCTTCACTTTCTTTCACTTTGTCACATTTCCTTGTTTATCCAAAAGCTTACAAGCCCTTTGAATCTCTCTTTCTCAGATGATGTTGAAAAAACTGAGTCCATTTTCTCAAAGAATTTTTATAGAGATGTGGGGTTAGGGACCTTTGCATATGTTCCCTTCCCTTTCTTTCTTTCTTTCTTTCTTCCTTTCATTTATTTATTTGCCTTTCTTATTCTTTGCTTTAGCTTTATTATAAAGTGGGGCAAGAAAAGCTGGTGGGCAGTGTTTTCAGTTCATAAACTAATGTTTTTGTAGGAAAGCTTACATAACTTGCTTCCTTGATTTGAGGTGGTACATTGGAATTGTGTTTGAATTAGGGTTAGAGTAGGATTTAGGTTATAATTTATAGTATTTTTGTCTTCTTCAAATTATCATTCTCTCTCTTTTCTACTGCAATAATTCAACTCAGCAGGCAGGAACACTGAATCTATGTAGAAAATAGCCCTAAAAATTTCAGCATAATAGGAAAAAAGGGGTATATAGCAAATGGAAACTCCTATCCTCATACCAATTATACATGTACTAGACCTGTTCGGTAATATTAATTTTAATTATTTTATAGTAATGGGTAGTTGCTATTATTCATTACTAATATATTATAGGGTTACTTAGCAAGCGAAAACAAATACAATAATTTTCAATAATTTATAATTATAATTAAAAGTAAATAAATATTTTAAACTGTTATTATTAATTTATAGTTATAATTAAAAGTATATAAAATAATAATTTATTGTTGCTACTTTAAATCAATTTTTATAATTATGAATGTTTTGACCATACTGAGCACTATTTTATTCTAACTTATATTGTGGTTGGAGGCTGCTAATTTTGTACTAAAGTGCACATGCTTCCAAGCAAAAAAAAGGTTAGATAAACCCATTTGATGGTTAGTTTTCATTTAATATATAGACTTCAAACTTAGTGACAAAATGTAATGATTGTCCATTTCACCCAATAGTCCTTTCTTCACATACACACATATAATTTTTTAATTTTTTGAGTTAAAATTTGCTGTGATACTTTCACAGATTCTCATCAACATGATAAAAACAAACAGAATATGATCAATCACATGCTTTCTTATAAGAAAAAAAAAATGTATATCAAATAAGTGATTTTGGATCATCTTGATTTGTTGTTTTGCAGAATGAAGCGATTCTTGAAGAGTCTGTAGCCATATTAGGTAATAAGGTGATAGATAAAAATGTATCTAACAGTGAAAATCATAGTTATATTTGACAATATTCTTTGACTGATATATAATGCATCCAAAGTTTAGCAGGCCCACAAATTGAATGAAAATGATTGTTTAATGGAATCCCAACATGAGGGTATATGTACAACAATACCTCTGCTAATTAGAAAGGTACATATATTATCTGCCATTCTCTGAGATCTGTGCTGTTTATTGGGAAGTGAAGAAGACATCCCCCTCATACAGAATGTCCACACCAAACTTCTATGTTAAATTGTTGATATAAGAGAACGAGACGCTTCAAATATTCCATGGATATCTTTAAAATAATCTTCTATGTCTATCGTGATGATATTTATTTGATTAGTTAGCATGAACTTTTATAATATCACTTAATTTCAGAATCAACAGAAACAATATAACTAAGAATGTTGCATTGATAATATAAAATTCAATTAACGGTTAGTTTAACTGTGACTTGATAAGCTATTATAGCTCATATGAAGTCTACTTGAGAGGATTTTGTCCTTTTGTAGTAGGCTAAATAGGAGAGACTGCAGTTTTAGCTTTTTTTTAAGAAAAAAGGAAATTGAGAGTTTAAATTTTAAAATTTTACTGAGTTTCTATTCGAGCATAAATTAATTTCGTACATATAAGCCGGTGGAAATAACACATGATGAAAAAAAGAAATTAAGAAAAAAGGAAAAGAATGAAGTCCATTTTAAAAGGTACAAGTGTGAAAAGAAAAGGGAAATGAAAATTTAAAATTGTCTGAAAGTCTAATAGTTAAATGCAGAACCTTTCTTTCGAAGAAAATCATGACTAGATTTCGCTCCATGCTCATCAATGAATCACTTTCAAACGGTTAAAAAAATTTAGAAAATTTACATTCCTCTCATCAATTTTGGTTTTCAAGATTAGAGCTCCATCTACCCTAGCCTTTTCTCTGTTTAAGCACCTAAACCAGATAACAGAGCAGCCAGAAACTCGATCATTGTTCTGAAAGATCTACCTCATGCAGTTCATGGCGGATGCAATGCTCTAAGGAAGGATTCCCAATCACTAGAGCATAATGAAATTATAGAACCACCCAGCCGAGGAAAAAGAGAAAGCAAAGAACAAAATAATGCACCTAAGAAAGGTAGCTATTACAGGCTTGCCAAGGCATTTACATTTTCTAATGTTTTCTGTCTAGTGTTTTTGGCTGCTCCAAGGCATAAATTACATTTCACTTGCACACTCTTCCACTCAAAAAGTGAGTCTCGGAGACGTGAACCATTTGCTTTCAAAAGCATCAACACAAAAACCCACCAATTGCTATCACTTCATAGCAATTGCAGCTCCTGTTATGGGCCTAAATTGTTCTTACAGGAACCACTACATTACAGAAATTGAAAGGAAGACCTTAGAAAACTCGATAACGAGTCAACTCAGCTCCAATAATTGAACTACTTGTCAAAAATGTTGCAGGATGGAGCTGTAAATCAAGAAGAAAACAACTATGCAGAACTTTTGAGGAATTTATGAATGGAGAAAATAATTTATTAATTGTACAATGATGACAAAGAATGATTCCCAACTCAATTGGGGAACAATTGCTTCTACAAAAGAAAGAAAAGGGAGAGAAAAAAAAAATCTCTCTTCATTAAATTATACGGCTAATTCTAGCACTCTATTTCTTTCACAGTACTTTAAATTGATTTTCCTACTGCGCACTATCAATACTTAATCAGGAGCATCACTGGCAGAAAAACCATGACGCTGCATAGCAACCACTGGTTCACTGCAACTAGGACACCGGAATGATGGAGATGCAGCACATCGTGTTCTAAGGCAGTAGTAGCAGTACCTGCCAATAGGAACTCAGACTTGAAGCAAAACATTATGCTTGAAAAGCCAGATTTGCTAAGTATTTAAAAAATAGAAATATTGCTGTCAGATGTATAGGTCACCAACTAATTTAAATGCCAAATGAAAGAGCGACAAAGCAATAATCAGGGATTAGGATTTTGCCACTGCTATTTACAACCCAGTAAGCCACCCAAAAAAAAAAGGCAATATGCTACAAAGATTAAGAATATCTAGTTAGGCCTATCACAATCCTATGCGCATAGAAAAAGGTACAGATAATGCAGTACAGTGTCTAGGATCTAAGCTGGAAGTAGCTTCCAGAAAGGTGCAATAATTGCGGACCAGTAGAAAATAATTTATTTACCTGTGTTGACACGGCAGAGCAAGGAATGGAATGGTTGGAATCGCCTGACAGACAGGACAAGTACCATCAGCTCCTGTGGAACTAGAGGATTTGTCCTTTGAAAATGGACCAAGTAAGTTTTTTACGGACGATGAGTTAAGAAGAGGAAGAAGCAACAACAGCATCTCCTGCAAATCATCAAATGAGAGCAAATTCAAGAAAAATAAATTGCCAGGACAGATTGCTTTGATATTTCAAGCAGCAGCAAAAGGACATGAAGCTCAAGAAGAGGCAACAAAAATCAAGTAACCAGTATAAATCCTCCAGAGCTAGTAATAAAAAACATGGTGAGGGCACACAACCCTGGAGTCAATGAGTTCTGTAATAAGGTTTACCTGGACGGCTTTTCAGCAGCAAGCCATCTACAAGAAGTTTTATTCGAGTCAAACAAATGATTAGGTAGTTTCTAACTTTCTATCACGTAAGAGCAAAAAAAAAAAGTGACCCCAAATTTCATTTACAATTCCATTTTCCTCTATCCACCTATGAGTTGATTCTTTTTTGTTTATGTTGATATCTTCTTTTGAAAAAAAAATGTTGGGCTTGCATAAGCATTGTACAGTCTCACTCCATCTTGTACATATGTCAATTGATAAATTGGCAAATCACTTTACAGTTCCGAACAATGAGAGCATTATCAAATACCAAAGAGAAAGGATGTTAGATAATACAGGAACCAAAAGAACAAGTTGATAAGAACAGAAAGAGACCTTTCAGAGCAGCAGGAAGATACAGATAAATAAATGCATTATTGAAGACATTTGCGTCGTATACGAATTTTGAGACAACATAGACTAGACAGCATGTAAATCTAAAAGATCAAATGCTCACAGATACTGGGAATTTATAATAGTTACCGAAAATTCATTCCACACTAACTGGCGATTCATGTACTCAAAGCTAACGGCTCGGTTCATATTAGGGTTTCCATAGACAAGCCTTGCTCTTAAGACTCTTTCAACAAGGTTCCTAAACCTGCATCAAAACAAGATAGATAATGAATATCATCAACTACTAAACAATCTTTCCACGGTTATGTATATTTCAAATGATAAAACTATATACTACAACTATGATATATATCAATCAAATAACCTGACAAAAAAAAATATGCTTAATTTGAAAAAGTAATAAAACAAAAGAATCAATTTTCCCAAAATAAGTATAAATATGGTGTCAGAAATGCATCTGCAAAATGATATCTAGCAGACTTCTGCTAAAACAATTCTTAAATCCTGTCAGAAATTACTAGTACTACCATAGTAAAGGCATTAATTTCATTTCCAAAGGTCAATAATATTTCGAAATCAATCCATATAGAAGAATGTTACAGGACTGATTAATTTAGCCTAGATATATGGTTATGACTTGGTCAGCCTTAAAATTTTATTACATATCATCTGCTTCATTGGAGACAAAACAAATAAGGTCAATATAATCCCATTTCTTTGTGTATCAAGAATGACATGCAATTGATAAATTCAAATGCTCACGCATTCATTTGTCATTTTTCTGTCAAATTCAAACAACAGAGAGATTAATATTTTGCTTTGCATAGATTCAGTTATAACTAACCTTCAATAACAAAGTGAAGAAAACATAAACAATCAAATAATAAAAATCAACAATGTTTATCTAATAAAAATTTAAAATATTTTGCATGACCATCTAGATCCTATTCAGATAAATGGCACAGCATTTTTTTTTTCAAGTAATGCTCATTTACATCTTATGAAAAACGAATTTTAACTTCTGTACTAGTTATTCCATAAAATTAGAAAAACCATGCTCAAAATTGTACCTTCCTGTGTATAGAAATATGAGTAGGTTGCCAAATGAAGCAGCCTTATAAAGTCCCTCGATACGCTGTATCAAAATCCATGCTCGCCGTGCTAGTGGCCTCTGAAGAATACAAAAGGAAAATTAGTGCCCTGTTCAATCCTCCAGTCCATCACCAATTCTTCCAGGTGAAAAGAAAATGAAGTTAAAAAATAAAAACCTGTTCAGAATCCCCCCATCTACGAAAAGCAGAGAACGTCTGTAAGCGAGCCCAAATATATTGACCACCAACAGTGGCAATGCAATACCAAACTTTCTGAGCTATAGTAAGTCCAGGTCCTTCCAAACCTGTTCTCACTGTAGGAAACATGAGGTGGCAGGAAAATGTTAGAAGAGAACCAGTTCAAGCTGGTAGATGAAAGTTGCTAATCATTGTAATGGTGAATTATCAAGGAACTTGTACATGAATTCAATCAACTCAACTAAAGTCTGAAACAAATCTAATACGATCCTTAAGCCTTTTACCCTTTTGAATGTTAGATGACATGAATCTTTGATTAAACACATTGAGAAATGAGAAACAAAAGTTTCATTTGTGAAATCACAGAAATAAAGTCATGAAAAGTACATAGACGTGAATTTAAAAACCCATAAATTCCAAAAAAGGGTAATCATAGTAAAGATGAAGAGCATATTCACTAGCATGTGAAAAACCTATGTAAACAAGCCCATGAGAGCAATGAAAGTCATCTATAACCACTGAATTTGCTAGAGGAGCTATAATCTAAAATTAAAACAACCTTAGAGCCAGCCTCAAACAGCATGTGCAGCAAAAAAGGAGACCATCTTACCTTTTTCTCTTGGTTCCACAGCACGATCATCTCTATACCTCAGATTCATAAGAGCATTTCCTGGAGTAGGCTTATCTACCCAAATAGAGAACCTCCAAATAAGAAACTCAAGGAAAGCATCAAGTTCTGGCTCATATTGAAATAACATTCCTGGCTAATCCCAATAAACAGAAGAAACAAATTAAACATTGCCTCATGCAGCTTACGATCAATATATATGACTGCATGATATAAAAATCAATACACCAGAAGTGCCAAAGAAATACCTTCATTAGAGAGAAAACCTTGACCAATTGCTCTTTTAACATTGCTGACATTTCAATGTCTAATCTTGCAGCATCAAATTGATTAACTCTAGATATTGAAATTGGTAATTTTGACTGCCACAGAAATGAAACATTAGAAACAATATACACAGTTAATAACGCAATTTCACTGCACATAGGCCCAGCTCAAAAATCTTTTCCAAACACATGACCAGATAGAAAATTCCAAAATCTGCTCTACTAATTGGAGTAGAAACTTAAACTGTCCAGAACTACAAAGAATGGACACTTGCGTTGCTTGTCCTCTAGTAAGTAAATTTTGCTCAGCCATTTTCGGAAATAAATGATTTCCAGGACAATCTTATATAATATTTCTTCTTGTTAACCGATATACCTCTGTAACCATAAACATTCAGTGCTAAAAATAGGGAAAATTCAGTCATTTATCGTAATTCAGCTATAAGAAACTTAATTCTTGCGCCCTAAAGTTCTTTAACTTTTTTATCTGGGATTGATTTGCCAAAAAATTTGTAAAAGAAAACAACAAATTAAAAAATTATGAGCAAGAAAATATGTAAAAGCCCTAATTCATGATTGGAAGGAGAAATTAAATGAGGTAACAGGAGCAAAGAAGAAAACAGACCTGGTGAGATGAAAGGGCGAGAGATCGCCAATGAGGAAGCAACTTTTGGTAAGCAAGAAGCCATGCATCTTCTGGTGGAGGCGAAGTATTGGGAGTAGTCATTTTGAAGAAGCTGCAATTGATTGAGGATGATAGGAATCTGGGATTGCTAGGGCTGGAAGCAGAGAGAGATAGAAAGACAGGAACGATGCTGTGCTCAGCTAAGCACAGCACTATTCACATATGCAGTTAGGGACTTAGTCTAGCTTTGTAAATGTAAAGACCCTGAAACTATAAAGTTACTGCTGAATTTTTTTTTTTTGAAATGAAGATTGAGGATCGAGGGCTTAAGATATTTGTGTTAGAATTTTATATACGGCCTTAGTAATTAAGTTATAATTAATGATCTTTCAAAAGAAAGTTATAATCAATGTATTGTAGTTGTTTTTATTTGGAAGAAATTAATGGATTATAAAAAAACATATAAAAATAATTAGTTTAGTTTTTTTAATTTCGAAATTCATTATTTAATATATAAATTGAAATTAATGAAATTATTCTTAATTAACAATAATGTTATTTTTATTAACATATATTATTTAGTTATTTATTCAAAAAAGTTATTTGGTTGTTTGTTTATCTATTTACTTTATAAATATGCACTGATTCAAATTATAATTTGTCTATCATAAAACATTTTATACTCTATTTATTAATCACACTCACCATAGCACAAAGAATCAGTTACGCTATGTGATTTGATTTGATTATCTAATCTCTTTTAACGTTTGTTGGCGTGATTCCTTGTAAAAAAATAATTAAATAAATTTATACAAAATTTTAATTGATTTTAAAATAAAATTTTTTTAATTTAAAAGAAATAAATTTTACTTTTCCAAATAAAAAGTTGTCATAAAATTTTCGATATCAATCTCAATTAGAATTGTAAGTGGTGTTTCTCTAGATTTTTTAGAGACAAAATTTTCTCTCAAATCTTATCTTTGTTTTAGTTTGTCTTGGTCTAGCCCAATCCTTCGCTTTTCCGTAGACTGTTTTTGACCTCTTTCTGGAGGAAAGTTCTCATGATGAAAACATACAAATATCTGCGTTGTAATATTATTAATATTATATATATATACACATTAGTATTTATTATTTAAAGAAAAGGCAAATACAAATTAATTAAAAATAACCAACATTAAGAAAAAAAACCTTTTACACTACCAATTTCTCCGAATTACCCCTAAAAATCCCACCAAATTCCTTGTCAACCTCACTGGCCAACTCCGTCTCGCCCATCCTCCTCAGCCCTTTACTCAAGACACCAACCACGTACTCGTCCGCCGGCCACCTCTCCCCACAGCCACTTCTCCTCAACATCTCACATATCTTCACAGCCGATTCCCTTCTCCCTGCATCCACCACGCCTCTTATCACTCTCAACAATCCCTTATCTGTTTCCCACTGAATTACACCCTCATCTTTCTCCAAATCCTCAATTAACCGGTCAATGTGCTCGTACAATTTGTTCCTAGAGAGACCAGAGATTACATCTGCGTAAAGTCCCAAATCAATCTGACCAGCGTATTCAGATCGGAGCGTGGAGAGCACGTGGATAGCGAGGGGACAAAGGTCTTGCCGGAGAAGCTCACGTAGAATAGAGATGAGGTCTGATTTAATGAGGCGAGAGAGATTAGGGAGATCTTTGGAGTTCGATGATGATTTGTTATAGGCTCGTTTCAGAGATTGGACGGCGAGTATTGCTTCGGTACTTAAGATACGGCCTTTGACGAGAGGGCCACGGTTGGAACGAGGACCGCCGCAGCGTATGGTTGTAGCGATAGTGGTAGTAAGAGGCCTGGTTAGGGTTTTGATGTTGGGTTTTGGATAGAGGAAAGCGGAAGAGGTGACGTTTAAGTGAAGAGCGGAGGCCATGGATGACAGAGATTCGGAGTGAGCGAGTGACGCGTATTAAGACGATGGTTCAAGCTCCCAGCCTTCTAGCAATGAAATGACGTATTTACCCTTGGAGAAGCGTACAAATTCGACATAAACCAAGGCGAAAAAAAATGTCGAAAACGTCGACAGCAGGATTCGAACCTGCGCAGGCAAAGCCCAACAGATTTCGAGTCTGTCTCCTTAACCACTCGGACATATCGACCAACTTGTTGAATTGGCATCTGTAAATTGTTTAATATAAATATTATCACAGGCAATAAAATTCACTAATAATGTTCAAAAAAAACATATATATATATATGCTATATAAGGTCAGTGTTATATAGGTTTACTCATCCAATTTGAATTGTTGGATGTAGATGATGGTATAAATGAAGCACACAAAAACATGGTTGAAAATTGAGATGGAAAAGGAAATGGTAAAGGGAAGAAGGCCTCTGTACAAAGTTGCTTTGAAGAGTCACTGATAGAGATCGTAGCCAGGCCCATCATATTCCCAGTTTCACATTGTTTGTGTTGGGCATATACCCTAATCATTTGTTAAAAAACAATGGCTTTCACTTCCATTTCCACCAGAAAGATGGAAAATTTTAAATGACTCTTTGAAAACCATGCATATCGGGCTAGCCCTTAAGAATGTGAAACTTCTGTTCTTGATCTGCTATGATTAGGTTTATGTCATTATCAGCAAGAGATTCAAGGAAATAAACATATTTAAAATTCTCAACTATTTAACTTATTAATATTTTCTGGGATCTTGAATTCCCAGGAGCACTTTTCTGCTCTTACATTCTAAAAATCTGCTACAATTTCATGCAAGATTTTGCAGTTCTTGAATAATATACTCTCTAGGATCTTCTCTTGATTTGGCAAGGCTTTGCTCTAGGTAGTTAATATAGGTATGATTTAATGGCAATATAATGATGAGTGGAGAGAATTAAGTTAAGCACTCAGATTTCCTAATCAATTATAGCGACACAGTATGTATATATAAACATGCAAATTTCATTGAATAATATGCAGAGAATGTACAATTCGACCTCACTAATAATGGATTTTATCTCTAATTTTGGCCTGTCAATATTTATATACATAGACCAAAAGCACATTTAGATGAGCAACCCAGTTGAATATGGTAATGGTAAGTGAAGGCATCCTCAGTAGTCGCGATCAAATAAGCACATGTCCTTTTTTTTTTCACCTTTTTCATTCATGAATCGAGTGGTTTGTATCATTGCTTCATCTTGTGCAAGTATATAGTTGATAATGTAATAATAATAACACCATGGCCAAATGGTAGGTGCACTCACTCTCATCCCAATTGCATCATCTCAACCATTCATATAATAACTATAGATGATTGAGATGATATTGAAACCACAATACTTGCTACCCAGGTAGAGCAGCCCTAGAAATTAGGTTTAGCAAGATTTCCATACTAAAATTACTTCATTTGATCCCGAATTCAATCATTATTTTTAATTCTTAAATATAAATATGTTCCATTGTTCATTGACAGAAACAATTGAGAGGTGAAGCAATATGTATGGTGCAGTTACAAAGTGGCCTACCAATTACCATGGCTCAAGACTTCGAGAGCCACAATTGACAAATGGTGAACATTCTTCCTCTCCCTATCAAAACCTTGTCGCCCTGCAGTTTAATTGATGGTGAAAAAGATAAAAAAATTAATAAAGAAAATAAAAATTAATGAGCGAAGGAAATCATTTTCAGTTATATTGAGAAGGGAATTTAAAAGAGAAATGTGGAATCCGACAAACAGAATTTTTCTTTTTGAAGAACAATGTTCAATCTCTCTCTCTCTCTCTCTCATTAGGGTTTGGCCATTGCTATCAGTTATGCAACTAATGCTCACTGTAGATATAGTGAGGGGCAAATAGGTCCCACTTTTTTTTTTTTTTTAAATATTGTTATAAAATCTTTCAATGTAAATTGTTATTGTTTAATGTACTTTCATAATTATATTACTATATCTTCATTGAATAAAGTAATTTATCCGTTTATAATATCAAGTAATGAATGCAAAAATTTATTTAATTAATAATTCACATGATTTTTTTTTTTTTGAAATGGAATAATTCACATGATTGTATTCATTTTAGTTTTTTTTTTTAAATAAAATACTAATAATTGACTATTAATTTAGAATAAAATTAAACTTAGATAAAATTTGAAAACATAATAAAAATTTTTATAATTAGCAAAATTATTAAAACAGTGCTTGAAAAATGAATGGAGGACAATGGTCGTTAATCGATTTTAAATCATTGGCAATGATTTTAAAAGTTGGAATTAAAAAGGGTTATATTTTAACCACAAGTAAAATTAATTGTATAAAAATATTTTTTTATATATTTATTTTTGATATGAAATTAAATTAAAACCTTATAGCTGTGAAGATAACGGTGGCATGATTGAGTTAAATTCATTGATACGCATATCCACCTACTTAATTCAGTTGGATACCGATGAAGTCTAAATACAAATCCAAAACATGAGCTACATTTAAAAATAATATTTTTTCTTTAAAATAATAATTTTTAAAAATATATAAAAATCTAAAAAATATAAAAAAAATTCTCATATAATTACCAAAACTACAAAAAATATTTATTATATTTAAAATTTATCTATTTGTCGAATATAATCAAAAGGATTATATAATCATTGTACAACTTTTTATTGTATTTTTATCTTGTCAGCTTCGAGTCTTCTGGATAGGCGTTCCCCACTTTATACACAAAAATCTATAGTTTACTTTTAAACTGATATAATTAATCAATCGATCGATTTCAAAATTTAATTTAATTTAATTTTTTATTTAATTTAATTTTAAATTTATAAAAGTTAATAATTTTAATTTAATTTAATTTTAAATTTAAAAAAATTAATCGAATCGAATTAAAGTGAATAAAAATTAATACTTTATTATTTAAATGATACTTAATTTAATTTAAAAGGCTAATGAACAAAGTCGACTTTCCATCTCTTCATTACTTAATTGGTGTCGCCTTCTTTTGCTTATCGTCGTTCAATTATCTTTACAAATCTCAAATTAGTCTGACTTCTATAATTGCTGTGTGCGCTATTGATCGTAGAAGGTAATTTATTTTTTTCATTTCAATTTTACTATTGAAAAGTAATAAAATTGATTCAACCGATTGAATTAAAATGAATTAAATAGATTTAATTCGATTTAATTTTTTTTATATAGTCGATATAAAATATTTAAAGATTAATATATTCATAAGTGACAATTAAGCATTATTAACATATTTAACAATAAAAAATTATAAATATATGTATTATTAAAAATAATATTAAATAAAATATCTAGTAAAATTTTAAAATTAAGTAAAAATAACATAATAATGTATTTAATCAAATCAATTTACATATTTAAATGCAATAAATACTAAAATGAAAAGTTGGTACTTTAAATTTATTTTTAAAAATTTATGAGTTAAATATAAATTAAAAAAGTATTATAAATAAATAAATTTGTTTATTTTTAAAAATTATAAGACCCAATAATTTAATTACTTTTTCAAACTCCAAAAGATATATAGTTGGATTTGTTAGGGCATGAAGCAACATATGGTCAAAGTAGCATAATATTTGAATGAATATAATTGATATTAAAAGGATTAAGGACCCATTATGTGGGTGACGTGGATTAATTAATTTGGACACGTGGAAAGAACTTACAATAAGCATGCTTAGACATAGTGATTTTCTCAAAAGTTTATTGGATGTTTCTGATAACACTTTTTTTGGTGGATTAGATTGCATCTTAGGTGTTAAGATTTTGCATCCTTTTCAATATTCATATTTTCTTATTTAAAATATAAAAATTTAAATAAAAAGCTAAATTCCGAATTCAAAGCTTATAAATGAAAGAAAAATCTTACTGAAATAGTTGATATAATACTAAAAATGAAAATTTATAAATATTTTTAATTTGATCAACTTTTAAATTAATTTTTATATTTAAAAATATGATAAATGAAAAAAAAAGAAATTCATGCATTTTAACTTAAAAAAATTTTTTTTTATCAGATGAAAAAAAATTATTTTCTTGCACTTGATTTATTGTAAATGTTCAACAATGAGATCACGCTAGAAAAAGCATCCTAATTTAAAATAATAATGATGATTATGTGTACCTACTAATAGATTCAATGACGATGTGATTTATTAAAATAAATTAAATTAAATCAAAGCTGACAAAATTTAAATTGATTAAAGTTAAATAAATAATAAATTTTAAAAATAATTAATTTATATATTATTATAATTTAAAAAAGAAAAATAAATAATAGTTTTAAAATAATAGTTTTTTTTTTTTTTCTGAAATGGAGGTGTTTGCTTTCGTCACTATCCACAGCTAAACGCCGTTGTGTCCCCCAAGGACCAAAGATGATAAATGGGTGAATTTGGAGCGTTGAATTTAGAAAGTTGGTCATGGAGAGTCAGATCTGTTGCGCATGATTTCTACTTTTACATGACAGTTGAACAGTAATTATGATACGATACAGGCGTGGTAACAAAAAGATTCACCTCCCGACATTATCATTTATTATCAAGGATTTCACCCACCCAATGCTAAACTTACATTTTTTCATAAACTCACCTCTCATTGCCCAGGAATCATAACATATTTCAGCTGTACCATTGGAATAGTATATTAAAAAATCAATATTATCACTATAAATTCATGCTTATATGAAATTTAAATTTAATAAATGAAATATTTTGACTGATTTGTCTTATTTTAATTAATAAAAACCAGAAAATTTAATTCAACGTTGAAATGAGCTGTTCGTTTATTCATTTTCCAGTGGTGCTCTGATTGTTCGATGTCAGCTTTACAGCAATTGTAATGAAGATAACATATTCATGAATGCATGTAATAATGGAACAGAAAATAAATAAAAAATGGAGTGAAAAATATTTTCTTCTGATATCAGCATTTGCTCCTTCCAACCAAAGGAAAATAAAAATTGTTTTCAATTTTTTCTCCCCCATCTTTCTCTTCCTCCACTTTCATCCCTTACCAAGCTCACTATGAAATTTTATCATAGTATTTGATACGCATGTGACACACACACACTGTCCATTTTCGTGCAATCACTTTCTGCACTGTTTCTGTCCATGCACTTTTTTATTTTTCTTCCTTTTGTCTTTTTTTTAATAGAAAATATCTCACATCCAATTCATTATAAACCCCAATTGAGTAATGCATTATATCGAGACATTAACTAAGAACAACGGAATGAACAATTTGATTATGATGTCTTCTAACAAAATTAAAATAAACAGATGAGAGAATCCAAGAGTCTGACTACTCTTACAAAGGTAAAAAACAATGGAGAATCTCCCTCAACACAGATCCGTGTGAAACTCTGAACCACGTTCTATGCCCTGTTCTCTACAACCACGAAGGTGAGATTAATAATGAATCTAGGAAAGTAAAAACATCCATCCACTGTTGAAAAGGTTGCCGGGAAATACTCGGTGAGCTGTCCATGAAATGGAACCTTTCCTTTTAATAGAAAGATTACATTTTTATGAGAATTACTGCTTATGACAGTTAACTGATACATTTAAATAATTAATCATATAAAATTAATTATGCATGTGTAATTCACGTATTACACCAGAATTTCTCTTATTTGAGCGTCGAGATCCTTATTGAATCCTGTAAAAACAGTTGGTTCTGATAAAGAAAATTGTCAGAATCCATTTTCCAAGTTGGTGTTTACCTAAATTAACACTTAAAACACTGTAAGCAACTGTAGAACTAAACTGGATATGGCATTCTTGATCCCATATCTAAAGTCATCATTGCTTTACTTTGTGGTAAGGCTGCTATGGAAAAAGTAAACAAAAATAAAATATTTATATATAAATGAAAACCAAAATTGCAGCTACAGAAAGGCCAAAGAAGCTTCTTTTCTGCATCAACACAAGCTCGCCCTTGCACAGCTAACCACCATTCTCCTGGTTTTGTTCATATACTCCTCTCAAGCTCAATCTTTTCTTGGCCTGTATTTTGTGAGTTCTCTCATCAGTGAGCAAATTTGATGTCTATGCCAAAAGAATATGATTACATAGGCTTATCAGAGAATTCTTCTGTGGAAAGGATCTCTGACAAGGTCTCCTCTTCCTCTTCTTCCTCCTCTACTCTTCCAACAGAAGAGAACGGCAACAATAACAAGACCTCTTCTCTCAACCTGAAAGAAACTGAGCTAAGGCTTGGTTTGCCTGGGTATCAGTCGCAGGAGAGAAAATCATTGCCTGGAGTGTCTCTTTTTGGTAAAGATATTGATACCGACACTAATGGGTATTCTCTTAGTCCGTTAAAGAATTTAGTTTCAGGTGCTAAGAGAGGTTTCTCAGATGCCATTGATGAGTCCTCTGGGAAATGGGTTTTTTCTGTGAATAATGGATCTAATTATGATTTGAATAAAGGGGCTGTTTTATTTTCTCCCAGAGGTGATAATGGTAATACCCAGAAAACTTCTGTATGTGGACCAGCCAAGCAAGATGTTGTTGGTGTTTTTACTCAATCTTCAAAGCCAATTCAAGAGAAGAGCAGTCAATTATCCGGTCCAAATGAGAACAGTAATGCTCCTGCTGCAAAGTAAGCTCATCTAACCAACTGCCAATATTGGTTTCTTTGATGGGTGGTTTTGGTTTGTTACTCTGTTTTTTGCCTTCACCAATCTTTTTATTTCAGACAAAATTGTGGGAGAGGGAAGAAAACAAAAGTACAAGTCCTTCTTTACACTCCTCCTTAAATTTATTGTCTTCTGCTGACATTTAACTTTCTGTTAAGTTGTCACTTCTTTTTGTGATTCTTGCCGTTATGTTTTTCACTTCTGTAATATGAAGAATCTTTAGAATTCCCATGTGGTCTCCTGAAAATTAATAATGCATGCTTCTCTAGATTTATGAAGCTTTTTTGGGTTCAATTTATGATTTACCTCTTTCTAGTTTGATATTACTTTTCACTGTAGCACTTCTCTTCACCAGTCCAGTTTCAATTTTCTGCAACAGGGCACAAGTGGTAGGATGGCCACCAATTCGCTCATTCCGTAAGAACACCATGGCCTCTAATGCGACAAAGAAAAATGAAGATGCTGAAAGCAAATCAGGCTTTGGGTGTCTATATGTAAAAGTTAGCATGGATGGTGCGCCATACCTCAGGAAGATCGACCTCAAAACTTACAGCAACTATGTGGAACTCTCATCTGCACTTGAGAAGATGTTCAGTTGCTTTACTATTGGTATGCTCTCTCTCTCTCTCTCTCTCACACACACACACACACACGTGTGCGTTCATATGCAGTTGATAAGCAAATTGTTATGGTTTGTTGCTAAAATGAGGTTTATAATAAGAATCAAGGCCCATACAAATCTCTGGTGAAACATTGTTACGAATCCCTTAACACTGCAAGCTAGCAAGGTTGCTTGATGACATTTTATCTACATGATTCCTGACTTGATTGTTCATAGATGTCTTGGAAAGTAATCGCCTTGTTTTGACTATGATTCAGGACCATGCGGTACCCATGGATTGCCAGGGCGAGATGGCCTGAGCGAGACGTGTTTAAAGGATATTCTCCATGGATCTGAATATGTCCTCACATATGAAGACAAGGATGGTGATTGGATGCTTGTTGGTGATGTACCCTGGGAGTAAGTGCATTTCACTTCCTTGTTGAAGAACATGAATAATTTATTCTCAGCGAGCCGATTTCGCATAATTTGGGCCCTGAAAAACGAGATGCTGATGGAATTTTGTTCTATATTATTACAGGATGTTTACAGACTCATGCAGGAGGCTGAGGATCATGAAAGGTTCAGAGGCAATTGGGCTTGGTATGTCCTATTAAATTATCATGCCATGTTATAACTTCAATTCTTTCTTAGAATCTCCGATTATAATCTTCAATAATCTTAGCGTGTAGTCTAATTTGATCCAATGGCTAAAGACATATTATTCACATATTACTCGCCTAATAAGATACAGATTCGACCCCCATATTCTCAATCTCCAACTCAAAGAAAAAAAAAATCCATTATTGGCAGTTTGTCACAATTTTATTTCTGGACCCACCGGATGAATTACTTTGTTTACTTGAACATACTCCCAACATTTATGCAACATCTTAGAAAATGGGTTTTTGCCTCGTGCTTGTTTGCAGCTCCCAGGTCCATGGAGAAATGCAAGAATCGTAATTAGTGTATAAGCATAATTGAGCAAAGGAGGCTCAAGAAGGAAGCTTTATGAAATCCCAAGAAGCCTTGTGAGTGTCAAAGTTGAGAGCTTTGCTCATAAGAAATATATATTTGGAAATGTCAGAAGTTTCCTGTATTTAGTTTACTGAGAGAAGAAAACACTTGCACTCAAGACATTTAAGCTTGGTTAGTTTAATTATTCACCTAGCTCAAATCTTTTCAGGTGTATTTCAATGTGTAAGAACTTGTGGGTTTGCAATTATGAGGAATAATTGCTGCACCTGCTTTACATACAAGTATCAACTAATGGGTTTTGATTGCCTGTCCATTTTCATCACAAAATTACAAATTCAATTCCAGGAGATTAGAAAGTTGAAGACAACAAATGGGGGAATAGTTATTAACAAGAGATTGACCAAACATGATAGGAAGATGGTAATGGGGTAAAGTAATCCACAAAATTGAATGAACACTAACACACTGGAAAAAAAGTAGGTTGTGGGATTAATATTAACAACTCTTTTTCCAAATATTCAAAACTAATAGCTCTGTCATCTGCTCTGGACAGCTTTAAGATTCTTGTTCAGAGATTTGAAGATACACCATCTGGGTGTAGCCATTAAATACAGATGTCTCTAGTCTACCCAGACCAAGCCACTGAAACAGGCCATAGCGACCATCTTCAACAATAGGAGGGATAGTTCGAGCAGGATCATACCGTGTTTGATGAGTGAGGGAAGGACCAGCTACCGGGGGAAGCTCCCAATAAACATCCAGGATAGAGTCGATAAACTGGCTGTTCTGAAAATGTTCCTCATAGGAAATTAGCTTATTACTGTGATTAAAGTTGTCCAGCATCCAGCTTCTAATACCCCACCAAGCTTCATTTGGACCACATAGTTCATCTATATCAACTGCCTTCTCCCAGAATTTCTTCCATTTTGATCTAATCCTGCTCTCATCGCCATCCCTAAAGCAGCTATGTCCACCACCTAGATTAAAGTAAAAGCCAAGAAATGAATGAAGGCTTTAGAAAAATGAATTCATCTTCAAAGTAACACAAGGCAAGAACTAGAACCTTATTACTTGAAAGATACAGATGCAAATCAATTGGGAATAAGATTGCAAAAATGCATACTCCAATCATTAAGTCACAAGAAACGAGATATATATTTTAAGAAACTGAACAAAAGAGAAAAGCCAATAGGCTTTACAAAGAAGACATATGATTCACCGTAAAACTAGAAAGGGTCCAAAACAAAGTGAAGTGAAAGAAAAAGATGCATGCTTCACAACCAAATGTAAAGTGTGAGTTAAGGCGATATCAAGTAGACTGATAACAGACCATTAAATAGCCCCAACTGTTGCCCATCAGTTGCTGTTAGTTCCTAAATCTAGTTGAACCAACTAAAATATCCTTAGCAATACATGAGAGGAGGCATTGTTTCTCTGATCTCAGCTCCCTAAATAGTTTCTGTTTGTCAAAAATCCAATTCATCTCCATTCCTATATTAATAGAATTGCAAGTTTCTCATCTATAATATAAAAACAAAAAGAACTTTTCATTTAGAGTTAACAAACGAACAGTGTTCATATTTTGTGAAACCTGCACCAGACTGGCAAAAAATACCAGGATGACAAGCAACTAGCCTAGTCAGAATGGATGCCATAAAAATCCAGCTTATTCAAACCAACTTATCAATTGGTTGACCTGGTCAGTTCGACAGCAAATCAGCTAATTTCATTTAAGTTATGGCAATTAATCTAGGTAGCTTAATGTTGGAATGACAAGTTTCTATAGCATCGTCTGTTTCATCTAAAAATAAAATTATTAAGGGAGTATCAACTGTTAGGCTCAAACTGACACTCTGACCAAGCTATTGATACTGTGGTAGCGCAAATTTTGAATATAATGATGATTTATGTTAATCAAATCATGCCAACATATATATGTCAAACATCAGTAAACTTTCTAAAATTTCAAAGACTCAACCCTTGTCCCTCCCCCTTCTTGATATTGTTTAGTTTTCAAAAGTAAGTTCATACTATACTACTGTAGATGAGAAGCAACCATGGTAGTATTTGTATGAACAGAAGGGAAGAGAGTGTGCCTCTTATATAGAACTGATCACATATCTGCCTTAAGGAATAATGATCTCCAGTTCCAGTATCATAGTTATCCTCAAAAACAAGATGTTCAACCCCAGCCTTCAATGCTTGCTTTACTCTGCAACCAAAAAGAAAAAAGATCTGAGAAAATAAGCAGAGAGTTAAGTACACGTGCATGCATACGCGGAGGATAATGATTTTTTTTTTACTAACTAGAAAATGTGATTGTGAAAACCTTTTTAATTCATTTTGATGGTCATCAAAGAAGATAAGAACTCGACTGAAATCATTAAACCCGTGTCTCTTCATCACACTCTTCCATTCAACACTTTCAAAATCCAGAAAATCTTTTCCAGCAAAGTAGGTGCAGTTTCCATCAACATAAGCAGGCCCCTTCTTTAGGTACTTCTCAGGATGTCTGGGTGTCAGTGAAATAATGGTGTGTCTGGCATTGCTTGTCGCAAAACCCAAGTAGAATGCCCCTTGAAAGCACCACTTTCAATCGTCAGTTCTGGCTTCAGCCACCTTGCAATAAACCAAAGACCAAAGCTATGGTCAAAACCCATTCCTCCATACATGTTGTTTTTGATTGGCCTAGTTTCATATATTGGTACAAACTCTTCCAAGCCCTTGAGTAAGTCCTTGGATGTCCACTCCACTGTTTTTCCATGTTTTGATCTGCCTTTTACCAAACACAAGAATTATAAGGGAGAAGATTGATTACAAGAGCTCAAACCCAAACTTCCAATAAATCTAGAATGCTGATCAATGCCAAAAAAAAAAATCAAAGCAATTAAAACCACATAATTTTGTCCTTTCAATGAATGTAATTGAACGAAAATATCACAAGTCCATGAAAAAGTTCACAGACATGAGCCCTACACCAACTTAACTTGTTAAGTAGAACAACAGAGTGAAATTAGTTTAGGCAACAATAAATTTTTGCAGATTGAATAAGGATATTCCACCAACGACGCCAATGTGTGGGGATCAAAAAGTCCATAAACTATAATAAAGTGGTTGGAAGCATTAAGCAATGCTACAAAATATTTCAAAATTACAAACCATCTGAAAAATGGAAGTTAGAGCGTAGAATTCACTTCAGTCGACAGTCATCACTCTAGTAGGTGTAAAAGCATCATCCCCGCATTCGCCCCTAAACTAAAAGTGCGAGCTACACTCTATTTAATTTATCCATGGCGAACTACACTAAGTTTATTTAGACTTTCACCTGAGCTTATTTCACCTTTTAATAATGATAGTTAATGGTCATACTGAAAAATCCTGTTTTATGGTATGGTTCATGCTGTATGATAGTTCAGGATCTTACTGAAAAATGAAATTTAACAATTTTTATGCCTGCTGTATGGTATGGTTCAGGGTAAATTTGGCCTTTTTGCCAAACTTTATTTTAACTAAGCCAGCACCGAAAGAAGATAAAGAGCACTAGTGGTTCCGGTCCCATCCCATCATATGAGGATCTCACTGTAATTCTAAACCAGCATTCCTTTCCTTGCCTACATTTCTCCCAGAAAATTGAACAAGAGCATGATCAGATATAATGATCCAAAACCCAGATCTGAATCAAACCCGCAAATATCTATGCATTAATGAGGACAAGGAGACTTACACCAAGGTACCCCGAGGAAGCCAAAGTCTGACTCGAGACCATCGAGGCCGAAAAATCCGACCCGGTTCTTAGGATCGAAAGGAGATACGCAAACGAAATTCCGCGAATGATAAAGCAGAGATACAATGTAAACGAGTAGGACGAGGAGGCAGAGGATGAGACACGGAGTAGGACAAGGGCAAACGTGGGACAAACGGGACAGGTAATTAGCAGCTAATAAGGAGAGCACGAGTTTCCTGGTCTTGGACTCGTCGCCATAGACAGTCGAAGTGTCGGAGTCGGAAACAGCGTCGTCGGGGTGGGGAGAAACGCGACGGGAGGACAGGACTCGCTCCAGCATCCTGGTGCACAGTGAATGTTTTATTGTTACAAGTTTTAAGCTTTTTTCTTCAAGTTCCAGTCTTTTAAGATTTGAGATATTCATAATTAGCGGGTGTGGGAAGCGGTGAGCGGAGATCAAGCCATGAGCCTTCTATTTCGTTTATTTTTGGTATTCTTCCCGGGGAATATATATTTTTTATTATCTTATGATTATTGATTTATTTTTTTCATTTATATGTGAGCTTTTTTTCCTCTATGAAAAAAATTATATAGAAAATTTATAATTTTTAAGTCAGTTTTAATCTCTCAATTTTATATTAACTTTATTTATCTAAAACAAATATAAAATGGTCCGCACACAAAAAGGTTTTAGTTGGGAGAGAAACTAGCAGCAAATTTAATTGAGTAAAGGCAACAAACAAAGAAATATTCATATTTTTGGGGGCGTTGGGCTTAAATTCTCATTCGCTGTTATCTCAAGAATTCCATGGGAGGGTCCCCAAGAATTGATTCATAGCTTAGTTCACCAGAGCAGTTCATAAAACCATCATAGTACCTACAAGGTCTCTTGTCTTCCCAACTTGCATCTGCCTTGCAGTTGCATTAGGAGATAGACATGGCCTCATTAGACTCCCCAAACTCACCACCAAATCAATCTTTTGCAATAAGAGAAACTACCCACAAGTTCTTGCGTAATCTCTCTTCTAGAGAACCACCTTCTTTCTCTCATTTCCCCTTTTCTCCTCCCCATTCCGCCACCCCAAATCGCACTTCCTCTCCATGCTCCTCCCCTCCTCCTCCTCCTTACACACCACCTAACCTTGTCTCGAACTCTAAAACCACTTATACTTGCATTTCTTCCATCCTCAAGAAGGACGGCCAGATTCTTTCCATGGTCATGTCAAATGGTCTCATTTACACTGGCTCTAATACCAATCTCATACGAATATGGAAATTGCCGGAGTTCATGGAATGTGGGCAACTCAAGACCAAGGCATCTATGGTTGTGGCATTGGAGGTCTCACATGATAGAGTTTATGCTGCATATGGTGATGGAAAGATTAGAGTTTGGCGAAGAACATGGGATGGAGCTTTCAAACATGTTCGATTGGCTACCATTCCTAAGATCGGAGGTTATGTCCGGAGCTACATTGCCGGAAAGGATAAGATGGTAATATCTAATGCTGCTTTTGTTGATCATATTTATTGCATTTACTTTGTTTGGTTTGTGGGGTTGCATTCTTCATCGTTTACATTGAAACTAGTCTCCACTTTCTGATTTGGTAGTTAGTTAAGGCTTACATTGTCTCAACCAGTGACAAGATATTTTCTGCATAATAATTTTTTTAAAACATTACTATTTGGTCCTATATTATGAGGAAAATTCATTAATTAATCTCTTGATTTTGAAAAGTATGAAATGTTCCTGAGTTTTTTTTTTTAAATCTACTAATTAGTCTATTCACTAATTTTATCATTTAAATATTTCAAATAAATCTAAAATTCTCTTGCAAATAAATTTAAAGTTCTCTCAATATGAAGCAATTAGTTAATAACTTTTTATAAAATTAAAGAACTAACTAATAAATTTTTTTTTTAAATTATAAAAATTAAATAATAAAATACTTAATATTTAAAACTAATGAAATATCTAATTTGTAAACTTTTTAAAATCTCTAGAATATTCTAATATATTTTTAAAAAAGGATGGACATGAATTTTCTCCTAACATAGAAAAATTTTCCTAATTTTTTTAATGGACTTTCTATCTTTAACAAAAAAAAAAAGTCTCGACACCTATAAAGCTCATACCAACCTCTTATTTATATTATGGACGGACTTTTTGAGTTGTCACTGTGTATATACTATGCACTGAACTGTGGTAGAGGTCATTTGTATCTTGGGAGCATTCACATGATAAATCTCATCTTAAAGTTGTTGCTGCAATTATGCACTATAGTTAATTTTCTTTGCTTTGTGGACCCTACGTGCTTGATGAAAGTTCCCTTTCAAAATTGCTATTACATCACATTGTATGCCTTAACTTTATTTTACCTACTCTGTTAGGTTGCTCTGAGTTTTTATATGGTAAATTAGAATTTAGAAGTGCCTCCCTAACTTTAGAAGAACTAATGATAGTGAAGTAAAAGAATCAGGTACATTTGTAAGTATATGATTGTGATATTCATATTATTTTTAACAGATGAAGCACTTGGGACCAATAACATCGTTAGCAATCAATATTTCTGATGACACCTTATATTCAGCTTCCCTTGATAAAACAGTAAAAGTATGGAGATTATCAGACTTCAAATGCATTGAAACTGTCCAAGCTCATCCAGAGCCAATCAATGCCATTGTTGTGGCTGATGATGGAATACTCTACACTGCTTCTGATGATGCCACCGTTAGAGTTTGGCGTCGCAACTTCTGTGTTGGCGACTGGCCACATTCTCTTATCACAACCCTGCCAGCCAAATTCTCACCTGTAAAGACCTTGACCTTGACCTTAGATAACAGAATTCTGTACGGTGGATGCACTGATGGGTACATTCATTACTGGCTTAGAGGTGGGTTCTCAGGCCAATTACAATATGGTGGTGCACTCCAGGGTCACACACATGCAGTTATGGGCATAAGCAATGTGGGAAGCTATGTGATCAGTGGCTCAGCCGATTCAACTAGCAGGGTTTGGCTGAGAGAACCAGATGGGCAACACACATTCCTAGCAGTTTTAGTGGGGCACAGAGGGCCTATTAGGTGTATCTCAGCATTTTCAGGGCGATTAGGGGAGGAAAATGAAGAAGAATGCACAATTTGCACGGGTAGTCTTGATGGAGTCATAAAACTATGGCGGGTGACTAGTGCCAACAAGGACAGTGGCCCTTTATCACCCAGTGGTTATAGCTATTTTGAGCTGCAACAGTGAACTGTGTGCTTTACTTTTGATCTGTGTTTCAAATGTACACATAGTCATTTGAGAACTGTATGCAAGAAAGATCAAGCTCTTATGTATTAATTGATTATTATGATGTATGGCAACATGATCATCTCATCAAGAAAATTGAACATTAAAAGAAAAGAAAGAATCTTTATGAGAGAGAGCAAGCATATATCTCAAACCAAGTAACAAGAAATTTCATTAACAGCAATTAGAAAGAATTGACAGCAAGCAGACAATGAGACTAGCTAATAATCTCCAGCCAAGATCACACATATCTTGTCCTCTCCTGCTGCATTTCCATGCCATGATCTTGCAAATCATCCTTCTTCAACAACCGATAAATTGTATAACAAAAAATTCTCAAGCAAAAGAGAATGGCAATGATCACAAGTGCTGATAGAACATAGTCTGTGATGGAACGGGAGTGTTTGCACCCAAAAAGAACTCCTAAGCACACCATGCTTACGAGCTCTCTTAGATCTGCAGATGATGAACTCCACTTATGGTTTCCAGTTTGTATTCTTGCCTGAATTGAAATAGTTTGCTTACTTGTCCTTGAAGTTTGGTATCGTTATCACTAATGTTGCAGAAAAGAGGAGAAGAAACAAGAATCTGCAGAGAATCACCTACAGAAAAAGCAAGAATCTCTATCTCTTGAGCAAAGACTGAAAACCTTAATTTTCTGCAATCTTCTTTCTTACCGGTGGTTGAATTGAGTTATTGGATTTTATTTTGATATAGTTGCAGAACTGAGTTTGGGCTCAATTTTGGGAATTCATATGAACTCGAAGCTAGCCAATTACTTTCAGATATCAAGGTCTAGCTGTTACGTCTTTTTTTATATTCTGTGCAGAATATTTTTTTTAAAGCTTTCTTCAACCCCTTTCTTTCCTTTTTTTTAATCTCTAATATTAGATTCTCAGGTGGTAATTAGGTTCATTGATCAGAACGGAACCCTTAGAATTCCTATTGAATTGTCCATTTCAGCCGTGAAAAATAAAAGGGAAAGTTGAAGTTACGGGCTGGGCATCACATACAATTCGCCAATCCTCAACCACAAAATCCCTCCCCATTGAACTATAGAATCACACAGTGCATATTCAAATCTCTTTGGAAGGACAAATTTTATAATTTGAACATTTAATTTTGATCCATTTATAAGAAAAACAATGGAATAATGCTGAATTTCACCCTTATATTTATTGAGAAAGTTCAGTTTAATAATTTTCAATTTCTTTTTCTCCAATTTAACCCAAATATATTAATAAATTGAACTCCTAAAATTTTAAACTAATCAACAAATCAAAAAAATTAGCCAAAAAATCAAGAAAATAAACTTTGTGTTTTTTTTTTTAATCTAAATCTATAAATCAAGAAATTTAACCCAAATATTTTTATTTTTTAAGTAAAATAAAGTTAAATATAAACTTTTTGGGTTTTGATTTAAAAAAAATTAAATAGTTTAAATTGAACATCCCTAATAAATACAATGTCTAATTGAATATTTAGCCAAAAATAATCTAATTATCATTTAATGGTTTTTATAGATATTTAAGGAAATAATTAAATTGCTTAAATTGTAACAAAATACTCATTAATTTGATTAAATTACCTTTTATTTCACCTAATTAATTCAAACTATATATATTAATCTACCATTAGAAACATGAAATAGTTAATAGAGAAAAAAATGTTTAATTCTGACAAATATAGGCTCTATAATTAGAAAAAATATTTTAATTCTTTTATTATAATTTAAAATGTGATCCAACAAATCCACACGGAATTCAAGAGTAATTTTCTCTCTCCCTTAATTTAAGTTATAAAATGAATTGCTTTAAAAAATATATATTAATTAATTTTTTTATTAATTTTAATCATTAAATATTATAAAATAATTTAAAATATTTTTATTATAAAAATTAATTAATAATTTTTAAAATATAAAAAATAAATATTAAAATATTTAATGATTAAAATTAATTAATAAATATTTTGAAATATAAAAAATATTTTCATATTTTTTTCGAGAAAAAAAAAACTTTGAGTTTTTTTTGTTTTTTTATTTTTATTTTTACAATAAAGGGTTTGGCATTTAAATCGTGAAAACCAAAAAAAGCAAAAAAAAAAAAAAAAAAAAAAAAAGAAAAAGAAAAGGGGCGCGCGCTAGTATGCACAGCAATGCGACTGAAAACCACACGCGACGTCGGATAGCCGTCGGCAAGTGACGCACTCACCTCCTTGACCTGTTCTCTTTCTTAATTCCGAAACCCCCCTTGTACGCCATACTCTTCATTCTCCTCTCTTTTACTTTTCTTCAATTCAAAGCTCTCTATTTCTCTCTCTAAATCCGAAACCCTTATTTCAATCTTCTCTATACCTCCTCCCGTTCCACGCCTAATCCTTTTTTCAGGGGCTTGGGTTCGATTCAGTTGAACGGTGCATATTTAATCTTAATATCCAAACTCCATCTCCAATCCTCGAATAAATTTCCACCGCAATCTCAATTCGTTCACGGATTCCGATAAAGCTCACGCACAAAAATAAAGTTGAAATTGTATGGATTTGATCTGATTGATCAGGAGATAAGAAATTAATTGTGGAAATCAAAGGTTTTTGTTTGGTTTAAAAGTGGATTTGGAGATATGGATTCCAGTAGGAGAGCGGTGGATTCGTTCTGGAGATCGCGGATGGTCGATGCTGCAACCTCCGACGAAGACAAAGTGGCGCCCGTTTACAAATTGGAAGAAATTTGCGAGCTTTTGCGGTCTTCTCATGTTAGTATCGTTAAAGAAGTATCGGAATTTATCTTGAAGCGGCTTGAACATAAAAGCCCCATTGTTAAACAAAAGGTATGTAGGTTATCTTCTGATTATTAAGGTTTTACTGTTTTAGGATGGATTTTATATGAGTTGATGTATTTATTTTATAGGCTGTGTAGTGCATGTTTAGTATATTTACCTAGAAATTAACTCAAATTTTAAAGTTAATTTTGGATGATTGTTTAGGCTATGAAGGGCAGAAAAAGAAGAAATTGGACCCTTCCATTAGTTGTTATTGTAGTAGGAATTCTTGTGGACTTGGTTTTACAGTTTGATAGGAGGCATAGTGATTTGCACCCTTCTGGTGCTGGAATTGTGGGGAAGTATATATTGTACATGCTTAAAATGCGTTTGCCTTTTTCTATCGACAACTAGGAAGGTTCTCAGAGTAAGTTGGGTGGAGAGTGTTGTTTCTAAAGATATTTTGTTCCTTTAAATGCATTTTATTGTTAGTAAGTGGTAACATAAATTGGAAGTAATATCATTACTGCTGCAATTGCATACTAATTAATGTTTTGGCTGGTAATTATTCCCAAAGAACTATCAATTCTGTACCCAAATTTATAATAATAATTAACAAAAAAAAAAGTGCATATGCCCCTTAATGCAATGGGGAATGATGTGCCATAGAATTACAAGAAGTCGCCCACAATTATGTTTTACCCTCACTCCGCACTTGAATTCTGTGCAGGCTCTGAGGTTGATAAAATATGCTGTGGGCAAGTCTGGTGTGGAGTTCAGGAGAGAAATGCAAAGACATTCAGCTGCTGTACGTCAATTATTTCACTACAGGGGTCAGACAGATCCTTTGAAGGGGGATGCCCTTAATAAGGCTGTGAGGGACAATGCTCATGAGGCTATCTCGGCTATTTTTGCAGAGGAGAATAAGCCAGCAACTACAGAAGACCTTAACAAAAGGATACAAGGATTTGGGAATACGAATTTTGAAATGCCATCAGAAGAAAGGAAATCATTTTTTAGTGAGGTGGTTGATATTGGAAGTGCATCTATTAAGCAGGGACTAAGTAACTTCACACAAAGCCATTCATTACGGAAGAATGATAATGGAAGTTACAAAGGCCCTACTCTTCGAAGGTCATTGACCATAGAAAATGACCACTCAGATAGATATGAACCAGTTCAGTTACACAGTGAAAATCAGGGTAATATTGGAGTTTTGAAGAGTGCAACTAGTGGACCTTGGGGCCAGGACAGTAGGGTCTCAAGTGCTGGGACAGAAAATGCGGGCTCCAGTTCAAGTTATACAGAGAGTAAGACTCGTGAGGAGAGGCTGTTGGAGACTATTGTCACATCTGGTGGTGTGCGTCTACAACCCACCCGTGATGCTATTCAAGCTTTTCTATTACAGGCAGCAAAGGTGGATGCACTTCCCCTAGGTCGCGCCCTTGAGTCTAAGCTCCAGTCTCCTGTGTGGCAGGCATGGTCTTTATGTTGTTCTATTAATACTGCAAAATTCCTCCTCCCTTTCTTCTCTTTCAAGTGCACAAATTTTAATTACCTTTCTCACTATCCGTTAACAATTTTGTTTTGGTGAACTGTTTCATATTCTTTGTGTATTGTATTTTACTATTTTAGTAATCTTGTTTGTTGGGAGAAAAAGAGAGGAATATAAGCTACCAGCTGCTTATGTTACATTTATATAGAGGATTTGTTTTCTTAAATTTATTGGGCATTGTTGTTTTACAGGTCCGCATGAAAGCTGTGTGTGTGCTTGAGTCAATACTGAGGAAAAGGGATGATGAGCATTTTTCAGTTATAGCTTCGTACTTCAGTGAAAATAAAGATGCTATGGTCAGGTGTACCGAGTCTCCTCAATCTTCTCTGAGGGAAAAGTCTATAAGGGTACATATTTCTCATAAATATGTATCAAGTTCTTCTTTTACTTACTAAATTTGCTCTGCCTTTTCCCACCACTGGGACAAAAGAAATGGGGTGCTATTTTTAATTTCTGGATGTGATAAAATTATTAAAAGCCTTATATGCTAGGCTTGCTTCTCAGCTTCTATACTAATCATCATTATAATCATTGGTTCAGGGACTGAATTCTTAATAATATGATGCCTAAGTATTGGTCATTGCTAGATGGATTCCTGCTATGAAACTTCAATCTTTCAGCTTTCGGAAGTATGTAGATCATACTGTGGCCACATGACTAATAATCTAGTACTAAGTTTGGTTGTCTATACTACCAATTGATAATCAATTAACTCATTTTGAATTTTAGGGAAATCGTTTAATTCGAAAAATAAGGTCATATTTCGCTTTTGTTTTTCTTTTACGTCTTTTCTTCCTTGCCTCTTTATACAATAACATTATTCTCATCTTTTTGAGTTGGTCCATGTGTTCACTCTCTGATAATTCAGACGATATTATTCATTATGTGGCTATAATGTTTGGCTTTTGATGAACAGGTATTGAACCTTTTGGGTGGGGAACAGGCAGGTCGCTTTATGGGAAATTCAGAAAAGTCAGTTAAGGCTGAGACCACTTCTGTCCAGATGCCTGACTTAATAGACACGGGAGATTCAAATGATTTCTTTGAAACAAAAGATTCTATAAAGGAGTCACATGATCAGAAGACAGCAAATCTGACAACATCTACTACAAGTTATGTAATTGATGATCTATTGGGAGATAGTTATGATGGTGGGAATTCCACTGAACAAAAAAATGATGATGATCCCTTTGCAGATGTTTCATTCCACACTAGCGAGAGAAGAGAACATGCAGATGATCTCTTTTCTGGGATGACTGTTGACAGTAACCCAGGAACTAATGAGTATCATATGCCAACAGATAAAAATGGACCAGAGGCATTTAATATTTTTGGGTCAAACTCTGAACTGACCCAGGAGCAGGGAAATCACAAAATGGATGTTAATGATCTAATGGCTGGTATGTCCATTAATGAGAAGGTTGCAAAGATGAATCAACCAGGAACCACATCTGAGGTGCTCCCAGAAACTATCTTTACAGATTCAAGTAATCATTCTGGGCATCAGATCTCAAATGATGCTTTAGCTAGCATACTTGGTTCTCAAGTGACTGGAATTAATGCAAATCCAATATTTCCTTCTGGTACTATGCCATATAATATACCTCCTGGCATTATGTTGAATCCTGCATTCCATATGCAGCCTGTAAATTATGGTTCAATGGGGAATATTCTTGCTCATCAGGAATTTCTGGCTACAATGTCCAACTTCCAACACCTAAGTAACCTCAATGCTCAAAACCGTGGAGTTGGTCATGTTGTTGGTACTAATGGAGGTGGATATTCTTCAGCCCTTCCTGATATTTTCCAATCAAATTATCCAAATCAAGCTCCCAGTTCATTGGTGAACAACTCAAAGAAAGAGGAAAACAGAGCATTTGATTTTATTTCGGTAAGTTTGAGTTTTGACATTGATCTTAGGCATTGTTTTATATCAATTTTCTTTCTTCGGGCATATAAATTGTGGCTTTTTGAAGATAGCGATAAATGGCAATATAAGAGTATTGCTCTCTTTCCTTTTATTTGAGACTCTTTTAATTTTGTGATTAAATTCCAGAGGAAGGTTTAATATCAGGATGTTTGCTTGGCTTTTCAAATGCTTAATGTTTCCCTCTCCTCTTCTTTGCTATGATGATTTTGAGATTCGAGTGGCAAATAGTGGGATGGTGTGAGAAGAGAATTGGGAGAAGAAATATTTCCTTTGTTTTGGGGTTTGGTTTTTTTTTTTTTTTGGGGGGGGGGTAGAGGTTTGGTATGTCATTTAGTGAATATCAATACTTTGGTGTTATTGATGCAATACCTGAAATATATATTGGTTATTTTGGCATTTTAACTGTCAAACATGGCACATCTTGTGATGTTGTCCACCTCAGGTTTGCCTGGTTGCAACCTTCTTGATGCCTTTGCCAAATTAAGTATCACAGGCATGTGCATTGCCATTATGTCTGATTCATGAAATATTCTTCATCTCATTTTGCTTATGAGAATGTTGAGCTTTCAATGGTTGGTGGTCCTGGTAGGACAGTGAACGGATGAGCAGAGAGACAAAGGAAAGAGGACCAGGGTGGGTGGTTGTTGAGAGTTGGGATTTGGTTTATTAAATGTGGTTAAAGCTAAAATTTGACACAATGCTGGGAGATTTTAGTCCAAATCCCATCTTCATGTTTAGTTGCTTACCTTCAAGCATTTTAGACATTACTTAGAGGAAAGCTACATTGCTACAAATTAATGTTCGAGTTGGGTTCAGTTCATACAAATTTTTTCGCCCACTGTGTTGGATCAGTCTTCCCAGGTTCATGACAATTTTTGCTAGATTAGACACAAGGTAGTTTGGCACGCCATTATAACCAAATAGGTTGCCCTATAGAATTTTGATCTTCAAGATTAGATTAAATAGGAAAAACAATTTAACATTCTTGTTTTTTTATCATTGCATGTCCTTCTCAATATTCATTTTGATGTCACGCAACTCTTCTGAAAGATATTCCTCACACCACAAGGACCACAATTCTTCAAATTTTCTCCTCCACAATCAATTAAAAGGATCCAGAAAAAAATCCCTCTTATTTGACACCTTAACAACGCAAAAAATCCATTCACATTGAAACCAAAGGGCAGAAAAAATTTAGAAACCCACGCCAAAATCGTCTCCCTACAGTAAAAGCCCAGGGTTGGGGGGTCTGGAAGGAGAGATATGGAAATGTAACAAACTAGCGAATGAATTCCAATGATTGGGTTACGGAGCTGAGAGCTCGGAAGTGATCCAGGGAGACGAGCAATGATTTACTTGAGGCATGAGTTTTTTTTTTATATGCCTTGCCTGCATATTTGTGGGTCAATTCGAATTCAGTATCAAGATATCTGAATCCCACCAGACCAGATAATTTACTTTTCTTTATGTAGGAAAAAGGCTGAAAAGTGACTATAAAGGGAGTATGTGTTGTATATTAAATGATGCGTGATGTGTTGTTTCTGAAAAGGCATTTATACTTATTCTCTGCAACAATTATAAGATTTTATTTCGATGACGGACTATCAATAGGGTTTTGCAATTGAATTTTAATCTGCTTGTGATCAATTTTGAAGTGGGTTGAGGAATTATATATAGATCAGTGCTTGGCATTAAATGAAGCTTGTTTGCCTTGTAGGACCATCTTGCAGCCGCACGTGATCCAAAGAGGGTGGCTTAAATCTTTGAACTTTATGTGCTTCACCTCGATGGGCCCCTTTGGTTCAATAGTTTATTTATTCGAAGTAAATATATCCAACCAGTTAAAGCATTCTTTGTCAATAATGAAAATTTAGGATTCGAAGTGATGCTGGAGAGGGGAGAACCCGGAACTAGATTCTGTATTTTAGGCAGAGAGAGGTGGTTTAGACTTTTTATTCAGCAACGCAAGCATCAATTGTATGTTTTCTCCCCTCCTGGATTTGTAAAGCGCCTTTCCTTGTTCATTTTCGGCTTGTGTTTTTTGTATCCTTTTCCCACACTCCCCAGGATTGCTTTGTGGTACAACGTATTTGAACATAGTTAATAAAGATGATATTATTATGTTGTATTTACTGTTTTTCCACCGTAAATGTCCAATGGCGCTAAGATTTGTGACCCTGGAATTTTGAGCTGTTGTAGGCGACTAAGCATCTCATTTTTAATCTTGTGTTGTCTATAACAAATATCCCAGGGTTAAGAGCCTGGTGCATTTATCTATGTTTGGCCTTCGAACTTGTATTGATAATGCATTTTCCTCAAGTAGCGGATAAGCTATTGGTTACCGACTTCATCTTTGCCTTTAAATGGGCTTATTGGAGGAATTCTTTAACTTCAGAAGCCATCTCATCTGAGAAATATGCAGTAATACCTTTCTGTTTTCTATTATTTAAAAATGAAGATTTCCCTCCTACTCCCGTATATGCCACTCTTTTCCTCCTATTAGTACCTATTGAGACTGTTATATTTAACAGCAAATACAGAGATGCATGGAGACATTCTATACACTTGAGATAAAATTTCTATTAAATCATGAAAACAAAAATATATACACTGCTGACAATGTTATAGGAAAATTGACCAGGAGACTTTCCTAAAGAGCTTTCCATGAGAGGTTTCAGTGCCTCTTAGCCACCATTTCTTTGCAAAATGCTGCTGACAGATTTTTCTGACCCAATCTACTCCAGAATTCTAGCTCATCAATGTTGCAAGGCGGAACCGTTGCTCCAAAATGGGATAATAAGTTAAGAGTTTAATTGTTCAAAGGCCTCAGTAGCTAACTGATGCAATTTGTCCACTTCTACAAAACTGTATGAAAGATTCATGAGCTCTACTAATTCATCCTCAATTGATAATGTGAACATATGACATGAAATTCTTCCAGAACCCAGCTCCCCAACAGCAGCACCGCAGCTTATTGCTACAACGATTCCTGCATCTATCTATCCACTAAATTCACAACTCAATGACTGCAGGTAAAATTCAACAAGTTAAAACAAGGAGCCTTTGAACAAACCTTAGAGCATATTCCACGGACCACTTATTCAGTAAGGGACAGGAAAAAGCAGCAATACAAGGCAATTCCACCGCTCTAAACCATTGTACTAAAGTTAGTATGCTTCATATTCAACTGACTTTCAATGCATTCTCCCACAAAGTTTATCTTTGGGGTCAAGCTAAAGTAAATGGAGCAAAACATTGGAGAAAGTTGCTATCTTGACCATCAATGATTGCAATAAGATGATGAATGTCACAATGATATACTGAATTAGATATACAGGCATCACCTTGGCCATTTGGCTTTACCCTAAAAAGTTCCAGAATGACATCTCTAACTAAGGTTAGCATCAAGCTAATGATCTTGTTCCGATTTTTCATGTCTTGTAATGATTCATAAAGATTGTTACCTCCATCTCTATGATAGTTGTTAAAAGACAAAGATCAAAATGTGAGCAGAAACATGTGAATGGACGTGCAATATATAGAAACTATTGTAGTAGCCTAGAATATCAGAAATATCAAGAAAATTTTCAATATAAGCAAACATAATTGCAAGATAATTCTAAAATGTCAAATTTATGACCCCAAAAATATGAAAAAAGAAAAGCGAAGAACATTAATGCTTTGATATGTTAGGTGCTTACCTGGTACGCAATACGTTTATGCCATTCATGGATATCCTTCCCATTCCGAGCCACTGCAAGCTCTGTACTTCTTCCTGGCAGTTCAAGTGACTGAACTGCTATTGAAAAGTTTGCAGCAGATTCATGCAATACCCATAAAAAGACATTTTACATGGTTGAGCTCCATCTCATTATTCTCAGCTTTAGCCACAGCAGCACTATGGTCACCATTAGTTTCTTCAGCAAAATCAGAAAAGACCATATATGATTATGCTCCCAAAGAAAAACAATGTGAAGAAGTGCAATATGCAAAGAACAATCCAAGTGAACCACTATTCTTCAGCAAGAGTGAATTTCCAGGTTTCTTCCCATTTAAATTTATTTTGGGCACACCAGCCTTGCACCTTTTGCTTTTTGATCCAAAAGACTTTCTGTGACGTCAAAAGGAAAACTAATCAGTGATAAAATTATCTAGCCTCCCATCCATAAGATATTTTGGATGCTAAAGCTGTAAAAAACATATGATGCTTTACCACTCTTTGCAAAACCAAACAATATAGTTTAACACACACAACCATATACAAGTAAAGATTGAGAGAGCTTACAAGTAGAATGACTTGGGAAGTTGCAGAAAGAAATGGGAAGCCATGGAAGAAGAAGAAGAAGTAGGAGAGAGAGTGGAAAATGTGAAATAATTTACTGTTCTATATGAGGGAAAGCTTCTGCAAAGCCATTGAGGCAGAGAGAGAGAGGATTTATTTATGGCTTCTCGGTAATTAATGACATACAGCGCATCCGCGAGAGGTGTCTTAAAGGTTTTTCTCCCGCCAGCCGTTTTGCTTTTGAGACTTTTTGGACTATCAGATTCGGGAAACTCTGGATTTCTTGGCAGGGAAATACTCGTGCGTGATTGCTCAGACCTTGCCTTGTTACGAGGTAGTATAAATTAGAATGGGACATTGAAATTGTAATGATGGCCGGACTTGGTTATCCACCAAATGGTCATTACTCAGAAATTGGATAGATGGATTATCTTATAACTTCCATCAAAATGGGGAAATTTGTCTATTCAAGTTTTGAATATTCTTACATTTTTTGTGGAAATGGGACTCCTGGACATGTCATTACAAAGAAAGTTCAAGGTTTCTAACAAAACCCTATAATGCTCGATTATCTTGCTTGTGCAATCTATGATAACCACCAGAAGCATATTGATCAAATGAATATGAATTCTGACTGCCAGCACCTACAAAAGCTTCGCCCTTTAATTCCAACTTAGTTATCAATCCGCTTTTCGTTCTTTTCTCCAGAAGCTTCCAAACCAGTTTCCTTCCCAAACCCGAGTTCTGACATGTCTTGCCGTGCCATCAAGTTCCTGTAGAATACAATGACAATTTCAGCAAATCTGGCAACCCTCTATTTTAACAAGAAACTTTAGCAAAACAAATGATCCAATAGCTACAAAATTTATCCAACAAATAAAACACTTTTAACTAACATAAATTCCGCAGCCCTCACACATAGTTTATGGATTGTAATCAGATTAAAAGAAATAACCTTTTAAAACTTGAATTTACATTTTCAACCATGGTGATTGACTGGATTCTTGCATGCAACCACCATAACCATGGTTGCCCACCATTTGGGTTTCACAGGAAAAAGGATAAATCAAGACAGTTTCTCACAACTACAATGCTGTCTAAGAATAAAGGTTATATCCATATCTCATATGGATTTTTGGCAGGAAAGAAGATTATAACTACTACATTCTGATTCTGACCCAAAGAATTTATACTTTTTCCTTCACTAAAAAAAATGAAAAAGAAAAGTCTTCCAAACAAGCATTTCCTTGTTATATAATTGTCCTGACCTCCATATCCTCCCCTATTACGCTAATATCTACCTCCACAAGATATGCTTTTCATTAGGATTTCAAAGTTTAAGCAAAAACCAAATGTACTTAGATGTATAAGATAAAACCTTTATCAAAAGCATTAACATCCTTATCCATTTTGAGGATTATGTAGGGAAGGATCAAGCTTACTTTTCCATGCGACATTCCAGATATTTTTTGGAGAAATGTCTACATTTTTCAGATTGATGACCAGAAGATTTGAGACAATTAATATAATCTTTCTTCTCCTATAAACAAGCAAACACAAGATCTAAGAAAACTCAAATATAAGGAAAAGCAATAATGATGAGAAAACAAAATTGATAAAATAATTTAAAACTCAAGTTATATCCATGTTTATCTTCCACTTCAACATTACTCTCTATTCTCTAAGCCATTAAACACTACAACAACAACTAAACCTTAGTCCCAAACTAGTTGTAGTCAACTACATGGATCCTCTTTCACCGTTCAACTCTATTTGAGAACAATTTCGCATTGATATACAAAAATTGTAAATCTTTTTATATGAATTTTTTCCAGGTCATTATATGTCTCCCCATTTCCCTACTCACTCCTTCCATCACTAATTTAATCCGCTAAACAAGCAAGAAATTGTTAGTTCGTACAAAATAAAAAATCTAAGAGGAAATCATTACCAAGTCACATTCATGCATGTGGTCCAAAGGGAACACTCCTTTTTCTGGGGGTACAGGTCTTAATCCTCTATTTCCACCAAATGAACCACCTGCCAATAATTTCTATCTATGTAAGAATACTGCAAGAGTCCATGAAATACAGCAAGTGAACTGTGAAAGAGGTCTTATTTTTCTTTCTTCTCTAGATGTACCAAAATTTTGAACTTCAAAAGAGTAGAAATTTAGGTTTTGACTTTAATGGATCGATGCCCTAGAGAAAAACAATGTATAATCATAACATCTAAAGTTGGTTAGACAATCCAAAATGAACAAATATTGAAACTCGTTCACTCCAACAAAATCAGAAGTGAAGTTTTTCAGAACTTGGGCTTTCAGTTGAGAGGAAAAAATTGTATCTTTGTAAACTTGTCCGTTTCTATTATATGATTTTCCATACCAGTCCCACCAAGATATAAGTGTGAAGTAATTTTTTTGCTATTTTTTTATTATAAAGTTCAACAATCCCAGAACTAACACAATCTTAAACACTCATCCATTTAAACATCATAACATGTCGGGGATTAATCACGAAAGGAGCCCTCTTTTGCGACTCATTTCAACAAGACAACGAACACACAACATAAAAGGGGGGAAACACAGCTGCCCAATCAAATACACATATGAAGAACTGTGTCCAAGAATTTCTCCATAACTGCAGAAACACTGGCAAAGCTTCTGTTGCACTACTAAAGAAAAAATGAAATATTGCTAACAACTACTGGGTAAAATTTGAAGATTGAAGCTTGCTTAAATGGAAAAAAAAAAAAAAAAAACGAATTCATTATATCAATTAAAGAATGTCTGCTAAGAGTAAAATGAGATTGCACCTGCACTCATTGGAAGTATTGTGATTTTATGTTTTCTTCTTCTTCTTCTTCCTTCTTTTTTTTCCTCAAAGGATCTGATGCTTTATGCTCTGTGCTTTCTTCTGCGAGGTGAGTCTTCTTGGATTTAGGTTGCAATCCGGAGGCGGGTTATTTGTTGATCCAAAGTGTGAGATGAGATCAGGGAGGCAGAACTAACCCGACACCCGACCCAAACAGAGTGAAACGGTGTCGTATTTTATATTGTCAAATTTTTATTTGTTTGTATTGATCTATTAATATAAATCACGATGAGTTAATTAGGGTAAATGAGTTTTAGATTTATTATTGTTAATTTTTGAAGGTCATCTCTATATGAAATGAAAATGGATGTCTAAATTTTAAAAAAATATATATATATTTCAATTTTATTTTTAAAATAACCATATAGAGATTAAGTTATTAAATATAATCATTTCACTAGAAAAGCTTTAATTCCTCTAATTTAATTGGGATCAATAATACTGTAATAACTCTTAAAATAATTTGAAAAAAAATAATAAAATTAATATCAAATTGAAATACATCTATTAATATATAAAAAAAAAGTGAATATTGGAAACATATACATTTATTTTTCTTGATACTTCAAAAAATTTTTAAAATGGACGAAATTGTGAAGAAATAAGTTGGAGTATCCATTGAAAAAACAATTCGTTTAATATGTTAATTATATAATATTACAAATTGTCAAATTGATTTACAATTCAATTTAATAATCTCATAATCAAATTTACATAATAAATTTTCTAATACTATTTAAATTCTCCGAATCAATCTCTAATATATAAATACATTTAAATTATATTTAAAAATATAAATTATTTTAATAGCTATTAACTAATTAATTTTTTAAAAAAATAAATAATAAAATATTTAATAATTAATAATTAATAAAAAAATTAATTAATAAAATTTTTTAAAATATCAAATATATTTTTTAATATTAAAATACTAGCACCAGAGTTAAATAATAAATTTACTTATATTATTTTTATTTGTTTGCCCCATCATATAGGTTATATTAGATGATGTCACTGTATTCTACAGACTTCCCCAAAACTGACAAAGCAATAAAAGACTTGGACAAAACCAGTGAGGAAGAAGAGGATATGTTTGGTCCAGCAGTGTTCCCTTTCATCTCACCTCCTCCTTTTATCTTCTTCTGCTCTTATTATTTTTCTTTTTAACCCTCATTTTTTTTATGATTTTTAAATTTCATTAACCCTATTTATTTCTCTGCATCTATCTTTTTCTTGCATTTGTTTTTGATATGTACTGATGATCGCTGGATTTCTTCACCCCGGTATAAAGGCCAGGCCCATGAAAACAGTCCATGATCCGAAGGCTTCAATATTCCCCTCGAGAGCCAGGTCCAGCCCGCTTAGTCACAGGGCCGGACTCCGCCTAGACTCCTCAATCAAACCGGCCCAAACCTCTCGGCCCAGTAATCAGGCCCCCACCAGGCTCAACTTCAGCCCTACCATTCAACCCAGCCCGGAAAGGGGAAAATGACCAAGATGCCCCGCTGGTAGGTCCTTCCGCATGCGTATCAGAGGAGAATCATACGTATCAGAGGAGAATTAATGGCCGTTACGCATGGAGCAGGCGCCTGACACATCCGTACATACGGAGCTAGGCGACAGAAGACAGCTAGCATTGTGGCATAGAGACAGATATATATATCACGATAGAGGCCACGCAGAGGGGGCTCTCTTCTTCTTCCTTTTCCTTCCTGGACACCATTTTTATTCTTTCTGTAACCCTTGCCTAAATATACTACTCTGAGCCATAAAATCTGACTTGAGCGTCGGAGGGCCTCTGCCGGGGCACTCCCGGTAGGCCCCTGACCTTTCTTTCTTATTTTACAGGTCCCTTCACCAGGAAGAACATGGAGAGATCCACCAAGGAGCCCAGCAAGAAGGGACCCAGAAGAAAACCAGATCTATCATGGACCAGAAAGAGGAAAATATTTATCAAATGGCGCCGTCTGTGGAAAACGAAGGAGATCTTTTCATCACCGGAGTTTTCACTTTCAAAACCCACTGAGATCCACAATGGCAAACCACCAAGAAAATAACCTTAACGTCATTCCAAATAATCTGAGCTCTGCCCAAGAGGGGCAGCGGTTCTTATTTTCCAGTCCTACAACTCCAAACAACCAACCACCCATTCCTTTTAACCCCTCGCCGAGCTTGGCCGGGAATGTGCCCTCCACGAAAGAGATTTTACTATCTCAAAAGTTTTCAGATCCACCCATTGAGATCCACATAAGATTTTATTACGGCTGATTTTTTCTTTGAAGTCTGGTGAATATTTTCTGTAAAAGAAAAAAAAAAAAAGGGTGAGGAATATATGTATTGTTGAAATTCTGAGGTCCGCTGTATATATAAAAAAATAAATAAATAAATAAATAAAAGAGAAGAAGAAGGTGAGAGAAAGAGAAGAGGAGTCCGTGAGAAAAAAGGAGGTCGGAGCCGTGTTTAGCAAGACAGAAAGGAACTCAGCAAATCCGACGACCACAGCGTTAGATTGCTCGTTGAGGTCGGATCCATGTTCGAAACTAGATTCGTGGTCGAGGTTGGAGTCGCATTTCAGGACAGATGGAAAGCATCGGGGCGACAGGGAGACAATACAAAAAAGAAAGCTTACACGAAAAAGAAAGCTGGAGATTTACAGTAACCCAGCTGAAAAGAAAGACCCAGCTGGTGTAAGAATATCTTGACAGTCTCTTAATCTTCATTTTCCTACCCTCGTTGTTTATTTTAACATTTATTAAATATTATTACTACTAACTTTTTCTTTGAGATCTGACGAGGTGAAACTTCAGATCGAAGTGCTTGCCTGTAAGTATAAATTTTAATTTTTTCTGTAAAAAGAAGAAAGAATGCATAATATACATATTTGTTGAGATTGTGAGGTCGGCCGTATATATATTGTAAGGGTTAGATGGGCAGGTTGGCTGTAAGATTCCAAGTTATAAAAAAAAAAATAATAATAATAATAATAATAATAAATAAATAAAAATAATATATATATATATGTAGAAATAGCAGGAGTGGAAAGAGCTCGAGCTGCCAAAGACGCACCGACCTGAGGAGGAAGTTGCTGGTCTGGTCAAGACCCGACAAATGAGGCCGGAGCGACGTGGAAATGGACCAGATAGACAGACATGATGGTGCTAAAGGCGCGCCGACCTGATGAAGAAGTCGCTGGTCTGGTCAAGCTCCAACAAGTGAGGTCGTCGCGACACCGAACTGGACCAGATATGAAGGCATGATGGAGCTGACACCACGTATGCAAAGGAAGAAACCACAACCTTCAAGAATTAAAGCAGACACCACCACCAGATGATCAACTTTTGAGTGGGAAGGCTCCAGCAGATCAAACTCAACAGGTCGGAAGAAGAAGTCGGTCTCGCATTTTGAGTCGGATGGCCAGACTGTCCTCAAGATAAGTGGAGGTCGGACCCGAGCTCGGAGTTATCTTTGAGTCCAAGCTCAAGAGCAGGACTGAAAGGAACTCAAGAAATCCAGCAATTACAGTATTATTATAAGTCGAGGTCGGACCCGAGCTCGGAGTTAGATTTGTGTTCGAGGTCGGAGCATGCTTGAGCTCGGATTCGCGATTCAGATCGGAGGGAATGATGTTGTTGATGTTGGCCAGCTTGAAGACATGCAATTTTCAAACTTGAATTTAGCGGAGTACGATGGCCTGACTGAGTAGGTCGGCCAAGTCGACAACGTGGAATTCCTCAAATCCAAGATCAATTTGTTCATGGGTTGGAGTCCGTTGCTCCCAAGGGCGTATTGTTTCATTGGAATTGACAGAATCGAATCTGTGTGGCTCTGTTTCACCTCAGATTTCCAGGCTTGTATGGTGACGTCACTCCCTTGCGTTTTTATGGCTTGTCTTTGTCAGGGAATGCCTTCTCTTGATGATCACCAGCTCCTATCGATCCATCAATCGAACTGGGTGGCCACTTCTTTGGGAGTCCGTGGTGTTTGTCTGTTGGGTCAAATGGGGCGTATCTCTCTGCAGGAGGAGGCTTGTTAATTGGTGGCTTGTATTGGGTAAGAGAGTGAGTAGTGAGTAACACCACTGCAAGAAACAACACCAGCAAGTATTTAGGAGGCAGTTTAATGCTCTCGGGAACTAAACAGAGAAAGGAAAAGGAGATGAGGAAGGTGAACGCGTGAATGGGCTAGAGCCTATAACAGCAGGACAAGTGTCCTCTCTATTGGCTTTTTTGTATGACAATAATACATATACATTTATATCAATGCAAGAAGAATCGCACCTGCTGAAAAAGATATGCTAGTTGATGAAGATGGTGAGTTTAAGGCAGAAGTGAATTCGAGTAGCTATGGAAAGCGCCCAAGGAGATCTGATCGGCGTAAGCAACAGGTCTCTTATAAGGAAAATTTGAGTGACGATGAAGGCTTCATGACCCATTCAAAGAAAACCAAGGGGACGGGATCATCCTGTGCCAATGAAGAAAAGTGCAGAAATGGATTGAAGAACAATTTATTTAAAAAAGATAATCATTCTGGTGTAGCTTATGTGAAAGATCTGAATGAGGAGAACCAGAAGAAAGGTCCAGAGAGTTTTGCAAATGAATTAAAGGACAGCAAGGATGAAAAGAGAAAAGAAAAAGCAGAAGAAAATGGGTATTCGGGCTTAGTTCGGCACTGGTGGGCCTTCGTTTGTTGCCATCAGAGCTGACATGGATGCTTTTCCCATTCAGGTTCCTATCTCCTCTTCTCGTAGTTCTATGTAGGCATGTGTCTACATATGCATTCATCTCATGCCATGTCATGTGCATGATAATATAACATATCGACATGCATGTCAAAAAAAAAAAAAAAAAACTCTTTTTTATAAATTAACCGATTCTTTTTACCATTAGTATTCGAAATAGGTAAGATAGAATTTAAATTTCAAGATTGCCTTTGGTTATTGGTAATTATTTTTTACAGATGATTTTATAAATTGATTAAACGGCATGCTTCGCATGTAAATAGTAAGACTAAGTTTAAAATAAACCTCTATGAGTTTAGATATCCTGATAATAGCTTGCATTTTATAGCTCGAAAAGTCCTGAAGAAATTTACACATGCAAAATATTGTTTATTGCATCTCTAAAAATGCATGGGTTAACGTTGTAAGAGTTAATACTTGCATTTGTTCATCTGAAGAATGTAACCAAGTGACATGTGTGACATATTATTTATTGACGGATATTATTAAAAATGAGTACCCTCATTATATACGCTCGGTACAAGCTCTTATTTTGCAGAAAAAATTCCGAATCTTATACAAGACCTCAGAGAGGTAGGTGTACAGGATCCCCTAGATTTCCTGACACCACAAACCAAACTGAGAAGACGAAGCGACAGTAAGGCCATAGAGCCCGAATTACGAACAAGACCGGGATCCCTTAGAACTCCCGGGAAAACAAAACAAAAAACAGCCGGCGGGGCCCCGAGGTCACCCCGGAACGGCCGGCGAGGATCTTAAGGATGCCTCCCGGAGCATGAAGACCGGGATCCCCTAGAACTCCCGGGAAAACAAAGAAGACCGGGATCCCCTAGAACTCCCGGGAAAACAAAACAAAAAACAGCCGGCGGGGCCCCGAGGTCACCCCGGAACGGCCGGCGAGGATCTTAAAGATGCCTCCCGGAGCATGAAGACCGGGATCCCCTAGAACTCCCGGGAAAACAAAGAAGACCGGGATCCCCTAGAACTCCCGGGAAAACAAAACAAAAAACAGCCGGCGGGGCCCCGGGGTCACCCCGGAACGGCCGGCGAGGATCTTAAAGATGCCTCCCGGAGCATGAAGACCGGGATCCCCTAGAACTCCCGGAAAAACAAAGAAGACCGGGATCCCCTAGAACTCCCGGGAAAACAAAACAAAAACGGCCGGTGAGGATCTTAAAGATGCCTCCCGGAGCATGAAGACCGGGATCCCCTAGAACTCCCGGGAAAACAAAGAAGACCGGGATCCCCTAGAACTCCCGGGAAAACAAAATAAAAACGGCCGGTGAGGATCTTAAAGATGCCTCCCGGAGCATGAAGACTGGGATCCCCTAGAACTCCCGGGAAAACAAAGAAGACCGGGATCCCCTAGAACTCCCGAGAAAACAAAAACGGCCGGTGAGGATCTTAAAAGACCTCCCGGAGCATGAAGACCAGGGTCCCCAAGATCTCCTGGCAAAAGAAGACCTCAATAAGGTCTTGACAAAAGAAGACCTCACTGAGGTCCTAGCAAAAGAAGACCTCAATAAGGTCTTGACAAAAGAAGACCTCACTGAGGTCCTAACAAGAGAAGACCTCAATGAGGTCTTGACAAAAGAAGACCTCAATAAGGTCTTGACAAAAGAAGACCTCACTGAGGTCCTAGCAAAGGAAGACCTCAATAAGGTCTTGACAAGGAAGACCTCAATAAGGTCTTGACAAGGAAGACCTCAATAAGGTCTTGACAAGAGAAGACCTCAATAAGGTCTTGACAAGGAAGACCTCAATAAGGTCTTGACAAGAGAAGACCTCAATAAGGTCTTGACAAAGGAAGACCTCAATAAGGTCTTGACAAAAGAAGACCTCAATGAGGTCTTGACAAAAGAAGACCTCACTGAGGTCCTAGCAAAGGAAGACCTCAATAAGGTCTTGACAAGGAAGACCTCAATAAGGTCTTGACAAGAGAAGACCTCAATAAGGTCTTGACAAGGAAGACCTCAATAAGGTCTTGACAAGAGAAGACCTCAATAAGGTCTTGACAAGGAAGACCTCAATAAGGTCTTGACAAGAGAAGACCTCAATAAGGTCTTGACAAGGAAGACCTCAATAAGATCTTGACAAGAGAAGACCTCAATGAGGTCTTGAAAAGGAAGACCTAAATAAGGTCTTGACAAGAGAAGACCTCAATAAGGTCTTGACAAAAGAAGACCTCACTGAGGTCCTAGCAAAGGAAGACCTCAATAAGGTCTTGACAAGAGAAGACCTCAATGAGGTCTTGACAAGAGAAGACCTCAATGAGGTGAGGTCATAGCAAAAGAAGACCTCAATGAGGCAGAAGACCTCAAAAGAGGCAGAAGACCTCAATGGGGCAGAAGACCTCAATGGGGTAGAAGACCTCACTGAGGCAGAAGACCTCAAAAGAGGCAGAAGACCTCAATGAGGCAGAAGACCTCAATGAGGCAGAAGACCTCAATGAGGCAGAAGACCTCAATGAGGCAGAAGACCTCACTGAGGCAGAAGACCTCACCGAGGCAGAAGACCTCAAAGAGGCAGAAGACCTCAAAGAGGCAGAAGACCTCAAAGAGGCAGAAGACCTCAATGAGGCAGAAGACCTCAATGAGGCAGAAGACCTCAAAAGAGGCAGAAGACCTCAATGGGGCAGAAGACCTCAATGGGGTAGAAGACCTCACTGAGGCAGAAGACCTCACTGAGGCAGAAGACCTCAACGAGGCAGAAGACCTCAACGAGGCAGAAGACCTCAAAGAGGCAGAAGACCTCAAAGAGGCAGAAGACCTCAAAGAGGCAGAAAACCTCACTGAGGCAGAAGACCTCAATGAGGCAGAAGACGTCACTGAGGTAGAAGACCGGCAAAGATCTCAAAGATCTCCCGGAGCAAAAATAGCCAGAATCCCCAAGATCACCGGTGCAACAAGCAAAAACAACTCATAAAGAACATAGTTCTGATCTCACATAAAAGATTGGGGCACGGGACCATAAATGAAAAAGCTAAACTCCGACCTCCCAAAGGAGCTCAAGTCATCAGATAGAGAGACTTTAATCTCACACAACAGCCAAAAGTACCAAAGCATCATGCCGATCTCAAGAAAACGAGCGCAGTACTGGTAAACCCGATAAGACAGACCGAATTAAGGCAAGGCGATTCCTAAGCAAACTGCATACCAAAATACAAAGCCAAACAGAGAATCAGGGGCAATCATGAGAGGCAACGACCTCGAGAATTGACCGCTCACACTAAACCAACTCAGCTGACCTAGAGAAAGGTCCAAGCAACAAAGAGCCCGCAAAACGCTCGAAAGAAGACAGCCCATAAATACTCAGGGGCAAAAAACATACACAAGAGTCCAACGCTCAGGCAAAAATAATAAAAAGGCAAGAAAGGGATACTTTCGACAGGAGCAGTTCTCAGACCACACGGTCATGAATAGAGTTTAAAGATTTATCCCCTCACCAGTCATGGAATAACTGCTGAGGAGATAAAGGGGCAATTGATGATCGCTGGATTTCTTCACCCCGGTATAAAGGCCAGGCCCATGAAAACAATCCATGATCCGAAGGCTTCAATATTCCCCTCGAGAGCCAGGTCCAGCCCGCTCAATCACAGGGCCAGACTCCGCCTAGACTCCTCAATCAAACCGGCCCAAACCTCTCGGCCCAGTAATCAGGCCCCCACCAGGCTCAACTTCAGCCCTACCATTCAACCCAGCCCGGAAAGGGGAAAATGACCAAGATGCCCCGCTGGTAGGTCCTTCCGCATGCGTATCAGAGGAGAATCATACGTATCAGAGGAGAATTAATGGCCGTTACACATGGAGCAGGCGCCTGACACATCCGTACATACGGAGCTAGGCGACAGAAGACAGCTAGCATTGTGGCAGAGAGACAGATATATATATCACGATAGAGGCCACGCAGAGGGGCTCTCTTCTTCTTCCTTTTCCTTCCTGGACACCATTTTTATTCTTTCTGTAACCCTTGCCTAAATATACTACTCTGAGCCATAAAATCTGACTTGAACGTCGGAGGGCCTCTGCCGGGGCACACCCGGTAGGCCCCTGACCTTTCTTTCTTATTTTACAGGTCCCTTCACTAGGAAGAACATGGAGAGATCCACCAGGGAGCCCAGCAAGAAGGGACCCAGAAGAAAACAAGATCTATCATGGACCAGGAAGAGGAAAATATTTATCATGTACATATGGTGTCAAGATATTTTCCAATAAATAAACGTGCATTAATTTTTTTTTTAATTTCAAAATAATTTTTTTAATTTATAATCAAGTATCCACAAGTTGTGTAGCTTGATTTAATATGCAATAGAAAAGCAGATTATCACTTGTAGATTTACACTTCCCCTCAAAAGCCCATTCATTATTCCCCTCTTCCTCATGGTTACTTTCTGTTTGTTAAATTTCTAACAGTTGCATCTTGTCAAGAATCATAACCTTCTGCACCATCCCTTCAACAATGTCAGAAGAAAATACCAGTATCTATTCTTCATCTCCACCAACATCAACGTCTTCCACCACCAACGCCGCCGCGGCCCCTAGCAAGTCTAAAGCTCAAGACCCAGAAGATAGAACACCAAAAAGAGCAAGGGATAGCAAGCACCCTGTGTATAGAGGTGTTAGGATGAGAAGCTGGGGCAAATGGGTGTCAGAAATACGTGAACCCCGCAAGAAATCACGTATTTGGCTTGGAACATTCCATACGGCGGAAATGGGGGCACGCGCTCATGATGTCGCTGCCTTGAGTATTAAAGGTAACGCGGCGATTCTAAATTTCCCAGAACTCGTTGACTTACTTCCCCGTCCAGTGTCATTAATGCCGCGAGATATTCAGGCAGCCGCTGCTAAAGCTGCTTCCATGGTTGAGTTTAACTCACTACCTTCTTCTTCTTCTTCTTCTGTAATATCGGAGTCATCATCCTCGGTGTCGGTGTTTGAGGATGTGTCGGAATCCGAGGAATTAAGCGAAATCGTGGAGTTGCCAAATATAGAAGGAAGTTTTGACTTGGCCGAACCGCAAACCGAGTTTATACTATTTGACTCGGTGGATGGCTGGGTTTATCCTGCCGAGATGATGAGTGGAGAGTTCTCTGACCAGTTGCTGGAATTGGAGAATCCGGTTTCCAACAACTTTGGAGCTTCAGTTTGGAATTAGAGGTTAAAATTGGTATTTCAAATATATACACACTTATATTTTTATGGCATATCACTTTAATTACTTAATTATGTGATTTTTGTTGTAGATTTTTTATTTTTTATTTTTTATTTTTTATTTTTAAAATTTATTTAAAAATTAGAGATATAAAGACTTAAATTTGGGCGTATCAAATAAATGATATATTTTCAACTTATTGAACTAAGTTTGGCTGAAAATTTCTTTCCCAAGTATACCTAAAATCATGATTATACACATTAAATTAGATTATTTACTATAAACTTAGCTCTATTTTAAAAAAATTAAGGTTTGAAAATGCATTCAACAATTTTACATAATAATGGCTCAATCATTTTCGCCCTTTCAAAGCAAATTGCAAAATGTACCGTTAGAAAGATTGTAAATTGTTGACATCATCGCATAAGCAGAATGAGAATGTGCCGTTGCAAAAAGACAATACATGCGACAAATTTAAGTTTGGTAAAGTATTAAAATAAAAAGAATTAATAAATCAACATTTTCCTTCTTGATCAGAAATTGGAATCCATCGAATTCAAATATTGGTTTGCCCGATTTGTAATTGCAACTGAATTCTTTTCATTTATGTCAATTTCTTTAGAAAATAGCAATATGGTATGTATACATGCATGTGTAAAGTAAAAAATTATATTAAATTTCATAAGAAATTTGTTTTTAATATTGTCTATGAATGCAATGTAAAACGGTTCTTTGGATGCCAATTGAATATTTTCGAACCATCACGTGAAAAGAGTGGAGCAATGTTTCCTTGTGGAAAATTTTAAAGGCATTATTTTCATAAATTTTTTTTTATAATTTTGCGAGAAAGCTTTATTATGATATTCACAGGTTGCGTGTGGATATTGGTAAATGCACACCAATATTTCCAAAATCTTTACCTAAAGGAGCAAAAGAGAAGACAAAGAGATCGACACAGCTTCATTCAATTTTCCGTCACCGTCAATCAATTATTCCCTATTTTACATTCAACCAAAACATGTGATATGATTAAAATTTACCTTTTTTTATTTTTATAAATACCTTATTCATATGTACATATAGTTTACTTATTATAATTAGATTAATAATTTTTTTAATTAAAAATTCAGATTGTAAAATTTAAAATTTTTTAAATTTATTTAAATATATTTATCAGACTAAATATGTGCAAGTGTAATTATGTTAATAATTAAAATGAGTTAATTATTTTTTATTTTTATAAATTTTTATATTCTTTTAAATTAGGTTCATGTCAAATCATTTACTGGTTAATTCAAAGAATGTATCAATTTTAAAGTCACGTCAATAAAATATTATTTTAAAATTATTTAAAATATTTTCTTGTTTACTTAAAGTGCATTCAGTATTAATTTTTTAAAATTAAAAAATATTTTTAATTGAACAGTTGCAATGGGGCATATGATTCTCATGTGGTAGCAGAGCAGAGCAGAGCAGACCATTAGATGTGCCTGCATATAATGTTGCCATTTATAATTGATGTTGTGTGAATGCCTTTACAAAAATTGACCTTCCTGCATATTGGTCCCCCTGCGGCTCTTGTGTCCTTTCAATTAAATGTAAATGCGGTTTATAAGAAATAAATAAATAAATTATATATAGAAATAAATAAATTTAAAATAAAATAAAATTTCACTCATTTTTGTAAATAATTAATGGTTAAAAAATTAATATTTGTATAAATATATAATTAATGACTGAAAAAAATAGTCCTTATCTAAATACGTATTTTTCTTTTTAACTTTTCTTAGGAACAATGGAATAGTTTGCGAGTCAAATCAGCAGTGAGCTGTCCTTATTTCATGCCTTGTCAGATTCTAAACTTTGTATTAAAATCCAACAGAATGGAGATCATTTTGTGGTTAAAACTAATTAAGCAAATTGAATTTTGAGGCCCTTTCCCTTTATAATATAGCTGGATTCAACTCTCTTGCTCCTCTCATAAATGCTTTTAATTATCAAAATTTCCAGCTTTAACAATTAAATTGGATAAGCCTTAATTTTATGTACATATATAATAGTATAGTGTTTTTTAAAAAATACATGTATAACAAGATCAAACAAGCAACAGACTTTTTGATAAAATCATTTTTATTGGAAACAAAAGAGAATTTCAATAACAAGCGCCCATGGCCTAATGGATAAGGCGCCTGACTTCTAATCAGGCGATTGTGGGTTCGAGTCCCACTGGGCGTGCTTTGTTTTTTTTTCACTAATTCCTATTCCATTATTATTTTAGCATAAAATGACTATATAGTCCCTGTAACATCAAGAAATTCATTAATTAATATATTTAATTTAAAAATATATTAAAATATTTTTAAAATTACTCTCTATATTCATCAATTCCTTTTCCATTATTATTTTAGAAAAAATGACTATATAATTCCTATAACATCAAGAAATGCATTAATTAATCTATTTAATTTAAAATATATTAAAATATTTTTAAAATTATATGATATAATTTTATAATAATTATATTATAACATAATGTTAAATAATTTATATTACATATAAAAATAGATAAAAACTCGTACAATAAAATCATCTAAAAATTTGTCACATAATATATATATATATATATTCTTATTCTAAAAAATTTAATATTATTATATCATTTTGAAATTTTTCTTAACTAACTAAAATTAATATAAAAAATAAATTATCATCTATTTTTAAAAAATAAAATTATCAATTATTTAAATAATTAAATATCATTATAAATAAGTTAAAGATTTTAAAAATTTAATCTTGTTATTCCTTTATATCTTTTTAAAATTTTCCTTAACTAACTAAAATTAATATAAAAAATAAAATTATCATCTATTTTAAAAATTAAATTTAAAAAATAAAATTATAAACTATTTAAATAATTAAATATTATTATAAATAATTTAAAAAATTAAAAATATTATAAATAATTTCATTATTCCCCTCTTTTTACTTTTATATATAAATAGATGAAGTATAATATCTCATAATTATATCAGATGATTAAATTAACTAAATTCAATTATCATATCTCAATATAGGGAGCAGTCCGCCTTAAAAAAAAAACTCTAAGCTTAATTTAAAAAATAAAACACATTATTAAAAAGAACTATTATTAACACCCGTTAGTATATAATTGATATGAAAAAATATTACCGTAAATATATTAAAAAAAAAAAAAAATAAAAGGCTCTAATAATTGCCTGATGGGTCATTGTCTATATGTCTGGTAGGATGCTACTGTTGGTCGCTATTTTTCTTTTGAAAATGAAGGAATAGAGACAAATTTGGTAATGTGTTTTATTTTTATATGGTCTGCTTAAGCGCAAGTTCTGATCTTCCCTTCCATTTTCTGATTATGCTCAGTAGTGCCACTTTTTTTTTTTTTTTATTAATATTATTTTTTTAATTAATAAATATATTTAATTAGGTCATGTTTCAGAATTAAGGTGATATTTTTCTCATGTTGTTCTGTCTCTTTTTTAATTTATAAAAAATATTTCATAGTTGTGGGCTCTCTCTCTTTCCCTCAAATAATGTAATGAAAAATAGTAGGTTGTAGGATTTGTGCTATTAAAATTTTATCTTTAAATTTAAAATTGGGTCAATTTTATTTTTTTCAATAAAGTCTCTAATTTCACAAAAATTTATCTATATAAATAGCACAATAAAATTTTCAAGTTGAGTTTTAAACTAACGATAAAAAATTTAATTCATAAAATATTACAAGTTAAAATTATTTAGAATAGTCTAAAAAATTTTAACAATTTTAGATTGGCCATGCTGTAACGTGGCTCCGCCATTGTGATTAGATATTCTTGCTATGTGAGGATTTCTCTTTTTAGGGAAAAGAGAAAGAGAAAGAGAAAGGGAAAGAGAAAAGGAGAGAGAAAGCCCGTGAGAATTTGTTGTTACGGTAAGGGTTCCGGATTTATTGATCGTCGTCGATGGTATTTTAGTTTTGATGGTTATATTTTACTTGTTTCTATGCAGTTTGGTTTGCTTTCTCTTGCCGAACCCTATTTTATTTTTGTTTTTTCTTCAGTTGCCACCGTTCTTCTGTTGATCTTTCCTTATGCGATGCCTTTCTTTATTGTTTGTGATTCTATTGTTTGTTTTGCAGGTCTCCAGTATTTCGCTTCAAGGGTTTCATTTTAGACGTAACTGTTGAGGAACTCTCCAATCTTGCTTTCTGGGGAGCAGGGGAGGATCTCCTTGCACTGAGTAATGTCTGTAATTTGGGACTGTACCGCTACTTTCGATTACTACCGCTCCCATAGACTATTGTTCGGCCCATAGCCCTGCCGCGTCGTCTCCATGAGTGTAGTGTTTCGGTCTACATGGGTTTGTTTGCCTTAAGTCTCCTTTGCTTTGCTTCTCTGTGCGTGTTTGTTTGAGTTTGTTTGCATGCTTGTGTGGTTGCTTCATTGCATTGGCCCTGTTTGTTGCCATCGGTGTTTTACTCTCCAGTCTCCACGACTCCAGCAGTAGTTTGGTGCTCGAGTTATTGCCAGTGCCGGTGCAGATCAGTATTAAAATCGGTGCTTCTGTTTAGTTTATTGGGTTTGATTTTATTTTTATTTGAGCATTTGGCAAACTCCTTAGTATAACCTCTTACTTATCATGCCTTCTGAGCCTTTAAAAATGCAGATACTTCTGAGAGTCAAAAAAAATTTTTTTTTCTTCTAATGCAAAATAAATCTGAAGAATAACAAGAAATATTAGAAGTTCCACTCCGATTGTTAATTAATATTGAAACAACACATTAATTAATTCATGAACAAAATTTTGCAATAAATAGTCCCACAAACCACCACGGGGGGTTTGTGCAGCTACAGATTTCAGCCCAAAAGATCCTCTAAGCTGGAAATTGTTAAGAACGAAATTTTGATGGAGGCACTGAATCAAAACAATGAAGAAGACATCTAATCGCTCAATCCAATTAAATGTTTTAATATTTTAACTTTTATGGAACCTAAATTACTACTGAACAGGCCTTCTAGTTTCGTGCCTGGAGGATTCTGGTTTTTATGGCAGCTCTGTGAAGAGGCGTCTCTGACTTCTTCTTCTTCCTGGCAGGGTGAATTTTGCTTCAAGATTTAATTTGCAATAAAAAGCTCATGGGATGGAATCAATAGTAGTTGCTGTTGGGCAACCGATTTAGTTCCTGGGCTGGGAGGTGACTAGCTGTGGCCTGTGGCTGGTGGATAGATGGGCTACCAGCTTAAATTATTACATTGGCCTTTACATGCTAAGCCCTGTCGGAGATAATTCTTGCTGAAGAATGTGTCCCACTTCAAGTAACTTTTACCAGTGCATTTCCTTTAAGGTGATTGGAAAGTACTTGGAAGTTGAATTCCTAGAAAATTCCAAGAAGGTAATAGCTATGATCAAGGAGTCTATATATAAGGGTATGCAAGTTGACAAGAAGCAAACAAAGCAAAGGGCATTTTCCTGAAGCTCAAGGAAATGGATCCAAGGCTTTCACACGCCGTTCAGAACAACGATGAAGTTGCTTTTGAAACATTAGTTAAAGAGGACAAAAGAATGCTCCAACAACGATCAGCAAGATCCTCGAACACGGCATTACACCGAGCTTCAAGAATAGGCCACATAGAAATAGCCAGAGCAATTGTAGAGCTGTGCCCTGATTTGGTTTCAGCAGAGAATGCTCTTGGGGATACTCCTTTGCATGAAGCCTGTCGCGGAGGAAATGCTGATGTTGTGATGTTGCTGTTAGAGACCATACCAGGTGTGGCCACGATTCTTAACTCTATGAAGGAGAGTCCATTTTCTATAGCTTGTAGCAGGGGGAAGCTTGATGTAGTTAAGCTCCTTCTCAATGAAAGCTGGTTAATGGATATCGAAGAAGCTAGATTCCCTTCAAATGCTCTGCACGAATCAGTATCAAGAAAAAACCCAAGTAAGTTCTTTTCTGTTTTGGGAATACTAGTACCTTTCAATTATATCTCATCAAAATAAAATCAAATTAAACCGAGTTGATTGTGCAGGTATTGTGAAGGCGATATTGGAAGCGAGGCCAAATTTCGCTTGGAAACGAGATAAGGAGGGTTGTTTGCCTCTGCATCGCGCTTGTGAAAACAGCGATTTGGAGATTACAAGAACTATTCTTGATTACGCCCCCAAAAGCTGTTTTTTGCTTAACGACAAAGGGTATGCGCCATTGCATTTGGCGGCGATGATTGGTGAAGCTTCCATGCTTCATGAATTTATTTCAAGAGTTCCAGAATCTTGCAATTTATTCACAAAAGAGGGCGACTCTGTATTTCACCTTGCTGTTAAATCCGGCAACTTCGCTGCCTTCATTAGCATGGAGAATATTTTCAAAAACTCCTTCCACCTCCGCTTGCCGGACAACCACGGCAATACAGTTTTGCATATTGCTGTCTCTACAGCCTGCTACGACGTAAGAATCTCTCCCCATAATGCATACCCGCATGTTTTCCCTTATTTAGAGGCTTTATTACTGGTGATTTTCAGATTGCAGAATATTTGATCAACGAACAAATATTGGAGCTGAACGCCGCAAATCACTCAGGACTCACAGCGTTGGACATACTTGAACAGGCAGGGGACAGCGATGCAAGGAAGAGAGTTCTTACAGCCTTGTTAATTGAAGCCGGAGGTAAACGGAGCAATCAACTGTTAATTGGTTTCGCTTCTGCATCAATTAGAGAAGGAACTGGCGACAATAACAACCACCAAGTAGATCATTCATTGCCTATTGCTCAGAAAAATAAGATGAAGAAATCTAACAATGCGCAAAAGCCCATGCCGCAGAAATTAGATAGAGAGACTAGTTCACACCTGAAACATATGCAGATTGAGGCACTACAAAATGCCAGGAACACCATTATAGTAGTAGCAGTTTTGATTGCAACAGTAAGTTATTCAGCTGGGATAAGTCCTCCAGGTGGTGTTTACCAGGATGGACCATTGAAAGGGAAATCAATGGCAAGCAAAACGGCAGCTTTCAAGGTATTTGAAATAAGCAACACTATTGCATTATGCACATCTCTTTCAGTGGTGTTTATATTGGTGAGGATCATCCCATTTCGAAGAAAGCCATTGATGAGAATGCTGAAGATGGCTGATAGAGTGATGTGGGTAGCAGTGTCGTTTGTGGTAACGAGTTATCTAGCAGGAACATGGGTGATTATGCCGCATAGTCAAGGCACAGAATGGTTAATCTCTGTGTTGGTAATCGCACTCAGCGGTGGCACTCTGGGAATAACCTTAACTGTTATAGGTGTGATTCTGGCTAATCAATGGCAGAGGAAAAATCAATGGAGAAAGTCAAGGAGTATGAATAAGGATCTAGGAAGCGCAGCTTCAGCCATTGAACCCAATTACAGACCCGGGTTCCACTCATTCTAATCATTGTCAACTTTTCAAAAATGAATACTGAATAGTTTGGGAGAAGAAAAAAAGAATGTGTAAGGAATTTTGACTCTATTTTAGTGATGGAGGGAGTGAATCGCTTTTAGTAATGTTTAATTAAATACTACGACTGTTAGTGTAGCCAGATATATCTCTTTGTTAAATATGGATTTTGGAAAACCTGTAATGAGGGAAAAAAATTGCTATTTAAGGAAAGGGTGGGTTTAGTGTTAGGCTTGTGGGAGTGGATCATAGCAATCCAATATTCCTTTTTAGTGATTTCCTATGTAAATAATAGTAGCAAAAATAAATTTTTATTGGTTTAATCCTCCAGCTGATATATTCTTGATTTAGACTTGGAAACTTTCCGCAATCAATTTAAATATTTCATGCATAAAGCCATATGATAACCAAATATTTTTAAAGCAAGTTTTTTTTTTTCAAATGAAAATTTATATTTGTCAAATTATGTAATTAATTATTATAAAATAAAAAATGTGAAAATACTTATAATTTAATTAAGGAAAAAGACCTATTTTTCTCCTTAAAATTTTTTTGAATAGTTATAAATAAATCTTTTTTCAAGTGTATATTTTAGGGTCCAAATAAGCTGATCAAGTATAAGAATATAACAAATAAATCAAAACTAACAATAATGAATAATGCTGTAAAAAAACTTAGTATAATTAATAAGTAAAATATTATTTTATATTTTAAATAAATAAAAAATATTTAAAAATCTCCTAACCCTTCCAAATAACATCTCCTAACTCCAAGAAGGATTTGCTTGGTAGAAAATTGAACATAGAAATAAAATTATACAGGAAAACGGTGATATTATTGTAATACATAATACAATAGATCAATAAAAAATAAATAATTATAACTTATATTATTATTTATTTTCTATTAACTTATCGGCGTTCTGTAGTCTGCTTCTGTAGTAGCCGTTCTGATTGTCACAGTTACTTTTACTGCTGGTTTGAGTCCACCTGGGGGCGTCTATCAGGACGGAAAACTAAAAGGCCAGTCAACAGTTGGTAGAAATTTGGCTTTTAAGATCTTCGCAATAAGTAACACCATTGCATTGTTCACATCACTTTGCCTTGTAATTGCTAATGGTGATCGCTCACAAAGTCATGTGGGTGGCTGTGTCTTTCATGACAACAGCTTTTGTTGCAGCCACATGGGTGATCTTGCCAAATGATTACAAAACAAGATGGATGCTTGAGACTGTATTGGCAATTGCTGCAGGGAGCATGGCGACTGTGTTTGTCTATCTGGTGGTTAAATTAGCTAGGCACTGGTTGAGGAAGCTGAATTGGAAGAAACAGAGAGGCAAGAAGAGCAGGGATTGTTGATGCCAACAACGAATTAGTGGTACAACTTCCTAAAACCTTGAGTACAGAACAAATCCAGTCTAACGAAGAGCCATCCAGCGTTCTGTCAGACTCACCCAACTCTGATGTTGAAAGTGCGCAGAGCGATGGGTCTTATATATACTAATGCTGATGTCTGCTTGTTCCTGATCTGCTCAATAATTTCAGAAATAAAATTTTTAATTTTTTTTTCCTGGTCTTCGATGAATTTTTCAGGAAAGTTTAATAAACTGTAAACAAAATGTACTATGCTGACAGGGTACGATTTATAAAAAACCGTACTAAAAAACTGATATTATGTATATATACTTTAATATTTTTAGTGATTTTATGATTTATTATATGATTTTTTCATCAAAATTATATGATTTTATTTAAAAAATTTTAATATTAATTTTATAAATTAAAATAAAATATAGTATAGAAAAACTATACAGTTAATTATTAAAGATTTTTAATTGATATAATATACATACGTATAATCTTCTTAATTATTAATAAAATCTATAGTAATTGAATATAAATTAATAATCAGTATATATACACACATATATTATTTTAGTCATCAATGCATTAAATTATTTTATAGTTTGTAATAATATGAGTGAATCACATTTCAATTATATAATATATTGTTACACATGTATCTTTTAATTTAAAATTATATAAATAATAATTATATATAAAATCATATAATATTTTTACTTAACACTATCTATAATATAGTTTGATGATAATAATAATAATGTTAATTTCTTATTTTCTATCAACAAAAATGTTAATTATTTTCTAATTTAAAATAAATATAAAAATATTATAATTTTATGTGAAAACTTAATTTTAAAGAAAACTTAATTTTAATTAAATGAAAAAGGTTCTTAACTGCAGACACCAAGAAATCAGCAGGCTCATTCTTCGAATGTTCCTGCTCAAAAGACTCAAGTTCAGGGTCTTCAGTGCAGAGATGATATAAAAGCTTCTCATGCTTCTTCGAATGTTCCTCTGAAGACTTCTACTTCACCGACCAATAGAAAGAAGAGAATCATTGGAGTGGAACAAAACATCGAGGGCCCCAATAGAAAGAAGAGAATCATTGGAGTGGAGCAAAACATCGAGGGCCCCAATAGAAAGAAGAGAATCATTGGATTTTCTTTCCTACCTACTAAGTGAAAGAATTCGTGATTAATTTCCAAGATGTCAATTAAATGAGAGAGGCTCTTCGGTGCAAATACATCGAAATCAGCAGCCTCATTCTTCGAAATTTCCTGCTCAGGACTTCATTGTTCGGGGTTGACTGTTGAGAACAGAATCAGCACAGAGGAAAGCACGTTGATTTCTCCTTGTACACGACCATCACTGCTTTATTTATAATCTCTCTTTCATCTGTGACCATTGCGAAATAGGTCTTCTGCCATCATTTCTTAAGGTCTTCCATAAGGAAACCAAGCTTAGCTTTAAAAGAAATGGCAGAAAACATGGAAACCAAGCTTTCATATGCAATTTCCAAAAATGAGAGGGTTGCTTTGAAAAGTTCAGTTCAAGAGCATAAATCACACCTGGCTTCAAGAATGGGACACACTGAACTGGCCAGGAAGATTATTGAATGTCCTGACTTGGCTGTAGCTGAGAAAGAAAGGATCGAGCCAAAAAAGTTAATGTTAAAAGAAAACGAAAGTAAGTTGCATATATATTTCATTTTAGTGTTTTTTTTTCTCTAACATAACATTCACGGGATTAGATGGTTCAAAGTCTCAAAATCAATAGGTTTTATAAAGCAGGATTGTTGTTGTGTTAAATTCTGAACTCACATCCCTTACTTATTCTGTAATGAGGTTAACCAAATAATTTTCAAGTTCAACTATAGCTCCACCAAAAACTCACCTCAGTGGAACTGCCTGTGCAGTTATTGTGAGGGAATTACTCGAAGGCTGGCCACAATTTGCTTGGAAGGTCGACAAGGATGGTTGTGTACCATTGCATTATGCTTCTGAAAGAGGTCTCTTGGAGATTACAAGATTGCTTCTAAAGGTGGATCCAAGGTGTGCTAACAAGTTTAATAAGAATGGTTACACGCCATTGCACTTCGCAGCCATGAACGGTGAGGTTCCTATCCTCCTTGAATTTATGACATGGGCTCAAAAATCCTTCATGCTGCTTACCAAAAAGGCAGAGACAGCAATGCATCTTGCTGCTAAATTTGGTAAATGCAATGCTTTTGTCAGCATGGCAGAAACTTTAAGCAGCACCCATCTTTTCAACTTACCCGATCAATATGGCAACACAGTCTTACATGTAGCTGTCTCTGCAAGCTGCTATCAAGTAAGGATATAAACAAATGTCTGATACATATTTTTTTCTCAAGTAGCAAAATGGAAAAAAGAGAAAAGGTTTCTATTGCTTGTAAGCCATTTTAATCTGATTAATCCTTTCCTTCAACTATGTTCTAGTTAGCAGAATACATACTCGGTAAGATCGCTGTTGATGTTAAGCACAGAAACCGTCAAGGACATACAGCACTCGACCTTCTAAACCACGCAAGAGTCACTAATGGAACCAATCATATTAGAGTTATGTTGTTGAAATATGGCTGTCCAGAGAGTCCAGATAGCTCTAAAATATCACAATTTTCGTCTGAGGTTTCGACTTCGACTTCCCAGAATATTTCGCTTCGATTCAGAGATGCATCTGAGCAAAAAAGGAACAAACAGCATATGGCCAATGAGCAAAAAAGGAACAAACAGCATATGGCCAATGAGCAAAAAAGGAACAACCAGCATATGGCCAATGAGCAAAAAAGGAACAACCAGCATATGGCCAATGATGAAACCACCACTGAAACCGATGATTTCTCTCAATCTGAAGAAATCCATTATGATAATAAATATAAACAAGGGTCCTCATCAGCAAGAAGAGAATTGCATCATCAACACAAGCATCCAAGCAAGAGACACAATCGGCGCAATAAACAATACGATACGCATAAGGAAGCACTGCAAAATGCTCGAAACACAATCATACTAGTAGCGATTTTGATTGCCACAGTTACTTTTACTGTTGGTTTGAATCCACCTGGGGGCGTCTATCAGGACGGAAAACTAAAAGGCCAGTCAACAGTTGGTAGAAATTTGGCTTTTAAGATCTTCGCAATAAGTAACACCATTGCATTGTTCACATCACTTTGCCTTGTAATTGTTCTAGTGAGCATCATCCCCTTTGAGAGAAGGAAATTAATGAAGCTAATGGTGATCGCTCACAAAGTCATGTGCGTGGCTGTGTCTTTCATGACAACAGCTTTTGTTGCAGCCACATGGGTGATCTTGCCAAATGATTACAAAACAAGATGGATGCTTGAGACTGTATTGGCTATTGCTGCAGGGAGCATGGCGACTGTGTTTGTCTATCTGGTGGTTAAGTTAGCTAGGCACTGGTTGAGGAAGCTGAAATATAAGAAACAGAGACGCAATAAAAGCAGGATTGTTGCCGTCAACAGGGAATTAAAATCACAACCTTCTAAAACCTTAATGACAAAACAAATCCAGCCTGATACAGGTCAATTTCACGATCTATCAGACTCATCCAACTCTGATGTTGAAAGTGCAAAATCCTTGGGCTATCATACCTACTAATGGTGAACTCTGCTTGTTCCTGATCTGCCAATATTTCCAGAAAGAAATTTTCATTTTTTTCCCTGTTCTTTCCGTCAATTTTCAAGGAAGTTTAATAAACTGTCAACAAAATGTACCATGCTGACAAGCTCAAAACATATTTTTGGATGTACATTTCCAAATTTCAGAAGCAGTCACTTTCAAAACATAATGCACGTAAAACACAAAATCATGTTACTTCAATTACTAGCTTTAAAAACATTGGAAACGGACACACTCATCCTTGAATGTGAAAATCAATAATGTTCAAAAGCTAAAAAATTACTCAAAGAACAAATTTTTCAGACAAACATTCCAACAGCTACCTGGAACAGACACGGATTGACAAAGAATAATGCAAATAACAAAAACAAACCCAAATTAAAAGTGTTTTAAGATGACCGTGGTAAAGCTACTAATGTGGCTAGAAGAACCACTAAGACTGAAACAAGTCTCACAAAGACTGCTGCTCCTGAACTTGTCTGTGATGATGGTGCCAGCTGAAAAGAATAAGGTGGAGTTGCAATCGGTGGTGGAGAATATGATCTTTGGTGGTGCAGACCCATCACTTCCACAATCAAACGTTGGCCATTTTTGCAGTGATTGGGGGCTCCGCTAATAAAGTAGAAAGGTCCTGGCCTGTCAAGATTCAAAATGCTCCTCCCATTGTTGAAGACAACAATAGATTTGCTGGCGTTGCAGTGGTAGTAACCCCATTTATCCACTTCAATAACTGAGTCATTTTTGTACTCAAATACTGCAAGCAAAAGAAATCTGTAATGTCACACTGCAAGAACAAGACAACCCAAGAGATGTTCATGTGTTATAGAGCACTTGTTTGCCTGTAACACAGATTCAACTACAAAAATTTCCTTTTTTCAGAGACGAGATCTGTTTCGAAATTGAAAATCATATCCATCTGCTAAAAGAAATCTTACTGCGCAACAACTGCAAGGATTTTGCATAATCTCAATTCACAAAAGTTTTAACATTGTAAAAGATTATTAGAATGAAGCATCTAATATACTCATTGTTATTAAAGTTAGACAGGGGAAACAAATTGTAACAAACTCACAGAGAGAATCTCCAACTTGAAATCTGTTCCTTTCAGCCCATTGGTTGTACATTGCAGTGTTGTTGTCTTCAGGCTCTTGCCACCCCAACCCATCACCAACTTTGAACACCCTTGCTGAATCAACCAAACCATTCATGGACGCTAGAAATACTAGAGAACAAGAGCAAAAGAGACCCACAAGAGATGCCATGTTAGAGATCTTCATTTTTCTCTCTTTGAAAGATTGCTGGTCAGAGAATATGAAAACAAACGTTGGTGCAATTGACGTAATATGGAATGTGATTTATCATGGGAAGAGAACTATATAGTTAAGAGAGTTAGTGGGAAGTTTTTATTAAGAAACAACGTGGTAGGATTTGGCGGTTAGTAGTCGCTATGGCTTATGGATCGTTAGAGAAGGGACGTGCCTTTTAAATGGTAGTGGCTAGATAGTGTCGAGAAAGAAATGGGATCCGACTTTCACATGGACACTAATTAACAAGTGGACAGCCCAGTTAGAATTTGGCATGAAAGGCTTGATTGGAAAAGCTTTGATCTCGAAAGAAATAAACATCATAGTAACATTGGCCCATTTTCAGATATTTACACGTCATTTGTCTAATGAGAATAGATGGAGGCAATTCTATTAAACTTCTTTCGAAAAAAAAAATGTATATTAAACTTCAAAAGCATCCATTAATGGTCTGACCCGATTTCGTGTTCCGTTGTAGCGAAATAAATAATAAATCAAAGAAGCGAATTTAAATTAAAATGATTAAATGATTAAGTATTAAAATTATAAAAACTAGGCACGATTTCAAAAAGTGGCTTGTTTACTAAGCTCACCTATCCTTTTAATTTGATTTATGGGTGGATGGTAAAAGTTTAGTAGATAAATATATCTCCTTTAATATTGGTGATGAAGAAGATATAGACCGTGGAGGGTATCTATAGATGAAACCATTGAATTAGTTTGAGAGGAAATAAAGAAGTATAGAATTAATAAAGAATCGAAAGGTACAATTAAATAGGCTCTTACATTCACCGGAACTTACTCAATTGCAAGCCAGCCTTTGAAGGGAGTTGATAACCCTTCGTAGGAAAGTAACATGGTGGAAGCTAATTTAGGGTAGAAACAATATTCTTAACCACAATTTCAATGGTTTTTGGAGTGTGATAAATGACGTTAACGGCAGTTTTTGTCACAAAAGGAGAATGTTGAGCTCTTGCTTATATTTTAATTGCTCCTTTTCGACAAGAATTTGTGAAATGCCATTGTATAAAAATACGCTATTCAAATACGAAAATTATATTGAAAAAGGGAAGTAAACTAATTTTTTAAAAGAATTATAGGGAAATTGTTGCTTGCGTCAGTGTGAAAAATGACTTTTTAATTACTTTATACATTATTTGGATTGAAAGAAATAATATTATTTTTTTAACTAATATTTATAGGATCATTTAAAATATTATTGCTTTGATCAAACTAAAATTAATGCGTACTGAGATATGGATCATTGACCGAAAAGAATAATTATAATTTTAGTATTTTTATTGTTTGAATTTGTGTGGTGGATTGTCATATTAGTTATTGATGGGTAGATATATTTGTGCGCAAAGATTATAATTTATGTTGATGTAATTTTGATTTTTTGATTTGTGGTTCCGATAAATTGGCTAATATATCTTAGAGGATGTTGCTTTTGAAGGTTGATTGGCACATGGAAAAAAAAAGCTACTTATTAGCTAGATTTATCACTAAAGATACTGGTTGGGATAATTTTTTTAATTTTTGGGGCGTTTGGCTTGAATATGTTGTTGCTATACGTGTCTTTCCAACAGTTAATTGGGAGAAAGAATGATGCTTGCAGTATTGTTATATTTATTTTTGATTTTAGTCTTTTTGTATAAGAATTTCTTGAGATATGCGTGATTTTGTATAGTCTTTACTGTATATTGACTTTGACTTTTGTAATAAAATTCTATTGACCAAAAGAATTTTTAAACATTAAATGGTTAAAAATTATTGAAGGTATAAAATAAACTGTTGTAAAGAATGAAATTTAAAAAATTAAATTATTATAACATAATAGTGAATTTTAATAAGATAATAATATAAAACTTTATGAATTAATTTATTGTTCATTAAAATGACAAGATTAAATTATAAATTTTATTAAATTTCAATTACTATATTATAAATTATCTTAAGAATATAAAATATGACATTTTCATTTAAATATCGGTCAGTTAAAAATATTTTTAAAAAATACCAATTTTTTATTTAATTGGTCAGTAATTTTACAGAATTTATTTGAATTTTTTTCTCAAATTGTTAGTGAATCTAAGACTTTCGGCAATCTCGTCATAATCACTGAAATCGAACATGGTATCATAATTAGATAATGCCCCATCTTTGATCTTTACTATTCATGGCAACTTAAACATGTTAAACTACAAAACTTTCCATAAAGAAAGTTGATCGCTGGAACTAATTAGAGCATACGTATATTTCCTACAAGTGGTAGTTGCTGATAGCCTCTATAAGCACAAACATCCAGTATCCAAGCCAAAAGAAGTTCAATACTTTGACTTGGAGAGCCACATAACCTCATGAACCGCCAATGCAGCAAGCAAGAAGCAGCTGAAGAAAGTGAAGGCTATAGAGACAGCAACATGGTCACAGAAGTAATGTAAAGACTTGCAGAAATTTGGTAATGGCGTATGTTGAATTCCTGTGCGGTTCAGGTTTGTGACCCCTGATGCTGCAGCCCCAGCACTCATTGTTGCGTATGCAAACACCTGCAAATTTGAAGATTAATCAGACCTTTACAGATTACTAATTGTGCTTAAGTTGAAACTCAATCAATAAACTATTCAGAAGAGTTAAGTGCGTGGTGGATATGGACTTCTTGCGAAGATGCCCAAGTTAAACACAAGACAAACAAACAGAATTCTGGTCGGATGAAGTTAGTTATGGATAAAGGGAATGTCAGGGTATGCTACAAAATTCTGAACCAAGTAAAATAGTTTCTCTGCCTAAAAAGTAAAATGTGATGGTTCTTTTGACCAAAAAACATTAAGAATGTGAAAGTTCTGATGTCTTAAACCGCTTCATCGTTAACAGTTTGAGAAAAATAGACAATCTATTGATACCAGATGTGCAAAACAGTGAAAGGAATTCTTATATATAATTTCACCAAGATGATGAGGCTTATACAGCAGGGTATGTTGCAAGTAATGAGGCTTGACCTAACAATATAATAATGAGACTTTCATCATGAGAAATGCAATGATCCAACTATCCAAGTATCCCTTAGTTTTTTAGAAAAATTATTATTTAGTCTTTATAATATAGATAAACTCACTAATTAGTATCTCGATTTTTAAAAATATATTAAAATATACATGAGGTTTTAAAAAGCCTATTAATTAGTCACTCTGTCAATTTAGCCGCTGGATGTTACAGAAAAGTTTAAAATGCCCTTAACATGGAGGAACATTTTTACAAAAACTTTTCATACGACAATGACTAAATAGTAAAATATTTAATAGTCAAAATTAACAAAAGGACTAATTTATAGATTTTTTTAATATTTCAGAGATATTTTAATATATTTTTCAAAACCGACGGACTAACTAATGAGTTTTCTCATATCATAGAAATTAAATAGTAAATTTTTCTAGTTTTTTTCACAAGAACCAGAGAAACTGCAACTTGCATCAGTTTACAACCCTGTTTGCTACATGTGATTAGAAAAAACGAATAAATAGAAAAAGAACTGAGGACACAATAACATTGGCTTTTAGCTGCTCAGTACATGAAGATAATTTTCACATGATCAACACAAATCTACTGGGTAACCTTAACCATAAAATAGTTGTGTTTTTATGAAATCTTCCTTCTTTAAGCTCAAAAGCATCTAAAAGGCATCAATTTCAAATTTTTCGGCTTATTATTGTTTCCTAGTCCACTCGTATTTCCTGCCGTTAACCTGTATAGTGCATTGAGTGATGATGAGTACTTCCTTCTGACTGATTTGGCTTTGTTCCATAATATTAATTTGCTAGATTCAGTTAGCACAGCCAAGGCACATACTACTCTTCCGATGGAAGGAAAGAGAATTAAATAAAGTGAAGCACATCATCATAACATTACCCCACATATGAAAGGTGTTAATCTAGTAATCAATGAGAAACAAATAGCAAAATACAGTACCTGATCTCCTGCAAAAATAAGCCACGCATGACTTCTTGATGGAATCAGGGGAGATTTTCTAAGCAACCTTGACAAGCTAATGAGGAGTTGTAGCGAGGAGTGTGCAACTACAGCTGCTGAAACTCCAACTAAATACCTGCTCACCACCCAATAACAGAATCAACAACAACTGATCATACAATGATACAAAAGTGCCTTTTAATTATTCAAGATTAGATTATTCCCTATTGCTTGAATCCTCCCCTTTTACAATCATCTAAAAATAGTGCAAAATTTTGCTTTAAGAAATCCATAGGTAGCTCATCCTCTCAATAGAACCTTCGTTATAATGCCAAACCATTTCAGGAGTTCAGTGAAAATGCACTCAGCCATTAATGCCACTCATTCAATACCAATGACCTTTGAAAATTCCGTGTCAAAAAGTCCCAAATTGCATATACTCAAGACCCCAAAAATAACATGGTAACTAAAAACAAGAAAAGCTCACGAGTTTTATTCTGTTCATTCAAATGCCGTGAATCTGGAAGGTAGCTAAAAATTTGTTTTTACTCAGAAGCAACAAAACTGATGGCACTTTCGTCAATGCAGAGTCTAACAGAATCAGTAGTTCCCGCATAACACGACAAACAAATGAGGATGAGGACGGGACCAGGCTTTTGTCGATCAATTTGGGTCAATCCCAGAGATTCAAATCTCAAATTACGGGCATTGCAGTCAATTAAAATTGTGATGGACTGTTTGGTTGCCAAGAAGATGTTGGGAAAGCAAAGAAAAGAAAGCAAAAATCTTTTACTTGTTTGCAGTATCAGAAACCATGAAAAAGAAAACCCAAAAAGGATAAAAGGGAAAGAGGGAAACCTATGTTTGATGGGAATACTGCAATCTCCGAATTCTCATTTTCTACTGATTTCTCCTCACTCTCTCAGCAACCAAACGGTTAAAACGTCAGGATCAACAACAAAAATAGCCTGAGCAATAAACCAAGTCACAACATTTTGGCAATTATTTAGACCCAAGAAAGTTAAGTACTTACTCAAATGAGTGAGATAAGGACCACTTAGAGTAAACACGAAGCATGAACCCGTAGATGGAGATAGAGCTGGACTGATGGGCAGTGACCATAAACGACAGAGCTGCCACAGATGTCACCATGCACAACAGCCTAAGTGCCACGTGCAGGACTTCAGCTTTCCGGCCAAAAGGCCTCGGCGTACCCATCAGCGGCCCACTCATGGTGCCACTGTTCTCAGTCGCTGCCACCTTGGAGTCCGGTAGCTGCACAGCCACCTCCAGTGGCGGCACTTTTTGGCCATTAATCATCATCACAGCTTTTTCTTGATTAACCAATTAGAGATGTCTTAATCCTTGAGGAGTGGTGATTTCGCAGCGCAGAGAGGACTTTATAGAGAAGGTGGAGATGACTCCGACGAGGACTTGAGGGCTGGAGTTCTCTCCTCTGTTGCTTGCTTCCTTGACCTCCTTTTTGTACCGTAAAAAAATTCTAACCTTCACCAGATTTTGATTCTCTGCGACTGCGCACATTTTTATCGTGCACTCGAATTTGATTTTTATTTTTATTTTTTTTATTAATATTTCTATTTTTCTTAAATTAGGCATATACACAATATTTTTATATACAAATAAATATAATCTGTTTTCTATTAACATTAAATTGAGAAAATCAATTTCAAAGTATATAAGTTCACAATATTAAAATGCTTAAACTTAAAATTGATTTTTTCCACTTAAATATTAAACTAAATTTAAAAGTAAAATAAAAAAATTTCTTCTTCTAAATTAATTAATTATTTTGTTCAATTTAAATTATAAGGTTGGGACACGCGCAGGAAGTTGGTAAACCACACCCGTGACTGAATAGCGCACAATCGATGTATGCATGGAACTCACACGCTACCCAAGAACATCAAACCATACATTTTAATAAAATTATTTTATTTTTTTATACCAAAATTAAACTTATATTAAAAATGATCAATCATTACAAAGTACCAAGGTGATAATAAATTTTAATTTTGAACTAAAGCCTGTTTGGTGCCACTGTATTCATTTCGAGATTTTAAAGTGGATTCTGATTTTTTATACTTTATTTTAAATAGAACTTTAAATACTGCATGCATAATAAAAAAATATTATTATTATTTCGTAGAGCCAAATCTCTCATTGGGCCTAGTAGGGTTTTTATTTTTATTTTTTTCTCCTGGTAGTGATTGGCTATGCTAGCTAGATTGGTTTTTTTTAATTAAATTATTAGATTTACAAAAATTGTTGTTATTTTTATTTTATAGTCTTAACATATATAACACATTAAAAAGAAGGCTTTTCATTATGAGTTTTCGACTTATTTTGATAATGATTCAATTCCAATCTCAGTTTTGTCCGAAACAAAAACAAAGAGTAAATATCGCTTGCTTAGCGTCACTATTTATTCATCACATATAAAAGACAACAAAATAGTTCACTTGTTAAATTTAAGAAAATTTTATTATTTAATAAAAAAAAATATTAATTCATTTTTTAACTTTAAAAAATATATTAAAATATTTATAAAAATTTTTTAAAAATTTACTAACATTAATTTTAATTAATTAATTAATTTTTTATATTAAAGATTTACTATAAAATTGGCGTACAAAATACTCACCACAACAAAGAGAAATGTGATTAATAATAATTTTTTTAATAATTGTTTAATACTTTTCATTCTATTGAATAAAAAATATTTATTATATTTCTCTCTTCAATTAATCACTAATTATTATATTTTTCAATTAATAAAAAGAAGGATATTGAATAATTACCTAAAAAATTTATTAGCATTTCTCGCATGGCAAATATTGTCACAACTCAAGGGGCATGCATGATGAACATGTGTAGTGTTTGAATGGTGAATCGGAATTGGAGTTGTGACTTCCCACTTGGTGTTGGAAAAATCCTCAACACCTTTTTTTTAGACATTGGAAATCTGAGTTCTTACCTCGCATGTGCTTCTGGATTCCTCAATTTTTGGATGGTTATTGGGTTATTTATTGAGCTATCTGCGCCTCTTTCCACCTTGAGAATTGAAGTTTGGTTGTCTTATTTTACCCATAGCAAAGAGCCAAAGAGGATCATTAATATACTTATGCCAAAACTGATCAATGGAACAAATTTAGGAGTAGGGGTGGCAACTGTTTTAAGTTTCACAACAATTATTTGAGAATTAGTCCTTGCTTTCTTCAAAGAACAGAATTCCAGCCCGCTTAGCTTAATTTAGCTTACAGAACACCCCCCCCCCCCCCTCGTTCTTCCTCTCTCTTGGGTGGAGATGATCATTGTCAACTTTTAAACATCTATCAGACCAATCTTTTACAATTATAAAATATAACAACTCTCAAATGGAGAATATATTGAATCAAGCTAAAGAGGGAAAAGGAAAACTCTCAACCTCATAATTGAATTGCCAAAGCCGTTATGTATCTCAATGTAGAAGAATTGGAGGAGGCTATGTGTAAGCAAAATATCAACCTAAACGCCAAACATCACATCAAAGACTTTGGACACTAGAGACTTGGCTGGGGAAGCAATGGCACCTCCTGATTGCTGGGCGTTGCCACTTCCATTTTGAAGATAGTAGGGGCGAGAAGCAGTTCTTACTGTCTTCAAATCTGCGCTTCTAGAAGATGGTGTTGGGGGTAAAGTCATGAATCCCTGATTGTTGAGCTTTTCATTCAATGCCTGACGTTGCATGGGATCTACTAACTTCACTCCTACTATTAGCACCCCATTTATTTGCATCCCGTTCTTACTCAGAGCCTTCTGAGCATCAGATCGATTCTAGATCAACAAAAATGAGAGACAAGTTAATATAACTTGCTAAATATATCATCAAGTGACTCCCAACTATGTCACATCTAATATCATTGGCTAAAATTAATAAGTTGAGAAAGACACGGCCTTTATTGTTGCAAACACTAATGAAAATAGATGGATGACATTGTCCAATAGAGCATGAGCACAAAGGAGGAGCAGGGAAAACAAAGGAAAGAAAGAAGACAGAAGCAGTAGCAGCTCATTCCTATAGCCTCAGTTGAATTCTTCCTAACCATAATAAATTCAATAACAGTAAGCACATTTTATAAACACTGAAAAATAGCATTATCAAAAAAACCATTCTCATAATTTGGAATTCAAAGAACCCTGAGCACAGAAGTCCTATTACCAATTCAAGCCACCTATTGGACTAAGAAATGAATGCAGAAATCAACCATTATCTATCACATACTTACATGGGTCTAATGCCACAGTTCAAACCCATTTGCAAAGGATGCATGTTCAGATAACATTGATAGCCATGATAATTAGGCAAAATCAGGCATTATTGGGTAAAATTGCAAAAAATGGGCACACAATAAGATAAATAAAATGCAAAGGCACTTCAATGTTTTACATAAATTCCATGGAACAGTTCAATGCCCTAGATCAAACAAAACTAATTGCATGAACGTGGCATTGTCATTTTGTTTAACCTCCTGATTTCTCAGTTACCCAATGTTCCCCGTGTATTACCTAAATCATAAATCTTGAAGCCTGTGGATGTGTTTCTGATAGTTAAAATGCCAGAAGAGTTGCAACAAGGATCCAATGAGCAAAATACCAAACTTAAATCAACAGAAAAGAACATGGACTCTCAACCTCAATTTACAAAATATAGCAAATAAGTAGAACCTGATAAAGAATGTGCATCCAATTAGCATCCCTTGGACCAGGAACATGTTTCAAGATCACACCACATTTCTCAAACTCCCGCAAAACTAGATTAGTATCACCAGGAGAGAACCTAGAGACAAATAGTAGGATCAGCAGTGTAGAATACAAGGGAAAATGTCAAAGAAGAAAGAAAGAACATTCCATTGACATAACCACCAAAATTAATGCTTGGTGGGGCTTGAATACTGACTATGAGCTTTACCAATGATATTTTCAGGATCAAACAATACTATAGGGTTACAAAATCACATTCTTCAAGAGAAAAAGACTCGTCCATTTAACAGAAAGCTTAAACACATCTTCGGGTAAATGCTGGAGCTCAATATTGCAGAAATAATATACACAAAACACCATATCAATCCAAACGAAATTTCATAAAACCATATTATGTCATGCAGTCCTGCACACTTTTCACCCCAAAAAAGAGTTCTTTGCCTCAAGCATACCTAGCATCTCAACTGATGTTGATATATATTGGTGCGACATCTAGAAGAAATAGTAGGACCATGATACAGATTTTAAATTGGTCGCTATCACGTTTACATCTAATTGCTTCACAAAATATATTCCCCATCAGATGAATTACTATATGAGGAAGAAGCACACTTCATCAACCAGGTTCTAGGCATTAGTCATTTCTAAAGCATGTTTGCCTTAAAGTGTGTATCCTCTAGTGCACAGTGCATTGGATGACTTTACGAGAAAGAATAGATGTAAAGAAAGTTCAAGAAATAATTGTAAGAAGAATAGACCTATCAAAAGGGGGAAAGCATATTAAGCTAGAGCCCAAGTATTGTCAAACGCCATTTCCAAAAAATAACCATAAGTCACTTTTCAATTCCATTACAGAAACTATGAGAATAGCATAATTGTAAAATACAAAATGATACAACTGCAAAGAAAATGATACTAGGTTGATATCATTTACAATTTTGTAAAATCCATAAACTCCAGGTATTGAACCAAAGATTGAGATTTAATACCAATAGTTGAATAAAGCAGACATCACAGTCAAAAACCATGCAGGGAGATTGGTTAACAAAAAGTGAAGATATCATAGATAAGAAGACAGAGTGCTGAAAGATGATGAGAAACAAGAACATGAAACCAGAGACAAAGCATACCCATAAACAGTAACCCATTCCTCCTCATCTAGATTCCCTGCAGGCAAGCAGTTCCTCTGCATCTCTGGCCTTGCAACTTCCCTTGGAGGAGGCAGTGTGATTAAGGCACCAGGTTGGACCACACCCTCAACCGGTGAACCTTTCCCCTTATCTTCTTGATCACTGCTACTAGCCTTAGTTGGTGACCACCATGCTGAACTTGCTGAACCCTGTTGGTTATGGTGACCACTCATCAATGCAAACGATGTGCTAGCCTCAGATTTGCCTTTCCCTGGAGTCATCGAGTCCCTCCCAGAACTCTGGAATGGAGTTCTTGGGACTGATTTGATTTCTGGGGAAAGAGGGTAATCAGGAATTCCAGACTCAGGAGAGAAATCTGAACGGTCCTCCAAGGTATACATGGGAGGGGGTGGAAGATCTGAACCACCAAAATTCTCACGCCATAAAGCAGATACTGCAGCTGCCTGACCTGGTGTTGAGAATTTCCCTTTGTGGGTAGACACAGGGGAAGCCAAATCTTGGAAAAACAATGACCGACTCCCAGAGGATTTGGGAGTTCTATGCGCCGTAGTACTCATTTGGTAATGTCTTCTATGCACCAGCAAGCAACAAAATTATTAGCCTTAGAAGATAAACTGAAAAAAAAAATGAGAAACATATGGCTGATAGCTTCACTGAAAGCAGGCAACACAAAAATCAAAACCAAGTGAAGAAATAAACACATAAAGCATCTCTTAATACCACAAACTTAAAATAATTTCACAAAATTCGAACATAATTAAGTAATTTAAGTCTACAGAGTCAAGTTGAGCAAAGAAAGATGAACTATTGACACCAACAAAATGAAAACGCCAAAAAAATTCGAAACTCTATCTGAAGAAGAAAAATTAAGAGAGAAGAGACGAATATACAACGAAAAAATATATTCTCTCCTCTTGCTGCAGCATAGGGAAAACGAATACCTAATCTTCTTCTAATTTCTCGACATTTTCTCAGAAAGCAAACAGAGATTCCGACATAGTATTCATTTAAATGAAGATAGAGAGAGTACCTGTGAATTGTGATTTGGGTTTTTACGGTTTTCCTTCCCAGTCCTCAAAGCCGTAGATGGGAGTAGTCCGCTAAAATGGAGCCGAAAAACGAAAATTTGAAACCCTAACTAAACCTCAATCTAATGTGATTCAAAATTTTCAGTTTAAATAGTTGTTGACCGAACTGACCTTACTTACCTTCCTTCTTCCGTCCGGCTCTCCCTCTCGCTCGCCTGATTACTACAAGGGTAATTTTGTCTATCTAAGATCAATTGTTTATGTTTCACATTTGGAAAGTTGTACATAAATTCTGTAAAGTAAAATAGAGTAATTGAAAGTAAAATGTTTTTTTTTTTTTTTTAAATACCAACATTGTTAAATTTTTTTTTTTTCAAGGGCAAGGCTTTCATGTTGGATAAGCGTTGAATTCAACTTTTAATTAGAATTCAATTAATATTTGATATTTTGATATTCAAAAAATAAAATTTACAGTTGTTGTGTAAATTTGATTTTAGAGAAAAAAATATTTTTCTCATTTTATTCATTTTCCTTTTATTTTCTAGTACCGTTTAACCACCTCTCTACTATCCACATGTCTCTGTCACTCACTCAGATTCATACGTACGGATATGTCAGAATCTCTTTTTACGCTAGATAGCTATTTAATTCTCTCGACGTATATGCGGACAGGGCTGCGAGATAACTGGGTCTGCTCCCCTTTTTCTTGTTATGTCACCAGACTAAACTTTTTTCAAATAGATCCATACGTGTGGCATGTTCGACCTACCTTTTATATTCGGATTGGAGCATACTGCGTGAAGCTGGTTTGCTTTCCAAAGATCTAGTGAATTTTGGATTTGCGTTCTTCTTTAAAATTTGGCCTTACTCTATATATAAGAAATCTAACAGTGATCAATATAATAATAATATATATAATATCTAATAAATATTTTTTATAAATATAATGTTACATTTATTAAAGTTCATTAGATAATCTCATTTACTATTAATAAATATTAAATTTATATTATCAAAATTAATATTTTTTTAAAAATGCTAATATATTAATAATAAATTATATTAATACATTAACTTATCTAATTTACTTTTTGATGACCGCTGGATTCCTTCACCCCGGGCCAGGGGCTTGACCACAGCCCAAGACCCATGACGTAGAGGCCCACACACCTGATATACATAACAAGTCTGGCTCATCCAACCCTCAAGGCCGGGCTCGACCCATCTTCTTCACTCAAGCTGGCCCGGCCCACACGAAGCAGGCCCTCTCCACTCAGGCTTAGCATCCGGACCAACTCTCGGCCCAGCCCAGGATCCAAAAAAATATTCACCAGACAGCCTGGCAGATCCGCTCGAACGTACGCACGAGGAGAATCAAAGGCCGTTACGCATGGAGCAGGCGGCTGATACCCTAGTACCTCCGAATCCGCATGGCAGAAACGCGTGGCCCAATCCTGGAGAGACCTTTACACGTCACCAGCAAGCAAGACAATGTATAAAAGAGGAGTCCCCTCCTCAGAAAGCTTAAGCCTTATTCAATAATATAAAACCCTTGTAAAACCCTATTCTATTGGATCTCAGATCATCAATTGGCGCCGTCTGTGGGAAACGAAGGAGATCTTTTCATCACCGGAGTTTTCACTTTCAAAACCCACTGAGATCCACGATGGCAAACCACCAAGAAAGTAACCTTAATATTCCAAATGACCTGAGCTCTGCCCAAGAGGGGCAGCAGTTCTCCTTTTCTAGCCCTACAACGTTGAATAACCAAACACCTATTTCTCTTAATCCCTCGCCAAGCTTGGCAGGGAATACTCCCACCATGACCCTATCTAACCAAGATATTCAAACCATGGCTCTCCAACTACAAACCACTGCTCACTGGTTGGGGCAGATAATGCAACAAAGGGGACTTAGCACCCCAGTAAACGCACTCCCAGTAGTGGAGGAACCCAGAACCGATGAACCCCAACCTACCTCTGCCCGCCTCCAAACTAACAACCACGATGCCGGAGAAGAGGAAGAACCGGAGGCCCGAATCCATGGGAGAAGGGCAAGAGAGTTGATAGAAAATGAAGAGGTGGACGACTATTCTGCTGAAACAACCAGGGAAACGGGAACTGAAACAGAGGAGGAAGAATGTAGTTTGGGCAAAAGATCCAGCCCGGAAGACGAGAAAATGAACCAAAAGCTGAAAAGGTTGAAGGAGCAGCTCCTAGCCGAGCTAGGTAAGAAAGATCAGAGTCAAACCTCCTTGCCTACTTCTTCTCCCTTCTCAAAGTTAATGCAGCAGGAGACCGTTCCCAAAAAGTTTATGATGCTGCCGATGGCGGCCTATAATGGGGCTGGTAACCCGAGAGAGCATGTCATGAACTATAAGACCTTCATGGAGTTGCAAACTCTGTCAGATGCTCTGATGTGCAAGGTGTTCCCAACAACGCTCTCGGGACCAGCGAGTGCATGGTTCAACAGCCTGGAGGCCGGAAGCATTAAAAGTTTCGGAGATCTTGCCACCCGCTTCATTAGCCGGTTCGTAGCCGGGGTGCCAGCAGATAGGAAGACGAGCTATCTGGAAACAGTGAGACAAAAAGCTGGTGAATCCCTCAGAGAGTATGTCGCTCGTTTCAATACGGAGGCCCTGCAGATTCCCGAGCTTGACGAAGGAAGGGCGGTAGAGGCCATGCAAAAGGGAACAACCTCTGCCGAGTTCTTTGGTTCTCTGAGCAGGAAACCTCCGACCTCACTGGCCGAGTTGATGAAGAGGGCGGAAAAGTATATAAGGCAGGATGACGCCTTAGTAACGAGTAGATTTGCCAAAGGGGTGGCAGGAAAAGAGAAAGCCCCGGAGGAGGGGAGGCCGGAGAAACACGAGAAGAAGCGTGGAAAGAGGCCTGAGCCGTACAAGCAGGCCTGGGAAAGAAGGGATCAAAGGCCTCCCCCTCCTCCCAGGGCTCATGAACCAAGAGTGCTCCCTCCTTGGGTCCCGGAGAAACCGACTCCATTAAATGCGTCCAGAGCCGAGGTGCTCATGGCTGTCCAGGATAAGGAGTTTCTCCAGTGGCCCAAACCTTTGAAGTCGGAAGCAGATCAGAGGAATCCTGACAAGTATTGTCAGTACCACCGGACGCATGGCCACGATACAAATAACTGTTTTCAGTTAATCGCGGAGATTGAAAGATTGATAAAAAGGGGGCATCTCAAAAATTTTGTGAAGAAACCGGAGGGGCAGAGGCCTCAACCCGGTCCGGCAGCCCAGATGCCCAGGAGAACTGGAGCTGGACCAGTGAATGATGGGTCCAGTGGGACTATTAATATGATTGTTGGAGGAACTGGAGGACGGATGAACCGTCGAGGAAAGAAGAGAAACCGGGAAGGGGAGACCAGCAATGGCGAGGTTATGCAGATCGTTGAACACTCTCCCATGACCATCGCTTTCTCTTCGGAAGATGCACAGGGCATTCAGATGCCCCATGATGACGCGCTTGTCATTGAAGCAGTCATTCATAATTTTCGGGTGAAGAAGGTTCTGGTGGATGATGGGAGTAAGGTCAATTTATTGCCATATCGGGTTTTCCAGCAGATGGGAATCCCAGAGGAACAGCTGGTTCGGGACCAGTCACCCATCAAAGGGATCGGAGGAGCACCGGTACTTGTAGAAGGGAAGGTGAAGCTGGCCCTTACCTTGGGAGAAGCACCCAGAGCTCGCACCCATCATGAGGTGTTTTTGGTGGTCAAACTCCCACTGAGCTACAATGCGATTTTGGGGAGGCCGGCGTTGTTCAACTTTGAAGCTGTCACTAGCATCAGGTATTTGGCACTCAAGTTCCCAACGGAAGAAGGAGTGGGAATGGTCCGGGGCAGCCAGGAAGAAGCAAGGGCGGTATACTTGGCCACAGTAACAGAGCCAAGCTCAACTGGAGAAGCACTTGACTCGGAAGTTCTGGAGGTCAGAGATGAAACAAAAGAGGCCCGGACAGAGCCAGTCGGAGAGTTGGAGACTTTCCCCTTATCAGAAGCAGATGCAAGCAAGGTCTTCAGTTTTAATGCCAGCCTCACCAAAGAACAAAAAGGTGAAGTCATGACCCTGATCCGAGGTCACGCGCCGACCTTCGCATGGAAGCCCTCAGACATGCTGGGAATTGACCCCAAAGTGATGACACACCGATTGAATGTCCTCCCCGAGGCCAGACCAGTAAAGCAAAAGAAGAGAGTAGCGGGAAGAGAGAAGCAGCAGGCTACCCAGGAAGAAGTGCAGAAGCTAGAAGAGACAGGCTTTATTAGGGAGGTTATGTACCCACAGTGGTTGGCAAATCCTGTGTTAGTCAAAAAAGCCAATGGCAAATACAGGATGTGTATAGATTTTACCGACCTGAATAAGGCCTGCCCTAAAGATTGTTACCCCCTCCCCGATATTAATAAGATGGTCGACTCAAGGGCCGGTTTTGATTATATGTCTTCTTTGGATGCTATGTCTGGTTACCACCAAATCCCAATGGAAAAGACGGATGAGGAGAATACCTCATTTATAACTGAAGATGGGACTTACTGCTACAGAGCTATGCCCTTCGGATTAAGAAACGCCGGGGCAACTTACCAACGATTAATGAATAAAATCTTTAAGAACCAGATCGGCAGGAATGTAGAAGCAATAGCTAATGCCATCAGGACCCCTGCCACTCCTCAAGCAAGCATATCCAGTCCATGGCCTTTCTCACAATGGGGAATTGACATCCTGGGACCTTTCCCCAAGACTACGGGGCAAAGGAAATTCGTAGTGGTGGCTGTGGAATATTTCTCGAAATGGCCAGAGGCAGAAGCAATAGCCACAATCACAGCTCGCAAGATGATAGATTTCGTATGGGGACATATCATCTGCAGATTTGGCATACCAAGAGTACTTATCTCAGACAACGGCAGACAATTTGACTGCAGCACTTTCAGAGCCTTCACGACGAACATGGGCATATGGCATAAGTTCTCCTCCGTGGCTCATCCTCAGACTAATGGCCAAACGGAAGTCACTAATAGAGCTATCCTTCAAGGATTAAAGAAACGGCTGGATGGCGCAAAGGAGAATTGGGCAGAAGAACTCAATAGCACTCTATGGGCACTCCGAACCACTCCCAGCGCGCCCACTCAAGAAACCCCGTTTGCACTTGCTTATGGCACAGAGGCTGTAGTCCCAGTTGAGTTGCAGATCCCCACTCATCGAGTTCAATTCGTTAGTGAGAACGCTAATGGGGACAAATTAAGGAGCAACCTAGATGCTCTTGAAGAAGTTAGGAAAGAAGCCCAAGTCCGAACTGCTGCTTATCAACAACGAGCGGCAAGATATTACAATTAAAAGGTCAGAGAAAGAAGCTTGAAGGTGGGAGACCTGACTTTAAGAAACCTGGAAGCTACAGGAAAAAGAGCAGCCGCAGGCAAGCTAGCACCGACCTGGGAAGGTCCATTCAAGGTGACAAAAGTGGTTAAGCCCGGGGTATACTGAATTGAAGATATGCAAGGAAACCCCGAGCCCCACGCTTGGAACATCCAGCACTTAAAAAGGTATTTCCCTTGAAATATTTGTAAAGAAAAACATTGTATTTTGACAAATATGAATAAATGAAAATTGTTTATACAATGTGATTATCTTTGTGAAAAACATTTTTCCATGAAAAAGAAAGAACAGGGCTCAGAAAGATCCCTTGAAAACGAGACCTCAGTTAGGCACAAAAACCAGCTGAGATAACGAAGCGACAGTAAGGCCAATGAGCCTGAATCTTGTACAAAACCCCAAAGTAAGTACCAAAGACAACCGGCGAGGCCCCGAGGTCGTCCCGGAAATTCAAAGAAAACCAGGATCCCGTAAGATCTCCTGGAAACAAAAAAAATCGGCGAGGCCCCGAGATCGTCCCGAAAATTCAAAGAAAACCAGGATCCCGTAAGATCTCCTGGAGTCAAAAACAACCGGCGAGGCCCCGAGGTCGTCCCGGAAATTCAAAGAAAACCAGGATCCCGTAAGATCTCCTGGAAACAAAAAATAACCGGCGAGGCCCCGAGGTCGTCCCGGAAATTCAAAGAAAACCAGGATCCCGTAAGATCTCCTGGAATAAAAAAAAAACCGGCGAGGCCCCGAGGTCGTCCCGGAAATTCAAAGAAAACCAGGATCCCGTAAGATCTCCTGGAAACAAAAAACAACCGGCGAGGCCCTGAGGTCGTCCTGGAAATTCAAAGAAAACCAGGATCCCGTAAGATCTCCTGGAATCAAAAAAAAAAAACCGGCGAGGCCCCGAGGTCGTCCCGGAAATTCAAAGAAAACCAGGATCCCGTAAGATCTCCTGGAGTCAAAAACAACCGGCGAGGCCCCGAGGTCGTCCCGGAAATTCAAAGAAAACCAGGATCCCGTAAGATCTCTTGGAACCAAAAATAGGTCGGTGAAGGACTTAAGAGCCTCCCGAAATGATAAATTTTCCCACACCATATGCAGGGACAACTTATAAAATCCAATTCCGACCTCAGAAAGAGAAGAGCCCAGAGCTCTAAAAAAAAAAAAAAAAAAAAAAAAAAAACTCGGATAGTCAGATTCCGACCTACTAAAAAGGCGCAAGGCCTAATAGCTAAAAAAGCGCCGATCTCAAAATAGATGCTAACAATCAAAGTTTAGCTACAGAGCCAGAGGCCTCGCTCTCAGCTCGGATAGATCTATGTTCACCAAGGCTGAAGACCGAGCTCCCAGCACGGATAGACTTACAAAAGGTATAAAGGCTAATAAAAAAGGTCGAGCTCTCTCCAAAAGGACTCATAAATGAAGAAATCCTTAGGAGGATGAAAAGGCTATAATCAAAGCCTAAATCAGTTTATATAAAACAAATATACAAAGTCACAACCAAGAAGGAAGGACTAAAAGCAAAAAACAAACATGATAGTTGCCATTAAAAAGGTACGAGATTTGATCTCTCAGACTATCAGCTAAGAGCTGAGCTCGCAACTTAAGATTAATTCAGAGCTTATGAATGAAAATATGTAGTTTACATCGCAAATACAAAAGATAAATTTCAAGAAATATGAAAGAAAGAGGAAACTGATATTTCATTAATGATTGTTACAATTTATCTTTCCGGCGAGGTGGGAGGATAAATAGTCCTTAAAGGACTTACATCAGTAAGAACACCCTCGCCTGCATTATCTCTATTTACAGTCACCTCCGAAGGAAGCCCGGTGTCCCTTGGGCCAGAGCTCTCAACATTAATAGTAGGGGCAACTTCTGACCCAGGGTGGAGGCCTTCTTTCTCAGAATCAGGATCATCTTCCTCCGACCCTAGCTCGGATTCCCCTGAAGAAGACTCAGCTGGCCGGTCTATGTTCCTCAGGGAATCTCCTCGGGGCAAAGGGAAATCATCCTCCCCGTATAGCACTGACTCGCCATCTGAGTCCACTTCGCGCCTACGAAGCTTGGCCAAAGGAATATCAGGAGCCTGTCTAGCTTCTCTTAAACCGCGATTGTAGCCAGTTACATACATGCGGAAGGCCTTATCAATGATAGCCTGTTTCATTTCACCAGAAGCTTTATACTCATCAAGATGTTCTTCACACGCCTCAGCTACAAATTCCTTAAATTCAGAAGAGTCTTTGTAATCCTGAAGATGAGCTTCACATGCCTGTTCAATTTTAACCTTCAGCTCATCAGACTCCTGATACTCCGCTATATACTGTTCACGCTTTAGCTGAGCCTTCCCTTCGGCACACTTTACCACCTCGAGCAGGGCTAAACATTTACGTTCCAAAGCCCTGACTTCATTTTTTAGCTGTTGTTGGCGAAGGTTGAATTCTTCAGCCGATGAAGACAGATCTTTGACACGTTCAGAACTTGTGCCCAATTCCTGCTCAAGGACCTCCACCCGGGCTAGGGCACTTTCCCTCTGAACCTTCACCTCATTCAGGTGAGCTTGAAGCCCTTCAAAATCGGCCTTTAAGGCCTCATATTGGCGCTGGACCTCAGCTTTTTGGCTTACAGCCTCATCCCTCTCCTGAAGGGCCGCTGTCATAGAGGACAGCTGCTTTACAACCTCTACACAATGAGCTTCCACCTCAGCTGCCCTCTCATCGGACTCCTGGAGAACCCTGCGAGTACGAGACAGCTCTGATTCCAGGGATTTGCTATGTTCTGCCGCCTCAGCCGCTCTGTCCTCAGCTCTTTTAGAGGCCTCCAGCGCATAATGCAACTCCACTTGGAGAGACTGGATCTGCTCCGGGGCGGCTGCCAGGTGGCCCCTCGCGTCGCTGGTGGCAGTCAGGTTTTCATCACGACGCGCTTCCTCGATCCGGCGGTCCACGGACTCCCGGAGAGAGAGGTCACGGGCATCCACCTCCATAAATAGGCCCGACACCTAGTACGGAAGAACAATTGTCAAGAAAAGAAACAAAGCGAACTCAAAGAGAAGTGAAAAAATAACTTACCATCAGAAGCATTTCTCTAATCGTGGATCCGAGCTCCTCACGTGAGCGAGATTGGAAGGACACTTGCTCCTTGGTAGAACTGGCCAAGTGACCAGTCAAGGCCAGAAGACGAGGATCCGAAGCCTCTGTTATCCCGCCGAACATCCGCTCCCGGAGAAGTGCGGCAACAGTAGAGGCCGGAGACTCAGAGGAAATGCCTGACAGGTCCAGAATGTTGTCAGTAGGGGACGACGAAGGAACAACAGAAATGTAACAGCCCGAAAACCGAACTGCCACCGGCACTAGGATCCAGATCGACTTAAGGTCGCCGGGACCCGTAGTAAGCCTGCTATCCTGTCTGTATACCTGTGAAATCCCATACATGATCATACATTTTCTGTAATCATACATTTGCAGTTCTCCCTTGTTGCTTTTCTTTCACAACTCAAGTCTTTTAACACTTCAAAACATGAAAACAAGTGAAAATACCTTGGAAAACCTATGCATTACCCTTCTCGAGGGTTCCGACACCCGAGATTCCACCGGACGACAGGAATGCCGATGCCGGACTCGAGCCGTGTATTACAAGAAACACCCTTCCCCTTCCCAATGGGAGAAAGAGGTGGGGAAGGACCCGCAGCAGTCCTGGATTTCTTCCGAGCAGGAGATGGGACAGGCGTTCCAGAAGGGGTCGGACGCTTGCCCCCGGTCTTTGAGGGGACACCCTCAGATCCCTCAGGCTCAGTCCTCACAGGGGCAGGGGAACCTTCACCAGAAACCTCTGGGCTTTGATCCTCTAGGAGGATGATCTCCATCCCTGTCCCAGAGGTCTCCTTGTCTTCAACAGGGGACTTAGATTTTCCCCCTGACACCTCCTCAGTAGAATGGACAGCACCCCGCTCCACTTGTTCAGTAGCTTGGGTCTGCTCCACAATAGCTAGGGAAGTTTCCCTCACGACCTCTGAGGAGGCTGGAACGGATCTAGACCCTTCAGCAGGCGTCGAGGTTGAGCTTGACCCACCACGGCTAGATGGCCGAGCTGATTTGGTGCTGCGAGAGCTCGGCTTGGAAGTTCGAGAAGAAGCTTTGACGGGAGGTCGGCTGACCTTCTTGGAGGAAGCGGCCTGAGCCAGCTCTGCAGCAATCTCAGTTACAGAACGCCCATCCCCAAAGGCGTCAAAAATTGCATGCATGTTCTCCCGAGACAGGTCAAAATTCTTGGGGAATTTGATGTCATCCATTCTAACCTCAGAAGCTGCAAGAAACAAGAAGTTATAAAGAGTCAGCATACTTCCTGATATTATGAGCAAAGAAGAAACAGAATAGCCGGACAAAGCACTATACCCGTGTCCCGGATATCCCTAAGGTTGGACGCAAACATACACTTCTCGACATCATACTTCCTCTCAACGGAAGTCAGTCGAAGTAGCCCGACCTGCTCAATAAGACTCAATTCAGGCAGATCGTTACAGCCCGGAAAGATCTCCCCCCACCTTAGGTCCACATCCCACGATCGGCAGGACCCTAGTTTTAGCTCCGCCACAAGGAAATTCTCTGCCCATCAATTTATAGAATCCTTGTAGCCCGTAAGAAGAGATAGCCCATTACGGGGGGAAAAGTAATAGAAGTTTTGCTTCGCCCTAACCAGGCGGAAAAAAGTGACAAACAGACAGGCCGTAGGTGCGAAACCCCAACCCAGACAGATAGACTCGAAACAGGACATGAATAAAATGGAATTTGGGGATAACATTCGAGGAGTTACCCCAAAGTATTCAAAGACCTCAACAAAGAAAGGGGTAAAAGGAAACGGTAGACCAAATTCTCTCTGCTTCAGGAAAAATACTATGCTACGAACCTCTTGGGGATCCACCAAACCAGGAGGGGGAGGGTAAGGAAGAACTATCCTCTCATTTGGAAGAGGTGCTCGAATAAGATACAACGGAGTATCTAAAAGCCTCCGGGAAATGTGATTAGTTATGTTGGAAGGTGTAATATGCGACTCAAGGTCAAAAACATCAGGAAGCTTTGAACTTGCCATGGAAGAACAAGAAAGCGTACCTGAGAACACGATGGGATGAAAAACCGTACAAGGAGTTGCAGGAAGACAGAGAGCAGACAAGAGCTAGTTCTTCAAAAGACAGAAGGAATTCGAAAAGAAAGGCAATTATGAGGCAGGGCGTTGATCTGAACAGTTTTGTCTTGGAGCGGCGCGATCATTAATTGTTCTCGAAGTTTACCCTCTCAACGGATAGGTAATAACTGGCGAGACGGTAAAGGGGCAAAAGGATGATCGCTGGGCTTATCTACATCTATCAAGGGCCAAGTACACGATGACAGCCCATCATTTAAAAGCCCATTCGCCATCCACATAATACAAGCCCAACTCATCAGTCAGAGCAACTTAGCCTACTACTTTACCATCCCTATGGTAAATGCCGAGGAAACAGAGGGGCAAGTCATGAAAAGACTCAAAAGTACAAGAAAATGGGAGCATGATAAAGGTCAGACTTGCTCATCACTTAAAAAGTTATAAGATTTTATTTATCGTTATTAAACAAAGGATGTGAGATCGGAAAGAGGCGCCAAGAGCACCTCGGGATCATACAAAGCTGAGAGCTTAGAGTTCAACTCATCAGAAGCTGAGCTCAGAGGTCAGATTAGTCCAGCTCGGACAGCATGACTTGAGAGCTCGGCCAGCTAAAGGAAACTCAGAGCTCATTTCACTAAGCAAAGACAGAACTCTCGGGTCGGTTAGCCCAGCTCGGACAACATGACCTGAGAGCCCGGCCGGATGAAGGAGACTCAAAGCTCAATTCATCGAAGTAAAGACCGAGCTCACAGGTCGGTCAGACAGTCCAGTTCGGAAACTTGAAAGCCCAGTTGGCTAAGTGGATCCGGAGTTCAACTCATCAGAGCTCGCAGATATGGTTAGATCAGCTCGGAAAAAAGCAGGACAGAGCTCAGTTGGTTAAAATTATAAGGCGAGCAATCTAAAGTATTTCACACATGATAAAGGAAGAACAGCTTGAGCATGAGAGCAGAACAAGAACTTCATTAAAAGAAAAGTACATTACAGCACGTTACAAAGGCCTACCTGTAACAGCCCGGAAACCGAACTGCCACCGGCACTAGGATCCAGATCGACTTAAGGTCGCCGGGACCCGTAGTAAGCCTGCTATCCTGTCTGTATACCTGTGAAATCCCATACATGATCATACATTTGCTGTAAAAACATAAAACTTTTCTTCATTCCAAGGCTTAACCTGTGCATGCACTCTCTCTGTGCTCTACCAATCCCTACTAGAGCTCCTCATGGCTCTAGGCGGAGCAATCTCATAATGTTAAGCCTGGTTTTGCTCATAAACATACAACAATAAAGAAACATACATAAACTGATCATGTGACTCCAAGGGATTACAAGTCTTATAAATCAAGCACCATTCTATACACTATACATATACATTATCTCTATACATTTACATGTCCACACTAGCTATTACACCACTCTGTACTCTTCCTGTACCCTGCTGAGTTCTCTCTGACCTCTGAACCTGCACAACTGAAGTTAGGGGAGAGGGATGAGCTACGATAGCCCAGTGAGTAGAATAGGCAAATACAGGTGATAAAACATGCTCTCATGGAATGCAACACAGAATCACATCATCTCGGCCGGACGGATCAAAACTCCCTCTATCTCATCTGGGGTACCTAAGTACCATGTGCCTGGTCCCCGTAGGGCTGTTCCAGGTCTTTCTGTGTGTGCCTGGTCCCCGTAGGGCTGTTCCAGGTCTTTCCTCTGAGGGCTAATGAATCCTCACGAAGTCCATGCCGTCTCACATAAGCAATGTACAAGGAGCAGTGCCAAGTACAAGGATAAATGCAATGCATCATCTTTGTGTACACTAATGCACTCACCCTATAGCATATTCATGATGCATGCAGCATGATAAAATATTCAGTTCTCATATTAAAACATTAAGTTAAATTCCACTCACCTGTAGTTCTCTCTGAACTGACTCTGCAGGTTCTGACTCTGGACTCACTGCTGATGTCTCTGATTCCTCTGGTCCGTACCTACACAGGTGGACTCAAATGAGGGCCTAAACTCACTCAAGAACATCTCTAAGAAACTCCCCAAAACCCCTCTAAACAATCCTCAAACCATCACATAAAACATGCAAAAGGAAGCTGGACAGGGCACTTTCGGCGGCAGGTTCGGCGGCCGAAACCCCACTCCAGAGACGAAACTCATGCATGTTCGGCGGCACCTTCGGCGGCCGAAGGTCTCGTCCAGAGACGAAACTCACACACTTTCGGCGGCCGAACTCCCTCTTTCGGCGGCCGAAAGTCCCTTTCTAAACCGAAAGCCTAGCTTTCGGGGGCAACCTTTGGCAGCCGAACTGCCTCCACAAAGGGTTCGGCGGCCGAACCTTCCTTCGGCGGCCGAACCTGGTTTTGCCCGAAGGACAGAACCCTGCTCTGTTTCATGCAAACTTTGCCCACAACCTACCAACATGCACATCAACTACTCCCAACTAGCATATACACATATCTATGCACAAAGGGGTCTAAAACGATCCTAACACCCCAAACAAACATAACACACAACACTTAATCATGCTGGAACACCACAAATCACCAAAAACCTCACCTAAACCTAAACATGCATACTACCCATACAAACTTCATAAAACCTTTCAAAATCATCAAAGAAGCTCAGGATCTTCACTTACCTCTTAAAAAACTTGAGGATGAAGGATCCCAACGTGGAGATATGAAGAAACGCTCTTCCAAAGCTCCAAGCTTCAAAACTTGGTTCTTTTGCTCAAAACCTTCATAAATCACCAAAACTCTTAAAACTCTTGAAAGATTTGATGAAAATCATGGAAAACATGAAAGTCAACGTAGGAGAGGCTGAAACTCACCTCTGGCTGCAAGTGGAGGAGAAATAACCTCCTTCCACCGACCCTTGGCCCTTTTATAGGTGGCTGGCCAGACCACCTTCGGCAGCCGAACGTGAAGCCGCAACCATGCAATGTTCGGCGGCCGAAAGTGACCTTCGGCGGCCGAACCTTTGCATTTCTCCCTTGTTGCTTTTCTTTCAAAACTCAAGTCTTTTACCCCTTCAAACCATGAAAACCAGTGAAAATACCTTAAAAAAACATATGTATTACCCTTCTCGAGGGTTCCGACACCCGAGATTCCACCGGACTACAGGAATTCCGATGCCAGACTCGAGCCGGGTATTACACCTACACTACGGGATGAAAGACTATCCTTAAAGGATTTACATATCCAGATACTTTATCATCTACAATTATCACCTACCCAACTATTCTAGTCTTCAGTTCGGAGGACTTCTCGCAGCTCGGAATGTGAGTTTTTCAGAAAAGGCCAAGATCTGTCCCGCTATTATTATAGGGGAACTGAACAAGTTGATTCCCATAAGCATTTCTCACTGTCCCCCTGGGCAAACGTTCGGTTACCCGAATGTGATGCACGGTACATTCGAACAAGCTCAGATATTGTATGCCGGCCGTGCACCACACATGAAAAACATAAGTCTTCGGGCTATGGCCCCGAAGAGATCGCGAAGTACACATTCGAAGAAATCGCTGGAGACTTGACTGAGTGCAGCAGATCCCAGTCTCACATAATACTGGTACTTCACACCAAAGGGAATAATAATACTGGTACTTCACATCAAAAAGAACAACAAGCTGAGCGCCAACGCCACTCCCATTTATATCAAAAGAGGACAACAGGGGCATCGAGGAAATTCCCTTTTTCTCTGCGGAAAAAGGTGAAGTTAGAGCGAACCCCTCAATAGCCCAGAACTTCTTTGGAGCCCGGACAACAAGCAGAGGAGGAGGCCGGCCAGACGATCTGGGTAAAGTAGTTTCAGCAGCTTGCCGAATGGTCCCACCCTTCGACTGCCATACCAGAAGGATCTTCAATGCACCATCCAGACGCCTTAGAGGTAACATCAAATTTTCAAGAATTTTGAACTGACCCATTTTTATTTCAGGAACTGCAAAAAGTTTCAAAACAGAGACAAGTCAGAAACAGTTCTCCCTTAAGATGATAAGAGCAAAATCAAAGCAAACCTCTGGGGCACAAGGCAATCTGTTTGAAGAAGGCGTCGAATAGACCTGCCACAGATAAAACAAGAATTTCTCATTTCAACAGAAGGCTCAAGAATGAAGAAAAGCTGGCGCTGATATATACTCGGAGCCTGAGGACTTAGCACGGGGCAGAGCTACACTAGACTCTAAGCCAGTGATGTCAGATTCTTAAAAGATATTCACGGGAAAGGAAAGAAAGGAGATGTCCAGATAATGATGACAAAAAAAGCAAAGGCGGCAGAGGACAAGAAGAATAGAAAAAAGACAGAAAGAGAAAAGAGCAGATAGAATTCAGAAGCTGCGCAACGACTGAAAGATGAAAGGATGTTATTAAGGCACCTGAACCCGAACAGACGCGATCATACTAGTTCTTGGTATTCACCCCCTCGGCAGTTGGAGCAATAACTGCCGAGAAGGTGAAGGGGCAATTGATGACCGCTGGATTCCTTCACCCCGGGCCAGGGGCTTGACCACAGCCCAAGGCCCATGACGTAGAGGCCCACACACCTGATATACATAACAAGCCTGGCTCATCCAACCCTCAAGGCCGGGCTCGACCCATCTTCTTCACTCAAGCTGGCCCGGCCCACACGAAGCAGGCCCTCTCCACTCAGGCTTAGCGTCCGGACCAACTCTCGGCCCAGCCCAGGATCCAGAAAAATATTCACCAGACAGCCTGGCAGATCCGCTCGAACGTACGCACGAGGAGAATCAGAGGCCGTTACGCATGGAGCAGGCGGCTGATACCCTAGTACCTCCGAATCCGCATGGCAGAGACGCGTGGCCCAATCCTGGAGAGACCTTTACACGTCACCAGCAAGCAAGACAATGTATAAAAGAGGAGTCCCCTCCTCAGAAAGCTTAAGCCTTATTCAGTAATACAAAACCCTTGTAAAACCCTATTCTATTGGATCTCAGATCATCACTTTTAAATTTCACTAATAATGATTTATTTTTAATGATTTAACTATTTATAATCTTTTATTTGGATGGGAGAATTTAAAATATGAGAATTAAATGAGCAAAAATTATATATTTTATTTTTTATTATTAGTCATGAATATATTTTAGGTCCAAAATATAAAGAGTATTTTATTTCAATGTGGATTCAAAATGACTTATCAAAAGTAGTGTTCACTCTAAAAAATTTCTTATTAAATAATATAGTATTATTCTAATTTCATAATATATCCACAGTCTATACTAAACTATAAACTAATTAAATCCATAATTTCATATTTGGATATTCAAACATAGAATAATATAAATATGAATTACTAGTCTACATATATATACCTTTTGTAGAAAAAAAAAATTACTTTGATCAAGAGGTTTAAATAAATATAACTGTTCATGAGTTAGTCGATATTTTACTCAATAAAAATTTCATCGGACTCGATTTGATTTCTAAATAAACCAAAATCAAACTTAATTTTTAAACTCATTTAGTAAACGAACGATTCTTAAACTTTATAGTATTCAAAAACTGATTCGTTTTCAAATTTATGAGCGAATTCATGAATAATTTTATTAAAAATAATATTATAAGAAAATTAAATTTAAATTTTGCATGTATTTTTATAAAGTAAATTTTATAAAATTCAGTTCTAAATAATTTAAAATTTAGAGTTTATTTTTGTATAAATATTTATTTAATTAAAATTATTTAGTTATAAAATTATTATAATTTTAAATTAAAATTTTTTATTCATATAAATAAAATAAACTGTATTTATAAACCATTTAAAATTAAACTCAATAAAATTTTAATTTATCTAAAATTGGTTTACTAAATAAATTAAATTTAAATTTATTAATATTTTATTCAAGTTTAAATTTAATAAAATTAGAGTTTGGCTCAAATTGAAAAGAATTTTAACAAATTAAATTTAAAATTTTCAAGACAGCTGATTGAACTATTGCCACGCATACAAAATAATGAAAATTGATAAAGAGAATAATAAAATCTCAGTTGATCTGTGTGATATATGAGGGGATTGGCCGAATTTGACCTAATTTTATTAATTTTGATAAATTTATTATTTTGTTTTTAAAGATAATATTGATTCTCCATTTTTTTTAATTGAATTGGTCAAATGGGTTTGGGGTTCAAAACTATCGTTTGCATGACACAAGCATTCAACTATCATTCTAAGGAAACTAAATTTACTGTCATAATACTCATGTGCGTTTTCTTTTTCTTTTTTTTTTTTTTTAACAATGTTAAAATTATCTATAAATAATAAAATTAATAAAAAAATACAACAAATATTAATTTTATTATTATATTACTTATATACAACAATAATATGAATAATAATACAAAAACAGATAATTATAATTAAATTCACAACAGTAAATTTTATATATTTTACAGTAAAAACTTTTGCTATTGATTTTAACATTTCTTGCAGTGATAAGTTTTCAAGTGCTAATAGTCATTCATCCACATTTTCAAGTTAAAATTGGAAATTCCAGAACTGATGAAATTAATTCATATTGATTTTTTTTGAAGAAACATAGGACAACCTAATTAAACCTTATAAGAAATTGCAATTAAACTCCTGCATAAACTAACCAAGTCATTTAGGCATAATAAACAAAAGCTAAATCAAAATGGGGCTGAAAGTGGTTCCTTTATTGTTTGTTCTGGGGAATATTCCATTTCTGTGACTGAGCATTGGCATGGACTTTCAATCTTAGGTGCTTCACCGTCTTCCTTGCAATCAACATTCAGAAATTTGTGCTTTTCTTTATTTTCGTTTTCCTCCATTTCTTCCATTTTCATTGCGGGAACAGATTTCAATTCCTGTAATCACATATTACAAAAACTAACAAAATTGATTGGTAGTGAAATTATATAATCTCCACAAATGAGAATCATATTATTTGAAACGAGTCATGATGCAAGCTGAGTTGAATTTATGTTGTGTTCAGCAATAATTTCCAACGTCGTCTTTTAACTTTAAAAATATTATCTAAAATTGTTAGATCATGATATGTTACTATTTCTTTTTATTTTTGAAATAAGAATTGGAAATTGGAAGAATAGAATCTGAGACCTCTCAAATTTACTCAGATTACCAGATTAAATCTGTGAGTGCGCATGTTGCTCCTTTTAATGTTGTAAAACAATTACTTTCTATTTGGAATCAAAGTTTTAGTGAAAATTCAATTCAATTAATTTCTTTTTTAATAATTTTCTTATTTGAAATACAAGAATTTAATTTTTTTTAATTTAAAAATTTTTTATTTTTAAAAGTAATTGAAACCTTGCATAACTTTGCAAGAATTCAATTCTTTTCTTTCAGAATGAATTCTACGAAAGTTGACGCACCTCAATGAACACAATGGATGCTTCCTTGAGCTCCATCTTTTGTACAACGTCTGCAGCCACCTCCTGCGAGCATCACAATAATTAATAGGCCAAGGCTTATATGAAAATAAACAAAGTTCAATAAATAAGCAATTTTACAATCCTGGAAATTTATCAGCAAGGAGAAGAGATGAAGATAAATTAAACAAGTTACCCTAGCATGAGTAAGCTGGCCTTCTCTTAAGGTTCTAGGCTCCATTTCAATGGAGCAACAAACTTTAGCCATAGGAGATGAAGAAGAAGCCAAAACCTTTGAAGCATGGGAGTTGGGTCGCAGCCCGTCACCTCCACTGATGTTCTTATCACTCTTTTTCATGGATACACTTTCTCTATATATTAATATTTTGATTATACTCAGAGTTAACTGATGCGTTTCTTTGGTTTAAAATTGATAACAAACTTGAGGCTATAAACTAAAGCAAGCAAAACCATGCATCTTTCTCATTGAATTCCCGTGCCCTTTTGCTCAAGCTCACGGGCTCATTTCACTCTTTTTCCTTCTTTCTTTCGAATCTGGGTCTAAAGGCCTGGATCAATCTCGCACGGCCCGATAAAATATATAAAACTATGACGCATTTATGCCATGCAATTATGGCAGGCTTAGCTATGTAGGCAGCAGAGATCAGCTTTGGTCAAGGAGAAGGGGATGATGAACTGTAGCCTAATTGATCACAGTATATTGGGCTACCATCTATCCCATGTGCACCAAAGCTATGGGGCATCCATCATGAAGGGTCAAGTGATAATATTTATTTTAGGTTTCTCTTGAAAAGGCTATAGGTCAAGCTCCAGTGAAATCTGTAGATTATTTGTTTATTCCCATCCCTCTTCTTTATTAAAAAAAAGGGTATATCCAAAGAACCGTCCATGCATGGAAAGCTAGAAGCTTACCATTCCTCCTAAAAAATAAAAACCTAATAATATATATATATATATATACTCGATCAGAAAATTGTCTCTTGGCCACGTGGGAGAAGTTGTAGCAGAAATGGAGAGATTGTCCTTACAGATATTTTTAAGTAATCAAATCGTCGTGGGATATTGTGAATATTTATTTTTACATATGTATTAATTTCACTTATAAAAATTTCTGTAATTATTGACCACACAAAAAAAATATCATACATAAATAAGTAATAGAAGACTGAATAGAACAAAAATGATTCTGCCTTCACATTTCCATGGAGGCAAACAATCACTAACCACAGCTTTTACCTACCGACAATGACCCACCCATTGCCCATAACATGCCAGATAACAACATTACCTCCCTGCACAAATTTCTAATAATATCACCAAATTTTCCCCATATATAAACTCAAAATCAAAAAGAGCTCACCCAAAATTTAGAAGTTAATATTTTTTATATTGAAAGATAAAAACTCAGTTACTCTATATATATTCATTGATGGATGAATATGACTAATATTATATTTAGAAGGGCATCAGTGCAAAAAGTTAAAATAATTAGGATGTGAAACGACAATAACCTTATCATCTTCTTTAGAAAATAACATGGAAAGATGCCTAACTTACACACAATGGGCAACAAATCCACTGTGGGAATTTGGAGATATTATCTAAAACAACTTCAGAAAAAGGGAAACTGTAATGCACGTCATACTTATATGTAGTGCATGTGCATGTGCATGTGCTTACTCATCTGCATGTCTCCATGCATGCATGTTTTAATTTATTTTTGTAGTCTTCTACGTACATCTATATATATACTATGTACTTTAATGTACTCGTATATATATTAGCATTTCTTTTGGCTTTTCTGGGTCTTAAAAAAAATATATTTTATTTCTAGCCATGGACACAGGATGGGGTATCCCTCCTACCTCATTTATTAGCTCTGTTCTTTGATTCAATGGAGAAGTCGAGTGCTGAAAATTTACTAATCGAATTTTGTTATTTAGAGTTAAGTATAACATTTTTATTATGATTTGATTAAATATATTTTACAAACTCAAATGTGTTTTGTTTTTTTTAGTTCATGATTTTAATAAATCCAAGAATCATTTCTCACTGACCTCTGCAATTTATTGTCTGTAACATGAAGCTTGGTAATCCTCGACCCCAGACAGTAATGAAATGCAGGAAGACAGTTAATATCAACCCAGTGCAACAGGTAATGGTAATTAAGTGTTAATTTGTTTTAATAATTAATCCACATGGCACCATTCTGCAAGCTAAGTAGTAATTATTATTTTCCCATTCAAAGCTTTATTGGGTTAATTTAATTTTTGTTATTTCTCGATCTTATCGTACCTTAGCTTCATATAAATATTTGATCAACTTACTTCTATGAAGATGGTGCGTGCTGAACACGATGTTTACCTAGTGTATAATTCTTTTTCACTGAAAACCATGTCCAGTAGTATTGTTCCACGTCATTACAAATTAATATATAAATAAATAAACAAACCCATAAAGCAATTAACAAATAAATCACTAAATAATTCTTAAAAATAATCAGAACACATATATTAATTTAAAAAAAAAAAGTATTTCTCGTGATAACTAAATTATAACTTTAACTTTGAACGGAGAAATGAAAGTACAACTTAAAATTGGATTTATATAATAATTAATTTTTACATTTGAAAAGAAAAATATTTAAATCTTTTTAACCCAACAAAATTTCATTTGAAAAGAAATGAACTTCATGTATTATTTACACAAAGATTATTTTAAATTCATTTCTTATAAAAAATTTATTCCAAACAAATGTTTAATATAATAAATATATATAAAGATATTTGTTTGGAATATAAATTTTTAATTTTTTTATGTGTTCTTTTATTTTATATAAACATGGGATTTAATTCGATTAGGAAACAATAAATCTATAGCGTATGAAAAAGCCATAAATTTTCATTTTCCAAAAAAGCCATGAATTTGCCAACAAACCATTAATGTGCAAGGTAATTTAGGTATGGGAGCACCATACTTTCCGCGGGCCAAAGGACTTCATTGAACTGTTTCCAGAAAGCTCACTATACCCCCTTAGATATTTTTCTATTTCTTTATTAATTTGCTATTTTGTTGATGCTGAAAATAAGAAAATTTCTGATAAAATTCAAATTACTTATAATTTTTGCCTTTTTTTTTTGGTTAACAAAGTTAAGAGTTACATTGAAGAATCAATTAATTCCTTCTCTTCCCCTTGTCCACTCCTCTCTCTCTCTCTCTCTCTCTCTCTCTCTCTCTCTTCCCACTTAATACTTTTTTTTTTCCAAAAAACAAAAAAAAAAACTGCAAATTCAAATTTGTTGAAACAAAATTACCAACTAATGCTACTCTCGGAGCCACTAGATCATATGCCTAAAATTGGGCCCGCTGTGATGATGGATAAAGAAATCATCGCTACCGTTAGATAGGCCGAAAATCGATCTTTGATGTAGAAACTGTTCCTGTTGTGCCATATGCAATTCCTTCTGCCTCCTAAGCTCCAAGACCTTCCTATGTGAATTTGAATGCTTCGTGGAGACAAAAGTTGGACTTGCTGCAGGTCTGTATTCGGGTACCAACCGACCCGACTTGTACCGTACTCCACAAGCATTGCACAAAGTTTTTGGTCCCATGGGACCAGTCCGCCACTGAGGAGTCTTCTCCGCAGCACAATGAAGACATTTCCTCACCGGAGTTTCTGTACCGGGATTTGGATTATGATTTCCTTGTTTTTTGGAGAATGGTTTGGTGACGGGTGAGAGATGGAGGAGACGCGTGGACCAATCACAGGGAGCGGCTCGGGAGCGCTTAGAGCGGGCCTTGCCGGGGAGTGGAGTTTCCGGCTGAAACATCGGGTTATTAAGGTTACGGAGTGATGATTCAGGGTGGGATTCAGATGAGGAGGACTCTGGTGTGGGTGATTTGGATCCCGATATCATGTGGAAGTTGGCTTGGAGGTTTTGTTCCGTTGAGAAAGAATCTTCCACAAAATTTGAGAGCCATTCAAGCTCAGCCAAGTCATCATACTGCAGCACAGCAGAAAAAGAATTTTCCAAATTCAGTTGTAGAATTAATTAGCAGCTTAACTATAAGGAAAAGTTTTGCAAAATAAAGTCCATTACTGTAATAATTAGGTAATTACCGGAACACATAGTTCGCTGGAGAACTGAGAGTCGTCGAAGCTCCGGTAACCGACGTGATTGCCGGAAATGGAAGAATTGCTGCTATCATTGGAGGTGAACGTGGAAGAATCAGTAGTAACAGCGCATTTCTTAGTGATATTATCAAAGAAACAATCAGTCATTGTAGCATCATCCTCGTTTGGGAAATCAAGGAGGTCATCAACTGCGAAGTGGTCCCCTGGTTTCTGTTCGGAAATTCTTTTCTCTGGCAAGAACTCTGCCGCTGCTCCTCCGCTGTAATGGCCACCGATGAAGAAGTCCGGTACCTCCATTTGTCCCTAAAGTAGGGGAAAGGGAAGGGGAGGTATGAGTAAATGATGTGTAGAAAGAGAGAAGTGAGTGTGAGTGCGAAGCTTTTAGAGAGAGAGAGAGAGAGAGAGAGAGAGTGTGTAAGAGAGAGTGAGAATGGAGGTGGATGGTGGAGGACTGTGTGGATTTTGAGGAGTAAAAGTGGGGTCAAAGTGAAAATAATGGAAAATATGAGCATCTAATTGCATGGAAAAAGTAATATTAATTAAAAAAAATTTAAGTGAGTTGCAAGTTCTGCAGAGTTTATTAAAGTCTTAAACTTCTGTTTTGGTCAGTTAAAAATTACTTAATAGTTTATTTCACAAAAGTAAACTCTCCTTTATCTTCAATCTTTCTTTCTGTTATTTTCTATTAGATTTTGTTAGCCCTTGAGAATTTTCAGCTAAACAAAGGTTTTTTTTACCAAAATTACAAGTGATATAAAATTAGAAAGAATTGAATACTGAGACAAAAACTGGAAAATTAATTGGAGAAAAAAATAGTGGGTTTAGTTATGATTAGTTAAATGGCGTCGTGTAATTCACTAATCAAGCTATGAGTGTAGTAATTAGTGGTAACAGCAAAGCTGTCAGTTAAAAGGACGACAGCCAGCCTACATAAACACACTTCTCTTCCAATTTTTCAGCTTCCTTCTTAACCTTACTCTAATTACTAAATTAAGTATAAAAACTTAATTACCATTCCTATTTCCTACTCCAATAGTAAGTCATTTTATTAACAAAAGTCGTCAAAATAAATGTTATAATTGTCATATTTTACATTTATGAAAATTCAATAGATGGATATCTATTTTATACAATAATATTAAAAATAATATAATTAATTATTTTATTAATTTTATCTTAAATTATAAAATTTTTCTAATCTTAATAATATTATACTCCATCCATCCTAATGAAAATTTAATCATTTGTGTTTATACTTAATTTTCAATTAAACTAATATCACTACCATACTCTTAAATTATGTGAACTAAAAATTAAAATGTTATTTTAACAGGACGGGATTTTTTTTCATCTTACAATTTATGAATATCTTGAGTTAGAGTATTGCACCTGTTGCATTTAGATTTTTTTTAAATATTTAAAAAAGCATTTTTCAAAAAATAATTTTTGATTTGATTGATAACGAAATATAACATTCTTCACAGTAACACCTTTAGTCATGCAAACCTAAGTTAGGAATATTCAAAGTAAAATCGCTATTAACTTTACTACTTGAAACACGGGAATTATTTATGAGAACAAGAATACTGTACTTTTCTTTCTTTTTTTTTACTACTCCAGAAAATTAGAAAGATGATGCATGAATGATTTCATTTGGTTATTTATTAGAAAATAAATTATAAATAAAATAAAAATAAAAATAAATGTATAATTCGAAAATTCAACCCCTAAAGAATCGATCTGTGGCAGATTTGTCGCTGTGATTCCTCCATTAGTGTCCAAGTTTACAGCCGGATTCCTCTGCTCCAAATTATTTTAATTTATTTATGATATTGGGAATTGTGCTCTTATCTTTAATCTTTATAATTAATTTCATAATTTTATCGTTCACCATGAGTGTTATCGTTAATTAAGCAATTTTCTTAATTAGTTGATGTTTCTACTTACTTTGGCCTATCATTGCCTGCTATTGATATTCCCTACCCACGTTTAAGCACGATGGTTACAGCTCAATTTTTCCTAAGTAACGCTTATCATCTCAACCACGCTGAGCGTATTAAGAGATTCTTTTCTTTTTTTTTTTTTTTTTCACTTTTAATCTCATCACTAAGGTTAATGTTTAGCCATTCCCTTCTCCTATAAACAAAAAATTATTAGTTCCAAAATATAATTTAATAATATAGACCTAAGAATGTAAGCTAATTATATTAATCATATTTTTTAAATTTATATATAAATAATTATAATTATAGATTTATATTTATGAGATAGAGAGAGCTCTTAAAAGGATATTTCAATTAAATGTTAATTAAAATTAGTATTTATAATATTTCGTTGATTTTTAATATCATATTTTTCATAATTACAACTAATTATTGCTTCAATTTTTTTAAACAGATGTGAAAAGTGAAGAGCATCAATCTTAACTAATCCCTGATTAAAATTAAACAAGTAAATAAATAGCATAAAAATTATGCTGTGAAGGCTTTTTTAAAAAAGCAGTGGCAGTGGGGTCCATTAAGCACGTGACAAAGGAGATGGTTTTGTCAGTTATCATGTGACCTTTTTTTTTCATTTATTTAGGTTCATTTCTAAAGGCCAAAAACGAAATTGTGGGAGGTGGGTCAAATTCCACGTGGCTCCAACCAATTTAGAGTTGAGACTTTCCCTTGATGATACTGGTCCCTAGACCCGAACCGGTCGAAACCAGCGACTCGAAGCGTAGAAGGGAGCGAATTGGAGCCGGACGAGATAGAAAATCAGACAATTTCCGGCAGCCAACTCTGGTCTTCAGGTGATTTCAGTCTAATTTCGTTTTTAGTTAAATTCCAATTCATATTTACAGAACAGAAACTGCAATTGCACCTCTAATAACAAGTTTGGGGTTGGGATGGTCCCTTAAACCATTGATCAAGCGGGTTTCAAATTCAATTTGGACTAATTATAATCTGGTTCGAAATCTAGATCAAGTCTAATTTGATGTAGGGCACTGCCACAATAGCACATGCTGCCTATCACGTGGTTTTCATGTGCCTTTCCTCCTAATAATTACGTATTTATAAAATCTATTGTTTGTTTCTATAATAAACCTTAACCTCAGTGTAAGTTTTGAATTTAAGTTGGACCATTATATTTCTATAATTAGTAGCCATTTCAAGAATTTACCAAACATATTTCAACTCATACAAGAAACAAATTTTTTACAAATTCAAAATTCAGTGTAAATTTCAATGCCAAAATATTTATAGTTAATAAATTTTAAAAAGAGAAAATGATTTAAATATATATATAAAAAAAAACGTGAGATCATTCTCTGGAAACAGCAGCCTTGAAGAAATCATGTAAAATTAAACCTCACCATCCCCATTGGTCCACTTTCTAACTTTTGCCACCGAGTCCCCCGTAGAAGTAGTATCACTAGCACTAGCAGTAAGCTTTAGAAGGTTCAAGTTGGGTGTCCATGCCCACATGCTGGAAAGCAAGCCACAAACATGGGCAGCAGCCATGAACACCAATTGGGTCAGCTTGAGCAATACTAAAACATGAGTCCCAACGCACCATTATGTCCTTAAACAGTAAACATTGATATATTTCCATCCCACGAGCCCCACCCCAAGCAATGACCCATATGCATGATCATGACGGTGGTGGTTGTGATGAGGAGTTCAACTATTAGGCCTTTTTATCAAATAAGAGTAAAAAGAAAAAAATTAAACCTTCGTTTTTTTTTTTTAAATCATGTGAATTTAAAGTTTATGGTATTTTAAAAATGCGATAGAGACTTTTTTTTGTTTCAGAAAAAAAAAAAGAGCCAATAATCGCTGCAATGAAATTTTTTATTTAAAAAAAATCAATTTAATTTGATTAAAAAATATATATCCCTTACCGCGCTTTATAAAGTATATTATATATATATATATATATATATATATATATTAAAAGTTGATTTACATAAAATTTTATAATTTAAATATTTTTTAATTCTATTAAAGTAAGTAAATTTGATACAACTCAATAAATTATTTTTTATAAAATTTATATAATTTTTTAAAATATATTGTAATAAACAAATATATAAAATAAAAATAAAATACAAACACTTAAGTTAAAATATTTATATTAATATAATAAAAATATTTAATATAAATATTTAAACTAAATTATTTATATTAACATTATACAAAATATTTAATGAAATATTATTATAATATATGAAAAAATTTTATTTTGTTAACAGAACATTTATTTTATTAAAATTTATTGTTGAATTATAAAATTTTATTTTTTATAATAATTTAATTTTTATATTTAAAAAATATAGAAATTTTATAAAAATAATTATTATTTTAATAGTGTTGAAAAAATTATTAATATAAACCTACAATAAAAAAACCTTGATATAAATTAAAAATTAATAAATTAGAGATTAAGAGTTTATGTTTAGTTAATGAGAAAAATATTTGATATAAAAGTTGCTATAAATATTTTGATATAAATTTAAAATTAAAAAATTTAAAATTTAAGGGTTTTAAGTTGATGTAGAAAAAAATATTTAATATAAAATTACTATAAAATATTTTAATATGCAGTGAAAATTGAGAAAATTAGAGTTTGTCATATAATTAATAGTAAATTTTAGAATGTCTATTTTATTAATAGAATAAAATTTTAAGAATTTAATTATTTATTATTTAAAAAATATAGATTAAATCTTAAATTTTATTAAAATTTAAGAATAATAATGTAAATCTACTTTTAATATATATATATATATATATATATATATATATATATATATATATATATAAAATACTTAGTGTGGTAAATTTTTTTACTTTTAATTTTTTATTAATTACTAGACTTATAAAATATGGTAGTTGACTTTTTTTTCACCGTAATTTAAAAGTGTAGTGAACTTTACGCACTTTAAAAATGCCATAAATTTTAAATTCGTCCTGTTTTGAAAAATTTTTTTTTTTTAAATTAGGAATTAAGCATTTTTTTTTATTAAAAAGCCTCAACTATTATATAAAAAATATTTATAACTACTATATGAGAAATATTTATTTAGAATCGATTTATTATGAATTAAGATAAATGAGTTTTTTTAATAAAAAAACAAATAAAATCTATTTTAATATCTCTTTTGAGTCCATGAACAATCGTATTCCAAAAAATTTCTCCAAATATAATAGAACTTTTGAGTTTTATTGTTTACAATGGGTCGACAGCCGAATGGTCAGGGTAGGATTTGGTTAGGCCCAAGGGTCAGGCCCATTTTCCGAAGCTTCTTCAGAGTCAAAATTCCATGGCCTATTTGAAAAAGCCAATTGTGAAGCAAAATAGACGGCAGAGTGACATATTTATTTCCATGAATATCCTCTGATAATTTACATATCCCACATGATCTAAATTCAAAAAGAGCAAATACAAAACAATGGTAAGGACTGTTTCGGAAATGAAGCTGACATAGTGTAAGCTGCACATTGGAATTTCAACCTATCACATAACTTTCAACGCTGGCTTTACCTAATTTTCGTAGTATACAAACAAAGGCAATGTCTTTTGCTTTAATTTGAGTTCTTTGCTTTCTGATATCTTTTCATGAATCTCAAGTATAGCATTTCTTTGTTACTACTTCAATTGGGATCTCTCTTGCAGGTTCTAACATCTTAAGAATCAAGTGGTGGTTGTTGTTCGTCTCCAAGTCCTAGCCATTTTGCATCATTATCAACTAGTAATCTTCAGGTAATGTTGCTAATGATTGTCTTATGTTTCTTCATTAAATTTGCAAATATATTAATGAGATTATTGTTAATTATCAATAATTAATGAATTTTCGTCTTCCAACTTCTTAGTTCCTTTGAATTTTTCCCAGGGATCAATGGAACAAACTCTTATATCACACCATACAAATGGGCGCAATTACAGAGCAAAGGGGTTGGATAAGAAAAGGGTTCTTCAGCTTGTTTTGCTTTTAGGAATTTGCATGTGGTTGCTATACCAAGTCAAGAGCTCGCACCACCAACAAGAGAGTTACAATGGGAATCTTCAAAATCTCAGTGAAAGAAACGTAACCGTAGTTTTGGGCCGCAAGGGGATGGCGAAGCAGAAGAACCATATAAATGCAGTTACAGAATCCCAAGATACAAGTGGTTCAGAAGAATATGAAAGAACAAAAGATGGAGGTGTAGGAGAGGACGAGATTGATGGGAACATCAGTGCCAAGTCGCATTTCCCAATGTTTGACATGGCAAACGAGGCATCTGAAATAGAGATAGTGGATGATAATGGTGAAAATAATCATAGAGTTGAGGCATTTCTTGATGAGAATGGTATTCCACCAGATGCCTCCAATCTCTTCAATTCAACACCATACGAACCTACGGACAGGACCCAAGAATCTTAAACAAGAGCAGCAATTTCTATGGCAAATTCATTGCAAACAGATTATTATGCTGTGCAGAAATGAGAATTCGAATCTGCTAATTAGAGATTATTAAAATCACCGTCCCCCAGATATCTCTTAACGGAAATTATAGAATGTTGAAAGTTAAACATGCCTTCAACGAGACAGAAATAAAACCAAAGCAAAAGCACTTTTTCAGTTCAGATTCTGGTTTATCATGTAGGATGCGTTGTTTGTGCCTAGTGCTTAATGATGTTCTTGGCTTTATGCAACTGGAAATGAACATCTCGTTTAGGCCAAAACTCTCTCAGGTCAAATATCAGCACATCAAAAACTAGAGAGAAAAATGAACACATAAAATCAATTTATCAAAAAATAATTAATCATGATTGGGGAGCTCTCATTTTCAACAAATCCAATAGCTCTTTTCAATTTCTAAAGAAGCAGATTCAATGAATCACATTAATAAAAATCCACACAAGAACCATACGAAGAATGCAGTCCACAATCTACAATAACACCCAAGTAGGATTAAAGATTCATATCACCCGAGGCCTCTCTTTTCTCTTTATTATCAAATTGTGACAGACAACTGCTTCAATAACCTGTGGTTAGCATGATTTAGATGCTCGTGAAGCTATAAGGTGAAGTCATTTTCTAACATCTCATTATATTTTCTTAATAAAAGAGTAAAGAGTGCATGGTCAGAATATAATTCCTCGTGATTGCTCTAAAAGTTATTTTACTTTAATTACGAAGGGAAATGGAAAATGAAAAATGAAATGTTTTAAGTAGTATTGTGTAAACTGATTTAAATCGAGTTTATAAATATTAAAAATTATACTAAAGTTTACATAACAATAATTAAATTTTATGTGTTTAATTATATTTTAGTATATATAGACCTAGTTAAATAAAATTTGTTTTATATTTATTATTCCATATTTTTTTTTCTTTGCTTTTTCACACATTAAAAAAATAATATATTTTATCAATTTTTAACTATACCCATCTTAAAAATATTAAATTTTATTAAATATTAGAAATTTTTTGAAATAAAATGAAATTAAATAGAGTTATAATATTTAATTTATATATTATTATAGTGAAAAAAGTGGATAATAATTTTAAAATAATAAAAAAATATATGGACAAAAATTATGGTATTATTAATGAGATTGTATTTACTAATTAATACTAAAAACAAAAAACAAAAATGCCATCTTAATTTTGTACCCCAAATAGAATGCATTTATTGAACACTAACTGCACAAAGGAATGGCAGAGGAAAATCCACACTCAAAATATCCACCAAAACAGGCAAAAAGGAAAAGCTTAAACATGCAAAATATCCTCAATATAATTTTTCAATGAGATTAAAAAAAGTTAACCCTCAAAAAGTAAAATCAACTTGTTTTTCTTACTAATCTTTCTTGAAAAATCTAGCAAGTTCACGATTGTTCACGCTTTTCATCGATGATTTCACAGGTGAGCCTTCAAGATCCACATAGTTTCACTGTTAAGATTCTCAACAAAATTAAGGGCAGCACTCAACTACTATAAGTATGCTGCACGTACTCACCCTTTTGCTGCAACCCTTGAGATAATCTCCTTGTTAATTGTCCACGAGTTTCTCCATTTCACTGTGTAACTATTTTCTGCAAGCTTTTTGTCAATGGCACCACCAAATGGGGAGGCAGTTATTGCTACAACTTTCAATAAGACCAACAGCTTCTCCAAGCCACCGAGACTCTCAAACGACAACAATCTTCATCGAACAATATCCGATATCTCTTACGAACTGAGCAAGGAAGAAATAGATATCAAGCAACTCCCACCAATATCTGAGGTTGAAGATGCAAAATGTGAGTGTTGTGGTATGAGCGAAGAGTGCACCCCCGAGTACATCGACCGAGTTCGTAACAAGTTTTCAGGGAAGTGGATTTGTGGGTTGTGTGCAGAAGCAGTGAAGGAAGAGAAGGAGAAAAAAGGATGCAAAGTAGAGGAGGCTCTTAATTCTCATATGAGTGCATGTGCAAGGTTTAACAAGTTTGGTAGAGCATATCCAGTGCTGTTCCAAGCTGAAGCCATGAGAGAGATGTTGAAGAAAAGCACAAGAAGGGCACAATCTTTTAATACAAAAGGTGCTCAAAAGAATTCAGGGATTGCCAGGAGTTCTAGCTGCATTGCAGCTATTACAAGGGACATGACCAATTTCAGAATGCCAAATTGAGTTGCCAAAGGCCTCCCTTGTGTGCTTAAAAGTCCTCATCTTTTCTGAACCCTTTTAACTATTTTTTATTATTAGACTTTATTTGACTATCACCTTCAGGTCTTGCATATGTTTTTCCTGGCTGGCTTCATTTTATGCACCAACCTTTACTTAACTTCAAAGGTTTTTTGGGTTGATCCACAGCTGCCTTATCGTTTCAACTGAGGGACATTTTAGATTCTATCCTTGGTTGTTTTCTGCATCCACCTTTCATATATTTATGACTAGTTTGGTTTTTTTTTTTAGGTGGGTCAATTCTGCTGTCTTTCCTCTACACTGCAGGGTTATCCTACATTATTAAAACTTGATCAATCTGTAGCTCGCTCGCTCTCTCTGGTGGGATTTGTCCGAAACTCTCCATTCTCCTGTTCTTCCTGCCACTTTCTTCTGTTAACGATAAAAATCCACTGGTTCAGTTGTTTTTATGGCCAAAATGTGCAAAGGTTCAACTGAAGATTTATGTAATAACAGGGTTTTAGTTGTTAGTAGCCGTCAAGAAAAGTGCCATATGTAGTTCTCGCTTTTATTCAATCTGTGTCTGGATGAATCTATTATGGATATATTAAATAAATTATTATGCTGCTTTAAATTTGCGTTGAGTTTCGATTTCATTTTTTGAAAAACGTAGAAAATTTTCGGATTTATAATTAATCCATTAAAATTACTTTTCTCAATTCATCCTTTTTTTTAATTAAATCAAAAAATTAAACTTCTTTTTAGGCCAAATGAAGAAAATTAGATTAAAAATTCTAAAGTTCAGTTAAATGTAACTTAGAATTGAAAATTTTAAACTAGTTTGGATAAAAGTTGAAAATGAATTCTAAAAATAAGTGGGAGTAAAATTGGATATATAGCCTTAATAAAACACAATTTCCAGAACAAGACGCCAACTCCAAATCCGAAACAGAAAATGAGACAGGATCAAAGACCAAACCAACTGAAAGTTGCAGTAATTGCAGTCTAATAACATACCGTCAAATACAAGCATCTGAGTAATATGTTGGACAATGATTCCCAGTTCCCACACATAATCAAGTTTAATACATAGCAAATGAACAAGTGCATAGGACCTTGAAGGTTCTACCAAGCATTCCAAGGCTGTTGCACATAAAATATAGACATGCCAACAAAATAATAACACAGTTCTAGAGTTCTCTCTCTCTTTAAACCTCAGAAGGATTATAGCATCAATCTTACACAAAAGACCAGTTTATAAACATGAAGCAGATGCAATGTGGAGTTTCTTCTTCATTTAACACCTTCCAGGCCACTGCTCGCTCATATGAGACTGGTCTGCCCATGCTTGACAAACAGATTCCACCTTGAAGACAAGCAAACCCCTAGCACAAGACACACATAATGAGACATTTCATGCCAAACTTCTCTTCTAATAATGCCAGCTCAATAAGGAGGAGAACATATTACCATATATATATATATTATGAGTTCCAAAATATGGAGTAAATTTTAATATGTTTTAGCATAATTTTTGAACAGGAAGTCATGTATTTCTTTAGCTTTACATAGAAATAACATAATATCCCGGAATGACTTGATCATGGTCATGCTTACTTTGAGCCTAAGTTCTCTGAGCGTAATATTTATATGCAGTATTTTTTTTTCTTTCTGATAGATATTCAGATATATGGGAGAACTACAAACCTGTTGCATTATCTGTGGGAACTCCGAGCAGAGAGTCTTTCGACCATGATCATCGAATATCTTTTCCAGAGTTATGTCTTGCAAGGCTACCAAAGTCGTCTCCAACATATCAAGCCCTGCTTGGTTTGCAAAAGTGAAGACTGGCAAAGCCTGCATATGTTTATGGTATTAGAGCAAATTGCTTAAAATGCATAGGTAACTGTAGAAGTTTAAATCATTCATAAGAACCGCTTAACTAGGAGTTCAGATCTAAATCATAACTTTAAATGCATCTAAATGAAAAGAAACTGATAAAATATACTTTCTTGCACTAGGAGAATGGAAATTTAGCAATTTAAGTTCCTTTTTTTCAAAAAAGAAAAATCAATCTACAACCTTTGTTTCATAATTTTCTTTTGCATTTTACACATCTATAAATGGAGAGATTATTTGTTGTGTATATCCACTTATACAAAGCTTACCCATAAACAATGGTGTGTTTGATGATGATAAAGATGAAACCTAACAATATTTCACTGGTTCCATAGTTTCATATAGAAAGAAAGCAGGAAATAAATACCAAAAAAATGGAAAAGAATGCTATCTGTTTCTAAATTTCTCAGGAAAAAAAAAAATCAAGACGACTTGGAATTTGCACAAAATATTTCTATTCAATGTATTTGGTAGTGTTATACGATATCTCCTTTGGAAGAGATGTTAGGATTCGTATGTGGGTGGTTCAGATTTTAAAAGATTCCAAATTTAGGTATCCTGAATTCATATTGTAAGATTCGAAAGGTAAGCATGGAATGGGACAGTATTATTTCACCTTCAGAGAGCAGCACATGATAGCATCCGAGTGATGCCACAAAGTTTTGAGAATGGTTTCACTTCCTTCACTGCTTGATTTGAGTAATTCCACGCCCAAATAGCACCTGCAAAGTTAACAAACACAACATTCAATGCAATGTTTCTAAAACAAAATGTCCTGAAAAGCTTATCAAGTTGGGAATTCATAATAATGTCTTACAATAGAGTATTATCATACAAGAGAAAAATACAGAAATACCTATTATTTTCCTCCTTCTGTACCAAAAATTCCAGCTAATTAATAAAGTCGCATTAATAGGGTACATCAAAACTATAAAATATGATAGAATCAGAGAAAATGTTCATAATCAAATGTCAATTCATCTTTCAAGTCCATAAAGTTAAACATATAAGCCCCAATATATTTTATATTTAGAAAGAAGAGCCACAAGAAGAATAAGCTAGGGAAACCACCCACATAAAAGAGAAACTGATCTCCCGTGCACATAAAATATTTGATGAGCAGAAAATATCTCAGCTTTATAGTAAATCGATTCATTTAACTTAAATGTGCACAAATCCCCAAGCCACATAATTGATAGCCTGTAAAAGCAGTACCAAAAAGTATCAAATTGACAGCCATACCTATAGCTCTGGCAGATCCAGCGAGCAAGCGTCTGTGCTTCAGGAGTACCAAGTGGAGACCGAAGACCAGCATGTGACCCCAAATGAGATGGAGAGAGGGCTAATGCCACTCTCTGAACTGATGATATAATACTTCGGACATATTGTCGAGCCATTGATGCTACATGCTCTTGCATATGGCTCTCGAATGCAAATTCAAACGCAATTGTCATCACAGACCTCATACAGCCAGAATTAGCAGAATAATCAGTAGAGGATTTATTTCCAGCCGGTCCAGTTTCAAGAGCAGAAGCAAGATCCAGGGTGCGATTTGGACTGGAGGCTTCCTGCATTATTTATAATGCATCAAGAAAGAACACCTAAGAGAAATAAATGTAGAATTACATGATTTTTTATACGATTAACTAACCTTTGCAGAATCAAGGGGAATTATGCGAAAACCAGAAGGTAGAAGAGGTGCATCATCTGCAAAGGATGCATCAATAGGAGCAAATATAAGCTCCGCACAGGTGCCGATGGCATTCTCATCCATTCCACTACAGAGCTGTCAAAATGGTGTAAAGAGGGATAAATACACTAGAGAACCATGAAGACTGCCAATAAAGGTAACAGCTCCTACTGTGGTAGAAGTACAATGATAAGCAAGCAGTAACTTCCCTCTGAAAACTACTAAAATTCAGTCATAATGCACATAATTACACAGATAACCAATAATTCAAACTACTTGCCATACTGCCAGTTTCCAAAACACCATAATGTACTAGCAATTCAGCTTAAGCAACATTATTTAGTAGGGGCAGCTGGAGGACCAAAAATGTAAAGTTTCCTTTCATTCCATAATTTTAATCCATGAACTTCCCTAAGTTGTTAACCAGTAATTAGAGAGAGAGAGAGAGAGAGAGAGAGAGAATTCCCTTTGCTAACTACACATGCATTTAAAGATGCATCAACAATGCATTTAACGTAAAAGCAAAGGTAACTGAACATTGTTGAACACTAGATGAGGACAGAGATTCAAAAAAATAAATTGTCCATCTTTCAAATTCTGCAGCACATTCCATACGTTGGCCAACTAAGACCCTATTAGAATATAAATGCTTTAATTCACTCCACATCTTTTTCTCAATCTCCAATCAATTTCATCATCCAATTGCTGTACCCAATCCAATCTTGTTTTAATTTAAAGGTAACAATCAAGTCCTTAAATCCACCCCATCCCAACATACGCCACCTCCTTGATCCAACCATTAACCCTTGCTGCTGATAAAACTTCCTTCTACCAGAATATTTTTCCATATATTAAAAAAAGGAACAGTGATTCTATTAACCATCTTGATCCAATTCCCTCCAACACCCATGCCTTTCTGGTAGAATCTGGCCAGATAAAGCAAAATGGATAAAGACTAGGGTGGGACTAGGAATAAGAATAAAATTCATCTAGGGTGGTCTACATGTCAAACCAATATGGATAAAGACAAATAACATTATCCCAAAAAGCAATGTCTAGAAACAACACTTACTTGCAATAGAAACATGTCCCTAGGCATTATTGCATCTTCAGGAGAATGGCCCATACCTTCCAATTTAATGACCTCCAAAAACTAACAAGCACAGACAACTCATCATATTAAAGAGATTAAAGACAAAATAAAAAAAATAAAATTACCAAAAAATAAAAAACAGCTTGCTTGTTTCACGATATAGCAACTACAAAATTTTTATCACCAAGCTCACCTCTTCGTGCTCAATGGTATGAGCCAGAGGGAGAATGACTTGACCTCCATAACTTCCAACTCGAGACCCCAGTAAGCTACACGGACCAACTTTAATTGCAGCAGCTGAGTAAGCATCAATATTGTTGTCTGCCCATTCTGACCTGTGCTCCCGCAAGAACCTAAGAAGGATTGCAGGAGGAACATTCTGAAGAAGGAAAAGCACATGGCCAATGGCACAAGAGGAAGAAAAATGAAAAATGTTAACTCTGAAGTAAGATAAAAAAAAAAGATATGCAAGTATGATCCCAAAAGAATTTCTAGCATCCCATGACCTCTTAGTTTTACTGGGTAAATACCGAAAACAGTGAAATGATAACAATATGCTAAACGAAATTCTTTACTATATTCTAGGTAATGATCATTGGACAATGGACAGACAATAAAACTGTGAAAATATGATAGTCAATTGCAAGAACTTCATTGTTGAAGTTAGAGCACAGGCTGCTACATACACACACACATGCAGACTTGAAGAGACACTATCGCTAAACAAAATGGCAAAATGCACAGCTATTATAGTTAATTGCTCAAGCAGTATTTAATTTCAATTATCTCCCAAAAAGTCCATCGAATGAAAATTTTGGTACTCTAACCTGTAAAAGCATTGATGCTTTGGCACATAAAACTGCATTGCTGACAGCTGAAAATCCATTACTAAAGGAAAGATTTAAACCCATTAACTTCTCAGGTGAGGAATTCACAAGGATAGTCACATCATCCATGCCATCATTTCCCATCACTGACCATCCCTCATCAGTAAAACCATTGAGAGCCTCATTAAAACCCCTGCCACAATCATATAGATATATTCTAAACACAAAGGTAACAATTAACAGACAGGATTACATAATGTAAAACAGTAGGAGGTACAAACCTACTTAACCTCTGACTCAATGCTCGTAATGCTGCTGGTCGTCTGCCCCAGTTGGTGAGATTAGACTGAGAAACCTCCTGAGCTATCTGCCTTAGTTGGCGCAGAGCCTGAAGAAAGTACAAATGGCATAATTGAAAACTTAGATCCTCTACAGTTCCAAACTTACAATTGCATCACCCTGAAGCATATAGGGCTACAGTTGTTTCAAATCTCAAGTAGTATAATCATTGCAACATAATGAAAATAAACTTGTAATCTTACAGCCATTGTTGTCTTTTGAGCAAGCACTGTTGATGATTCATACAGGGGCCGAAGCACTTCAGGCACACTCCAGGGCTAGTGGACAAATTGATATTCAAATTATTATCCAGTTTTGGTCAATAAGAAACTTCACGTTTCACGACCAGCAAAATCAAATAAAAATGCTGTAAAAGACTGCCTACCTCTAAATCCATATGATCAACAATGTGTATGATGGAGCCACCCCCTTCACAAGGTCTTATCAGGTAACCACTTGGCAGCATTTCAGCTCTTACAAAATGCTGTACTGATGGCATGCTTGGGCCATTTTGTGTATTTTTAAGTGATCTTTCACAGATCTAAATATTATGTCAGTAGTATAAAATGAACACATAATTAATGTAAAAAAGGTAAAACAGCAGAAGTGCGAACTAAAATTTGAAACATTTGGGGAACATACCACAAGGCTACCATCTTCCAAAACAGAAGTATAGCGCAGCAACCAGAAGTCACGAGCAGGCGCCAACGTTGTTGGTGCATAGAGCTAGAATATCAACAAAAGTTAGTAGTTTTAAACAATTGCATACTAAAATCCTCAAACATATATGATAAAGTACAAAATTATTAATGTTATTACCTGCATGTACAGCAGCTCAATGGTTCCACCATTTGCAGTGGGCAGCACATTCAGCACATCCATGGCTCGACAATCACGGAACCATGATGGCCGATCCTTGAGGATTTCTGCAACCTGATGGAAATAGCATAGTATATAATTTATTAGCTTTATTAGTTCAAACCAGAAAAATACAGGAAAGAGAAGAAACCAAATGCACTTACCCTTGTAGGCTCTAGACCTACTAGGCCGCAGGCTCGTGCTGCCACGCCAGTGCAACCATGAGAAATAGCAATGATTCCAATGGAATCCGGACCAGGCTGCACATAGATTATTTTGAAGGGAAGAAAACAAAGTTCAGTACAACCATTCAATCAAAAAAATTGCTTGTAGAAGGCAAAGTTAATGCCCAAGAGCTAACTAATTTTATTGTATGTGCAGATTAACAAATTCATAATAAAAAAAATATTAAGAGAAAGTTAAGGTGTTGAGCAGCCACATTATTAATGTCTGTAATAGTAACATTAAGGATATAAGTTCACTTGAAGTGTGAATTTCTTTAAGATGTGCCTTGGACAAGATTGTACAAAAACAAAATACACTGAAAGAAGAAAACATTTTAGTACCAAGTTTTGAAATTTTTTATGAGAGAGACGATTTGCTAGTCAATAAAAATTATAGAAAGGAAAAAAAAAAGTGACAAAAGGTACCTTCATTCCAGGCATTTGGACCCACTCCACAGCAGTTCCAGTGGCCTTTGAAAGAAACTCTGTTAAAGTCTCTTCTGCAATGGACAAAAGCCTGGAAAAAATACAAGCATGAATTTAATATTCCTCAATATACATTCACACAGAACAAAGCAGTCACAGAGCACGATGAGAGAAAAGGACCCAACAACCATATCCCCACTAACCCTGCAGGACTCGCATCCCTTGGCGGATGCTGAGGAGTCAAGTGGTGTTGACCGCTTGTCACCACTGATTCACAACTTGTATCTTTGGTTGCAAGCGTTGTCTGTTAGAAAACAACCATTCTATCTCAATTTTCATACAATTCAATAATATTTCAACAAAACCAAATAAATAAACTAAGCAGTAGAACCTCTTGGTTGTTTGAGTATCAAGAGGAATGGAGTGAAAAGGGCAATTTCAATTTTTTTCTTTAATTAACAATTTTCCAAAATAATCAGAAAGTGTATGATATAAAGAATGGAAAGATAGCAATCAAGGCCAGCCTAAATTCTCACATTCTGGGTATGTTGGCGAAAGTAGCCATTCTCATACACCAGCTGTGACACCTGCTTCTGCAACCTATCATTTTCCTCCATAAGAAGCTTATTCATTGCCGTCAGCTTCCTATTTACAGCTTGAAGGCGGGATGACTCTTTCCTCTGCTTCTCTCTACATCTGAAAATTATAAAAAGAAAAAAAAAAGTTATAAAACAAGTTGCTGTGATTATCATTCCAAGAGAATTCAGAAAAAAGCAGTACTAAAACACACTATATATTAAAAAAATCATTTCTTTTTACGTTTCATTTTCTTTTGGCAATCAATGGTAAAATTAATACCTCAATTCTATTATTTTCTTAGGTTCTCACACCAACTGAAAACGGATATAATAAATGTACTTAAAATAGACTAATGCTTCAAGTGTAATGTTTTTAGTGTTATTTTACTTCATCGCCGAGGAAACCTTAAGCCATTTAATTGCGTTAATCCAAACAAGAAAATTTTGAAAACCATAACAAAAGAGAATCTAAGCTTAAGAAAAGAAACAAAAATGAGATTCCTTAGTTGTGAAACTAAAATTTATAGCTACCTTCTATTTTGGAACCAAACTTTGATTTGTTTAGGTTCGATGTTGGAGAGAATTGGGCATTCACGAATGAACTGCTGGCGACGAATGGAGCTGGGTTTGGGGCACTCATGATAAAACCTCTCCAGGGCCTCGACCTGCTCAGGCGTGTAACGGACATATTTGCCATTGTCCAAATTCGCTGGTTGCTTACCATCCTTGCAGGACATTGCCATCTTAAAATTAAGTTTCACCACAAATCTTCACAAATACCCACGAAAAGGTGCAGCCCAAAAACCCGAAGTGGAGTTCTCTTATTTAATGACAAGCTCAAGCAGCTCCACCAACAATCGAAACAAACTCAAGCAGCTCTTTCTTTCCTCAAAAATCTAATTTAAGCAACTTGTGAGCTTGTTAGACAATCCAAACAAACTCAAGCAGCTCTTTCATTCCTCAAAAATCTAATTTAAGCAACTTGAGAGCTTGTTAGCACCGAAAGCAGGCGCATATGGGATCCTAGCGGATATTAAAATAACCAAGCATATGCAAATGAGACCCGCGTAGCTTCCCTCCCTTAATCACACTTGGAAGCAAATTATGCAGCTTCAAATTCTAGATAGATACGCTGCTGCAATTGATATAAACCCAAATCCACAATATCCGAAGAAGCTCAAAAACCTAAGCAACCCGAGTAGCTTCGCTTAAACGTAGATTATATAAAACTTTCTGGAACATAAGAAAGCAGAAAAACCGATACTAAGGGCACCTCACTCAGAACCAACAACTACAAATTACATTGCCCACAGAATTTAAAGCAAATCCATATAGATTAATCCTCCTTAATCACAACTTTACGAAGCTTTAGCACCAGAAAGAACAAAAAAAAATAAATGGGCACACTGTAAATATTCGACTTTTGTATTTCACTAATGTTTGATTGTGAAGAGCCAGAATAGAGATAAGGCCAGCAAAGACAGCGATATCCAGATTGGAGACATCTTTATCCTCGTTTTGTCCATTACTTGACAACCCCCAAACCCAAGAAAAGCATAAACCTTTCGAGATCAGAGCTCGAACAGCAAACAATCAATTTCACCAAAACCCTTTAAAATGCTTCCGATAGCAACAACAGAAACAAGTTTCTCCCGATTCAACCGAGTCACCACCAACTGGAGATGGACTCGGCGGCAACAAAAGAAGAAGGTGAAATCAGAGTGTTGTATCAAGAGATCTCCCCATCAAGGCCGGGGAAGAAGCCAAAACGGCACCGTGTTAGCGATCCAAGCTCCAAAAACAATCGTTCCCAGAAGGCGAAACATTCTCTAGAGCCTCATATCACATTACACCCAAAACAAAAAGGCAGAAAATGAAAGGGAAGCGTTTACGTTTTCGAAAAAGTAGAGGGCTTTTGCAACATGTGAAGGATTTTGAAGGTGGGGGGGAATTGAAAAAGTAAAGTGGGTATCGAAATTTTGAGAGTAAATAAAGAGGAAGAACAACCTCAGTAGTTGAAGACGGAGGATAGGGAAAAAGAAGCAAATGGTGGTAAAGTGCTTAGGTTGTGCTTTTGTTGCTTTGTTTTCATTGTTTTTTCTTTTGTATTTTGAGGTTTTTGCTCTCTTTTATGTGATTTCGTGTGGGTTTTTTCATTGGCTCGTCGCTTTCGGCTACAGACACACAGAGCGCGAAAGAATCTTAGAGCTCCACTGTATAGGGAGATGGAGAAGAGTTTTTTTTTTTTTACTAATTTTAAATCATAAAAATAAAATATTTTTATTAAATACTCTCAAATAAAGATTTTGCATGGGCTCAAGTTTGGAAGATGAGCGCTGCCCATGCAGTTTTTATTATTTCTTTTTTGGGAAAATTATAATACATGAGATAATATTAAACCAGTTAAGTGTATTTTTATAATTTCCCAATTTTGTTTAATGAGAGTTACGTGTCAATTATCCAAATGCATTATTGTATGATCGGATCAATTGATTTAATGGTTATCTAATCAGTTCGGTGGGTTAATACGATTCTTCATTTGAAAAGGATTTATTAGTCATACTGAATTATCCAATAATTTTTTATTTTTTATTTTTTTTTCTGATTTTGCAACAGTAAATTACCATTTTAGGTTGGTTAAAAAAAAAAAAACTTTTTATGGAATTACCATGAGTGTGACTTCAATTTTACTATTGAATATCAATTTTCTGATGCCCAAATTGCCCCTATCATGTTTTTAAATAAAATATTATATTGAAAACCAGGAAAAAAATTAACAAAAATGCCTCATCCTCGTGAATTAGGAAATTATTGGGTTGTAATTCATGCAGGAGAATAAATATTAAAAAATATATATAGTCTTTAAAACAAAAGGAAGAAGGTAATGAAAAGTTGAGTGGCAAAGTAGTAAATAACGAAAATAAAGGGGGCAGTAAAGTAAGAAAAAGCGGGGAGGATGGAAAGGAGAAGGTTTAGCGTGGGACAGAGAGGACACCATGATGGGTTTTATTGCATGCGTCTCGATTTAAAGCTGAATCCCAAAAATAAAAGATAAAAATTTTATCTAACCAATAAAATCATGCTACGTCATCATCATGGCAGACACTACAGAACAGACGCCTGCAGATTCAGTATGAGACGCTTGTAGATAACTTTGTTTTTTTTTTTTTAAGTTAATTTTTTAGGAAGTAAATTTAATTAGTTAAATAAAATAAATTACTTGATAAAGAAAATTAGAATCACATGAATTATTTACTTATAGAAAAATAAATACGGTGTCTGACACATATACGTAGGGCTGATAATGACATGTGATATGAATACATACAGTATGATTATGGTGGGTATGTGATGCAATGTGGGGACTGTACACGTAGGATGTTAGATGCCACGGAGGTGCTCATTATACTGCTTAATCAAACTCTCCCAATCAGATTTCCAAAAATTATTAGGGTTTATTATTGAAATTAGACTTTATACTTAATTAAGATTGTAAAAATATAATTGTGTTGCTTAATTTGCTGGCCGTCCTAATAATTAAGATTTTAATTTTGGATTAGACCATTAAAAATGTTTTTTATTATTTTTTTATATAAATTATTTACGAATAATAACATATAGTTTTGATGTTACTTATGGTTCCTACTTCACTTCTTAAATAATAATTATTAATTATTATCTTAAAATAAAAATGAATATTTATTGGTGAATGGATAACGTAGCGGCCCAGCCAACCAAAGGCCTTGTTATTTAATTTAAAGCCCACCTTACGATTGACATCAACTAAACCTCATGCCCTATACTGCTATATTAAAAAAGAAATTATTTGATTATTAAATTAAAAAATGATTGGAAAATTTTAAAATTTAATTAGCAGAAATTTTATTTATTTTTTCTTTTAGAATTAGAGAAATGCTAGTCGACGGTTATTTAAAAAAGTGATTATTCAATAATTATAATATAAATTCATTTTTTGAAAATAAAATTATTAATAGAATTACAATAAACAAAATTAATGATTCGGTAATTTATATTAACATAACCTAAATTATATTAGTCACATTTGTTAATAATATATTTTTAAGGGAAAGCCTTATTAATGGGCATTAATAAAAATATATTAAAAAATTAAAATTTAATAATTTTAAGGGTTACTTAGTAATGTTATAATAGAAATAAAAAATATATTATTTTTTTAAACATATGTTAATTACGTGAAAAAAACATGTGGGCTTTTGCTGTGGGAAGGTGGAAACATATTAAATCCGCGACATAATGAGAAATTATAAAATATTATGAGAAAGAAAATAAATTTAGATTCTCGACGATATTGGACAGCACTTCTCAAGAACAAGAAAGGTGAATGATACTGGATCATTACTCCACCAATAATGATTGTATCAATTATTAAATAATCACTAAAAAAAACCCTAATTATCCGTGCACCCATAGGTTGCTCTAGTACACGTTGTACACTCCTTTTCCTTTTGTCTTCCACCTCCCCCCCCCCCCCCCTTCCTTTATATATCCCTCCACCTCCCCTCTCTTTCTCTCGTCCCAAACAGATCTCTTCTCTCCTCTCTCTCTCTCTCTCTCTCTCTCTCTCTCTCTCTCTCTCGCAGATTTCAGAGAAACGGTCCCTCTCTTTCTATATACAAAATCACAGAAAATGGAGCAAAATCTACCAGTGATAGCCAAAAGAATATGGGAAACTGTACGTGTTATCTTCTTCATGCTTCGAAAGGGCATATCAAAGAGAAAGCTTCTGGTTGATCTCAATATGATGCTTAAACGCGGCAACAAGATTGCAACTAAAGCCATCGGCAACCTCATGTTCCACCACCATGACCACCACCGCAACATCTCTTTCCCTGCTCCACCCCAGGAGTACGAGTTCAGCTGCAGTAACACCCCCATGTACTCACTTCCCTTCCATGTCAACAAGCGCCGACACCACAATCACCACCATAATAACTTCTTCTCATGTGCATTCCATGCGCCACCAACACTTGATGATGATGTTACAACCATGAACGCTGTGAAGCTGGCTTTGGAGATGTTAAACAACAATAACAATGAGGTGATGGTGGAGGCGTCACCCATGTTGCCTGGGTTTGGTCGGAGCCCAATGGTGAGACAGCTGAGGATAACGGACTCACCGTTCCCGTTGAGAGATGTTGACGATGATAATGGTATCGTGGACAAGAAAGCTGAGGAGTTTATAGAGAGGTTCTACAAGGAACTGAGGCAGCAGCAAAAGAAATGAGCTGATGAGTTAAATTATTAGCTGAGTGAGAAGGGTGCTGGGGTTTCAATTTGGTTCAAATTATTAATGCTGTGGTTGACATGACAATAAAAGAAAGTTTTCATGGTGTCTCTGTTCAGGATTTCTATGTGTCTAGTAGATGATGAAGAAGGCTGTAATTAAGCAATGAAAATGAGGTGTATATTACAGGGAATCAAAACTTGAGCCTTAATTTGCTTAATTGTTAGTTCCTAAATATTTCAGTTATATTTCTATACACTATATGCATGAAAATATTTAAATTTCTCTTATTATTTTCTTAGATTTGGAATATCTAATCTTACTTCAATGATAATTAAGTTGTTTTTTATTTTATTATAATTAAATTCAATTAATATATAAATTCAAAATTTCACCGCTCTAAAAATAACTTTTTAACTTTAATATTGTAAAGTTTATATGTGTGATAATTAATTTTGTTAATTTCATACACAGTTACGTATAAACTTCTTCTAGATGGAAATTTTGGTGATTGCCATATTAATCCTGATTAATTAAGATTTTTGTGGAATTGATTAGAGATTTTTCAGTTATTTTTAATTTGGAAATGAATAAGCAGCTTTTACTGGCTTTTCCATCAACCCCACTTATTTGTCCTGATGAGATTCCACTAAGTTAAAGCAACACAATTAATTAGCTGGCCCCCTACTAAATACAATCAACTTTTTCTCTCTTTAATGGTTTGCCTCCTGCTTTGAAATCTTATAAGAAACTTCCCAATCTCTTGGTTTAGGTATATACTTTGGAGACTGAACTTGTGGCCACCCAAAATTAAACATTAATTCATTTCAAAACACTATAATTAATGGTGGATAAAGGATTTATATATGAACTTTTAAGATAAAAATTGAATTATCTTATTACGAACATAAGAATTAATAAAAAAAAATTGAATTTCTTTTTTAAAAATTTATTGATTTTCTAAACATGGAGATATAAAGAGAGGGTTTAATTTCTCATTTGAAAATTATTATTATAATAATTATTGTTATATGGTCCAGGGCATTTTAATCAATTTTTTTGTTGAGCTATTTTAATAGCATTCCTTTATATGCATCTAGCTAGACCAGTAAAAAAGTAAATTGGATCCTGTTAAATTTATCTGGAATATTACTGTGGTTAGCATTTTATCAATCTATAATTAAACGGTAAAAAAAATGAGCCGTTGTATCTGTGGATTAGGTATGAGAAATCAAATAATTAAACTGTCTTGTCTAGGAGGTTTGCTGGCTAGCTCCAGGGAATTAATGTTCATATTAATTAACTTGGAATTTAAGAAAGCTCATGATGACTACACTACAAATAAAATCTCAAATAAATTTAACAATTATTAAATTAATTAATTATAATGAAATTTGTGCATAAATAAATAGAGTATATAAATATAAATATTTAATCTAATAACCATCAAATTCATCATTTGCCTTACTAAAAAAATATATATTTCTAACAGTGTAATCTGCCATAGTTTAAGCAAGAGAAAAAGAAAGACATAATTGAAAGTGAAAGAATTCACTGAATATTCAAAATTATAGAGAAGAAAATAATAATTAAAAATCAATGAAAATGACCCTAATAGCATTTGACAAGAACAGTTATCCTAGATATGGCAACAATAATTAGAATAATAATTGAGCTGGATTGTTATTTCTTGTGGGCAAAATCTTTGTGATTGGTAAGCAAGAGGGGCAAGATCTAAAGAACACACAGACCATCAGATGTTTATGATTAACTTTTTTTTTTTGTTTATAATTACAAGTGTTCCAATGTTGTTCAGATGAAATCGGTTCATCAAAGATTGAAGTGTTCTAATAATTATTTATTTTATTTATAAAAATTGAAATTTTAATTTTACTTTAAAAAAAAATGAACAGTCATTTTTGTTAAAAGGAGGTGGGGAAGAGGAGGGAAAGGTGGCTTAACACTCAGACACTAAAATCGCCCTAAAAAGCCAAAAGTTTAGGTAAAACGTTAGGTGAAAGTGTGGAATTATGAGCATTTGCTAGACAGGTGTCGCCTTTTGAACTTGCCCTACCCTTATTTCTTTCATGCTTCACGTGGAATTTCATCAAAGCTTTTTTCTTTTTTCCATTATTAATGCTGTTTTCATCCTTGAAGTAGCCTTTTTTTATTTATAATTTAATAATAAATATCTCGAAAGCTACCTCATATTGCATTATTATGATCATAATTATTCATATTTAATAAACTTGAAAGATTTTGGTTCTACTCGTCCAATTTTTAATTTTTAATTTTCAATTTTAAGAAAAAATTATAAGAGAAAATATAAAAATATAAAATAATTTTTATTTAACACATTATGCTTAAGAAAAATGTAATGTCCAATTATTTTTCTAAAATATTTTCTCTGTTGAAACTATTGTTCATGAAAAGATTTCTTGAGATTAAAATCATGACGAATTAGGTTTTTTTTTAAAAAAAAACAATTGTGATTTTACTTTTGGAACTAGGTGGCAAGTCTAATATGTACATATATACAAGTCTAAAGAAGCAAAATTAGCTTTCCGTAAAGTACTAATTATAATTTATAATTTCATGAATATATAATTAATTAATTAATTTAGTCTGACATTTGAAGGCTTTAGCTTTTAGAAAAATGTACATTTTCACCACTGTCTCCAATTGTTTTGCAGAGGTGACAGATCCAATGCGAGACTCAGATATTTATCAAAAGATCCAAAGTGGTAGATTCAACAATGTCAACTAATAATTCTTGGTCTTATATTCATAGAAAATTTTCAAAATTTAATGAACAAAATAATTAAGAAGGTCAAGTCTTTAGATTTTTTTTTTCTTTTCGTTGGCATGTGATGATGCAATTATTAATTAAAATGACATTGAAACAAAATTATAAATATTATGTTCCTAAAATTGAATTGAGGAAACTAATTAAAAATATATATATAGGTTGCAGCTAGTTAGTCTTTTAATGCTTCATGGGGAATCTCTTTTTATTGAACTATATATTGGATGCTGTTTAAAAGGAAATTAAAGTGAAAAAGAAAAAGGGAAAAAAATATCACCATTGATCAATCTTGCATTTGAACCACAAATAACTCAAGTACATATACAGACCACACTCTCATTATAGTTGTCTTTTTTTTTTTAATTTCTTTTTTTTTTATTTTAAAAAATCTAAATATCTGAAAATATAACGATTCAAGTTCGAAACTAAAAAAAAAATTATTTTTTTCATAATAACCCATATGTTTATATTAGTTGGCATATATATATATTTTGTATGGAGTTTTGTAACATTTTTTTTTAACAAGTAGACTTAAAAAATAAAAAAGAAAGGGAAGAGAGATATTTAATTGAATGTCCTTTGTAGTTGAAAGAAAAACAAGGTGCCGTTTGCTTTGTTAGATTAGTAATGAAACCATGCGCTTGGAAAGCTTTGCTTGAAACGTGTGGGAAACATGGCACAAAAGGAAGCTTTGTGAAAAGTTCAATTTCTTTCATGCCAAGCTTTCTCCACTTTCCACTCTCCCCCGTTAAGAAAACCAACCAATGCATTCTAAATTCTATTTTCACGTTTAAAAAAAATTATTAAAAAAAATATAAACATTTAAATGTAAATTTTAAAAATAATTTCTGCATACGAATATCCATTACGTTTAAAACTGTTTTTAATTTGAGAAATTTTGATATCATATGAAATTATATAGATTAGTTAATTGTAAGTGCTAATAATAATTTTATATTTCGGCTACCAATTTAAAACATTAAATATACATGATAACTCTAAATCTCCCTGGACTCCATATTTGTTAGATCTGGTCCTCCTTCATCCCCCTATTATATGGATCTGATTCCTTTTTGGGCTCCCTGACGGGTCTGTCAAATGGGTCTCTCCATGTTCTATCTGATGAAAGGACCTGTAAAATAAGGAAAAATGGTCAGGAGTCCACCGGGGATGCCCGGCGGAGACCCTTCGACGTTTAAGTTAGGTTTCATGAATAAGAGTAGTATATCCAGGCAATAGTTGCAGAAATAAAATAAAAATGGAGTCCAGGCAGGAGAAGAAAAAGAAGAAGATACCCCCTTGAAAGAGAAGACCCCCCAGTATATAGTGCTTCCTGTCCTTGTCACTAAGCTCCGTACCTACAGATGTGTCAGACACCTGCTCCATGCATAACGGCCATTTAATTCATCCGGACACGCATGCGAACAAGATTGGTGAGATTGGGCCTACTCCCCTATTGGGCTTGTGCTCGTATCTGATCCGGATTGCCTTGGATCGTTTGGCCCAGGCTCGTGAAGTCAGGCCGTCTTTCGAGCGTACAATCTGATGGGTTTTGGACCTGTGACCTTCTTTTAGATCTGACCTTTATTCCTGGGTTAGAAAAGATATGGAGCTTATCAATACATATTTATTTATTTTTTATTTTTTATATAATTGTTTTTTTTTTATGATTAGCTAATGGCATTATATGGGATGGATGTATTTGCATGTAATGTACATTAGCGAAATGGATTCAACTTTTGTCTTTCAAATAGCTACATTTTATACTAAATAGAATAATATAAACATTGTTAGATTTTGGATCTTAAAGAAAAAGCAAATCTATGAAAACGATATCAGCAAAAGGAAAAGGGAAGAGTGGTGGGTGGGAAGGCTGCCATATACTAGTGCTCAATAATTCAACTCTACTCTCTTTCCACTAATTTATTAATTTTTTTCAATTAATTAATATCAAAATAAATTATTTAATATTTTTTATTTTAATAAAATTTTAATTTTAATTTTTATAAATATTAAAAATATTTTATTTTCTAACAAATATAATTTAATCCCAATCCAATAAAATTATAATCTTCCGTATAATATGCCAATAGCATCCTTCCTATGATCTTTTGGCTATGGGGCCCATTTGCATATTCTGGAGTTTAGTTGTTGAAGCATGCAACCACTGGATTTGAAACACGTAGAGTTTCATGAATTATTTTTTATTATTAATCACAGGCAAGTTCCATCAAGGGACGACCATTCTACACGTATCAAAACGACACTTTATAGGCTGTCTTTTTTCTTTAAAAAAAAAAAAAAGAACCATTAATCCAGAGTGTTTAATTACTTTTTTCCTTTTGGTGGTAAAAGTGTTTAATTGCTTTTTTAACCTTTTTAAGGTCAATAAAGTAACATCACAAAATGTGATTTTAAGTTATGTGGAGAATTTCAATTTTTAGTCATTTCGTTTATTGTGTATAAATAATTTTTTTTAAACCATTAAAATTTTTTATTAAAAAATAGGTAGCTAAATATCTTTACAAGTGATTAATCAGGGCTTTTACAATTTGTGCTGATATATAAATATGCCACAAAATACTATATAATTGGAAGAGAAACAGAAGCAGAGAGAGTTTGATTAGAAAAAGGTGAGAGTATTTGACTATGTGGTTCAAAATGGATCATATATTATAATTAAACGTTAAAGGTATATAATTAAAGAAAGTTGAAGCTTTTTAGGCCACTCACCACTATCTATGCTAATGCTTTAATACACCAAAGTCCTAAATCTCAAAAAAATAATTTTATATATATCCAATGTTGCCAGCTGCTTTCTTTTTCTTTCCTTCGCTAAGGAACCTTTATTTATTCTGTTGGAGAGAAAGGCGGCAATTACCCTCAAATCCATCACCTTAATTCTCAATCCTAACCTCAGCCTATGATTGATTTACTTCAAAATCAACTTTATTATCTAATATCTTTTTATATATAGTGATGAAAATTAAAAGATATCAAGGTAATAATATGATTAATTATGAAATACATCAATCAATCACCGATGATATGATTTGCTTGAAAATACTCTTTTTTTTAATTTTTTATGTGAGATAATGCGAAGATTTTTTAATATGATGTATTTTTTTGTTTTTTTTACTAATTTTTTAATATGATGAGGTTTTTAAAGTTTAATTATGGGTTTTTTTTTTTTTGTTTTTGGATTGATAGCTATGGAGGCTTTCTTATGCCCAGATGGCTTCTTGTTTCTTGAATTTGAGGTCATGGATCCTTGGCATTATTGGATTCTCCCTTGGTCGTGTTGGAGTCTCTCGCTACCTCTCTTATTTAAGTCTTTGAGTTAGGTGTCTATGGGATCCTCTAGCTGTTTGATGATGGCGATAGAGGCACACAATAATATTTCATAGCTCAACACTATTAAGAATCTTCTGGTGTTGGGTTATTTTACTCACTAGCTAGCTTATGACTTCTTTCTGCTTTATGGTCTGTTGGCAGATTATACTTAGCGTTTAGCCAACTAGAAATAAGCAGCTTTTGATTTAAATCGAAAACTCAATTGTAAAATTAAATTAATTTAATTTAATTTAATTATTTTATAATTTTTTCGTTTAGTTATATATTAAATAATAAATAATTATTTATAATTTTTAAATATATTAATCTAAATTAGTGTTTTTGTGTCTAGCTATTATTATAAAAAATTATTATTGTTCATGGTTTCTGATACGATTGAAATTTAAGATTAGTGAATTTTTTTTTTGAGTTTATCCTCTCCTTTTTACAAAAAAAAATTGCTATTGTATTTTATAAATACTAAATGTATTTATACTTAAGTGAAGAGTGGAATATTTTGATTTTTATTACATCATAATTTATTTGTATAAAAAATAACCTTTTACTATATTTGTTGTTTAATACAGTGTGTTGATGGTAGTTACGAGAAATTCCATTTTCTTAGAATCGAACCGAGTTTTATCAGTTTAATTTAATATGAGTATTTTTTTATTATTATTTTATATCGATTTAAATTTTATATTAATTTAAGGTGGTTTGTTTTTATTGTGATTGTTTATTTAATAAAAAAAAATAAAAAATGTATTCGCTTATTAATATTTTATTTTTATTATTGATTAAAAGTATTTTGAAAATTTAAAAATAAAAAATCACAAATATTAATTTCCTTATTACAAATTTTATCAAATCATTATATTTTTAATCATTTTTATCAATTATTATTAATAATTTCAAAATGTTATTTTCATCAATAAATTTCATTTTTTTTAAATATAAACTCATCCATTAATTTATAAAATATAATTTTATTTTATTATTATAAAATAATTTATAATTTAATTCTTATATTATGAAAAATTTTATTAATTAACTTTTTTATTTTAAAAATATATTAAGAAATACTTAAAGTTTTAATAAATTTATTAAATAATCTTTTTATTAGTTTTAATTTTTAAATATTTTATTATTTAGTCCATATATTATGAAAAATTTATTAATTGATTTTTTAATTTTATAAAAATATGTATTAATTATTTTTTTGGATCAAGGGTATTTTAAATATTTTATAAAAAAAATTATTATATAATAAAATTTTTAGTTGATCTCTCAATTTTTAAAAATATATTAAAATATCTCTAATGTATTAAAAAATATACTAATTAATTTTATTAATTTAGTCGTAAAGTATTTTACTATTTAATCGATATGATATAAGAAAATTCATTAATTGATTCAACGGTGATGATCGTCGGGCCTCCTACACTTGGGGTAAAGTCGGATCCTAAAAAGGAATATAGGTTCAAGACCCATCAAACCCATCTAAAGGTGAGTCAGCCTTACGTTGTGTGTCTCAGTCCGGTCATGAGAATCAGACCGGATAGACCTCACACGCGGGTCCATCCAAAGGAAGTCTAGTTTAATGACATGACAAGACAAAAGGAATGAGAGCATACAAAGTCACCTCGCAGTTCTACCTGCATAAACGCTGGGAGGAATTAAATGGTTGTCTGACATAAAGAGGGACTAGCAGAGAAATTGTTAGACGTCACTAGCGGATAAAAAGAAAAAAGACAAAGAGGAGTAACGTCTTCTTCTCCAACCAACCTTATACAATCACTGTAAGTTCTATTTTTTAAATTTTAGAATATATATCAAACGGTTTTATAAAAATATCTTCTAATTAGTCTCTTTATATTGAAGGTATTTTAAATTTTTTTACAATACTTAACTGAGATTAATTATTATATTTTTTTAAAATTTTAAAGATATTTTAATATATTTTTTTAAAATTAAATGATTAATTAGTAAATTTTTATATGCATCAAGGACTAAATATTAAATTTTTTTATTTTTTGCACTTAATAAATAAATTAAGTAGTAGATTTATTAAAATTTTAAGAATATTTTATATATTTTTAAAATTGATAAGCTAATTAATAAGTTTTTTATTGTATGACAACTAAATACTAAAATTTTATTATAATATGATATGTTTTATAAAAATAATTTAATATTTAGTTTTATATTCAATCACTTATAAAATTATTTATATCATATTTCAAAAAATATTTTATAACTTACTTTTATGTAACAAAGTTTTTGAAAACAATTTTTAAAAATTAAATAATAAAAATTAAAAAATTATTTTATTTTAAAAAAAATAATTATCGTTAAATTTTAACGGTATTATTATATGAATATAACTGTAAACTTTGTAGGACACGTTCTTATATTATTTTTTAAAATAGATGATAATGTTATATTTTATATTAATTTCAGTTAGTTAAAGGAAAATTTTAAAAAGATATATAAGATATAATAATATTTAATTTTTAACATATCTATCATTATATATATACGATAATAAAAAAAATTAAAATTTTTATATATGATTATTAAAATAACAAATTTAAATATTATTTTAAAATATTAAAAATAATTTTCGTAATATTAAAATAAGAGTAAATAATTATTATTTATTTAAATGTGATTGAGTTTTCATAAAATATAATAATTAGTAAAATTTAATTAAGATACAAATTTATAATATTGTGATCTCATATTATAAATATTTGCGTTAGCTCATTCAAATTAAACAAAATTTTGGTTATACATTAAAAAATAAAAATATCAAAATTAAGATAATATTATTGAAATAAATTTAATTTTGATAATATTAAATTATTAAATAAAAAATTTAAATTAAAAAATATTATAGGATAATAAACGATAATAATAATTTAATTTTTAATAAAAATATTAAAATATTATTATAATTTTAATTATTTAATAAATTATTTAAATTTATGAGATTAAAATTATATAATATATATAGATATTGCTTTTAAACTTATTAAAAATAATATTTAAATTTTAAAGTAAGATAAGAATGATAAAATATTAAAGTTATAATTTGATAATATAAAATTATTAGATAATGTCATAAATAATTTGATAATTAAAAAAAATCAAAATATAAATAATTTAATAATATAAATTTTTTATTAATATATTGTTGTTTTAGTTATTAATAATGTATTTAATTTTAAAGTGAAAAATTATAAAGTATTAACGTGATAAATTATAATATCAAAAATCAACTTAAAATTGTTAAAATTTTAATTAATAAATCCATTTCAAAAAAAAAATTAATTAATAAATAATAAAATTATACTTTAAGTGCAATAAAATTCATTCTCACTCTTGGAGAAAATTATAAAAATTTGCTATATAATAAAATATTAAATAATTTAAATAATAAAATTATTTAATTTTTAAAAATATATTAAATATTAGATTATTAGATAATATTAAGATATCACATAATAAATTTAAATTTTAAAATTTTTATTACTGTTTATACTTAAATTATTATAATTAAATTTTTATTATAATTTTAAATTTATAATATATATATAAATAAATAAAATATAGGAATATTATAACTGAGTTTAATAAATTTAAATTTTGAAATTTTTATTACTGTTTATACTTAAATTATTATAATTAAATATTTATTATAATTTTAAATTTATAATATACATAAATAAATAAAATTTAAAAATATTATAATTTAGTTTAAAAACGTGCAACGCGCACGTTGATAACATAAAAGTGGGAAGAGAAGGAAATATTAGGATTTTTTATAATACCCCTCAACTTTTATATTATTTATAATAATATATAATTTAATTAAAAATTATTAATAATTTTACTATTGAAAAAATAATTTTTAAAATAGATGATAAATTAATTCTTCAAATTAACTTTATTTAGTTAAAAAAATCTTTAAAAGATATATAAAAATATAATAAGATTAAATTTTTTAAATAAGGATCGATATAAATTAGATAATTTTATGATTTAAATTAATTTGTTGGAGTTTATTAAAAAATTTAAAATAAGGATGTAAATTAATTTAAATACTACTGAATTAATTTAAAAATAAAAATTATTAAAATAACATGTTTAAATATTAAATAAATCTCTGAAACTTTTTTTTTACAATTAATAACATAATTTTAATATATATATTATTAAATTTTAATTAAAGTATAATATATTCTAAATTTAAATTAAAAAAAAAGAACAATCTATTCAATTTAGTGTAATTGTAGAGTTTCCTATTCTTATATTTTTAAGTTACAATTCCAATTAAAAAAAAGTTCTAATCATATTAAATACACGTTTTGTAATTTTTTTTAATTAATAGGTTTTATAGAATATATTAAAATATTTATAATAAGATTAATAAAAAGTAGTATATTTTAATATATCTAGAAAAATTATGATGTTGTGATGTAATGAGAATTACATGTTTATAATATATTGCATTTGGAAGTAAAATAAAAATTATTTCATTATTTAATAATTTAGTTGAATTATTACTAATAATAAATTCATATAAGTTTTATTATTCTTTATTTTAAATAATCTATACTATATACAGAAATAATAGGAAGACAAGATTAATAAAATTACTTAAAATATTTATATTTATATTTATTATAAATTACTTTTTTATTGATTAAAAAAATAATGTATAAAATTACTGTTATTTAAAAATTTTAATTTAATTAAATTTAATTGTGAAACTTCTATATAAATATAAAACAATTTAATATTATAACAATTAAAAGTTAAGTTTTCTGATTATTTAATTAAACGGAATGTTTTAAAAAATAATAATATTCACTAAATTTAATAATAAATTTTAAAATTTATTATTAAATTTAAAAAAATACCATCTTTTCATTTTTAAAATCCTATAATTTTATAACGGATATAATCTGTTACTAAATCTATTATTAATCCGCTAATTATGAAATGGACATGAATAATGCCTCTCTATTTGGTTGTTTAAATGGAGAAGTCTGCATGAAGCCTCCAGCAGGTTACACTTAAGCTAAGCATGGTCAGGTGTGTTTGTCAAAGAGATCTCTTAATGGATTGAAACAGGTTGTTAAAAGAGATTTCTTTAAGAATTCAAGCAGGCCTCGAGACAATGAGATCTTGAATTTACAATTTTTTACGGTCTTTAAGATTTGTTCGATTTGCTCATAATTATTGCCTCTTTACAAGGATTGTGGGTCAGGAATTTCTAGCATTGTTACTTATGTTGATGATCTGATCTCAATTGGTACCAGTGTTGACTCTATGTAGCAGGGCACTTCATGACAAGTTTACAATTAAAGACCTACACTATCTTAAGTATTTTATGGGACTAGAAGTTGCTAAGTTTGTGAGTCAATAAAATTTCATGTTAGATGTATTGTGATTATTCTTTCCTTCCAGAAAGAGAAACTAGCTAGGCATTCCATTAAATGAATAGCAAAAGAGCCTAAAGAGTAAGAGCCACAAAAGAAAGAATTAAGTTAAAGTGATTGGCAAGTAGTCCCTTTCTTTTCCACACAGAGAGAATAAATTTAATCCTTCAGCTTAAGTTATTCCCTTCCTTTAGTTATTCCAATTGAGAACAGTGTGTCCATCATCTCCTCTTAAATCAATGCTGCAAGCTCCACATCTCTTGCATACCCTCGTTACCCTTTAGGCCCCTCCCTTAACTTGTCAGTCTCAAAAACCATGGCTCCTGAAACAACAAAGCAAAGCCACTCATCCTCCTCTGACGTAGTAGACAAGCACAAAAACCTTGATCGCGAGGTCAGAGACATGGTGAATGCAATAACATCTCGTGTTGGAGATCTTCATAAGCCAGGCGGATCGCAGCAGCTCCAACAGACGGAGCAGGATGAACATGGCGTAAGAATCATCACACTTGCTGGAACAAACACGGGAGCTACAATGCGAAGCGAGTTGGATGAAAAACTACCAAATAATGCTCCTCAAGATGGCGTGTCAGGAGGCGAACCTGAGGCATTGGATACATACGTCAACAGCAATTTCCAAGCTGTGAACAACTCTATCATGCTAGGTAGCAGCTATAACACCAATGACCCTGGTGTTCATTTGGAAATTTCTGACATTATTGAACAACGTGGGTATAATAAACCAAATAAGCATGCAAAGAAGGGCAAGAAAAAGGACAAAGAAGTCCTCAAATCTGACCAGCAAACCGATCATTCTGAATGAAATCACAAATAATCATGCATGCCTTCAGAAAAGCTACCTAGTTGTGCATGAAACGGAAGCCATCAAGTTGGTATACACACACGAACACTCTCTATTACTTGAAGAATAAATTTTACAAACTTAATTTACCTATTAAATATTTAGTATTTTGGGTATGGATTTGTGAGTCTGAATAAACTCCGACCAAAGTTATATTTGGTGATGAGTTGTGTATTTGATGTCCAAGTGTTCTCCATGATTAAGTATTTTCATGCTAATCTATACTTGCATTAATGTCGTCTGAGTGTATCTATATTAGTGAGATTTTCTTTTTTTCTTTCTTCCTAACAAGTCCACTCAATATTATATTTGTTAAAATTTTATTTTATCTCTTGAATAAAAAATTCTAAATATATATTTTTCACATTTATAATTAAAAATTAAATATTATTAATTACTCATTCTTCTAAGCAATGACTAAATTGAATTTAAAATATTAATTATAAATTACAATAAAATCATTGATTTAAATTAACTTTACTTTTAAAAAGTAAATATATTTTTATTATATATAATAAAAATAGCATAAATTGTTCAATAAATATGTATTATAAATAAACTCATATTATATAATAATTTGAAAAAATATAGTAATAAGTATATTTTATATCACAATAAAAGTATTTTGTTACACATTTATACTCAATACTATTGCAAATCAAGTGCCTTTAATTCCAAATCTTTTATTTTAAATAATTGGAAAAATGATGGTAAAAATAAAAATGAGATAAAATTAAATAAAATTATAATAGTCTATTTATATATTATTATAATCTATAAAAAATAGATAATAATCATAGGATAATAAAAAAATAGATAAAAATTATGGACTAAGAATATATATTTAATATATATAAAATTATTAGGTAGATAATTAATTTTAGTTAAAATAAATAATTTTATTTCAAATATAATTAGTAAAAAATAACGATTTTTCTTTGATAATTATAAATAGAACATAAACTCAATAATATTTATACCATTTAAGTGATAATTCAGTTCAACCAAATAATTTATTGATGTGTTTAAATAATTATCTAATAACAAAATAATTTATATTACGTAAAAAAATTATTTTAATATTAAAATTATCTTAATTTTAAATATTAATAATTTTAATATTATCTAAATACTTTAAAAAACATAATATTTATTTATAATATATATATATATAAGTGAAAAAAAAGAGAATAATAGTATTTTTTTTCATAGTACTCTTAACTTTTAAATTATTTAAGTATAATAATATTCATTTATTTAAATAGTTGATAATTTTATTTTTAAAATTTTATTTTTAAATTAATTTTAGTTAATTAAGAAAATTTGAATAAATGATAATTATCATTATAAATAATAAGAAATAATTATGTTTTAAATGATAATTATTTTTTAAAAAATTTAATAACAAATAATTATCTTTTATAAAAATGAGATTTTACCAATTAAATTAGAAAATTTTTAAATAATAAATTAAATTTAACTTAACTAATCAAATTATAGTTTAACCGCAGTGAAACTCATTCTCTACTCCTTTTAAAAACTATAAAATTAGTTTTGTCTGATCAAATATTAATTATTATTCGGCTTTTTTTTTTAAATTTAGGTCAGTCATTATTGAAATATATTGATAAAAATAAATTTTTGTTGTAAATTGCTTTAAAATTTTAAAATTGAGATTTTTCATCAATTTAAAGTTATAAAATTTTAGATAATTCACAATATTATAATTTAATTGATCAATTAGTATAAATTATTTAATAATTTTTTAGATATTTTTAATTTTTATCATTATTTAAAAAAATTATTATACTTATAAATAAATATTAATTTTAAATTTTATTATAATAATAAATTTTAATTTTGATAATATTAAATTGTTAAATAACATTTTTAATTTAAAAATAATAAAATTTCTACGTAAATCATTCATTTTACCTTTTAATTAGTTTAAATAAAATATATAAATATTAGAATCATAATGTATTAAATAATTTTAATAATAAATTTATTTAATTTTTTTAAAAAATAACATCAAAATATTAGATAATTAAAATTAAGATATCTAAGTTTATTGGAATATATTGATAAAATAAAATTTGATTGTAAATTGCTTAAAAGATTTAAAATTGGAATTTTTCATTATAAAATTTTAGATATTCACAATATTGCAATTTAATTGATCAATTAATATAAATTGTTTAGTAATTTTTTAAATATTTTATTTATTTATTATCATTATTTTAAAAAATTATTATACTCATAAATAAATATTAATTTTAAATTTAATTATAATAATAAATTTTAATCTTGATAATAGTAAATTATTAAATAACATTTTTAATTTAAAAATAATAAAATTTCTACGTAAATAATTTATTTTACTTTTTAATTAATTTAAATAAAATTTATAAATTTTAAATTTTAAAATATTAAAAATAATTGATAAAAAATAAAAATTTTATTAAAAAATTAAACTGATAAAATAGAATAAAACTTAATCAAACCGATTTAATTTAATTTAATTTCTAATTAATATTAATTCGATTTAATTTTTATAAATATCAAAATTTTGATTTTAATTTATTCACCGAATGCTCACTCCAACTTATTATCACCCATAAATCTTTACTTTTAAATGAATGATATGATATATCTCTTTTATTGTAATGAAAAGTATATTATATTTGAAAAATATTTTATAAAAATATTATTTTATATTTTTTAATTTTTTGAATTGTAATGTTAAACAATAATTTTAATAAATTGTATTTAAAATATTTAATGGTAGTTATAAGATTTGTAAGATAAAAAAAAATAATTTTTAAATTAAAATAAAAATAATTTAACTAACTGTTTTTTATTAATATACTAAAAAGATTAATTTTATAAAATATAAAGATATTTCAATTAAATAATTTTTAAATAGGAACGCATTAGTGAATTATTTAAAACCTGAGAACCTAATAATAATTTGTGAGTTTTTTTGGATATGGATTAATTGCATTCAACCAAGAAAATACCTTTTATTAATCAATTTTTAAATTATCTAAGAAGTAAAAATTTATGAAAATGTTTTATATTGCTTCATAGAAAAAGCATAGTTATGTTGTTAAAAAGTACTTTATTCTATGACCTTATTATGATAAAATATATCAAATTTAATTTTTAACACTCTTACTAATATGTTTAATAATTTTATAATTCAAATAAAATAACTCTGGTATCCACATCAATATCACTCAAAAGAACAACAATTCAATTTGGGTGGACAATAAAAGAAATCGGTTGGGTTGGGTTGGGTTTTGTGTTGTGAACCAATGGGCTCGAGTGGTTTGTTTCGATTTGAGTGGGTTTTGTGCATTCAAAATGACAACGCCCACTGTTTTCTGATGTCGCCTATAAATATTTATTTTCTTTTGAATTTATAATATTAATCATCTTTATCTTTATCCAGATAAGTTATATTTGAAAAATATTTTATAAAATGATCATTTATTTTATATTGTTTAATTTTTTTAATTATAATGTTAAAAAAAATTAATAAATTTGTGTTTAAATATTTAATGATACTAATAAAATTTGTAAGAGGCATGAAATAAAATTTTTTGGATAAATTATTATTAATTTTCCTAATTTTTATGAAATTTATGGGTATATCCATTTTTTTAATCAATTAATTAAAACGTTTATAAATTTTATAAAATTTAACTTTTTAATTATTCTGTTAAAAAATTTTAAATATTTATATTATTTAATTTTTTAAAATTTAAAACATTTATACTGTTTATTTTTTTAAAATTAAAATAAATAAACTAACTATTTTTTTATAAAATTACTAAATAAATTAATTTTATAAAATATAAAAATATTTCAATTAAGGAATTTTTAGATAAAAAGGAACTAGTAAATTATTTAAAATATGAGAACTTTGACAACAATTCTCCTATTTTAAGGTTTTTTTTTTCTAATATGGTTTAGTTTTACATTGAACCAAGAAAATACATTTTATTAATCAAATTTTTTAAATGATCTAAAAGTAAAAAAAAATGAAAATGTTTCCTAAAAAACAAGATATATGTAAATATTATTGTACAAGGCATTATTAAGAGATTGTCACAGCATTGTTAGGTTTAGTTTAATCGTAAGTATATTTGAATAAATCTGAGAGTTCTCATGTTCTACTCACTTAATTCCATTTAAAAAAAAATACACGGATTTTACAAAAATTAACTTTTTTTAATCATAAAATTAACATTAAAAAATATATAATAAATTAAAAAAAAAAGTAAACAGATAGAAATAGTCGATTTTTATTTTTTCTGTCCATTATAGCAAATTCTTTTAATTTATATAATTTCAAAGTTTAGCCGTAATTATAATTAAAAATTTAATTGAGACATAAATTTGATTGGCTGTACAGTTCATTCAATATAAAATATATTTTTCTAACTATGGTTAATTATTAATTCTGTTTATATTTGAATTGAATTTCTGACTACAATTAATTTTAATCTTTGAAATTATATTAAATTAAGCATAATTAATATTTCAATTAAGCTTTGATTACAATTGCCATTAATATTTGAAATAGAATTAAAAGTATGATTATAACCGATTAAAGATAAATTATTTTTATATATTTTACCATTTACAAGAATGAAGATGAGAAATAAATAGGATGATTAATATGAGGCTTTGGATAATAATGTTGTAATTAACTATGACAATTAAACTCATTAGTTTCTATACGTTTCCATTTCAAAAAAAAAAAAAAAGTTTCTATACGTTTATTTAATAGGTAAATAAGCCATCGTTTAATATAATATTATTTTTAATAATAAAATATTTTTATATAAAAATTTTAATTTTATATTTTTTAAAATGATTTATTATATATATATTTTAAATTTTTTATATTAATTAAAATACTAAAAATTTTGATATTTTAAATTATAAAAATAAAATTTTATTTATTAAAAAATATATTATATTATATTATGATTATTTAACTTTTAATAAAATTATATGAATTTAATTAATTTAAAAATTTTAATTAAATTTATTTAATTATTTTGACGCAAAGTATAAAAAATTAATTGGATTTTTTTTCTCTTATGAGGAACCAGTCCTCCAATCTGCTAAGTTTGCGGCTCTTCCAGCTTCTTCTAAACATAAAGCATCTCACCTGACTTCGGGCATTCTTTAAAGAATTATAATGTACAAAATTGAAATTTTTTGTACACAAAATTCTTAGCTATCTTATAAAATTTTTTCATAATCTTTTACATTTTGATGGTTTCTTCTAATTAATAGACAAAAATTAAGAGAAAATATTTTGTTAATGTGAAAGATTCATGTATCTATTTCTATGTTTAGTTTTTATTCAAATTTTATTGATTCGGTTGTTTCGAAAGATATTATTTAATAAAAATTTACTAGTTATTATGAGTTTTCAAAATTATAATGATAACATCAGTTTAGGAATTTTATTTGAGTTTTACCTTGTAAAAACTATTTTTCATAGTTTTGTTTGAGAGATTTTAATAATTTATATTCAGAGATAAGAAATAATAAGAATCATTTTTGCCAAATTATTTTATATAAAGATTTAGATAAACACTATAGTAGTATTTTTACCAAATTATTTTATATAAGAATTTGATTTTAAATTATTGTAAATCTTTATTAGACTTTAAAACTGATATTTCTGTAAATGGGTTCACTGTAATACTACTCTAATCGCTTGTAATCGTTTTTTTTATTTAGAATAATATCCTTTTTATTTGATAAAATTTTATTAATACAATAATGAGTTTTGCTTTAAAAAGATATAAAAATTAGCTTAATTTACATATTAATATTTAAATTTTTTAAATTTGGTTAAATTTTATTATGAATCATTGAAATCCATCTCATATCTATTATTAGTAATCAAATAATATTTAAACTTATACAACTTTATATATTTAATTAATAGCATATAAAAATATTTTTTTATTTAACAATTTTATAAAATATTAGAATTATATTTATTTTAAATTAGCAGATAAAAAAGCACAAATGTTATAAAAAATAATTATTTATTATAATGAGTTCAAATAGTGAGTATTATTTATTTATTAAAATATAATTAATTTTGCAAAGTAAAAATAATTTAATTGAAAATATATTAAATATTAATAATATTAATCGAGTTTAAATTTAAATAGAGTAATTTTATAGATACGTTAATTGATTATACCCTAAAAGTATCAAGCTTTATAATTTATTATAAAATTGCAAAGAATGATAAAAACACTAAAATTGTCAAATGTACCTTGACAATTTAAGTATTAAATAATAAAGATGAGCCACAATAAATTATAAATTTATCAATAATACCCTTAATTCGTTGATATAACATTTATTTTACAAATTAGATATGTGTCAAAAAATAAAATAAAAAAATTGCAGTCTAATACTAAATTTATAATATTTCATTAATGATAATAACATTGATAAAATTATTATATCTATTTTTTCTGATAAATTTTCAACTAAATATATAGATGTAAAGTATAGTTATATAATCATAATAATAGTATTATGATAATAATTAACTGAATTTGATTATCTATTTAAATTGATAAAAGTAATTGAATATAATAATTTAAAATTTTAATTCATTTTTTTTATTATTTTTAGTTTTGTTTATTCTAAAAATTTTAATTATTTTAATTCGGTTTAATTTTTATGAGATAAAATTAATAAAATCGAACTAAATCAATCCGTAAATAATAATATATTATTTTAATAATTTAATAATATTATATATAATTAAAATTAAAATATTTTCATTTAACTGTGATATTTAAAAAATAAGACCCAACAAATAAAAAGATAAATTAAATCTAATTAAATCGATTTTATATAATTTAATTTATATTTAAAATTAATTTATTTTAATTTTAATAAATATTAAATTTTTAATTTTTCAATTATTCAATTCAATTTTAAATTGAATCGATGAATACTAACCTATCTATAACACCATTATTTTTTAAATTCATTGGGTTTTGTTTCCCTTTTGTTTTGTCAATGAATTTTAATATTTAACAAAAAGAAAATACAATTATTCGAGTGAACGGTTAAAATCAATGAATCTCACCACAAAACATACACCAACACACACTTGAACATTAGAACAATATATGTGTATTATTAAGCCCCGGTGGAAGCCCGTTGTTGTAATTTCGCCTTCTTTCCTTGCAAATATAATTTTCAGCAAATTTAAACGCTTCTGAAAACCCTAATCTCGCCCTGCATTTCTTCTTCGTCGCAGCTCTATAATTGGCTTATTGAACTAAAAAGTACAAGACGTTGTATTTTGTTATAATTATAATTTGACTCTTTAATTTTATATAATAAATTTTGATTTTTTATATTTAGTTATTATTATTATAGGCAAATTACAAAATTGATTTTGAACAATTTAAATTCATAACACTTAACAAGTGTTTTTTTTTTTTTCTCAATTAAAACTAATGTCATTAAGAAGTTAACCATAGTTAACTCTTAGTTAAACACACTTAACCTACTAAAAACCCTACTCAACTCCAAAATAACAAAATCCCTAATTTCCTTAACTAAACAAAATTCAAAGGTTGAGTTAGGGATTTTGTTGTTTTGAGGTTGAGTTTGGAATTCTAGTAGTTTACGTGTATTTAATTAAGAGGTTAATTATAGTTAGGTTCTTAATAATGTGAATTAGTTTTAATTGAAAAGATAAAAAAATTACAAATGTGAAGCAAAGTGCAAATGGATCAAAATCAATTTTATAGTGTGATTATAATTATAATTAATAAAAAAGAATAAACTTTATTATACAAAATTGAAAATCAGGTTATAATTTGTATGAAAAACAAAATATTCCACTTGTTGGTCTAATATATCTAATTGTGTTAAATAAATTATTATTAAATCTTTAAATTTTATGAAATTAACCATTTTATTTTTATTTTTATTTGAAAAATTTATAATTTAATTCTTAGATATTACCATTATTAATAAGTCAGTTCCTATATTTTCAGAAATCTATTAAAACCTCCTTACATTTTCTCACTGCCAATAAAATAGTTTCTTCGGTTTATTTCTATCGTTAAAAATATAGTAAAAAATTAAATTATTCTTTTTTTTCCCTCCACCTACTTCTTTTTAATTAAATTTTGCTCATCCTCCTCTCCTTCTTTGATTCTTCCTTTTCTTTTTTTATTTGATTATTCTTTTTATTATTTTTTTTGAGGAGGAAAAGGAGGAGGAGGGACTATTTAATTGACGAAAAAAAATGATAAGAATGTTTTAATAGATATAAGAAAATATAAGAATATTTTAATAGATACGAAAAAATTTTTTTTTAATAAATTTATGAAAATGCAGAGACTAATTTATTAATAATAGTAATATCTAAAAGCTAAATAAGAAGTTTTATTTGAGGGTAAAATTGAATTTTAAAATTTTTTTTCTTTCATATTTTATCTATTTTTAACATAAAAGAGAAAACTATCTTGTTGACGCAGAGAAAAAATAACGATGTTTTAATAGATTTTTAAAAATGTTGGGATTGACTTATTAATAATAGTAATACTCCGAAACTAAATTATAAATCTCATTTTTAATTTTTATCTTTTATTCAGATAAAATGATTTTATACTTTATAAAATTTAAATATTTATTTTTAAATTATTTATATTTTAATATATATAATTTTAATTATATATATATTATTTAATCTATAATTTTAATTATATATATTATTTAATCTATAATTTTAAATATTTATATTATTAAATTTTTTTAATAAAATAAAATTAAGTGGGTTAACGGCATAACTGATAAAAAAATTAAAGAATTTAATTACAAAATATGAGATAGGGTTGAGTAGTATTCGGTTCAAATCGAAAAAATCGATTGAATCGAATTAATTTAAAAATTTAATTCGATTTTTTATTTAATTCAGTTCGGTTTAGTTTTTAATTTTAAAAATTTTAATTATTTCAGTTCGATTCGATTTTAATCAGAAAAAAATCAAAAAAATCAACCTGAACTGATCAGTGATAATAATATATTATTTTTAATAATATAGAGAAATTAAATTATATTAAAATTAAAATATTTTAATTAAATTTTAAAAATTTAAAATATTAAAAATAAAGTGTAAGAAATAAAAAATTTATTAAAAATCGAAACTGATCAAATCGAATTGAATCGAATCAGACCGGTTCGGTTCGATTCGGTTTCTGACTAAAATCGATTCGATTTAATTTTTATAAATACTAAAATTTCAGTTTTCGGTTTATTCAGTTCGGTTCGGTTCAAAACCTAACCGACCGAAGGCTCACCCAGGGTGTTTTAGTTGTGTAATTTTAAAATAGGATGAAACAATGAATTTTCTAAAAATGCGGGACCTGATATTAATTCTGCCAAGTATATGACTCTAAGCAGAATTTCAGACTAAAATCCCCGTCTCCTCGTTTCTCCCTGGAAAGCTCTCAAAGCTTTCTATCTCATTCTGAGTTTTATCTCTGTCTGTCAGGCGATCATTAATCTAAATCTAATGCCTTTTTGCTTTCAACTTTCATTATTCTCCTATTTATTGTTCTAAAGGTTCCTGATTTTTTTGTTACATTCTGTTTCTGCTCGCAGTAAATTTCTGTAGGTGCTCTGCGCAGCTTTCTCTTGGCTTGCACGGTCTGGATGCCATTTGGGTTCTCCGTTCTTGCTATCGACACGGCATATTTCTTGCCATTGGATTCGGTTTGGTATTTTCTTTCGTAAGTTGATCGACTGGGTGAGCTGTAGAGCGAGGGTTTTGCTTTGGGTTTAGGTGCGAGATATTGAGGATTTTTTAAAAGAATTTGTTTTCTTCTAATTTTGTAATGAAAATCATAATCAGAGGATGAACGATGCCGGTGCTGCGTAGCGGAGCGCGCAGAGGCCGGGGAGCAGCAGCAGCAGCCAAGAAGCAGGTAAATCAGACCGTGGAATTCGAGGGGATCGCGACAAGGACACGAAGAAGACGCGCGGAAGCAGCGGCTGCAAATAAAAACAACAACACTGACAACAATAGCGATAAGGACCAGCAGCAGCCGGTAGATGAAAACGTAGTTGCTGTTGCTGCAGTATCGACGGGAGCAATAGCAGTGAACCAAGGGGAGAATAGGGGTTTAGACGGGGCAGTGGGAGTTGCTGGTGTTGGCGCTGTTGGTGGAGGGGCGGAAAAGGAGGAAGTAGGAGAGAGGCCTATGGATGACTACGATAGTGCCGGAAAAAGTAATGATAAAGCCAATGCTGGTGAAGATGAGGGGAGCACTGCTCCACTTCCTGAGAAGGTTTGTTGAATTCTAGTTTCAAATTAATTTCAAATGTATTTGTTGATATGTTATTACACGTAGAAATTATTAATCTTTTTAGAGGTTTTTGCAGCTTTGTTAGGTTAGATATTTGGGTTATAGTGGCAGGTGCAATTGTAGGAAATGCATTTCCTCATCTTTGTGATATGGTAGAGGGAAAATTTTTTTATTTTTTCTTCTCTGGTTTGGAGCTGCAATGGGTTGTTTTGTTTTATTGGTGGGATACTTTTACTGATCTTGAAAGAGTTATCATTTCTTAAAGCAACTGGGTTTATACTGAGGCTCCTGTTTCGGTTTCTGATTGTTGCATTGGACTCCTGATGGGTTACTTTTATTTTTATTTTGGGAAAATATGGGGTTCTACAATAGCATTGCAATGGCTGTAAGTGCCTCTATTTGTGCCTGCTTCTGGTGATGTGATGTTCCATCAAGAATGTGATACTACTATTTTAATGTGTGTGGCTTTGAGTGTTCTTGTTTGTTATGCGGAGCATAGTTGTCAAACGGAGAATTGAAATCTTCATTTTGTGAATTGAGGAATAAAGATTTTTAAAAATTAATAAAACAATATATGTTCTAAAATTAAGTATAAAAATATCGTAACACATTTTAATAAATATAGAATTATCATTTATCTAATTAAAAATATGTTCTATAATAGAATAGTATATTATTACTATGTTATGTAGTTTTATTATAAAGTAGGAACTCTTGAATTATGCTTAATGATTACAATTATGTATGTGCTGATTGCTAAACCTCTCATTTAAGTTTGATTAAATAATTAAAAAATAAAAAATAATAGCAGGTTACATTAAAATTTTAAAATATATTAATATAAAATGTCATAACTTGACAACTATAATTAGAGAAGTAAATTAACTAAAAATAAGAAAAAGAAAGAAGAGGGAGAGGAAAAAGAATGGGTGATGGAAGAAAATAGCTAAGGGAAGATTTTATATGCACTTTTCATAGCAAACATGAATAGAATCTTAAACTAACAAACCTTATAAAATAATCCCTTGAATCGAGTGAAGACTCGGTCAATTCATGTTGATTCACTTGATTTACTATGATACTTTCGACTTAGCTCAATGCGGGTACATTGTCAATTTGCTTTATAGATTTGAATCGCTAGGATGTGGAACTGAATCGAGAATTGTGAGATTCGAATTAAGAATTGTAAGATTCAAATACATTTAAGATTCACCCATAGACTCAAATAGATATGGTAGGAAATAAATTCGAATTGTAAGATTCTAACAACAGTGATGTGGAGTATTGGACAAAACTTGTTTGATATTTTTAATGTTGGCACTATGTCATTGTCTGCATATGTTGGTCATCTTTACATATGGTAGCTGACTCTAGTTTTCCTTCAAAAAGTCTACTTTAAGTTCCTTTTCCAAATGTGATAAGTCATGGCAGTTTATGAACTATATGATTTATTGCAGTAAATTGCCTTTCATAACTGTAGTTAGACAACGTAACCTGAAAGTGATCACTTAACAGCATGTTGCAACTTCATGTCTTCCTTTAGTCTAGGTGAAGTATTTCTTTTGGTTAATTAATGATTTGCTTGTAATTTAACTTGAGACAATAATTAGTTTACTAAATTATTGCACTAAGGTTTGCTTAATGGCAGCTTATGTTGCAAGTGCTATGCACTGTGGGGATAACCTATCTTGGTTGTTTCTGGTACTCCACCCCAAGTTGCTGGTGAGGTTTTGAAATGTGGGATTTACTGATTTTATATGCTGATAGCTGAACATTTTTAAAAATTAATACCTGTTACTGATGGGACCTATATTATGCAGTCCATGTATATAGTATACTCACTGACTTTTCATAAATGGGAACGTCTATAGATTAATGGATTTTTGCATGTACACACTGATTTTCCCATTTCTACGATGGCAAATCCTTTGCTTTAGGAAATGTTATGAAATGCTTAACTTCATTATCTTTGGCTTTCTTCCATTGGTTTCTCCATTTACATAGTCTCAGACCCACTCCACTGCAAATTGTGTTCCATTCTGAATTCAAAACTTAAAATTTACGTCACTCAGTTCAGTATGAGTTAATGCAGTTTGTTAGTCTAAGTTATTCTTAGATTATTGTGCTGTATGTCTCCAATAGCGTTCCTTGTTTTCTTCTTGGTAGATTATCTTATTCATTTATTAATTCTATTTTTTTAAAACCAAACACTGTATTGCCATTTGACTTTCTCATTTTTTTCCTTTAAGTTTCACTTTCTCGGTTATGATGCTACAGGTTCAGGTTGGGGGGTCCCCAGTTTACAAATTAGGAAAAAAGTTGGGCAAGGGTGGTTTTGGTCAAGTGTTTGTTGGTCGGCGTCATTCTTCTGTTACTTCAAATGATAGAACTGGCCCTGGAGCTGTAGAGGTATTTCAGTTAATATACCATTATGTTTGGAGTTTGTATTTTCATTTATTACTTTGTATTTTTTCACTTCCTGTAAGTTGATTTTAGGTGGCCTTAAAATTTGAGCATAGAAGTAGTAAAGGATGTAATTACGGACCACCGTATGAGTGGCAAGTTTACAGGTGAATATTATTACACTTTGTTATTCTTGGCCATTAATATTACATTGTATTATTTATTTATTTTTTAATTAATTTTTAATGCTGGCTATTTTTTATCACTTGCAAGCAGCTTTCTTGGGGGCAGTCATGGAATACCACAAGTACACTACAAGGGTCGGCAAGGTGACTATTATGTCATGGTATGCTATCCTAGTATTTTATTGCTGGTTTTGGATTGTTGGAACCCAATTTTTAAAGTAACTTACCGTTCCCTGTACTTATAATGGTTTTTGCTGGAAAACATTTTTGTCTGAAGGTTATGGATATCCTGGGGCCAAGCTTGTGGGATGTTTGGAATAATAACTCTCATACGTGAGCTATATTACGTAATTTTTCTGCTTTCTCCTCTATTATTATATGCATTTATTGAGCCTTTTTTTTTTGGTGTAAATTACAGAATGTCTATTGAAATGGTTGCTTGTATTGCTGTTGAAGCAATATCAATATTGGAGAATATGCATTCTAGAGGGTAAGTTCACAGGCAGGTGGAGGGATTGGGCAAGTGTCTTTTATTGTTGGTTTGATATACTAATCACATGATGAGTTATACAAATGGTCGATATTCTATTGTCCTCTTTGCGTTTTGTTTTCTTTATTTTTTATTTTTTATTTTTTTATTTTTTATTCATATGGAAAAAGGCTGTAACTCTAAATGCTACTAAATTTTTTTGCAGCTATGTCCATGGAGATGTAAAGCCGGAGAATTTTCTGCTTGGATCTGTTGGAACTCCTGATGAGAAAAAGTTGTTCCTTGTTGATCTTGGATTAGGTAATTGGTAATTCAACTTTTCATTTCCCCTGAAATTATGCACGCCTTTCTTTACCTGCTGGCCCATTATTTAATTTATTTTCTTGATGGAATCAGCAACTAGGTGGCGAGATTCTTCCACTGGTCGACATGTTGAGTATGATCAGAGGCCAGATGTTTTCAGGTGTGGCCTTTGATTATAGATATTGATATTAAATTATTCATCTTATTAATCTTGTCTTCCACTGTTATAATCAGTTACATAGATTCTTTGCTCTGCTTTTGATCATTCTTTTATTCTGACAGAGGAACAGTTCGTTATGCTAGTGTCCATGCCCATTTGGGTAGAACAGCTAGTAGAAGAGACGATTTAGAATCTCTTGCCTATACGCTCATTTTCCTTCTTCGAGGTCGTTTACCTTGGCAAGGTTACCAGGTTGGTTCTCTCAAGTTGCACATGGGCATACACATATGTGTGTGTGTATATATATATATCTCTGTGTTTTTGTATAGCATTAATTTTTTTTGAACATTATGTTCTTAGGGAGAGAATAAGGGCTTTCTTGTTTGTAAGAAAAAGATGGCTTCATCCCCAGAAGGCCTATGTTGTTTCTGTCCACTGCCTTTCAAACAGTTTGTTGAATATGTGGTGAACTTAAAGTTTAATGAAGAACCTAATTACGCAAAATGCATTTCGTTTTTTACTGGGATTGTTGGTCGAGATCCAGATATCAGGCCAATCGACATAGAAGGTGCCCTAAAGGTACATGAGTTTGTTTCTTTCTTTTTGATCTGTTGATAGGCTTATGACTTGGACTTTTTTATTGAGCTATTGAAGTTAGCTTTTGATGTAGCTAAAATTTTGAAATTTCAAATACACCTACACTGTGCTTTAACTCTTGTGAAGCTTATTTATCAGGTTGGTCATAAGAGAGGCAGGTTGTCTATGGAGGATGAAGAAGAAGAAGAAGATGATGGACAACCAAAGAAGAGGATTCGGTTAGGCATGGCAGCAACACAATGGATTAGCGTGTACAATGCTCGTAGACCTATGAAGCAAAGGTATAAACCATATGCATCAAGACATTACTTGTGGTCTGATCTGATGTTTTTACATTTTAGCACTGGGTTATTTATTGATTTATTAGCCATTTTTTTTGTTTGTATTGCATTATGGATCTCTCTCTTAAATTTTTGTGAAAAGTAGAAACTATGTCAAACCAGGAGTCTTCTCTTTATTTTTTTTAACCCTCTGATCTTGTCTTTTTGTTCAGCCTGATTTCTTTATTTTGAAGCCCTCTAATGTTATGGCGTCTTAGAAGCATTTATCACGTGCTTTTGTAGGTATCACTATAATGTGACTGATGCAAGGCTTGCCCAGCACATTGAAAAAGGAAATGAGGATGGCTTATTTATTAGTAGCATAGCTTCATGTCAAAATCTTTGGGCCTTGATTATGGATGCTGGTACTGGTTACACTGCACAAGTCTATGAACTGTCCCCACATTTTCTCCACAAGGTACTGGCTTGTCTTTGATCTGCTTTAATTTATTATGGTTATACTGAAAACATCCAGTAGCTTGTATTGTTCTGAATGTTCATATTTGGCCTGCACGAAGGAATGGATAATGGAGCACTGGGAGAAGAATTACTACATCAGTGCCATAGCTGGAGCAGCTAATGGAAGCTCATTAGTTATTATGTCTAAGGGTCAGTCTAAGTTCTATAAATATTGGAATTGTATTTGATGTCCTTAATTAGTTAGTTTTGTTTGACTGACAACATCCCATTTGTGTTCAGGTACTCTGTATTTGCAGCAGTCGTATAAAGTTAGTGATTCATTCCCATTTAAATGGATTAACAAAAAATGGAAGGAGGGCTTCCATGTTACTGCAATGACCACTTCAGGGAGTAGATGGGGAGTTGTTATGTCTCGTGGATCAGGGTTTTCACACCAGGTCATCTATGATGTTCATATATTGTACCCAATATATTCTCAGGAAGTTTAGCTGTCGACAACTGACTATTTGTTTATCAATTTCAGGTTGTTGAACTCGATTTCCTTTATCCAAGTGAAGGCATACATCGTCGGTGGGATCATGGATATCGTATTACAGCAGTTGCAGGAACTTGTGACCAGTCTGCTTTTGTTCTTAGTGTGCCAAGACAGAAACCTCCAGATGAAACGCAGGAGACGCTTAGAACTTCTTCTTTTCCAAGTTCCCATGTTAAGGTGAGATGTATATACTTGAAAGAATCTGCTTTTTGTTGCTCATTTTCCTCTATTGAGGGTCTAAAATTTTAGATGGGCCTTGCAGGAGAAATGGGCAAAGAATTTATACATAGCATCAATTTGTTACGGACGAACAGTGTCATGAGTGACACCTCTTTCTCCATGTAGTTGCCTGGTTGGGAAGTGAAAAACCCTGGTTTTCTGACGTGGCATTATCTTGGCTTAGAGAAATTTTGGTCAGTATATAGCCTTTCATCAATTGTAATCAAAAGTTACAAGCTTTGGTTTTGCCTATCATTTATGTAAAATTTCTACTACCGAAGTCTAATCCACCAAAGCCCAACTTGATGATGGGCATTTTTTATCAACTTTCTGTACAGTCTTTGAATACTTTCTCTAACTAGGGTGAATGTAGAAGTCATGATCGTCTTTGTGGGAATTGTTGATAGTTGCTTTAGTACTTTGGTATCTTTTTTAATTTTTATTTTGAAGTCGATTCTTTTCGATGCAAGAAGCATTTTTTTCCCCTTCTTCTTTGGACAAAGGAGGCCTCAGTAAAGCCATTCTTGGCCGCTTAATGAGGGGTCCATTAACGAAGAAGCTACATTGTGTAAAGGATTTTGCTAAACAGTGTCGCTAACAGCAATCTCATAGTTAACACGTCACAAACATCTTCCTGGAGCAGTGTCAACTATGCATAATTGATAGCCAAGTTGAACTGTAAATTGACAGTTACGGATGTATTAAATAGGGCTGCATGGGGCTCAGTTCCGTTAAAAACGAAAAATTGAATTGAATCAAATTAGTTTAGGTGAAGTTTATTGGTTTTGTTTGATTTGTTTGGTCTTCAGTTATCGATTTAGTTTGTTCTGAAGTCTGATTATATGGTAATACGGTTTTTTTGAGTTTGGTTTGGATTCAATCAGTCTGACCTATATATCAGTTTCTATCCGAGTTGCATCAAAATTGCTCATACATCTTCAGTACTCGATTAAATCAAAATGTTGAAAGTTTGTTTAAATCGGTCGGTCTTCAATATTCAATCAAATCAAACCATGAATGCCTGTTAAGAATGGATTAGTAGATTGTCAGGTTTTCCATTGAACAAAATAAATTACGCTTAAAAATAAAAATCTTCACAACTTAAAATTACTCCACCGTAAAATATATATATATAAGGAAGCTGTACATTAAATTATGAAATGTAAAATTATAAATATTGAAAGAATTAAAATAAGTACAAACTATTTATGGTGATTCGGTTTATCGAACCACAATTAAGGGAATAGTAATTAAAACCATCAAATTTGATTTAAGCTAATGGATTTTGGATATCTTTTATGCAGCCCTGGTGGCTAAGAACCAACGACCTCTGCAGTCCGCCCTAATATACCCATTGCTCCCGCCTTGATTCGTTGAGCCCTATAAAAGTCGAGTAACGAGAATTTTTTTTTTTCAAAAATAAAAAATCATGAGCTCGTAGTAATAAAATGATCAATTTTCATTTTTTTTCTTAAATTTTTGGATAATGTTCAATTCTATACAAAACAAAACAGTACGCAACCACTTTAGGACAATAAGGAGAGCTCTCTCTGCCCTGCTAAGCAGAAGGAGCTGCAGTCGGCATAAAGCTGAGATTGAGTGCCTCAGAGGGAGAATGAACTAATCGGAGAATTGAAGTCATCTCCCTCCCTCCCCATAAAGAAAAGGCTCAAGGCCTAGAAGTAGAACATGAGAAGAGGCATAAAAAGCTCAAACAACCAAAACATTCGATGACCCTTGAAAAGAATAAAAATCTCTAGCCCAAACAAAACTTGCTCAGACTTGAAAAAAAAAGGGCTGTAGTCAACAAAATAGCAGTGAAGGGAGCAAACGTACCCAAGCTTAACAAAACAGAGAGGCAACCAAATCGAAGGAAAGAAAGCAGGACCATCGAGAGGCCACCCTGAAGGGGGAGATTTAAGTCATCTTTACTCAGAATTTTATTCCTCAATGTACATAAATATAGTTGATGATCTGAGATCCAATGGAATAGGGTTTTACAAGGGTTTTGTATTACTGAATAAGGCCTGAATTTCCTGAGGAGGGGACTCCTCTTTTATACATTGTCTTGCTTGCCGGTGACGTGTAAAGGTCTCTCCAGGATTGGGCCACGCGTCTCTGCCATGCGGATTCGGAGGTACTAGGGTATCAGCCGCCTGCTCCATGCGTAACGGCTTCTGATTCTCCTCGTGCGTACGTTCAAGCGGATCTCCCAGGCTGTCTGGTGAATATTATTCCGGATCCTGGGCTGGGCTGAGAGTTGGGCCGGATGCTAAGCCTGGGTAGAGAGGGTCGGCTTCGTGCGGGCCGGGCCAGCTTGAGGAAGATGGGCCGAGCCCGGCCTTGAAGGTTGGATGAGCCAGGCTTGTTATGCATATCAGGTGTGTGGACCCCTACATCGTGGGCCTTGGGCTGTGGTCAAGCCCCTGGTCCGGGGTGAAGGAATCCAGCGGTCATCAATTGCCCCTTCACCTTCTCGGCAGTTATTGCTCCAACTGCCGAGGGGGTGAATACCAAGAACTATTATGATCGCGTCTGTTCGGGTTCAGGTACCTTAATAACATCCTTTCATCTTTCAGTCGTTGCGCAGTTTCTGAATTCTATCTGCTCTTTCCTCTTTCTGTCTTTTCTCTATTTTTCTTGTCCTCTGCCGCCTTTACTTTCTTGTCATCATTATCTGGACATCTCCTTTCTTTCCTTTTCTGTGAATATCTTTTAAAAATCTGACGCCATTAGCTTAGAGTCTAGTGTAGCTCTGTCCCGTGCTAAGTCTTCAGGCTTCGAGTATATATCAGCGCCAGCTTTTATTCATTCTTGAGCCTTCTGTTGAAGCGAGAAATTCTTGTTTTATCTGTGGCAGGTTTATCCGACGCCTTCTTCAAACAGGTTGCCTTGTGCCCCAGAGTTTTGCCTTGATTGTGCTCTTATCATCTTAAGGGAGAACTGTTTCTGACTTGTCCCTGTTTTGAAACTTTTTGCCGTTCCTGAGATAAATATGGGTCAGTTCAAAATTCTTGAAAATTTGATGTTACCTCTAAGGCGTCTGAAGGGTGCATTGAAGATCCTTCGGGTATGGCAGGCGAAGGGCGGGACCATCCAGCAAGCTGCTGAAACTGCTTTACCCAGGTCGTCTGGCCGGCCTCCTCCTCTGCTTGTTGTCCGGGCTCCAGAGAAGTTCTGGACTGTTGAGGGGTTGGATCTAACTTCGCCTTTTTCCACAGAGAAACAGGGAATTTCCTCGATGCCCCTGTTGTCCTCTTTTGATATAAATGGGAGTGGCGCCGGCGCTCAGCTTGTTGTTCTTTTTGGTGTGAAGTACCAGTATTATTATTCCCTTTGGTGTGAAGTACCAGTATTACGTGAGACTGGGATCTGCTGCACTCAGTCAGGTCTCCAGCGATTTTTTCGAATGTGTACTTCGCGATCTCTTCGGGGTCATAGCCTCGAAGACTTATGTTTTTCATGTGTGGTGCACGGCCGGCATACCATATCTGAGCTTGTTCGAATGTACCGTGCATCACATTTGGGTAACCGGACGTTCGCCCAGGGGAACAGTGAGAAATGCTTATGGGAATCAACTTGTTCAGTTCCCCTGTAATAGCGAGACAGATATTGGCCTTTTCTGAAAAACTCTCATTCCGAGCTACGAGAAGTCCTCCGAGCTGAAGACTAGAATAGTAGGGTAGGTGATAGTCGTAGATGAGGGAGTATCTGGATATGTAAATTCTTTAAGGATAGTCTTTCATCCCGTAGTGTAGGCCTTTGTAACGTGCTGTAATGTGCTTTTCTTTTAATGAAGTTCTTGTTCTGCTCTCATGCTTAAGCTGTTCTTTTTTTATTATGTGTGAAATACTTTAGATTGCTCGCCTTATAGTTTTAACCAACTGAGCTCTGTCCTGCTTTTTCCCGAGCTAATCTAACCTATCTGCGAGCTCTGATGAGTTGAACTCCAGATCCACTTAGTCAACTGGGCTTTCAAGTTTTTCGAACTGGACTGTCTGACCGACCTGTGAGCTCGGTCTTTACTTCGATGAATTGAGCTTTGAGTCTCCTTCATCCGTCCGGGCTCTCAGGTCATGTTGTCCGAGCTGAACTGACCGACCTGAGAATTCTGTCTTTGCTTAGTGAAATGAGCTCTGAGTTTCCTTTAGCTGGCCGAGCTCTCAAGTCATGCTGTCTGAGCTGGACTAATCCGACCTCTGAGCTCGGCTTCTGATGAGTTGAACTCTAAGCTCTCAGCTTTGTATGACTCCGAAGTGCTTTTGGCGCTTCTTTCCGATCTCCCACCCTTTGTTTAGTAGCGGTAAATCAAATCTTATAACTTTTTAAGTGATGCGCAAGTCTGACCTTTATCATGCTCCCATTTGCTTGTACTTTTGAGTCTTTTCATAACTTGCCCCTCTGTTTCCTCGGCATTTACCATAGGGATGGTAAAGTAGTAGGCTAAGTTGCTCTGACTGATGAGTTGGGCCTGTATTATGTGGGTGGCGAATGGGCTTTTAAATGATGGACTGTCATCGTATACTTGGCCCTCGATAGATGTAGAGAAGCCCAGCGATCATCCTTTTGCCCCTTTACCGTCTCGCCGGTTATTTCCTAACCGTCGAGAGGGTAAATTTCGAGAACAATTAATGATCGCACCGCTCCAAGACAAAACTGTTCAGTATCAACGCTTTGCCTCATAATAGCCTTTCTTTCTTTCTTTTCGAATTCCTTCTGTCCTTTGAAGAACTAGCTCTTGGTTGCTCTCTGTCTTCCTGCAATTCCTTCTACGTCTCTTTTTTCATCCCATCGTGTTCTCAGGTACGCTTCCTTGTTCTTCTATGGCAAGTTTAAAGCTTCCTAATGTTTTTGATCTTGAGTCGCATATTACCCCTTCCAACATAACTAATCACATTTCCCGGAGGCTTTTAGATACTCCGTTGTATCTTATTCGAGCACCTCTTCCAAATGAGAGGATAGTTCTTCCTTACCCTCGCCCTCCTGGTTTAGTGGATCCTCAGGAGGTTCGTAGCATAGTGTTTTTTCTGAAGCAGAGAGAATTTGGTCTACCGCTTCCTTTTACCCATTTCTTTGTTGAGGTTTTTGAATATTTTGGGGTAACTCCTCGAATGTTATCCCCAAATTCCATTTTATTCATGTCCTGTTTCGAGTCTATCTGTCTGGGTTGGGGTTTCGCCCCTACGGCCTGTCTGTTTGTCACTTTTTTCCGCCTGGTTAGGGCGAAGCAAAACTTCTATTACTTTTCCCCCCGTAATGGGCTGTCTCTTCTTACGGGCTACAAGGATTCTATAAAGGGATGGGTAGAGAATTTCCTTGTGGCGGAGTTGAAATTAGGGTCCTGCCGATCGTGGGATGTGGACCTGAGGTGGGGGGAGATCTTTCCGGGCTGCAACGATATGCCCGAATTGAGTCTTATTGAGCAGGTCGGGCTGCTTCGACTGACTTCCGTTGAGAGGAAGTATGATGTCGAGAGGTGTATGTTTGCGTCAAACCTTAGGGATATCCAGGACACGGGTATAGTGCTTTGTCCGGTTATTCTGTTTTTTTCTTTGCTCATGATATTAGGAAGTATGCTGACTCTTTATAACTTCTTGTTTCTCGCAGCTTCCGAGGTTAGAATGGATGGCATCAAATTCCCCAAGAATTTTGACCTGTCTCGGGAGAACATGCATGCAATTTTTGACGCCTTTGGGGATGGGCGTTCTGTAACTGAGATTGCTGCGGAGCTGGCGCAGGCCGCTTCTTCCAAGAAGATCAGCCGACCTCCTGTCAAAGCCTCTTCTCGGACTTCCAAACCGAGCTCTCGCAGCACCAAATCAGCTCGGTCATCTAGCCATGGTGGGTCGAGCTCGACCTCGACGCCTGCTGAAGGGTTTAGATCCGTTCCAGCCTCCTCAGAGGTCGTGAGGGAAACTTCCCTAGCTGTTGTGGAGCAGACCCAAGCTACTGAACAAGTGGGGCAGGGTGCCGTTCGTTCTACTGAGGAGGCGTTAGGGGGGAAATTTAAGTCCCCTGTTGAAGATAAGGAGATCTCTAGGACAGGGATGGAGATCATCCTCCTGGAGGATCAAAGCCCGGAGGTTTCTGGTGAAGGTGCCCCTGCCCCTGTGAGGACTGAGCCTGAGGGATCTGAGGGTGTCCCCTCAAAGACTGGGGGCAAGCGTCCGACCCCTTCTGGAACGCCCGTCCCATCTCCTGCTCGGAAAAAATCCCGGACTGCTGTGGGTCCTTCCCCACCTCTTCCTCCCATTGGGAAAGGGAAGGGTGTTTCTGCTGTTCCTTCGTCGTCCCCTACTGACAACATTCTGGACCTGTCAAGCATTTCCTCGGAGTCTCCGGCCTCCGCTGTTGCCGTACTTCTCCGGGAACGGATGTTCGGCGGGATAACAGAGGCTTCGGATCCTCGTCTTCTGGCCCTGACTGGTCACTTGGCCAGTTCTACCAAGGAGCAGGTGTCCTTCCAATCTCGCTCTCGTGAGGAGCTCGGATCCACGATTGGAGAAATGCTGCTGATGGTAAGTTATTTTGTCACCTTTCTTTGAGTTTGCTTTGTTTCTTTTCTTGACAATTGTTCTTCCGTACTAGGTGTTAGGCCTGGTTATGGAGGTGGATGCCCGTGATCTCTCTCTCCGGGAGTCCGTGGACCGCCGGATCGAGGAAGCGCGTCGTGATGAGAACCTGACTGCCACCAGCGACGCGAGGGGCCACCTGGCAGCCGCCCGGGAGCAGATCCAGTCTCTCCGAGTGGAGTTGCATTCTGCCCTGGAGGCCTCTAAAAGAGCTGAGGACAAAGCAGTTGAGGCGGCAGAGCATAGCAAATCCCTGGAGTCAGAGCTATCTCGTACTCGCAGAGTTCTCCAGGAGTCTGATGAGAGGGCAGCTGAAGTGGAAACTCGTTGTGTAGAGGTTGTAAAACAGCTGTCCTCTATGACGACGACCCTTCAGGAGAGGGATGAGGCTGTAAGCCAAAGGGCTGAGGTCCAGCGCCAACATGAGGCCTTAAAGGCTGATTTTGAGGGGCTTCAAGCTCACCTGAGTGAGGTGAAGGCTCAGAAGGAAAGTGCCCTAGCCCGGGTGGAGGTCCTTGAGCAGGAATTGGGCACAAGTTCTGAACGTATCAAAGATCTGTCTTCATCGGCTGAAGAGTTCAACCTTCGCCAACAACAGCTGAAGAATGAAGTCAGGGCTTTGGAACGTAAATGTTTAGCCCTGCTTGAGGTGGTAAAGTATGCAGAAGGGAAGGCTCAGCTGAAGCGTGAACAGTATATAGCGGAGTATCAGGAGTCTGATGAGCTGAAGGTTAAAATTGATCAGGCCTGTGAAGCTCATCTTCAGGACTACAAAGACTCTTCTGAGTTTAAGGAATTTGAGGCTGAGGCTTGTGAAGAACACCTTGATGAGTATAAAGCGTCTGGTGAGATGAAAAAGGCTATCCTTGATAAGGCCTACCGCATGTATGTAACTGGCTACAATCGTGGTTTAAGAGAAGCTAGACAGGCTCCTGATGTTCCTTTGGCCAAGCTTCGGAGGCGCGAAGTGGACTCAGATGGCGAGTCAGTGCTATACGGGGAGGATGATTGCCCTTTGCCCCGAGGAGATTCTCGGAGGAACATAGACCGGCCATCTGAGTCTTTGTCAGAGGAATCTGAGGTAGGGTCGGAGGAAGATGATCTTGATTCTGAGAAAGACGGCCTCCACCCTAGGTCAGAAGTGGCCCCTACTATTAATGTTGAGAGCTCTGGCCCCAGGGACACCGAGCTTCCTTCGGGGATGGTTGTAAATAGAGATAATGCAGGTGAGGGTGTTCTTACTGATGTAAGTCCTTTAAGGACTATTTATCCTCCTTCCTCGCCGGAGAAATAAATTGTAATAGTTAGTAATGCAATATTAGTTTCTTTCTTGTTTTTCATATTTCTTGACATTTATCTCTACTCTTTGTAAACTATATATTTTCATTCAGAAGCTCTGAATTAAGCTTAAGTTGCGAGCTCAGCTCTTAGCTGATGATTTGGGAGATCAAGTCTCGTACCTTTTTAATGACAACTATCATGTCAGTTTTTGGCTTTTAGTCCTGCTTTCTGCACTGTGACTTCGTATATTTGTTTCAGATAAATTGATTTAGGCTTTGATTATAGCCTTTTTTATCCTTCTAAGGATATCTTCATTTATGAGTCCTGCTATGGAGGGAGCTCGGCCGTTCTCTTTGGCCTTCGTATCTGGATCCTTTAAGGATATAAGTCTACCCGAGTTGAGGGCTCGGTCGTGGGCCTTTGCTAACATCGGTCCGAGCTGGGAGTTCGACCTTGAGTGTCGTAAGAATATAAGTCTATTCGAGCTGGGAGCTCGGCCTTTTTTTTTTTTTTTTTTTTTTTTTTTGGGAGGCTCTTAAGTCCTTTACCGACCTATTTTCGATTCTAGGAGATCTTACGGGATCCTGGTTTTCTTTCCGGGACGACCTCGGGGCCTCGCCGGTTGTTTTTGTCTCTAGGAGATCTTACGGGATCCTGTTTTTTCTTTGAATTTCCGGGACGACCTCGGGGCCTCGCCGGTTGTTTTTGTTTTCAGGAGATCTTACGGGATCCTGTTTTTTCTTTGAATTTCCGGGACGACCTCGAGGCCTCGCCGGTTGTTTTTGTTTCCAGGAGATCTTACGGGATCCTGTTTTTCTTTGAATTTCCGGGACGACCTCGGGGCCTCGCCGGTTGTTTTTGTCTCCAGGAGATCTTACGGGATCCTGTTTTTTCTTTGAATTTTCGGGACGACCTCGGGGCCTCGCCGGTTGTTTTTGTTTCCAGGAGATCTTACGGGATCCTGTTTTTTCTTTGAATTTCCGGGACGACCTCGGGGCCTCGCCGGTTGTTTTTGTTTCCAGGAGATCTTACGGGATCCTGTTTTTCTTTGAATTTCCGGGACGACCTCGGGGCCTCGCCGGTTGTTTTTGTCTCCAGGAGATCTTACGGGATCCTGTTTTTTCTTTGAATTTCCGGGACGATCTCGGGGCCTCGCCGGTTATTTGTACAAAATTCAGGCTCATTGGCCTTACTGTCGCTTCGTCATCTCAGCTGGTTTTTGTGCCTAACTGAGGTCTTGTTTGCGAGGGATCTTTCTGAGCCCTGTTCTTTTCTTTATCATGAAAAATGTTTTTTCACAAAGATAATCACATTGTATAAACAATTTTCATTTATTCACATTTGTCAAAATGCGATGTTTTTTTCTTTACAAATATTTCAAGGAAAATACCTTTTTAAGTGCTGGATGTTCCAAGCATGGGGCTCGGGGTTTCCTTGCATATCTTCAATTCGGTATACCCCGGGCTTAACCACTTTTGTCACCTTGAATGGACCTTCCCAGGTCGGTGCTAGTTTGCCTGCAGCTGCTCTTTTTCCGGTAGCTTCCAGGTTTCTTAAAGTCAGGTCTCCCACCTTCAAGCTTCTTTCTCTGACCTTTTGATTGTAATATCTTGCTGCTCGTTGTTGATAAGCAGTAGTTCGGACTTGGGCTTCTTCCCTAACTTCTTCAAGAGCATCTAGGTTGCTCCTTAATTTGTCCCCATTAGCGTTCTCACTAACGAATTGAACTCGATGAGTGGGGATCTGCAATTCAACTGGGACTACAGCCTCTGTGCCGTATGCAAGTGCAAACGGGGTTTCTTGAGTGGGCGCTCTGGGAGTGGTTCGGAGTGCCCATAGAGTGCTATTGAGCTCTTCTGCCCAATTCTCCTTTGCGCCATTCAGCCGTTTTTTTAATCCTTGAAGGATAGCTCTATTAGTGACTTCCGTTTGGCCATTAGTCTGAGGATGAGCCACGGAGGAGAACTTGTGCCATATGCCCATGTTCGTCGTGAAGGCTCTGAAAGTGCTGCAGTCAAATTGTCTGCCGTTGTCTGAGATAAGTACTCTTGGTATGCCAAATCTGCAGATGATATGTCCCCATACGAAATCTATCATCTTGCGAGCTGTGATTGTGGCTATTGCTTCTGCCTCTGGCCATTTCGAAAAATATTCCACAGCCACCACTACGAATTTCCTTTGCCCCGTAGTCTTGGGGAAAGGTCCCAGGATGTCAATTCCCCATTGTGAGAAAGGCCATGGACTGGATATGCTTGCTTGAGGAGTGGCAGGGGTCCTGATGGCATTAGCAAATCTCTGACATACGTCACACCTCCGGACAAATTCGTCTGCTTCTTTTTTAACAGTGGGCCAGTAGTATCCTTGCCTGAATATTTTGTTAGCTAATGTCCCTGCTCCCTCGTGAGCTCCACATAGGCCTCTATGTATTTCCTCCATTACCTTTGCAGCTTCTTCCGGACTCACACACCGGAGCCATGGGCTGGATTTCCCTTTTCTGTATAAAGTTCCCCTTATTACTTGGTAATTGGCAGCTCGAGCTGCTATCTTTTTGGCTTCAACTTTATCTTCGGGGAGTTCGCCCTTTTCCAAGTATCTCAAGTATGGAGTCATCCAAGTTGGGCTCTGCTCCACCTGCAGTACTGTATATATTTTCTTGAAAGCAGGTGTGCTGACATGCTGTATGTAGACTTCATCAGGGAGCTGCTCTAACTCTTCTTTGGTCAGCCGACTAAGCAGGTCTGCCTCCTCATTTTCATCTCGAGGTATCCTCTGAAATCTCGTAAATACTCCTCGGCGCGTGAGGTCGGCTTCCACAGCTTTTACTTTATCAAGATAACTCTGCATGATGGGATCTCTGGCCTGATATATTCCCGTCACCTGGTTGATCACCAGCTGAGAGTCACTATTTACTTCGAGGTCGGTTACCCCTATTTCCAAAGCTACCAACATTCCGTTCACCAAGGCTTCATATTCGGCCACATTATTAGAAGTTTTGAATTCTAGCCGTAAGGCATAACATACTTTGAAGCCCTCCGGCCCCTTAAGTATTATCCCAGCGCCGCTGCCCTCAGAGCCTGATGCTCCGTCTACATATAGCTTCCAGCTGGACTCTTGGGAAAGCTCTCCCTCTCCTTCTTTGCTTGGTATCTCCGAGGATGATCCTTCCTTCTCCTTGTTGAATGAGCATTCTGCTATGAAGTCAGCCAGCGCTTGAGATTTTATAGCTGTCCGAGGTCGGTACTCCAGGCAGTAAGGGCTGATTTCCACGGACCATGCTAACATCCGTCCTGAAGTTTCCGGCCTACGTAGGATCTTCTTTAACGGTTGGTCCGTCATCACAACTCCTTGGTGGCCTTCCAGATAAACTTTGAATTTCTGGACTGCTAACAACAAGGCATACGCCAATTTTTCAATGTTCGAGTATCTGACCTCAGTGTCTCTGAGTACCTTGCTGACGTAGAAAACAGGTTTCTGCTTCCCTTCTTCCACTCTTACTAGTACTGCGCTGACTGCTTGCTCTGAGGCTGCCAAGTATATCAAGAGTTCTTCCCCTTTTACGGGGCTGCTGAGCACGTGAGGTGAGCTGAGGTATTCCTTAAGTTCTGTGAAGGCTTTTTGGCAGTCTTCTGTCCATTCAAAATTCGGGACCTTCCTCAATTTTTTGAAGAATGGCAAACACTTTTCTGCCGACCTTGACATAAATCGATGAAGCGCCACTACTCTCCCAGTTAATCTCTGGACGTCCCTTACACAGGTCGGCTCTGGCATATTCAATATGGCTTCCACTTTCTCTGGATTGGGTTCAATGCCTTTTCCACTCACCATGTACCCCAAGAATTTTCCTCCCCTGATGAAGAAAGCGCACTTTGCTGGATTCAGCTTCATCCTGTATTGATCTAACACCCCAAATATCTCCCTTAAATCCGTTATATGTTGTTGAAAAGTTGAACTTTTAACCACCATGTCATCCACATACACTTCTACATTCCTGCCGATCTGATTTTTAAAGATTTTATTCATTAATCGTTGGTAAGTTGCCCCGGCGTTTCTTAATCCGAAGGGCATAGCTCTGTAGCAGTAAGTCCCGTCTTCAGTTATAAATGAGGTCTTCTCCTCATCCATTTTTTCCATTGGGATTTGGTGGTAACCAGACATAGCATCCAAAGAAGACATATAATCAAAACCAGCCGTTGAGTCGACCATCTTATTAATATTGGGGATGGGGTAACAATCTTTAGGGCAGGCCTTATTCAGGTCGGTAAAATCTATACACATCCTGTATTTGCCATTGGCTTTTTTGACTAACACAGGATTTGCCAACCACTGTGGGTACATAACCTCCCTAATAAAGCCTGCCTCTTCTAGCTTCTGCACCTCTTCCTGGGTAGCCTGCTGCTTCTCTCTTCCCACTACTCTCTTCTTTTGCTTTACTGGTCTAGCCTCGGGGAGGACATTCAATTGGTGTGTCATCACTTTGGGGTCAATTCCCGGCATGTCTGAGGGCTTCCATGCGAAGGTCGGCGAGTGAATTCGGATCAGGGCCATGGCTTCACCTTTTTGTTCTTTGGTGAGGCCGGCATTGAGACTGAAGACCTTACTCGTTTCTTCTTCTGATAGGGAGAAAGTCTCCAGCTCTCCAACGGGCTCTGTCCGGGCTTCCTTTGTCTCATCCCTGACCTCCAAAACTTCCGAATCAAGCGCTTCTCCGGTTGAGTTCGGTTCCGTCACTGTGGCCAAGTATACTGCCCTTGCTTCCTCCTGGCTTCCCCGGACCATTCCCACTCCTCCTTCCGTTGGGAACTTGAGTGCCAGATACCTGATGCTAGTGACAGCTTCGAAACTGAACAATGCCGGCCTCCCCAAAATCGCATTGTAGCTCAGTGGGAGTTTGACCACCAAGAACACCTCATAATGGGTGCGAGCTTTGGGTGCTTCTCCCAAGGTAAGGGCCAGCTTCACCTTCCCTTCTACAAGTACCGGTGCTCCTCCGATCCCTTTGATGGGTGACTGATCCCGAACCAGCTGTTCCTCTGGGATTCCCATCTGCTGGAAAACCCGATATGGCAATAAGTTAACCTTACTCCCATCATCCACCAGAACCTTCTTCACCCGAAAATTATGGATGACTGCTTCAATGACAAGCGCGTCATCATGGGGCATCTGAATGCCCTGTGCATCCTCCGAAGAGAAAGCGATGGTCATGGGAGAGTGTTCAACGATCTGCATAACCTCGCCATTACTGGTCTCCCCTTTTCGGTTTCTCTTCTTTCCTCGACGGTTCATCCGTCCTCCAGTTCCTCCAACAATCATATTAATAGTCCCACTGGACCCATCATTCACTGGTCCAGCTCCAGTTCTCCTGGGCATCTGGGCTGCCGGACCGGGTTGAGGCCTCTGCCCCTCCGGTTTCTTCACAAAATTTTTGAGATGCCCCCTTTTTATCAATCTTTCAATCTCCACGATTAACTGAAAACAGTTATTTGTATCGTGGCCATGCGTCCGGTGGTACTGACAATACTTGTCAGGATTCCTCTGATCTGCTTCCGACTTCAAAGGTTTGGGCCACTGGAGAAACTCCTTATCCTGGACAGCCATGAGCACCTCGGCTCTGAACGCATTTAATGGAGTCGGTTTCTCCGGGACCCAAGGAGGGAGCACTCTTGGTTCGAGAACCCGAGGAGGAGGAGGCCTTTGATCCCTTCTTTCCCAGGCCTGCTTGTACGGCTCAGGCCTTTTTCCACGCTTCTTCTCGTGTTTCTCCGACCTCCCCTCCTCCGGGGCTTTCTCTTTTCCTTCCCCCCCTTTGGCAAATCTACTCGTTACTAAGGCGTCATCCTGCCTTATATACTTTTCCGCCCTCTTCATCAACTCGGCCAGTGAGGTCGGAGGTTTCCTGCTCAGAGAACCAAAGAACTCGGCAGAGGTTGTTCCCTTTTGCATGGCCTCTACCGCCCTTCCTTCGTCAAGCTCGGGAATCTGCAGGGCCTCCGTATTGAAACGGGCGACATACTCTCTGAGGGATTCACCAGCTTTTTGTCTCACTGTTTCCAGATAGCTCGTCTTCCTATCTGCTGGCACCCCGGCTACGAACCGGCTAATGAAGCGGGTGGCCAGATCTCCGAAACTTTTAATGCTTCCGGCCTCCAGGCTGTTGAACCATGCCCTCGCTGGCCCCGAGAGCGTTGTTGGGAACACCTTACACATCAGAGCATCTGACAGAGTTTGCAACTCCATGAAGGTCTTATAGTTTATGACATGCTCTCTCGGGTTACCAGCTCCATTATAGGCCGCCATCGGCGGCATCATAAACTTTTTGGGAACGGTCTCCTGCTGCATTAACTTTGAGAAGGGAGAAGAAGTAGGCAAGGAGGTTTGACTCTGATCTTTCTTACCTAGCTCGGCTAGGAGCTGCTCCTTCAACCTTTTCAGCTTTTGGTTCATTTTCTCGTCTTCCGGGCTGGATCTTTTGCCCAAACTGCATTCTTCCTCCTCTGTTTCAGTTCCCGTTTCTCTGGTTGTTTCGGCAGAATAGTCGTTCACCTCTTCATTTTCTATCAACTCTCTTGCCCTTCGCCCATGAATTCGGGCCTCCGGTTCTTCCTCTTCTCCAGCATCGTGGTTGTTAATTCGGAGGCGGGCAGAGGTAGGTTGGGGTTCATCGGTTCTGGGTTCCTCCACTACTGGGAGTGCGTTTACTGGGGTGCTAAGTCCCCTTTGTTGCATTATCTGGCCCAACCAGTGAGCAGTGGTTTGTAGCTGGAGAGGTCATGGTGGGAGTATTCCCTGCCAGGCTTGGCGATGGATTAAGAGAAATAGGTGTTTGGTTATTCAACGTTGTAGGGCTAGAAAAGGAGAACTGCTGCCCATCTTGGGCAGAGCTCAGGTCATTTGGAATATTAAGGTTACTGTCTTGGTGGTTTGCCATCGTGGATCTCAGTGGGTTTTGAAAGTGAAAACTCCGGTGATGAAAAGATCTCCTTCGTTTCCCACAGACGGCGCCAATTGATGATCTGAGATCCAATGGAATAGGGTTTTACAAGGGTTTTGTATTACTGAATAAGGCCTGAATTTCCTGAGGAGGGGACTCCTCTTTTATACATTGTCTTGCTTGCCGGTGACGTGTAAAGGTCTCTCCAGGATTGGGCCACGCGTCTCTGCCATGCGGATTCGGAGGTACTAGGGTATCAGCCGCCTGCTCCATGCGTAACGGCTTCTGATTCTCCTCGTGCGTACGTTCAAGCGGATCTCCCAAGCTGTCTGGTGAATATTATTCCGGATCCTGGGCTGGGCTGAGAGTTGGGCCGGATGCTAAGCCTGGGTAGAGAGGGTCGGCTTCGTGCGGGCCGGGCCAGCTTGAGGAAGATGGGCCGAGCCCGGCCTTGAAGGTTGGATGAGCCAGGCTTGTTATGCATATCAGGTGTGTGGACCCCTACATCGTGGGCCTTGGGCTGTGGTCAAGCCCCTGGTCCGGGGTGAAGGAATCCAGCGGTCATCAATAGTGTTTTCAAATTACACATTTCTTCTGTTTATTCCTTTTCTGTTTCCCTGATTTGGAGACTTTATGGCTTTTTGCTTCTATTGCTTTCCTTCCTTTCATCGGTCAATGTCCTTGTGTTTCAGGAAAATAAAAAAAAAAACAGAAAAGTACTAATTTCAATAATAGCTTTATTTATGGCGTTCATGTATTGAGCTGATGGGGTTGTTTTTCACGTCCTGTTGGGTTCGGTTGTTGGTTCCGTGTCATGATATTGCTTATAATCTAATCCTTCATTGAGTTGATGAGGCATATTCGTCAATAAACATAGTTTTCCAATTTTCAAAAACATGCAAATCAAAGTTATATTCCTGAAAGTTAAGATTCTTATCTATGGGAACTTATTTTAAACCTTTTAATTGCCGATTGCCAACAGTTTTACCACACTGGCTAAACTACATCAATGTTCTGAGTTTAAGAACATTTTATCTTCATAATGAAAGAATTTTTCTATTCTCCTTCTCATCTGATCAGTACAGCTTCTTGAATTTGACCAGCGCCCCCAGAAATTATTGTGCTGGTCTGCGACATAACCTCTGCCACTGAACACTTTCCTGTTATTGCACAACATTTCAGTTTTGGTTTTCAGGCAAGACAAGGTTAATGGGGCAAGGGATAAATCAGGCATAGCCAGCAGTGGCTCACAGATATAACTTTACCTCCATGCCATCATACTCGTAGCGAACCACAAAGATGCACCCACAGTCCCTTGCATCATGTGATCGCCTCTGGACTCCTACCACATGGGCATCACAGTAGACTGCTAGTTCTTGGCGTTCCTGTAAACCAGGCATGAAGGCCCAAGCAAAGACCGAAAAATTCAAAAGAAAAGTATTAAATGCTGAAAGGATGGAAATAATAGAGCATGGCATGATTCAAAATGGCAATATAACTGTATAAGTACTTCAATGAGTAAATATGGATGTATGCATCTGTTCCTAGGTCCTCTCCCATAAAGATTCTATCTCTTTGTTTGCTTAAAGAAAGTGCTGTGCGTTCTGTAAATGTCAACTTCCATGTCGGCTCCCGCACTTCCAGTTTAGGTCATGTCAAAGACATTGGCTTTATTCCAAAATCAAAGATTTTCCTTGAAACCTAGCTTTTCAACGTGAGAAATAGAAAGGTACCCGAAAGCACAGTACAAGATCTCCAACTTTCACCCTGTGGCATTCTGAAGGTTCTAAAGGAATAGATCGCTCACGCACTGCCTTCTTTACATTCACCCACTCATCATCTGTATTACGGAATCCAGCAAATCGTACACGTGCTTCCTATATCACAGAAAAAGATTCAAAATCTTCCTTGGGTTGAATGCAAAATAATTACTACAAGGCAAGAAATTCCAATCAGCTATGCACAGCATCTTTCTGAGCAGAATCCCATAAAAATGAATGCACCCCGGGAATCTAAAAGAGTTGATATTAATTGCGAAAATTATGTCAGAATCAGAAGTTAGAACTATAGAATACTCTTACAAGTTCACCAGTGTAAAGAACTCTGTAGCTGAGGAAAGCACTAACATCATACCTGAAGAAAGAAATTTTTGACAAAAACGAGAGTTTAATATAGAAGTATGATATGGCCGTGAATTTTAAAATTTGTTATGCTGTGGCCAAAAAGAATTTCTTCATGCAGCCAAACAAACACTTAAAGATGAAGCATAACTGGTAAATTGCTTTAGTAAATCAGTAATATATATGAACTGACCATAAATTTGTCTACTCTCAGACCCTATGAAAGACTAGATATATATATAGCCATCAAAAAGTTAAATAAATCAGAAAAAATGATGACGCAATGTCATATTCCCAACATCCATCTTGCATGGTAGGAAATATATTATCCCACCTTTGAGAAAACAATGTGAAGAGATCTCAAAATAACATCTTTAAAACATTGTATAGCTTTTAAATGGATGCTAGTTTGTACTTCATGCTAAAAGTTTCACATTTCTATATTAGAAGATGCATTCTCACCAAGCATAATCTCTTGACGATTTAGCTTCAAATGTCAAGTCTGAAAGATCAGTGACTTTTTTAACTGCATAAAGTTTCACATTTGCCAAGTTTTAATTGAATCCAGAAAGAATTGCATTGAAAAGTTATAAATGCATCTAGAAAGACAGAAGTATCTAACTTTTACAACTGCAGTAACATGCATCTATAGCAATGCAGGCAGAATTTTTGCTGTTCATGACTGCGACTAAACATTCATTGCAGGACATGAATACTGAATAAATATTGTTTGGTACCTAATTTATGATTGAAACACAATGCAATAGGCGTTCCATAAATAACTAATGCAGATGACCGGTGTATAGTAGCAAAATTGATCCAAGGATACGGCACAAAGGAGAAATAACCTACCAGTTGGCCCAAAAGTGAACTGGGAAAAGATAGAGATACATATAGAATATCACGAAGAAAAAACTTTTTGAAAGTGAGAGCAAATTACTGAAAGTTATATAACAGGATGCAAAGGACAGTGCAGATAGAATATATTATGGCAGGTGAAAACATGCAAATTCACTTACACCACCAGAATAATTAGCTGGCAAATAGAAAAGTTATTTGTGTTTGACAGAAATACATTCCAGCTGGAGAAAATGATGGGGGGTTAACATTTGGTATCCAAAATTCAGGAAATTAACTTGCCGGCAGAGGATGCTATTTGGGATTCTCATATTTGTTCAACTAATGAGAGGAAGTGCCTGAAATTTATTCCAAGTTTCAGCATTTTCACATTCTTCGGGACACAAATATGCTCAACCGGAAGGTATTGTCAAATATAGAAGAAAGCAGTGGAAATGGAGAGAGGAAGAATCCAGAAGTCAGCAAATTGGAGGGAAATGAAGTTGGCTAGTTTTGCAGGGAAAAGGAAGTAGTCAGAGAATCTGTTGGAGGCAGTTATTGTAGTCAAGCGTATAAATAAGAGAATCAATAACAAGATTACCTTTTTCTCTCTCAATTCTATTTTCTCCTCACCTAAATCTGTCTATTCTCTTCTCACCTAAATCTATTCTTCTCCTTCTCATCTCTATTTTTTCTTCCTTTTCATCCCTATTTCCTATTCTCAGTTCCTGTTCTTGACAAAAGTCTACTCAAAGTTACTTGCAAAATGATAAAACTTTTCCCCCAAACAAATGCTATATCCATAAGCATGAAATGTTTTGATTTTACAAGTTTATTTAGGCCAAGATTAGTGGGTACAGGCAACTGTATTTAGTTCTATGCAGGGGATCAAGAAATTTTTGTGATAATTATTATAGAGATACCACTATATGCATCTAATCATAGAGAAAGATTCCTAAACAGAATATATCTGCAACAAGCTTAGATATGGTTCCCTCATGCAATTAAAAGAAAGACCTTTAGACTTTTGAAAAGTTTCAGAAGCATCATTTGGAAAAGTTGCATCAGTAAGAGTTGCATCAGAAAGATCAACAAATAGTTTCAGAGCCACAGATGGAGGAGCGACTTTAAGCAGTGATTCCTTTTGTCTATCTTCAAACCAACTTTGCACCTACACCACAATAAGAGCAAGATAGAAGTTACTAAAGGCTCAACCAGGAACAAATCTAAGAAGGGCCAAACATCTTATTTATGTTATTGAGAGGATCAACTTTATAAGGAAAAAACAAATGTATATATGAACATCAGATACATGAAGTTAACGTTTTGCAAGGTTTAAGAACTCTAGGGGAAGGCTTTTGAGACCACTGCCCCTCCTAGCCCTCTCCTTAGATCCGTCCCCAGAATCAACTGGCTCAACGATTAAAAAAAAAAAGTTATATTGGAAATTTAAAGTAAATAAGGACCTGTTCCCATGTTGTTGCTGGCTTTCCAGCACGATTTGGCGCGAAACTGAGAAACATATATAATGTCTTAATTAAAGAAATATTTCTCAAAAGATCATGGCATATATGAATCTAGAAATTCCTTAAACTTGAGGCTCTAGTAAGAATTGCCGAAATGAACCTCACCTAAAGCTTGTTGCAAGCCTTTGGCAAAAATCTGGATCTAATGCTTCTGCCCCTATCTCCTTGTATATATTCTCCATTTCCACTATCTTCCATCATATGCAAAATTGCACACAGGTTAGTTGGATAGCCCAAAATATAAGTTGTTATCAATGGTAATTGGAATAGCTAATGCGGGATACAAATTTACTGAGAAAGCTTCAACTCAGCCCTATAAATTTTCGGAACTAGCCATGGTATCCTCTAGTTACATTAGCACAAAATACAACCACCTATCAGCTGGCTATTGAGAAAACAATAACGCCAAGTAAAACCATAATCATCTAACAGGATAAAAAAAGGCAAATCAAAACCCAGCGAAAAGGAAATAAAAAGAAAGGGTCGAGTTGGATTGCACCTCGGCAAGTGTGAATTCTGCAAGCAAATCCATTGCTGGAGCGATCCGTCGATGAAATGCTAGAGAGATTGCGTTTGTCTCTGCGATTTTGTCAAGGTTTTGCTGTCCCTAGCTGAGGTTTTCGTACTTCAGTACTTGACGGGCATGGCGTTGCTTATGGCCCACGAGACACCAGCACGAGTTAAAATTGATTTTCTTTTTTCCTTAAAAATCTTTGCACATTATTTTTTTTTTTCACATGCAAAGAGAATGCATTATAAAGCTGTAAAGCAATGAAAGTTACACATGTATAAAAGTTGAGAAAATTATGAAAATTATTTAAAAAAAAAATATTACGTTAGAGAAAATTTAACTGTCAACTCCACAAAGCTATTAATTTAAAATTTATTTTTTAAAAAAATTATTTGTTTAGCTCTAATATTATTAATTTTAAAATATTAGGTAGTAAAATCTAACTACATATATATTCGATTTCAAAAATTTTCACTCTCAAATATTTTTATGTTAACGTAAATTCTAAAGATGTGAAATATTAAAATCGATAATACATTAAAATTTTTATAATTTTGTTACTCTTTCGTATATATTTTTTATGAATTAAATTTAAATTTAGAATTTATCATAATCTTACTTTATATATTATATTTATCATTTTTATATTAATAATGTATAAGATTTACTCCATGAAAAAAGCTCATTTATTAGTGAGAGTGAATTGCAAAAACTTTCTTAAATAGTTGTATGGTAGATAAGTTAATCTATATTTTTAGAAATTTTTTTTTTGGAAATAGAGATTGAGATAATAAAATTTAAAATTTCTCAGAAATTTCTTAAAATGTTCTTAAATTTTGATTGATTTATTTATGGCTGTTAATTTTAATTTTAAAACTAAATTCATATAAAAAGAGGAATTTTTTTAAAGATAGATGGACAATTAAAATTATCATAATTTTATTATATATATATATATACATTAATTGATTATATACAACAAGAAACGAATATGGTTTATACTCAATGAAAAAAACTCATTTATGAGAGTGAATTGCAAAATTTTTCTCGAATAGTGATACGATTAATAAGTTAATCTAGATTTTTAAAAATTCATTAGAATGTCTTTAAATTTTAATTTTATTAAATATTTTCATTTTAATATTTATTTATAAAATTAAATATATATTAAAATATGAAATTTTCCGTAAATTAAATCTTTTCATCACGAGCCATAATCTCTTAACTTTACTAAATTTTAGGCATATTAATTGGTGCCGTCTATGAAAAACGAATGAAGATTATTCAATCAACAGGACTTTTTTAAATATAAATCCACTGAGATCCACCATGACAAATCAAGCAAACAGTCCGTCGACGCCCATTATAAATGAAAATCCAATTTTCGAAACCGAAAATCCTCGAGGCTTTCCTATGACGATATTTCCATTCCCACCACTCAAATATTACCAAACACACTTTTCACCAGCAACCCCACTCCAGCAAATACCATCCCACAAACACACATATTCAATCAAGATTTGCAAGCAATGTCCATACAGCTGCAATAAACGATAATGTGGATGAATCAAATGATGCAGCAACGGGGTCTCACCCCACCCATGACCACAAATCCAACACCCCTCATAACTCCTAATCAAGCGCCTACGCTAACCTTTATCTCAGAAATCAAAAGTCATGACCAAATTGCCATGATACACTTGATCTAGAGAAGAAGAGAAGGTGAGTCAGTCAGAGAACCTCTAGCCAAGTCCATAAGTCGCACGGTGAGAACATAGATGGAGAAAGACACTGACAGACTAGAGAGGTACGAAGTAAAAAGTGAAGAAGAGAGCACCAGTTCGAAAGCTCCCATGGTTAGCGAAAAATCAGCATAAAAGATGAGGGAGTAGCGGAGAAGCTGAAAAAACTGAAGGAAGAATTGTTGGCGGAGTTAAAGAACCAATTAGGAGCCCACACAAGCCTAAGAATAACTTTTATGTTTGTAGCCCGTATCCAGGAAGAGACTATCCCCAAGAAGTTCCAATTATCAACCATGGGTGCATATAACAACACAAGCAATCCCAGGGACCATGTTATCAACTATAAAACTTTCATGGAGTTACAAACTCGCTCTGATGCCTTACTCTGTAAAGTGTTTCCCACCACCCTTACTAGTGTAGCCCTGACCTGGTTCAATAATCTAAAAGCAAAAAGTATCAAGACCTTCTATGACCTAGCCAGCTCGTTTATGGAGAGATTCATAGCTAGCATCCCAACCTAGAGGAAAATGAGTTATTTAGAGTCGGTTAGGCAAAAGAAAGATGAGATCCTGCGGGAGTATGTTGCCCATTTTAATGCAGAAGCCCTCCAAATCCCTAACTTGGATGAACCTAGAGCAGTGGAGGCAATGCAAAAAGGGACTACATCGATGGAGTTCTTTGGGTCCTTAAGCAGAAAACCACCATCCACATTAGCCAAACTCATGCGGAGAGCAAAAAAGTATATCAGACAAGATGATGCCCTCATGACCAGTCGATTCGCTCGAGAGTCCCAAGAGAGGGACCATATGAAAAGTCGACTGAAAGATCGAAGGAAGAAACAAGTAGATCGGAGGCCTGATCAAAGTGTTAGGGCTTAAAATAGATACTGGGACAGTAGGGAACTTGATTGTCAACCTAGGCCCCCTCCTCATCGAGACATTACTCCCTTGAATGTCTCCATGGCAGAAGTATTGGTTGTCATACAAGACAAGAACCTGATCACATGGCCACAACCTCTACGGTTAGACCCCAGGACAAGAGACCCTGTAAGAATCAACTACTTGCTTAGAGCTGTCAGCTTGCACCGCGTCCCATATCGAAAAATTAAGGTAATTTCGAATTGTATATAATAGCTAGCACGAAACTAATAAATAATTTTAGTTAACTATTTTGGCTCAAGTAGAAAGTGGGTCCAAAAGTTATTTGAACCAGTTTGGGCCAGGCTGTTTCAGACCCTAACCAGTATTACCAGTTTCACAAAACTAATGGTCACGACACGAATAACTGCTACTGGTTGAGGAATGAAATAGAAAAGCTAATTAAGAGGGGCCATTTGAAGAACTTTGTGAAGAAAGAGACAGCACTAGGAGGCAAAACAGAGGAGAGAAGGCAACCCATTAGGGAAAGGGCAGTAAGTCCCATAAACGATGGATCCAGTAGGACCATAAAAATGATAGTGAGGGAAGAGACAAAGCAACCCATCCGGGCAAACAGAAAAAGAAGACAAGGTGGCAAGCTAAAAGAAGTGAAAGTCATACAAATCACTAAGCATATTCCAGGGATAGTGAGTTTTCAGCAGCCAACAGGGAAGGGGTCGAGATGTCGCATGATGATGCGCTGGTGGTAGAGGCTATTATTCACAACTTCAGAGTTCAAAAAATTTTGGTAGAGGATGGAATCAAGGTGAATCTCTTGTCGCATCAAATTTTTAAAGCCGTGAGATAGCAGACAAAAATATTATCAAAGATCAGGCACCGGTGAAAGGCATAGGCGGAGTGCAAGATCAAGTTGTTGTTGGCTTTAGGAGCACCGCCAACCATCCGGACCCAATATGTCCAGTTTCTCATAGTCAAATTACTTCTGGTCTATAATGTAATCCTAGGCCAATCAGTTTTATATGATTTTGAGATAGCTACAAGCATTAAATACTTATGCATGAAATTTTCACTGAAGTTGGGTGGCTATTGTGAAGGAAAGGTAAGAAGAATCCCGATTGGTATACCTGACAACTATAGCCAAAGAGGAAAATGAAAAGATACACCCGGAGGTTATGGAGGTCAGGGATGAGGAAAAGGAGCAAAAAACCCAACCTACAGGAGAGCTCGATAGTTTTGTTTTAAATGAAGAAGAACCAGATAAAGTTTTCAACATGAATATAAACCTGATAGAAGAGCAGAAGATGGCTGTGAAAGCCCTAATCTATGGTCATGCTAACAATTTCGCCTGAAAACCAGCTGACATGCCAAGAATCGACCCTTAGGTCATGTCACACTAACTGAATGTGCAACCAGATGCAAGATCGATAAGATAGAAGAAGAGGATGTACGGGGCGGAAAAAAGAGAAGCTATGAGGACTGAAGTAGATAAGTTGGTAGAAGCTAATTTTGTAAGGGAAGTGACTTATCCTAAATGGTTAGCTAACTCGTCCTTGTAAAAAAAATCCAATGAAAAATACCATATATGTATAGATTTCACTGACCTAAATCAGGCCTGTCCGAAATATTATTATCCCTTGCCTAATATTAATAAATTGGTCGATGCTACGACCAGATTTGAGTATTTATCTTCTTTAGATGTAATGTCAGGCTATTATCAGAATCCCATGCACAAAGTAGACGAGGAGAAGACTTCCTTTATTATCGAGGACGAACTTCCTTTATTATTGAGGACGAGACCTATCGCTACCAGACGATGCCCTTTGAGCTGAAAAATATAGGAGAAACTTACTAGAGGTTGATAAACAGAATTTTTAAAGACCAGATGAATCGAAATGTATAAGTATATATAGACGATGTCATAATCAAAAGTCACTTCTTTGAAGGCCATATGAAATATCTAAAAGAAATTTTCGCAATCCTTAATGAATACCGAATGAATCTCAATCTAGCCAAGCGTTCCTTTTCCATTAAAGGTAGCCTTTTTCATCGCACAACATTCATGGCAATGGAGATTTCATATTAATTCTGCTTGTTTAGACAATGCTTGTACTATTGCATTCAAGGCCATCACAGCATCTGCAGAGCGAGTTATGCATGGAGCACACATAGTAGGGTTTTTTAGTAAAAGAGCACACATAGTAAAGGAATGGATGTACAAATGAACGCTACTACATTGGTTTTAGACAGAAATACCTATTTTAATAGGAATTGTAAAATTATATTTTTAATTCTACTAACACAATAACTAAACAACAATTTAAAATTATTAACCAGTTGAAAATACCCAGTTCTTGCCAGGGAATCCAAAATCCTCGGAATTGAATCACTGTCTGCGGAATGTAATGATTGGAAAAAGATTCTTGGGGGTGTTTCAACAATCTTTTGCCAAGGGAAAATCTATTGGCCGCGAATGATCTCCGGCCAGAGGCAATCGGAGATGGCGGCGGGGCACGGAAATTAATGGGATTATCGGGCATGGCATGAAGTGATGAAATTGCCATGAATATGATATATATATATTTTTTTGCCAAAGAATATGACACCATTTAAAACTGAACTTAATGAACATTTTAATTTGTGTTGCATAGAACTTCTCTTTCTTTTTTTCTTTCTTGATTTCTTTATTTTATTTATACATAACTAAAGAAAAGAAAGGGTGTTATGAAGCAGCAATGATGACACTGTCATGTACATTATAGAATCATGACTGAGAAAGGTTTTACTTTCTTTTGAAATGATGTGCTTTTCTTTTTTCGATCTCTCCCTTTACAACTTTCACACTCTTAGCCGGCAGCCTGACAAGGGGCTGGCTAGCACTCGCTACTGATTGGGTTTAGCAAATGGTGAGGGAAGCCCATTCTTCTCCGCCGACACACTGAACCCTTTGTCGCACCCCGCACCCCAGGAACTGTTGTGAAAGCTACATAAGTACTACACATTACCTGTGTTGATGGGACCATGGGGTTGCTGATTGTATTTTAGGTGGGCTTTCTTTGGTCATATTGTGTTGGAGTGACAATTGAGCTCCAGGTGCTAGTCCTCAATTTTAGATTTGAAGTTGGGAATGGGCTGGACATTCATTATGCTTCATCATATCGATTTTTCTTTTAGAAATAAACCAATTTTATAGCTTGCGAGTTATATCAACTTTTATAATCTTTTGCTGCTTTCGTGATCTTATAATACATTGCTAAAAAAAAAAAAAAATCTAAAACCAGAATATGACTGATACCAAATTTAATCTTTTGCTGATTAAATTTATATCAAATTTAAATAAAGAAGAACTATATATTTACAAAGTTTTGCTAATGTAATTCAAATTATTCAATAACTATTTATAAAAGTTTTAGATATGATTTTCGTGAAAACAAATTTTAATATATAAATAAGAAAAAAAATTATCTATTTATCAAACAAATTTTCCTTCAAAAATTTTTATCTGAAAATTGTTGCACTAAAGCATTATGAAGAGCTTTTTTTCGATTCATGCATAATTAAAAAAAATTATTTTCAATTCACGCAGAATTCGAAAATTTTTTCGAATTTACAGAGCGTGTTCGGTAGTCATATTATCGAATAGAGCAGTTCAACACTATGAAAGTTAAATTATTCCAAACAATGGAGTCATATATTTATGTATATATTCGGCACTCAAAATGCCGAACATGCCATGCAAACTGGACATGTTCGGCACTCAAAGTGCTCAACATATCCAGAGCACATGCATGCATGACCACTTACATGTGGTCATGGCACTTATAGTGTTGAAAAAGACTTTACACACAGTTAAGCTAGCATTATTTTTATTTTACGCAGAGTCGTATATTATTGTAATATAAAAAAATTTAATAATTTTAAATTAATTAAAAATATTTATGAGATGAATTAAATAATTTAGGATTTTAATTTATTATATTTAAAAAAAATTAAATTTTATTAACTTTTTAATTATGTTTATTTTAAAAATATTAAATATTAAAAAAAAATTAAAAAAACTTAAACATAAAATATTATTATTAATACTCATTGTTTTATATTTTATTATAATATAAAGAATAAAATATTTAAAATTATAAAATAATTAAAAAATTATAATATGGTTGATTTTAAATTATTATATTTTTTAAAAATAATTATTTATTTATTTTTAAGAGATAAGTTTATATAAAAATAAATTTAATTTTTTTTTTAATTTAATTGTTTAATTGATGGGAATTTTAATTTTTAAAAAACTTTATTTTTTAATATCTTATATATAAATATTAATTTATTAATTTTTTACAAATTTGAAAATTAATTAATACATTTTTTAAAATTATAAAAATTACATATATCATTATTTTCAAAAAAATTTTAATCTCAAATACTTTTAATTTTTATTTATTAATATTTAGTATTCACATAATTTAATTTTAAAATTAATAATTTTAAAATTATAGATAATTTTATTCCTGCATAGAGAGTCTTCGGCACTATAAGTGCGAAAGGCTTTTCCACATGCATGAACATGTTCCGTTGTGTAACATGTCCAGCTTGCATGGCGTGTTCGACATTCAAGGTACATGAACATGTTCCGTTGTGTAACATGTCCAGCTTGCATGGCGTGTTCGACATTCAAGGCTTCGAATACGTCACATAAATACAACGGAGAACCCATAGTGTCGAACTGCTCTTTATTCTCCATAGTGTCAAACTGCTCTTTGTTCGGCACTATGAATATGGAACTAGCATACACGCTTCAATGATATACAAAATTTGAAAATATTTTCAAATTCTGCATAAATTGAAAATAATTTTTTTAATTATACATGAATCGAAAAAAATCTCGATTATGAATATTAAAATACTCTTTTAATAATTTAAAATTTAATTAGAGATAAAGAAAATTTTCATTTTCACTGAATTAATTTTATTATATATAAAAATGTATATTAATTATTAGCGCTGTTGTCACATGTATTTAATTATAGGAGCTGAGTTGTCACTTCCATACATAGCCATGCATTTTTTTTTCCGAGCTATTGTTCTCTTCCACTGGTTTCACACCTCCTCGCTTTCCATATATATTTTCTTAATGTAATAAATGCAATTTTTAAATAATTAATGACGATTATCAATTAAATGAGTTTATTTATACAAAAGCGAGTTTATAATAAATATTTTTTCGTCTCACAATATTTATCATCGTACGTAGATGCATACATTCAAATTAATGATACTAATTAATAGTCTTAATTTTATAAAATTTACAATAATTTATCTACAAATAGATGAAGGTTTGACCACAATCTAAAAGTAAATTTTCAAATACGTCCTTTCCATGATATTGACTACAAACTAAAAGTAGATGAAGGTTTGAAAATATTGATAAAAAGACAAGAATTTGTCTATCTTCCTGCATCATTTATTATAAACTACTTTATGTGGTCACCAGTTAACAACCAATCTTGTATATCAATGCCAATCTAATTTTGATAAATCGCTAATTTAACTTAATGATCAATAACATATTATTTATTTAATAAATTTGAATTCGAATTCTCTATTCAAAATAAAAATGATAAATTCACTTAGATATGAATTTAGAATAAAATTTACTAATGACATATTTCTTACGCCTCAATAGTCTTAAAAGAATTGGACCATCCTTCAAATCTTATGATATCCGCAAATTACAAGATCCGGATCCCTTCATGTCAAGAAAGAACTGGTGGTCTAATTTTCGAAGACAATCTTCCAATCTTCGGCGCTGTAGATGTAAGCTTCAAATCTTGATTCTTAGTTTTGAGTTGGGATCAACTAATCATATAGTGATTTTTGGTATGAAATGTATCACATAAGTATTCCTCATATTTGATTATGCACTATTTTAGACTTATTCTATCTATAACACTACACATGGGTTCACATTCACTTTCATGGATAAAAATAGAAAGTGACCTAAAAAATCAACCTAGAAGATGTGGTCCTACCAAAGAAATATATATAGGTCACCTACCATTGCTAATTAAGATAGTCTTCCACATATTCAGAAGGGATCATATTGTAATTCTCTTATATATATATGGCAACATCCCTTTGAAATAATATTTATATTACTCTTTATTTATTTTAAGATAATATTAATTGAAATTTGAAGGAAATCAAACGGAATGTGGGTTTTATTGCATTAAATCATGGGTAGAATTCTGAGCATATACTAAAGACGATGCATCAATCAACTTTTTCTGACCGGCGTTGAATCAAAGTCTAGACTCCTTTGCTAATATAAATAATATACTACACACCTCAGCATTCACCTCATTCTCACCTATTATTTACGTAATTAATAAGTAGATATTCTCTATGAAAAAATACTTCAATGTATCTGAGCAGAATACAGATGGACAAGTAATGAATTGCCATGTATATCATAATTTATGTAAAGATAGCTTACATTTTCAACATAACTTCAGAACAAATCAATAGAACTCTCCGAAAATAGATCAAATACAGACAAGAGCTTACGTCATGTGGTGAGACTCTAACATACACAGGAAACTTAGTCAATTCATAGGAACATCCGCTTCATATCTTATAGACTTCTTGATTTGGTTAGAATAGCTGAAGTGTCTAAATTACAGGTGCATCAATTCACTTAAAATTAATTTTCGTGGCAGTGATTGTAAGGGAGGAAAAACATAGGAAGAAAAAGGGGAGGGAATAATAACTTGGAACCATGTCCAGAAACAAAAGGGGTTTAGTCAAAAGCAATAAATTGGTTGAAGTTTCAAGAAAATGACTAGAAGAAAAACTGCGAACACTAGAAATTAACTTCAAAAATTTAAAAAAATAATAGCCTCTACTTCTTGTACCTTTCTTATGGCTGAAATTATAACTTTGTGATTTCCGATTGAAAACTTCATGTTTATTAATTTATTGTTGAAAAGTGAAGCATACTTTGATGTTATATTCTTATTTGGAATCTTCTTGTGTTGAGTGTATCTCAAGTATTAGGGTTCATCGGAAGAATGTTTCAAATCTGTGCCAAATGCATTTTACACTTTAGTTTTCTTGTCAACTTGTCCAAAAATTAATTAAATAAAAAATTTTCTTCCAATCAAAATAGAGAGCATATTTTTCTATGAACTTCAAACTTGGTGAATATAGGGGGAAAAAAGTTAAGATGATTTAAATTTTCATCTAAATTAATTAATTAAATAAATATGTGTGTACAAGAAGGTAGACCTAAAAAACAACCCCTGTTCAGATGATTACAATTTTCAACAATATTGACATAAGTGGTGGACTCTCGTTTCTTCATTAGGGTTGAAAAACAAAATAATGAAGGTAGTTGATAGCCTAAATTTATCATATTAATTAGTAAAATTTCAAGCTTATGCCTCGTAGCTGTTTTGCTGTTTCCATATTATTTTTATTGTGGTAGGTGATCACAGGTGCTAATTACACCAATCTCACTGATTTAGCTCCTCACATTCGTTGATGATGCGAAAAAAAAAATCAAAATGATTCATATGTTTAATCAAAATTATAAAAATTTTATTTAAATTGATATTTTATTTTAGGCGAGAATAACCATAATTTTATTTAAAAATAAATTTGGCTTTCAGTTTATAAAAAAATAGAAATTATGACTCTTAAATTAGAATAATAATAGACTTAATAAAATAAATTAAAAAAAAAAAACATTTTCTTAAGCTTTGAGAAGTTATAGCCCATGTTCCCATACACTACATGATCCACGTTCAATGTCATCCCATCATTCGCTGACAATTCATTTTCCATATAGCATGTCTCAGTCACATGTTTTTTCTCTTGGTTTCGGCTCATGTATCATGGTTTCTTTTAAAAACATGTCGAGAGTTTCTTGATTTATCAAAAATTAAAAACACATAAATAAAAATGATTCTGTAAAGTTTGAACTCATTACTTTAAAATTTTTAGATTAGATATAGTGTCAAGCTCGTAAATGCTTTTACATGATTTTAAAAGAAAAATTATCCATAAACATATTAGGGATTTCTTGATATTTTTAAATTTAAATTTATGACCATAGACAGATTTTAGAGCAAATATTAATAACTTTCTACACATTTTTTCAATATATTTTAACATAAACTAAACAATACCAGAATGAATCCTAGTAATTTTAATGTTGAGTCGTCCTTCTACCATATGACAATTTCTCAATTTTGAATATATATTAATAACTGGAGTTGAATAATATTTCAAAATTTAAAAAAAAATAATAATATTGACCTCTTCCCTAAAGCCAAAAACAAAGGTGTGAAATGGAAATATTCAAACTCTAAGTCATTAATCAAGTAATTTTCAGATGTGAAATTTAATCAAGCCATTAATCAGACAGTAACTAAAAGCAAAATCAAAACTTTTAAAAATATTTAATTAACCATACATCAGCCGTTCCATCAAGAAACGTTACCAACCCAACTGGGGAATTTTAAAACATGATTACACAGTGATATTGTTAACTTAGCCCACCCAACATCCAACCAAAGATCATGTATTATTATTTTTTTAAAAAAAAAAAATTAAAACGCAACACACGATACAAAATAATAAATAGAATTTCAACTCAAAATCAGTAATTTTAAATATCGTAATGCCCAATATAACAGACTAAAATTGTTGTTGATTTGGACGTTTATTTGCTTAACTACTTGTTTAATGCAGGGCCCTATGATAAGTTTTAACACAAAAGCAAATGGGTCAAAGAATTGAAGAATATTAATTTCTTTCATTGACATGAAACTTTTTAAATTTTGTCTTGTTATGAATTTTATTTACTACATGATTTAATTAAAGTAATAATAATTTGTTGATTTATTCTTACGACAGTGATTCGCAGCAGCGACAGAGGTGGTGGCCGTGGTTGAATAAGTGGTGGATTTCTTGAGTATCGGGAGTGTGGCAGGGTGAGTGTATTGAATGGACTTGCTGCTATGATTAATCATTGATTATTATTACTGATTATAGTATATCTATATGAAATCTGCTATGATTCATAGTTATTGATAATTAATAGATTTACAGGAAGTAGGATCAAGACATGCGGTAGTATGAGAATGTGAATTTACGGAACGTGATAGGGGTGAGTGTATTGAATGGACTTGCTGAGTAATAATACTGGGTTTGAAGTATTTAAGGGTGAAGAGTTGGAGAAAAAGTTATGAGTTTGAAAAATATAAAGTGGAAGTTATGCTTTCTACATTGGAAGGAGTACTTGTACTCTCGTCCATATTTTCATCTTGACACACATCAGATCAGGATGGCTGTAGTACGATACATTTAAAGTATTATACAGTTTATTTGAATATTATAAATCCGAACGCTATAATACCCTAACCTTTTTTATTGATTTGATCCTTCTACTTGAACTTTTAAAGTATTCAGACCTGCTCATATGATATTATACTGAAATACATATGACACGATCTTAAGTGAGTAACAATTTATATGTTATCTTTACTACACGTATTAAAAACTAATTATGTGCTGCCATTTTGATAAAATTTCTCAAATTTTAAAAGTTGTTTTTATGATAACTCTGTGCGATTATAAAAATTACACATATAATATCATGTGATTTTAAATAATTTTTAATACACTTTTTTTTATAAGTACTTTCAGTACACCTATTAAAAATCAATTACATAATTACATTAGCCACTCGAATAGTTTGATAAAATTTTTAGAGATTATTTTGATAATAACTCTTTGTATTTATTATAGAAATTACACATACCTTATTATATGGTTTGAAATAACCTTTAGTACATATATTAAAAACTAATTATAGCTAATTGATAACTCTGTGTATTTATTATAAAATTTTTTAATTTTTAGAAGTTATTTTAATGATAACTCTGGGTATTTATTATAAAAATTATATGTAATTAATATATCATATGACTTAGAATAAGCTCGAGTACACATTAGAAATTAATCCAATAACCTTGAGTACACATTAGAAACTAGTCACCTTAGCCACTTGGATCATCTGAGATTTATTTTAAACTTTGGAACCTCAAGAATCCATCGTCATTTGAGTGTGAAATGAGAGGTGAAATGAGAGGAGAGGAGGGAGAAGATGAGAAGAAAGAATATTTAATAGAGAAAATGGATTAGATTTTGAAAATGTAAATTTATCCTTTAGTTTAGATATTTTTAATAAGGGCAATTTTATAATTTATAAGTCTTTAATCACTAAAGTAAATGGAACTACTATTATTTAATCGGGTTGGTTAATTAAAAACTAAAATATATTGAGAAATCTATTAATTATGCTATTATCTTATAAAAGAAAAAATATTTTTCTGTGATATAAATATTTCATTCATTTATAAATTAATTAAATCCGAATGATTTGCATTTAATAAAATTAAAGAAATTCATTTGATATATGATGTGTGAAAATTGGTTGGTAATATATTACTACATTTTGAATAAACAGAAGTATCTTATTAGCATATGCTATTACAAGATTACTTCAATTAATATTATTAAGACAACAATGTGATAATAGTTTAAAATTATTGTAAAAAAAATTCAATTTTTTATTTTATATATATAAAATAAAATATTTTAATAAACAATTTATTTTTATATTTAATAAGTATAATTTTAACTATAATTTTTATTCATTAAAAAAATAAATAAATTATTACCATGTATTATAACAGTAAAAATAAATAAAAATTTAAAAAATAAATGTGGAAAATAATACTGTCTAATCTCTTATATAGTAAGTGGAAAATAAGCATAAAATCCAACCCAATCAAAATGGATTAGAGTAACTGAAAAATAAATAAGTGATAAGTATTTTTTAAATAAATATATTTAGAAAAATATTTTATCTCCATTTTATTATTTTGTTGCAATGTTGATGTTAATAAAATCTAGGAATAAAAAGTGTAGTAATATTAATAAAATTTTGAAAATGTAGAAAATATATTTTTATACTTCTTTTGAAAAATAATTTATTTTTAAAATATTTTTTATTAAAAATTTTTATAAGCATCTAGAAAATATATTAGTTATTTTTTTAAAAATATTTTATATGAAATTATTGAAGTATTAGTAAAATTATTTTTTTTAAGATATACTTGTTTATATCAATTTGATGCATTTGAAATAAAGAATTAAGGGTTGAATTTTAATGAATAATAAGAAGAGCTGTATTTTTACTAATTCAATTAGGTCTGATGTAAGTTTTACTAATTCAATTAGCTCTGATGGATAAACATAGTAATAATAAATTACTGCATGAAGGAGATAAGAAAGTAGGTCTGCCAATCATTTTTGAAAATTTCTAAAGAGTTCTATTTTTTTTTTTAAATAATTATTCTTTGACAAACATTTGCAGAATATCTCAAGCGTATATATATGTGTCCATCGTCCTGCTTCTCTAAAGCACTTCCATCGCTCTCTCTACAAGCAAATCCGATTCAGCGAGAGAGAGAGAGAGAGAGAGAGAGAGAGACTGCTTCCTCTATTTTATGAAGAGAATTCAGCTTCATAATCTCCTTCCAGTTATTCAAGAGAATTAACCCCACTGAGTAAGTGTTTTTCTCGCAGTTTCCTACCCTTTGTTTGGCACCTGAGAAAAAGGATGTACCTGATAAGAAACAAAACATCTTCACTTTGATTCCTTATACTTATCGTTGCACGAACCTCAGAAGTCATCATAACCCATACTTAACAGGCTTTATATTAATTTGCCTTTTCTCAGCAGCCAAACAATAGATTTACATACTATTAAATTGAAGCTCATCAGTCAAGTTTCCTTTTCTTGTTTCTCTAAATTCAGTTCAGAACAATGCTAAACATGGATGGTATAGAGAAAATGGGAAGAGCTTCGAGTAGAAGAGCAAGCCAGAGCATAAGCAGAAGCATAAGCAGGAGCTTCAGTCGGAGCATGGAAGATGTATTTTCAGGTAGGATGTATTCTCGTAGAAGTAGCTTCCATGCTGAAGAAGATGAAGAAGCTCTAAAATGGGCTGCTATAGAGAAGTTACCAACATATGATAGATTGAGAACAACTATCATAAAATCTTTTGTGGAGAATGAGCTCCATGGAGCCAAGATGATTCATAAAGAAGTTGATGTCAGAAAGCTTGATATGAATGATAGGCAGACGTTCATCGATATGCTGTTTAAGGTTGCTGAGGAAGATAATGAGAAATTCTTGAGAAAATTTAGACAGAGAATTGATAAGTAAGTTTTTCTTTCTCTTCCTCTTAAATTTAGAAATCCTAGCTGAAATTTACTTTAAAAAAATCATCATTTACACACAAATATAGACAGCCAAGATCATGATCTGAATTAGGCTGGCTTATTTTTTATTCTTTATGGTTAATTACTCGTTCTGATTAATGGCATATCTCATGGATTATTGGGTTTTTATATAGTTTTCCTAGATTTCCCTTTCTCAAATAGTAATGAAATGATTAAGTAATCATGCTTGGCCGCAAATAGTTGGGAGTATTAGTATCCGTTAAAGTATCGGTCTATCCAATGTAAACACAGTTTCAGGATCCACTAAAACATTAATTTTGTCCTAACACGCAACCAGACTGTTTCAACTCATCAGCTCAAATTAGTCTGAGTCAACCTGGTCGACGATTCGAGATATTTGTGTTTAATCCTACGTAATAAATCCCAATTATTTTTCTTTGTAATCTCAGGGTTGGAATCCGACTTCCAACCGTGGAAGTTAGGTTTGAGCGTTTAAGTGTTGAAGCTGATTGCCAAATTGGCAGCAGAGCTCTTCCTACACTTCCAAATGTTGCCAGAAACATTGCAGAATCAGCCATTGGCATGCTTGGGATTCATTTGTCGAAGAGAACAAAGCTCACTATTCTTAAAGATGCTTCTGGGATTCTAAAGCCATCTAGGTAAACAAATCATATCAAGAAATAATTTTTTATGTCTTGTTTAATATATTTACCAATATAAAATTTCCATAACTTGATGTGACTTCATTTTTTTTCTTTTTGAAGGATGACTTTATTATTAGGTCCACCTTCCTCAGGGAAAACAACCCTTTTGTTAGCATTGGCCGGAAAGTTGGACCCAAGTCTAAAGGTCACCAACCAATTTGACATAGCATTTGTTTGTGATATGTTTTATAATAAAATTTTTACTGTTTCAATGAAAATGATTTTTATTTTTTTTTTTCTTTGAACAGGTTAGTGGAGATATAACGTATAATGGGTATAAGCTAAATGAATTTGTGCCTCGAAAGACATCTGCATATATTAGCCAAAATGATGTTCATGTTGGAGTAATGACAGTGAAAGAAACCCTAGATTTCTCAGCAAGGTGTCAAGGAGTTGGGAGTCGATATGGTAATTAATTATAATATTCTAGATCATTAATTAAACACTGATTAATCAAGAAAACGTTTCAATTATTAATTAACTAATGTAGATCTGCTGAGCGAGCTTTCAAGAAGAGAAAAGGATGCAGGAATACTTCCAGAGGCAGAAGTAGATCTTTTCATGAAGGTAAATAATAATAATAAGCAGAAACTACATGAAATCTTCTAAGTTAATTACTTAAAATCTACACGTAATTTTCAGGCAACTGCAATGAAAGGAGCTGAAAACAACCTCTTTACCGACTACACTCTCAAAGTAAGTACTAAGAAATCTTTATTTCCTTACTTGCATGGAAGAAAGCATGTGCATGTGAACATGGGGCCGAGTTATTTAAGACAAATAAGATGTCAACACAGAAATCTAAGTTATGACTTTTTTGCGAATTGGAAGCCAACAAACTCGCTATATGGTCCTTAGCCTCAATTCCTTACCTACTCCTGTGCTGGTTTCTGACTCTTGCTGGATTATGGGGGCCCCTAATGCCTAATCTCTTCTGTTTTTCTAATACCCTTTTGGCTGGTGAACAAATTTACGATGCCACCTACTAATTTCATTTGATTATTGACCAAATCGCATCATTATTAATATTATAAGCAAAATTTGTTGACATTCCATGTTTTTGTTTGATGTCGAATGGAACAGCTGCTGGGGCTTGATATCTGCAAGGACACCATTGTTGGAGATGAAATGCTTCGAGGGATATCTGGTGGACAGAAAAAAAGAGTAACGACAGGTTACATTTTTAATTCTTAATTATAAATTAATAGTGTCTTGAAGCTTCACTAGATTTTTCTTGTCAATTAAGATATCTTAAAAGAAGCAAGTTGTTATGCTTTAAGCAAATAAGTTATATTTCTGTGGGAACAAGAACCAATGACTGAATAAATGCATATCCTTGACCAAATCTCGGGGTTGAACTTGAATCCACTAACCCTCTCTTACGAATCAAGATAGTGAACAAAAACTTATTTATTTCAAGGCATTATAATTTTGGAAACGTTTACGAAATAATTAAATTAAAGTTGAAATAATTCGATTTAAATTGATTCAAAAAAACTTTTACACTCATTTTTTACTTGATTTAAAACGATTAAATTAAATTACGGTTAACTTAAAATATTTAATAATTTCGTACTAATTATCATATTTAATTCAGAATTACCGTATTTTACTGTTGGATGCAATACAAGTAGTTGAATCTGACACTCTTCCATACTAAATTTATGACGTTCTGATCGCAACTGAATTAAATACAATTGTTAAACCAGAATTGGACTCTTAAATATTGCGATTCGCTAGTACTTTGGGTGGTTCCATCTCATCTCACATGGGTAGTACTTTTCTTACAGATTTATTAGTTCTATACAATTTATCTGACCCAAGATAACTCTAAGATCAATTGAAATAATTCAATTCGAATTGATTCAAATAACTTTTGAACCCATTTTTTATTTATCCATTATCAATCTATATAACATTTAATTAATATTAAATTATTAAATAAGCGGAGCCTGCCATGATTTTAACAATATAAATAAAATGTATCATAATTATTTTAATATACATGGTAAATTTTAATTGATTGAGTATATTTATTGTGTAGATTTTTCATTATAGATCTAATTTTTTATTTTGATACAGGAGAGATGATTGTTGGGCCCACAAAAACATTATTCATGGACGAAATATCAACGGGTCTAGATAGCTCCACAACATTTCAGATAGTGAAATGCATGCAGCAGATTGTGCACCTTACTGAGGCCACAGTGTTGATGTCTTTACTCCAGCCTGCACCTGAGACATTTGATCTATTCGATGATGTCATCCTCTTGTCAGAAGGGCGTATCGTATACCAGGGCCCACGACAACACATTCTTGAATTCTTTGAGAGATGTGGGTTCCGCTGCCCCGAGAGAAAAGGAACTGCTGATTTCTTGCAAGAGGTCAGAAACCCAAAATCCTACTATTGGGCTATGGGCCTGATGAATAATAATTCAGCAAGATAAAAATTGGACTAATGTTACTTTGTGATTCTTGCAGGTTACATCAAAGAAAGACCAAGAACAATACTGGGCAAACAAAAACAAACCATACAGATACATTTCAGTCCCTGAATTTGCAGAAAAGTTCAAGAATTTCCATGTGGGCATGCAGCTAGAGAACGAGCTCTCCGTGCCATTTGACAAGTCACATGGCCACAGAGCAGCTCTAGCATTCTCAAAATATTCAGTTCCAAAACTTGACCTACTCAAGGCCTGCTGGGATAAGGAATTTTTACTGATTAAGAGAAATGCTGTGGTTTTTGTCTCTAAGACTGTCCAAATTATTATTGTTGCAATTATATCATCTACTGTGTTTATAAAGCCCAGAATGCATACAAGGAATGAAGCAGATGGATCAATCTATGTTGGAGCACTTCTGTTTACAATGATCATTAACATGTTTAATGGATTTGCTGAGCTTTCTCTGATGATCTCAAGGCTTCCAGTGTTTTACAAGCAAAGAGACCTTCTGTTTCACCCACCTTGGACTTTCACTCTCCCAACTTTCCTGCTTGCATTGCCCATATCCATAATAGAGTCCATTGTTTGGGTGTGTATTACTTATTACTCCATAGGATTTGCTCCTGAAGCCAGCAGGTAAATTTAATCATACCCATACTTCTTTAAAATCAAAGTTTTTTTTTTTTTTTCTAACTATAGATTGCCATTTCTGCAGGTTTTTTAAGCATCTGCTACTAGTATTCCTGACACAACAAATGGCTGCTGGTCTCTTTAGACTTATTGCTGGAGTTTGCAGGACTATGATTATTGCCAACACTGGTGGGGTGCTCATTCTCCTCCTTGTTTTCCTACTTGGAGGCTTCATCATACCTAAAGGTCAGCACTAATCTAAACCTAAACAAGCTTGTGTATTTAATGAATTGCTAAAAAGATATATATATATATTTTTGACATTGGTGACAGGTCAAATTCCAAACTGGTGGGAGTGGGCTTATTGGCTTTCACCTATGTCTTATGGTTACAATGCCTTTGCTGTGAATGAATTATATGCTCCAAGGTGGATGAACAAATTGGTATGTTTCACATTATCAATGAGCGTTATATATGTGTGTGTATATATATATATATTTAGATGAAATTGAGATGCAATTGATTCCTCTGCAGGCTTCAGACAATAGTAGACGCCTAGGCATAGCAGTGCTCGAGAGCATAGATGTTTTTCGCGACAAGAACTGGTATTGGATTGGTGCAGGTGCTGTTCTAGGATTTGCAGTTCTTTTCAACATCCTTTTCACCTTTTCTCTAATGTACTTGACCCGTAAGTTCTGCCAAGCTAAATTTCCTTCTTTCTTTATTCGTTCTCTTGTTTCAAGTAGCTAATCTTTCGCACATGCTATTGTTGTTTTGACATAATAGCTCCTGGAAAGAAACAAGCAACAATCTCTGAGGAATCAGCAAAGGAAATGGAAGGTGAGGAAGACTCAAAGGGTCAGCCAAGACTAAGAATGTCCAAGTCAAACTCTCACTCATTATCTTCTGCTGATGGAAACAATACAAGTAAGGAACACAAAATTATACAGTTTTACATGACTTGTTTAAATGGTTGCTATTGAATTTCTTATAGAGACTTGAAATTGGAACATCACAGGGGAAATGGCAATGCGGAGGATGAGCAGCAGATCCAATCCCAATGGATTAAGTAGAAATGCAGATTCATCTCTTGAGGCAGCTAACGGTGTTGCTCCAAAGAGAGGAATGGTTCTTCCTTTCACTCCCCTAGCCATGTCCTTTAACGACGTCAATTATTATGTAGACATGCCTGCTGTAAGAATCAACACCTTTATGGCTCTTAAAAAAGAATTTTAGCACTGTTATCAAGTAATGAACATAATTCAACTTAATTTATGGCTTTATGGCAACAGGAAATGAAGCAGCAAGGAGTTCCAGAGGACAGGCTTCAGCTACTTCGGGAAGTAACAGGTGCATTTAGGCCTGGAGTCCTGACAGCACTAATGGGAGTCAGTGGTGCTGGAAAGACAACATTGATGGACGTTTTGGCAGGAAGAAAAACAGGTGGATATATAGAAGGTGATATTAGAATTTCAGGATTTCCCAAGAAGCAAGAGACCTTTGCAAGAGTTTCCGGATATTGTGAACAGAATGATATCCATTCACCTCAAGTCACTGTTAGAGAATCCTTGATCTATTCAGCATTCCTCCGACTTCCCAAGGAAGTCAGCAATGAAGAAAAGATGGTAAATTCATCACTTAATCAACTTTTTCAGAAACAGAATATCGGGTAAATAATAAAATGCTAAAAGGAAACTTGCCCCTTTTTTTTTTTTATCTTTCCAGATTTTTGTTGATGAAGTGATGGAGTTGGTAGAGCTAGACAATCTCAAGGATGCTATAGTTGGGCTTCCAGGAGTTACAGGGTTGTCAACAGAACAGAGGAAGAGGTTGACAATTGCAGTGGAGCTTGTTGCTAATCCTTCAATAATTTTCATGGACGAACCAACTTCTGGTCTAGATGCAAGAGCAGCAGCAATTGTTATGAGGACTGTGAGAAACACTGTGGATACAGGAAGAACTGTTGTCTGCACAATCCATCAGCCCAGCATCGACATCTTTGAAGCCTTTGATGAGTTGCTACTGATGAAGAGAGGAGGACAAGTGATATATTCAGGTCCATTGGGTCGAAATTCCCACAAGATCATCGAATACTTTGAGGTATTTTATTAAACTTTGATCCTTCAGGGTACTTGAAAAATAAATTGTGTTATCTGACTTTTTGTGCTCATTCACACATTTGCAGGAAATTCCTGGAGTTCCTAAAATCAAAGACAAGTACAATCCAGCAACGTGGATGCTAGAAGTGAGCTCAATAGCAGCAGAGGTCCGGCTTGGGATTGACTTTGCAGAACACTACAAATCATCGTCCTTGTATCAGTATGTCAAGACACTTCTAATATCCAAAAACTTTTCTTATGCATATATATGCAAGATTTTTCTAATATTAACTGTTGTTCATGTGGCTTGAATTTTGGGTATATCTTTTTGTGGTCCAAATTGTGACATGACCCGAAAAGTTCTATGCTGGTGTGATTTGAATTTTTCGAAACTAATACAAATAACTTTTGAATCCATTTTGTACTTGATCCAAAATAATTAATTCAAATTATTTAATAGTATTAAGATAGGATTTATATATTAACAATTCAATGGTAATTTGCCGATTCTCACATCAATCAGGTAGCTAAGTATTACATTTTTTATAATTTTGAAGGATAATACATAAATTACATGCTCAGACTGCTAGAAGTATATTTTTTATTGGTATATATATATATATATATATATATATATATATATATATATATATAATTTTTTGATTCTCATAGAGGAAATATATTATGATTTAACTAAATCAGCTACCAACCTTATTTTTATACTTTTATATTTTAAAATTATAGCAAATTATACATGTTCATTATATATATATATATATATATATATAATTAGGAAATTCTGTCAGTTTTTTAAGTCATATTATTCTTGATAGGTTAGAGAGTGGTCGTAACATTATCTCTACTTTGTCGTGGACATAAATCCTACTGTTGAATTATATTAAATTTCTTGTATCTCTTTCTCTAGCATTGCAATTATGAATGCGTGTTTGTTTACTTTGCGTTTGTCTGAACATTAACTTTAAATATATGCTTCCATATGAGCAGGAGAAACAAGGCTTTAGTGAAGGAGTTGAGCACACCACCAGCAGGAGCAAAAGACCTTTATTTCGCCTCCCAATATTCTCATTCTCCATGGGGACAGTTCAAGTCATGCCTTTGGAAGCAGTGGTGGACTTACTGGAGAAGTCCTGACTATAACCTTGTTAGATACTTCTTCACCTTGGCTGCTGCCCTTATGATTGGGACTATATTCTGGAAAGTTGGCACTAAAAAGTATGCAACAAAACTCCAAATATATCTCATCTCCTGCTTGCTTATAGAATTCAAGAGAACATCAATTTTAATTGCTAATATAATTGCTCTATAATTCAGGGATACCTCAACTGACTTGAGTATGATCATTGGAGCCATGTATGCTGCAGTCTTGTTTATTGGAATCAACAACTGCTCAACAGTACAGCCAATAATAGTGGTCGAAAGAAGTGTCTTTTATCGCGAAAGAGCAGCAGGGATGTATTCTGCACTACCTTATGCCCTTGCACAGGTGAGCTAAAGAACTTTCTTTTTATTAGCATATAATGTGATGTGAAAGAATAGTCCTCAGAGTCTCAATTCTAATTGATTGAAACTTGAATGTTATGACCTTGCAGGTTATTTGTGAAATACCTTATGTGCTGGTTCAAACTACATATTATACAGTAATTGTGTATGCTATGGTAGCCTTTGAATGGACAGCAGCCAAATTTTTCTGGTTCTTTTTTATCTCCTTCTTCTCCTTCCTCTACTTCACATACTATGGAATGATGACCGTCTCCGTCTCGCCAAACCTCCAAGTAGCATCCATATTTGCAGCAACATTCTATGCACTCTTCAATCTCTTCTCAGGCTTCTTCATTCCTCGACCGGTAATGTTCATTTCTTTGCATTGTCTTCTCTCTCACTTGAAAAATAACTAAGCATTAATGGGTTTCATTTTTTGTTGTGAAATTTCAGAGAATTCCCAAGTGGTGGGTATGGTACTATTGGATTTGCCCAGTGGCATGGACAGTGTATGGACTACTTGTGTCACAGTACAGGGATGTTGAAGACCCCATTAGTGTTCCTGGGTTATCTCCTAATCCTTCAATTAAAAATTACATTCAAGATTATTATGGGTATGATCCAGACTTCATGGGGCCAGTTGCTGCAGTATTGGTTGGATTCACAATCTTCTTTGCATTTGTATATGCTTATGCTATAAAGACATTGAACTTCCAGACAAGATAGAGAAATCACAACATATTAAACTAAACTTGTAGATATATAACAAATGTAGTACTATAAGTAGAGGACAATAAGCCATGCAAGTTTAAAGTACTGTTGGCTATTGTATAATGCTTGTATTAATATATAGGCATGCTATTTTGGATATGTATGTATGACATGTTAGCGAAGATTACGATGCTTCAAGCTTTGAGAGGTGTATATGTACATGTAAATGATATTTGAATCCTATAAAATTCAAGAAATTCATGAGTGAAAACAATAATTCTATGTTGGTGAAGAACATATATAGTCAGTTGCTGCTAAATTCACATTAAAATAAAAAACAATAATTCTCCCAATTTCAAGTGAGTTTCATGAATTCGTTTTCCCCACTAATCTGATAATAGTTTGTTCAGTGGAGGTAGGTAAACTTTCCTTTAACCATGCTCTTGACATGATATATAGTCTGCCTATAACTTAGCATTACAATGAGGACCAAGCAAAAGAGAAGTTGTGCTCTCACCTCCTATCTTATTTGGGCACTTCCTTAACCATGCATTTGACATGATTAGAGTTAAATTAGCATTAAATTAGGAATATCCTGAAGTGGTGTCACAACTCTGACTCCAATCTTTCAGCATAAATTTATCCTTTTTTTATACATGATTTTATTTATTTCATTAGAGTGAAAGGTAAATCAGAAACATATGATGTATACTTGTCTAGAAGTCTCGCCTGATTATTTATCTTGCTCAAATTCACTAGTTCTTGGTTTTCACCATTTACTAGTTCTTCATACAATTCTATAGGATACAATATCTTAATATTAGAAAATTGCTTAAGATGATAATAATAACAATAATAATAATCCAGGAAAATCACAATCGCATATGTTCTTACAGTGCAAGATCCCAAAATGTAGCCAGTTTAGGAAGGAATCTTAACTTCTGGACTTGGGACGTTAAGGTTTTATAGTCACAGGAGGAACAGAGAATGTCAGGACTACCGAGCACCAACAGGATTAAAAGAATCGAGCTCTTTCCTTATGAACCAGAAAATAGCCTGAATGTATTAGGCCTACGTGGAAAATAGACTCCTAATAGCTAATCTCTCTTTTTTTCGGGTAGTAAGTTGTTGTCCTTGTCCAGGACTCGAATGGGCTAATGGCTAGTCCGGGACATGCTAAGTTTGAGGACATGCAAAAGAGTCACTGATCAAGCACAATTTAGCCACATTTTTATTATCTCTTTTATTGATTATTTACACATTTTCTAGCTTAATTTATAGTTTTTATATTGTTTTTACAGAAAAGGAAGAATCTGGAAAATGGGAGAAAAAGTGCAGAAAATTTGCAAAAGGATGATTTGCCCAGTGATTTGCCCAAAAATCTGCTCCAATCACTGCCCAGATCAAGCTAAAACAGATACCCAGAGGCAACAGACAGCAGTGACATGGGCAGGCGATTTGACCAAGACAATCGAGGATCACTGGCCAAATCACTCGCAGAGGCATAAAGGACTGACTCACAGAGAAGCGATTTGCCCAGTGATTTGCCCAAGAAACTGGTCAAATCTCCGGGCAAATCACTTTGACAGCAGAAAATTACAGCAGAGCGGGAAAATGGACAGCAAACAGAAATCCGAATTTTCAGAAGTCCAAATCCAATCCAATCACTTCCAGCACTTATCCAAGAGCCACGAAAGAGCTTCTCATCCAAGGAAATCCAATTGCAATTAAAGTCAACATCAAAAGAGGAGTCCAACACCAAATCAAAGAGGGATTTCAAAACCCTAGAAGGAGAGAAATTCTGCAGCTATAAAAGGAGAGCCTCAAAACCAGCAAAGTATCTTCTGAACAGCCTCATCCAGCATCTCTCCCTCGCCAGAAACTCTGCAGTTGTTCTTCTTTATTTTCTTTTCATCTTTTTGTGTATTTAGTCCACCATGAGTGGCTAAGTTCCTTGTTTCTAGTTGAAATTGTGAATATTCAGAATTGTGATGAATTGGGAGGTTTAATACTCCATTGTTGAACTCTTGTTTGTTTCAATATTTATGCAATCTGATCTCTTCTATAAATATTACTTGCTTTTAGGATCAATAAGGGCCCATTGCTTCTAATTTGCTAAGTGATATTGTTTGAATGGTTTAGGTCCGTAATTGCTTAGGTTGTTCAAATACACATTTAATCAGGTTGCATAATCTAAACTTGACCACGCGGTTGGCAAGGATAGAATTAGGTTTCTCTAAGTCTTAATGCAATCAACAGTTGTTCGATGCTACAATGCCCCAAGGACGTTCCTTGGCAACTTGTTGATTAGTGTTTGATTAGCGAACGTTTCCTAATCAAACTAGAACTAAGGAGGAATTTGGATTGTGAGAAGCGTTTTCCACAACCAAAACTAATTTATTGAAGTCAAATAGGAGTCTTTAAGAAATCAATGATCAATTCTGAACAAACTGAATAACACTCACACTTCAGCTAGAATCTCTCTCTTATTGATTTACTCATCTTTAAATTATTGCTTTCTTTTGCTATTTTATTTTAATCATCAAATCAAAACCCCCCCTTTTTTATTTATTTGCTATTTACCTAGTCATTATTAGGAAAAACATTGGTGTCAATTCCCTGTGGTTCGACCCTATTACCACTATCTACAAGTTTATTGTTAATTGTTTAATAGGTTTATTTTTGACGGCTTCGACAACCGCTTATCAAAAATTGGCGCCGTTGCCGGGGAACTGATTTAAACTAACGTATTTTCCCTTTATGACCAGGTCTGGCCGTAAAGACACTCTTCTTTACGACCCGGAGATTGAAAAGACTGCCAAGAGCTTAAGAAAGCAAGCAAATTTGAGGAACCAAGCCTCAAAACCATCTTCATCAACAACTCCACCTCACAGACCACCTACTGCCCCTGCTGAAGAAATTTCTGCACCAGCAGAAACTTCCATTACTGCACCTGCTACAGCAGAATTTTTACCAGAAACTGAACTTCTGGTTATGGCAGAAAATCCAGCAATGGCGGCACCACCTGCTGCACATGTAGAAGCTGAAAATCAAGCAAGAAACATGCCCGTCCAAGCACCTCAGCCACGGGAGAGAACTCTTGGAGAGTTAGCTGAACCAGCAGGAGATCTAGCACCCTTATGCATTGCATATCCCCCATTGACAGCACCTTTTGAGCTAAAAACAGGTCTGATCCATCTCCTTCCCAAATTCAGAGGCCTTGAAAATGAAGATCCTCACAAGCATTTGAAGGCATTCCACGTTGTGTGCTCAACCTTGAGACCCCAAGGTATTCCAGAAGAGGATATCAAACTTAGAGCCTTCCCTTTTTCCCTTGACGACTATGCCAAAGAATGGCTATTTTACTTACCACCCGGAACCATCACATCATGGACTGATATGGTGAGAGCATTCTTGAAAAAATTCTTCCCTACCTCAAAAGCCATTGGCATCCGTCGAGAGATAAGTGGCATAAGGCAAAAGCACTCTGAAGGCTTGTATGAGTATTGGGAGAGGTTCAAAAAGTTATGCACAAGCTGCCCTCAACATGATATTTCTGACCAATCTCTCATTGAGTACTTCTATGGAGGTCTACTACCCTCAGAAAGAAAGTTTATTGATGCAGCCTGTGGAGGATCAACTGAGAGAAAATCACCTCGAGAGATGAGGGACTTAATTTCCACCATGGCCGCAGCTTCTCAGCAATTTGGAGATCAAGAGCTGCCAACAAGGAATGTAAATGAGGTGAGTAATTCCACTTTATCATCCCAACTTTCTGAACTCACCAATGCTGTCCGTAGCCTTGTTGTGAGTCAAGCCCAACAAGTCCAGCAGATTCAGCAGCCCAAGACATGTGGAATATGTGCCAACAACCACCCAACTGATCTATGTCCTTCCCTTCAAGAGGAGGACCAGCAAGTCAATGCTGTTGGAGGCTTTAATGGGCAAAGAAGGTATGATCCCTATGCAAATACTTATAATCCAGGTTGGAGGGACCATCCAAATTTCAGTTATGCAAGGGGACAGCAATATCCAAGCTACCAGCAAAGGAACCAAGCTCAAGCTGCACCTCAAAATTCTAATGCATCCCTTGAAGAGATTGTGAAAAATTTGGCAAATACTGTGCAGAATCTTGAGAAACAAATGGGGCAAATGGCTTCATCCTTAAACAAAATTGAATCACAAGGAAAGCTACCTTCCCAAACTGAGATAAATCCAAGGCAAAATGCTAGTGCCATCACATTGAGAAGTGGAAAGGAGTTGCAAGACAATAGGGCTGAAAAAGTGCAAAAACAGGGCATGGAAGAAATTCTGCCAGAAGGTGATCAGGGCAGTGATTTGCCCAGTTTGCTTGTAGAAACTGACCCGATCGCTGGGCAAACTAAGCTGTCCAGCAATGATTTGCCCAATTCTCCAAAGAAGGCAGACAGTGATTTGCCCAAATCAACAGACCAGGCAGAATCCAGCCAAAGGCAGAAACAGCAACCTATGGAGAAATTCAAGGTACCTCCTCCCTTCCCAAAGAGATTTGCAAGGTCCCAAAAGGAGAAAGAGGAAAAAGAGATATTTGAGACACTCCGCAAAGTGGAAATCAACATTCCCCTACTTGATGCTGTAAAACAAATTCCAAGGTATGCCAAGTTTCTCAAAGAGCTATGCACCAACCGAAGGAAACTTGCTGAACGTGAAAAGGTAAGTGTGGGGGAGTGTGTTTCAGCTGTCATCCAAAGGAAACTACCAGTCAAATGCAAAGATAGAGGAATGTTTGCGGTTTCATGCAAAATAGGCAATGTGGGAATAAAGAAGGCCATGTGTGACCTTGGAGCTTCAATAAATGTCATGCCTCTGTCTATTTTTAACTTGTTAAATGCAGGTACACTCAAAGGCACCAGCATTGTGATCCAATTGGCTGACCGATCCATTGTCTACCCTAAAGGAGTGCTTGAAGATGTGTTGGTGCAAGTGGACCAATTAGTCTTTCCAGCAGATTTTTATGTTATTGACATGGAGGAAGACAAGAGCAACACCACCTCTGATATCCTACTTGGGAGACCTTTCTTGAGCACAGCAAGAACAAAAATTGATGTGCATGATGGCACATTGACTATGGAGTTTGAAGGGGAAGTTATCAAATTTAATGTTTATGATGTCATGAAATTCCCCAATGATGTTTCTCCTGTTTATGGCCTTGATATTATTGATAATTTAAGTCAAGAAGTTTTTGATTTTGATCAGGAAAACTTACTTTATGAAGGTCTTTGCAGGAGAGAAGGAGTGGACAGCAACATCTCTGAAACAGACAAAACAGCAGACTGCTGTAACTTGCTGGATGTGGGCGATTTGCCCAGTGATTTGCCCAAAAATCTGCTCAAATCACAGCTCAAATCGGACAGCAGGCAGACAGAAAACCAGCAGACAGCAACTACACCAGAACTGAAACCATTGCCTAGCCACCTCAAATATGCCTACTTGGGAGCTGGAAATACACTTCCAGTAATTATTTCCAACCAGCTAAGCCAAGATGAAGAGGAAAAGCTCCTGGATGTGTTGAGGAAACACAAGAAGGCAATTGGGTGGACATTGGAGGACATAAAGGGTATCTCACCATCAACATGCATGCATAGGATTCTCATGGAGGATGAATGCAAACCTGTTCGTGAGGCACAAAGAAGGCTGAATCCACCTATGATGGAGGTTGTAAAGAAGGAGATTGTGAAACTCCTAGACATTGGGGTAATCTACCCCATTTCTGACAGTAAGTGGGTGAGTCCCGTCCATGTGGTGCCAAAGAAGACTGGGATTACCATTGTCCCTAATTCTGAAGGAGAGCTAGTACCCACTCGTGTGCAAAATGGGTGGAGAGTTTGCATGGACTACAGGAAGCTCAACACAGCCACAAGAAAGGACCACTTTCCCTTGCCCTTCATAGACCAAATGCTTGAGAGACTTGCTGGAAAAAGCCATTACTGCCTCCTTGATGGATATTCTGGATTTTATCAAATCCCCGTTGCACCAGAAGACCAAGAGAAGACCACTTTCACATGCCCATTTGGCACATTCGCATTTAGGAGGATGCCCTTCGGTCTTTGCAATGCACCAGCCACTTTCCAAAGGTGCATGATGAGCATTTTTTCTGACTATGTGGAGAGGATCATTGAAGTCTTCATGGATGACTTTACGGTGTATGGCAACTCATTCCATGAATGCCTAGCCAACTTGGAGAAGATACTTCAAAGGTGTTTGGAAACAAACTTGGTTCTCAACTATGAGAAGTGCCACTTCATGGTCAGCCATGGCTTAATCTTAGGCCATATTGTTTCAGCAAAAGGGATTGAGGTGGACAAAGCCAAAATCGACACCATCAAAAATCTGCCCTACCCAACCAGCATTAGGGAGATTCGATCATTCCTTGGACATGCTGGTTTTTACAGGAGGTTTATCAAGGATTTTTCTAAAATAACTCAGCCTCTTTGCAGATTGTTACAGCAGGATGTACCATTCAACTTTGATGACAGCTGCAAATCAGCCTTTGATTTGATCAAATCACTCCTAATTTCTGCCCCAGTCATCCAGCCACCTGATTGGACCCTTCCATTTGAGATCATGTGTGATGCCAGCAACTTTGCTATAGGTGCAGTATTGGGACAACGCATAGGTAACTCTCCTCATGTCATTCACTATGCCTCACGCACCCTAGATGCTGCACAATGCAATTATTCCACCACGGAAAAAGAGTTGCTGGCTGTTGTGTTTGCATTGGAGAAGTTTAGACCCTACCTACTTGGTACAAAGGTGATTATATACTCAGATCATGCTGCACTAAGGTATTTAATCAAGAAAAAAGAGTCCAAACCTAGGCTGGTGAGATGGATATTGCTGTTACAAGAGTTTAACTTGGAGATCCGTGACAAGAAAGGCAAGGAGAACCTTGTGGCTGATCACCTCAGCAGAATTCTGACCGAGATGGAGACATGCCCCATCAATGAGACCTTCCCTGATGAGCACCTCTTTGCTGTCCAAGAAGAGGAACCATGGTATGCTGATATTGTTAACTTCCTTGCCATAGGTGATTTGCCCACTGATTTGCCCAAACACATAAGAGACAAGATCAAGAAAGAGGCAAGGTATTATGTGTGGGATGAGCCTTACCTATGGAAGCATTGTGCAGACCAAGTCATAAGGAGATGCATCCCAAACCATGAGATCACATCTGTCCTAACTTTCTGCCACTCTTACAGCTGTGGAGGTCACTTTGGGCCACGCAAGACAGCCTTGAAAGTCCTTGAAAGTGGATTATTTTGGCCTAACATATTTAGAGATGCTTATTTATTTTGTAGGTCATGTGCAAGATGCCAACAAACGGGAAACCTTGGCAAAAGAAGTGAAATGCCACAAGCACCCATTATGGTGTGTGAAATCTTTGACATATGGGGCATTGACTTCATGGGACCATTCCCACCTTCCTTTGGCAACACCTACATACTACTTGCTGTGGATTATGTGTCCAAGTGGATTGAGGCCAAAGCAACAAGAGCTGATGATGCAAAAACAGTGGGTGATTTTGTAAAATCCCACATTTTCTCAAGATTTGGACTGCCCAAGGCCATAATCAGTGACCGAGGCACCCATTTTTGCAACAAGGTAGTAGAAACTCTCCTCAAGAAGCACCATGTCATCCATAGAACCTCTACTGCCTATCACCCTCAAACAAATGGGCTGGCTGAAGTGTCAAATAGGGAGATCAAGTCCATCTTGGAGAAAACGGTCTGCCCAAATCGCAAGGACTGGAGTACACGCCTCAATGATGCCTTATGGGCATATAGGACAGCATATAAAACCCCAATTGGGATGTCTCCATATAGGATGATTTATGGAAAAGCCTGCCATCTACCGGTGGAACTTGAACATAAAGCCTATTGGGCTGTGAAGAGCTGTAATCTTGATGAAAAAGAGGCTGGAGTTCACAGAAAATTACAGATTCAAGAGCTTGAGGAGATTAGGCGTGATGCATATGAAGCTTCATGGGATTATAAAGCAAGGACCAAAGCCTTCCATGACAAGCACATCTCCAGAAAACACTTCCAGGTTGGTGATAAGGTTTTGCTTTTTGATTCCAGGTTCAAATTATTCCCTGGAAAGCTTCGGTCTAGGTGGATTGGGCCATTTTTGGTTGAGCATGTTTATCCACATGGAGCTGTTGACATTAGAAGCCCACAAACAAGCAAAGTTTTCAAAGTTAATGGGCATCGTTTGAAGAGATTCTATGAAGGTTTTACTGTCCATGTTGTGGAGGAGGTTCCCTTGGATCCCCCTTCCCAAGACTGCTGAGCAAGACACTGAAGTCCAGCCCAAGACAGAAAACAGGGCGCTACTGGGAGGCAGCCCAGAGGCAGTGATTTGCCCAGTGATTTGCCCAATACTTGCCCAAATCGCCGGACAAATCGACTGAATGTACCATAATCACAAGTGATCGGGGTAGTGATTTGCCCAATTGCCCAGATAATTTGACCAAGATCACCGGTCCCATCGCAAAACCAAGCACATCATCAGCAAAGGGCGTGAACAGTACCAGCCCAGCAACTACAAGGAGAAGCGATCTGGCCAAGTGATTTGCCCACTGTTTACCCAAATCACTGGTCAAATCACCCTGTCAAGAATCCAGAGGGCCAGCAATAAATGATCAGGGCAGATCACATACCCTAATTACTTTAAGTAGTCTTTTCTTTTATTTTTAATTTTTACGCTAAACTACTGTTTTTATCTCTTCTTCTTCTTCAAGCTTTCTTCTCTCCGACCACCACTCACCCACCGGCAAACTCAGGACCACCATGGTAAGGATCAAGATGAAGGCCACCGGCGGACCGTTCATGTGGAAGAAATTAGGGCTTCCGAGACCCGTCCCTTCCGACAGCGATGACGAGGCGCAAGATGCCCCTCCACCAGCCACCGCCAGCGCCGAAACACCACCGGCCACAAGCACAGGAACAGGACGCACCGATTCACCGGCCGTCCAGATATATCGCCGGCAAAAGAAACGGCCAAGAACGCCGCCATCCACATTAGCCCCGACGGCAGGCCCTGAGGGCAAAAAGTTTCCCGAAACCACCACACCCACCGGCCACAGCCAGCAACGGCCAAGAACTCAGTCGCCACCGAGGTTCGAGCCAGAACCGGAACCTACCATCGCCAAAGACACTGATGCGCCAACTGATTCCACCAGCGATGTGCCCAACGCTGTGACCAACGCTGTGCCCAGCCATATGCCAAGCAATGTGCCTAGCGATGCGCCTACTAACTTCACCAGCGCTATGCCCAGCAATTTGCCCAGCGATTTGCCCAGGCCAACACACCCAGATCACATCGTCAAAGCACTGACATTCAACAAAATTTCTGAACGCACCAGGCTGCTTAAAATTTCATCCTTACCATATCATCCAGGTAAGTATATCCATCATGCCACCCTTGGAGCACTGAAACTACATTCCCAGGTACGTTCTCTAATTTCTGCTATTGGCTGGGACACTTTCTTCCTCCTGCGCATGCCATCCTTCCTGGAACTCACACAGGAGTTTTTCACCACATTTTATTTTGATAAACCTGCCATGCACAACATACACACACCTGGCACCATTGGATTTAGATTGTTGGGGAAGCGATTTCGCTTATCCCTGCAGGAGTTCGCCATAGCCATGGGCTGTGAATGCCCACAGTCAACCTGGGACTTCCCTGCTGAGTTTGATCAAAACTCTGCGTACTTGGAACTCAGTGATAATCCACCTGACTCATACTCACCCACTAGGTCCAAGGACCTATACCTCAGCAACCCCAGTCTGAAATACCTTCACAGATACCTGGCCTACACATTCTCTGGGAGGAAGGATGCCTCCAACATCCTGACCAGAACTGAGTTGTATTTCCTTTGGTGCATGCACAGGGGCAGGAAAATACATCTTGGATATTGGGTTGCCACCCAACTATCCAGCATTATACAATATAATAGGCCCTTGATTTTTGGTCCTTTGATCACTGCCATTGCAGTGAATCTCAAGCTATTGCACCCCGCATATACTGACCTCTCCCCCACCCCCAAAACAACCCCCTTGGACTTACGCACATTGGATGATATGGGGTTGCTTTGTAAGGTGGGGGATGTTTTTTCTATTGCACCTGCAGGTCCAGTAACGCCACGCCATGAGCGTGTTTTCAGAAGGAAGAAAGTCACCATAAGCACCAGCACACAGCAGCCAGCCTCCACCGCAGGACCAGTAAATGAGGCAACCCAGGCAATAGGCCAAGGACCAGCAAATGAGCCACCACCAGCAGCCCCTCAGCAGGATGCTCCTCAGCCACACGAAGACGAAGCCCCCAACCAGACAGTCGAGGCTCGTCTCAGTAGGATTGAGGACCAAATGCAGAGGATGGAGCACTTGTTGAACCTGCTGGTGGACCACTTTCTGCCCCAGCACCGTCACTGATAGCGATCTGCCCAGTAATTTGCCCAGTACTTGCTCAAGTCACTGGTCAAATCACCCCCAGGCCAGGAAATATCTTTCCCTTTCCTTTTTCATTCTTTTATATATATACTTACACATTGAGGACAATATGTGGGATAGGTGTGGGGGTACTGGAGAGTCTTTATTCCATTCTTTTGATCTGTCAATCCTTTTGATTTCTTTTTGTTTCTTTTTGTTTTTTTACCCCTTTCTGCACACACACAGAATTTTGTAGCTAGTTGCTTTACTCAACATAAATAACAAGGTTGAAAGAGTGCCCTTATCTCATGACCCCATTGATTGGCCACCCCTCTAAGCCTTAGTTGAATTACTCACAGTATGCTACCTTCACTTAGGAAGTTCTTTACTTGAATTGAACCCTTAAACTTGTTGTGGTCAAGGGAAATTAAAATACAAATACATGCAAACACAAAGTGAGTGTAACTCCCTATGAGCTGATTTGCCCAAATTAGCACAAATCACAAACTTGTTCCAATGGTCTAAGACTATGAACTGAGCCTAATAGCCACTTGGAGAAGTAACTGACTGAGTAACCGGGGGTGTATCACCCATGTACACAATCGCATAAAAAGGTCAGTAACTTTTTTAAGCAAATAAGTTTCGATGGTCTAGACTATGAACAGAGCTAGTAGCCACTTGAACAAGTGACTAACTGAGTAACCGGGGGTGTATCACCCATGTACACAATCGCGTAAAAAGGTTAGTGACTTTTTCAGGCAAAGAATAAGAATAAGTGCTGCTGAAAATAAAAATATAAATAAAAAGGAGAAAGAGAGAAGGTGGCAGGTCACTCCTAGGGGTTGCATTAAAACTAACATAAAGGAATAAGCATGATTGATTCAAAAACCTTTCTCTTGACCATGGTAGGTAAAAGGAAACAAGGAAAGGAGAGGATGACCTTAGTGCATGTACTCTATACTGTGATAATTCAGGTTAGGAGTCTAGGGGGGGCTGATTAAGTGGTGTTTAAGTTCTAAGGAAAAAGGGGGGCTTGATTGGCTAAGTTATTTGTTGCTTGAGGACAAGCAAAAAGCTAGGTGTGGGGGTATTTGATCAAGCACAATTTAGCCACATTTTTATTATCTCTTTTATTGATTATTTACACATTTTCTAGCTTAATTTATAGTTTTTATATTGTTTTTACAGAAAAGGAAGAATCTGGAAAATGGGAGAAAAAGTGCAGAAAATTTGCAAAATGATGATTTGCCCAGTGATTTGCCCAAAAATCTGCTCCAATCACTGCCCAGATCAAGCTAAAACAGATACCCAGAGGCAACAGACAGCAGTGACATGGGCAGGCGATTTGACCAAGACAATCGAGGATCACTGGCCAAATCACTCGCAGAGGCATAAAGGACTGACTCACAGAGAAGCGATTTGCCCAGTGATTTGCCCAAGAAACTGGTCAAATCTCCGGGCAAATCACTTTGACAGCAGAAAATTACAGCAGAGCGGGAAAATGGACAGCAAACAGAAATCCGAATTTTCAGAAGTCCAAATCCAATCCAATCACTTCCAGCACTTATCCAAGAGCCACGAAAGAGCTTCTCATCCAAGGAAATCCAATTGCAATTAAAGTCAACATCAAAAGAGGAGTCCAACACCAAATCAAAGAGGGATTTCAAAACCCTAGAAGGAGAGAAATTCTGCAGCTATAAAAGGAGAGCCTCAAAACCAGCAAAGTATCTTCTGAACAGCCTCATCCAGCATCTCTCCCTCGCCAGAAACTCTGCAGTTGTTCTTCTTTATTTTCTTTTCATCTTTTTGTGTATTTAGTCCACCATGAGTGGCTAAGTTCCTTGTTTCTAGTTGAAATTGTGAATATTCAGAATTGTGATGAATTGGGAGGTTTAATACTCCATTGTTGAACTCTTGTTTGTTTCAATATTTATGCAATCTGATCTCTTCTATAAATATTACTTGCTTTTAGGATCAATAAGGGTCCATTGCTTCTAATTTGCTAAGTGATATTGTTTGAATGGTTTAGGTCCGTAATTGCTTAGGTTGTTCAAATACACATTTAATCAGGTTGCATAATCTAAACTTGACCACGCGGTTGGCAAGGATAGAATTAGGTTTCTCTAAGTCTTAATGCAATCAACAGTTGTTCGATGCTACAATGCCCCAAGGACGTTCCTTGGCAACTTGTTGATTAGTGTTTGATTAGCGAACGTTTCCTAATCAAACTAGAACTAAGGAGGAATTTGGATTGTGAGAAGCGTTTTCCACAACCAAAACTAATTTATTGAAGTCAAATAGGAGTCTTTAAGAAATCAATGATCAATTCTGAACAAACTGAATAACACTCACACTTCAGCTAGAATCTCTCTCTTATTGATTTACTCATCTTTAAATTATTGCTTTCTTTTGCTATTTTATTTTAATCATCAAATCAAAACCCCCCCTTTTTTATTTATTTGCTATTTACCTAGTCATTATTAGGAAAAACATTGGTGTCAATTCCCTGTGGTTCGACCCTATTACCACTATCTACAAGTTTATTGTTAATTGTTTAATAGGTTTATTTTTGACGGCTTCGACAACCGCTTATCAGTCACTACCTTTGCATGGCTCTGAAGCCGCCTTGCTTCTGACTCTCTGAGCAATTAATTTAATGAATTAATTTAATAGTAGTTAATTTGGATTGGAACTTCCTATCCCATATGTTTGATATTTGGTTGGACTAATACGTTGTTTTAGACTTCGTAGGCATCCAAATCACTCCATCTTTCTTTCACCTTGGTGTTTGCTAGAAGACGAGAGAAAGAGAGAGGGTTCATCGTATGTAAAAGTTCTGCCGAGGAGAAAAACAGAAGATTGTATGTCAGGGTTAAGCTATGGAGAATGTGTTTGCAAGTTCTTTTAAATCAAGAAACGAAGATGAAGAAGCTTTGAGTTGGGCAGCCATAGAAAGATTGCCTACCTACACTCGTTTGAGAACTAGCTTATTCAAGTCTTTAGCAGAAGACAAAAACCAAGGAAGCAAGTTGGTCGATGTAAGAAAGTTAAATGTCGACGAAAGGAACGAGTTTATTGAGAGAAATTTTAAGGTTCCTGAAGAAGATAATGAAAAGTTCTTCAGAAAGTTGAGAGATCGTATAGATAAGTAAGCCCTGATGGTACATTGCTTTTTTTGGTTTTCCTTTTTTTCAACATGAAATCAAGCTGTTGATGTATTGGTGCATTTCCATTTGTTTTAGAGTTGGAATCCAACTGCCCACAGTTGAAGTTAGATTTGAGCAATTGCGAGTAGAAGCTGATTGCCATGTTGGCATCAGAGCTCTCCCAACTCTTTTGAATACTTCAAGAAATATTTTTGAATCAGCCCTTGGCTTGTGTGGAATCAGAATGACCATGAGAACAAAATACACCATCCTCAAGGATGTTTCAGGAATTATAAAACCATCAAGGTACTGTAAATATCAAAAGCAACTAAAGAATTACTATGCACATCTTATAAATCAGTATGAAACGTCAATCTTGTTGCAGGATGACATTACTGTTAGGTCCTCCTTCATCTGGGAAGACAACCCTTTTGCTTGCACTGGCCGGAAAGTTAGATCCAACTTTAAAGGTTAGCTAAATTGATTGAATTGAGAACTAGTGCTAGTTAAATGTTTTAATGCAAAAAAACTAGAGATACATATATTTGTGCTTGAAAATCAGGTACAAGGACAAGTAAGCTACAATGGTTGTAGGTTTGATGAATTTGAGCCTCGGAAGACATCAGCCTATGTTAGCCAAAATGATGTTCACTTGGGAGATCTAACAGTTAAAGAAACCTTTGATTATTCAGCATGGTTTCAAGGAGTTGGTCATCGATATGGTAACAAATCATAAGAAGTTAACTTGTAATGAGCGCCCTTCATTTTTATTTAGTTTGAAAAACTAATGTTGTCCTCTAAATTTCAGACCTGCTAGTTGAGCTTGATAGGAGGGAGAAAGAAGCTGACATTATCCCTGACTCTGACCTTGATCTTTTTATGAAGGTATATCACATTTAAAGACACTAAATTGTACATAAAACATAGGATACAATATGTTTGAAGACTATTTTGTCTTTTTTGTATTTTTTCTGATATATAAATATGTAATATTTTCTTAATCTATACTACTCGAAAATTTATTGAGAAATAAGAAAACGTTAATCGCCGGGACGTAGTCAACCATGTTAAATCTTTATGTTGTTTAACAGATTCTTTTTGTCCAGGCAACCGCAATGGAAGGAGCTAAGAATAGTTTAATTACTGATTACACTCTCAGAGTAAGTTCATCTTGCTATTGTTAATATATTGAATAAAACCATTGATTGATTGTTAGTTGCATCAACTAATTACAATTTCATTGTCTGGATGCAATAGCTCCTGGGGCTTGACATATGCAAGGACACTGTTGTTGGAGATGAAATGACTCGAGGGATTTCTGGTGGACAAAAGAAGAGAGTAACAACAGGTTTGTCATCTTAAACTTAGTTGCTTGCCTCTCAGATTTGAGATAAACACCTGATGTAATTTCTATCATGGTTTTTATAATGTAGGGGAGATGATTGTTGGACCTACAAAAACTCTATTTATGGATGAGATATCAACTGGTTTAGACAGCTCCACAACATACCAGATAGTTAAATGCATGCAGCAAATTGTGCACCTCACTGAGGCCACTGTCTTCATGTCCCTCCTCCAGCCTGATCCTGAAACATTTGAACTCTTTGATGACGTTGTTCTGTTATCTGATGGTCAGATTGTATATCAGGGCCCTAAAGAACAAGTAGTAGCTTTCTTTGAGAGCTGTGGATTCAAATGCCCTGAGAGGAAGGGCACTGCAGATTTTTTGCAGGAGGTAAATATATCATGTTATGAGTTAAGCCTAATTATTTAATATAATGTTTTGTATGGACATTCTTTTATAGGTTACATCAAAGAAAGACCAAGAGCAATACTGGGTAGATGAGAGCAAGCCCTACCGATACATATCAGTATCCGAGTTTGCAAGAAAGTTTAAGGCTTTCCGTGTTGGCCTACAGCTTGAGAATGAGCTTCCCATTCCATATGAGGCTAAAAGTCATAAAGCAGCTTTAGTATCCCAGAAATGCACTATCCCAAAAATGCAGCTTCTCAAGGCCTCCATTGACAGGGAGAAGCTTTTAATGAGGAGAACTCTGCCTGTATACATCTTTAAGGCCGTTCAAATTTTTGTCGTTGGAATCATTGCAGCGACTGTTTTTTTGAGGACAACACTTCATGTCACATATGATGATGGATCGCTATACGTTGGTGCAACTATATTTGCCATGATTGTGAACATGTTCAATGGCTTTGCAGAGCTCTCCATAACCATAATGAGGCTTCCAGTGTTTTTCAAGCAAAGAGATCTTCTATTTTATCCAGCTTGGGCTTTTACCCTCCCAAATTTCTTGCTCGGGGTCCCAATTTCTGTCGTTGAGTCCTTTGTTTGGACTGCTGTGACGTACTATTCTATTGGATTTGCACCAGAAGCAAGCAGGTGACATTACCTTGCCAAGAACTTAACATAGAGCTGCAGTTACTATGCACAGCATCATGGATCAGTTGTATAATTTTTGTGTTTTGGCTTGTCAGATTTTTCAAGCAGACGTTGTTAATATTCCTAATTCAACAAATGGCTGCTGGATTATTTAGGCTCATGGCTGGAGTATGCAGGACTATGATCATTGCACACACTGGAGGAGCACTTGCTCTGCTCATTTTGTTCCTACTAGGAGGCTTTATCCTTCCGAGAGGTTGGTGTATTTTCAAATATTCAACCTCCGAGAGAACTGCAGTCTGCAGTAGTTACAATGTTGATTTTATTTCCTGTTTATTCTCACAGTATTGAGCTCCTGTTTTAACAGGAAGAATTCCTGTGTGGTGGACTTGGGCTCACTGGATTTCACCTATGTCTTACGCATTCAAATCCTTGACAGTCAATGAACTGCTTTCTCCAAGGTGGATGAATCGACTGGTATGTCCCCAACACAAAATTCATTTTTTTTTCTGCAGCAAGAATGTGTATACTTAGCACACAATTCTATAACATATTGAGAAGAAAATCTGGATACCTGTAAATATTACAGGAACAAACCAATGGATAACATAGATAATCTGAAAGTAAGCATTTTAGTATGGAGACAACTCGCTGAAAGGACTTTAATCTAATTGCAGGCATCAGACAACGTTACAAGGTTGGGTACAGCAGTGCTGGAGAACATTGGTGTAGAACAGGAAAATTACTGGTATTGGATTGGAGCTGCAGCGCTTCTGGGATTCACCATTCTTTTCAATGTCTTGTTCACCTTCTCACTAACGTATTTAAACTGTGAGTTTCTTTAAGTCACCTGGGTTGATGAATGTGATCTTTCTTTCATCCTTGGCAAAGGAAGTCATCATTTTTAACACTAATTATTGTGAACAGCTCTTGGAAAGCCACAGGCAATTATATCTCCAGAAGTAGCCAAGGAGCAATCTTTCAGGGAAGGATCAGAAGAGAGAAGTCTTAAAACGAGGTCAACCAATGGCAACGATGCAGGTAAGAATTTGAAATATATATGAACGATTTCTGTTTCAATCTGAAGTTATTTTAAGGGTATACTAATTAAATTTAAGCAACATGGAGTTACTGACATGAGCCTGTAATGTTGAAGGAGAAATCCAAATGCCAAAAGTAAGCCATGTTGGGCATCACGCTGAGGCCACAACGGGAGCTGCTCCCAAGAGGGGGATGATTCTTCCCTTTACGCCTCTATCCATGTCCTTTGATAGTGTAAACTATTATGTGGATATGCCCTCAGTGAGAATCTATTTCCCTTCTTTTCATATGACTTGAGTTTCAATTCTGTATATATCCTGGCTAATGAAGGATGAATTGCAGGAAATGAAGGGTCAGGGAGTGACAGAGGACAGGCTGCAATTGCTTCAAGAAGTGACTGGAGCATTTAGGCCAGGGATCCTGACTGCTTTGATGGGAGTCAGTGGAGCTGGAAAGACAACATTGATGGATGTTCTAGCAGGCAGAAAAACTGGGGGCTATATTGAAGGTGATATTAGAATTTCTGGATTCCCTAAGAATCAAGAAACATTTGCGAGAAATTCTGGTTACTGCGAGCAGACTGACATTCACTCTCCACAAGTCACTGTTGAAGAGTCCTTGATCTTTTCAGCTTTCCTCAGACTCCCAAAAGAAGTCAATGACAAAGAAAAGATGGTATGCATTATGAATCTGGAATGAAAATTCATTTTCTTTGAAATTATTATCCTTATATATTCTAGTTTGTTTCTCGGATTTGCTTTCCAGGTTTTTGTGGATGAAGTGATGGAGCTAGTTGAGCTCACCAATCTGAAACATGCAATAGTTGGGCTACCAGGAATAACAGGGTTGTCAACAGAACAGAGAAAGAGATTGACTATAGCAGTGGAGCTTGTGGCAAACCCTTCAATTATATTCATGGATGAACCGACTTCTGGGCTAGATGCAAGAGCGGCAGCTATTGTTATGAGGACTGTAAGAAACACTGTGGACACTGGAAGAACAGTTGTCTGCACAATTCATCAGCCTAGCATCGACATCTTTGAAGCCTTCGACGAGCTGCTATTGATGAAAAGAGGAGGGAAACTGATTTATTCGGGACCATTAGGCCAGAATTCTCAGAAGATCATTAAATATTTTGAGGTACGTAATGAAAACAACCCAGAAGCTATTTATGGCATGATAGTTAAGACATCTTGCACAACCGCTTATCATTGATTTCAGGAGATTCCAGGAGTGCCTAGAATTAAAGAAAGGCAAAATCCAGCAGCGTGGATGCTAGAAGCAAGCTCAGCTGCAACTGAAGTTCGGCTTGGAATTGATTTCGCTGAGCATTACAAATCATCAGCCTTGTATCAGTGAGTGCAGAACACAATTTATAACAGTAATAACAACTTGCTCAAAATTTTCAGGTCTTCATTTAGCTGACTTTTCGTTGTTATATTTATAGACAAACCAAGGCTGTGGTTGATGACTTGAGTAGACCATCAGAAGGAGCTTCAGATCTCTACTTCCCTACTCAGTATCCACAATCCACATGGGGGCAGTTCAAATCCTGCCTGTGGAAGCAATGGTGGACATATTGGAGAAGTCCTGATTATAATCTTGTTCGTTACTTTTACTCCTTGGTAACTGCTCTCGTGCTAGGCACAGTCTTCTGGCAGGTTGGAACGCAGAGGTTAGCTATAATTTCCCCTCCTCTTCTCCCATTTTTAAAAAGAAAATATTGTTAACTAGAGCCCTTTATTCTGTAACTAGAGAGGATGCAACTGAGCTGACCATGATCATTGGAGCGATGTATGTAGCAGTTTTGTTCGTCGGAATCAACAATTGCTCAACTGTGCAGCCCATTGTAGCCGTTGAAAGAACTGTATTCTACCGAGAAAGAGCTGCAGGGATGTACTCAGCTTTACCGTATGCCTTGGCACAGGTAACAGAAAAGCAAAACATTTAGATGACAGTTCAAACACATTGTTTCATAAGTTCCGTAATAACACATGTCGAGTTTTGTTCTCTTTTACGCAGGTGATCGTGGAAATACCATATATATTCGTGCAAACCGTATACTACTCTCTTATAGTATATGTAACTGTGAGCTTTGAGTGGAAGTTGGCTAAATTCTTCTGGTTCTTCTTTATCACCTTCTTCTCCTTGCTATACTTCACGTACTATGGAATGATGACCGTATCAATCACACCAAATCACCAAGCTGCAGCTATCTTTGCATCAGCATTTTATGCACTCTTCACCCTTTTCTCCGGCTTTTTCATCCCGAAACCAGTAAGTCACTGTCCTCCATCTCCTGCAGACAATTTTTCAAGAAAGCCATGAAATTTTCTTACTTCTTTGCTTGTGGCATTGCAGAGAATTCCCAAGTGGTGGACATGGTACTACTACATCTGCCCTGTGGCGTGGACCGTGTACGGACTGATAGTGACACAGTACGGTGACATTGAAGATAGAATCAAGGTGAGTGGAATTGAGCCAGATCCAAGTATCAAATGGTACGTGCAGAACCATTTTGGATATGATTCAAACTTCATAGGTCCAACTGCTGCAATCTTGGTCGCTTTTGGTGCCTTCTTCGCTCTTATGTTTGCCTTCTGCATCAAAAACATTAACTTCCAAAATAGATAGCCGTGCGTGTTTGGGCTTGGTCTTGGGCTTGGGCTTGGGCTTGGTGGGCAATGGAGTAGACGGACCAAAGTTCACACGAGGGAAGGCGCATGGCTGTGAGAAGAAAAAGCTGTGGGTATGAGTGGGACCCAATTGGACACCGGCCTCCTTCTTCGAAGTTGGGAAGATTTAAAAAAAAAAGATAAAAAGGAACGACGTCATGTGTGTCTTTTCTCTTCATTCGACAGCGTGTCGTAGCGTCCCCTCGAATTTGAAGATTACGTGTCAGATAAATGCACCGTTCGTAATTTATACACACCACGTTTTTTTTTCTTGACAAAAAAAAAAACCTGTTTTTAAGCTTTTTTTGGATTCTCTTCTATTCAAAGAAAGCAGTAACTGATTAAATAAATTTAAATTATAAAAAAATATATATTTGTAGGGTTTGAAAGATATCATGTATTTTTTATATTATTTAAATAATTTTATTTGATGATTTTTTTTATATAAATAGCATATGTAAGAAGTAGGGGATGATGATGTTCAATTTTAGCTATTTTTATATTGGAAATTATAAAAAAAATTGAATAAAACCACAAGAAATTAAATTTTCCAATCTAATCCAAACATATCTAATCATTAAAATCGGCAACCACAATTCCTTCCAATCGAATGGGAGGTTACAATTTCAGACTATTAAGAAGTAGCGAAAAATCCATATCTAAAAAGTCGGCAAATTATTTTCATTTAGAACCATTTAATTAAATTAAATTTGGCGGTTCTTATCTCCATTTGACCGGACCAGCTTCAGTAAAACCTCGGAATCGGACCACTTGTATAATTTGAGGTCAGAAAACGGTCACGTTTGGCAACGGTCAAAAGGGACGCCCTCGACCTCCCCTAGAAAGGTAAAAATGTCAAGGTCAAACTTTTAACTTGTTGATGCCAGAAAATAAAACTGATTAATAAAGAATGATTTGATATTAAAGTAAAGATTAACTAAGAAGCGCAAGATCGAGAGAGGGGAAAGTAGATGTGAAGTAGCGAGGAGTGGAGGAAGACAGCACAGTGGTTAAATGCAAGGCATGTTGAAATTGTGCTTCAGCCACCAACCTCGCCTAACGCCGTGCCTTGTGCCTCCACGTTTTTTCACCTATCATTTTTTTTCTTTTCAATTATGATATGGAAACTGATTTAAATCAGAGATTTAAATTCTATTAAAACTCAAATTTCATATTTTATATTTTTAAATATTATTTTAGTATTATTGAATTAAAATTGATCGAAGTTGTTCAGCTTTTTTTAAATTAATTCCAAATATTTTTATTTTTACTAAATTATCGATATTATACTAATTTTTTATTATTATTTTTTCCCTGGTGGAATCACAAAGGTATTGTTGAGAGGGCTTCAAGTTTGCTAAAAGTGCTATGAAATTCCTATGGGCTTCATCGCCATTCATTTAAACTAGGCAGTTTTGTTTGATTTATCTTTGAAAATTAAAAAATTAATATTTTTTAAAATAAACTTCCACTTTAATTGAATTTTATCTTTTAAATAAACTAAACCAAACCCTGGAGTATGTATACACATAACAAGACTGGCATTTTAAAAATGGTTTATTTAGGATTTTAATTATTTTAATTGTAATTATTTGATAAATTTATTCAAACTTAATCAAGTTGAGGTCATACCATCATTGAAAATCATGATCAGAAAAAGCTCTATATATAAACTAAAAATTTCAAAGGAGAGTCCAAAACCATGGAATCATAGTTCCTATTTTTACAATATATAACAAGAAGGAGAAGAAGACCAACTCTCAACTACCTTGGATCCCTTGATATTGGGCACAAGTATTTGGCGAGCCACCTACCTCCTTCAAGCCCTTCGATGATTGCTAGGCAGTAGAAACACACACAATTTTAATAAAATATCAGGGGAAAAAAATCATGAAAAGAATAAAATGCACGTGAATCCATGGTTAAAAAAGGATTATGCTCTCATGCTCCAACCACTTCCTCTTGCTGTCCAAACCATTAGCCTCAGACACAGAATTAAAACAATAAATAAATAAAGCCAATTGGTCATAATTAGAGGAATGTTCAACCATTCATTTATTTTTACTGATTTGATACTCAATCTTATCATTTACTCTCTTTTCTCTCTCTATATATATTAAGTTAAGTTTAATTTAACTAAAAATGAAATTTTAGTTTTCTAAATTTTTCTGCTAAATAAAATATCTAAAAAAAATTATGCTAAAAATTAAGGAATTGAGTTTTTTTTTAAATAAAAAATTCAATTTTACTGTTTCCCACAAGTCGCTTGATCTGGAGTGGACGTGTCGATGATGGAGTGCAATTTGTAGGACAAATTGAGGGAGGAGTTCCCAAGATGGGGTTGCATAGCTTCACCCCACACTTCACTGTCCACATATATACACATTTCTCATTTGCCTTTATGGGAAAGCTTGGGAATGGGCATCCCCTCATAAGGTTTTTTTTTTTTTTTTTTTTTTTTTTTTCACTTATGAACGTATCATTAACATGGCTAAATTTAATAGTTTATCAAAAATAAATTTAGATTTAATTTATTTTTAAAAAATTAAAATTTTTAAAAAGGGATGACCTATATTATTTTTTTTAAATTTATCGTTGAGGGATAGTGTTATATATATTGAAGGGGGCAAATTTTTGTCTATTGATTAAATAAAGTTTGGCACTACTAGGGGCAGTAATGTTGAAGATGGAGTCCCAACAATGTAGGGCAGATATCTTGTCCTTCTCAAACACTGAAGAGAAGGTCCCATTCATGACATTTGCATAACAGCCATGAAATGCAAATCCTTTGGATGAAGAATCTTAAGTTAGTATGGAGCTATAGGACAAACCCCCCATGCTAATCTCTATGTACATCCATCACACCTTCCCCTTTCATCTCCCTTCTCATTTCATCAAATTTCTCTCTTTTTCTGATAGAGATTTAGAGATGAGCAACTTGAATCTTATTATGTGAAATTAAATTTTAATATCTAAAATTCCTAAAAAATAAAATGGAATGCCATTAGTTTTTTTTTTTTTTTTTAATTTGAGTTTAGAATATAAAACACTTTTAAAATTTAAAACAAAACATTTTACTCTAATAAGGCATTTGAATGCAAATCTAAATTAATAATAATAAAAAATTAATTATAAAGAATCTAATGTCTTGAATTGTGGAGCGTGGTAAGGGAGATAAATTTCTCTTTAATTTGATAAATAATTAAAATTTTTATTTTTTTAAAAAATAAATTATATATGATTTTGTATGGATTTTTTTTTAACGGATGGTGTTAAATATAATAATTAAAAGTTAAAAAAAAAATAAATATAATGAAAATAAATTTAAGAATAAAACAACCTTTTATTAAAAACTAAAAAAGTAATCATGCTTAATTAGCATAAAATATATATCTTTTGTTTTATAATTTTTATTTATTTCATTTTTTACATAAATTAAAAAATATAATTTTTTAATTAAATAATTTTAAAATAAGTTAAAATTAAATAAAATTATAATAAGTACTTTATATATTATTATAATATAAAAAATAAATAATAATTTTGAAATAAAAAAAATAAACAGAAGGAAGAGGGAGTAACATAGTTTATTTAGCTTTTTTACATTTTATAATTTGATGAGATTTTAACAATTCAGATAATAATAGTTATTCACGATTTAATATTTACATGATGAAGAAAATAAGGTTATCGTAGAATTCTTCAATGTTTATATATTATTGAAAAAAAAGCTGTTAACATATTATTTTATTATTTAAAGTTGATGTGATTAAAATATATAAAATTTAATTTTTAAATTAATGTTTAAATTAATAGATTAATGAATATATTTTTCAATAACATTTCAAACATACTAGGTCCTGCCGAGACTGATTCAGTCCTTTGACATAACCATAATTGAATTGGGTAAAATTTAAAATCGATTTAAATTAATAATTTAAGTATTTAAGTTAATGTTTCGATGTTATTTAGATAATAAAATATTTTAAATGGATATTTGAAATAAATTTGTAATTGAATTTAAAATAAATTTAGTTATTGAAAATAAAAAATAAATTTAAAATTAAATAAACCAATTTTAGGAATACTCATTTCTCAACTAAATTTATGGTTAAATTCAAAATAGATTAAAGTATTAAAAATAAAAATTAAATATATTATACCCTGCCTTTACCATCATAGACACGAGTCTAAATATTAGCAATGCTCCAACACAGGAGCGGGTCCCACATTAAATTTTAGGGCACATCGGTAATATTTGGACAATATCAGCTGCACAAATGTCATTTCAAATACAGAATTTTTTAATTAAAAAAATAAAATAAAAGAAAAGAAAAGAAAAAGTTGGTAGAGAGAGAAAGCGAGTTAAGACACGTTTTGGCGTCCTTCGTTACCATTTCTCGATCCCCCTCTCTCTGTCTCTCCTATGTTAAGTAGAGAGAGAGGAAGAGAGCGAGAGAGATAAACCAGAGCTCGAAGAAGCTTTATATCTTCCCTACTTTAGACTTATCTCTCGCTTCCTCTGTTATCCTATTTTCCTCTGCTTCTTCTTTCTAAAGAGAGCGAGAGTGTTTTGTTTGTAGAAGCGAAAGCCAGTCCCTCCCCGACATTTCTTCCGCCATGATCTCCTTGAAAAGTAGTTTCCTGGTAATATAAACCACACCCATTTCTCTATTCACTATTTTCAACCTCTCACACTTCACACAAATTATTCAAACCATATATTGAATCACTGTTTAGCTTCGCATTTCACATCTTCACTCACTAACTCGTAGATTTTTTTTTTCTTCTTATGCTTAGTCGATTTGCATTTCTGGGCATGTTTCCTTTAATAAATTCTTTTCACCCCACTTTACTTTTTCCATATCTGGGTTAAAAAATTGAAATTTACTTTAATTTCTGAAATTTTTTTGATCCTGAAGTTTATCAATATCTGGGACTGGGTGTTGTTTGCTTAATAGATTTTGTTATAAATTCAAAGCCACCAAGTTCTCCTTATTCATTTTAAGCATTTTTGTGCTGAACTGTTTGATCTCCGAACATTTACAACTTCTTGGTACCATTTAAATGTATGGGTTTCTTATATTTTCATTTCACATCGAGCTTCAAATTGGAAAGCAAATTGTTTTGCTTCTGATAAAAAGATTTTTTTTAAAAAATGTTAATAATTTATCGATGATTGCATTATTAACTCACAGCAATAAAGAAAGGCCTTTAGTTTTGTTATTGTACTAATCATCATCTTGTGGTCAATAGAGTAACACGGGCATCTCAGGCTCGTGTAGCCCTTTCTCCGGGAAGCAGAGAGGACTAGTCCCTACAGCTCCTACTTCATTAAAAGTACAGGTGCTCAATCCAAATAGGGAACGAAATGGAAGTGTCTTGATGGATAGCTCACTGCAGGAAATGAGAGATGGAGCCTCTGTGGTTGACTTGGACCCCAAGCCCACCGTTGCTGGTGGCGTCCGCGATGTATACGGTGAGGACACTGCCACCGAGGATCAGCTCGTCACGCCTTGGTCCCTCTCTGTTGCTAGGTAAGCATTATCAATTAGCAATTCTTGACGCTAATATAGGTTTTGTAACATTCGCCTATTTTTATAATTTGGATCTTCGATGATATCCATGTTTTTAGCTTGTTATGTTCTTTGTTGTTGATGTCTATGCTACTTTAGATTGGATCTTTGGCCGTGTCCATGTTACTTTATGGCTCCGTTTGGCTCTATTGCATTTTCCTTTTTCAAAAAAATAAAAAAAAATTGGAAGCAACTGAATCGATAGTTGGTTAGACAATAAATAGTCATATTTGCAAAGAAAATTATATATGTATTTTAAGAAATGCAAATTCGTTTTCCCTTTTTCAGTTGTCTTTTTCTTTTGGCAAAGAGTTACTTTTTCTCACTAGTTAAGCACTTATCTTCAATTGTTTTTATGCAATCTTATTTTTCCTACCTTTTCTTTTTCCTTTGTTTCATTTGGTTTTTGGAGCATTGGGTTTCGGTTTTCTTTTCTCATCTATCTTAGTAATTTGAATGCCATAAGCTTACCTGATCTTAATTGATTATGTTCTGCTAGCTTTCTTACTTGATGGCTCCTTTCTGATGCTGCAGTGGATATTCTTTGTTGCGAGATCCGCACCACAACAAAGGTCTTGCCTTCAATGAAAAAGAGAGGGATGCTCACTACTTGCGCGGCCTTCTCCCCCCAGCAGTGGTGTCTCAGGAGGTTCAGGTTGTTTTTCTTTATTTGTTGCATCTTTATCTATTTTACCTTTGATAAGGTTTCTTTTATTACATGAATTGTTGATGAAACTTTTGGCACCTATACTGATCAGGTGAAGAAAATGATGCACATCATTCGACAGTATCAACTTCCATTGCAAAAGTACATGGCTATGATGGATCTTCAGGTAGCTGGAAAGTTTCTCTGGTTCTGTGCTCGACTTATCCTACCTGTATTATTCACGCTTCAGTGTATAGAATTGTAATTGACTCAAAGTTTGCATGTTAACTGATTTATTGATGATTATGACCAGTATGATTACTGTTGATTACTTTATTTTACAATACTGCATATTTTCTTCACTAGCAGTGCATATTTTATTGAGTAATTGGTATTGTGAATAATCAGCAGTGTCCGTTTCTAGAACTTGGTGCCATTTTCTGGAATTTTTGTTTTAGCTAGTACTACTGGACTTTTCACCTTTATTTCATAGAAAATATGAAATAAACATACTTCCTCATTGCAGGAGAGAAATGAAAAACTGTTCTACAAGCTTCTCATAGACAATGTTGAGGAGATGCTCCCTATTGTTTACACTCCAACTGTTGGTGAGGCATGCCAGAAATATGGAAGTATCTTTAGTCGTCCTCAGGGTCTTTACATCAGTTTGAATGAAAAGTAAATACTGCACTATATATTTGTATTCTTCATTTCTGTCATAGCAAATCTCTGTTGCGATGCTTTCTTGCTATATATGGTCAAGCTGATAAATTTTCTTTTACAGGGGTAGAATCCTTGAGGTATTGAGGAACTGGCCTGAGAAGAATATTCAAGTCATTGTTGTGACTGATGGCGAGCGTATTTTGGGGCTAGGGGACCTTGGATGTCATGTGAGATCTATATATATGCTGTTTCAAAAGTTTCACTGCTTCTTTTACCCCTTCATCTCTCTCTCTCTCTCTCTCTCTCTTACTCTTATTTGCATGGCAACATAATTGATTAAACTTAATTTTTTATTCTTTTAGGGTATGGGGATACCTGTAGGCAAACTCTCTTTGTATACAGCACTTGGTGGAGTTCGTCCTTCAGCTGTAAGTATCAACATATATTTTTGCTTTTATTTTGAGTTCCTTTTTCTTCATTCTTATTTTTTGTGGGACACACCTGAGCCAAAATACTTGTAATCTAATTCTATTCTGTTGTTGTATTTTATCTTGTTTAGAATTCCACAAGCCTGTGCATGTTTGCATCTAGCTTCTTAATCGAAGCCTTTTCTGGCAGAACTTAAAAATTTCCAGAGTGATGCCATCTTTTTTCTTTTTTTGGTTTGGAAGTGGTATTTTATTGCTTCACTCTGTTTTATTTTGTTTGATGATGTAATGCCTATTTTAGCTGCATGTACAGGATTAAATAATGTGGCAATTCTTGGCGAAGTTTTGCATCTTGTCATTTCCATTATCATTGACAAAAATGATATTCAATAATGTCAATTATTTGCAGTGCCTGCCTGTTACAATTGATGTGGGAACCAACAATGAGAAACTGTTAAATGATGAGTTCTACATAGGGCTCAGGCAAAGAAGAGCTACTGGACAGGTAAATGATGTGTTCACTTAACTTGTATTTACTTCTTTTGTGCTCATGAGATTTTTTTTCCTAGGTGTTATGTAATTTTCCGTTAAAGTGGATGTTCATCTTTATTTCAGGAATATTCTGAATTGCTACATGAATTCATGAGTGCAGTCAAGCAGAAGTATGGTGAGAGAGTGCTCATTCAGGTTGTTAGCTACAGATATAGATATTGGCGATCCTTTTGTTGATTTCTGCTCTACTACATCCATTGATTGAGTTGGTTTACACGTGTACTCTTTTATGGTTAACTTTGTATGCACTTACTTTTTAATATGTGGTAACTCTGCAGTTTGAAGACTTTGCAAACCATAACGCTTTTGACTTGCTTGCAAAATATGGTGCTACTCATCTTGTCTTCAATGATGATATTCAGGTAATTTGTACTTCATGGTTGTATTATTTCTAGCAATTATGATGGACATAGCTCTAATACTTAAATCAATTGTTCTATTCCAGGGCACAGCATCTGTGGTCCTTGCAGGGCTTGTTGCAGCACTAAAATTAGTTGGTGGAACACTAGCTGACCACAAATTTTTATTTCTTGGTGCTGGAGAGGTGAGTAGATATTAGATACAGCTTGTACTGATAGTAGTTTGCTAGGTTTGCTTCTGTTGCAATAATTAACAAGGGAGAATCATAATTCAAAATGTAGGATTTATGGAAGTTTGTGAATATGTAAGGTGGTAAAGGGAAATATGCGAGCATATGTATTTTAAAGGGTTCTTTATCATGCATGCAACTGCCTGACCATGACTGCGTCATCAACCTCATTCTGTTTTCATAGATTTTTTCCCCTTCTACTTTGTTGTTATGTCTCACTTGATTGCTGATAACAGGCTGGCACTGGAATTGCTGAGCTCATAGCCCTTGAGATGTCCAAACAGGTCTGAAAATCATCTCTTTATGTATGAACCTTGGATATGATTATAAAAGCATTAGATGTCAAATAGACCTTGATGGTTATATGTTTTATCTTATTCTTTGTGCAGACAAACATGCCAGTGGAAGAGACTCGCAAGAGGATTTGGCTTGTGGATTCAAAGGTAGTAAAAATCTGTTTCCATTCTGGCTTAATGGAAGGAGAATGATCATTAGCTCAATAGCTCCTCTTTTGTTTCATTTTTATCAGTTATAAATATGCATAGGTAATTCCTTTGCAGGGTTTGATTGTTAGTTCGCGAAAGGAATCACTCCAACATTTTAAGAAGCCCTGGGCTCATGAGCACAAACCTATAAAGACGCTTCTGGATGCTGTCAATGTGTGGATTCTCTCTCTCATCTTATCCCCTCTCACAGTGCAAAAGAAAAATGTATTCTTATTCTTTTTCCTTCTCTGATTTCCATCAGGACATTAAGCCAACAGTGTTGATTGGAACGTCAGGAGTAGGAAGAACATTTACTAAAGAAGTGATTGAGGCTATGGCCTCCTTCAATGAGGTATGAATCTCTACCCATCTACTTTGATGTTGAAGTTTGAGCTCTAATATAACCAGATTTTGCATGATCACATGCAGAGACCTATAATTCTTGCTCTCTCCAACCCAACTTCACAGTCTGAATGTACCGCTGAGGAAGCTTATACGTGGAGTAAGGTAATGCAAACATACTTGTGCATGTTATTTGCCACATAAGAGATACATATTGCAGTGATTTTGCTCACTTTGCATATGATATTGTTGGATTTTATTTAGATGGACTATGTTTGACTTGCAGGGTCGTGCCATTTTTGCAAGTGGAAGCCCATTTGCCCCTGTTGAATATGAGGGGAAAGTTCATGTGCCTGGTCAGGTAGGAAGTCTTGGGGTTTAAATGATTTTATAAGTAGAGTTGTTGGTACACTGGATATTGATTATTTCCATTATTATTTTATTGGTCAGGCAAACAATGCATACATTTTCCCTGGATTTGGTCTGGGTTTGATAATGTCTGGCACAATCCGTGTTCATGACGATATGCTTCTGGCAGCATGTAAGTGAACAAATGAATGCTTATTATTTCACCTTAAGTTTGCTGAAATGGTAAACTTTTAGGGAACATGTTTTTCAACTAACCCTACATAAAGTCTCCTTTCATCATTTAGAATTATTAGGTCTTGTTCTTGCATTTGAAACCGTGGGACACATCTAAAAGTGGGACCCGCAACATAGAGCTTGGAGGATTTAGAATACTAGGATAGTGTGTATTTTTGGGGCTTGATCTTATAACTCTGTCTTTAGCTTTATTTTTGGGCTTGATCTTATACTTCTTTCTTTAGCTCTTTTGAAGGTTGTAATATTTTAGACGTTTATCATGTTTTGTTCCTAGGTTTTAATTAGTTCCATGTTTTTGTTCAATTCTTTGGTGCAGCGGAAGCTTTAGCTGCCCAGGTGACCCAGGAGAACTTCGACAAGGGACAAATATACCCACCATTCACAAACATCAGAAAGATCTCTGCCGAAATCGCGGCCAATGTGGCTGCTAAAGCTTATGAACTTGGTGAGTTCTTTATACTTCTAATTGAGCTCATCCATGATGTGATATGAAAGTCCTAGCTTGTGATCCATATATTTATTGTCTCGCAATCCCTTGTGTATAGGTCTGGCTACTCGCCTCCCTCAGCCTAAGGATCTGGTCAAGTACGCTGAAAGCTGTATGTACAGCCCTGTCTACCGAAGCTATCGGTGAAGTGGTACAAGCCTAATATCACTCCCACCTTAAACTATGCCTTCACGCTGTCTCTGAAAGAAAGATGGGAAAGAAAAAGATTATAAAAGTAGATATCCACTTTTAGTCATATAATCAGCTGTTCTGCAATTTTTTTTTCCTCCTCCCCCCTTTATTTTTTGAGTTCTTATTGTCAATCTTTTCTTTTGTACGTTATCCTGCAAGTCATTTGATGGGTAAGAACGAGCACAATAGGTTGCTGCATGCTAGTATTTGATGAATGCAGTTGAATATAGCTGGAAAAGCTGTTGTGGACTTGAAAAAATCTCACATGAAAATGAAATTCAGTAGTGTTATTTGACTTGTCATCTATTCAGAATAGGTAATCCAAGAATCCTGGATTCTCCGAATGTAATGTAAAGGGGATAAATGAATGAATGACAATTAATTCCAGGATGGTGACAGTTCTTGGCCAAGTGAATCCAACCCAAAATTTGCCTGGATGGTCATGGACGAATCAACGCGGAAGTTATTGAAAGAATGAGTAGTCAAATGGGATTTTTCTTAGTTTGATTGAATTGGGCGAGTTTTCACCGGATTAGGAAAAATAACCCTGTTCAAAGCTACTGCAGCAGTATTTTGTTGATGGTAAATTTGGGTCAAAGTCTAATTTACCTCAAAGCTATGTTCCCCCTTCAACCAAAGAAAATTGGTGAAAAATGAATTTCCATTTTAATTGTGATTTCTTAACATCTTCTATTATAAATTATACCTAGACTAATTTAGTCTAATGGGTATTTTACTCCCTTGATCAGGTTCATGGATCTAAAAAAAGAAAAAAAAATCAGAGGCAAATCCAACAGGCTTGTTAACAGAAAACGGCAAAGCAGCAACATCTAAATAATTAAATCCTTTGGTTTTCACCTCACATAGCTCAAGGCAGCTGGGCTTGTGTCGGTCCACTTTTTAAGTAAATCTTTGGCCCAATTTGAGATTGAGTTTCCAAAGTTCAAAAAGATTCACACTAAATCTTTGTTGACATTCTTAATTTTAAATTAATGTTAATATATTTTTATTAAAATATTAGCTATATATTTAATATAAATTTTTTTAACCTTTTATCCAAATTAATCCAGAGTTTCAATTATAAATTTTTTATAATTTATAGTCATACTATAGGATAGGAGTGACATTATAATCCAAACTTAGAGGTTGACTCATGGTAGGTTAAGGTTAAATTTGGAGTCAAAATATTAAATTTATATTGTTGTGTCACATTTTCTTAGCAACTCCCTTAAAGCCAAGGTAGGTTTATTAGAATATGGAGGAATTGACTTCTTATATTCAAAATCAACCCATTTTTGTCCAATCAATTTCTCATTTTCTTCTTGCAATATTTCAAACATGGAAAAGTTCATCCGTCTCCCATAATGTCTACTTGCAGCCATATAATACATTATTATGTAATTAAAAAAATTAATATATATTCATTTACTTATAATTGTCATTAATATTTCTATATAATAATTAGATTAATTAAATTGTCTCTATTAATCTACTAATAAAAAATATGATACTTTTTTCATTTAGTCTATAATAATTTAATTCTCTCAATTTTGATTAATTTCTTTAATTTACATTTAAAATTTAATAGAATAATTATTTTATTAATAAAATAAAAATTCAAAATTATCTTTTAAAGTATCTTGTTCTCCAAAATGTAAGAGATTGTTATGCAAACCGCGTAATAAATTATAGTAAAATTATAATTTAATCCTTAAATATTTTTATTATTAATAAATCAGTTTCTATATTTTTAAAAATTTATTAAAACGTCTTTATTTTTTCTCTCATCCTTTATTTATTTTTAACGGAAAAAAAAATATTTTAATAAATTTCTGAAAATACAGAGACTGACTTGTTAGTAATAGTAATATGTAATGACTATATAAAGAGTTTTATTTGAGTATAAAATAAAATTTTAAATTTTTTTTTTATTTTTTATTTATTTTTAAAATAAAATAGATGAAGGGACTATTTTATTAACGAAAAAGAAGAATTGACTTATTAATAATGACAATATTTATAAATTAAATTATAAATATCGTCAATTTTATTGACGTATGGCAATATTTATGAATTAAATTATAAATATTCTCAAAATATAACTATTAAATTTAGTGTATAAGAGTATATGTTGAATAATGTAAGAAGTAATAATAGCCAAAATAGAAAAAAACGTGTCAAACTTTTTTTCATCTTCAATTATGGGCTCCACTCAATTCTTTTTAGACTTATCTTCACTACCTCAATTAAATAAAAAATATTTATTTTCATATTAAATTCAAGAAGGATAATTTTATCCAACCCATATTTAAATGGACCACTCTATCAATTTAAATTTAAATCCACATATTTATAATATTCTCAATTTTTTTTTACCAGTCTTTCAATACTTATTGCACGAATATTTATTTTTGACAATTAAACTAAATTAAACTGTTGAATAGTAAAAATATTAAAAGTAAAAAATTATTATTATTATTATTATTATTCCTGTGTGATTTGTTTTCGGCTTAGTGGAAGCCGGAAGGTATTGATCTGTCAAAGGATCGTGGAACTCCTCTCGTTGAAGATAACATTGTCTATTTCATTTTATTTTAGCCACAATGGATAAAAAGGAAGTTATCTCTTTGGAGTTGCAGATAATAATGAAAACAAATGGTCTGCAAAGTTCGACTTTTGCTCCCTACCTTTGTCCATCTTCTAACCCATCATCTGCCACGTGGCCGACTTAAACTGTCCCTTTAACTATGTCTTTTTCTTTAATTTTTAAGAAAATTATTATTTAATTTTTAAAATATAACAAAATTAATTAATTAATTCTATATTTTTTAAAAATTCATCAAATAGTTGTTGTAATTTTAAAAGCTCAATCATAAAAGATTTCTCCCATTAAATTGTCATATTACTAGTAATTTATCTCTTGTATTTTATAGTACTAAAATTTAACTATAAGAGTTTGAAATTTCTATTTTTCAAAATATAAAAAATAATTAAATAATTATAATATACTGCTTGAACTAAATAATAATTTTTTTAAAAATTTTATTATATAATTAGTGCTTGAGAAGATAATTAAGCTCTTTCATGATTAGATGAGAGGGTAAATAATTATTACCAAAATTCAACCTTAAAAATATCTCTACAAGTACTAATTGAATTTTCTATTTTCATGTCTTGTCTTTGCATAATCAACCAATTTGGTGGTGCTAATGGCAAACAATGTGTTCCCACTTCTTTTAACCTATCTAGGGATAATAATAATATTTATTTTCTAAAAAAAATAATAATTACATATTACATATATATTAATATATTAGCTTATTTTTTATATTATGCTTGCATTCTCCCTACCCAGTTTGGAAAAATATGAATGATTTAATATGTTTTTAAAAATAAAAATTTTAATAATTAATTTTATTAAATTATGATAACTAAATAGTTTTTCTTTATAGACTGAAAACTTTTCCGTTTTATCTAAAAAAAAGAAAAAAAAAAAACAGGAGTGCTTTGTAGAACTCTAATCATTTGAAGAAACAATCATGCCTTATCATCAATGAAACATAAAATAATTACTTTTTAAAAATTCATATCGCAAACGTGCCAACCAATAGGAATATATTCAATCAGAGAACATTTATCTTCAATCAAATAATAAAGTAAAAAATAAAAAATATTTAGATATAACTAGATAACTTTTGGAGTGAAAAGGATAATTGAATAAGATACCCAATACGATGGTAAAGAATTCAAGATAAACATTGCATATAATTGTAAAAAGTATCTCAGATAAATGCTCTTAAATTATCAAAAAATAGATATTATGCAAGTATTAAAATTTTATAGATTTAATTTAATGCAGTTTTTGAATTATAAAATTAATTAATAAATTTTTTGATATTATATAAATTAAATAATAATTTTATCTAATTAAAAATATACAAAAGTGATATAAGATATATCAAGCATTGGGAAGCAAGACATAATAATTAGTGTGCAATCCTCATGGATTAGGAAAATCATTTAAAGTAAGAGAATCCCATTAATGCTCCAAGTACTCGTGTGCGGCGATCCTTTACTAAGGCCCCACATTAAGTATATGTGGGCCATGGTTAATTCCACGTGGAACACTATTTTTGGTCAAATACATCCACTAGACTTTTTGGTAGCCCCAATCTATATTTACTAAAATCCCCAAGATGCCCCTCTCTTGAACAGGCACAAGAGTGCATTTTGATAGTGAAATTGATGTTCTTCCCATGGGAGAAATTGGCAGCAACGGGGTAAATTACGTGTCTGTCTCTCCTAACGAATAAAATAATTATGGAGATAAATTATCACTTATATTAAACAACAAATTAATAAATATTTAAATATAATTTATAAAAATAAATAAAATTTTAATTAATTTTTTAAAAAATAAATAATTAACGTAATTTAAATTATTTAAATTCGTATTTATTATATTTTAATATCAATTTATATTATTTATAACTTTTATTAAAAAAATATATTTATCATAACAAAATATTAGGTTATATAAGAATTTATATAGTAAAATATTTTTATACAAGTTTATTCCGTACTATTTTAACATAAAAATTATATTATAACATTATGTGCAATTTTTCTCCCAGAAAGATTATTATATCTTATCTTATATTAAAAGAAGAATAAACAAAGAAAGTAAAAAATAGAAAGAAATTGGCTGTTGGTGACTTGGTGGCCCCAAATATCAAAGAAAGGAATTTCCAATTTGTAGCTCTTATACTTCTCCTTCTACTAATTTGGTAGCAAAATCAAAGAAACAACCCACCTCTTTCCTCTCGCCACAATCTCACTCGTTTCCATGTGGAAGGATACACAAGTAAATTCCTTAATGCAAATTTTTATATTTATCAGAATATATGCTTATTCAATTAATAAAAAAATTAACGTAATCTATGAAAATTATTACGTAATTTAAATTTGTTAATTTTTTATTTTTATAAATCCCTCCTAAATTCCCCCGAAAAGTCTAACTTCCAAAATTACCCTTCCCTTGCTACTTCTCCCTGCTCCAGATAAATTCCCCACTCCTTTGATCTCATCTTCTTCCATGCAATCTCTATATTCCTCTTTATCTGTTTCTATATTAACCTTGCTCCCGTCGAGTCGGCGGTGATTCGCCTGAGTCATTCACCATGACTCGACGGTGCTCGCATTGCAGCAACAACGGCCACAACTCCCGCACCTGCCCCGTGCGCTCCTCTGGCGCCTCGTCTACGTCTGCTTCTTCCGCCGTCGGAGTCAGGCTCTTCGGTGTTAGACTCACTGATGGTTCCATTATCAAGAAGAGTGCTAGCATGGGCAACTTGTCGGCGCACTATCACTCCTCTTCATCAGCCGCCGCTTCACCCAATCCTGACTCTCCCTCATCGGATCACGTCCGCGATTCAGGGAACGTTCCTGAAGGGTATTTGTCTGATGACCCGGTCCATGCTAGCAGCTCCACCAATCGACGCGGAGAGAGAAAGAAAGGTTTTCTCTCTTTTTTTTTTTTTTCTGTTCTCTTTTCCACGGCAAAAAAAGGGTCTTGTTTTACCGGATATGTTTGTGAATTTGTTGGGTATTTTTCTTTTGCTGATATAACTACATAAGTTCTCTTAATTATCAATATTTTTTTTTAAAAAAAAAACGTATACTTACTTTTTCATTTAATTTTTAAAGAGATCGTATAGTTATATATAATGTTCGGATTTATTTTGGTTTCTAATTTTGGTTTTGTTGATCATGAAATTATTGGTTGATTGATTTTGGGCTAAGGTGCAGGCTATCATCCGTATTTTTGAATTTGCTTATGATTTTACGTATTTTCTGTCGCCTGAACTTGGTCGTTTACGTTTATTCCATGATGGTTAACTCTTTTAAAGGACTTTAATAACTCAATTTAAAAATTGTTACATCGTTTTATGCCCAAAATCATCTTAATTTTGGATTTTTATTTACCTTCAAATGTCCTCAGATTCAACAAATGGTTTCTGGTTAAGTTCTAGGAAGATAATCTTGAACCGCTACATTGCTAAAGACGGTAATGAGAAATTTGTAGCCATTTGAAGAAACCCTCTTTGCCTTGTACTTTTTCATGCTTGAAGGTGGTGAATTCTGCTTCTTGCATACGCAGTACATATAATAATAATTTTAAAAAATGCTTTCATTTATATATCATGCTTTTACAATGAAACGCACAAGCATTTTTGCCAATTTGTCATGAAAATGTCATTATGCAGACTTTGATAAAAAAAAATACTTGCTTAGGCCTTCTGTTGAAGTTCCCTTTTGTTAACTTATTTTTCTTCCTTCCTATCTTGGATTTATACGAGAACTGTTGTTTTCAACTTTTTTTTTTTTAAAGTTAAATTGGGAGTTGCAGGAGCGTATCTATATATTCTAGTGGTAGTGATAGTACATAGTAACTGGGTTGCCTGGTAAATTATGAAGTGTGACACTTACTTTCGAAATGATGCTTATGATGATTTGAGAAGAAATAAAGAGCAAGAAAGGAAAATGATTAGTGATGGTATGCACTTATCCTCATTATACTTGTGAATATTCTATTAACATTTTCTTCCTTTTTTATCTTCTTTCTAGACCAGCGGGTTTAAAACTTATATTTGAAACTTTCGTGTTATTGTGAAAGATACTGACTATTTATAAACTTGTTAATTTCTCATGCATGCCTATTTATGTTTTTGACATATTTAAGCTATGCTCTCTGTTATCTTGGCATATTGTAATTGATGTGATTCTTACTATGAAGCATAAGGTTTATCAGTGCTCTTTTAATAATTAAGTTCAGGAAGTTATTGTGTACTATTTTGATACTATTTGATTCAGAAGATCAGGTGTATCAAACTTTAGTAGTTGGTATGTTTTTTCATAGTTGAAGGCATTAGGGGAATGTATTCCTGCTATACATTGGCATTTAGATTATTGGGATGGCATTAAAATCGGTAATCATTTTTACTGTTGGATCTGTTGGCAGACGTGCACTCCAACCTTCCTATTCTGCCAAATAGGAACAAGTATTTGATTAAATTTTGCATTTGAAGGTGATTTCTGCCATTATGTTAATTTCCCTTTATTTGGCACTCGATGATATGCACTTCATTAAATCCCCTGATTCTATTTTTCTGACTGTATAGTTTGGACTATTTGAGTGATTAATGTTTAATTGGCATTTGGAAAGTCCATGTCTTCTTTTGTGCAACTTTTGCTTCTAGTAAAATTGGAACTGCATTTTAAACAAATGATGCATAGTTCACTAACTTATCATTTTTTCTTCATCCCATTGGTGGGTCTCCTATTCTCTTAAAATATAGGAGTTTTCATCGGTGTGTTCTACTTCATAAAATAGACTGTTTTTGGAAAGTCAGAGATCATATAACGTGCTGCATTTTCAAAGTTTAATATTGAAATGACGGTGGTTATTATTCTTATTTAGTCAACAATCTGATAGTTGCCCAGTGGCAGTGCTGCCAAAGTTTTCACATGGGTCCTATATTGAATCTTTTCACCTTTTGGTTTTTTTTTGGATTTCTAGGTGTCCCATGGACAGAAGAGGAGCATCGGCTATTCTTGGTTGGTCTTCAAAAATTGGGGAAAGGAGATTGGCGCGGAATAGCTAGAAACTATGTAGTGTCTAGAACTCCTACCCAGGTGGCAAGCCATGCTCAGAAGTATTTCATCCGCCAGAGCAATTCCACACGAAGAAAGAGGCGCTCCAGCCTCTTTGACATGGTTGCAGACATGGTTTGTCATGCTGGCTTTATGTTTATTTTACATTTTTATATCTGTATGCATCGTCTCATGGTAGCACCAAATGGCAGTCGGCTTCAATGGTTTCCACATTACCAAGTTATATCTCATATATATAAAAACAATCCTTTTTACTGCCAAAAATCAAAGATGTGCTACTCTTTTCTCAATAACCAGTGAGAAGCTATTTTTGAGGTGACGAAATGCAGTACATTTGCTAAGCCAAAGTTCCTTTCACCTTATCATTTTTAGTCTTCAAATAAGCGTGTAATCTGATGCAGAATTGGTCTTCAGCCCATGTTTTGTTTTTGTTATGATTAGATGATGATATAAGTTTATTTGGCTGTATTATCATTCATCCTTGGGAACTGATGAAATTATTTCTGTACTTTTTGTGTTTCTCAGGCAACAGAACCACAGACGGTTCCAGAAGACCAGGAATTGCCATCTTTTCATTTAAGAGAAAGGGATAATGCAGATTCACTGCCTTCACTGAACCTCTCTCTTAAGCCAGAATATGAACCCATGGAAACAACAACTGATGAACCAGGAAAAGAACCTGATGACACAGTGACAGATTCCAGTGAATCCAAACAAACTGTTCCGAAGTTAAGTGCATTCAACCCAACTGTCCCTCCATTAAAAGACTTTACACAAGATGTTCCTGGGTTCTACTCGGCTTATATGCCAATCCCTTATCCATTTTGGCCTGCAAATGCTGCCTCTCTTGAAGTGAAGAGGGAAGAGACATCAAATCATGAGGTCCTAAAGCCAGTGCCAACCTTTCCCAAGCAGCCTGTCAATGTAAATGAACTAGTTGGCTTGTCTCACCTCAGTATAGCAGAGACTGAGAGAGAGCCTTCGCCACTCTCACTGAAATTAATAGGTGAGCCAACGAGGCAGTCGGCCTTTCATGCTAATGCTTCGGCAGTGGGTTAAGAGTTAAAGCCAGGGCAAACGTATCCTATGCAAACAGTTTGAAATGGAGAAAAGAAGCTGAATTTTAGGACTTGATTATTTTATCCCCCCTCTCCCCCTGTAAAATCTTAGCTTTTTTATTTTTCAATTCCTTATAGCATAGGGTGAAATGATATTGGTTTGAGATATTTATTCTTTCAAAAGCTGTAATCAGCTAGAAATACAAATAATTAAACTGGGCATAACGCTATCTTGCCATCATAGTTTTTCAGTCCTTGGAATTCTTGTATTGAAGCAATGCCAGTGAACGTTCCTTTCGATGTAATAGAATAATCAGATTTATTCAGATGAATTTTGTATTTTTTTTTTCTAAATGACATATCTCTTATCTTTAAGAAAGAAGAAAAAAGAAAGTAAATTCAGCTATTATTCTGGTTTTATATCATGGCGTATAAGAGGCTCGGCAACAAAGAAAATCGCCTTCCCAATGTCCTCCAAGGAGAAATAGATTTCAGAGTTAATGAAGAGACCTTAACAAAAAAATATTCTCGAGAGAATTCATGAAAAGAGTCGATGCACCAACAAAACTCATTGAGAGCGCACTAAACACGCTAGATCTATTAATTATAAGATAGATCAAAAGAGAATAAATCCAAAATTTAATCCAAATGAATATAAATTTGATAATTACTTGAAGTGGGCACAAAAAACTATTAGTTCATCATTTTTCTATAAATTTGTTTCTCTCAATTTTTTTTACTAATTTGTTGGTGTTTTTTTCCCCATATAATTTGTCTTCTCTCACTTTGTGTGTTTCCTGGTTTCCAATTATTATTGATTAATTTTTCCGAAAGAGTAATTTAAAAGACTAACAATTATGATTGAGCATCCTATTAAAAAATATTTTAAGATATCAAATCCTTTTTTTTTAAAATGCCAATAATATTGAACATTTCAATTAAATTTATAGAATTTTAATGAAGAAAAAATTGATATTAAATTATATATGATTTAGGGTCTTAAATAAAATGAGATCCTAGTTGAAAATAGAAAAATACTTGATTAACTTGATTTATGTTTATATTTATTTTTATAGTGATTGTTATTTAAATTCAAGTAAAACGGCATTTAAATTTTGTGATCAGTTCCATGACTATACTAAATTGAAAATTTCACGACTAGTCTTCATTCTTGGTGGTTGTTAATGATGGACACTGCTTGGCTTTGGGGATTTCTGGTTTGGTCGCCGTTTGGATTGCTGTTTGGAGCTTTGATGATCTTGCTACAGCAACAGTACGATGGCTGATTTTGTTTTGGTCGGCCGTTTTCTTTGTCGCCAGTGGTTGCAGTCTGGTGTTGGCTGCGTTGGACGGTGTGGCTATCCATGGATAACGGTGGCATGTCGATCCATCTCAGCTGCGGTGGCGTATTGTATGTGTTGTGTTCTTGTTCCTCTGGATTTTGGATTGAGCCGATTTCGATTTGAATTGATTTTGTTTGGTGTTTGGTTTGATTTCGGTTGAGCTTTTATGGGTTGCTCATTCAGTATTCCTTTTTAAGTTAAGGTGTGGGCTTTATATTTTGATTAGCCATGATTGTAGCCTGCTGGGCATTTACAAATGCAACATATTTGCATTGATAAAAGAGAAAAAAAAAAAAAAAAAAAAGGTAAAAACTGCATTTCTTTTAATCTAATTTGTTCAAAACTTTTGACCTACGATTAAATTAGCCTTTTCATAAAAAAGTAAATTAATAATTTTAAAATTTTAACAATAAAATAATAATTGTAATAATTTTACATTAAAATAATATTTTTTTATAGTTTTGGCCAAAATATTATAATTTTTTTTTGGAAAACAAGCCAAAATATTATAATTATTATAATTGAATTTTGTAATTTTGAATAATATAATGATAAATATTTCTAATATTTTTAATTATTATTTAATTTAACAGTATTTTGACAATAGTAATATTTAAAATATAAAATATCTTACTATTAAGTTTTTTTAAAAAAATTATTATCTTAATTGTTTGGTAAAAAAACCAGTCAAAAGATTTGAATAAATTAATAAAAATCTTTGGAGGGAAACATTTATTCCCAAACAAAACTGCACAAAACAAAGATAAGTTATCATTGATTAGGCGGGAGTTTTATCCTTCCTCGCACAGCACTCACTATCTACTGAAACATCGAAATGTTTTGCTTGGTTCTCAAGAATCTCAGGGAAAATGAAAGAAAATGGAACAAAATGATCGATCATTCCAACTTCTCGTCGAGAGACCTATCGAAAAAAGGTGCCTCGACATTTAATTTGATGAAAGGCCATTAAAAATTGAGCCTATCTCACATGTCTTGTTTGAGGTTGTGATTTCGTAGGTTCTATATTCTTGAATTTCGCTTTCCGTTTTTCCGATTGATGAGATTAATAATAACCTGATTTCTATTTTATAAGCTTCTGTCCCTCTGTTTCAATATATGTTAACTGTGGCTTCTATATTGCCTGTTATATGCTCGATGCTATTTCTATATGCTCGAATGCGAAACAATTCTTGCTGTATGGAATTCTTCATAACTTTCTTAGCTTGATAGTGAGTTCGATATAATGGATTTTTGTTTGCGAGGAAATGTTTCGATGAATAATTTATTAAAGCGCTCTGTTGAGAATTTGAGTCATAGGAAAGGAAAAGGAGAGAAGTAGGGAACTGAATATTTCACACTGTTATTCAAGAATGAAATTCATATGCCTTTATATAGGTTACAACCAAAATTCAAAACTTAAAATTTTGATAATAACTGAATATCAAAACAAATATTTAAAATTTTGAATTAAAATCTCAACACCTTCTCCTGTAGAGGATGAAAGAATTATTTATTCTTTATAATTAATGCTGTTATTGTACTTTGTGTTTTAATGAAATAATTATTAGTTAAAAGCAGAAGGAAGCTGGTGCAAGTTTTAGTGTCTTCACTTGGTCAATAGATTCTGCTCCCTTATTTTGTATGTCATTTTCATGAACTCTCCATCAGTTTCACAATGAAGGAAAAGAGCGAAGCAGTGCTGTTATAAGAGTTAATGTATTTCTTCAAAGGCATGCATGATTGTATAAGTTCCCGCTCTGTTCCCCTTAACTTTCATATTAGTAGTTTCTCTCTAGAACTATGCGATAGATAGATTTAGTGGAATTATTTTTCCTCTTCAGCACCTTACTGCTCCAACCTTGACAAAACGACATCTTTGGTGTCTAAAGAGTAAAGCTGAAAATGTGTGTGAGAGAGGAAATAGATATTGTAAATTCAAAGCATCTCTAGTTCTGATACTAATTCTTTTTCTAATCCTTCATCCTTTTTTCATTATATGTTGATATTACTTTGTACATTACATCAGGGAGAGTAAACTCTTACTTTCTTCCTCAATTGGTATCCTTATTCAAGTTGTTAATCCACTTGTAAAATGATTTAATGGTGATAGGATAGAAAGGGCTGGTTCTTCCTGGTTTTGGACTAAATTGTTAAATTATTTTTTAGGCCCTTCATTGTTAAACAAAACAAGTTTAAATGCCAAATTATCACGTAATCCATTTATGGTTTTCCCCCCATTACTGTTAGGAAAATGCCAGGCAGTTAAGTCATTAACTAAAGAGTATAGGACTCTACTGCTTTATTTCCTCTTTCTGCTTCCTCATAGTTTATGCATAAACACAGTGCCATCTGGAATGGATTCGTGATGAGCTGCAAAACAGAAAGGGTTTTTATTTAACTGTCATTTTTCCCTCAGCATGTCTTTCATTAACAACATAGTCCAATCATTATGTAATTGTCATTTGTTTTTGGCTGGAAGCTTTCCTTGCTGATCTCATAAGGTTACTAGTATTCTTTCACTCTAAGTATGTGCTTAGGTTGATTGTTATATGTCTAAGCAATAAGTATCTTACAATGGATAACATTTCAATTTGAGATTGTGAATATGAGTATTATATTCCACATATCCTGTAATTCCCTTATTTGGAGGAACATAATAGGGTGATGCCTGTTATATAATTATGGCATAATTCATCGAAGTTCCAGAAGAGCTTGAATTGAATTTGCTTCCTTGGGCACATATATTCATGTTGGTGATGAACTTGTATTGCTTATGCTTGTTATGATCCTATGGTATAATAACTTCAGAATGTCGGATGTATCGGTTCAATCAGGGGGCGAGCACCAGTCCACGCAAACTGTCAGTTTTTGTTTCTGAAACCAAGGACACAGGATCGGACTGCAGGGTTGATCAGTCTCATTTTTGGTTCATTCCAATTTGGAGCAATTATTTTATTAATTTTTTAAAAAAATATTTTTCAAAAATATTTTAAAGCTGGTTTGGACATGAAACTGGACGACTTTAATATGAAAATTTTTTCATGATTTTGGAAATACAAAATTTAGTCGTTCAAATACTGTCATGGATTATGATTTTTCATTAATATGAAGTTTTTTTTGGGACCTTTAAAGAATGTGATGCTATTGTGACTGAAAAAAGTAGTGCATGAAGAGTAAAAATTATGTAGAATGGAGGAAAATCATAAAAGGAAAAATAATAATAAGTTTAAGAAATTTTGGAAGTTTATAATTATTTTCCGAATTTGTGCACTCTTACAACAGAAAATAAAGAAAAAGAAAAACATTTGTTTTTATTAATTTTTTTTTCTCCACCAAATGTCTACCTTTGTTTTAACATAATCCAATGTATTTTACCATATTCTGCTTCTGCTTATCCATGCCCACAAGAATCATTTATTTTTTTCTTTTAAAAAAATCTCTTCCACGCATGCTAATTTTGAATGTAGCAAGCAAAATTAGTTCTTTTGTTTGCATCAAAGTCATGCTAAGCATACACTTGGCAACATTATGTTCCCCTCTCTCAAAGTTTATTACTTTTCCTATTTGATGTTCCGTAATCACTAATTTGGTGGCTCTGAGGCGATTTATTTACTGCTTTGTCAGGATTGATATGAGGATCACTGTCTCATTCAGTTCATTTGGATAAAATTTTAGCAAAGTGAGCAATAGCTGCCAATAATGGGGCTGCTGCTTTCAATAATGTCTACCATGCAATAGGATTCTTGTGAAGATGAGCAGAATTGATGCTGCAAAGGGAATATCTATGGAAAGGTTAGTGAGAAAGCAACCTCAAAGCTAACTCCTTGCATGATTGCATCAGTGCCCACCAATTTTAGATTATTCGCATAAGATTTTTTCGAGAAGGTCCGACAAGCTGCTGATTCTATGACTTTGCAACCCAACGCTCGCTTCAGAGGCAATGGCATTTCTAATACATGGCCATGTTGCATGTCTTTCTTATCACTTCCTGCACTAGTATTGCACAAGTTTTTAAAGTTTACTATGAATTAAATTGATTAAATTTATCAAAATTAGAAAACCTAATTAAATTTTATATAGATCATGAGTAATATAACATCAGGAACTCAGTTTGAAAGATAATTCATATCTTAATGGTTAGTGAAGAAGGTATTTTTACTGCTTTAGAAGTTCCTAGGTCTTATCCTTTAGCTTGAAATTAATTTTGTAAATATTCTAGAAATTTTGGTTGGCGCCTGACTGGTCTGGTCCTGAAAATAATGGTTGCTGGTGTTTCTCTTCATGCCAGCCATACATTGACCTCCACCTGCTTTCTGGGTAAGTTTTCCCTTAGTAAGAACAAGAGAACCCATTCTTGTCATAATTTCCATCAAATAATTTGTAATAGTGACCATTCAGAAATTAGAATTAGAATCAGCTTTTCTAATGACATGACTGCCTGAAATATTATTGTTCGTCGTTTGTGTGATTCTACATGCAGCATTTTCAGAAGAATATTGCCGGTTTATATTCATTGCCTTTTCGCTTTGTGTTGGAACTTGGAAGCCACAAGATACTTATATCATCACAATAAGTAATTAACTATATGCTATACCTGGAAAGAATTGCTATTGAGATTATGAAACTACTGAATATATCAACTGTAAACTGCTCATCTGGGAGTTATTATTGCTTCAAATGATAATGTAACTCAATTATGTTCCATTAAGCCTTAATCTCAAACTTCCAGGGTGAGATACTACTTGCCTCTGTTGTAATATCCTGCACTGTATTGTTGAATGAAAGTGACCAACGATTGAGCTTTATACTGCTTATCTTGATTAGAATAGATAAGTAATATGGCAGTTTTGTGTTTTTCTTGCGATAATGCTACTTAACTAAACGTTTGTTTCAAACTTATGGGGCAGTACTATCACTTTCTCCATTCAGTTTATATTTTATTTATTGATGTGATAAACAGGTTATTAACTTGTTATGGTAAAAAACGTCTGAAACTCCTTTCTCTGCATACATGGGGTGAATTCCACAATTCAAGCCTATGATCCCAGGAAAACCTCTGGCCCTTAACCATCTGCCCTGAGCTAGACCAGGCGAGACTACTTTTAATTGTTAGAATAATGTACATATCATATCTTTTGTATTCATTTAGTTCTGACTGATATTGAAACTCAAGAGCTTCCAGCATTAGAAAAAAACCCCGGCAACAGAGTTAAAGCTCATTAGTAGAGATCTTGTTATTTCATTCTTTTGTCTGGGAAAAGTAATACCAAGCTAGCAAGTCATAACCAATTTGCTGTGTAATTTTCTTTCATGATTTGATTTAAGAAAAGGAAGAAGAAAAGCTTTCATTCAGAAGCAAAGCTCAATATTACCATTTGGAAATGATCATTGTCCAGGGTGGGATTCTTATCGACATAGGAGACAGTGATAGGAAAAGAGAATCAATATCTATGCCAGAAAACAACACAAAACATATTCTGATCCCACTCACTCACCCACCCATGCCCTCACCCTTTTTTTTAAAACTCTTTTAGTAAAGGAGCAGATGTGATGTGACCACACATTTGCCAAAGAAACGTGTGTTATGGAATGGCACTGTAATATCTCTCCTCTCACTTGTCTGTGGGCAGAGGAATAATGGGAGAATCTCTTCTAGAACACTTCTTCCTCTTTTAACCATCTTGCTGAATTTGCAGGTAAAAAATAGAGCAAAATATGACTGCTGCCTGCAAGGTGAGTTCTGATGTCAATCATCATTAATAATTTACATTCTTGTGTTTTCTTTATGTCCAATTTTTTCCTATTATGATTCTCCCCTTGCTTGGTGTGTTTTGCTCTTGTTAATATTATTCTCCCGCCACTATTACATATTTTACTTTCGCCGTTCACAGGATCTTTGTCACATAAATATATATGCAAATTAGTTCTTCAATTTTATTCCTTGAAATTAAACCTCTAACAATATTCCTTTTTTTATGTATTTTTTAAGGAACATAAATTAGTATGGATCATTTTAATTTACATACAATTATTTCCTTTTTTTTTCTATTTATAGCCAAATAAAGTGTGTTGATTTGATGTGATTCACAATTTGATGTGATTCACAATTCTTACTACAATAATTTCATTTAAAAAATTATTTTGTGGAAAACTCTCTAATCATCATGTTTGTGCTTTCAATCTATAATTAGGACTCCAAAGTGTATTTACTAAATTTTTTAGTTCATCTTGTTCTTTTAGCGAAAAACATTAAATAAAATTATTTTTTATTTAATTTTTTATCGACACTAAATATTTTTTACTAGTTTACGTGATTATTTTTTATTTTGTTTTTATATTAAAAATTAAATTTTATATGTTAACTTAAATTATAACATGTTTATATATCTAATTGATTTTAGATAATATATTTTTTAAAATAATTTTAAATATTTATAAGTGATCTAATATTAAAAGGATGATTACTTTTAATATCATATTGACAAAATAGATTAAACCTAACTCCATCTCAAAAAATAAAAAGGATTGCCTATATCAATTACTTTTACGTTATACACGTCAATTGTTTTAACATCAATTTAAAATAACGATTATAGTTAAAGCTTTAATGTACTTTAAGCAACCCGCTATTATCACAATTATATTAGTTACAATCGAAAATTAAAATATATTTACAGGTGAAGTTTTAGAAACTAAATTGAACTTTGAGAATAGGACGTAGCAAAGGACAAAGTTTCTTTGTTTGGGATTGAAAATTGGCACGTGACCCCTTAAATTTGGGAAAGGTATTTGGAACAGAGGAGTTGGAAGGGTTGACCTGTTTAGCTAGAAAAATCTTTATTCTATGCAGTATTTGAAGTGAAATGATGTCGTTTTCACAACATGGTATTAGCCTGGTTTTTTTTTTTTTTTTTTTATTTTTATTTTTTTTTATTTTATGTCGAAGGTATTAGCCTGTCATTTTGATAGTATTGAAAGATTGCATAAGGGACCCATTCTTGATGCTTTCTTTATTCGAAATCCTGTGGTTGGGAATTGAGGCTGTGATTATAAATGGTCACAGCCAGGTCTGCCATTATTTTAATGTCGAAATCTATGTGGAATTAATACTTTAATTTGATAACATTATAAAATTTTATATTCAAAATATAGTCACAGTCGAAAGAAAAATTTGGTAAGCGCAAAATCATAAAATTGAATTTGTCAATTTTAAATTTATTTCTCACGGAATATGAAAATCCAAGATCTAAGCAAATAAGATTCAGATATAGCAAAATATCTTAGGATTTTAAAGGAAGAAATTGTATATGCGCCTGGTCAGTAACAGCATCCAAGGGTGTGAAAATAGCTTGATTGGTAAAGTTGGAGTTCTCTCTGTTAAAAAAAAAAAAGAGAGCACAGAGTATTGATTGCAATTTTATATATATACTGTTAATAATATATGGGCTATATAAAAATTAATTTTATGAAATACAAAAAAAGTAGAAAAAGTAAATTGAGTAACAAAATAATTATACGGAACTATTAAGAAATCAAAACAAATTGATACTACTGAAATTTATTTAAAAAAATAGCCAATTAAAATAGAAAATAACTAATAAGAAAAATATCAACAAAAAGCAGAACATCAATACAAGTCATGATTATATATAAAAATATTATATTTGTGACAACAAAATCAGGATAAAAAAATTTGAAATTTTAATTTTATCAAACACATAACAAAAACTTAAAAATAACATAATAAAAATAGAAAAAAATGGAAAAGAAAAACTTTTAAACTTCATTGATAAAAACATAATGCAGTAAGTTTTTTTTCTTTTTCTTCTTTATTTTTTAAAACTTTTATAGAGAATATACACTCTTCTTTCTCTCTCATTTTACAAAAAGCAAAATAACCTTTTTTATAGGCAAAAGTAAAAGTCTTATATGACTAATAAATAATAACTATCACCTAATACAATACAAACAAACAATCTCATTTCAACTGAAAAAACGGATAGTTACTCCTTTTAAACTAACTATCATATCTGAAGTTCTTTTGTTCACATAAAAAATCAAATCAACTCCAACATTAACTACGTTAATTTAGAATATCCCACTTAGGCCATGACCTATATTAAATGAGATATTAGAAGTTTACTTAAAGTATATAGAAACTAAAAGTGTTTAGCTTGTCCGTTTATGGTCTTTTCACAGAATCAATTTATCTCAACTTTTTCTTTTGTTTTTGTTTTGATATTATGCAGAATTTGTGAATATGGATCAATTTAGAAGAAATGATACGATTCACAACAATTGTTATATACTCGGAACAAAAATCTCCATCAATCATTAATTATAAAAATATAGAATAAACTGTTCAATTCAGCTTTGTAAAGAAATGCTCTTAATAATCAAAAGTTAAAAAGATAGCACTAAGTATAGCCTTATCTTTAATTGTACCTCATGCGATGCCCATTAAAGCATGCTTAATTGTGTAAGTGGTTCAAGCAAAGATGGTTAAATAGAAGAGGCATAGGATGTACATAGAATTTCAAGGTTAGGCTTGGGGGCGGGACAGCAGGTTCCTTTTGCTTCTAAGTTTAGAGATAGCATTTAGGAGACATATGTAAGAAGCTTAAAGGGAAAGGAGAGAATTTCTGTACGGACATACACCACATGAAGGAAAATATCGTAGCAATTGGGTTGTGATATGTTGTCATTGTTCTCAAGTGCATGTCATGGTATCATATTGCATATTATGTGAGGTATGCTGTGATTTCTTTTATATGTTTTTATCAGTATTTATACTCAGAGCATGCTCATAGTCATATCAATTTATGCACGTCGAGATCATGAGAATATATTTCCTAATATTAAAATGATGCATTTAAGATTTTTTTTTAATAAATTTGAAGTATTCTCAGCAGTAGAATCTCGAATCTTAATTAAAAGAAAATACAATTCTCATACCTGTCTACATGTATTGTGGATCCTGCTTTCTCTTCCCAGCTCTTGCTCTTTCTGAGAAGAAAGTTGGCATAGTACAGATCTCTCCCTTCTCTTCTATATAAAGCCTTTTACATATTGCATTGTTACTCAAACCTTGCAAGTGTTCTCTTTCTCATCTCTTATCACTCTCTCTCTCACACTGCATTTTTGAATAATGGAAAGAAATAACCAGTTGCATCGACAAGTTATTCTTTCAAGGCAGTCCCTGTTTGATCAGGTTTTCACTTCTTAACTTTACTAATAGCCAGTCCATGCCTTGAGCCACATATTTGTATCTATTTATTGCATATCCAAGATTGAAGCAAGAGTTATCCTGTTTCATTTTTAAATAAGTTGCAAAATCCCACTCCACGATTTCAAATTTTCTCGAGAAAACTTTTTAAAACTTTTTTTAAATATAACAAGTTCTCTATAGGAAACTATTTGCTTCAATTTCTTTATATATTTACAAGTGCGTCTAGGATCATGACATTTTTCCCCTTTAAACAGCAAAAAAGGATAGAGAACAAAGAAAATACAGTGGGCACTTTTGAGAATGCATATATGTGCTTCAATAAATTAAAATAAATGCACATGAGCTATTATTACAGTTATGCTTGTTTAATTTTTTGCTCAACCCATTCCCCTCTTAGATTTTTTTTTTCAGCCCTTTTTTTGTGCTTGCAATTGAAATTTAAATGGGTGACCATCTTTCAGGGTTTTCTTGATGAGCAATTTCTTCAGCTTGAGGAACTTCAAGATGATGCTAATCCAAATTTTGTGGAGGAAATTGTCACATTGCACTACAGGGATTCAGCTAGACTAATCCTTAGCATAGAGCAAGCATTGTCAGTTGAAAACTTTCCCTTCTTAAATCCAAAACTTCTGTTTTCTTATCTTTTCTATTGTCTAGTCCAGCAAGTAAAAAGGCAATTATGGTGTTTAAAGGTGGCATCTTTCTTATGTCTATGCAGGGAGAGGAATCCTCTTGATTTTAACAAGTTAGATAGCCTTATGCATCAATTCAAGGGAAGTAGCTCAAGGTAATTAATGGGGAGATGCAAAACTAAAATAATTATTAAGAACTACTTATATAGATTAATTTAAATGGTATCATCAGGTATATTCTGTGTTGGCTTTAACCCAACAATCTTTTTATACCTATTCTTTACTATTGGGTGCAGCATTGGAGCCAAAAAGGTGAAAGCTGAGTGCACTCTCTTTAGGGAATTTTGCAGTGCAGGCAACGGAGAAGGGTAATAATCGCTTTTTTTATTTTATTTTTTCCCACTTTGAACTGCCAAGGATTATTTTGCTCATTACCAATTAGATGCATAAAAACTGTGCAAATTTTTTGATGGTGTTCAGTTTCCTTGTAAAAAGCAGATGCATTAGGACATTCCAACAACTCAAGAAAGAGTATGCAACATTGAAAAAGAAGCTTGAGGCCTATTTTCAGGTGTTTGATCCCTAGCTATTTTCATTAATGATGGGAACTTTTTATAGTTTTATGTATTTGAACTTAAAATTCTGTAAGTTTATATATTTTAATAATCTTTTTATCCTAATTAATGCAGCTAGCAAGACAAGCTGGGCCTGCTCAGACTGCATGTCGCCCCAAGTAAGAAATTGAGTGGAAGAACAGATGGCTGGTTACGTATTTCTGAAAATGTTTTGCTATTGGAAGCCCAATAAGCCGCCCTGATATGGAAGGGTTTTGTTATTGGGTTTAGCAGGCTATAGTGTCGCATTTCAGTGCTTTTACAGATGTTATAATAAGTCCTTTTCAAATATTATGAGATACCGAGTTGTAAATATTATGAAAAAAAAAAAAATTTACATCCTTGAGGCATGTAAAAATTAACATATATATTCTTCTATAGAAAATCTCTATAATTGACTCTTGTCAGATTGAATGTCACTCTGTGAAAATAATATGTTTTTTTTTTAATTTCATAAAGTTAAAATATAAGGGTTAAATTATTTATTTTTTAAAAATCGAAGAATACAAGTGCTAATTTTGAATAAATAAATAATTAAAATATGCTATATATTATTTTAATATTTTAAAAATAACTAACGAAAAATTAAATGGAGAGATTTATAATTTTATATAATTAAAATATAAAAATTAAGTGTTTAAATTTAAAAATGGAAAGATATATATATTAATTTTTTACATGTAATAGGATGATGTAAAAGCAATTTCAGGATCTGTTGAAAAACAAAAGCATGCTGGACTTTGTTAAGGCCCATTTTCTTTTTGTTCAAACGCCGATGCCCGGTAGAGAATGACGATGTAAGGCCCTAATTTTATAACAATACGAAACCCCCAAAAAAAAAATTAAAGAAATTGTTTGGGCTTGGACAATTACAAGATAGACACAAATGAGTCCATTACCAAAAGTTTCAATAAGTCATTAATTTTAAACTTAGAAATGCTAAATCGCCATTTTGACAAATTGCCAAATTAAGGGTGCAAATGAAACATACTCATAATTCATAAGTATTTTTTAAAATATGGAAGACATGAAAAATATTTAATAATTATATTTTTTTTATAAAATTTGAATGTAAAATAAGATATAATTAAATGTGAATATATGTTAAATAACTTTTCATGTAGATATGTGGAATTAAATAAAGATACATTTATAATCACAGTTGCCAAATTAAAACGAAGTTAAAAATTAAAATAGGGATGTTAGGTTTTAATTTTGATATATTTTTTTAACTAAGAATCGGAATTCGGAATTAAATTTTTGGCTTTTTTGAGTTTTAAAAATCATACTGAAAATAAAATTCAATGGGTTATATTTTGATTTTAAGAAATTTAAATTGGTTTTAATTCGATTTCAATTTTTATTTTGATTTTATTTTCAAATTTTGTTTATTACACAAAAAATTATAATTGCATTTTATAATGGTAAATAATTTTAAATTTTTAACATTAAAATAATAGAATATTTAAACAATAATAATATTAATATTAAAAATATATTATATATAATTTTTAGTAAAAATATTATAATCTTTTTTATATATTTATTAATTATATAATTTATAATAAAAAATATATGTATAATTAATATGTAATTTTTTTGTATAATTAAAAATTATAGTTAATTTAGTAAATTTGTGGCTGAAATTATTTTTAAGAATATAAAAATTGAATGTCACACAACGCAAATGGAAGTAATGCATGCCATGCCATTTTTACTTGGACTTTTCCGCGTTGCTGACATCCTACGAGATTCTTGTGGGGTACCCTATTAATTTTGAGAGGCCAATAACATGTAAAATAAATTAATAATAATAATAATAAATTGAGAAATTACAGTCATATTTGGGAATTAAATGCTTTGAGATTCATTGTGGGTTACCCTGCCAATTTTGAGAGGCCATCTATGGTATTAAATCATTGATAATCATCTTTATTTGGCAAATTACAACTGTAAATGCCACGTAGGCTTTGCTATAATGCTCATCTAGAAGCCATGGATAAATGATAATCATCTTTATTCGGCAAATTAGAAATGTAAATGCCACGTAGTCTTTTCTATAATGCCTATTTGGAAGCCATGCAATGCAATTTTGGTAACCCAACATTTCTACCTTAATTACAAACTGCGTGGACCTCTTCTTTGGATTCTAGTTGGCAGTGGGGTCCCCTATTATATCATCTGAGATTCTCCTTTAAATTATTTTATTTTATTTTTTAATTAAAAAAAAAACAAATATATACATCATTCAATTAATGTAATTTCATCTTTTCTACTTACCATCTATTAAATAATTAGAAGCTACTTTTTATTTATTATTAAAAAAAATTAAAATATAATTTTTATTTAGTTTTATTTGATAAATCTAATTTTTCTCTTACTCCGTGATAGATACTCCATTATATGAGTCTATCACATGAGTCTCTGGATATTCGATTTGATGAAAAAACCTATAAAATAAGTAAAGATGGTTAGGCGTCTATCAAAAATGTTTCGGTGGAGATTGTTCGACGTTTAAGTCAGATTCATGAACTAAATATAGTATAGATAGGCCAGAGTTGCAGAGAAAAATAAAGTAAAAAGATATGGAGCCCAGTCCGAAGCAGTCAAAAGAAGGAAGAAGAAGACTCTCTCCCTTTTTACCTGTCTCTCCTCTTCTTGTTATTGTGCTACCTGTCTATGTCACGCAGGTCCGTACATATAGACGTGTTAGATCTTCTCTCAACGCTAGACGGCTATTTAATTCCTTCGACTCGCGTGCGGATAGGGCAACGAAGTGACTGGACCAGCTCCTCTCCCTCACATCACATTACTAGGCTGAGTTTCTTTTTGCTTGGTCTGAGCTCACGGATAACCCATCCGGCCTGACGTGTCTGGATCGAGACCTGAGATGCTGAGTTGATCGGTTTAAGGAAGGCTTGAAGAGTTTTGAGTCATTATTCCCCTTTTGAATCTGGCCTCGTTCAGAATGAAGAAAATCCGACAGTCATCATTACTTATTTTGAATTTTTATTGTGGATAAATAGTGAAAATTCTCTCATTACATGGCTTTATTTATTATAATTTAATTATTATACCTTCTTTTAAATAAAAATTTAAATATAAAAGTTAATTAAAATTAAAAGTAATTTTGCATGGGTGTTATGTTCTTATTTTCTTTATTTTTAGACGTTTTTGTGGTAAAATCATTTATTAAATTACATTTTCAAATATTTACAATTACATAAAAATTCAAAATTTTAGGACTCATATGAATTTAATAACTTTTGAACAGTTACTAACGGGCGGGTCAAAAGCAGGCTTAAAACGACACGTAGTATAAGCAAATGGCAAATGGAACCCATGCAGGCTGAGGATACGTAGTAATGTAACTGACTCAATTTTTTCCGCGCCTTCTTTCAACGCAGTGGGCCCTTTCGCTGGGATTCTTGTGGGGCCGTCCATTAATGGGTCCCTGGTAATTTTCAAATAATTATCGCTTTTCAGTAAATTCTCAATTATTCATATTATGGATTTTCCTTCCTTTATCACCAATATATTAAATCACAATATTAATATTTAACCGGTTTCTTGGTCTATAGGTTTTTTTTCTTTTTTTTTTTTCAAAAACTAATATATTATTTTTGTAAGCTTTTCTACAAATAAATAAAAATACTTTTTACAAAATATTAAAAACATTATTTGTCTAATTTTGTTCATAATATTAAAATTTCATATAATTATTTTTTTTTTCTATCTTTATTAGAGCTTTCATAATACTAACCGAGTTTGATATAGTCGTGATTCCGCTGCATAGATTTGTTTAAATTTTATTTTTTTAAAAAATATATTGGCTTAAAGCATGTTTCATATATAATTTAAATAACCCTAATTTTAATACTAAATCACTTATTCTTTATATTAAATAACTCGTATATATATATTTGGCTTCATGAACTTCATATTTTGAACAACAATATATTTTTTATAAAAAAATATAAATCTTAAAATCATCAGATATACATATAATTTTAGAAAAAAAATTCATCATCAAAATTTCTTTTAAACTTATTAGTAATTATATAATGTAAAATAATTTATTTTTGATTGATGAGTAATTATATGTTACATCAATAATTTTAGGTAGTTAATTTTACATATAATAAGTTAATTAAGATTAACTATATAAATAAAAGTGGATTTTATAAATATGAAAATAGATTTAAAATAAATTATATAATTATTTAGATTTTAATAAATATATTTAATTGTATATAAAATTGCGTTTATTTGATTTTATTTAGCCATAGTAGGCCATAGATTTTTCATATAATATTTTGATACTTTAAATAATGTATTAAGTTGATGTTCTAAAATCTAGAAATTAAAGTTTATAATAATTAAATTTAGTTTGAAAAAATTACACTTTTTTTATTTACAAGTGATGTATAACTACTTTTTTATTATAATGTCATATGTTTTTGTCGTTTATACCGTATGTATGGATGGATTAAAGTACTCATTCATATCAGACAACTATTTAATTTTTGTTGATATACGTGTTGAGAGGGCAGCGAGATGACTGAGTCTGCTCTTTTTATCTCTTGTCATATCACCAAATTAAACTTTTATCGATAGATTCGCATGCATAGTCAGTTCGATTTATTGAGCCGGTTTACTTGAATGAAGCATATTAGACTTTGAATTTATATTATTTTTCAGGATATGATCTTACTTCATAATATAAAAAGTCTAAGGATCATATATTAAGTAATAGTTAAATTATTAATAAAATAATAAAGAAATTTTATTTAATAAATATTACGATTTCTAAAAAAAGCATACAAAATTTTATTATTTTTAAGAAAGAAATATTAGGTTGGCTAATTGCTAGTTTAATCAATAATATAATAATTCTTAATTTTATTAATTTAATTTTTTAAAAAAAATATTTAAGAAAAATAACTGTATATTGGCTGCGCAAGTTAAAAACCTAGAAAACAAAATCCGAGATGCCGAGTTCAGCCAAAATTGAACTCAGGTCGTCAGGTGCTTGACTCGTTTCGGCGGAAATTTTCCGATAAATTTCAGGAAAGCCACCATTGCCTATTACAGCTGAGACTACCCTTCAACCGGATCCAAAGCACCAAATCTGTGTTCTCTTTCTCCGATCAGATTCTCCCTCTCCGCCTTTGTGTGTGTATATATATGTGCAGTCCATTAGATATCCAAATCATTCATGACCTCTTTCGAAAGCTTAAATCTTCATGATTCATTTGAGTTTCCTCTATCCTAGGTTTTTTTCCTTAGGTTCCAGGTAGATTTGGCTAGTGAGTTTTCGTTTTCATAGGTGCTAGGGAGTAGTGGGAATTCACTTTCTCTTTCGTTTTTAGCTGTCATTTTGGAAAATCAATATTGGGAATTTTGTTCTGTCGCTTAGAACTTGAGAATTGGGGCTAGATTTTGATTTTAGAGATTTTTGAGTTGATTCACAATGGCCTCATATAGGCCATTTCCTCCACAATCCACTTTCCCGCCGCCCCCACAACCACCACAACAGCAACAGCAACAGCAACAGCAGAGACCTAATCAGTATACTCAAAACTACTCTCAGATGGCTCCAGCTGGAGCAGCTTCTTCCTCTACATTCCCCCAAAACTATCCCCAAATTCCTACCCAGCAGAATTTCTCACAACATTATCCTCCTCGGCATGCTCAACAACCTGCCCCTCCACCACCACCACCTCACCAACAGTATCCATATCAGCCACCCCCGCCACCCCCAGCACCAGAATCATCATACCCACCTCCACCTCCGCCACCAGCAGCTCCAGCCCAACAGCAACCACCACCTCCTATGTACTACCCATCATCACAGTATTCTCAGTATGGTCATCAGCCATTGCAGCAACCAATGCAGCCACCTCCTCCGCCCCCACCCCCTTCATCACCTCCTAGCTCTTCAATACCACCCCCGCCACCTCCCAGCTCCCCACCCCCACCTCCTCCTAAGGATAGCATCACAGAAAGAGGCAAACCGGTGCCTGAGGTAAGGAGAGAACGCGGGCATTCAAGTCATAGTGGTGTAGTCAAACAAAAGCCGCAGAAGCCACCAGTTCCGCCTGGGGGCAAGAAGGGGAATGGACCATCAGGGAGGGTGGAAACAGAGGAGGAGAGAAGGTTGAGGAAAAAAAAGGAGTTTGAGAAGCAAAGGTTAGAGGGTAAGCATAGGCAGCAGTTGAAAGAATCTCAGAACACAATTCTGCAGAAGACCCAGTTGTTATCTTCTCAGAAGGGGCATGGTTCTATTGTTGGGTCCCGTATGGGGGATAGGAGGGCAACTCCATTACTGGGTGGGGAGAGGATTGAGAATAGGTTGAAGAAGCCAACAACTTTCTTATGCAAAATGAAGTGAGTGTTTCGACATTAAATCTGGATTTAACAATAATTCACTTATTTTAGAAGCACCCATAGTCAATTAATTCCATCTCTTTCCTTGAAAATAACGGAAAAATTATCGCCAGTGGAGCTTTTTGGGGTTATTTTGGAGCATAGATATGTTGCTTTGATAGAAATTGATAATAGCTCAGCTGACACTGTTAGTAGTACAACACCTTTTTTCATTAGTGATAGTTTGATGCTGTGTATAGGAGAATTAAGTCTATATGCAAAGTTTTCACAATTTTATTCATCGTCTTGAAATTAGGTAATTTCAGGTCTTGCTTAGACTAGTAAAAAAATAGTAATATAGGAATTAATTAACATAATACATCTTAAATTGATTTTCTGTTGTTTTTCTTAATGCTTCCTCTGGATGGAATTAAACACTGTTGGACAATATGACACTGCTGCCTATATGGGTGGATGAATTGCTGGATAATACCTACAACATACTTTATATGCAATTGGGCATTCTGGATTTGGCTGATCCCTTGTGGATTTTGAATTTCTTCTCTAATCATGTTTACCTTGAAAGATAAACCGATATTCACTAATGCTTTTCTTGATTGATTGTATCTTGTTACTAGTTACATTTTGTTTTCCCCATTTTAGTTAATTCTGCTATGTGATCCATTGTGCAGGCAAGTTATTTGCATCTGGAATGGTATTCTTGCATTTTAGAAAGTTGCTTGCCTACTATCAATGCTGACACTACTTTTACTTGTATGATTTTTGAAGATTCCGGAATGAACTTCCTGATCCAAGTGCACAACCAAAGTTCATGACTCTGAAGAGAGATAAAGATCGGTATGTACATGTAGCATGTAGGCCTTTATTCATTCAATTAATTTGTGTATGTTGGCAACTCCAAGTAAATGATGATATAGAAACAAGTACAGAGTTTGCTCGTTTTCTACGTATTAGGAATTACGGTTATAATATTTTAAACATTTAGCTTCTACTGTTATTTTTACAAGGCTGATTCTGCAAGAATTTTGACATCAAATTCTTTCAAATGAAGAGTTTGATTACCTGTGTTCTCTGATATATTCTGACGTCGTGCTTTACTTTCATTAGAAAACAGTTATTATTCATCCTGTTATCTTTATTTGCAGATTTACAAAATACACAATCACCTCATTGGAGAAAATGCATAAGCCTCAACTGTATACTGAGCCAGATCTTGGGATACCGCTTGACCTGCTTGATCTCAGTGTCTACAAGTATCCTCTTGCTCTCTCTCTCCCTCCCTCATTATCTTTTTCCTCTTTTTCTAGTTCTTATTAGTTTATGCAGTGTGACAAAGCTGACTATCTTCTCTGTCCCCTCTTTTTTATTAGTCCACCTAAGGTTAGGCAACCTCTTGCTCCGGAAGATGAGGAGTTGTTGCGTGATGATGATGAATTGGTTACCCCCGTAAAACGAGATGGCATAAGAAAAAAAGAACGGCCCACTGATAAAGGTGTTTCTTGGCTGGTGAAAACTCAATATATATCTCCTTTAAGTATGGAATCGGCCAAGCAGGTTGGATTTAGTATACCTCTGTCACTTAATTGGCTAGTTGCTGATAGAGCTGCTGTACTCAAATGCTTTTGTTTTTTGCAGTCCCTTACTGAAAAACAAGCAAAAGAATTGCGAGAAAGTAAAGTAGGCCGTAACCTTTTGGAGAACCTCAATAACAGGTCTCTGCTATTTCATTCAGCTTGTCTATAGAAAATGATGGAAAGGGAAAATGGTAATGGCACTTTTTGTTCTTTTTTTTTTCTGAGAATATTAACTCCTTTTCAGAGAGAGTCAAATCAAGGAAATTGAAGCATCTTTTGAAGCAAGCAAGTTACCCCCTGTCCATGCAACCAATAAAAATTTGAGGCCCGTTGAAATTTTGCCATTGCTACCTGATTTTGCTAGGTATAAGGTTGATGCTTTTATATTGTGCCTACTGGAATTAATTAGTTCCTTGTAGTGTGTATGCTGGGATGCAAGGAATAAGTTTCTGAAATGTAGTAGAATGTGTTGTAGACATGTCTATCTGATTGTATCACCTTTATTCCTTTCCTAAACATTTTGAACAATTTTGGGTCTTTTACTATTAGCATGTTATTCAGTATCTCACTGGGCTTTTAAGCAAGTCACACTGTAATTACAAGATCTGTTTGGTGCACAACAAGAATAAATCACAAGAAACATTGCCTGTGCTGATGGAAAATCATGTGGGTATGGTTATGAAATCAGGTTTAACACAGGACCACCATTACCAGTGAGCAATAATTTGTTGGTTCTGGTCCTCAGCCAATGTAAATTAAGAAGGATAGTTTCTGTACAAGCTGGTCTTCAAGAGAATATTTTTGTATGCTAAGCACAATATCTTCTGGATAAATTTCCCAATTATGTGCAATGTGGGGGTCAATTGGAGCTGTTCTTGGACAGGTTTCTATCCTTCGACGTTATAGCTTCACAATGCTAAATATACAGGAGGTTTATGCACAAAAAGGCAATAGTTTTTGCTATTTCTGTGTTTCATACACAATTTCATGGCATTTCTTGGATGAGATTTTAAAAGTTCCTCATGCAGTAATTGGGTGATGTCCTGCTAAATTATAGAACTATTAAATAGTATATTGTGCTGCATCTAAGTATTGAACTTTGGTTGGGTACTTGTTATGCTATTTTAACAGGTACAAAGATAAATTTGTCTCTGTGACATTTGATAATGCTCCTACGGCTGATTCAGAATCCTATAGCAAGTTGGATCAATCTGTTCGTGATGCCTGTGAATCACAGGTAAGTTAATTAGCAGGTGTATTGCACATAAGCAGCAAAAGTAGAAGTCAAATCTGTAATATCCATAATCCATGGAATTAAAACTGGGGAGAAGCAAACACTTTTTTTTTGTCAGAGAAGCAAACTTACTTTAGGTTTATATTTGTGTTGATTAGGATCACTGTTAGTTTATTCAGATAATTAAGCTTATTCTTGAACCTTTGCTTCTCTTTGAACATATAATTCGCATCGCATGTTACTTTCTTTTCAAAAGTTAATTTTGCAGTACAAATGCAACATCCTTTATGTTTGGTTCCAGGCTATTATGAAAGCTTGTGTCACATCTAGCTCAGATCCAGCTAAACAGGAAAAATTTTTAGCGTACATGGCCCCTAACCCTAATGAGGTATATACTTTTTATATGAAATTCCAAATATCATTTCTACTCATCTCTATTGCAGTTCTGAAACATTATTATTTTAGTTCAATATTTATCACTGGCTTATTTATTTGTCATCTATTATTTTAGCTGTCAAAGGATGTTTATGATGAAAATGAGGATATTTCATATAACTGGGTTCGTGAGTACAACTGGGATGTAAGTGCCTTAAATTTTTGGTGTTGCCTAGCAAGCCAGCTTTTACTAAACTTCCTCATGAAAATTTTCTGATTGATGTGTTGAGCAGGTGCGAGGTGATGATGCTAATGACCCAACAACATTCCTTGTTTCATTAGACGAGGATGCAGCACGCTATGTGGTGGGAACTGTATTGGATTTGTTAAAAGTTTAATCTGTTAACAACTCTCCCCCGGCCCCAACTCCCAAACAAATCACATGCCTTGGATTTGCCAACATGATTTTCACTTCTTGTTGTCATGTTGCAGCCTCTTCCCACAAAGATTAATTTAAGGAAAAAGCGAGCCAGTGAGGGAAGGTCCGCGGATGAGGTAGAGCAATTTCCACCACCATCAAGAATAACAGTAAGGAACAGACCAACTGCTGCTGCAATAGAAATCAGGAATACAGGGGTATGGTCATGTAGCATATGAAGTTCATATTATTAATCAATGTTGGATATTCTGCCTGAATGCCTTTGACGTGGTTTTACTTTCAGGCTAATTCAAATTCAAGAGGTAATATCCTGAATTCAAGGATGGGAATGTCAGATGATGATGATGATGCCCTTGCAAGAATGCGGAGGCTTGCTAAAGGCAAGGGTATTGACCATTCCGGTGGAGCTGAAGATGACTTGTCTGATTGATTGGTCCTAATGCAAGTGCTGCAATAGGAGGAAGTTTTGAACTTCTAGAGTTGGTGTTGCAGGTGACTTTAGGAAACTGTTTATGTGGATGCTGCAGTGAAATAAAGTAAGAAATATTAGCCCGTGTACATGCCAACCATCCGAAATATACATGTTCAGGATGTAGCTGGTTTTAGTAGAAATAGGTTTTTTCAATACCATAAAAAAGCAGAAAGAATGAAGGTGTAGAGAAGTTCGTCAAGGCTTGATGTTTTGATGTACTGTATACATCTTAAGGTTAATCAAAATAACAGTTAAATCTTCGTTTCTCTTTGTCCTCAACTTTTGTTGTGTTTTCACATATCTTGTTTTTTTGAATGTTTTGAACTTCGATTTATGGTTCTTTTGCCCCTCATCCTATTTTTGTTATGTAATTGAGATGGAATTGGTTGGTATACTTATTCTGTTCTGCATGCTTAATCTGCTTGAGGTGTAACCCAGAGACCAAATGGAAGCTCTGGTTTCAAACTCTAAACGGATGGCCATGCCCTAAACAATGCTTCCACCCCACCCCCCCACCCCTCTTTTGTAAGCTCTATATAAATATCATTCCATTTGCATTACCTAGTCGATAAAGTAATTTACTGCTATTGATTTTGTACTATAAAAAAATTATGCAGCCAACTTGTATTCCAAAAGTAGTTGAGAATCTCATAAGAGACGACTACAGTTGTCTGATATTTACTGTTGAGACATGTTGAGGAAAAACATACTCATGTCAACAGATTTGTCTTGCAGACCCGACCTGAGAGTGCTTTTGCTCTTCAGAAATGAAGATTTCTTGATGCAATTGATGTCCTATTTTGACAATTAACAGAAACCATTGATGATGAATATGTGGGTTCCATCATTTCATGCTATAGTAATAAAGATATAGAGTACTACCATACTTGTTGGCACCTAACAGCTTCTTGACGAACAGCTCTCTTTACATCATCAAGTGCTTTATACATCGCTTGTATACCTGAAAATGTGTAAAATTCAGAAATGCAGAGATGGATTGAGGTAGCCCTGGCCACGGTTTGATTCAGTCTGAATCGGACTGGTCAAATTTGGGATCGAATTGGTCAATCAGGTCTGATTTTTGAATAAGATTGAAACCGCAACTATGATGGCTGGTTTGGTTCCTCCCTCGTATAAAGTTCGGAGCCAGTTCCAGCTTTGAATCTCACAGATAGCAATCTGGTTCAGGGGCTTAACTGGACCAGAAAACATTGAATTGCCTTCTCTCAGACAAATCACCGAACAACAAGGATTAGAAACTTATATAATCGTAGTAAACATCTGGACTTTATACTAGGTTCTCTTGATGTACCTTTAGTCCATTCCGGCCTTGTTTAGAACATTTAATTTGTATGGTAAAAAAAAAAAAGTAAATGTGTTTTTAAGCAAAAATAGTAGCTTTGATTCAGAAAAGAAAAAATTGAAAGCATATGCTTATCTTATTTAGATGCAAGATTTTTGAAAGGCGGCAAAATTATTTAAGAATTTCAAAACCTTCAGTTTTAATCCACCAAAATAATAGATATAAAAAAAAATTGATACCTTATTTTTCATTACCTCTTACCTCAGTACACTCCAAAAATACAGGAGCCAAAAATAAGTAGAAAAATATGCTATTGTCATACGCTACCAAACTCTCTCTTACAAAGTCTCTAACTACAACTACATTTCATATTACATCAAAAATTTTCACTCGGGGGAAAAAAAGGCTGTGTACAAAATCAACAGGAGGGAGGAAGAAGAAAAGGAAAAGGTAGACAATCACCACTATTACATTACCACTTCCATTGGAATATCACTATCTTGGTGCCACCATGCATATGGGTAACTACAATATTACAAGGGGAAAAGGGAGGAGAACAAAGGAGTGTGGGGTTTGACGAGAAGGAGCTTGCTCAGTCTCTCTATCTTCCTTGGACAAGACCGCTGAATACTTGGCTGTTTCCTGCAAGAGTCGCTTCCCACTCAATGGAGGTTAAAAGGATCTGTGACAGTGAAATCACAACTTGCTTCATGTCAGGCCGTATGATGGGATCCTCATCCACACATTGTTTTGCAACCATGGCCATCTATGCATTCACATCCATCAACAAAGGAATTAAAAAGCTGATATCACTTCGAGATGCAATTTAAAAATAAGCATCCACAACATTTAAAGCAATAGTAGCAAAATTTTGCTCCCATTACAACTACTCACACAATGAAATCAGGTTCTGTATGCAGTCATATCTCCAAATATAAAAGCTTTAAAGTTTTCGGAGGAACGTTAAACAGTAGATGTTAAGATTTTGATGTTGCAGTAAGACCTAGATGATTATCCTTGCATTGTGATTATCTTTTTGAACTAAATTCAACAGCAGTGTCTTGGTAAATTTCAGCTATGATTTTACTCACCTATTTTGTTATAGTATGGTTCGTGCGTGCAGCCATTCGCCATAGGACTTGTTCGTAATCACAGTTATGCCAGAATCTCCGGCAACCAGAACAGCCTGTGGTGGGCTTTCATTTCTTATTGTCCTCGAGGAGAATAATCTCTTTACTTTTTATTCAGATTAACTATTTCAAATCAGTTACTGAAAGATTACATGGGCCTTTGCCTTCAGATTTTAGCAAATAAAGTAATGTAATAGTTGAGCCCTTCCCTTTTTCCTTAAAAAGGCTGCAGGCTTACATGCTAATTATAGTTTCAAATGCAAGATGAGCCAATCTGCTCTAAGATTTAAAACACAAGCAAAGGTGAAAGAAAATGTACCTTGAATACACAATCATGGGGATATAAATCCATCATATTAGGGTCAATGTGATCTTTCAAACTTGACATGCTCATGGAGTCTGGCGAGTTCCGAAGAGCTGCTAGCATCTGTAATTTCAACAGCATTTGGAAAATACTTTAGTATTGTTTCTAACATTGCATGTGGATACTTCAGTATCAAGCACAATACACTAAGTCATTATTGATCACTTCAAATTACCTTTCAACTTCTTCCATTTTACCTAAACTGAAAACCCCAACTTTAGGAGCTATGAACCTTTGAACCTATCAGTCTACACTCCATATTTGTTTAATAAAATGCATTCAATCAATAACTTTTAACAATAAACTGATACACGGAGTATTAGAAACTCATTTCACCAAGAAAGAAATGGAAAACATATTCTTCTGCAAGAGCAAATAGAGCACCTCCTTCAACAATGATGTAAAGAACACAACAATCCATAAAATATGGGAACTGGGACCACTAATCCTAACTTTTTCTTTTCTGCTACAATTATCTCCAGGGATGAAAGTTATCATAAAAACATTTTATCGTCAGGAATTTTTTCAGTGAGTCTACTAGAGACAGTTCTGCCTTCGACTTTAACACTGCAAGTCTAAATTATAAAGATTTAAGTCAAAAATAGAGTTACGAGTAACATTTGGGGTTTTGGTGGTTCTTATGTATTATAAAGCAGTATTTGTGCAAAAGAGGAGCTTACAATGGATGCCAGCGATCGTCTTTCAGGATTTTTTTTAAGTGCACCTTCAGTTTGTATTATGGCTTCCTTCCCAGATATGATCTCAAAAAGAACAACACCAAATGCATAAACGTCACTTTTGGCTGTAGCAAGACAATCGCTTAGATATCTGCAATGAAGCAATGCTAAAAGTTCAGACTAGGTGGACTCACTATACCATGATACCCGAATGATAAGTATATTTGCTTACTCTGGAGCCAGATAACCAAATGTACCAACAACTTTTGTTGCTGTCGCTTCTCCCTCGCCTGGTTTTCCAACAAGTTTTGCCAATCCAAAATCTGAAATCTAAATGCAAAAGACTTTGTAAAATAAACCATTATATGTTAGGATTACAGGATAAATCATGATATGTCAAAACCTTAGCCCTGAAGGAACCATCGAGTAAGACGTTGCTTGTCTTGATATCTCGGTGAACATAGTGTGTTTTAGTATGTTCATGGATATATTCCAGACCTCTAGCTGCATCAAGTGCAATCTGGACCCTCATGACCCACGACAGTGATGAATGTCCTTCAAGCAAATACCATTTGCAATATATTTAGTGTCATATAAACAAGTCATGGGTGCATAAACCATAACAGCTCGGGGGTCCAACCAACAAGCACTTAACTGTCAAATAAATGCCACTAGTTGGACATTTTAAATATATAGATTAAAGAAAGCATTTTCCTGTCCTTTTAAAGTAGTTAATCACGGTATATTGCACCTTGTAGGCTACAGTGATTTGAGTTCTTCTCAACATGATTATCTGTTCTTCTTTTCAATGTCAACACAAGCATTTCACATTATTACCATACCAATTCATTCTCAACATTAAGCAAAATCCATCACCAAATGCTGTATTTGAATAATACAGTCCTTCATACTCTATAATATTATAATGTCAAGACTCGTTTTTTCATGAACATTTTATATTCATATTGCAGACTGAAATGTAAGTTCATTTCAGATGTCTTCCCAAACTTCTTGTATCTCCATCAAAAGCATAGTTATATACTGCTCTCCCAACTACTCAAAATGTATTTAAAATTAGCTCAAGAAATATAAATCATCCAAACAAGTACACTGCAACAGCTGGCAGACATACAACCATGAGCACTTTATTCTAAGCACAAGCAAAGATTTTACAAGCAACTCACCCTTATTCAGAGGATCGTGCAAATGGTTTTTAAGTGAACCCTTTTGGGCATACTCATAAATTAGGAAGAGCTCATCATCACTGGCAGCATAGCCAAGCAATTCAACCTTGACAAAATTAAACCAACACAAGCTTCAAATAATTGAAACCAACAGGATTGCAAACTAATAGAATCATTGGTAAATCTTCAGTTTACAAAGAGCACTACCAGATTTGTATGGTGGACTTTGCACAAGACTTTCATCTCTGCCATAAATTCTTTAGTTTTTGTAGCCGTCATTCTCTTAACAGCAACCTCCTGAAAAGTGTTTTTTTTTTTTGAACATTGTAAATTGGTTTGCCTGATGATATAAACTCAGAAACAAAGAAACAGGTAGAAACCTGGTCATGAAGGTGGCCATAGTATACAGAACCATATGTTCCATGTCCAATAAGACTTGAATCAGAGAATCCATCAGTTGCAAAAATAATTTCTTCATATGTGAAAACCACAGGCTTCTCCACATCAAGCATTTCAGTTCCGAGAGCTGTGAATAAGAATGTAAAATCATAAATCTAAAACTTAAAATAGGAGAACAAACATTGTACTGGCACCAAAAATTTGAAAAAGCAACAGTTAATACTGAAAGCTCCCAGAATCAAACCCTTTCAGACTAGTGTACCTTTAGGTATAGTAATCTGGTAGCTGCTAGACTCTCCATCGGTTTGCTTCCATTCTCCAGATTTACCAGATGTATACCTTCCCGAAGCACAACAAAAACTTGGCTTACGAAGAGTATGAAACCTATGAGAAACCTTGCCGTCAGGGTCTTTAGCATGATCTCCTCGAGCTTTAGAAAAGCAGCAGCTAGAGGACTTCAAGCATACACAAATAAATATACAAAATACAATTAGTGCAAGACCAATCCCAAGACCCCCTATGATCCATCCATATGGTACTTGTGCCTTCTGCTTTGGTGGATTTTCTGCATAGACAAGGCATTTCAGGTTACAAAATGACATATGAGGAGTGACCCTGGAAATTTAAACAAAAAAAATATTGAGAATTAGAAAAGCAAGGAAAATCATAAGCTCAGGGACCCAAATAGTGTCCGTAAAATTTAAACCAATATTTCAATATTACATAGAGCTTAAAAGGAAACTGGAATGAAGTCTACTGTCAATGCCTCTAATTTCAATAATCTCTCAACAGAGACGTGCATTTGTCAATATACAAGAATATTAATAAACTAACAGGATTTTGGCACTTGCCATTTATTTGTAATCAGTACTTAAAACAAGTAATTTTCTTTCTTTACCATGATGAAGTTAATTCTTTCCATCGATATGCAATGCACGGTGTGCTATTAAGTTTCTTTCCATAATTTCACCAGTATAACCTCCATTTATTAAACTTATGATTTTTTTTTCTTTTCTAAATTCCAGCACACTTGTCATTATCTATATAAAACCAGTGAAATACACAACTAATTGAAAGCTCAATCTCTTGTGCAATTGTGTGCATGATTATATATATTTGTCAAGAGGCATTAGTACATTATAACTTGCACAAGATCACAGGGTAAAAACCCATACCTGAGGACCCATCAAAAGAAGGTTCAGGAACTGGAGCAGGACTAGGGGGAATGTCATTCTCCACAGGATAAGGGTCACCAGGAACTGGGGAAGAAGGGGAGGAGATAAATAAGCAAATAGCTGCCTAATATATTTTTTACAAAAATTTTACCAGAAAAAGAAGTTCAGTTGTTGAGCCATATGTTATTAAAAGAAGAGGAGTAAATTTCTCTCAGTTAATTACAAAGAAGAACTTATTGCAAACTACAAATTAACTGTTACTTTCCATACAATAATCTATTCAGAAAGAAAGAAATTTTTGTCAGGTAAGATTAATGCATAAATTATAATGTTGCTATCTGGTTTATGAACTGAACTAAACTTCGCCGTCAAAAATCAAACATCGAGAGATTATTTCATTATAAAACTCAGGTCCGTCTATTCAAAATAAGACAATTTGCTTCCAAAAACTATATGTAACTATATGCTGCTAGTGATGGTCTGATAAGAAAATTAAGATTGCATATCAGAGCAAACTCAACCCCAAAGCTCATCTGCATATGCACCTAAATAGGAGGTTGCAGAATCAAGTAAGCTAAAATTTTGGGTTGAGGAAATGATAGAGCCAAGAATCACATTCTCTGAACCACATTTCTGCCTTCTGACCTATCATTCAAACCAATCTCAACATTTTCAAATAACAGCACTTAGTCTCAAGTGGCGGCATTCCAACTTCACAAATAAAAAGGGCGTCCATGGTGGGACGCTGCCCCTTTTGCCGACAGCTCGAGGTCCAACTTCACAAATACAACCGTTAAATTCATCAAACAAATTTTCTTAACGTCTTTAACCAAACTTCTTGTCCACTTATCAAAAGCAAACAAAGTAACAACTCAAAAAGGCTCGTATGACATATAAAATGCCAAAATAAAAGTAAAAAGCTACCTCATCTTAAGCCTATATTCAGATTTCCACAATTAAAAGACAATATAATTAAGAAAAAAGGTTAAAATTGCAGCAAAAGACTAACCTGAATTCAAGGGAATATAATACAGAGCCCCAACAGTAACATTATCGGGATTCCCTAGCCCATTTACTGACTCAATACTATCCATACTAACCCCAAATCGACTTGACAGTGACTCCACAGTATCTTCTTCGCCCATCACATAGCTCATCAAGTAATTCCACAGCCCATTTGAACATCCACAAAACAACCTCAATGAAATCACTGCACCAACCTTCGCTAATCTAGTAGTATTGGGCAAGAAAGCAAGCCCATCATAAGCGTCGATCACAATGTCATACACATAACCTTCGCTGGATTTCACTGTATACGTAGTGTTAGAGGCATAAACTTTTGTTGTGGACAAGCATGAGCAATTCTTCTTGATGAATATGTATCCCCGATCATTGCCTTCTACGGCTACATCTTGGGGTAGCACATCGAACATGCTTTGGATCACTGCTAAAGTCTGGTCCTTTTGGGGTTTAAAAGCCAAAAACGATGTGCATAGTCGTGTGGTGTCCGTACAGCTCATGGGTTGTGTAGAATATGAATTTCCAAATAAGATTTGAAGAGAAAGAAAGCATATTAGAGGAACGAGATCACACTTTATACTTGACATTTGTGTATGCAACAAGAGTGGCAACTGGCAAGGCAAAAAGTTTCCAGATTCGAAATTGAAGAAGAAACTTAAAACAATTTTAAGACAAGTAGAAACAGAGGTTCAATACATGCCTGTTGAATCTGATGAAGATGAATGGTAGCTAAATTTCAAAAGAAATGAATGAGAGAAGCATAAATTTGATAAAGAATAGTGAAGGATAGTGACTAAAGCTGACAACTTAGCATAAAACTGTTAAAGGAAACATAAGTTTGGTACCAAACTAATGATGAAGAAGTTGGAATGGGGATTTACTGAAGTGTTTCTCTTTTTCATCTCTCCTTTTCCTCTGAGAGAAGAGAATCAAGAATTCAGATAAAAGAGAAAAAAAGGAAAGATGGGTTTGGAAAAAAGAATTAAGAGAAATGGTGAGTTGAGCTCAATCGTGCAGGAGATGGGTTTGAGCAGAAGCAGAAGAAGAAAAAACAGGGAATGAGGGGCCTGCAAACAAAGCTTTCTTTATTTGGTTTTGGTTTTGTTCTGTCTTCCTCTGTGAGCTGCTTCTCTCTGTTAATTGTCTGTCACCTTGATATTTTTCGTATGACTAAACAACCCTCTCCCCATTTTTTTTTCTTTTTTCAAAAAATAAAGTTTCCTTAGCACATGAAAAAAATTTTTTTTTTTGTTAGTTTTCTTGATAAAAATAATTTGTTGATCTCATTCAATTTCCAATATATGTCATGAAATATTTTATTCCTGAGATTTTCTAAAAGAAAAACTTGTTGCATAGCGGAGCTGTAGATGCAGATTTTCATTTCAACGACCTCGTTAGGGCAAATTCACAAGAAGGAGAAGAAAACTGATATCCATGAGGTAATAAAAATAATAACGAAGGGTAAAATGGGAAATAACAAAACAGTGAGCAACGCAAAATTGCAAAAGGTGGTGGATCCGTGTTGGAAAAAGCTTGGGCACAACTTACAAAGACCTGGATTAATTTGAGAGAGACAGTTGGTTGGGCCCCACTTTTCTCAATCGCGCCAAATTTCTCCATTAATCGCCGATTATTTCACCATCGTCACTCCGGCTAAATTATGTGGACGTTATTTTTAGCTTCATTTTCACCTACCATCCCTCTTTATGTAATTTTATACAATCATCTATGTCCCCCTCGCATGGATCTTGAAGAAACTCATTTACACGTGGGTTCTCAATTTTAGCAAAAGTTTTAATAATTCTTTTTTATGTTAAGCGAAACAAAACCCGTGTTCCCGTTAATATTAATTTTTTAATTATTAATAAAAATATTTTATTTTTAAATACACTCATTTTTATATGAACTTTAAAAAAAAAAAGAAATTAGCGTCATTTGAATGCTTTTTTTTAATCGGCCTTTTTATGTTTAACTGAGCATAGTATTCTAAAATTTTGTCGACATAGCGTGGCGATTAATTGGAGAGGGGAAAAAATCGGCAAGCGAATAGGGCCACACGTGGACAGGAGATAACTTTGAGAATCTATTTATTTAGTCATGAGACATTGACTCAGAGATCTTAAACTCCGGACCAAAACCCTAAATATACCTACCAAACTATAACTAATAAATAAATTAACGATATATAAAATTTTATATGTATTTCTATTTATTTTACAAATATGTGTAAATTCGTTTTCAGGTAAGTATTGCTGAGAATTTTTTTTTTTTTTAATTTTGAATCTCAAATAAATTTAGAAATTACGTAGATGCAATTAATGAAGGTCCACTATAGCCATGGATATTAATTGATTCTCACATTGTTGTAAAAAAAAAAAAGGGTAATGGGAATTAGAAGCTTTAAGTATTATTGGAAAGAAGATGACAAATTAGGTTCTCCAATGAATGTACACCAACATCATTCATTAAATGAGTAAAGCATTGCCCACTTGTTAAAATTCTTTAACTATAATTATTTTTTGTAATTTTATATTATAAAATAAATTTTATTAAATATAATTACTTATTATATATCCTATATATATATATATATATATATAATAAATTATATTTCAATATATTTTTTATAATTTTCTAATAAGCGGAACACTACATCTCTTAAAATTCATATAATATGTTTACTTTTATTATTTTATTATTAATTTTTATGATCAAAATAAACTCGTGGCTTGATTTTAAAAAATATATTAAAATGTGTTTAAAATTTTAAAAAATTTATTAATTAATTCGTCTATTAATTTTATTATTAAATATTATATTATTTAATTTATATGATTTTTAAAAATTTATTACTCTCAAATTTTTAAAAAAATTACTAATTAATTTTTTCATATCAAAAATATTTTAAATTTTTTTATAATATTTAATAATTAAAACTAACGAAATGATTAACTAACAAATTTTTTAAAATATCAATAATATTTTAATATATTTTTTAAAATCAAAATACTGAGTTTTTTCGTATTATAAGAATTAAATAATAATTTTTAAAATTATATTTTAAATTTATAAAAAAATTTTAATGAGTAAAATTTTAAATTTTTTAACCATATTTAAATATAACATTTATCACACATTATAATATAATTTATTATATTTTTGATATAAAATTAATAATAAAAATCATATCCAATAAATTTTATGAATTGTAATGTAACTCATTTGACATTTTTATATATTGTATAAAATTTATATGTAATTCATTTAATTAAATTAAATTTTTTTATTTAAAATTATAAATGTTTTTGTTATAGAATTTTTATAATTCAAATTACATAAGGAAATAGAGACTACACTGCTTTATCAAATATATATATATATATATATATATATTATAAAAAATAATTATTTAATGCTTTTAGATTCAGTAAAACTTATTAATTAGTTCATTAATTTAAAAAATTTTATTAAACATTTATGAAATAATAAAAAATTTACTAATCAATCATTTATTACTTTACACATTAAGATTTTATTAATTAATTATTATAATATGAATAAAATTTATTAATTGTTCTCTTAATTTTATAAAATTTAAACTAATTAATTCTTTAATCAATATTATTTTAGACATTTCTCGATATTTAATAATTAAAATTAATAAAAAAATTAATTAATAAATTTTTTAATATATTAAATATATTTTAATATAATTTTTAAAATTAATAATTAATTAGTAAAAATTTTTATAATATAAAAATTAAATAATAAATTTTTTATATTATATTAATAGAGAAAATAAGATTTTTTGGACACAATGTGTGATTTGTTAGCTTTGATTATTATATTAAATATGGGATTTATGATGTGTGACTTTTACTCCAAGGTTCCACAGCCCTTGGATCTTGTCCATTCTTGGGTTTTGTATTGATTAAGTTTTGAAGATTTCAACTTTATTGTAAACACATGGCAAAATTTATTGGAGAATCTTAATGGATATACCTATGTAGTTAATTGATTGACGGGTTTCATTTTTTCCCTTTTTTTTTTTTAAATAAATATATTAAAGTTCAAGAGACTAAGAGAAAATATACATAATTTGAATCATTAAATTATAAAGGAAATCTATAATCCCAGCTCACTTTAAAAATTAACCTATAAACTCTTATATTATAGTTAAATTGAAACAGGTAAATAATAAAGTCAGCGGCTAAAAATTTAATATTTTCAATAATTTCTGTAATATTATATAAACTTACTCTTCTAAGTAAATACGTATTGATATGAAATTTTCAGTTTGATTTTTTTTAATGCTAAGTTTGGGTTTATGATGAAAAATAATTTATACTTAAAAAATATTTTTTAATAAGATGATTTATTTTTTATTGTTTAATTTTAATTTAAAAAATAAAAATATATTAATAAATTTATATAGAAAATTTTTAATAAAATTCTTAAAATATAAGAAACTATTTTATCCTCAAAAGAATGAATATTTTTCTTAAAATAATTTAAATTTTTATTTAATAAAAATATATTTTTTATTAATTAAATTTTTTGAAACGTCTAAATATTATAAAATATATAAAAAAAAAAATTGGACCCGTGAAAAATGATGATTTAAATTGTTATTCTTTTAAATCTCATATTTATAATCTATCAAGATGTATCTTGTTTATTATTATTATTAAAGAAATTTACGTCTTAATATTATTTATAAGTTAATTACTGCATTTTCATAAATTTAAAATATCATTGCAAAAAAATAAGAATTGAGTGAAAAAATTGTTAAAATTTAATTTTATCGCCCAATTTTTAAAAACCTTGTAGGAACCAAACCGTAATTTGGCTAGAGGTCATATTCTTCATTGAGAAGCACCCTAGCTGCCGCCACCCAAGTGCATGCACAGCCGACCCGCTCTCCTCGCCAGCCCGGATGGCCGATGACAGCCAACATTTGCGCTTCGCCGGCTTTCCTTTCCACAGCCGGCGCGCAAGAAGTCGAAGGCATCGCAAGAGACCCCACGATCTCCCGCAATTGTCTTCCCCCGTCCTCGAGACAACCGAGCTCTCCATGCTGTCACAACGCATGGCTTCGGGCTTCGCCGGTGACACCAATGACGGGACGCAACATTGGATTGTCATCTTGCAGCGCCGGCTGTCCTGACTCCATTCATCGGGCATGAAGTCACTGTCATCGGTGAACCCAAAGCAGCAGATTTCCAATTTTTCAATCTTTCAAACAATAGATTTTCCAAACAATGATGAAGAAGAAGAAAAGAGAAAAGCTGTTGCTGGTTGGCAGTAAGCCCTGATCATCCTGTGTGGGTCAGGAATTCTCGACTTCTCGTTGAAAGCATCTCCATTCACGTTGTCCCCTCTGTAACTAGGCAATTTTACTCTGTTCTTTTCCTCAAAAGGCTCCGATCATGGTTTCGCAAATTGACCAGCTATTCGTCCCACCCAGAACAACAGCAACCAATTCATCGATTAAAAGCGGGAGAAAATCGTGAAAGATTTAAAGTGATGATTCATTGAGTTTAGAAGATTTCTTTAGGACATATACGAGTGAGGATAATGATAGTTTTTCAAAAATATTGGAGAAAGATAATAGGAAGAGAACAGAGAATTTAAGTATGAAATATTATTTTTTGAAATCCTAATTACTAAAATGAAAGAGAATTTCAGTAATTACAGAACATTGAAAACTATACTTTGTATCCATAATATAAAAAGATTATACAAAAATTGTTTGATTAATTAAAATCTCAAGCTAATTTGTCTTCAAGTTTTAGTAATTACATAATTATTAGCCAAACGGAAAAATATAAATTCTAAAATTAAATTTAAAATTTAAAATTTAAAATTCAAATTTAAAATCAAGATCCGGCCCAAATTTTCTCCAGAAAAAACAATGTCTTCCGCCTACTAAGCCCTATTCCAGGCCAGCTCTGGTGAGTGTGGCCTCCAAAGTGGAATGGGATATTGGGCTTCTTTGTTTTCCACTTTCTTAAATACTTTCAGTTAAGAAATTTATTTTCTAGATAACAATTGGTATTTGCCAATTAGGGTTGATTTTATTTATTGCAATTGAAAGTCATCATTATGGTTTGAACTTTCAAATCCTAGCCATAGTTAGTGAAAATTCTTATCATTTCAATTAGCTATAATTGATAATTATATTTTTTTCTTTCTATTTTGGACAAAACCATGTATAACCAAATTGTCAAAATTCATAACTCCTTTGAAGAAATTGCAGCTCATAATCAAATAAAGTTGGGTTCAAAGACTTGAAGAAAATAAAATAAATTTATATAGATGGGATATTTTTTGTAGGAATTTAGGGAACTTGCTTGGCATCTTAGCTTTGTGGGTGGTTGAGAACCATAGCACAACAAACTTTCCTTGTACTTGATTAACTGAATATCTAAATTTTATTCATATTTTAATTTTATTAAATTAAATGCATTTTTTATTAATTGTTAGAGAGATTTTTTAGCTTGAAAAAAATGAAAATATATTAATTAAACCATTAAATTTAAAAAATATTTACTCTAAAATATGATTAATTCAATTTTAATTATAATTTTTCAACTTTTGATTTGTGTTTAATATAATATATATATATTTGTTTTTTTAACTTATTTTAGATGTAACTTAAAAATAAATTTGATCCATTTCAAAAAATAAATAAATAAATTTGATGAATTAACTAATTTTAGTTGAAGATAAATTTAACACCGGATTTAGAATAGAGAAAGGAAATATATGGTGATGAAAAGAAAATAGCATATTTTTCATAATTATCACGCCTAAAACTAAAAATACTTGCATAATTGACGGCGCATAATGTGTTCACACTTCCTTATTATCCTTAGCGCTCGCTAGAATGCCAAAGATAAAGATTGACAAACATACGATTTTGTTTTTATTTTTTTCTCAGAGATATGATTTAGTGTGGTCCACAATGATATATATCAAAGTATCATAATCGATTTTTTTTTAGTATTTAGTTTCAAATGAAGTAATTAATTAAATTGAATTAGTTTAAAAATAAAAGTAATTTAATGAAATTAATTAATATTTTTATTATAATCCCTATTTTATTTTAATTTAATTTTTCACGTAAATGGAAAAAAGGTAAAACATGTCTATGTTAAGTTAATGCAAATCTGGAGTTAATCAACGATGAGGACACAAATAGGAGGTGATGATAAAATTCAAAGCAAGTGGACTTGTTAAATCCTAATCATAATTGTTAATTATTTATCCAAAATTAAATAATGTTTTACACTAATAAATTAAGATATTAAACTTTAATCTCCTTTTTCTTTATATATATGAAGAAGAGGAGGCCCATATGTATGCATTGCATCATTATTACATGTAATAATAATCAAGAAAAGAGGCTTTTTATGGTGACTGTAATCAGCATCTTACTTTTTAGACAACCAACTCATGATTCTAATTATCACAATCACAAACATTAAATGAATTATAATAATTCATTAAAAAAACTAATAAATTGGGATTAAATAAATAGGACACAGCAAAAATAAAATGAATTTTTAATTAATTCTTTTGTTTTGAATAAAAATTTTAATTCCTTTATTAATCAAGTGATGGACTTGGAAAAAAGAATGAGTTTGGTGGCAGCCAAAAGTTGAGGATATGTATATCAAAATGGTTCACTTCATTATCCTTCTTTTTTAAAAAAAAAGAAAAAAGATATGGTTCCCAACGGAGTTGCTTCTATCATGTTTAGTTAGGAACGTGGGAAAATTAATATTTAAGGATAACAAAAAAAAATGATCCATCCCTTTGCATGTGAATAATTATTTTAAAAACAATTTAAAAAGATTCCTTAAAATTTCCAATAATAAATTATAATTGAAAATTAATGATATGATGATCAACTCAAATTTTCATCTCTATTTTTTAACAATATAAGCCAAAAGCAAATCATGATTAATCGAATGGTCGGGATAATCCCATCAAACTGAATACCACGACAAGACTAAATCCTCTAGTGCGCCACGTAGGAGTTGCAATAAACTCTCCCCCACCATACACTCTCTACAGAGATCATCACTACCACTGCACAGCCCGCTCCTCCTCTCCTCTCATTAAAAGAGCTTTACTCTCGACTTGACATTTATATCACGAGCTGTTTCCTCCTCTTATGCTCTTCACCAGATGATCACCGTCCGTTTTCCAATCAACGGTCCACGCTCTGTTCTCTTTCCACTATTACTTGAGATTAGGATCCCCGTTCAAGATAGTGTGGGGACATGAACCCGGATGTTCACTCGTTATCCTTGTTAAAATTTTATAAAAAAATAGTTAATGTATTTTATGAGTGCATTCTGTATATAATATCTTACGTTGTGTGAGATATATTAAATTTCATATTACTCAAAATTATCAATTTTAATTTAGAGTTTTACTCATCATCTCATAGTGTGTTATATTCATTTTTTTTTAATAATAAATTATTTTTAAGAATGTCTATTTCTTATAATGATTTTTAAGTATCGGGAAGTAATTACAAAATTAATATAAAATTTAAAATACATAAAACGAATATTATTTGTATCAAGAGACTATACCGTAATTTATATTTCCATTATTATATTTGGTTTATAATAAAATAAACTCTTTTACCTTTCCACGCGTCACCAGCGCGAGTGAGAGGGAAGATAAAATAATTGGAACCCACAAAAAAGCATGGGCCTTGAAGGATGACACGTGCCTACGAAAACCTAAGATGAGCAACCAGTAGGCAGGCCCAAAGACCAGGCTAGGTTTTGTTACCAGTATCGAACCACAGACCACAGCTGACCTGTGGTTACCTTATCAGACCTAAAACTCGGCGAGTTGTGTATTGAGGGAACAAGAATGACAGGTGGACACTGAACGACCACGTTACCCATCAATTCTTCTCTCCACGCTATCAAATTTCCTTCTAATCCATACTCAATAAACTGTCTTTCCCTTTTTTTTTTTTTTAAATTACATTATAAATAATTATATTTCTTAAAATTATAACTTATTTATTAATATTTTTCATTTTTTTATATGTAATTAATATAATGATTTTCTTTTTTGTTTAATGTTTGAACTTTTTACGCACACCCTTTGAATAATTATAGGACAACTAGCATTTTTGTCGCCGACTTAAGGAAAGAAAAGAAAGAAAAGAATTTGTACCCTAACAATAATATATGTAATAAATTTTCTTTAGGACCATGATATGATATGTTCATAAGACATCATTTTCAATCACACATTCTATAAATAGATCATGTGCCAAAATGATACTTACATGTGAGAAAATATGCTTCTAACTCACAGATATATATAATTGGTGAAAAATACTAAATTTGACAGAAATATATTCCTTTTTTATTTTAAATATTTATTCACTCCTTATAGATTTTATAAATTAAAATATTTTTAAATTATTTAGTCAAATTTCATATGTCTAAACGAGACAATTTGATAAAATAATTACAATTACTCGCTTAATAAATTAAGTTGCAAAATCACTTTTATAATATATATATTTTTTAATTTTAAAAAAATTATTTTAAATATGAAATTATACATAAAAATTCATTTAAATTATTTTTTTTATAAAATAAATTACGGCAAATAAAGGGTAATTCATTTTCAAATTTATGAGAATTTGAGTAAGAGCCAGCAGTAGCAATAAATACAAGTGTGTTTTCTTTTTGTAAGTAAAAAAAGGAAATAAATGAATTAAAGGAAAATATTAACAAGAATGTCTGCCTATTTCCCACTTATTTCCAAAAAAAAAAAAAGAATTTAAGCATAACACGAAAGGGCACTATGGTCATGCAGCGAAAGTTAGGTTGGGTTGGTGAGCCACTTGTGTATATGTTGGATTCAGGACTTAATTTCAAGTGGATAATGTTTTTTTAAACTTATAAATAAATAAATAAATATATAGTTAAAATAATTATAATTATATATATATAACGAGTTAAAATAATTTTTAATTTATTTAGCTCAATAAAAAATAGATATTAATATGAGATTATAATAATTAAGAATTTAATAATTTAATAGGATAAATTTTATTTTTAAAGCAACGAAAAAGTAAAAATTATATGTATTCTTAAAATTAAATCATTAACAAATGTAATTATTGCATTCATTGATTTAGACTTAATTTGATAATAAATATATTTGAGTAAATTTGCGAGATATTAAATTTTATTTTTTAATTCTTAATTTTTCGATTAAAAAAAATAAACGAAATTATTATTTAGATTTAGTTTATAAAAAATAAAAAATACACATATTCAATGGCATAATTAGAATTGACATATATATTATAATTAAAAAAATAAAATATATGTTATTAGTAATTATAATAAATTATTATAAAAAATTAAATGAAGAATATAAAATAAAAATAATTTAAAATATAAAATAAATGTTACCATTAACTATGATAAAGAAAATTAGATATGTGAAAATTTTTTTTAAACTCATAATCGAATGATGTAAAAAATTTAATTTTTATTAAAAATATATATATATTTGATCAGAAATTCAGAATTAGTGCCACTGTCCACCCTGTACTCCCGTCTCCGCCCTAAAGTTGCCCCGGTTGGTGCGGCCCAGCACTCCCATCTCCGCCATGCAGCCGCCCGGAAGTAAATTTAATACAATTTCACATGTAGATGCACAGTAAAGAGCCATAATCCAATACACACAACAAAGATCCAACAGAAAGGTCTCCTTGTCTACTGATACTCTGATTAGTATCAGAGTTAAAGCTTAAGAATTTTGTCAGGTTCTGCAAAATGTCGACTCATATCTGAAGAAAAATCAATCAATCCAACGGCCAAAAACCATTGTATCATACATCATTTGATGAAAACGCTCTCTTAATAGTGTTTATCCAATTACCCATTAGTAGAGATAATGTAACCATGGACGAAGATAGAGAACAGACACCATCATGGGATCTGCATTTTTTATTGCACAAGCCCTGCAAAAGTGGATCATGCAAATCCTTCTATCTACTTTTCTAATTATGCTGTTTAAAAAAAATATTTTATTTTAATTGTAAATTGTATATAAGTTATTAATATTAATTAGTTATATGTGTATGAAATTTCAAGTTTAATTTTCATTCATTTATCTGTTCATCTCTTCGTCCCCAAACAAGAAGAATTTTCATTAAATCTGTGGATTCACTATCCTCACCACATAGCCGTTTTCTTCACCTCAAAAAAGCAACCCCGTTTGACTCGCATGTCTTGATTTGAACATAAAGTTCTTCTCTTTTGATTTTTGTCTAATCAAAATTACAACTTAATCAAACCATTCCTTAAGTGATTAATAAATAATGTGCTTATTTAGTTATGCAAGCAAAAAAGGATTGATTTTTCTGCATCTTTAAATTGAAGGGTATATCTAAATCAACTTAAAAGGTGGTTTTAATGGTTAGAATATTAGAATTTTGGTAAACCATTACCCTTCTGATTGGTGGGTTTGTGTTCTAATAAAAGGTCAATTGACTCAAATCCCAAATAAAGCTTAATTAAATCCAAAGTGGGTTCCTTTTTCTATCTCAGTAGACTTTCTCTCTCTTTCTCTTTCACTAGACTCTCTTTTTTATCTCTCTATCGTAGACTCTAATAAGGGGGGATGTTCCCTGGCGTAGTGTGTGCTATATAATAAGGCTACAATTTATATTGAGTGGCGTTGTGGAGGGAGAGAGAGCTTTGTATGGGGGAGGTGGTCAGCAACTGCACGCTTTGCTTCCTCTGATGAACAACCTAACGTTTTTTAGAGGACCTTCTTCTGGATTGCGTACGTTTTTGCTCTAAATTACACCGTTTTCTGTTTTTAGGCTCTAGAGTGTGAGAGAGATAAAGGAATCTCTCGTATATATTCTCTATCTCTTTCTCTCTCTCTCTCTTTTATCTGCCGCTATTTTCATTTCTCTGTGCTTCTGTAGTTCTTTTCTATTACCCAAATCACCCATCTCTTGTCGCCTCTTGTGCCCAAAAGCAAATAGAACCCACTAAGCGTGCCTAGAAAACAATACAAAAGTCGCTATTATATGTCTCTTTTCCTTGTCTTGAGCCTTTGAGTTGTTAAAACACTTAACCTTGTGGTTTTTCTTTCTCTCGGGTGGGGTTGGTGTAATTATTTCCCTGTTCTGAGAGTGATGTGTTTAAGGATTTTATAGGTTGAGGCTTTAAAAGCTGGTGCTTGTGTTGGCAGCTTGATATCTTAAGGTTCTGTTTCAATTTCTTACCTGTTTCTTATTCTTTTTTATGTTAAAAAACATCATTTGAGGATGTGGGTCTTCAAGTTCTTGAGTGCTGGTTAATGGGCTCTTAACGAAAGGTCTCGAACTAGTTTCTATATTTCGGTTTCATTTGCTTCCTTTGCTCATGATATGGTTTTTAAGTTAAGCTTTGTTCATACATAGCGTTAGAAACCTCTAGCTTTTGCTTGCTTTCCACAACTCCTGCTTCTTTTTGTTGTTAAAAGTCAAAGAAGAAAGTGATATTTAGCTTCTGATCAATGGAGGGTTGTTCAAATAATGGTGAGGCATGTCCTCAGTTGCTGGATTTGATTCCAAGAGAAAGAGAATGGCTAGTTAAAAGAGCTGATGAAAGGTCCTCAGAGGAGAAGAAGCTTGAACTAAGGCTTGGTCCACCTGGTGAAGAATGGTTTTTTGGCGAGAATGCTTCCAAAGACGCAAAAAATAGAGAAAGAGACGAGTCTCCTTTCTCTCTTGGATACTTCTCCAATGGAAACCAACAAATCCACAAGTTTTCTTCACCTGAGAATCTACAGCCTGGTTCTGTATGGTTCAATCAACAACTATCACAACAAGCAAAGGCCACTGCTTCATTTCTCCAGTTTCCATCAAAAACAGTAACAACACCGCAGGGCCTGCCTGCAATGGCGAAGGAATCCTCACAGCCCTGTTGCACTAAAGTGGCAGTAGACTTGCAGCAGAGTGCAGAAAAGAAGGCGTTTTCACAGCCAGCTCCTGCAAATACAGCTGTGCTCAACAGTTCTCAGAAAAGGTACTCCAGCTTTTTACTTCTTTCTCTCCCTCTGTCTGTCGTGTTTTTTCTTTTTAATAAAACTTTTGACAGGATATTCACTCACATGTTCACCTTGCTAGATGATGTGTGGTCCATCATCATTACATTGTTTGTTTCTTGTTTTTATGCTTGTAATGTGTTTTCTGCTTCAGTGGTACTTGTTCTGTTCAAATCAGTGCTTGTGGACGCTCGTTCACCACATCATTTTAAAAATTTTACTACCTTTTTTTAACTGGTTCTTGATTTCTCTTGAGCTTAGTTTGGCCATCAACAGCTTACCTTTTCTTTATAATTTTTTGCTTTTCTAGTAATCCTTTCTGTCCATGTCTGCTTTCCAAAGTGATTTATATCTTATCTCCTTCATCCTGTTTATTATATTGGACTTTGTGGTATACTTCTTAATTGCTTGAGAAATGAATTTTTCTATTTTTGTCTTCTAATTCTTGAGACATGGAACTGCTTGTGGAACTTGTGTAGCTGCTATTTCCTTGCTATATTCCTACATGCTTTGTTCTTTTCTATTTGTTTTCTTTTATAGACTATGTCCTTTACATCCTATGTAACACTAATAATCTTAAGTATCACTTAGATTTGTTTTTTCTGTCTGATTTAATCTTCAATGGCGTGTTTAAAAGCAGAACTGCTCCTGGTCCAGTTGTGGGATGGCCTCCAATTCGTTCATTCAGGAAAAATCTTGCAAGCAGCAGCTTTTTAAAACCTGCTATTGACTCACAAAATGAAAGCCCAAACAAGAAGGTTGCTAGTGAAAAACCAGTTGAAACTTGCAAAAAAGGAATGTTTGTGAAGATCAATATGGATGGTGTCCCCATTGGAAGGAAGGTAGATCTCAAAGCTTATGACAGCTATGAGAAATTGTCCACTGCTGTTGATGAACTCTTCAGAGGCCTCCTTGCAGGTTTTCACTGACCTTTTCTATAAAAATTTGACCTATGTGGTGATAAATTATTAACCATTAAGACCTGCTTGATGTTGCTGCATATAATTGAAGTGCTGACCAATAATGGGTTCTCAGTAGTCTTGCCATGCCATTGAAATAGTGGTGATTTGATAGTTTTGTCATCTGGCCAGTATGATTTTTCAATAAATTTAATATACACTGTCAATTTGTCATTTACACAAGCCATGACATAGTCTCAATCCATTGATACCAAGAGAATTTTACACCTGTCTAGTTGCCATGTGGGGGTACTCCATTTTATTTTATTACACTACACTGAGGCCCCTGGTTTAAGCTTCAACTTCATTGGACAAAATTACTACTTGTTTATCAGATGTAAACTCCTGTCTATGTTATCCCACAAAAAGTTCTCATTTTGTTTTGTCTTTTATGTTGCATGTTTAGCTCAAAGAGATTCCTCTGCTGCTGGTGGAATCATGAACGAGCAAGATGAAGAGAAAGCAATTACAGGTGTATTGGATGGAAGTGGGGAATATACTCTTGTTTATGAAGATAATGAAGGAGACAGGATGCTTGTTGGGGATGTCCCATGGCAGTAAGCATCTTTATCACTGTTGATCTGATTGATGCAAATTTCTAATTATTCAATCTCTTGTTTATATTCCTAACACCATTATATGCTTTATGTCGTTTAGCTTGAGTAGATGTTAGATTCCTCATGAACACTTATCTATAATAAATCATCAATTTTGTCTGTTCCTTATGCATCCAATCCCACAAATCAATGCATTGTCATTCCTATCTTTATCATGTGCTCATCCAAGACTCCATGGGTATTAAATTTCTTGCTTTGTTCTAAATTTTGTAGCATGTTTTTGTCAACGGTGAAGAGGCTTCGTGTGCTGAAGAGCTCTGAAGTTTCTGAGCTAAGCCGTGAGTGATTAATTATATCATTAAGAAACTTCTGTTCTTTACTTTAGTATTACTTAAGTCACACCCTCTAATCTTTTTGTGTTGTTTACAGTTGGAAGCAACAAGCAAAGCAAAGTAGCCATGAAATGAGAAGGATGAATTTTGCTGTGAAGATGATTCTCTTTTGAAGCTTCAAGAGAGAGAAGAGAAGACTTGAATTTTATTATTGTTATTAGTTTGGCATTTTGTCTATCTATAATATCTGTATGCAACTCTGCAACTCTCACAGTATATATATCTCTCTATGCCTAGCTTTTATATGTATTTTTCCCATTAACTTGCTCTCTTTGCCTTAATGCAATGTGGAAACAATGCATAATAACTGTGTTTTGAGATTAATGTACAAGTTCCCATTTCCAAAACCTGAAAGACAACCGATGATAACTGTTAATTTTATTTTATTTTTTTGTTTTAAATTATCTGTTACTTTGAAAAATTTTAAAATAGCATTAGTTGGCATATATACTCTTACTAACACTTTTAAGTCATTTAATGCTAAAATGTGAAAAAATAGAATCATTTTAAAGGTATTTTAGAAAATTTATTATAGTTTTTTTCTAAAATTAAGATTATTAATTAGTGTTATTGATTTGGGTGTTGAAATCTTAAAAATAGTTATCGAACCAATCTTAGTATCTAGGTGTACTTGCCTTGAGCCAAGTGAGAAAATCATCAATGGCATTGTTGATCTATCAAGCTCCTACAAAGCTACAAAGAATAATGGGGCTGTAAAGCTCAAACACTTTATTCTCTCTCATTCAATTGGAACAAACAAGTACACTATTTCAAAGTGTCCTTTTGGCTTTGGGTGGTGAGAAAGTGTACAATTTAATACCCTTTTAGTTAAAAAGGCTAGACCTAAATCCCTTTCCAAATAAAAACCCTAGATAATGATATGCTCCTAGGTCTCACAGGCAGCACTAATGATAATAATCCTTTTTCTTCGGTACCCCATAAGCTGGATTCCTTTAGATTTTCCACCAGTGATCTTGGATTGCAGTGGAGGCATCTCCCTGTAGAGATGAATTTGGGGCATGTTCAATGTACTTAAGAGGCAAAAAGGAAATGGCTAGATGTTGAAATGGGATACAAAGATGTTTTGGGGAGCTTTGATGGGTCGTTTTCATTGAGAGCTGCCTAACTTAAAGGCGAAAAATAAGACTTGTTTTCATATTTTACAAGGGGAATTGTTTTTCTTATCTTACTATTAAAATTACACATATTCTCCTTCTTATATATAACTTTTTTTTTTAATACTTGATAATGCAATTATATTAAAAAAATAAAATAAAAACATTCTTTGAGATTTCACCAATTTTTTATTTTAAAAATGTATGTATGTATGTATTATTATTATTTTTTAGAATGACTGAATGAGTGTATCTCTATTTTGGATAATTATTGAAGAAACTATATCTATAAGAAAATGAATTAAAATTGACTTTCATTCATTTGTTTATATATTTAAAATATTATGATTAATTAATTAGTTACATTATTTTTCAAATACACAATTAATTTTAAAATAATATTTTTCTGGGACAAATGTTAAGCTAGTTACTTGTTGGGCTAAAATAATGAAAGCCTACGGAAGAGAAGCTACTTATAAAATCACAGTAATTTCCAGCTTCACCAGAGGAGGGCGCTAAATCGGCCCGGCCCGGCCCAACTATATGTCTATCACCTCAGATTAAGATCTGTAAGATGTTAATATTAGTGCATATATAATATAGAAATCAAAGAACATGCAACACTCTTCCTATCAATAAAAAATATATATAAAGGAATAATTCATTAAATTAATAACAATAATTTATTTTTATTTAATGACTTATCAAACCTGTGATTATCACATTGAATCCACATTCAGCCATGCACAGAGAAAGATAGAGAGAGAGAGCAATGGAGAACATGAATCTCAAAGTAGAACAAGTATGCAGAGTTGTAACAAAAACTCAAAAATAACATCATAAAACATCATTCTTGAAAGATCCCCAGAGAGGAAACCAAGAATTATATCAATACTTACAAAATTAAACACTTGTTTTTCTTCCATATCTATATTCTTGTTTGCTTTGCCTGGCTTCACCCTGTGTGCCATATACATGTATATATATATATATATACATACACCTGTAAGTATAGGCCAAAAGTGGGGAGAGAGCTCGCGAGAGAGCTGAGTTGGTTTTAATGGACGGAGATCACAAGCCTCCGCAAGCTCTGCCAAACTTGGTGGAGGTGTCGGTGCCACCCCGCCACCAAGTTTGGCGGAGTTAAGAAGAAGAAAGAAATGGGTCAAGGATCATGGTGAAAAGTTGGGGTTTTGAGTCTCTATATGTATTATGTATATGTTCAGGTTACTCGTATTCACTGTTCTTAGTGGCCCTTCCTTTCCAGTTTCAGGACGTGGAGCTGAGCTGTGTTGAAGCTACAATTACAAGAATGCCATTATCTCTGTATTTCCATTTAATTCTATTGGATTACTAGTATTTATTAATAATTTATTTATCTATTTTTACATGAAGAGAATCTACAAGTAATGGATAAAAATGTAAAACACTATACAGGAAGAATGACAATAATTGCTGATATTAATTAGGGTCTACTTTCATTTTCAAATTTTTTAGTTAAAATCTATTAAAATTAATTTTTTTAATAAATGCATGGTAAAAAATTTTAATTTTTTTTTTATTAAGACAGATGAGATTCCGTTATAAAAAAATTGAGCTAAAACTCATTACATAATAGTACAAACTTGAAATATGAATTAAGAAAGTTTGTCAAAGGACCAAAAAATATAAAACCCAGCATAAAGCCATAACGCATACAACCAAAACCCTAACCTAGAACAAGAATCTGGAAGATCATCCTTTGTAAACGACACCGACCATTGGGAACCAACTGTCTGTCGGTGATCTTTAGAAGCCAACAATGAAGAAAATCGACTCCAAATCATGGATCCATAGGAGAAGTGAAACATTTAAATAAAAATAATTGATAAATTTAATTAATTTAAAATTTTAATTTAATTATATATTTTTTGGTTCAGTTTATTTTTATTTTTTTAAAAAATTTAATTATTTTAATTTTATAAAAAATTAAAAAAATTAAATTAAATCGATTAGTTATTAACTTTCATACATTCCAAAAATAACAGCAAAAAAAAAAAACATGTATAGACGGATCCGAGGCGTTCATCTGCGATGTTGAACAACCCTTTACGGTGTTAAAGTCAATGAAACTCGACGACGACGAAGATACAAAATGGTGGGTCCATCATAAGCATAAGTACAAGCACAGCTATGGATGGATGGACGGCGTCCTGTTGCTGTCTTTCTTCAAAATTGTGTATATATATATATATATATTTTCTAAGTATGATATATTTTCAGTTAAAAAAATATATATTTATAATTTTTATTTTTTTAATATTAACAATTTAGTTATTTTATTAAATTTATTATTAATTAATTATGAATTAAAAGAATTAATTTAAATTATTACGGTATTAAAATTACAATGATTGAATTGTTATAAATTATTAAAATTAAAAAGATTAAAAAATTTTAAAAAGTGAAATTTAAAAAATTAAATTATTATAATTTAAAAATAAATTTTAATAAAAAAATGATTTTATTAATAGAATAACTAAATTATTTATTTATTATTAAAATAATTCAGTTCCGAAGTTGCTGTCCAGCCAAGACACACATCTTTGAGGACTTCCACTATTTAAGATGTGTATGATTTAATTGATAGATTATAATGGTTGTTATTAATCGTAAACTGAATTCTCAAACTAGGGCAAGTAAAAAAAAAAATCAACATGAAATTGATTTGCTTTTGGACTAAGAAAAAAACAAAAAAAGAAATTAAGGCAGTTGGGAACCTCCACTCACCAATATACGGTAATGGAGAGTTGGGTTTTGGTCAAAACACAATGAATATGTCAATTCTCTGTTTCTTTGTACATTTCCTTTTTGTATTTTCATTACATTACATTATATGTCTCAAGAAATTCTATGTTCTGGGACACCGCTTAACACAACATCTAATCCATTACACTAATCACAAATTTTCTCATTCTTTTAGTTTTACACGTCAACTGATCCAATTAAACACCTTACATATTTGACTTTTTATTATTTTTTAAATTAATTACTAAGCATATCAATATTATTATTTTTTTAATTATTTAAAATTTACTGTTTCAACTAAAATTTCAAACTTAAAATCTCTCCATACTTTTAAAAATAGAAAGAGATTAATTAGCTAGACTTTTTACACTATATTTATAATAGGGTTATCTCCCATTATTTATTTTATCTTTTTTTCATAAAACATTCTTTCACTTCATCCAAACACATCATTAAAGATGGTGAAAGATTGATTAACTTAATCATTAAAAAATGAATAATTTGGAAATTTTCAGATGACCCATTTGTTTAAAAGAAGAAGCCAACCAATTGAAAAGAAGAATAAAAAGAAGATGGTATAATAAAGACGACCTTGTTTTGAAATTTCAAATGGGTATGATTTCAAGGTTGCCTGATGCTTTGTTTGATAATTCTAGGGCAAACTGGTGTCACTGTCAATGACCAAGTCTCCTCATACAACTATTCAATGCTAGAAATTCTGGGACTTGTAATAATACATCTCACTTCACTTTGAGAATGTTAAACCCACCCATTTTTTTCCTCATGTTTATATTCATGTGTCTTTGAATTTTTTGTTCACTAGCCACCAACATCACAGCACTTGCCCAATCAATCAATTTAATAATATTGAACTCTTCTTCAAAATTATGAATTACCGGTTTAAAATCTAAAAGAGAGAAAATAAAATAATAATAATAATAAGCCATTTGCTCAATTGAATTTGTCAAAACATTTATGTATTTCATGCATAAAGAAACCTCACCTTGGAATGACAAGCTCACCATCCACATTGATTTATTAACATGCTCCACATCAGAATCACTGGATGAATCTACTAGGAAGCAACCCAGAAACAGATACTGAAAATTGAAAACAACATGTAAAGAATTCACTTTATTATTACCACCAGACGGAACTGGGAACCATTAGCAGGAAAATTCCATTGGAATTGCAGGCCGAAGCAGAAAAATAATGGCCACTTCCAGGTCCTGCTTCAATATATTGAATCCACCTCTACGTGCTCTAGAAGGTGTGTGATTTAAATATTCACAGTTCCATTCTTCTAAATCAAATTTGAAGAATGCTCAATGCAGAAACACGAGGACAAGATGATTAAAGGGAAAAAGAAGTGTGCCGAAAGGTCGCAATGCAGCTCAAAAAGCAAACACAGATATCTTTCCTGTGGCAGGATCCTCAACTTAACGATAATGCGAATGCGAGGCAGCAAGGAGAGCAGCTCCAATGCCAGATCCATCATTTGAGTGCACAATCTCAATGCTTTTCGACACTTCTTCTCCAAGCAATTCATTCAGAGTATCCTCCATGCACTTGCTATATTCACTATAATGCTCATACAATCCACCATCCAAGGCTATTACTGTCCTATTTTTATCCCCTTCTTTGACTGTATCCTTCCCCATTTTCTTCAGGATACCTAAAATTCCGGCTGCTGCCAGTCGAGCTCCACGGGTGGCAACAATGTTGCAAAGCTCAACGACAACTCTTCTTGCTTTCAACGAGGTGTTAGGGATCTGAAATTAAGCAGGCAAGAACACAAGTGATTAGACTTAAAGAATGCAAGGCAGTTTCACAGACGATTAGAGGTGAGCATTCGGTCGGAGAAATTGATTGTGCGATTTTATTATGAGAGTGATGGTTTATTTTTGTATGAGACCAATTTATTGAATGTACATATATGTATTATTTGAGAAATATCCTGAAGTGGGAGTAGCCCTTGGAGTGAGCAAATCTTCTCTACACATGGCTACAAGTGGAATTGCCTTGTGCACTACGGAGATCCCTTAACAGAATTTTTAACTCGGTGCAACTTGAAGCTATAGACTACTATGAACCAAACAAAGGCTCTGTTTGGCATTGAGTTCTAGGGTTAAAAAGAGCATTATGAAAAAAGCATAAATTTAGATTTTGTTGAAAAAAGTAGTTTGAAGAAAATTATTTCTCAAGCTAAAGCAAATGAAAATTTATTTTTCAATTTGATTTAAATTATTTAAAAAATGTATTTATCTCAATAGCAGCTCTAATAGTAATACCAAATAGGCCCAAAAGATAATGCAACACTAGGCATGTTCAAAAGACAAGTTGGACATTGTTCGAGCCTATACAGTTGCCTTACCTGGTTCATATATTTAAGAAAAATGAAAATTTTGTTAATTGGGCAAACAAGGCCCTGAAAAACCCAGAGTTGGTCCTCAAAAAAGCCAGGCCAAGTCTAGTACCCAATCCCAACATCATTTCAGGTCAAGCCAAGTAGGTCCCTGATACAGTGAACTAGCCTATGCTGCTCGTGGGAAGTTAGACTTGAAATTAATAGCAATATAGATTTGAAATTTATTGAAATGTCCGGACTAGCTTGCTGGAAAATATACATACCTCTAGAATATCCTTCAATTTATTCCCCACCACTTTAAGATCAGAAGATGTATCATGATGCATTGCTGACATATCAGGTGTTCTGCCATCCAAAATTCACAACTAAACTTTAGATAAAACCTTTTTCATTTCAGTGGTGCATGTATACCATAACAAAATAAAATACACCTGTAATGCCAAGCATATCAACCACAATAAAACATTTGATACAGACACAGAGACACACAAACGATAATTATAATCAGTTTACAACTGATGACCAACAAATTTATAACATGGAAAGATTTCCAAGTTTCAGCAACAAAGTTGCCTCAGTTTAAACTCTAATGTTTGGCTCTCAAATTAGCACACACCAACTAGCATCAAACCAAACCAAAGTAGTGTAAGTCTGAAGGATGAAGATTCAGCCACTGAACATAACCACTAGCAACTGGTCATTTGTCATGCCAAACTAAATGAGACACAGAAAACCGTATTAACAAATGTATACTTGTGATTCCTTAGTTTTTCTCCTTTCAGTAAATGTATATATCAACTTGTGGTAGATGAAGAAAGATATTGATCCCATGTAGGGCAGGAGATGAGAGAGAGAGAGAGAGAGAGAGAGAGAGAGAGAGAGAGAGAGAGAGAGAGAGAGAGAGAGAGAATCATAAGAAAGAAATCAGTGAAAGCCAACAACATTTAAGGTCATGCGTGCATTCAAAATCAAAAAAGGGAAAAAAAGAAAGGCCGGTTCAAGAGAATTAATGTGAATTGCGAAAATACTACCCTTCTATGGCACCACACTCAGCACCGTGTTCCGTCCTCAAAAGAATGTACCCTTTCACTAACCAGCAACCAATTTTGCTTACAAGTATTAGCAATCATTTTCCACATAAACAGTTCTATTGGCAATACAAAATGAACCCTCAGGTCTCTCGTTTCTTAGATGCTGAAAGGTACATTATTTAGCCACGTTTTTTTTCCGTCCTTTCAAATTAATTAATATGAGTAAGCCAACAAAGTTTTAATTAGTTAGCAGTTGGAGATTATCAATCATAAGTGTGGTGAGATAAGTAAACTTTTCAAGTGCAATGTAGTTTGCATACGCATGACTTCTCCAGCAACATAGAACATGAGATAAACTTTATATGAAGATGCAATGAACTCATATTGACATAATCAGATGAAAGGCTTAATAACCAACAAACTCAAATATTTGACTTAGCTCCTAGAATGAACAATAGAAATGGAAAGTCCACTTCTGAACTCCTGATGTTCCCATAGATTAGCAGACAAGTTCTTCCAAACTTATATATTTTTGCTGAAAGTTCACATCTAGGACATAAAATTTCTTGACATGGATCAGTAGACTAGTCCATGAACAGTAGCATATAATTAGCTGATTTAAGTTACCTCAATATGAAAGGAATTTTAAGTTTTGAGGGAACAGTGTCACCAAAAAATGCAGCTTCTTCAGCCATATTTAGAAGAACTCTGCGCACAATTTCCCCCAGGTACATACCAGAAATTACCTTCTCAAAGATCTGTGAAAATAATTTAAATAATTACTAACACAGTGTACTGCTAGTTAGAGACGCAAAGCTTAGTGGAATAAAAATATATCATAAATTACCTGTTCACCAGCATTTAAACTTTCAACATCCAGTGCAAGATCATAATCAGTTAGTGGAAGATGTGACGACCTAAAGTTACCCCACTCCATATTGATAACCTACATTGCAACATGAACAGCAGCTCAGTAATTTAGAATCAGAATTAAACTAGAAAAATAAATGCTAAAATTTGCTAACCATCTCGCCAGATTCGGGAAGAGCACCATGCCATTTTGGTATTGCTTGTGCAGATTCCACGTAAGCAGCATTTGTCCCAGTACCTAAGATCACAGCAGCAATAACATCCTTGTGGAAGTATCTGCCTCCAGCTAGGGTTCCCACCGTATCATTAACCTGGTAGCAAAGTTCAAATTTAAACCAGAAAACAATTTTATGGCAAGTATTGTAGCAATATTCTGAAGAACTGACACATTAAGCACATATAGCAACTAGCAGCACGAGACTGAGGAAAAAGATATTGATGCACTGACATGAAGATCTTATCAGTTTTAACTAGAAAATCGAAAAGTTAGTTACCAGAGCTGATACATGCATATGAACACCCTGTCTTTCCATTGCTTTGGTCAATTCCATCACAACATCTTGGCCAACCTATTTTCCAGAAATCAGGATGAGTCATGCCTTCACTCACAGTATTAGTCACATAAATAGTCAAGAAAAGAGTGCAAATCTAATATCTAAGCGAGTGTAGATAGTATCCAATTATGAAAGCAATGATATTCACTTCATACAAAACCAAAAAAATTTTGATATAAGTAAATGTAGACGAGTTCAAGAAAATCGGACTAACTGTATCATCTATGGAGAAGCCTTTTGTCCACCTAACAAGAGTCCCAGAAGCAATGGATGTTTGGATAACAGGGAACGAGAAGGTGAAACCCAATTCCCTCATTTTACCAGGAGGAAGTCGAAGCTCTTCACCTTCTTGAGCAACAAATTTAGCTAGTTCTGCTGCAATATAATCAAAAAGTACCTGAAATTACAAGTGTATATGAAAGTTGAGAGACCTTATCCATAAAGGAAGCTTCATTAGTAATAGAAATTATTTAGAAGCGAACACTTACTTCTGATGTCCCAGTCATCAGATTTGGAGGAATAGGCACCTCTGCAAATTCTTGATTTACAAGACGGCCATCCTTCCCCCCAAGCTGCACCCGCAATACACGGAAGTTTGTCCCACCAAGATCCAATGCATAAAACAATCCATTCTCATCACTGCACTAACACAAACCAAAAAGGATTGACTTGAATACAATATTTTCGTACTAACTATTGGAATATGGCTTGTGAAAACAAGTCCCGCATGGGGCAGTGTACAAGAAAATTATGGGCATATAAATTCAAGAAAAACCAAATCAAAATGGCCTAAGTATTTTGGTGTGGCAAGGCCAGTCACAAACCTAGTTCAGCATGGAGGCTGAGATGTTTAATTATCCACACAAGTGGGCTTGTATTTTCAACAAGGTATCAGAGTGTTAAGGTATAACTCTTAAACCTATGAGTTGAGCCATACTTAGGTGGACTCAATAAGCTAGCCAAGTGGAGCTAGACCTTGAGAGAATGCCAAGAGGAGTTAGACCCAAGTTCGATAGGCCACCCATGCAATATCAAATGACAATTAAGCCGAAGAGCCTGAACCCAATTGCACTTGAGAGGAAGTATTGGAATATAGCTTGTGGGAAAAAGTGGCACATCATAGTGTAAAAAAAAAGAAAAAAGAAAAAATTGAAGGGCATATAAGTTGAAGGAAGATCAAACCAGAATCGGCTAAATCATTATGGTAAAAGACAGCCTAGTTTCATGCCCATTTCAGCATGGAGGTTGTCTGTTTGATGATCCACACTCCAAGGACCATATTTTAACACTAAAAATAAGTGTCAGAAATGCTAAAACTTCATCCATTTTTGTTATTTCATTAGCAAGGATATAATATATTTATCCACATTATGCATTTACACATTACAATACCTCCTTTCATCTACTGCATGTCTAGCCTAAAAACCTCAATGACAATTTTAGAAGAGATACTATTTCATTGGAAGAAAAAAAAGTAGCACAATGGTAGCACAAAAGGTCCAGAAAGTTCCTTCAGAAAAGATAGGCTGAAAATTGAGTTGCATAGTTGCTAGGAAAACAACGATTCACCATATAGACATATTTTGAATCTGTCAGCGAAATTCACCTAGGATACTCTTTTTCGTGGTAATGATGTTAAAAAAATAATTGACAATCTTGGCAAGGGATTATGAGAAAAGAAAACGAAACAGTAAACTACGATATTGAAAGGGACCAAATATATGCACAAAAGCAAAGATTGAGCAACATGTATGAGACAAATGTAATTCTATTCACAACTTTGACGTGAGTAGCCAAATAACATACAGCTGCTTACTTGAGTCGAAGTGTACATGTAGATATGTTACAAGTCCCCAAGAGTAATTAAACATATATCAAGTAATCCAGTCACATTGGATCTCCTAGGAATAGATATAAAAAACAAAATACATTCATAACTGAGTCCCAGAAATGAAATACAAGATATTATGGAGGACAACAGTACATACTATGGAGTAAATATGATTGATACTCTGGTTAAATACCATGTTTTCATGTGAGTTTTATATCTATTGGCGTAAATGAGAAGCGAGCAGTAGCAAGTGGAGTTACAAAGGATCGAAACAAAATATAAAAATGAATAAACATAATTAGCAAACAAAAATACATCTCAATCTCAGCCACAAACAGACATAAATGTAGAAAACTGAAAGATAATGGATCTCAAGTACACATACTGGAAAAACACATATCACATGGGTAGCTGCACAATATGCAGATGTAAAAGCAAGAATTAGAATACCCAGTAGGCAAATTATCGACATAGCTGATGAGCATCTTCAGCTTGCTTCCACCTTCAGAGGCAAGACCAGCATGCATCTCCACAACCATGGCATCAGCAATCTGCTTCAGCTTCCCAATAGGGGTGGCACATTTTTCCTCCATATCTTTGACTATTTCTATTGCTTTGGCCCACTTATCACCCGTCCTCATTTTTCGCTTGACAACGATGGCCGCCGTAACAGCCCCAGCCACAGCGGTAGCACATACTACAGCCAACACCACCTTCTTCTGCATTCTGGCCAAGAAAAATAAATGAAACCCGGAAGCCAACACCCAGAGATCTTTGAAGAAAGAAGGTTGATTGTGATAATTAGATTTGTATATGAAGAATTGGAGAGTGTGACAAAAAAAGGAGAATTTGTTGGTGATGAGAGAGAGATCTGTGTAAAGAAAAGGTGAAAGTGAAAAAACGAATCTTGGAAAGGCTATTTAGGTTGATAGTTCATTTGTGATGGTATTGTCATAGCTTCCATTTGGAGGCGTGATCCAAATATATTACCAAATATGGATTCCTTAATTAGTCGTTCGTTTGTTCGGTAACGATAAAGAGAAAACAGTGTGTCCTTCACTTAATTTAACTGACACGCTCCTGCCCGACCTTTTCTTCTGACTTCCAAGGATGGACTTCCCTTTTTTTTTTTTTCAAGGGATGATCAAGAGAAATTTTTAATCACAATTAATTTATATTTCAAATATGTATATTTTAAAATGAAATCATTTTTCAGATAATTAAATAATTACAATTTAAGATTTCAAATAATTACATGTTTATAAAACTTAGGTAATAAAGATAAGTGCCAGCTAACTGATCGGTGTGTTTTTGGCTAAATGACATTAGAAAGCGAAGATGTTCGTTCCAATTGGTTGCTGTTGCAGTTGGCGCAAATCTTTTTTTTTTTTTTCAAGGGATGATCAAGAGAAATTTTTAATCACAATTAATTTATATTTCAAACATGTATATTTTAAAATGAAATCATTTTTCAGATAATTAAATAATTACAATTTAAAATTTCAAATAATTACATGTTTATAAAACTTAGGTAATAAAGATAAGTGCCAGCTAACTGATCGGTGTTTTTGGCTAAATGACATTAGAAAGCGAAGATGTTCGTTCCAATTGGTTGCTGTTGCAGTTGGCGCAAATCAGATGGAAGTTTAGCAATGTGAAGGCGATGTTAACCAGAGATTGGACCATCGACTGCGACAGGGGAACCAACGCGGCATTTGATGGCTCCAGTGGTTCGGTTGGGTAAACACAGCATGGAAATGGGTGGATCATCTATAAACCTCTTGCATTACAATCTTTTTAGCTGTTCTAATTCCTAAACCATCCAATGCTTCAAAGGAAAAAAGAATGGCCGATTAACATGCTTCATTCGCTCCTAACCTTTAGTTTCGATTTCAATATAATTTTCTAGGGTTATTATTTAATTATTATTTATTTACTTTGTCAAACTACCGAGTAAAAAGAGAGCGAGCACCATAAGTGTAATAAACCATTCCTGTACAAGCGAAGGGGGGCGTAGATCAAATGCAGAAGACCCACAAATATTGATTGTGTGTGGATGTAAGAAACCAGAGACGGACAAAGATACAGACCGAAAGAGTTTCAATTTTTTTATATTACATGGTGGGCAAAAGTGCAAAAGGTAGCAGAGAGGTAAGCTAAATCATGTTAAGAACCTCTACGAGCAGCACGACTGGATAGATAATATCCCAACACCTCTTAACTCTCAGACCCACTACCCCCCTTTTACACGCAACCCCTCAAACGCTTGAATGCTTTCACATGCAAGGGAGAAGGGAACAAAAAGGAGAAAAAAAATTTAAAAAAAAAAAAAAAAAAAACAGAAGTTCACACCACTCCCCCCAATCATCATCCAAGCTCAACACTTTGATGCGCTAGCTACCGTCGCTGCTCATGCAGAACACAGTACTTGGCAGAAGTAACATTGTGCATTAAACAACGACAAAGCTACAACCAGCAGATCTCTTCTGATTGTCCCTCCACAGTTGATCTCCGTTCCGCAATATACTAACAAGCATGCCTGGAAAACACAAGTAATGAAAGCCAGCAAGTAATACAACACTTACCACAAACTGCTGGCTTCCCATCTCATAGGCCGCCAACATGGACGGAAAGAACTACCTTTTTCATCTGATTTCTGATATCTCATGACGTTGATGTTAAGCTTAACCTGCTATTAAAATAAACCGAAAACAACCAAAAGAGCAATATAAAGAAAAACATTGTACAAGGCGTACTAGCAACGACACTTAGAATTTCAAAACACATGCCTTAAGACTGTTTTCTGCAAAGCTGCCTCATCACCTCGGCCCACCGTTTTTAGCAACATCCCAACAGCAGCACTTGGCTTCACACAAAACAAGCCAAGAAACAATAAAAATAAAATATTAGGCAACTCAAAGCTTAACAACTAATCATACTAAAAACAACAAATTACTTGAAAATTTGCAAACTAAGTTATCTAGTTTTGAATCAAGTACTCAACCAGGCCCATTAAGCCACACAAAAGACCAAAAGATAACACAATAGAAATCAGCAAACAGGACAAGATAAGAAAACAGCATATATAAAATAGCAAGCAAAATAAAAGATAAGAAACATATATTAAAAACCTCAAGCTCTTCCTGCAATCTATCTTGAAATAGTTCACTGCCATCTGTGCACACATTTTCCAAATGACATACTGAATCTGGAGATGAATATGCATCACCAGAATCACTTTGAGAATACCCCAGGTTATTACTTCCTTCAACACTCCCATCAGCGCTTCCATTGTTTCCCTCACTGCTGCCTGCTACTGATTCATTTCCATTATCCTCACACGAGCCAACCTCGCTTGAAAGGGAGGTGATCGCACTGGAATTTGATGTACATCCCCCCTCAACATTGTCAGAGCAAAATCTCTTTTTATCAACTTCACACATTTCATTTCCTTCAGTAAAGGCCAAGCATGCAGGAGATGTGCCACCAAACTTGTGACTGATAATATCAGGAGAAATTGAATCCCGCCTCTGAGGACTAATAGAACATCGTTTCTCTAACCTATCATTTTTCAAATCCACTTCATCCGGATCCTTTTTCCTCTTAAGGCATCTCTCTCCAGAGCCAATGTGACACACACCACCATCTTCACAGCATGGCTTATCAGACTGTTGATGTGCTGTGACCCTAGGATGCCGAGGACGCCTATAACCATCTGGAAAAACATACGAAGGGATCTGCTTCCTACGAACATGATAGACATAAATTTCCATTCCCGGTTTCCAAAACATATACATGTTTATGGAATGCCTAAATTCATCTACAGTCCCTCGGATATCAAACTGCTGCCCTTCCTGAATTACCTCCCCTTGTTTCCTCTGCAAGCCCATAAAAAAAGCACAATGGGCACACGGCTTGGAGGTGTCCACATACTCATGAGCATATGGATGACACTGCAACTTCCCAAATGTGTCTCGCTCAATCTGTAATTAAAACATTGCAAAATGGGAATAAAATAGAGAATATATATCAATGCATGGGCCTTTCTCTTGAAAATAAATTAACAATCATGCAAAATATTAAGTTTAGAACAGCGTATGGTAAGAATATTACCATAAGAGTCAATTGCCTTAACCGGGATTCGACCCAGCCTTTCCAAGATCGCAAGTCATCAACATCAGCTGCAACTATATCAACTTGTAGATAGTTTTTGTAGCTTTCAAAGAACAAGTATGGCTCAAACAGAGTACTCCATTGGGCTTTATTCAGCTCAATATCCTGAATTAAAGAGTAGAGGAACAGATCAGGGTCAGTAATTCAGCATCCAACCATAACTTTTACAGGCTACAAAACTCCTCCATCCTTCTTACCTCACAGATCTTGTTACCATACTGGAATTGCTCCATCATGACCCGTAGTGTACTTGTTGATACATTGTAGCTAGAATTCATGCATGGATAGGCAGGTGTTATTATTGGCATAAGATGAGTTCGGTCACGTGGATTTATACGAGGATCCCAAACAGAAAATCCAAGTTCATCCTCTTCAATTGGGCACAGCATGACAGGGTTTGGCCAGCGCCATTGTGTAAATACCCTGAAAAATCTAGACACAAGCATACTGGGAATTGCATTAGGATAAAGTTGGCACACTCGAGCAACAAGGAGAGCCCAGTTTACACCACCAAGAAACCCAGTCACCTGAAATGGTGTAACATGAGGAAACAAATACCAATCAGGAAAACAAATCACTACCAAGCAAAGGGGAGAAACGAACAACAAATCAGGGTAAGAGCAAAGAAATCACCCACATTGGAATAAACGCCTCGTCTTTTAGCCCAAAACTTCAAACACCGTAGTGTTGTGCGAAAATGCTAAAATTTCAAAAAAGAAGATAGGAAAAAGAATCATAAACTTCATGAAGAAACATATTCAAAAGAACCCTGTCAAGCAATCAAACAAATTAGTTATCCAACAAGTCTCTTCACCTCAACATTAGGAACAAGCTTAAGAATTTGATCAGCAACCCTGCAGCCATTGAGACTTCGAACAGTAGGCTCATCAACATCATAGAGAACAGAAACATCCGAGATGTCCAGGTCCTGTCCAAACATAAATTAAAAGGAAAAAAATCCCTCATAATAAAGTGAAAATCCTAAAAAGAAGAAATTCATCAAGATAGTCCTGCACCACCAAAAAAATACACTAGTGCAACCAACTAGTGCTTTGAACATAAAATACATTAGACAGAACCTGGAGAACTTGTGCACATGAATTCATGAAAAAAAAAAAAGCTTAAAAAACCCATAATAAATAGAGCATGTTCAGATTACATAATTCATAGAAGGAAATTAGACTTACATCTGGTAAAACCAACAGAGAAATACTGGCATAAAGAAGATCAACTGATATTCCATCAAACTTGAATTTCATCACGGGGACATGAGCATCAGGAACTGGTTGCAGCTCCGTAACTTCTTCCATTTCCAACAAAATGTTATGCAATACAAAGAAGAAGTCCTCCTGATAAAGTTGGTCCAAGAATCACATGCATTATTGTAAAACAAATAAATCAACTAGTGAATTTAGCTTGAACTGGGTATATACCTCTCTATTGACATAAGATGGCCCAACACATAATGTGTCAATGTCAGCACCAGGACCATGTACCTGCCAACTCTTAAATTTTAAGAACGATAAAAAGAAAATTGCCAGGAAAGCAATTTCCAGCAGATCAAAAGACAGAGGTGTCCAAAAAACTAGTAATTAGCATAAATATGACTCCAATAGCTTTCCCAATCCCAATCAAATGATGTTGTCAACAATTAAAGCATTTATCCACGAGAAAATGAGAGATGACCATGACCTAATAGGCAACAAAAGAAAATGCCCAAACATACCCCGAGACGGTAAGAGCCAAAAGTGAAAATGACAGCGTTAGCATCCTCCACCATTTGATCTGTGTACCCCCTCAAGCGAGTAAGCTGCTTCACCCAATCTTTTACAATCTGATATGACAAAGCGAAATTACTAGAACTTGGTAAGGTAATGCAAACAGAGTAACAGACATTACATGGTTAAAAATAATAAGCACCAAATAACAGATATATTTTTTAAACTTGCCACTTAACAAGAAGAATTCATAATTTGTTAAGGATGCCAAATCAAACAATATACTCACAAGATTTTCAAAAAAGATAGAAAGATCAAAACGCTAATCACAGGTTACTAATGTTTTGCTAATGTCAAAAATATATTAGAAGTTTTGTGATTGTCAAGAAATTACAATTTCTTCAAACTTTCCTACGCATCAATTGTTATGTCATGCATATAAAGCATCTTTGGATCCGTGGGTGCTAAACTTATAACCTTTGATCATCACCTTCATAATACTATTGATAGAACAGGGTTTGATTCTTCAAGAAACATGATACATGGTTCTCTGTGGTTCTGACCAAAAGTTATATACCACTGAGCACCCAAAAATACCCACCCTACTATAAGATAAACTCCTCAAACAATATGCATTATCATACATTTTACATCACTGATTCTCATCATTACCAAGTCATAGGCAACATATGAGAAGACAAAACCTGAATGGAGAGAAGACCTGTTGGTGTTCTTTTATAGCAGACTATAGTCTCTGCAAAGTATCATGGACCATTCATGCTTTTTTCAATGTTGAATATAATCAGCGCAAAGATGTTGCTCTGGTTATGACAATCAGGATTTTTGGCAATTTTGAGACACCTCCAAATACAAAGGATTCAAATTTGAGCTCCCTTTAAAATTTATAAATAAGATTCAGACTTGCCAAGGTATAATTGCTCACATCTTAAAAGGTTGTACTTGAATTAAACTATTCCTCCAACAAGATTGCATCCGTGAATTCATCCCCCAAAAGAAATTTATAAAATAAAAACATATATTCTTAATCTTAAAAGCTAATTTCAACTCTGCCCAAAAGATATCTGAGATTAAATCCTAAACTTTTCTTTGACACCAAAGTGCTTAGTTAACATCCTACAAAAACTAACTTTATTTTCCTGAACTCAAAAGCCATTCGATGTACCAGAAAACAAACATACAATTATACAATAAAATAATACGAAATAGCCATGTTTTACCTGCCCAATTCGACCCAGAACACTCTCCCTCTTTGCAGCTTCCTCTTGGCTCTCATAAAGCCCAGAATCACTCAAGAACTTCAATCACATGCACACGCAACAAGAAGCCATGATTTCAGAGAAAAAAACCTTACAAATACTCAAAACATAGAGAGAGAAAAACAATGAGATAGATACCTTCTCCAATTCGCGGCTTCTATGTACATCAGCTTCAGTTGGCCCCGACATCGATATCGGTTTCGTAACACCATACTGCTTCGGCGACGGGGAAGAACTCAATCCCTCCGAACTCACCATCTCGGCACCCAAAAAGATGAAAACAACTAAAAACCCTAAATCAATCGAAAAAGACAAATTTATGTAAAGGATTCGATAACTCCAAGATGAAATCAAACTATAAAGCCTAGAACTCAACCAAAAATCCCAAATCCGAAACCCCAAATTGCAATTAAATGACACGAAGAAGAAGGCACAAGGAAAATCAACAAAATACAAAATTGCAAACCATACAAGAGTTTAAAAAAGAATACCCAGAGAAATAAAACCCGCAAACAAAACAAATCCAAACACAAAACTGATTAGGAAGAGAGAGACCTGAAGGAGGAGGAGAAGGGTCCAATTGGTCGGTGAGTTCAGATAGACTGAGAGAGGGTTTGGAGAGAGAGAGGAGTTGATTTTTACGCGGATATTTTAATCGGGTATAAGCGAATCCTATTTGGAGTTGGAGTTGCATTTTGATGATTTTTTTAGCATGATAAATTAAATAATAATAATAATAATAATAATAATAATAATAATAATAATAAAAGAGAGAGAGGAGGAAAAAAGGAGAAAATATAAAAATTAAAAAAACGGTTCTATTGTATAGATTTACTTTTATTTATTTATTTTTTGTTATCAATGCAATGTTAATATTTAAATTAAATTAATATTTTTTTACTTAAAAATATGGCATAAATTCGAATTAATATAATCTATACTGCATTAATATTTTTTTAAGTATTAAAATATTTTTTTAAATCAAATCGATTGAGTTCAATATTTCTTCTCTTGGACGAATAGATTTTTCATTTAATAAAAAAGATTTTCATTGATTTTAGCTGCTATACCCATTGATAAATGCTTCCGTTAGTTTTTCAGAGACTATAAAGCCTCTTTATATGTGATTTGTGGTGATTCTAAGACTTGCGTTTGTTGAATTTTGTTTATGAACGGTTATGGTTCCTCTGCATGTGTTTTATTATTCTAGATCATACTGCTTTTGCATGTCTTTATTCTTTTTGTTTTTTAAATTTTGCTTTTCTGGACGGTTGAAATAGTTTTAGGTGGTTTTTATGGTGGCCATAATTGGAAGCTTTCTTTCTTTCTTCGTATGTATAGCAGTGGTGGCAATGGTTTCTAGGTTCCAGATGATATCTGGTGAGCAGAGTTGGATTGGGGTGGTTTGTTAGGCTGAGTTATTTTGTATGGTCTTGAGTCTTTGGTCTTTTAGCATAGTCAAAATAAGTTAAATTTAATTTTTTTTTATTAATAAAATGTATATAATTTTTTTAAAGATTAAATAAGTCATAATATAATATAATTTTATTTTTTAATAATATTTTTATTATTAAAAAAATAATATTTATTACTTAAAAAATAATATTAGAAATTTTAATTTAATCAAATTTATTTCATTTTATAATACTCATATATATAATGATTCGATTCTTGATTCGAGTTGTGGGCTCTTAATTCGGTTCGAGCACTAGAAGATAGGCCTAGTTTACTCGGAGGCCTGAGTTTTCCTTTGCTCACACGGTCCGACCTTTTTCCAGATAGAGAGCCATTTATTTATTTATTTTACTGTTCTATTTGTAATAATTTATTTTATATATAAAAATAAAATTACATATAATGTAAATTAATATGAATTGTTTTAATTTAATAAATTAAATCCTTTCATTCTAAATACAAAATCGATACAAAATAACAAATTAAGTTGAATTCATTTGAAATTTGAAATTTTCAAAATTGAGAATACACTGAAATTTAAATTTATTCATAATATATTAAATTAAAATTTAATTTGATGAAAATTAAAAATTGATCAAATTCTAAATTTTAACATCGAAATATTAATATTCTATGAACATTAAAATAAATATGAAATATTTATAAAAGAAAAAAAAAAACTAAATATCCATCCAACTCTATTGTTAAACATTTTTTATAAAAATATATATATTATAAATTGAAACAAAGCCTTAATAGTAATTTAACCTTAAAATCTCATGACTAATAAAATTTGAATATTGCTTTAGGATTATTACAAGTACCATAGTTTTCTTTGTCCTATGACTGTCATGTATTATTACAAACCTTGATGCACTTCAAAAACTTCAATTTTTTCTTTTTTTTACAATTAGCTCAAATTTAAATTTAAATTTAAAAAATAATTTTAATATCAAATGAATTAAAATACATCGATCCAGAATTCTGAAATTAATGAAGTTGATTTTTCCTTAAAGTGAAAATTAAAATGGATAAGTATCAACAATATCATAACCGTTTAAAAATTATGTAAATTTATGTTAAAATATTTAAAAAAATTTATTTGATCATAAACATTTTATGCTATGATTTCACAATGTGCCTATAATGTAGCACCGGGCCGGGCTGTTAGGCCATTGGATCAGCAAGGTGTGATTCAGATGGATCAAGAGAAGATCAGGTCTGTTGTGGACTGGACTGGAAAGTGCCGAAGAAGGAGAGAGCAGGCAGCCGTAGTGAAGCTGGATATCGAAGCCATTTTAGATACGGCAAGACAGCTCAGTTTAAAATTTCCCTCGCAAAGAAGCACAACAATAAAAAGAAATTGATGGCTATGGGTCCAATATTTTCAGTTTTTTCATCAACTTTTCTCCCAAATAAATTCTATCAACATCATATTCAATTTCTATCTTCATATTACTTAATAAAATAATAATTTTGAGTGTATAATGTCGAGATCTTCTCTCAAAATTACTAAAAAAAAATTTCAAATAAGCAATAAAAATTTCAAACAGCCCAACTGTCAAACACTGGATAGTGGAGAGCTAGGGTTATTATGCAGGCTAAATCTCCAAGGCTGCTGATTTTAATATCCAAAGAATCAGGAAACATTAATGGCTTTTAAAGACTAAGAACCAGTGCTCTCTTGTTCTCTCTCATCTTTATGGCTATCACACTACTTCTATATATAATATTTACGAGAAAAAGATTCAAATTCTGCTATAGTCAAACTCAAAACTCGAAACCTCATTTGCAAAAGGACCCTTTTTGATCTGAATCACACAAACTGAAAGATTTTCTCTGCAGAGAGACTGAGCCACAGATCATAGACGAAAGATCTACTCTATCCCAACAGAGAAAGGGAAGTCTCAGCTTTTCTTTTTGGCTTATTCTCTGGGACAGAGAGAAGCTATAAAAAGCACCCCCTTTCGTGGCTTTCTTATTTAATGCCCTCTCATTGAGATGTACTTTGCAGAGAAGAGAGTAAAAGAAATGGTGGGTACCTTTATTTTTGTCTGAGAAGTGAGAAATTAGAAGCAAGGACTGAGGAGAGAGAGAGGGAAAGTGGCAAAAATACTCAAATGGGTTTTGAAAGTGAAGAGATTCACGAGATGGGCAGTGATGGAAATGGGTTATATTTACTACACGTTGCTCCAGAAAGTTAGAGAGAGAAAATAGAGGAAGAGTTGAAACATTTTCTAGTCAAAGAGAAAATTTTTTAAAGTGGGAAAATGGTAGTGGAGCTTTTTCTTGGTTAGCTTAGCTAAAATCCGGCGCTTTTTTGTATTTTGAATTGGAAAAGTTGGGGTAAGTTTTATAATTTTTTTGGGTTTTGATTGGTCTTCACATTTTCTTATGCTGCTTTAATTTCGATTTTTATTTTTATTTTTTACTTTAGTCTGCATCTCTGTGTCTTTCTGGGACATCCTTTTGTCTTGTAATACAGTTCTTCACGAGGTTGTGTCAGATTTTCCTTTCAAAAGAACGCAAAAAAACCTAATCTTTATCCATTTTTTAAGGTATTGATGCTGCACCCACGCTGTTCTCTTCACTTCTCTGCTTGCAACTTGTAAAGATTCTAAAGATCTTGCAGTGCTTTTCTCTCATCTATAACCCTCATTTGGGTTCTTGTTTTCAGTTTTTGAAACATACATTTTGTTCTCTCTTTCTCTCTCTCGCTGCTATTCCTTTGATGCTCTTTTTATTCTCTGCCTAGTTCTCTCACTTCAAAATACGAGTAAAATACGAAATCTTTCTCAGTAACAACTACCTCCACTTGTGTTCTTTGATTCAGTGCTTCACATTCTGTTTCCCTTTCTGGTTTGGCCTTTTAAGAACCATAGAGACACGTTTCTTACCTAGTCTTAACACGTTGCCTCTCTCGATAGTTTCTGTTTTTGTTCTTTTTCGATTCAAAAATTCTTGCTATTCTGCTCTTTAATGCATTGTTTGTCTTTTTAAGATTACTGAAGTTGTTGTGAGAGAGAGAGAGAGATCTAGACGAGATGGGTAAAGCTACAAGGTGGCTAAAGGGCTTGTTGGGTATGAAGAAAGATAAAGAGAAAGAAAGAGAAAATGGCGGTGAAACTTCAAGTCCAATTTCAAGCGAAAGGAGAGATAAAAAAAGATGGAGTTTTGGCAAATCAGGAAGGGATAACACAGTGATCCCACAAATTCCCGAGAATCTTCAAGGGAAAGATGCTGCCTGGATCAGATCCTACTTTGCTGAGACAGAAAGAGAGCAGAACAAGCACGCAATAGCGGTGGCTGCTGCCACGGCTGCAGCAGCCGATGCCGCAGTGGCTGCAGCACAGGCTGCGGTTGCGGTAGTGAGGCTGACCAGCCATGGCAGAGGAACATTGTTTGGTGGAGGGAGGGAAAGGTGGGCTGCAACTAAAATTCAAACTGTTTTCAGAGGCTATTTGGTAAGTGGGTGGTTTTAAAATATTAATTAGCATTTTTTTTCCCATTTTCTTTTTCTTGTATGGGATTCAGATCAAAGCTCAAAGTTGATATTCTCATCTGGGTAATTTTAGATTTTTGCAGTTTCTGCTCTGCTATTTTCCTTGAAAATTATTACAATATTTACACTGTAGTGGAAATGGTACAATTTTTTTTTTTTTATTGTTGCTTTTATATCTGCTCTTAAAAGCCGGAAACACACATCAAGGGCAATAAATGAAACAGTACATGCGCTTTTGAGAGATGGGTAATATTAGCTTTTTGGCTTTAGTTGCTTTTCTTTATCATGTCTCTTCTCAAAAGCTGGAAACACAGATTCAAATGCTAATCTATTTGCTTGGGAAAGTAGATTCAAATGGTAATGAAACAGTAGCTATGTGCTTTAGGTCAATCTAACGTACATATGTTTTCAACTTTCTTTTGACTTGTTGGCTATGAATTTGAACATTTTTATCTGAAAATTATGTGCTTTTGAAACTTTAGCCTTATGTTTTGGTTAACTATGTCAGGCTCGAAAAGCTCTTCGAGCATTGAAAGGGCTGGTTAAGATACAGGCACTTGTTAGAGGTTACCTTGTACGAAAGCGGGCTGATGCTACTCTTCACAGTATGGAAGCTCTTATAAGAGCTCAAACTGCTGTTCGATCCCAACGTGCTCGTCGTTCTGTAAACAAAGAGAACAGATTTCAACCTGAAAATCGACCGCGAAAATCGATTGTGAGATCCCGTTTTGAGAACTTTTACAAGGTTTCTATCTATTGGTTGAAAAAATTGGTTTCACTTGTGTTTTTGTTTCATTTTCAGGAAAGATTTGATGATACAAGAAGTGAATTCCATAGCAAGAGGCTGTCTACATCTTATGAAATGAATGTGTTCGACGAAAGTCCAAAAATAGTTGAAATCGACACTTACAAGCCAAGATCAAGATCTCGAAGATTCACTGCTGCATTATCAGAATGTGATGAAGAATTCCATTACCAAGCAATCTCATCACCGCTTCCATGTCCAATTTCAGCTCGAATCACACCCGAAAGCAAAACTCAACAAGATTTTGATTGGTACTTCAATGGTGAGGAATGTAGGTTCTCCACAGCCCAAAGCACTCCAAGGTTCGCAAACTCTGTCCGATCAAACGCCCTTGCTACACCAGCCAAGAGTGTCTGCGGAGACAGCTACTTCAGGCCTTATTCAAACTTCCCCAATTATATGGCAAACACACAATCCTTTAAGGCCAAATTGAGGTCACACAGTGCTCCGAAGCAGCGACCGGAGCCAGGGCAAAAGAAGAGGCTTTCGCTGAATGAAATAATGGCAGCAAGGAATAGCATAAGCAGTGTCAGAATGCAGAGGTCATGTTCCAAAGTTGATGAAAGTTTAGGTTTTTGACAGATTGATCGAACAAAGAAATAGATTCTGAAATCTAAGCTTGTTATTTTCAACAAACGTTGACAACCAATATGATAGATGAAAGAGTGGCTTGTGCAAATTCTTTTCAACAGTTGACGTTGATGTTGCCTTTGCAATGAAATCAGAGCTTCTTTTCTTGTTAACGTTTCGTTTCTAAGTTTGGATTTGAAATCAAGAATCGCAAATTAGCATTTCCTCTTCCACAGCATCACCAAATGTGGAATTCAAAAGTATATTTTAAAAACAGAAGAAGTTCAAACTCATACACTTGGCTTCCATGATACCTAATGTCTTCTATAGTCATGATAAGGAAAATCCTAGAAATTTCACAAGTGATCTTAGTTTGTACTATAAAATCTAGAAGTAGATGGGAGCAATGTACAATGATGACAACTGCGAATATATTGCTCTTGTTGTTGACTTGTTATGTTTGCTAAATCATTACTCAAGCATAAATTTGTCCTTTTTCTGGTTTTATGAAAACAATTTATAATTTCATTTTTTCATCTTGAATTTAATTTTAGTACGTACATGAAGCCAATTCCAATTTTCTTTACTTAATAGAAAAAGAATATTAATTTTATTTTCTATTATTTGATGGCAATATTAAAATATAAATTGAATAATGAACTATGAACATTTTTAAGACACGAATAGAAATCAAAATTGGGAATATTGAAAATATGAATTACCCATTGAAGCATTGCATAGGAAGGGACACGACTGGCAAAAACACTCATGGACGAAGCAACCCAAAAATGGAGGGGAGAGGGATGGGTGGATTCATTATGTCTTCGATATGATTGATGGATGGGTACGTTTTGGGTTTCCATCTCTTTGAAATTTGCGAAACCTTGCATCATCATTCCCATACTTTACCAGCACATTGTTTTTGCTCTCAAATGGATAGAGGCTCATTGCTTTTTTCAGTCTTTTTTTCTTTTAATTTTAAAGCTGTTTTTATTCTGAATATATATATATATATATTTATAAAAAATATTTTAAATAATTTAATCTCCACAACCGATTTATTAACTTTAAAAACCAAAAATAATAACCTGTCGGAATCAAAATCATCAAGAACCGGCTTAGGCAGTTCAATCTCGATCCCCCTTATCTCTCAAGCCAAAGTTGCCAATTTCAAATTAAAAGCATATGAGACTGAACCGATTTGTGATCTGATTCGCACCATCTTGTATCTTTAACGACGAGTGTGTCTCTTCTGGTTCAAACACTGAAAATTGAGTTTCTTTATACAAATATAATGGTTTTGTTTTTAGGAAACCCTTCCTCCGAGGCCACGGAACTGTAATGTGTTTGGTTCAAACGGCGTTGCTTCCGTCATCCTAATCATCCTTACATTAATTAATAAATAAATACATAATATGATAATAATTTAATATATAACTCCAAATTAATTCATGCAAATCTAGGATTAATTGCTACAGCTTTGTAATTTGAAACTTCTAATTTTGAAAAAGGGTATATGGTAATGTGATTAGAAAACAATTTGAATGCATTATTTTAATCAAATGTTTTTTTTAAAATTTGTTTAAATATATAATTAGTGAGGATCTCTCATGTGCTAAGCACTAATTAGTAATTAGTGCTTTAAGATTTATTAATTATAATCATCACTTGCCATAGCCACAGGCCTTTTGTCGTCAAGGCACCGCATGCATTTTTCGATTTGTCGATGGTTAATGCTAGGAGTATCGTGTGAAAAAAGACTAAACATGTAGGATTCACATTTATAATTAATTTTTTATGAAAAAAATCCCACGTCTACATCTCAATTAAACGTAATACAGGTTACTGTCGCTTCGCAAGGCAAACCTCCGAGAAAGAAAGTATTAGCCGAAAAGAATGAGTCTCTACATAACTCTCTCCAGAACAACTCAATTCTTGGTCCAAAAACCATACAGAAATCCACACGGTTTAACTCAAAAACTATACCTAGCACTGAATTTGATGACAATGAACAAAATGCCATTGTTGATGATTTTTCAACAAAGCCTTATGACTCGTTAACTAATTACCTCTCCATAAGCTTGACGGGAGTCAGGCCTTGTTTCTTAGGAGAGAAAGTCAGTCAAAAGAAGGCAAAGATACTCTAGCATTTATTAGAAATGATTCATAGTGAAGGTCATTTGCTTAGTTCTTGTGTTTCTTTAGATGCTGGTTTAAATGAAACTAATATGTAAAGGAAGAGAATGATGAAAGCGAAGATGAATTTGAGAAGGCATACCAGGAAAGCTGTCGGGGTTTTAAAGGAATACTTAAATGAGTTTTTCTGTCTTTTCTTCAATTATAGCATCCCTGGTACTTGGCTCTTTAGAAAGAAAGAAATGCATGGATACTGATCAACAACTGTTTCGACTCTGTGACAGCAGACAAATGCTGCTCACTGCTTGCTAATGAGGAAGATAAGCACACTTTGCACCCTGTTCATTACCAAACAAACATAAGAAAGCAGAGCGTCAGCAACTGAGTTGATTGGTGAGCTTGTGGTTGGAGAGATGAGCAGCTTTCTCCGGAACAGTGGCATGAAAAACAGGATGATAGAGTGAAGTAAGCAGTTATTCTGTAGGTTAACACCATCACAAGTGAATCAGGGTAATCAATTCTCTTCAAATTTATTAATATGTTTATGTTTCTTGCTTGTCTTAAGCACAGAAAGGAGGGAATGGAGAATAAGGTGGTTGTTACAAATCCTCTGAGGCGATGATGCAGGATCCACATCTGTTCAATTTCATCTCCATGGTTATTCTGTTGAACCTGCTTCTTATGAAACATCTTCTTCTGTTGTTTCATTTTGCAGCTCATCTTAGAATAATCTTAGTGTTAGTCTTGTTTATTTAACTGTAGACATTGTTGCCTGATCTTGATGCTTGTAGGGGCTCATCCTTGTAGAAGTGAACTAATGATTACTTGACCTTGGTGATGAGGATTCTTTTTCCTTTTTGGTATTGTCTATATTTGCTTTCTTGGTCATATGTTCCCGACCATTAATTGGGGTTCCTGTAGTTACCTAGCAACAAAAGATCGCCTTGTAAAATGTCTTTTTGCTTAACTAATTAATTCATGCCTACACCAAGTGCTATGTAATGGAAATGAAGTGGATTCCATTTGCTAGCAGATTATTCAATTCTTTTTTTTTTTTGGTTCATTAAATAATATTCAAGAAATTTTGTTCATTGATTTTATCTGCATCAGGTGAAGCAACTTGATAGTAATAAATGTGTACTACATGAAAAGTTCTTTTCTACTAGAGATGGAGGACTGCTGCTATTCAGAATACTGCCTCTTCCACCTGGAGACCTGCCTTGATAATAGTTGGATAATCCTCTCCTGCAAGAAGCATTTTTAGACCTAGCTAGATGTATGGGAACTCATCCTTGTAGAAGACTATTCAAGAAGCAGTTTCAACCTTAGTCTTGTATCTTTAACTGCAGACTTTGATAATTTGTTAATGCTATGTAGGGATTGAAACAATGATTACTTGATCTGGATAATCTTCCATTCTTTTTCTTGGTCATGTGTTCCAACCAAAAATTACATTTCCTGAAGTTATTTTCTAACAAAGATTACCAAGTGTTGACAGCTGGGTAATGGGAATGCTAGTAGATTATTGATAAAAGATTAGGATAAATTCTTTGATCCTTGTAGCTTTACAAAGTATAGCTTCTGCTAAAAAAGAGATCTGATGAGGGTTAGTTTGTGGGTGCATGCTATTTCATATCAACAGAACATGGATATTTCATTACAGGTGTAAATTCCATGATCTTCTTAAAGAACACAAGCTGTTTACTTTAAGGATGTTTTTCCTCTTTAAAATAAGAGAAAAAAAAAATACTGTATTATCTACAAAATGACATGGGTTTGATCTCAATATTAATTCCTTTATTGTGATTTTTTTTATCTACAATCAAAAAATTTTGTTCATTGATTGTATCTACATCAAGTGAAGCAACTTGAAAACTACAAAACTGATTGAAACTACTTTTGTGCAGGAGCAGGAGGAGGCCTGCTGCTATTCAGAAAACTGCCTCCTCTTCTACCTGGACATGATAAAGAAGACAAAGAACCTCTTGAGACCTTCTTTGATATGATGGGTTTTGGAAGAGTATATGATTTGTGGGAATCAAATCCATTCCCAAAGCTCTTAGATGCTTTAATCTTCCTTCTATAAGGAGTTTCCTTCTTTGGAAGGTCTTCAATGCTTATTACTCTTGACAGAGATGTGAAGGACTGAGACTTGCCTTGATAATATTTGGATAATCCTCTCCTGCATAGATGTGGCCAAGATCAATAACAGAAGTTATAGTAACCATTCTTTTGAAGAAAGTTTCAAGAACATGAAGATCACAATACTTACTTGATGGGGAGATGGGCCATGAGTTGAGAAAATTCAAACAAAGGACCATTGTTAGAATTTGAAGAAGAGGTTATGATAGAGGTTGGTGAAGATGCATCATCGACCATATCTGATGAAGACGTTGATCCATTAGAAGTAGTTGAATTATCAAGTGATGAAGATGCGTTGTAGATGTTATCATCATCATCATCAGCTTCAGCCTCCATGATCAGCCATTGATCTTTCTGCTTTGCGTTAGGCACAGAGGCCATTGCTGGAGCTTGAACCATTTTTTCCTCACCTTCACCCATGGATGATAGTTCTTTTTCAGAAGAAGAAGAAAAAGAAAGTGCATAAACTTTATGTCTCACAACCACAATGGAGCTTGAGACATTCTTGAATAAGAACTTATATACACAAAAGTTTCTACGTATGTATGAAGCCTACACGGATTAGGTTGGTCACTTTTAAGGGAAAAGAATCTATAACAGCAAGAGACATGGAGGCTTCCATGATTTTTAAGCATATAATAAGATTTTGACTTGGGAAAATAAAATATTTGATTGGTGAAAAAATTGAAAAACAAAAAGAAGAAAGGATAAGTGGGTGTTTGAATGAAGAGAAAGAGTGACACATGGAAGAAAGTTGCATAGAAAATCCATGAACTTGGAGTTAAGAGTAACAGTAAGGTCATTTTCACAACTCATCTTGACATACAATTTCTCTTGTGCCTTATCCTGAGATTCGATATTATCTTCTCATATGGTTTGAATTACTTGACATTGTCTCCTGCAATGAAAGGATAAGCTTAATTTATTGAAAGATTTGAGTCATTGTCTAATGTCCAATAAAACACTAGTCCTTCTTCTCGTCAAAATTTTCATCCTGGAAAATAATAACAAATAAAAATAATTTTTGTTCTAGATGTAGAAGAAGACAGTGATTTGAAGAATATTATGCTGCTAAGTATGATGGGTTTTTTTCCAACATTTTTTTTTTCTTCATATCTCTTAGAATAGTCATGTTGAAGATTCTATTTTTGTGTGCTTAAATATATATTTTATTATTTATTTTTAATAATGTAATATTTTAAAAGTAGATCTTGGTTGGCTCCAAATTGAAAGGTATAATTATGTAATAATCAATGTGAATAAGAATTTATAATGTTAATGGGTGCATACTCTAAAAAGTGAGAGACAAAAAGATAAGATTAAAAAACTTGGTTAGGTGTTGGTAAACCAAGGGTTGCCTTTAGGACAACAAAAGAAAAAGTAATACACTAACCCATCAAATTATTCACTAAAATTTATTGATTAGATTTTATAATTTATCTCATCTCATTGGAATCTTTATGCCCTTTTGCCTTCTTGATAAGCTTCAGTGGCTTGCACTATAACAGAAATAATGTTGTTTGGTCGAACCGCGAGTGATGTATTTTTCATGACACTGAATTCTGATTCTACCAGTTACACCAATATTATGTCGGCTTTGATTGTCTAGTCTCCTCCACCGCAAGATTGGATTAAAATTAATATTAACGTCTCTTTAAACTCGCAATGAAGTTCATTAGGTTTCAACTATGTAGTCCGAGATGCTAATGGTAGATTTATCTCATTTTGAGTCAGGTCAAGGAGTTTGGGTTCATATCCTTCCTCCTCATATAATTTATTAATGATATTTTTCTCTTTTTTTTTATAAAAAAAAAAACTTTTAACGCTCATTTCATTAATTCATTCCCTTTATTATTATTATATTTTATTTTTTAAAAAAACATATATATATATATACTCATTTTAAAAAGATTATGCATATAGAAGACAACAATAAAATTAAAATTTTATCAAAATCATGATTATTTTAATAAAATATTTATTATTATATAAATTTTATGCACGGATATTTCACGGTCAATACACACATTTCACGACTCATATAAAATTTTAAAAAATTTAATTTATGAGATACACATAAAAAAAATCTCAATTTAAAAAGAAAAAGCGTTGAGTGTGGGAGAAGTAGGCAAGGAACTTAGTTGTGGATAAGCAAGACATGGTGTTACAAGTCAATTTCAGTTTTGCTACAACGAGAAATGTGAAACATCCATAATCAATAGTTTCCTACCAGCAAACATCTATATATATCTTCAACCTTTTAAGAACTACCATGATTCAGATATTTAGGCATTAATATTGATTGGAACTTGCTTAATAGGCTTACTCTAGTTGTTTAAATTCGAGTATGATTAATTATGTTTTGAATGATTATTTTAAAAATAGTTTTTTTTAAATAATTAACTTTCAAAGGAGTTTTAACTCAAAATCTTTTAGTTCTAAACACGATTCTAATATTAATGAGTTGAAATTTATTAGTAAAATAATCTAAAAATTTAAATTATATCAAGCCATATAAATTATATTAAAAGTATTCATATTAAAATATTAAAATTTAAAAATTTAAAAATTTCGAGTTTAAATTTTAACAAGAGCTAAATCAAATTTAAACTAGATTAATACCTCGAGCAGAGAGTAGAAAACAAATGAAAAAAAAGTAATAATCACAAAAAACCTACCAATACCTAAATCACCCAAAACCCAAAATTAGGTTACAATCTTATCCATGTTATGTTAGCCCTTCAAATCCCATCAATAATGAAGCTACAAAATTTATTATTATTTTTTTTTCCCTTTTGGATAAGTTTGAATAGAAGACTTGGTACAATGTTTGTTGGAGAGAGAGCCAATCTCTAGCTCCAAAGTGTCATGCTTTGGTTCATTGCAATTATCCACATCTCACTTGCTTCTTTATTTCAAGTACATGTATCTATCTACCTATTTATGGACAACAAATTTTTTTGTATGGGCAACATGGACCAATGGATTATGGCAATATGGCAACTTCCACTTTTTCCTTTTTTTTTTTTTTAAAAAAAATATTCCTTATCTATGGAAGGGTTGAAAAATTGTGTAGTTGCCATCATGCCTCGTTTAAAATGGGGGAAATGAGCTTATTTCATTTTTCAAATTTAACTGATTTTTATATTGAATATAGAAACTATGCAACAAAAAAAGGTATAACAAGTTGAAAGAGAAGAATAAATATTTTATTTAAAAAAAAATTCATTCATTTATTTGGATTTGTCTAAAATAGAACATGCAATTCTTAAAAATCGAATTCGAATATTTAACACGGCAATACAAGTTGCACGGGACATGTGGTATGCAATTGAAACAGCTTCATCATCCTTCACTTACTATTCCCTAATTCTGTATATTTCTTGCAATTCATATCCCATTCACTCACAATTGGGTACAAAACAGCACAAAAGAGCCCCTTTGTTTTCTGTAGAATCACAAAAGAGCCCATTTAATAAATTGCAATATTAGCAAATTACAGTGAAGGGAAATGCATTACAGGCGACATGGAGAACCAAAGAATTGGCGAGGACCTGAGTTGCTGCAATTCACCAATGTCTGCAAATATGCCTTGCAATGCTAATCGCCAATGCCATATGCAAATAATCACAAATCAAAAGTAAACATAACAGAAACCATGTATGAATGAGCTTCTTCCTTGTGTTCTTTTAATTCTCGATTCTCTCCTTTCAATATCACTTGTATTAAATCTCCTTTTTCAATGAAACCTATCCAGCGAAATCATATGCCTGCTACCCGTGGGACTACCATCAACTATCTTGCTTGGAATAAGGCCATCCCCCATTAAACACAAGATACATTAAAGCAAGCAATCTAGAGATGTGAGGGGTTTTAGTTGTGAAAGAAGGCAAACCCATTAAGTTTTGAAGCGAATTAATTGAATGGGCAGACACTTTTCATTCGGTAATAAGAGACACCTCATTTATTTCTTGCAACTTTTCCTTTGCAATAAAACCCATTTCCTCGACTAGCGTATACTCACGTGAATTTAAGTTTGGCATTTCCTTAAGCTTACATGATTAACTTTGTTATCCTGATGGAGGATGATAAAGAGAAAAATGTGAGGTCTGACACTGAAAATTTTCAAGGGTAAAGATGGAAACACAACTGCTCATGTTCCTCAGATGTTATAATTGCATGGAACTCGGGTATTAATTTCCATATACCAACCCTCTTCCTCGTTAAGTTACAAAATGGAAAACTTTGAATCATCAGTCACTGTCAGAGGAGGAGCTCTACGGTGCTGGAGAATTGGTAATTTGGTGATACTATTGTCCTAGGATTTTTCTTTTCCTGGCTTTGCAATTTCTACCAAGCTCCTGCTGGGCCATTAACCTTATCATGGGCGGAACCTAAACCGATCCGATCAGCTTAGCCTGATTGAACGGGTTCTCTGTGATGAGAATTCAGAGGTTTGAAGTCCGGGCAAAATCTTTTTATATACAATTTAGGAAAACACTTGTCTCATAGAACACAAAAAACTGGTCTTTTTAAAACCAAGCCTTGTTTTTGCAGATTAACCCTAGCAGAAGTAATGGAAACGCTTTCGTAAAAACCATAAATATACAAGTATCAAACATATCGGAGTAGAAACTCAAAGATAGCATTCTGTAGTATAAAATAAATCCAAAATATTCAAACTTTTAGATATGCAAACTTAATTCAACCATAATGGAGGTGAGCGTGAATACACATAAATTAAGAAAGGATAGCGGGAGTTGAAAAGCAGAAGGCAATGGACCTACAATCAACAACAAATGTGGGCAAAAAAAATATCACTGTTTCTGTCCTCACAACGTTATTTCCCAGCAAAACAAATAATGCCAGTTCATGCCAGATGCATGCTCAATCCAGAAATCAGTATTTGACAACCATGAAGCTAAGATGATGAGGCATTGAGAGCCTACATGCCTTGATCAAGGAGGTAATCGCCCAGCCTCTCTACAATCATGTTGCACTGTCCTGGAGTCATTGGTTCATCATAAATCCCAATAATGAGAGCTTGGCTGGTTTTCTTCACTGTGATACCACCAGAACCCTGCAAAATGAATGTTAAACTAGATAAAACTTGAAAGGTTCAATGTCTTAACAAGTCTTTTGCCAAACAATTCCTCAACAACAGGGCGATAAATTTGAATACATTAGTTGCATTTACTAAAAAAGAAAATTGACATCACGGCATGACATTATTCATAATGAAAATTGTATTCAACTTCCTAGCCATATTGCACAGAGATAGTAAGCAAAGTAGATCCACTTAAGCAAATGAAGAGAACAATGCATTATTAGGTCTTGGGCATCAAAGTAGATGAGGCATCCTATAATACATTAGGGAAACGAAATAACCGGGGGCCCTCCGTGAACTAAACTTTATAAAAGCAAAAGCAACCTGAATATGTGTTTTAGCTCTACTGTAGGCCTAATAAAAGGGAGCAAATAGGGAAAATTCCTACTTAGTCTCTATAGTATAAAAAACTCACTAGTTAGTCCCTCGATTTTGAAAAATACATTAAAACGTTACTTACGTTTTAAAAAGTCTACTAGTTAGTCTCCATTAATTTTTTTTACTATTTAGTCACTATAATTTTAAAAAACTTATTAGTTGATTTTTCAGAATTTTAAAAAATTTACCACTTAGTCCCTCCTCCGCAGCAGGATTTTAGACTTTTTTGCAATACTTAACTGTTAAAACTAACGGAGAGACCAACTAGTAAACTGTGTGTTTTTCAAAATCAAGGGATCAACTGGTGAATTTATCCATATCATAGGGACTAAATAGTAATTCTTCCAACCAAATATGAATAAAGCAATTGAGGCTCCAGTTCGGAAAAAAAGAAAAAAAACAGGGTCACCAGGGACCCTTAAAAGGGGTCAAAAGTATAGGCTAATCATTATTTGCTACAGAACAAGTGGTATCTTAAGATCCATAAGATCAAAAAGATGCATGTAATGCTCTGGGAAAAAAAGATGCATGTAATGCTCTGGGAAAAAAAAGATGCATGTAACGGGCCTAGTTATAACAGGGAGAAAATGGACTTTTACATGCAGACAACTCTAGTGACCTTATTATACTGCATTTGACAACATTACCATGCAATTTTAAGCATCTTCAGTTCTTCATAAAATAGATAATAGACCATGTTAGCACAAAGTTGTATCAAGTATCATATTATAAAAGCCTAAAACTTCAGGCAACTGGCACATGATACTAAATGCAGATCAACAGTTAGCAGTGAGAATAATATCATAAACCCAATTATCTAAACAATTAACCACCTTCTTCCCTCGAATCACAGCTCCGGGCTCTCCCTGGATCACCATGTACTTTGTGCCACCAAGATGCAAACCAGTTGGAGCAAGGGATCCAGGTTCATCAAAATCTTTCATGATAGCAGCAATCTCATTTGGCTTAAACTGCAAAAACCAACAACAGAATCTTATGGCCAGTGAAGGCTAACATTTCAGAAAAAGGGAGACGGAGGAAAAAAGAATAATGGAGAAATGGAAACTCATTGACATCACAAAAATACAATGTCCAATCATAAGGCATTGCAAGAACTTGCAAAACCCAACATGCATTATACAATTGACAATTTTCATGCCAAATCACAGTGAAGAAAAACCCAAAAAAAGGATCCACTGTCAGGAATTAGATTAATAATGTGAAGGTTATAGTATTTGTATATAGTAACCCCAGATCCAATCAAAATCTAGACAAGTTAACGCAATTAACAAACAAAAACTAATATTCCAAACAAATAGATCAGGACAAAATAGAATTGTAGGATGAGAGAAAGAAGGGACCTGAGGGAAGCTGGAGCTCTGGGCCCACACGCTGCCATCGTGGCCGATGATGGCCGCTGACGTGAGATGGTGGCCGTCGATATCACACATAAGGTGTTCATCAACGTAAGTTTGCCACGACATTTTCAATAGGCAAATCCTGAACGCCGATTCCCTTAGTTTTGTGTTTTTCCCCCTCTTTTTTAAGTTTTTCTTTTGATGAGCTTTCGCTTTCCTTCTACGAGGTGTGTTTTGAAATGTTCTGGTTCAGTAAAGACAGGTAGCTAGCCTATATATAGTGATATTCTAAAGCGCAAAGAGTATGTCTGGGTGTTAAGTGGGTCCCAAAGAGCTATGATTGATGATGGTGGTGTCTGATTTGTGATCGGATCTTGGCCGTATAATTAACATGATTGAATGAGTGCCGTTCACGTTCTCCTTGCGCGACACAGGATGCTTTTGGCGTATGATCACTCACACAGTAAGCATGTGAACACGAGTCCCACGTGGAAAAAGGAAAACCAAATCAACTGTAATATTAATTATTAGAGTAAGCTCAATTTCATCATTCTATTTATTAATAAATTTTAATTATTCAATTTTTAGCTTTAAAATTTGACTTAAAGTCAGTTTAAACTAAAACACGAGAAAATTAAGAAATGAAAATTTTTAATTTTTAGCTAAATTAAGAAATTAAACATAACTTTCAAATATTTAACTTTTTCATTTAAATTATTACATACAATAGAGAGAGTAAATTTCAGAGTTTGACATATTTTATTATTATTGGGAAGACAATATCACTTGGGTAACCTGGCACAGTCCTTTCATAATGAGCTCAAAGTACAGCTTTAATAGTGGAAATGTTAAGACATCTAAAATGCTTCTTTCGCGTCTCAGACACTGAATCTGTAATTATGTATAATAATTTTCTTTTATCAATGGGACTTAATAATAACCTTTAACGTAAAGGCTTTTTGCTGCCAACCATAGTTTCTTTCATTAACAATGTCTAGTTAATTCATCGAATTCTCCTACTCTATCAAATCTCACTTCCATGGGAGTTTCCAGATCCTCTGCCCAAAAACAAAGCTGAGCACCTTCACTTACAAATACGATACAGCTTGCTCACCATTTCAAACCTACTACAGAGAAATTGAGCATTCATCCTCCCATGGGGGTGTATCAAAATCAACGGACTAAAAACAAGAATTCAAATATTCATGGATAACAACAGCTATAACAAGTATCCCACTAGTTATTTCCGTCTACTTAAGTTATTGAAGCCTCAGAACCTTCGAGAGATGATAGTTCTAGCCATGGTAGGAGGTTACGGAAGGTGCTGCCTAGCAATGAAGATGAAAGTACATGGACTGCTGTTCGTCGTATCAACTATAAAACTTCAGCCTTCATTGCTCATATTACACTTCTTAGAACCCTGAAACAAAGATTTTAGACTGGAAAAGCCTTTCACTTGTGCAGTTTTGGGTTCATATTTTTGTTCAACTTTGTAGACATTAGACACAACATTAAAGTAATATAGGAACTCTTATCATTTTGTTATTGGGTTACAGTGAAGAATCCCTATGTACATTACCAGTTCCAAATTTGATGGAACTTGACAATAAATGTGACTGCATCGTCGTTGCCAAGTATTTTCTACCAAAAAAAGGATGAAACTTATGCTAAGGTAACGTTTAAAAAGAAAAAAAGAAAAAAAAAACTAGTTTTACCACCACCAATAATGCCTGGTCGAGATTTGATACATAACAACGGAGAAAATATTTCCATATTCATAGAACACGCACCATGCTGTTAGACAAATGCCAGGGAAACATTCTTTGAACGCCATCTAATATACAGGTTCATCTGCAACAATAGAAAACTATTAGCATCTGCAAGATTAGAAAACTATTCAATCATTTCAAAACATCTCAAAAGCAGGAAAAATTGCATCCAAGTTTGACATAATTCCAAGATAGCAGCAAGTTTAAGGGTTGCATACCATCATTGCCATCATCATTGTTATAATCATCCTCATCATCATCAAAATCAACATTCTGCAAGATTAAAAAAGCTTTGGTAAAAAACATACCACAATGAAAATACCGTTTATACTTCAATTTCTCATGAACAAAGCGTAGAATGTCACAAGTATAAGAAAAAAGCAAGAATCCCTCCAACAAACATCAACCAACTTTTTATTGTTCAAGGACAAAACCAGTTTTGACGGAACAAACTCATCAAACAATTTTGCTTTCAAGTGATGAATGAATCAAATAAATTACAATACATGCAGAGAATTGAAATAACGCATTCAAAGTCGAATCTAACTTTTCGCAATGCACTTTGAAATTCCAACATCAGCATACCATCTTCTATTTGACCAAGGAGTTAACAACTACTAATTAAAGATGCTAGGTGTTTGCCTGGCAAGCAAGAGTACAAAATTTGCTCAACTATCCAAAGAATTGATGTTAAACTCATCATCATAATGATGTTATTGATTTTAAGAAGGGTGCCACAAAATAGTTGATTGGAAGATTATGTAATTATGAACCTCAGGTAGCAATTTAATGGTGTTATCCCCAAATTTTGCTTATACTGGATAAAGTGTTTGTAAAGCTTAAAGACTATCCTCAATTCAACTGGTTTACTACCATGGATAATCTACGTCCACGAGAAGTTTCTTCAACTTCTCACTTCTTGTATGTCACTATTTTCCATTTGTGATGGTCATGGTGATAATAAAACACTTCATCCCAGAGGGATTCAGGGGAAAAAATGACAAGACATCATAGGAAGAACTACTGATATCGAAGTTTAGTGATCCTGAATATATGAAGCTTAGCAAGTGTGGGGGATTGAAGCTGAAGCAAAATAATAGTATCCTAGTTTTCTGAGTGAACCTGCAGATAGTCATCATCACTGAATTCTTCCTCAGCTTCATCTACTTCTTCATCTTCATCTTCTTCCTCATCTTCACCTTCTTTCTTTTCCTTTTCATCTTTCTCCTCTCGTCCCTGAAGATATCTCACAGACAGGGAAAAAAAAAAAAAAGAAAAAAGGAATCTGTCAGAACAAAGTTCACTAGGAAGACATAATAAAAGGATTCAGACTTAGACGTCAAAGCCAAAAGGAAAAAGAGAGAAAAAAATCACGATATTGTTCATGACAGAAAAATATAGGTTGAAGATTTAATCTAGAAACATTTTACCTGATACTTCTGTTCAAGCTTCTCAAATAGATCGAACTTTTTCAGGTCTGCAATGTACAATCCAGATCAATTTGATGAAATATTGAAAAACATCCATGTTGGAAGACAGTTACAGACAAGTGCACAGGTACTTTACAGAACATATTACATACGTTCATGAAGAAGAATTCAAATTTTAAACAAGCTATTCAAACTATGTAAACCACAGGCAAGCAATGGGAATCTCAAAAATATGAATGTATATATAGTAATCTCAAAAATATGAATGTATATATAGTATGTAAGAGTTTGGTCAACATCAATAAAGAATTCAATAGCCACTATGTCATTTGTTATCATGCTTTTATAAATAAATGAAATCACATGGACAATATCCAAATATACATTGAATATTTCAAAGACATTACTGAAATGACAACATCCATAAACAACTAAAACTAAAGAAAGTAAGAACTGATCATGCCATCTAATCAGACCTGAATCTGGGTTCCATCGAACTTTTTTGGGATTTCGCTGCTCTGTCTTCACACCTGAATGATTATTGTACCATCAGAACAGTATCCAAGGTGACAATTAAAGGCACCATCAGTTACTAAAGTATTAAAACGGGGTTTGAGAGAGAGAGAGAGAGGGCACAGAAGTAAAAGATATGCTAACCCAACCTTGAACAAGTTCTGCAGGAAAATGCACAGATGTGAGCTGCAGAAAATTGTTAAGCTTATCACGTTTTGATGTGGACTTTGACTTTCCCCAATCAGAAAATCTTTCTATGTCTACGCTCTGGCTGTCTGATGTCATGGTCAGGGAAAAGACAAATGAGGGGAAAAAATTGTGGAAAAGGAAACCAAATGTCTTGCAAGTAGCAATAACATTAAGAAAAACGGAAAAAAACTAGTATAGCAATACATGGAACTGACAAAAACTTATAAATCTAACAACCATGGCAATTCATTGTAACACAAGTAATATAAGTGCAGCACCACAACAGGTAAGTTCACCAACTCACTGCTGGGATCTACAACAACTATGGCACGTAATCTAGTATTACCATCAAGGATTTTTTTTTCAGTTCACAAACATATAGGCATATGACTGGGTATGGAAACACATTTCTCCATGAAGCTTTCTCAAATGGCTTTCTTTTCTTTTCTTTTTTCCCTGGATTGACATCAGTGACCATACTGCAGAGGCTTCAACTCTTAAAACTAAATTATGCAGAAAATGGGCAAAAAACAGCGGATGCAGAATGCAATGGAGAACAAATGGAATTCAAAATCCTATAACCATCCTCTACATTTAGATTTGGGATACCACTCTTTTAACTGCCGGACGTATGCTAAACTATAGCAAACTCAGAGTCAGTAGATCTCAATAGACCCCATCCATCCAGGTTTCTAATACATGTTCTGGCATTCCACATAGCAGATACTAAGATATGTGCAAAAGTGCTAGAACATTTAAAAGAAGAAAGAAAGTCCATCCTCTTCTAAACGAAGGAAGAAACTCGATCCTCCTTTAAATAAAGAAAGAAACTCCATCATCTTTTCTCCCATGCCTATATATGCAATGATGAAAATAACATCAGACAAAGAGAATAATCACCTGGCCATGAATTCATAAATTCGAGAGTGTATCATGAACTTGAACTCATTAAAGCCACATCTTCAAGTTAAGTAGGAAATTTCATATCCTTTTTATCATTAACCTATTTATTTGGGATACAGAACATCAACAATGAAACTGACAAGTTTTCCACACTCACTCTTTGAAACAGTCTCTTCAAGATAATAAGCAGAGCTTTTCCAAAAATTTTGTAACTTTGCATTCCCAACAACTAAGGCCCTTTCCTCCTTCACAGCTTTGCGATCTGGTAATTCAATTTCCTGCAATAGTCTCATGCCAAAACATCTCAGTTAACAACAAAACCTGTCAATCAAATTGGGAAAAAAAAACATTTTTACATGAATACAACCATGTTCAAGATCAATAATCTAGATGGTAATGGAACATGAGGACAAAAAAAACATGTGCTCAAAGAAGATACATAAAAAGTAATTAAATTATTCATGGAGTATATCCTACATTTGCTTTCTATTCAAAAACAAATGAACCACCACAACTTCAAATTATTTCCTCTAATGTATTTATGTTCAAGCAAGTCTCCTCTAGTTTCTCTAGCACTTCCTAATAGAATTTAACACTAAACACAAATTAGTACATCTATAGTTCAGAAGTTTTAAGTTTCAAGTCAACCCAAGACTACTACATCAAAATAATAATTCAAACTAGCAAAAATGGTAAAATAAAATATATTTAGCTTGCCAGTTCCAATGAGAAAGTATAAAATTCAGTGTCCAAGGCTTCAAGCAACGATCTATTTAAAGTGAACAAGCAGTAAAAGAATTTAGACAAGAATAGTCCCTTTTTGTCAAAGCAATATACTAACTCACAGGAAACTCCACAAAAGGCTCTTGCTTGATATAGCCGAACCCACCTCCTCCTCCAAATCGTCCTCGCCCTCGACCTCGGCCCCGCCAAGCCATTTAAAAACACGCGCACGCACACAGAAAATTTTTTTCTTTCTTTAAAATCTCATGATAATGGCTGAGAATGAAGCTAGGAAGCTAATGTTTCATATTCTTCCCGGTTCCAAGCTAATGTAAAACAAATTTTGTGGTTCCTAGCCGCCTGAAGAAGAAAGGAAGTAAAGGAAGCAGATGAGGCAGCAGATGAAATCGAACAACAGTGACAAGCGGCTGAAACGAAGCCGCAAATGAAATCGACGAGCAGCGCTCTTCCCTGTCAAGCTGAATTGAACAACGGTGACAAAATGGAAGGTGTGCAGCGGTCCGGTGGTAGGACGCCGGTTGAACCAGAGCTGCTCCTTCTCGTTGTCCAGTTGAATAACTGGCTGAAGGCGGTGCCGCGGGGAATGTGCGTCAAGGGCTCAAGGCATGGGGCGGTTGCCTAGGGCTGTAGAGAGTAGGATTAGGATTATTAAAAATAGAGTGGATATAATAATTTTAAATAATAAGATTTAAATGGTTTATCAATTCATATAATTTTTAATAATAAAGTTTAATAATATGATATTTTTATCAATTTTAATATAATATTTGAAGATGAATTGTAACAATTTAAACTTCATGTAAACAAATTTACTATAAAAAGTAAAATTATATTCAAAAACATAGGAAAGTAACAATAATTAAATTAGTGATTTAGTTCTCATCATAATATAAGATTTTAAAAGTGTATAATTTTTTATTTTACTTTCTCTGTTTTATATTTTCTGCAATCTTTGGTTACAGTCTCTGTCACCAAACTTAGATTTAAAACTACAGTTAAAAAATAATAATCTATACAAATAGGGGAGTGTATGGTTTATTGAGTTATGAATCCGAATAAAAATAAAATAATTAAAATTATATTAATTATAAGTCATTTTACTGTTTAGTTCAGAATTTAATTTATTGCATAAAAACTGAGTTAAATATATCATATAAAATAAGAATAATTCTAAACTTATCACTTTAACAACTTTACTTTAAATATTTTAGTTTAACAAATATGCTAATTGAATTAGCCCTTAAACAGCCGTACCGGCAATGCCTTCTCCATAATATACTTAATTTATGAATTACAAATATCATGCAATCAAAACAACTTATAAATATTTTAAAATTTTAAATTATTATGTGTTTAATATACATATTTATAAGTAATAAATAAAAATAATATAAATGGTTGTAAATTAAAAATATATATTATAATTTTAAATTTTTAATAGTAATTTAATTGGTTAAAATAATTTATAAATATCAAAATATATATATATATATATAATTAAATATTATATTATTAAAGCATAATTAATAAAAAATATTACATGATACATTTTATTAACAAGTGACATTATTTTAAGTACTACTCACTAAAACTCGAGTACCTAAAGTGAAATAAAAAAGTTGAAAATTTTAACTTTGAACCCAATTCATAAGCAAGTTGGAAGAAAAAATGGAACTAAATACTCCTATTTTTAACCTAACATTGGTTTATTGTAGAAAAAAAAAAAGAAAAGTTGAAAATTTTAAAATAATTATAACAAATTAATAATAAGGTACATATGAAATAAATAAAATAAAAGATATAAATAAACCCTCAACTAGCTCTCAATTCGTGTAACTAATCAGATCGTTTTGAGATGATGGGGAGATTGCTTAACACACAAGGTTGAGCCAATAAAAAGTTCATTTGCTAATGATAAATGAACTTCCCACATTGCTGGATTTCATTTTCCCCTGCCATGAGCAACCAAAACTCCAAAATTCTTATGATAATCATTAAAAAAAAAAAAAAAAATCTGATCCTCAGGTTTGGAACAAATAAACAGTAAATTCCAAAAGAATTGGACGGGTCATATTTCCTTTCATCTGTAGAAAAAACTTGATCAAAATTTTTTTTTATTTCAACAGTGCAAGAAAAGGAAATTGGCTTGCTGCGAGCACAGGATCTGCAATGGCCACTCAATTTATGCATGGAACTTGCTGCTAACATACTCATAGCTTGGGACGTTAACAACTGCCAACAAAAAAAATATGTATTATTGCAACCAGATAACAGTGATGGGAAATTTTTTTTTTTGTTATCAGAAAATTAGAAAATTACCATCTCCATATGATGCCATTGTTAGAGGTGAAGAGAGCATCTTTTGTGCAATGTTGGTAATGTCCTTGGCAGTGATCTCATCCAAGGCCTTTAAGAAATGTTCCACCGGCTTCCTGAGAGGTCGAATTACAGTTGTGTTATTAAAGTATTTTTCACATCCATTTCATGAAGCTAGATTAACAAGAAATATAAAAGAAATGGACAGCTATCTTAGCAAAATAAGCATTATAATTTTTCCTTTTTTTTAAAAAAAAAGAAAAAAAGAAAATGGAGTTCCCAAAATGCCCTTAAATTACTTCCACCTAAAATATTAAATTCATCCATCAAGATCTCTTACAATGTTCCCCCTGACAAAATTGCAGTACGCTGACAAAATTCTGAATTCAATTGGAAAAATGCAATGTTATAAACAAAATAGAGGTGAGGTCTTTGAGCAAACCTTTCTCCATAGGTCAAAAACTGCCTTCCTATATCTTCTGTCACAATCATCTGCAGAATACAGTCATGAAACCATCATGAGCATCCTCAACAAACAAAAGAAACCAAGACAAACCAGAAAAAAAAAAAAAAAAACACGGGTGAAATGGATATATTTCAACGATTTTAAATCTATCATGGGAATAACATGCAAAGCTACTTAGCCAATACTTCATTATTCTCTGAGTTAGACATTGGTCCAAATGCAACAAATATGCTATACAGCAAGCTCAGTGAAACTCAAGAAAGAAAAAAAGACATACTCGAGATTCCAAATTCATCAGCACAGCAGATCTCGTAGACTCTTTGGCACGATCAAGTTGTAACTTGGTAACTGCCACAATAAAATTAAAAAGTGAAAATGATAAGAGATGTAGCTCCAGCACCAATTTGGGGGTTACTACAGAAGTAGCTCATCAAAACACAACAATGTGAAGAGATGTGAAAGGGAACCTTGTCCAGGTTGTGCAATTGCAATTAATTCTCCAACTGCTACATCAACAGCTTTTGCCACAAAGTCTGAGGTCTGTCACAGTGAATAGCATCAATTAAAATCTACTAAGAGTGACAAACAACAGCAGCAAATAGCAATAATAACAACATAGTGAGAAACAAGAGCGGCAAATAGCAATAAAAACAACATATCCTGAACTTTGCTCACCTTTTCAAATGATGTACTACAATCTTAATTTTGAATTTTATCAATTTGGCTCATCAATTTCTCATTTTCTTTAGTTATATCCAAGACGACAAGGGGGTGCACGTGCAAGAATTTTGTTGAGCCCTTAACCCAAAAGCCATTGAAAAGGGTTTCGCAAACTATGAATATCAAAAAGCATTGTAAAAACTCTATAGTGGAGGAGACTTGCACAAATGCCACCATTTAATGTCTCAAGGCTCATGAGGGGCCTCTTTCTTCTAATCAACAAGTTATGTCCTTTTGCCTTTCATCTCAATAATGTTAGCTTGTGCACACGTCCCAAACCTCATGGATACAATTAAAACAAATCAGTACCGTGTGAACAAATCTAATGGATAGGGGAATAAACCGAAAACCGAAATTTTGGTATTTGTAATAACCAAACAAATTTTGGACAGAAACCGATTTGAATCAAACGGATCTGATTCAGTTCGGTTTGATTGGTTTGACTTTTTAATAAGCCTTTTATTTTTTACACCTTATTTTTAATATTTTAAAATTTAATTAAAGTATTTCAACCTTAGTTATAGTCTAATCTCTCTATATTATAAAAAATAATTTACTATCGTCACTAATCGATTCGGTTCGGTTTTATCGTTTTTTTTTACCAAAATCAAACCGAATCAAAATAATCAAAATTTTTGAAAATAAAAACGAATTGAACTGAATTGAAAAGAGTAAAAAAAGCAAACACAATTTTTGAATTATTTCGATTCAGTCGGTTTTTTTGGTTTGAACAGAATACTGCTCACCCCTAACCATGGTTTTAAATAACAGCTGTAACGGCTATTATTTCAAGGTTTTCCAAGGAGCCATTACCGTTAAGGCCGTTATTTCATGGTGATTAAAAATTGTCTCAGAAACGGCCGTTACGGTCACGGCTGTTATTGGCCGCCACTTAACGGCCATAAAGGTTGTTATCCTCATTTGATGGGTAGAAATCTTTAGAAATTCTACGAGAGACCACTTGTACTGTAGTGTATGAATTTTGAAGGTAGAAGAGACTTTTTTTTTCTTCACATTTGAAACCTTCTACTTTCCTCCAAAGTGAATCCATAAATAAAAATAATTAGAAATTAGAATGTTAAATAACTTATATTAGAAATTCATAACATAATTTTTTATTATTTTTTCCACAAGATTTTAAATATTTTTGAATTATTTTTTAGTGGATGTATAATTTAAAATAATTAGAATTTAGAATGCTAGATTAAAAATGTAGAACTTTAGAAGTTCAGAATTATAACCTAATATATTAATACTAATTATTAAATGAGTTTTATGCTCTTACAAGCTATAATAAATGATAACTAGGTATTAAGTATAAAATATAAATATAAAATTTACAAATTTAAAAATTTATGAAAAATAAATAGCATAAAAGAAAAACATGACTTTAAATTAAAATGTAGTTTCTTCAAATATTTTAAATTATTTTGCATAATGTAAATATTAAAATGTTAGTTTTTATGTATGATGTTTAAAACTTACAGATTTTGTGTTTATTAGATATATTTGTACTTATTATTAAGTTAACTTACTTTTGATTATACCTTTAAATGTTTGCTAATTTCAAGAACTTTGTAAATTTTTCAAAAAAATTTGCGTAACGACAAGCCGTTACCGTTGCGTTATGACCGTTATAGGCCTGTTTCCATTACTTGTGACTGCAACCGCAAATGCAATTTGAAACCATGCTCCTAACAGTAGACCTTATTCTAAACCATGCCCCTAACAGTAGACCTAATTCGAGAACTTAATTGCAAATGCAGAAAAAATACTACTGGAAACCATATATGGCATGAGGGTTATTCAATTAAAAATTTTAACACTAACGTTTTATGACAATGAGAGTAAGTTTTGTGCCTATTAAGACACAATGTTATGCACATTTATGCATGGAAACCTTCTCTTTATCGAGTTAAGCCTACTCAACTGATTCCCAAGGAATTACAATAAATGTTACTTCATGTGAGTATCTATAACAACCCTCAATCTTCCTTGAGTGGCATATTCAAACAACTTTCTACAGTAAGGTTATTGCTGAACATGACAGCATGCCATATCTAAAAGAACTCAAGAGTCAAGAAATGACACATACAGATACATCACTATATTATTTGAGCGGCTCGACTTACAGTGCTGGCGTATATGCCAAACAATCCAGTTTTATTGAAGATGCTGTTGAATGCAGAAAAAGATTGGAGCTGGTGATACTCATTCAAGACTCGGAGATCTGTGTTTCAAGTGCATTCAACAGAAATAACATAAGGAAACCAAAAAAAGGTAAATTTCTGTAGTTTAAACAATGCACTATGCAGTTTAAGAAATTAAAGAGCTATGGCCATTTTTGGATAATGTATACAACAAGTTACAAGCATAACCAGAACAAAAGCACATCAATGAGGTTAAGTTACATGTAAAGTGTGAGGTGGTTGACACTTACAGAGTCGTGAGTGCATCCCTTTTCCAGGCCCCCCTGCAGAGAATGAGCCACCACCTCCCATAAGCATCTGCAGTATTTCTAGAATTGTTATTTACTATGCATTACTTGTACAATGCAAAAGAAACTGTAAAAGAAGGTTATAAAGAGAGTAAGCCAAGGTCAATATAGAAAACCTGAAGAACAGTCAAAACTATAGCTTCTTTCTCATTATGCCAGCCTCCAGGAACTTCAAAAGCAAGAGCAACATGTGTCATCTACCAACACAAGGGGAAAAAAAGAAGAAATAGTAAGTACCACATAAATAAAAGATTAAAGATATATAAGAAGGGTATTCAAGGGATCATTAGAAATATGCACCGGTGAATCAGCTTGGCGACGATAATCCCCACCAACATACAGAGATTTTGGCTCTTCAGGACGTTGCACAAGTGGGAGGTCAGAGAGCAGTGGCTCTGCAACAGATATAATCTCCTCAAGTTCAACACCAGAAGCTGCTAGAACCATTCGCGAAGGTGTATAGTGCTCCTAAAATTTCACATAGAAAAATATCCAGTTCAAGCAAAAGCAAAATAGAGCTGAAAGAAAAATAACAATAAATTAATAAAGGAATATGGATCCAATAATACTGGTAATTTGGACGCATAAACTAAGGAATCAATAGCCTGAACACAGAATTCAAGGATTATTCGTTCTTACAGATACAAATTCCTCCAAAATGACACTATCTAATCTGTTTAGTGCTGATTCAGGTGCCAAAAGAGGATTCGCTAATGCACCGCTATATCCAGCGGAGTGAATTGCCTCCAGGAGTAAGCCTTGTGGATTGTTAGATAGTTGTCCAAGTTCATCCTTGATCTTCTTGAGCTGTATTAAAATATGGTAGTTTATTAACAAATCAACATATTTATACACCTGATAATAGTAAGCAAATGAAGACACTCGAGAAGGCAACAATAGATACTAAAGCTGAATTATTGCCTTTCAAACATAGCATTATTATTAAATTTGGACCATACCTAACTCACCCTGAAAGCTAGTTCAAGGATTCAAGGGGAAGAGTGCCTAAGGCAAGCTCTTATAAGAGCACATTACCTTATCCATATTACCCCCACATCGCAAGGTTTACGATAGGGTAATGTGCCCCATATAAACAACTTAGGCACTCCTTTCCCTTGAGCTAACTTTTGGGACAGGGATAATATATCCTTATACAAACCTTAGGCTCTTCCCCTCAAAGTAGCTTTTGGGGTCAGCTTGGGATAAGAGTAACGTGTCTCTTATAAGAGCCTCAGGCACTCCTGTACTTGAGCTAGTTAGGCCTGACCCAAATTTAGTATGGTATTAGAGTCTCCCACCAATATTGGGCCTCCCATAAAATATTTCACTCTCCAGTATAACCCTAGACGTGAGGGAGTGTGTTAAATTGTACATTAGTTTGGGACAGTGATAGGAATATTGGTAATGTGCCCCTTATAAGGGCCTTAAACACTCCAGAGCTTTTGGGGTAAATTAGACTTGACCCAAATTTAACGATTACAATGAAATCATTCGTAGAAAAGCAGCATATTTGACCACAATGTATAAATCTAGAAAACACAAGATAGTCTAAAGAAAACCAAGAAGAACCTCATATCAAGAATATTAAAACACCATCATTAACTTTAGTAGGAAAAAGAAGTTCCAAAATCACCTCTTCATTGACTTCCCAATCCAAAAAGACAGGATTTCTCACAGAGTCAATGAGCAATTCAACCATTTCAGGAACATGAGTCTTAAGAGCATCAAAAGTGTAAGCTATTTGCTCCCGAGAAGCTGAAGCAGCAACACTACCCCCAATTGCCTCCACTTCCCTAACAATGCGCAAGTGGCTCCTGTTCCTAGTGCTCTTGAATGCCATTCGTTCAAGCAAGTGCGTGGCCCCGCATGACAAGGGTGTCTCGTAGATAGAACCACAATCGAGATATAACCCTATGGAGGCTGCAGGATTCTAATTAATCAACCACATTAAGATTCATTAGGAAATTTAAACAAGAAACTGATGATAAATACAATGCAAGTTATGATGGAAATTAATAAAAGAAAGCTTGTAAAATTTTCAAAGAGCAAGCATACCGGTGATGCTTCTGAAACAATCCTGAAACCATTTTCAAGTGTCTTTGACTTAACCTTGCTTGGTTCAACATAATCTGGTAGAGGAGGTGGAAGGGAAACACCAGGAATTGGGGAATCTAAAGGAGAAAGAGAAGCAGAATGTTCCCCAGTCAGCCAGCTAAAGAACCCTGGTGAGGATGTCGTAGAAGCAACTGCACTTGAAGTTGCATATCGAGTGGCACCCAAAATGCCAGCATAGCTCTAATCACAAAGAATGAAAAATTTCATTCTCAAATCAACCATGCAAGATGCTTCAGATGAAGAATACAATATTACAAATAACCATCCTATTATGCAACACATTTCAACGTTATTTATGGTGGAAAAGACAACCAAAAGTCATGAACTGACTTTCACAATATCATAAAGGAAGTATCCTCTTTAGAGGAGAGGGGGCAAAAGTAAGCTAACATTTTTTCGCCCCCAACAAAATTGATCAATTCCCCATCTAAGAGCCACCGGGATAGATGCACGTAAAGTCAGTCTTGTGTGAAAATACTATGGGTTCCATTTGTTAGCCAGAAATATTCAATCATATACAAGAAAAGTGGACCCTGAATGTGATTCAAATAGCAAAAAAAATCTAAAACGTGCTAAATTGAGCAAAAAGAAAATAAAATAGCTAAAAAAATCATACTTCTAAAAATCAATTAAAATGCAAAAATGAAAATAAAATCGGATCTAGCAGCGAGACAAATACACCTACTTGTTCACAAATAAAATGTCGAGGAAAACATTTTTCTTTTTTTCAAATTGGAAACTAACAACCTTCAAATCTTCGCCTTTTAATTATTCAGTTGATTAAAATATTTCCTTTAACTTTCACCTCATGAGAAAACATACCAGCAAAGTTCATCTTGCTACATTTTCTCGGGAACGAAACAGAAAGTTAGGGTTTTGAAGAACTGACCTTGAGAGCTCGAAGTCGCGACCCTGCTGTTCTATACATAATAACCTTAAATCTACCAGAGAAACCCTAGAAATTGACTGTCAAGGCTGCGGTATTCCTCTGTGTTTTATATTTTGATTTTGTAAGAGAGAAAGGAGGCTACATCGAAGAAGCAGAAATGCAACCAGTTTCCTAGGACTTTTGCAGTTTGGATTCTCTGCAAAGCAGCGTACACTAGTCAAATGAGATTTAACGTTGTGATTTTGCCACGTTTGCACACTGAGGCCAGGACCTATTTTAGATTTGTGCGAATTACCAATTTTCACCAAAATTAACTAATTAACTCTTATTCCTAAATCTTTTCCAAAAAAAAACAACAGCTCTTATTTCTAAATTAGTGAGACATCATGTATATTATGAAATCAAATTCTTTAATTATCTCATATAAAAAAAAATAACAATTAATTTATATTTTTTTTTTAAAATAGAGATTAAAAAGTAAAATATGAAAGTTATCAAATTTATCCACAGTATTTATTATCGTATATATATTATTTTTTTTAATTCATCTAACTTTAATTAAATGTATTACTTAATCTTGTAAATATCATCTAATCAAATTAAAACAAATTAACTAATATTATAAGATTTCTATCTAAATCTGTTATAAAAAATCTCAAAGTTCAATTCAGTCAAATTAAAATTCATTAAAATTTTGATTTTTATTCCTTTTTTTTTGGCTGAAAATATGAAAGAAAACAGTCGTTGGACCAATACTCAAGTAATAGAGACATGTCAGTTCCTTTTCATTATGTCAAAGAAACCATGATTTTAAGAAATCATCCCCAACATTAACAAAAGAATATCATAAATATCATTCGAAATAGACAATCTGAAAAAGCCCCCCTCCTCTTGAAAGCTTGCTATTCATGATTAACACTAGGCAAGTCTCTCCAATTTAAAGCAAAATATACAAGGCCGCCTCCAAGTTTTGGCTGAGGATTCAATAGAGTAACCCATTCAAGAGGCATCTTTTCTAAGCAAGCCAAGCATTGCGGCTTCTCTTTTTTGTCACTTTCAACTCTCTCAATCTTCACATCCTTTAAATAGTGTCTCCAACATTTTTGTTTTCTAGCTCTGCAGCATTTTGGGTTCTTGATGTCCATGAGGTTCTCATATAAAAACTGCTAAAGCATTCTTGAATTGTTAGTAACTTTTGAAAAAGATCAAAGTTATTTGTGGGTGCTTGTATCAAGAAAAAAACAACATATACCTTAATGAATTTGTTTGTGGACTTCATTCTGAATGCTACAGACAGAATCTTAGGTTGGCAAATGGAAAATAGGCTTTCTACAATAGCTCTGTAACTTGACCGTGATACATCTGTTCTTAAACTCAAGTGTTCCACCTCGCAACATGGAGAGATTACCAGTGGATTGACCTTGTGCCCACTATAATATGATGAGATCTTGATATGCAACAATAGAGAAAAGAGTGAGATCATTAAAATTGAAAAGCTTTTGTATATGAAACATTGAAATTTGTGAATTACCTCGTCAGAAGAGATTGACAATGTCAGATGTTTAATTCTGTTTTCCTTTATAAGAAACTCCAAATCAGACAACCATAAGGTGTCAAAATCTAATTCAAGTTTCACTTTCCACTGACATGGGGCACTGATGAAGCCACTGCAGAAGGCACTCAGTTTCCCGTCAAATTCAAAAGAGAGTAAATTTGGAGTAACAATTTCACAATGCTCCAGATACCGACAATTTCTTATTTTCAAGCTTTTGAGACGACGACTTGAAATATTTATCCTTTCTAACCTTTTGCAACTATCCAGGTCTAAGGTTTCAAGAAGGGGATGTTCAGAAATCAGTTCACGGAACAACTGATCAGTAACCATATCTCCCCCTTTTATGGTTAAAGATTTCAGTTCTCGACTCTTAGCTACTTTGGTCATCACTGAATCACCATGAATAGTTAATCTTTCAAGAGTTGGTGCTTCAATATCAACTCTCTCGAGTTGTTTAAATTCCCTTTTCACCACTATTAACTTCAGTATCTTTAAACTTTTCGGTCCTGGAATATAAAGATTAGTGAAGAATCCCTTGCAGTTCTTGAAACTCAAGTGCACAATCGAGGGACAGCCCAATAAAAAATATTGGACAGTGAATTCACCTACAGAAACATGCTTGAGAGACAACTTAAGCAGACAGGGCAACATAACCGCACTTGTGTCTCTGAATGAGATTGCCCTCAAGTCACAACAGGATAGCTTCAGAACTGTTATTGATTTGCAAGCAAAGATTTCTCGAGGTAAAAGGAGTGCCATAAACACTGGCATCAGTATATGGATACTTACCTCTCTGACACGTCGTTTTATGGCTAAACGTATCCACTCCTGGACCAAATAAGCATGGTGAGATTGACGGATCTTCATATGGAGCTTGAATTTCTGTATATATAAATCCTGATCACAGAATCTCTGCATGGTGCCATCCACAAATTGAATGAACTTCTTCCTCAGTTTTCTTACACTGTTCTGTTCATTATTCTCTTTCGCGTTCCTTCTATGCATTCCAGGAATTTCTAGCTCTTCACCGAACAAAGATTGATCAAAATCCAGGTTGGGATATGAAGCCCTCTTTGATCTCCAGCTCTTGGATAAAAGAGCGGTTTTAGCCATATCTTTTGTGGGTAGGAATGAGTAGATGTGGTGGATTATACATTCTGGCAACTCTGAGATTCGATCCATCTTCTCTACTATGTTCACCTCTGATTCCTCTTCTATATTATTTGCTGTAAAAAGAAAGATCCCAAAAGAGACATTCAGCCACTAAATCAAACCAGAATTAACTCTTATTTTCTATTCACTCCTTCCAAATAAAAACTATACTAACAATCAGACCTAACATTAACGACGTAATTGAATATAAAAACAAAACTTTGATTCGGAAAGGAAAGGAATGTAAACTATGTGAATAATAATGGCATATGACAGCTACAATATATGGTAATGGATAAGAAATTGCTAACTAATCCAATCTGTCCTTTTTAATATATATATTTCTTTTCACTTTTTCTTGGGAAACAAACAAGAGACATGATTAATATTTATGATGAGAAGAAAGTAACACAAGAGATCGGGTACCTGAAGGGAAATCTGAAACGGTGGCGCCCATGATGTTCTGCGTTCACGACAAAAATAGAGAGACCTTAAGAAAACCTGTATGGGTTTTGGAAAAATAGGGTTTTGTTAATTTTTTCTTGTTATGAGTTTTGATTTTTTTTTTTTTATTAATATGTAGTTTCTCAATGGTCTTTCATATGGAATAGGAGAACAAAGAGAAATTGGAAGCGAATTAGAGAATTAATAATATATTAATGCAAAAAAAAACTCAATAATATTTAAATAAATATTTGCTAAAAAAAACCTAAAGAATATTAGTAGAATATGTTAAAAAATTTTTGAAAAAGGAAGTGAATATCTACTAAGTAAATGCTTCAGCACTAGTTAACATGTATTAATGTAATTAAAAATAATATATTTAATTATATAATAAAATTAATTCAATGTGTAATAATAAAAGTTTGTTTTTTTAATTATCAATCTAACATTTTAATCATGACAATAATACTTTATAAATATTTATTCTGAGTAAATTAAATAAATATTAAAAAGTCTCCTAAATCATGAAAATAGAATTTAAACAAAAATATGTTTAACTATATTATCATACCTTAATTATTATTTTTTTTCTTCATTGTTCAATTGAATTTTTAATTTATGATCATATGAAAGATGAAGGTGAATAGCATTATCTTAGAATACTTTTCACACCATAAGTGCAACACAAAGCTACCTGCCAAAGGAAGCCAACAAAATCCTCGTTTGTTTCTCTGCAACTGTAACTTGTAAAAATGATGAAAACGGAAGCGTTTCACAGCAAAACAACAAAAACCAACCATAAAGCTCATGTCCATATAAAGCTAACCGTATATGCAGCAGGCTTTCAAGAAAGAAGTTGAGAAATGGCGGTGATCTTGATCTTGCGATTGTTGGAGTTCTGAGTTTCAACGTAGTTCTGGCTCAACCATGCGAAGGTGACTTGCAAGGTCTGATAACACAATGTGGTGTCTACGTTCAAAAGGGAGGTCCAAGAATGGATCCGTCTCAAGGGTGCTGCAATGTGATAAAGTCTATTGATATTCCATGTGTATGCAAGTACATCTCCAGGGTTATTGAGGAGGTTATCGACATGGACAAGGTGGTTCATGTTGCTGATTTCTGTGGCAAACCACTTACCCATGGCATGAAATGTGGAAGTCAGTAACTTCAATCTCTTCTTTCGATTAAATGTTATCTAAATCGCAGGCTACATAGTCCCCAGAGCTGGTTGACAAGAGCATAAATATATACAAGTATTTATGATATCCATTCAATATAATCATCTAAAATTATAATAAATTCTCATCTAAAAAATAATAAACTCTCTATATAAATATAATATTTTAATTTTTAATTAATTAAAAGTATAAATCGATTTGTATATTTGAATAATTACAAGAATTTGTTCCATCTAGAATATAAATATAGAAAAAAAAAATCTTATTCTAGTGTGGAATTGAAATAATTTATAAAATAATTGTTTTTTAATGATAAGGATCAATAAAAAGCAGCATAAGATGGATATGCAAAATGTATACAAATATTTGCCCAATTGGAAGAGTTAATTAAAAGCCACAAAAATAAAATAATATATTGTTAGTGGCGATGCCACTGTATAAAGCAGCTATTAAAGTCTCTCTAATCCATCATATTACTGCCTATAATTCAGCTTCTTTTTCTTAATTAAATTTAAATAATCAAAGGGATCACTAATTGAACGAGGTGATTATATGATGACAACTAACAGTTAACAGAAAAAAAAAAAGAGATGTAAAAAAAAAAAAACATCACATTCGTAAATTTAATTTGATGGTAAATGCATCTCAATAAATTTTACAGCTCTTCCGTACTCTTCCAACTCCCATTTTAAAAAAAAAATCTCAAAAGTAGAAAAATTACATTTTTCATACCATAAATGTGAAAAAACCTCATAATAAACTCAAAGCTGTAAGACAAAAGATTCAATTTTATAGTGAAAAATCAAGAAAGACAGCAATGGTTTTTATTTTAATTCTCGTTTTATTAATAATAATCGCAACGCAAATTTTATTAAAATATATATAATCAATTATATAAAAATTTCCATAATTATTAATAAAATTTTCTGTTAATAAATAATGTAATTCTGAAAATAAAATAATTTATTAATAGACAATGATGACAGAATGATGCAATTAATGACAATAATGACGTTGAATAATAGATAGTAATCATGCAAAATAGAACTTCAGCGAAATTAAAATTTGTAAATCTATAAAAATAACACGATATAAATTTATTATGAACTTATTAATAAATTTTTAACATACTGTATATTTATTAATATTTTATTAACGAATTTGCAATAAATTTGAGTCTGCTAATAAAATTTTTTAGTAAATCTTTTATCATGACATTTACATTTATATAATATAATAATCATTTGTCATACTAATTAACGAAAAGATTTAAGAATTTTAAAGTTAAAAAAAAAGGAAAAATCTCAAATTTACCCTTAAACTTTTAGCCCATGTTCAAATATGTCCATCTTAAAGTTTGTCCCAATATTCACCCACATCTTCCTTTTTAAGCTCAACTTAACCCATTTTTTTGTCAAAAAATTAAAATAATAATACCACTAATATTTTACTAATAAATATTTTTATATTTTAAATATTAAAGATTCAACAAAATAAAATAAAAAAAATAAAAACCAAAATCAAACCTGCCTCACGTCACTTTCCCTTTCCCTTTCCCCTTCATTCTCCAGCTCTAATAATTTTTCCCCTTCTTCTGTACCATTTTCTGGATCAACAACTTTTTAATAATTTTTCCTCATGAGCACAATCGGACTCCATGGAACCCATGAAAGCGATTCTCTTTGTTTTCTGAAGATATAAAGCAATTCTCCATCTAACTCATGAAACCAACAACCCTTGAAAGGTGCTGCGCCAAAAGCAATTTTTAAATTTCGTTTTGAAAGGTGCTGCACCAAAAGCAGACTGACTAGTTGGATCCAACGTCATAGATATTTATTTTATGCAGATAGTGGTGGAAATTGGTGGGATTTTATTGCAAAGATACAAAAGCAGAATACCGAAATTATAAAAGAAATAAAAAGAAAGAAGCTTTAGTCTATGTATTGTAACATAAAGATTCTTAATTTTAGTTTTCTTGCATATGGTAGATATTATAAATTTGAAAGCATAGAAGCGCCATTGAAGCATAATTAACATCCTTCATATTTGAAATTCTTGCTGCTCTTTCACCTTTCAGTATGGCTTTTGCAGTTATTTCCATGATCCTGGAGCGCTTGAGTTCTATTGCTCTTTCTGGGCTAGAACAAGAAGCGAGATTGGTTATGGATGTTGAGGGAGAAATCCGAAAGCTCACCTACAATCTTGAATCCATTCAAGCTGTGCTTGAAGATGCAGAAATAAGACAAAGGAAGGAGGCCAGTGTGAAAATTTGGCTAGACAGGCTCAAAGACATATCGTACGACATGGACGATGCGTTGGACGAGTGGAGCACTGCAATTTACAAGTCGCAAATTGAAGGAAGTCAACAAGCTCTGGAGCCAAAGAGGAAGGTGTGTTCTTCTGTCCCCTTTGCTCGTTTTCTCCGGAAAGAAGTTGGTCCTCGTCATGACATTGCCTGCAAGATAAAGGAGCTGAATGAAAGACTGGATGATATTGCCAGGGAGAAGGACAGGTACAACTTTAGCTTTAGAAAGAGCAATGAAAAACTTGAAAGACAGATCACTGCTTCTGTCATTGATGCAGATGAAGTGAAAGGTAGGGAGAATGATAAAAATGCAATAATAAAGAAGCTGCTGACACAGAGAAGACAAACACCAAACCCCCACATCATCTCCATAGTTGGGATGGGGGGAATTGGTAAAACAACTCTAGCCAAATTAGTCTACAACGATCCCCAAGTAGCTTCCCATTTTGAGAAGAGAATATGGGTGTGTGTCTCAGATCCTTTTGATGAAGTCAGGATTGCCAAAGCAATCCTTGAATCACTCAGAGGTACTGCAACCAATTTGGTTGAACTCCAAACTGTATTGCAGCAAATCCAACAATCCATTAAGGGAGAAAGGTTTCTTCTAGTCCTGGATGACGTGTGGACTGAAGATCCCATGAAGTGGGAAAATCTGATGCATTCTTTCAAGTGTGGTAAGCGAGGAAGTAGAATTCTGATTACCACGCGGAAGGAGAATGTTGCAACCGTCATAGGTTGCAGTGATATATTCCCACTAGGACAATTGTCCATGGAGGAATGTTGGTCAATATTTAGTCAAATTGCTTTTTTTGGAAAGACCAGTTTAGAGCGTGATCGCTTAGAAGATATTGGTAAGAGAATTGTAAAAAAGTGCAAGGGTTTGCCACTTGCTGCAAAGACACTGGGCAGTCTTCTGCGCTTCAGAAAATTTAGAGAAGAGTGGCAAAGTGTGCTAGACAGCGAAGTATGGGAATTAGAAGAAGCCGAAAAAGATATTCTAGGTGCTCTTTGGTTGAGCTACTATGATTTGCCTATGCCATTGAGACAATGTTTCTTGTATTGTGCTATTTTCCCTAAGGACTACTCGATAGAAAGGTATAGATTGATTGAATTATGGATGGCACAAGGATATCTCAAGGCAACAAAAACAAAAGACATGGAGATTGTTGGTGAAGAATACTTCCAAAATTTAGTCGTCCGCTCTTTTTTCCAAGACTTCGAGAGTCATCAGGGCAGAATAATAAGGTGTAAGATGCATGACATAGTGCATGATTTTGCCCAATTTCTTACTCAAAATGAGTGCTTTGACATGGATATCAATGGTGCTGAAGAGTCGACCATAGATCGTTCCAGTAAAGAACCACGTCATTCGATGATTGTGCTTGCTGAAAAAGCCCCTTTACCTGCTTCACTTGGTTCTCTAAAAAAGCTGCGTACTCTCTTACTTATGTCCCATGGCTATTCAGAGATTAGAGCAGTCCTTCCTAATTTATTGAATCAGCTGACTTGTCTAAGGTCGTTAAAGCTAAGTCTTTGTGGAATAAGAGAAATCCCACCTGAAATAAGCAAATTAATACATTTGAGGTTTCTTGACTTGTCTATGAATGGGTTGAAGGAGTTTCCTGAGACGATATGCGAATTATACAATTTGCAAACTTTAGATGTCCATTGGTGTCATCAGCTGAAGCTGCCCCCTGGGATAGGAAACTTGATCAATTTGAGACATTTGCATCATGACAAAACAGACAGTGTGTTGCCGAAAGGGATTGGCAAATTGAGTAGTCTTAGGAAAATAAATGAGATCACAGTTGGCCATAATGATGAGGAAGCATTTTCTCTCAGAGATCTAAAAGACTTGAACAACCTTCGAGGATTCTTATGGATACAAGGATTGGGAAATATAGCGGATGTGGGTGAGGCTAAGCAAGCACAGTTGAAGAAGAAGAATCACGTCATTAATATGAGAGTAGATTTCTTTAGAGATAAAGAAGGGACAAGGGGAATTCACGATCAACAGTTAATGGAAGGGTTAGAGCCATCTTCAAGTTTGGACGAATTAATTATAGTCAACTACCAAGGTACTACAATGGCTCCCAATTGGATGCTGTCGTTAACTAATCTAAGGGAGCTTTCAATGCATGATTGTGGAAACTGTGAGCATTTGCCTCCTAATTTGGGGAAGTTGCCTGCCCTTGAATCTCTTTTCTTTAAAGGTATGGAAGTGAAAAAGGTGGGTGCTGAGTTTATGGGAATGAAAACTCAAATTGCCAAGGAAGCATCATCGTCGTCCTCCTGCTCATCGGTTGTTTTATTCCCCAGATTGGTAAAACTGACGTTTTATGTAATGCCCAAGTTGGAAGAGTGGAACGATGGGATGATAAGTGGAGATGAAGATACAATAATGCCACGTCTTCATCATTTGAAGCTTGGTCACTGCTCAAAGTTGAGGAAATTGCCAGACAAGCTTCTGCGAAAGACGACATTGCAGGAATTGATAATTGATAGGTGCTCAATTCTTTCACCACATTACCTAAAGGGTACAGGAAAATACTGGAGTAGCATCTCTCACATTCCAAACATCAAAATCGATTGGAAAGTTCAGCAAGGAACAGACATTTACTGAGCTCATATAATTCAGGTTCTTTCTAATTGCTATGATTGTTTATTGTTTATTATTGCTTCAATTGTCTTCTCAAGCTGTAACATAATCTCAACGTTACTAATTCTTTAAATTTTTTTGGGGGCTCATTCTGACAGGGGAGTGCTGGCCTGAGGCCTCACCCACCAATTGTTGGCTTCATGGTGCTACAGATCAGTGATCTATCTAGCCGCAGGTAAAGTCCTTCTTGATATTTCATTGATTTAGGCAAAAATGACCATAAAGCAAGTCTTTTGTTATGCAGATGTCTTCTGTCCGGAGGCAAATTGTGAATCAATGATTTGTATAGTAAGAAAGTTGCAGAATGAGAGCCACATGTGTTTAGATTCCTGATAAAGAGGTTGCTGCTAAAGAATTAGGAGACACTATGAAGCCAGCTCCTGGATGTAAAGAAATAAGGATCACACAAGTGTATATCTTTGGAAAGAAATAAGAATTACATGTCAAACCAATAATAAATGTGTCATTTTGTAAGATTACAGAAATCTCACCAGCTATGAACAATTCGGTACATGTAAGGCAACTTCACTAAAGACATGGGGGCTGGTTCCATTTGCCTTGTCTCTTTGGACATGGGCTGTGTAATTTCCTCTATGAATGAATCTCTTTTTTATTGAAAAAAAAAAGAAGATAATGTAATTAAAAAATAATGTTACTCGTTTTTCCTTAAAAAATAGTGATAATTACATAATTTATAATAAAAATGGTGATTTAGGCATTGAGAAAGTGAGGCTTGTTGTTGGCTTTGAGAAAGAAGTTGAAGGGCTTAAAAGCAATCTCTTCGCCATCAAACCTGTGCTCGTTGATGCAGAAAAAAGGCAATTCAAGGAGGCTGCTGTTAAACAGTGGATAGATAAGCTCAAATCCATATGCTATGATATCGATGACGTCTTGGATGAATGGAATGCTGCAATTCTTGAATCCCAAATTGTGGGCGGAGATGAAGCTGCTGCTACTGCCGCGGCTAATCGCAGGGTTTGTCCTTTCTTCCGCTCTTCTTGCTTTTGCTTTTCTTGGTGTGAAGTTGGTTTGCGGCATGATGTTGCCTACAAGATGCAACAAATCAATGGAAGATTGAATGGTATTGCCAGCCAGAGAAACAAGTATGATTTTGCTTTGGTGAAAGATACTGAACAAATTGAGCGCCCTATGAGTACTTCTTTTTTTGATAAAACGGAGGTCAAAGGTAGAGATTTAAAAAAATGCAATAATAAATTTGTTGCTTGATCAGAGTAGTGAACAATCCAATCCTCAAGTCATTTCTCTGATGGGGATGGGGGGAATTGGAAAAACAACTCTCGCCAAACTAATCTACAATGAGAAGAGAATTTGGGTGTGTGTCTCAGATCCCTTTGAGGAGATCAGGATTGCTAAGGCAATGCTTGAATCTCTCAACGATGCTACCCCAAATTTAGTTTAACTGCAGCCATGCTTCAACAAATACAACGATACATAGATGGCAATAAGTTTCTTCTTGTCCTTGATGATGCGTGGGAAGAAAATCCAAGAAAATGGGAACAACTAAAACATTCTCTTTCATGCGGGTCATCAGGAAGTAAAATTTTGTTGACCACACGTAAGGAGATTGTTGCAAATATGGTGGGTTGTGTTGATATCTACCCATTAAAGCAATTGTCCACAAACGCTTTATCGGGCCCAGGCCCAGGCCCTTAAAAAAAAAAAAAAAACAATTAAAAGCTTTGGTTTCGGGAAGGATCCCGAAACCCCAGCCACTGTCTCCCTCCTCCTGGTGCATATACAGAGTGTAATCGGCTATTTATTCAGCTGTGCTTTAAATTCAATTTTCATTTATTCAAGAAATATAAATTATCATTATCCTTTCCCAACTTAAATAAACAAAATAGCATATTCACATATAAATATATTTAAAAAAAATATCAATGTTATATATTTATCCACTCACCAGAATATTTGGGACAAAAGACCTAGGTCGCAGGAGGACCCCTATTATCTATCCTGGAAGTTGGATCCTCTCCTAGAATGAAAAAGAAAAAGAAATAATATATCAAATAATAATGCACCCGCTTTTATGGATCTCATGAATAGGGTGTTCAAGCCCTACTTGGATAGCTTTGTTATTGTGTTTATTGATGACATTTTAGTATATTCCCGTAGCAAGGAAGAGCATGAGAAGCATTTACAGGAAAGAGTCAGAGAAGCCCAAAATCAAGATGAGCAGTTGAGTAAGATCCGGAATGAAGTAAGAGATGGCTCCCGTACCGACTTTTCCCTAAGGGAGGATGAGACTTTAATGTTTGGTGATAGACTATGTGTACCTAAAGTGGAAAGCTTGAAGAGAGAGATTATGGAGGAAGCCCATTGTTCTGCTTACTCTATGCATCCAGGCAGAGACTTAGGATTGGTCCGACCTCCTCTATACTCTAAGTGGACGATGTGGAAAGGAGGATAAACTAGGAAATGAGGACTGCTGAGCGGATCACCAAAAGGGAACTGAAATATTAAAAGAAATAAGAGTGAGTACAACATACTCAGTGAGCGGATAAATAAATAACAAAGGGGAAAAGATAAGTTTAGGTACTTAATAAGAGTGAGTACAACATACTCAGTGAGCGGATAAATAAATAACAAAGGGGAAAAGATAAGTTTAGGTATTTAATAGTACCAAATATTGAGCTAAAATAAGTCAGCTGAATAAATATAATTTAATTCCATCAATATAAAATAACCTGTGAAAAATAGAATCCGCATACATTCATAATATGTTCCCTGCAGATAATGCTGGCATCTCAGGTATAATAAAATAATAACAACCTGATAGCAATGCTGGCATCTTAGGCTCTATAATGACAAATTTGGCCCAAGAGCAAATAAAATACTGGTCATACACATGTGCAGAGCTACCCCCAAAGGGTGACTACCTGGCATACGCCCCAAAGGCTATCTGTATATCAAGCGCTGTCCCAAAGACAGTATAAATATATATATCATGCTGAAAATAAATCACCCGTCATCAAGGTGTTATCTGTTCGGTGTATATACAGAGTGTAATCGGCTATTTATTCAGCTGTGCTTTAAATTCAATTTTCATTTATTCAAGAAATATAAATTATCATTATCCTTTCCCAACTTAAATAAACAAAATAGCATATTCACATATAAATATATTTAAAAAAAATATCAATGTTATATATTTATCCACTCACCAGAATACTTGGGACAAAAGACCTAGGTCGCAGGAGGACCCCTATTATCTATCCTGGAAGCTGGATCCTCTCCTAGAATTAAAAAGAAAAATAAATAATATATCAAATAATAATAATAAAAAAATACCCTAGGACAATAATATAAAACGTAAAATACAAATTTTAAATATATATATATATATATTCTTAAGAAAATTCCGGCAGTATTTCGGCATAGTTAATCCTCCCAAAAATACTCAAACTCAACAAAAATACTCAATAAGCTGTAAATATTATTTAAATCAGCCTGTGAAAATCATTAATTCCAAAATAAATATTAAAACTCATTAATTAAATCTAACTAAAACATATACCCTTTTTATTCTCAAATCACCAAAATCACTATTTAAAAGGTAAAGAAAATAAATTATATCGTAAAAATTTGAATAAAAGGAATAAAACTCACCTATCCAATTTTGGAGCCTCTAAAAGAAATTATTGAATTCCTGAACAGGATGTAGGTTTAATCAGGATCTAGCTGCAGGATCTTAGAAGTTTGTGGGTTAAATGGGTTGAGGAGGTGGAGATTTGGATTTAAAGAAAAGGAATTTTTTTTTTTTAAACTAACAGAGCAAGCTCTGCTGTGGTTTCGGGAATGTCCCGAAACATTCCCGAAACCACAGTTTCCCTCCCCCCTTGCGAAACAGAGCTTCTGCTCTGGTTTTATAAAAAAAAAAAAATTCATCTTTTAAATCCAAATCTCCTCCTTCTCAACCCAATGAAGAGGGTATTGTGTTGTTGTAAATGTATTTTGGATTGACTAGTCCAGCTATCAGTTTTCTCTCCTATATGTTTTATAATTTGAAATTATAGCAGGTTACATGTTTTTATATATGCAAATATTAGGGGGAACTCTGTCAGTTTTCCGGGTCATATCCGTCTCTACAGTTTGGAGATTGGGTGTGACACGCTTGCTGGTCAATTTTTTGTCAGGTTGCATTCTTTGGAAGAACGGACAAAGAATGTCAACAACTAGAAGATATCGGTAGGAAAATTGTTGATAAGTGCAAAGGTTTGCGGCGTTTGCCTCTTGCTGCAAAGACTCTAGGAGGTCTTTTGCGCTTTTGAAGAACTAAAGAAGAATGGGAGAGTGTGTTGAATAGCCAGGTGTGGAAACTAGAAGAAGCTGAAAGAGATCTTCTCTTAGCCCCTTTGCAGTTGAGCTATTATGATTTGCCACCAAGTTTAAGACAATGCTTCTCATATTCAGCTGTCTACCCAAGGAGCATAAGATAATTGAAAGTTATTTAATTGAGTCATGGATGGCTTAGGGATGTCTTAAGAGCACAAAAGGTAGAAGCATGATCAGAGTTGGTGAAGACTATTTTCAAAGCTAAAACTCATCCAAATAATTTTTGGATCTATTTTTTAATGGGTTTAAAAGATTAACTTAAGTTATTCACTTTCTACTTGATCCATAATGACCTACTTTCTATTTGGCCGATGCAGAATGCTAAGTCAAGATCCAACTCTCAAGTATTGTGATTCACTAATAACTCGAGTAGCTCCAATTGAGGTACATTAGTTCTGCATAATTTTTCTTATCCAAATGACTCTAATACTAATCGGAGTAGTCCGATTCAAACTGATCCAAATAAAGAGTTAACTTGACTTTTCTCTTAACACAAATTTGAAGTGGTTGCCAGATACATTTTTTGGATTATACAATTTACAGAGTTTAGATGTTTCTTGTTGTAGAGATCTGGTATTGCCTCCAGGGATAGGAAAGCTGGACTTGACCCATCTGCATAATTTTGATTGCATCAATCCCTTGCCAAAAAGGAATTGGCAAACTAAGTCGTCTAGAGATATTAGACACTTTTGTTCTTGGGCGTGGTTGTGAAGACTGTTCTCTTGGAGATTTGAAAATTTTGAATTGTATTCAAGGAAAGTTAAGTAGGGAAGGATGGCTGGAGTTGGAAAATGGGCTAATTTTGATGACATTAAACAAGCACAACTTGAGAAAAATAAGCATATCTTCAATATGAATTTAGCATTCAGTGCAGAGCTAGAGAGAGCAGAACAGCGGAAATGCCATGGTGAAGAATTCCTGCAAAGCTTACAGGATTTTTGTAAATTTCATATTAGAAAGTATGATTTTTGTACATTATAAAATAGATTATAACCAAGAGTTAATTATTAAATTATTGAATGATAATCACCTAAAATATTTATCTATTTTAACTAATTCAAACTTAGGCAACAATGTCAAAAATGCTTAACAGAAACCTAATTTATATTATGCAATAGTAGGTGAGATCAATGTTAATTTATATATAAAAAAAGAAAGATAATGACAATAGACAACACACATGGCTTAGAGTATTATTGGTATGTCTCTATAATTATTATTTATTGATAATAAACTCAAATTATTTACGATGAGTTTTAATTAAATTTTAGATATATTTAAATTTAATTTATTGCCTAAAAAATATTTTTCATATTTTTTAATAGGCATGACTTGGCAAATTGCAGGCCAATGCTGGGGGGAAGGTTCGAGCAACTAGAGTGGGTTTCATTGAAGGAACTGCACCTACCTTAATTAATTCTTCTTAAGTTTTAGAATACGACAACTTATTTCTTATGTTTCACTCATTTCTTTTTCTGTCATTTATTATTCTTATTTATTTTAATATACTTTCTATTTATTTATAAAAAAATAATCAAACATAGAATTCCTTTATAAAAAAAAATACATCTCTAATTAATTTTAAATAATGTGTAATATTATGTAGATATTTTATATTTTAATTAATACAATATTTCATGGGCCAACTCATATCCTAGCACATCCACCCCTAAATACAAGGATGTCAGAAAATTGGAGGGAAAATCAGACAGTTTATTTTTTATTATTTTAATTTAAAATATGAACATATTTTTTTTTAAAAAAAAGGTATTAAATAATTTAAATAACTTTTATTTTTCGTTATTTATTATTTTCTATATATCGCTTGTCGTCTATAATTTTTCCCTGTAAAATCAGACTTTTGAACATCACATTCAACGATACATAAGACAAAAACCAAATAGGATGCTTCTGATTGTGCTTGTTTTCTTATATATTATTCTTCATATAACTTGAAACTGAAAGCGCTTCCTCATTCTGATCGGAAAAGGGTCACTTCGCTTTACTGTTTTAGCGACGAGAAGAGAGACTGAAAACAGATGTGTTACTGTTCAACAGAGACTACAAACATCAATCAAAGCTTTACTGTTTGATTCCTTTCCAGGTCGGAGCCAATGCGTTGCCGGAGACACCTCTCTTTAATAGTAAGTCTCTGGTTGACTGTTTCTCCGCCACAAATTCAACAAAATACGAATTGGGTTTTGCTTTTTTTTCTTTTTCTTTTTCTTTTGTTGAAATTTCGACTCGTTTTGCGATGCGTTGTATTGATTCTTAATTTTTCGTTTTGGGTATGACTGGCGTTTCTTCAAGCTATTCGGTTTATTTTTATTTTTTATTTTTTATTTTTTGGTCTTCAATGGGTTTAGAAGCATTTACGAGCTTTCTCTATATGGAATTGGACTGATTATCTTTGCTTCTTCGTAGTTTGATCTGTGATTCGTGAAGTGAATTTCTAGTTATGGGCGTGTACTCCCAAAAAACTCACGTTATTGATAAATGTGTTGCCTATTTTGGACTTTCCAATTTTACTTTTGCTATAATACGTTTTGGGTAATTTTCATCCAATATGCAAGCTTCATGCGATGAATTTAGTATATGATGATGCATGTTTAATCTCTGATTCCTTTTGGGCCTTCTGATGCATCGATGCAGTGGAGTTGCGGAAAAAGAAAAAACTCATATAGCTTTTATAATTTATGTTTTCTAGTTCTTCCCCCCTTTTGGTCCTGAATGGGTAATCACGGGTTACTGCTATATATATATATATATATATATATACACACATATGATTTTCTGGATTTGGTCAGGACATGCTAATCTTTCGTTTCTTATCATTGTAGATGGAGGATGAGGACGAACGCCTGTGATCTGCTTATCTCTTTGTTTTTGCTTGAGATTTTATTATAATTAAGGTACTAATTCTCAATATGGTGAAAGATAAGAAAGATATTAGGCCTGTTTTAGTGAAACTGGGGGTGGCTTTAGCTCTTTCTTTTGCTGGATTCTTGTATTCTCGCATAAAGTGCAGAAGGCCTATATTTTCTCAGCCTCCTTGCTCACCAAACTCTTCAGGTTTGCACATGGCTTTGGTTAATCGTCCTTTTCTGAATTTTTATCTAGGTTTTCATCTTCCTTTTTTTCCCACTTTGATTATATTATGTGTGTTTTCAGATCATGTTAGTGAAGTTGATGAAGGAGGAAGGGATGCAATGAAGAAAACACCCAGTTTGAGTTCAGTAGAACAAGATGTAAGTTCTTTTAAAAATATTGTTAGTAGTTGAATTTTTTTCCTCTAACTTTAAAGTGCTTTTATTTAAAACTTGTTTTGTTATATCTGCTTGTTTTCTGTTCTATGGTAAATTACAGGTCGTCTGTGGACTATATCTTTTTTCTTTTACTGTATGCCACAAATTTTCCCCTATTTGGGGCAATAACTGATTGCAATTTGTGACTTAAGAAACTAAATTATCTTTTCTGCTCACTTGTTAATTCTGTTGATTTTCACTATTGATTTGTACAAGAAGTTGTGAACATGGTGTTTCCTTTTTTTTTTGGGGGGGGGGGGGGTGATTGCTGTTTCTGCATTTTACTTGACACAAATACTATTCTTTTTTTGTCTGGCAGGAAGATACACAGATAGTCAAGGTTGCTGCTGATAATCCCATTTCTCCAAGCTGTAGACAAAGTGGGGAAAAAGATGAATACCTCTTGCCAGAATTTAATGATCTTGTGGAAGAATTTGACTTCACTGCCATTAGTACTGGGATGTCTTCGAAGGACCTAGAAACACCCAAGTCATATGTGGGAACAACAAGAGAATTTAAAAACGTGGAAAATGATGCTTATGAACAAGAGATTAGACATCTGAATAACATGGTTAGAATGCTCCAAGAAAGAGAAAAGAACCTTGAGATCCAGTTACTTGAGTTTTATGGCATTAAAGAGCAACAAACAGCCGTGATAGAGTTGCAGAACCGTCTGAAACTAAACAATATGGAAGCCAAGCTTTTCAATCTCAAGATTGAGTCCTTACAGACAGAAAACCAAAGACTTAAGGCCCAAGCTGCTGATCATGCGAAAATAATTTCTGAGCTTGATTCTGCAAAAGCAAAAATTAAATTCCTGAGGAAGATGCTAAGGTCTGAAGCGGAGCAGAGCAAGGAACAGATCTTAACCCTTAAGAAAAGAGTAACTAGGTTGCAAGAGCAAGAACTTGAGGGCGCTGCAACTGATTCAGAGATTCAATTAAAGTTGGAAAAGATGAAGGATTTGGAGGCTGAGGCAGAACAGTTAAGGGAGTCTAACTTTAGATTGCAGCTAGAAAATTCTGAATTGGGTTGTCAGTTGGAGTCCACCCAAATTCTTGCAAATTCTGTTCTTGAAGATCCTGAAGTAATTTGCTAATTCTTGTTTAATTCTTTTCTATTTCTTTATATTCATTATTCTGGGATTTATTCTCTTGGTGTTTATTTTTTATTTTTATTTTTATAGGCAGAAGAACTAAGAGAACTTAGCAACCGTCTAAGACAGGAAAATGGAGTCTTGGCAAAGGAAGTTGAGCGACTTCAAGCAGACCGATGTACTGATGTTGAAGAATTAGTCTATCTCCGATGGATAAATGCATGCTTGAGATATGAATTACGCAATTTTCAGCCTCCACATGGCAAAACAGTTGCAAGAGATCTTAGCAAGTCCCTCAGTCCTGAGTCTGAGCTGAAAGCGAAACAGCTAATACTTGAATATGCAAATACTGAAGGGATGGGGGAGAACGAGATCGACATTTTGGATTTTGAGTCTGACCAATGGTCATCCTCACACACTTCTTATATTGCAGACCCAGTGGACTTTAATGATTCTTCAGGTTCACCAAAAAACAACATAAGCAAAATCAAAATTTTCAGCAAGCTAAGGAGACTTATTCGGGGAAAAGACATTCAGCATCATGATCATCGGGCATCAGCAGGCAAAACTGGGAGAGAAGAAGATTCTGATTCTCCGGCTGGAAGTTCAAGTATTTCAACAATAACTGATGCTGCAGGTGATCAGCAATTCAACAGATATCAAAGTCTGACTGTAGATCTATCTAGGCACTTATCTAGACATTCTGAAGATATCCAAAGTCTGAAGATTGCAAAGAATATTGAACTTGGTAGGAGAAATAGTCACTCCGGATCCTTTTATAGGCATAGGAGATATTTGTCAGGTAGGATAACTGCTACTGATTTGTCACCAGAAGACCAAGACCCAAATTCCATTGAGAAATATGAATTGTTGAAGATGGCCGAAGTTCTGAAGGACTCTAGAAGAGGAAAGTTTCATAGAAAAGCAACTTCACTTGGTTCATTTGAGGCTTTTCAAACACAATAATAATCTCACTTCATTGCTTCTTCATGTATACTTTTGGTCAGTGTAAATACATCAGGTTCATACCATAGAAACTAATTGCCCAAAAAGGAAGCATCGTAAATGAATGATAAAATGTTTTACCAGCTTAATCAGCCTTAGCGTATGTTATACTATAGATTGAGATATTTGAATGAATAATGATCCCTTTGCACACACATTATTCAATTTGGATTAAGATTAGAAGTATGTCGATAACAATTTAAATATATTAAATTTATAATAACTTCATATATAAAAATATATTAATAGCTTACTATTAATTATTTATGCATTTTCGTGCGAGTGAGAATTTTACTTGCTGATGAAGTTACTGGTCTTCGTGGGTGTTGCAAGGACACATTTTCTCCCTACTTCCTAGCGAAGTTTACTCTTCAGTGACCCTTGCGGAAGGGTTTCATAATTCACTTTTATGATGTAAGCTACTTGATGAAATCCGACGGTGGTGAGACGGTAGCACATCGAGATTAATGGTCTCTCGTCCAAACGTCAGGTCGTTTCAGAAAACTCTTCTAGTCTCCTTACTCGCTTTACAAGTTCCTTTTTCCTCCATGGATCCCAATAGCAAACTGGGCGCTAAAAGCTTAAAACCATGCTGTGCTCTTACTATAAGAAAACTACATCGTTCGGTAACTTGTGGGGCCAACTGGGAACACTTTGCATCATCTGAAAGCGAGTATCTGAGTTTCTGCTACTTTAAGCGAGTAGCCGCTCACACCTGCAAAAAAAAAAAACACATGTGCACACAGAGAGCTCACCGTTATAACAAACAAAATTTCCCTCCTCTCTCTCTCTCTATCTCTCTCTCTTTCGTTTTTTTGGAAGCTCTCTCTGTCTCTTCAGAAGGCAAAAGCACTTCCCTCTCCTGCCTCCTCTCTCTGTTTTTGTGCTTTGAGACCAAGAAAATCAATGGCGGCGACACCGTTACTGAAGCCACCGGTGGACCTGCAATACAGTTTGTCGCTGTACGTGGGTGATTTGGACCCAGAAGTCACAGAAATGGACCTGAGAACTGCTTTTTGCTCCGTGTGTCCCATTTACACCCTTCGCCTCTGTCGCTGCGCTTACACCGGAAAGTCTCTTTGTTACGGCTACGTCAACTTTTACTCTCACAACCAAGGTATAATCCTTTATCTGTTGATACATTCTCTGTTTCTCGGACGCTTGATCGATTCTCTGTTTCTTTATCTACAAACCTTTAAACTCTCTTTATATATATATATACATACACATTTATGTGGATGAAAATCTGTGATTTTATGGGATTGGGGTTTGGTTCTTTACTAACGAGAATTTTGGTTTAATTTAACGTTTTCTTTGTTTCTTTTGTAAACAACCTTTTCTCATGGCTTTTCTTTCATCTTTTATTGTGTGTATCTTCAGTTCTTTTGTTTACTGTTGCAGCTTTGTCTATCTCTTACTCCCCTACAATCTATTTCTATTGGGAAATTCTCTCTATTTCTGTATATCTTTATGTACACATGTATTTTATTGCATGTAATTTTGGGTTTTTTCTTGTGCATGTTCAGAACTGTTTCCCAGAATTTTTCAATGTGTGCTTGTTTCTTTGATTCGTGGTTTTCTTTTTTCCCTTTTTCATTTTTCCCCTCCCGGTTGTGGGGTTTGGATACTTTTGATCTTCTTTTCAGTCTCTATTTTACCTTGAAACTTCACTCTATATGGAAAAATTTTACAGTGCAACTGTTTGATTACATCCATTGATAGTGTCTTTTGTTGAAAGCGGGCTTTTGTATTGTTCTCTTCTCTTACTCGATGTGTCCGTGAAATTATATGTTTATTCTTGGTTTGAAATTTCTTTCTCGACTGTTTCTTTTTCCCTCTCTCTGTACGCTGTCATCTTTTGCTTTTATAGTTGAACTTTGGGTAATTTATTATGTCTCTGTTCTCCCTTTGGCACTATCTTTTCTCTCTCTATGTCTCTCTCTGCAGGGTTTTGCATATGAATGTAATTTAAATTTCCAGTTTAACACTTTTTATTCTGCTGAAATTGCTTTTAGCTCCCAAAATCAACCTCTAAGCACATTTGAATTTATCTTGCTTAAAATTTCACCATTCTGCGTGTATTCACCTCTACTTTAGAGATCCTGGTTCGTACATTTGACAAGAGTATGATATCGGTTGCGTTGGCTCCCATATTGGTATAGTGTTGCACACTATAGGTTGTCTTCTTGTTCACGATGGGTTGTGTTTCTCCTCCTTATTCATGTCTGCCTTTTCTGTTTTGTGTGATTACTTTATTATGTTCAATAACCAAGTTTAAATGTATATTTTGATTGAGAATTGGTTCTGATGGCACTTTGCTTCTTGTTCCATATCCACCAGCATCTGAAGCTCTGCGTAAATTAAATCATATGTACTTGAAGGGAAAACCCATGAGGTTAATGTGGTGTCAGAGGGACCCTTACGCAAGAAAGAGTGGCACTGGCAATCTTTTTGTGAAGAATCTAGACTTTTCTATTGATAGTGCTCGTTTGGAGAGCATGTTCTGCAAGTTTGGGACTATACTTTCTTGCAAGGTGGTTGAAGAATATGGCAAGAGCAAGGGTTTTGGGTTTGTCCAGTTTGATTCAGAGAATTCTGCCTTGGCTGCTCGAACTGCTCTTCATGATACTATGCTTGAAGGAAAGAAACTGTGAGTCCCCTTTACTTGGTGTCAATAATCATTTTTCAAGTTCTCAAATGGATTGCAAATTTTCACAGCCTGACTTTGCTTGAATGACTGGGTTTACATCAGTGGCCTCTTGTTCACTGACAGAAACAAAATAAGATACAGGCAACTTATTAGAAGTGCATAATGTTTCTTCTGCTTTTCAGAACTACATGGTGCTTGATCTTTTCCTTTCTTGGTGGGAATCCAATACATAGAAGTGATGATCTTTAAAGTTGCTGAAATTTCTACAAAATTAAATTTGCCGTCAAATATGGCAAAACCTCTGTTTGGCATGGTTACTGGAATTTTTTATTGTTGTAAGATGAATATATGGCTAAAAGTTATTTTTTCCCTATCCCCTAATTAATTATTTCTTTATTCACTAATTAATTGCAATTCAATGTCACTTAAACGTGATGACTTACAGTAATTACTTCGTGATTGTTTTTGTTCTGTGCAATGGATCTAAGAAGACTTCTTATTGCTTGTATGTTTACGTTGCTGGCATTTTCTTTTCCAATTGTACATGTACTGATGCCAAATTATACTGCCATTGTGGTATAGCAGATTGTCTCTTCCGCATCATTGATTTTTAATGGCTATCTTTATCTTTTTATAACTATTGATCTTTAACAGATGGTTTATTTAGCTTTTGTCGATCATATATTGCATGTTCTTCTCAGGTATGTATCCAAATTTATCAAGAGAAGTGAGAGGGCAGCAACCACGCTCTATGAAGAATCAAACTTTACAAATCTTTATGTTAAAAATCTGTCTGATAATGTGACGGAGGATACCCTTCATAACATGTTTTCTGAATTCGGCAAGGTTTGTAATGTTGTCATCATGAAGGATCATGATGGGACTTCAAGAGGTTTTGGATTTGTCAATTTCCATTCACCACAAGGTGCTAAGAAAGCTGTTGATGCTTTAAATGGTTCTTTACTAGGTAAAGTTTGGAACTAATTCCTACCTGTTTTGCTAGCCCATCCATTGCAAAATTATGCAAGTCAATAAAAAAATAATATGATTTATGAATCAGGTTCTAGGACTTTATTTGTGGGAAGAGCCCAAAAGAAAGCTGAGAGAATAAAGATATTACAACATGCACACAAGGATACTTTTGACAACCATAGTGAGAAGTTGAAGTCAAATGTGTATGTGAAGAATCTTGATTTTCGCATTGATGACAACAAATTACGAAACATGTTCAGTACTTGTGGAAGGATAGTTTCAGCAAAGGTGATGAGGTATGATAATGGGGTGAGTAGAAGATTTGGATTTGTGTGTTTCTCAAGTCCTGAAGAAGCAAAGAAAGCTCTGCACACTTTCAATGGTAAGCTACTAAGTGGTCCATTCTTTTCATATTGCTTCTATTATCTGTTAACAATAAGTTTCCTTGTTACCTAATGTTGCAATTGTCTTAGGAATCATGTTTGAGGGGAAGCCCCTCTACGTGGCAATAGCTCAATGTAGAAAAGATCGACGCCTGGAACTGGAGAAGTATATTGCCACATGCCAACCTCAGTCTTTATATCCTTCTAGCAGCAATGTTATTGCACCTCCAATTGGCTCTCTTTATTACAATTTCTCTACTGTACATCCAGCAATCCCTTTCCTTCAGCATCCTTTCTCATACCAAAATTTTGGTGCAAATATGGGAGTCCAGTATCCTTTGGGAGCAGAGAATTACCAGCAACAGTTTTATGTAAGGATTCTCTTTTATGTAACTAACTTTTTATGAGTAGACATCTGTTTCTTTCAGTTATTCTTATGTACTTGTAAAATTACAGTTTCGATTGGGACAAATGCACCAAAGCACTCAGAACCTCTCAACCCAGGTCTGCCAACCACATGTAAGTCTAAGAAAAAGGTGATCGCCTCCATTACTGTGCATTCAATTTCTCTGTCTTGTTTTATTTTAACTTTTGAGAAGAAGACTCATCATAGTGCAAACAATTGTGATTATTAATTCATAGTGGGGTTTAAAAAATATAAATCTCAATTCATCTGCAATTCATTTCCTAATGTTGCTTCTTTCGTGATTTTGCATTACGCTGTTTAGTTTCATTTACTCATTGCTTCCCTGATTTCTGTTAACTTTTTTCTTTGTAGTCTGGAAGACATGCTATCTCAAATCTTCGTGATCGAGATCTGAACTATGGGTATGCTGGGATTCAAAGTTATGGCCCCACAAAAAGGTGGAACAAAAAAGGTGGAGCTGCAGGAAGTACTTCCAGAGGATCACAAGCTACCACCGGTTTTGCTGCAGCGGAATCTAATGATAAGTCCAAGAAAGACAATTATCAGCAACCCTTGGTTGAGAATATTGAGGTTTGTGGTACTAGAAGTTCTCTTTTCTGGAAACATAGGTTCAATCTATGAGGAAACTTCTACCTATCTAACTGTGTCCTCTGTGTATATGTGTGTGCATGTGCATATGATATATTACCTTCCATAATTGACTCTCTCCTCGTGTATGCAACCTAAGTGTGCAGGGAAGATGAATGAAATGATGGTGAATGCTTTTCAAGTTGGCAGGGCAGCTCAAGTGCTGAAGGAGGCTAATACTTTGAAGAGTGGAGATATTGGTGGAATGTGCCCCAAGTCTCCCAAGTCTGCTTGCTGTCTGAGGTTCTAGAGTTGGTGACATTGCCAGTTTTTAACATTCTCAACACTACTTCAGAGTGTTTGTTAGGTGTTGGTGCCTTTTGTAATAACCTACAATTTCAATATGTTTACTAATTTCCTTTTTTTTTTTGTCTCTAAAGAAATGTTCTCTGCGTACTTTGTAAATCTTTACTAGGAAAGACCAACATCAGTTTTGTCATATAGAATATGGGATTTTATGTTTTTATGACCATATCTTTTTTTCGTCCCACTTCTAACTTATGTTTGGCTGCGGTGCGGAAAAATAACACTTGAGAAAATTTGAAGTGTGCCTGTTTTCTTGGAGCTGAATTTCGTGTGTGTATAAAAGCTAAATTCTAAAATAGATTATAGAGAGATTAATAAGTGGTAGGTTTAGATTTATATAGTTGTGTTAATTGCCATTTTTAAGAGAATATTTGGCACAATAAAATAAAAATTTTAACATATATATTTTATTTTATTTTTATTTTTAGTAATAAATAAACTGAAAAAGAAAATTATAATCAACATTATTAATTAATTGATACATGTTTTTCATATTTTATGTGAGGGATTATAAGTGCACAATTAACCCTTAATAATTATGTTACATGGCGTAAATTTATAATTTTTTATATACTTTTATTTTTTTTCTATATAACATAATAATTAATATATTATTTTTGATTTCTTATCTTTTTATTAAAAAATATTACAACTTATTATATTATTGATCGTTATTAATCTTTTTCATTTCTTATTATTTTATATTATTGATATTGTAATAAATATTTTATTATTAAAAATTTATTATATTTTTATTTTAAAAATAAATATAACATTAAAAATATATTCATAAAAATTAAATAACTACCATATAAAAATATATTTAGATAATAAAAATAAATTACCATCAAAATATATATATATAAAAATTCATAACAAAATATTATGTAAAAAAAAAATTACTATCTTACAATGGTTTTTTTTTTTAAATGAGAATTTGAGGATCGAAGAAGTAGATACATTTTAAATTTACTCAAATATGCACTTACTAAAACATTGAGGCCGTGAATATTATCTTACAATAGTATTAATTTATTAATTTAATAATTTTTTAAAATCATATTTAATATAATTTAATTAACAAATGTTGTATATTTTTATTCCTCCAATATAAATAATTATACAAAATAAATATATATAATTAATTAAAATTATTATAAAAAATATTAATTATGATAAAATATAAAACGATTAAAGAATTAATACAACTAATTGCATAAAATATTATTAAATTAAATTTTTATTCAATTAAAATAATTTATATAAAAAATAAATAAACAATAATTAAAATATAATAAAATAATAAAATAATATTTATAATATATGTTATAAATTTTGAACAATCAAATTATTAAACTTAAATTACTATAATTTAGTATATTAATGATTGTGATAATTTTAATCTTCTCAATTTTTATAAAAATATAATATTTATATGTCCATTTTATATAAAATCCATTGTCATAATCTCCTTTCTTTTTAATTAGCTCGTATTTTAAAATTTTTAGAATATATAATTGCATAATTCTTACCAGCTAATTTAATCCTATCTCCTTTCTTTTCAATTGGCTTGTGTTTTAAAATTTTTGGGATGTATAATTGTATAATTTTTACCGGTTAACTTAACTCTCGTAGAAATTGAATGAGAGTCAAATATTAAGTTTTTTTTATTCTATTAATTCTCCTCCTCCACTCACTACAGCCACCATTATATTAACTTTATTTTTTAAAAAATATAATTCTTTAATTAAATTTGTTATTATAATAATAATATATAATAGTAAGTACTAAAATTTTTAATTTTCTTTAATATTATTAAATTTATTGATGTATAATTTTATATTTGATTAATATTTAATATCTTTAAATTTTTTATTTTAAAATTAAAAGTCATACATATTAGTTGAATTTTTAATTTTCTTCTACAAATATATTAATTGTTTTATTTTATAGCAATGAATTACATACTTAATTTTTTATTCTTATTTTGAATCCCATGAAATAAAGTAAATATTATGATTTATTATTTATCAATCAATAATTTTAAATTCTAATTCTAGATATAAAAGATAAAATATTTTACTCGTCAGATAAACAGGTGAATTCATATAAAAAAATTTTATAAAATAAATTTATATTATTTTATATAATAATAATATAAAATATTTTAATATGCACAAACGTCTAGTTGCAAATAAAATTATGGCAGTTATATTGCAAATTGATTTTGTTTCCAATGAATAGACAAAATGAATGATAATCTTTGTTATCCAAGAATATAATCAAGAGGACAGAAATTTACGGTTGAACTTCTCATAATAGGAAATAAGTTTCGTAATCTACATGGAATTCAGGACAAAGACTTTTGCAACATCTTTTGATTAAGACAATAGTAGAAATGCAATAGCAGGCTACAGGAAGTTTTGTATATCAGGCGTTAAAGGAGAGATGCACCCTGAACAATGAGTGCATCCGCAAGAACCTGATTAGCTGCCTGAGATGGATGGACACTGTCCCAGAACACATATTGAGTAGCATTGGGGCAAGTGCCTAGAGACTTTGGATTGCACAGCAATATCGTCGTCTCTACAGTCCCTGTCCCACAGCAACCTCTTCTTGCTTCCACGAAACCTACCATACATTATAAAGAAGAATTAGAAGATTGTTACCCTAATCCAACCCTTAATACCCAAAACGCAAGTTGCCTAAAATTTGTTACCATTAGCTGAAGGAGATTTAACAAGGTCATAGAGCGGCTTGAATATGTCGAAGACGACCATTTTTAGACCAGGAAGTTGCTTTTTGAGAGTTTTAGCAGCTGAATTTATCTTCCTGTTAAATTGCTGGGCATCAGTGTTGATCCTCGACACACACCCGCTCTGATGAAATCCAAATAAAGTGCGAGCCGCAGGAAGACAACCCAATGGTGGGAGTGAAGTCACACCAATTCTCCTAGCACCTGAACCATACAAGTTCTTTTTTCCCAAACACAGAGCACTTCTCATTACTAAATTTCACTTTGCTTGTAGCAGAAAATTTTGGAAATTATGGTGGTAATCAGCAGATACCTTAACAAAGCTTGTAAATACAGTGACTAGTGATGAGCCATACTGCTCAGGAGTATAGACTTTGTTTAGCAAAGGATTGACATAATAGTTTTGGAGGAAGTCACTGCTTCCTGCACTTAATAAGTAGAGAGCATCCTTGATGATTGATTCTGATTTGTTACTTCCAGCCACCTTCGCTAGCTTGCTCTTGTATTCCATGAAGTACTGAAACTGTTGACTCAATGGAATTGCATGCTGCAAAACCATTGTTTTTAAATGTCATTGAAAAGTTCAATTATTTGCCAATATAATATTATATATATATATATATATAAAAGAATACTTTACATTTAATCTGGCAGCTTTTTCATCGTAACCAGATGCAGCTGATGCGAAGTTAGCCCCTATTAGAAGGTTTTTTCCTGATGCATCGGGGCTAAGATATGCAGGTGGATAAGTCTTGAACCCAAGAGTTTCAGCTGCAACAAAGAAATCATTAATGCATTTGATTCAGAATTAAATTTTACAAGCAGAATCATAATATAGGACTAATCCTTGATGATTGATCTGTAGTTACCTGTTATGTCGGTGGCTAACTTGCCATTGCAGAACCTCCCTGTGGGCTTATGATTGATAAAGTCCCTCCCATAAGGAGGATAATCGGCCTTGAAAATTGTAGGAAGATAGTCATTGTTCCCGACATCCACAGCTGAGTCTCCAAATGTAATGATGGCAGGAACAAGAGTATCTTGTGCAAATCCACCATTCAGAAATGCAAATCCCAAGCTTAGAAGCCCAAAAAACATGGCTGCTCCTCTAGAGAAGATGTCCATTTTGCTGTAGCTGAAGTGGTTTGTGGGTGAGAGGGTTTTGATTCCTGACTTGGCCATTTATAGAGGAACTTGAAAAAAGTCACAAGGCTAGAGTAGGTGTTTGATGAAGGAGGATGGAAGTTGAGAATGGCTCATAAATGTGAGTTGTTAAAGTGGAGATGTTAGCATTCATAGCATACATCATGCCGCTTCCAACTTATGCTAAGATGTTTCCTTTGTTTCTATCTTAAGATCTTCCCTTTTTCTCCCAAAATTTTGTTTCCTTTCCATCTGTATTACATAGACTCAAGACATGTGTTAGATGCAAGTAAATGCCATTATTTCAAGGACTAGTGATTTAACTTGAAAATTATATGTGAGAAAAAAGTAATTATAAAGAAATGATTGAAGAGAGATAAATATATAATTTAAAGAGTAAAAGTAGGGAAATAAAAAAGTGTGATAGATAAGAATGAAGAGATAAAAAGGTGAAGGTATAGTTGGAGGAAGGTGTGCAGAATAGGTGGAAGGTGCGGGAGGTGCATGTGCACCTCTTAATTGGGTCCTTCCATTTTTAGCCAACTAGCTACTCACGTTCGGGTTGCATACCACACGCCTTTTCTATGAATATTTCGTTGCTTTTTCACTTCTCATATATATATATAATATTATAATTAATTTAATTATTATTTATAATATTTTTTATTTATAATGTCATGTCTTTTATATATATATAATAAAACTCAATTGCCATTAACAATATATAAATAGTCTCAATTTTATTTTTGTGAATGTTCATTTTTTTTCTTTATCTTTCTCTTCAAAATATACTCTCTCTTCCTGACTTTTTAATCTTTTCAATATTATTAACAATATTATTATTTTTTTTTATAGTTTGTGAAATTGCATCTATATTATTCTAAACGATTTTATTTTACTGCTCCACTTGTAGGTTTCCTTGTCTTTTCAATTTTTGCAATCATTGAATTCCTATTTGCATGTCACGGTGCTTATCAACATACTCCCACCCTCACAAAATAACATGGTCTCCTTCTTAAATATTACGATGTCGTATTGTGCTATTATTTCTCTCAAAATAAAAGACTTAAAAAGGAAGGTTTCATTAAGGTAAGATCCAAAAGGGCAGACAATTAAAGTTAGGCTGAAAGAGTATACCACTAAGGTAAGGTTGGAATAATAAGATCCGAAAGGGCAATTCTACTAAGGTTAGGTCGGAAGGGCAAACCACTAAAGTTAGATCAGAAGGGTAAAACCGGAAGGGCAGACCACTAAAATCATATCGGAAGGATAGACCACAAAGTTAGACTTTTCAAAAGGAAAACCAATAAGATTATAACCCTTTCAAAAGGAAGATCACTGAGGTCAGACCTTTCAAAAGGAAGACCACCAGATCCAACATTTCAAAAGAGCGGACCACTAAGTTTCGACCTTCTAAAAGAGCAAACCACCAATGTCTTTAAAGGAAGAATACTAAGATGAGACATTCTAAAGAAAGAACACTAAAATGAAACCTTCTAAAAACCTTTTAAAAGGAAGATTTCAAAGAGAAATGTCTCACTAATGTCTCACTAAAATAAAACTTGAAAGGGCAGACTACTAATGTCATGCTGAAAGGCAGACCACCAAAATCAGGTCAGAAGGGCAAGACCTGGAAGGGCAGATTACTAAAGTCAAGTCAGAAGGGCAAGATCCAAAATGGTAGACCATTAAGGTTAGGTTAGAAAGGCAGGACCCAAAAGGGTAGACTACTTAGATCAGGTCGGAAGGACAAGATCTAAAAGGTAGATCACTAAAGTCGGGCCGAAAGGGCAAATCACTAAAATTAAGTCAGAAAGATAAGATCGAAAAAATAGACCACTAAGGCGGACATTTTAAAAGGAAAACCAGTAAGGTCAAACCCTTTTAAAAGGAAGATCACCAAATTTAGATCTTTCAAAAGGAAGACTATTGAGATCCAATCTTTCAAAAGAGCATACCAATAAGATCAGACTTTTTAAAAGAGTAAACCACTAAAGTCAGACCTTCTAAAAGAGCAGACTAGTAAAGTCATATATTTTAAAAGAAAGACCATCAAAATTAAATTTTTTAAAAAGAAAACCACTAAAGAGCGGACCACTAAGATTAGACCGAAAGAACAGACCATTAAACTATGTCCTTTTAAGTGCGTCTCGAGCTAGAGGTTTGATCGATGCAATGCACCTTCCATTTCAATATTGCACTCGTCGTACCCAAGATGCGACTGTTCATTTCAACACATCTCATTACAGCCTCTCATTATCATGGCGGCTGGAGCTGTTTTGGTGTAATGCATTTTCCTGTCAAAGTCTTCATTTTTGTTTTTATGATAAACCCACCTTTATTAAATTACTGGTTTTGTGGCTGACGTTTCTTTAATATAATGATTTAATACAATTCAAAATATTATTGTATTAGAATTATTTAAATTTGATATGTAAAAAAGTTAATTAGAAGTATTAGAGATTGAATTTAAATTTGATTTAATAAAAGTTATTTAAATTTAAATTTAATTAAAGAGTGAGTCAATGATTAAGACAACAATTGAATTAAATGTTGCTGAAAAAGTCATATAATTAAAAGCCTGAATTTTCAGTTAAGGAGGGCTATCCATGAAAGCAACTTATTACATCTTTACATTGTGTGGGGTAATTAAGAGAGAGCCCTTTAGGAGTATCAGAGATTGAGAATGCTGCCATTTTCAATTGATTTTAATTAGTAGTTGCTTGTGGCTGCCTCACTCAACTACACTCACCCTTTTTTTTAGACAAAGTTTTTTGAGGTAATAAAAAATTTATAAAATTTTTAAATTTCGAATATGTGTTTAAAAAATCCATAGAAGTTTTTAACTTTCTAAAACATCCAATATTTGATGGGTCGAAAAATTTTCTTCTGAAAACTTTTAAATATTTCTAAAAAAATTTTTTTCTTTTAAATAATAAAAAAATATTGAAACCCAGAGTATTGTATTGCATCTGATTGTTCTTGATTATTTTTTACTCCTAATTTTCACATCTAAATCACATAATAAAAATACAAAATAATAATTTTATAATGATTTTTTTATGAAAAAATGAATAATATAAGAAGCATATATTATGCAGAGCTGTAAAGTGGTTCAGCCTAAAATTATTTATGTAAACAATATGTAGTGGACAAGATCAGCTGTTGCTTTCTGAGATTGTGCAAAAGGGAAAGTCGGATATTGAAAATGAGAGAAAACGTCGACAGCAGGGTTCGAACCTGCGCGGGCGAAGCCCAACAGATTTCAAGTCTGTCTCCTTAACCACTCGGACATATCGACGCTTTTGTTGTTTCACCATATTTTGGTTACAATTAAACGCTGAAAAAGCATAGTTATATTGCAATTTCAAATTGCATCTTTTGGTTTCTTCTGTTTAAATAAATTATTTATAAGACCATAGTACTGATAAGAATTTTACATCATTGAGCACTACCCATCATCTTCTTGTTTGTCTTACCACTATTAATAATCAGAAATTCATGTATGTATAAAACTAGAGATATGACTTAAATTACACACTTGTGGAAACCCTGCTTCGCTTCTACCTTGCTTCAGGACCCATTTCCGTTTCAAGATCCACAGTTACCATTTCAAACGAATTTCTTATTTGCCCTTCCACTTTGCAACTCTGTTCTCGACCAATTTCTGTTACCAAACACTCCTTCAATTCTGCAACTACATGGTTCATAGTTGGCCTTTGAATGGAAATTGATGGCACACATGACATTGCTATCTCCACGAATTTCCATACAGAATTGGTATCAAAATTTCCATCTAGTCTTGGATCAACCACATTTCTTATATCCCCTCTTTCGATATATGGGCTTACCCAATTAACAATATGAATGTTCTGATCATGGTTTTTGATTACTGCAGATTGGCCTGTGATCAGCTCTAGAAGAACTATTCCAAAGCTGTAAACATCGCTTCTCTCAGTTAGCCTGCCGGATGAGTAATATCTACAGAAACCAGCAAAAGAAAGTAGAATCAATTCCTTCACCTTCGGTAAGAATTGAAGTTATAGGCATATGCAGACTTGAGACTTACTCTGGATCAAGGTAACCAACGGTGCCAACAACTCCGGTTGACAAATGACTCTTACTGTCAGATGGGAAAATTTTTGAGAACCCAAAATCAGCTATCTTGGCCTGTAAATTATCGTTCAACAAAATGTTGGCGCTTTTCACATCTCTGTGAACTATGGGTGGCTTGCATCCATTGTGCAAGTACTCTAGCCCTGCACAATCGTTTTGTTATTAGATTAACCAACATGAACAGATGTGGTTATGAGAAGTTTGATTCTTTTTAGTTTCTTGACCTTGTGCTGCCTCCAATGCAATCTGCACCCTCTCTTTCCAACTCAGGACCTGCACTGCTTTATCTGCAGGCATAATATGAATTAGTATAAAAAACTCTGTTGTTTCTTTTTATTTGCTTAGAGATCGAAGGCTGATTTGGGTAAATATGCAGGAATTTGGAAATGGGTTGAAGAGATATGGTACCCAATAGATAATTTTCTAAATTTCCACAGGCCATGTATTCATAGACAATCCCTGTGTTTCTGCTTTCATTACAATAACCAATGAATGAAGCTAAGTTCCTGTGATGAACTCTCATCAAGAGGTGAGCCTGTGAAAAATTTTATTCAAGCAGAAACAATATTATATGGCAATCACACATAATAACACCTGAAATTGAGTTGGGATATGATTATCAGACCTCAGTTCGAAATTGAGCTGAGCCATGATCTGATGTTGGAGAAAGCATTTTGACAGCAACTTGGGTATCATCACTTAAGTAGCCATGGTAGACTGTTCCAAATCCCCCCTTCCCAATAACAGTGCTAAAGTTGTTGGTAATTCTTACAATCTCAGCATATGTGAATTGTCTGTTGTCTGACTTCAATGACGACCCTTCTTCTTTGTGGCGATCTATGAACTTCCGTGCAACTTCATAAAACATTGCAATTCTTTATTAGCATAGCTATTAATAGTTAAGCTACCATGGAAATATGTTTTCTTTTATTTTTTCAAATTCAATAATCATTGAGCTAAATACAGGTACCATTTTTTCTTTTGTAAATACACAGGATCACCAGTGCCATTGCCATGAGGATGACTACCAATGGAACAATGGTTGCAACTATTGGAACCCAAGCACGCTTCCTCTCTTCTTTACATGGAGACAACAGACAGAGCTCTGGATTCCCATCCAATCTACCATTAGGGAAATGATTAAGTCAAAGAAATAGAAAAGGAACTTTAGTTTAAGCACAGAAATTCCAAGGAGAAAGAGGAGTTAATTAATTCATGAACCTCAATGACAATAACCCATTATTGGATCTTTCAACGAGAGCAAAAGGAACCGAACCAGAAAGTTTGTTTCCTGCTAAATTCCTGCAGTTTTAGTTAAATGGTATCATGTCCCTTCTAATGGTTGCAGAATTGTAGGACAAAGGAAGAATAACATACAAAGTCCTCAAATTTGGCAGTTCTGACAGAAATTCAGGTACTCGTCCTGTTAAGCTGTTCTCTGATAAATCCCTGAAAAATTAAATGCAGAAAGCAAGAATATTTTCACATAACTAACGTTAAGTTGAATACACATTATTCAGCATTGAAAATAATTTTCCACTTACAGGTGCTGCAGTAATTTAAGATTGGACAATGTTCTATCAATCTCTCCTGTTAATCCACTGGATGACAAATTCCTGAATAGAATTAATTATTGTTAAGTAGATTATTTTTTTTCATGGACATAAAAACGAGTAGTTAACCTTTCTGTTACTTCATTTCATATTTTGTCCCAGACCAAGAACTCACAAGGAAATAATTCTTGGGGGATCATAACCATTATCATTGCAATACAAGCCATCCCAAGATGGAAGAGGTATGCATGGATCTCCTCGCCAGACTTTGTTCACGTTATAGATTGACTTGATGTCTTCAATTGCATTAACTAGATGATCAATACAAGTGAGTCAAGCTTCAGCAAAACAAATGTAGGATATCTGAAATTATATGATGAAATATACCGTCTTCTTTGTCGGTTGGTTGCTGCCAGAAATCTTTCACTAAATATATTTCCAGTGCATTCAAAATGGGAGGAAGGGTAGAATTTGGCAACTTGTGGAGACTGAAGCTAAGCTTGGCTCCTCTTACCGACTCAATAGGTATAGTTGTAGAGTGCAAGTACTTGAGAACAACTCCTTCTTCTAACAGGACGCCATTTAATTCAATGTTAAATTCTCTAGATTGGTTTTTTTGGACAGTTTCAATCTCAGCAAAGTGCATGTAAATGAACAATTTTTCATTGGGATCGCCAATATCGAATCCAAAGTTGAGTGGTTTATCTGCATTTATGGGCTGGACAGCAGTTTGCATCACCTTTGATGGTAGATTGAAGTCAGTGCTAACCAGTGAATCAACTGCAGAGGGAGTATGTATTGCAGCAGATTGAGGACAGTTGTAAGGAAACCATACGCGATCATAAACATCATCATGGTACCTAAGTCAGGCATCCAAGAATCATATGTTATGTTAGAATAACTAAATGTTGTTAATCATTTAACGTGTATGGTCAACCTGCACTTGACAGTGAAAATGAGCATTCAGTTAGTGCAGTTTATTCTGCACATTGTGAAGAATAGGTGAACTAACCTTACTATCTCATTGGTGATGGAGCCGAAATCAAGGCGTTGGTATAGAACTAGTGATGCAGATTCTGCTTTGTAGGTGGAATTATGGAAATGCCTCAACTCTAAAGCTGATATGAAAGGGGTTCCTGAACCAGTGTTCAGGAGACAGACATATACGTCATCCATTGTAGGGACATGAATGATCTCCTTGTTTACTACATGTGATGAATTGTCAAACTTCACTTTATCCCACAAATTAACTCCAAGATATAAACTGAACTCTGGCAACTTGCCCAGATTATCATAATTTCCATACATGAAGGAGGCTCTGATCAAGTAGATACTAGCTTTGCCTTCTGGTGGTTTCAGGGTATAGCAGTTTCTGTTTCCTTGAGGAAAACTTCTGACAGTCATTAAAGACGTTGGAGGATTATCAGAACTGAAGTTGGCAGATATGTTCTTATTCACTCCTGTGTCGATGAATCCCCCATCCGAAATGTATGGGATGCCAGTACTGGCATCGGTGTAGCTGAAATCTTCTGGTATTCCACAATCCATGTTTATGGAACCTGTGATCATTCCCATAATAAGCACAGTTAGATTTTTTTTCATTTTGGCTAGGACTAAGGTTTTGAAACCTCAAATATCACTAACGACTGCAGTACCAACGAGCTAAATTATAATCTTTCAGAGTTTTGTGTAATTGACAACTAAACATTAGTGCAGCAATCTTAAGAAGATGTATCAAGACTACAAAACCTGCTCTTTTTTTTTTTGTCAGATCACAAAGAAAATGAATCAAACCAGTATTAGTTTTTAAGTGTTTTTCAGACAAAGCTCTGAAACAGAACAAAAACAGGGGCAGCAAAGTGAAAGAATCAAATGCTTTGTCTCTATTTGAATGAGAACAGGGCCTTACCAGCTACATCGTCCAGTTTCCTTCTAGAACGCTTTTGAGTGTAGTGAGTCTCATAATTGCCATATCTAGTAAACCGCCAAGCAAAAACATTTGATCCTTTTGTCTGAAAGCAATTAGCTAAAAGTTGCAGCAAGATGAGGCAGATAATGGAACCCCAAGCCCATATGCCTCTGCCTTTCTCAACCATTTCTTTCTTCAGGGAAGAAACAAATTCAGTAAGCAGATAGATTTGCTATTACAAAGAAAAATTAATATGGAAGAAGGCAGAACAGTTAGTGTAAGAGAAAGAATGCAATGGAGGTATGTTGTTCTCATCCATTAAAGCAACACCAACTTGTAGTTGTACAACTTAATACCTAGTCCTCCCTGGACCTATCATACTGAGTCTACAACTTGCGTATGGCTACAAGAGAGGCAATGTTCAAAGCATTGAATTTTATACCACTTGAAAATCAATCATAATTACTGAGACATTAGACTATGTGAGCAGTTTTAATTAATAACGTAAAGTTTTAAGAATTTTTCTTATTATTTAACCAATTAATTGAATATAAAATTTAATTACGTTTAAAATTGAATTTGAATTTGGGAAAATATCTTGATGCCCTTAGATCAATTTATGATGTAAAGTGTGGAGCATCACAGCATTAATGTAGCTAACGACTCTTTTTACTTCAATTTTGTTTTCGGTTCTCTGATAATTCTTAACGTCAATGCTCAAAATAAAATTAAATAGAATTATAATAATTAATTTATATATTATAATAGTATAAAATAATAAAAAATATAGATAAAAATTATGAAATGGAGAAATTATTACTTTTTGATGATTTTAAATCATAAGAAAATTCATTAAAGTAATAGTAAATTAGTTTGTTATTGAATAGGTTAATATATCTATGGGCATATAATAATTTTTTTTTTTTACTAAAAATTAAGCTGCGTATTAAAGTAGGGAAACTTTTATTTTTGAGCTTTGTCATGGAAAACACAACCATCAAATTGTAACTCAATCGATTTAATTTAAGATTAAAAGTAAGAATATAAACTACACTCCCTCCTCAATTCCATAATTTTTATTTATTTTATTTTTTATATATATTAAAAAAATTATTAACTTTTTAAATTTATTTATTTTAAAATATTAAATTTTATTAAACATTAAAAAATATTTAAAAACATGATAAAAATTTACATATTAAATATTTTAATTTTTAATTATTTAAATGTACAAATTAACTTATATATTTAGATACATATAAATTTTTTTAATATTTTTTTTTCATTAAGTTGAACTAGGTTGGTCCAACGTGACCTTGGGAGATAAAAGTGCTTCCACGTTTTTTTCTTTTTATTTTTGTCAAAAATAAATAATTTCATTAAATTCAAAAGAGCAGTACAAGCCTAAATAGAGAAATGAACAGTTACAAGTCCAATAATAAACGGGTTCTAAACTAATAAGTCTCTAAAGTCCACATGAGCAAAATCCAAACCAACAAAATTCAAACAAACAAAATTCTAGAGATCCGAATAACAATGTGACCCGAAATTAGATCCGGTTAAAGCTTTAAAAAATGAGTATTTGATTGATTTTATTTAAAATTAAATTAAATTAAAATAATTAAAAATTAAAATTTTAATATTTATAAAAATTAAAAATTAAATTCGGCTAATAGCTCAAAGCAGCACCGACCCATGTTCCGAAAAACCGGCCCACGTTAGATGATTGACGTTTTTTTTTTCTCAGGTATTACACTCATCTCTCCTTATGCATTAAAAGTTTTATTTGACATTAAGGTTGCAAGACCAGAAAAAGATTTTGTATTGGTGCATAACAAAATTATAAAAATTAATTTATTTGAATTAATTTGATAATTTTATTTAATTTTTTATTTATTTTAATTTAATTTAATTTAATTTTTAATTTTAAAAATTTTAATTATTTTAATTTTATTTAATTTTAATTAAAAAATTAAATTAAATCAATTAGTGATAATAATATATTATTTTTAATAATATAGTGAAATTAGATCGTATTAAAATAAAATATTATAATTAAATTTTAAAATAATAAAAAAATATATAAAATTAAAAAATTTATTAAAAATTTAAATTGATTAAATTGAACCGAATCAAATTGATTCGATTCAATTTAATTTTTCACTAAAAATAGATTTAATTTAATTTACATAAATATTAAAATTTTAATTTTTAATTCATTCGATTTGATTTAAAATTAAATCGAACCGACTAAATATTCACTTCTAATTTTATATATTATTTAAAATATTATTGAATAATAATTGTATTATTTTATAATTTTTATAACTAAATATGTTAAATTAATTTTAATATTTTTAAATAATCTATTTAGAAAAAAAAATTAATAGTAATTCCAACAATGATGGCAAATAAATAAAAAATATATATTTTAATACAGTAAAAATTGTTTTTGAAATATTCTCGATAATAAGCAACAGAAATGGTACATATCCAATAAGTAACTAGACGACGATAATTATGGGCAATTTAATTGTTTTTTTTTTTAAAGAAAATTTCAAAAGAATAAGGAAGTTTATAGTTGGAGTTATTAATTAATTAATTTAGAATTTTTTTTATTAAATAAAAATTAAAGAAATAAAATTTAAAATTTCATGCATTTATGTATTTGAGTGTGAAATTACATTCGAAGTTTTTTAATTTTTATAATGAAAATGAAATTACTACTTTCATTAATTTTATTAAACAAAATATATAAATTAGGCTATTAAAATTCGACAAAAATAAGCAGCTAAATAAATAAGCCAAAAATGGTCCCTCCCCGCATTCACGCTAAATTCTTAAAAAAATGTGAAATTGCAAATAATTAAGTAAATAAAACATTATAATATATACATAATTTTTTTTATTCCATGAAAGCTCAAACTACGAACAATAATTCATGTCTACACTTTGTTTTCATATTAAATAAATAATATAATATTGTTTCTTTTTTTTTTTTTTAAATGGAAAACGTCTAATTAAAATAAAGCCTATTTTAGTGTGCCTATGACAATCATGGACTATTTTAATAGCTTGATTATAGCTTCTTAATAAATATATAAATAGTTTAATTACAACTGTGAAGTGCACTCTAAGCATTTTCTTGCACATTCTCAGATTTTCTTACCCAAACAGAAAGAAAAACAACATGGGTTCTGAAGGATCCATTAACCTCCCAATGATTGATTTCTCTCGCTCAGAATTAAGGCCAGGCTCCAGCACCTGGGACTCGGTGAAATCCCAAGTAGCAAAAGCTGCTGAGGAGTATGGTTGCTTCCAGGCTCTGTTCAACAGAATTCCTCATGAGCAACGAAAAGGAATGAATGGAGCAATGGAAGAGCTGTTGCAATTGCCTTTAGAAACGAAACAGCGCAATGTTTCTGAAAAACCTTTTCATGGTTATCTTGGATCATCTTCAGCGAAGCCATCAATCTATGAAGGCCTGTGCATAATTGAACCTGGAATCTATGACAACGTCGAGAGTTTCACCAATGTCTTGTGGCCTGAAGGAAACATAAAAATAAGGTCTGTGAGTTTCTCTTTTCTTCCTTTCTGTCGGCCTGTTTACTTGCAAAATCTTTATAGTACGTACTCCTCCATTTCTTTCTTCTTGGCAGCAAAACTCTGCATTTGTTCTCTCAACCTGTGGTGGAATTAGATCAAACAGTGAGAAGGATGATTGTGGAGAGCCTGAATGTTGAGAAATACTTGGATGAGCACATGAACTCGACTTACAATCTTCTCAGGGTGGCCAAATATGAGGCACCCCAAACTACAGAGAAAAAGACAGGGCTCATGGCTCACACAGACAAGAACATAATAAGCATAATCTGCCAAAACGAGGTTGATGGGTTAGAGATACAAACCAGAGATGGAGACTGGATCCCTGTGAAGTTTTCACCAGATTCATTTTTCATCATAATCGGGGAATCTTTCCAGGCAAGTACCTTTCATTTTTCAAGAATCCTTGGTTCTGCATATGAGTTAGTGAGAGATTGAAACAGAGGCATGATCTAAATGTTGCAGGCGTGGACGAATGGTCGACTGTATAGCCCATACCATCGAGTTATGATGAGTGGAAGCAAGACAAGGTACTCTGCTACGTTCTTTTCGACCCCAAAGGAAGGCTACATAATAAAAGCTTTAGAAGAGCTAGTGGACGAAGAGCACCCCTTGCTGTATAAGCCATTTGATTACAGTGAATATCTTAAACGCCGTTTTGCAGATCATGGGAAGATCAAAACTGTTCCTGCTCTGAAAAATTATTTTGGGGTCTAATATATTTTCGCCATGTTAATTCTGATTCAAGGGTGAAGTAATGTCTATAATTATTGCATCTTCAATTTTATATTATCAGTCATCATTAATAAAAATTTATACCCAGTTGTGAATTTCCTTTTTTCAATATTTAAAAAAATTTATTAGTTTCCATTTTTTAGCATTTTAAGTCTTTGAATTCCTTTGGTGGGGAGCTTTAACGATGATTTCTAAAGAGCTAATGCAAGAAGAGGCGACAGAATACCCAATATGTTCAGATTTACTTCATCTATTAACCAAATCTAAAAAAAATTTAATAATTACATTTAAATTTAACTTAATTTAGATTGATTTATTTAAAATTTTATATTGAATTAGTCCAGTAGAGATGAGCTAATTTTATTTAAGTCCTTAAAAATTTAGATCTTTTATAAGTGATTAAAATATTTTGTAAAAAGTTTCTAAATAATCATAAGAGTTTAATAAATTAGCCCATCACTAAATAAAAGTAGGAAAATCAGCGATATACTGATAGATAGATGGACTAAAAAATCAAACTGTTTTGAAAAATTATAAAAGAAAAATAAATATTTAATAATCTCATATTAAAAATAACACACGAGCAAAGAAAAAAAATACTAAATATCAATGAAGCAAATTGGCAAATACAAGTAAAGTCGCATAAAAATATGTAACTTATAAATTATATGAGCCTATATAATTTAATTAGGTTGAAGTAAATAAATTATTTTTTTTAAAAAAAAAAATTCTTGACTTCTCGAAAGAAAACAAAAAAAATACCAACCAAATAAAAATAAATTTTAAATTCCTTAATTGAGTTACCACCAACCAAACAAGACCCAAAATCTTCCGCTTTGCTTTAATATCATATAGTTCTAGTTATTAAAATTCAAACAATCTTTTATTGAATCACAATTTTACAACAGAGAGATAATTAACAGTCACCAATCTTCCAACAATATCTTACATGTTCAGGCACCGAAATAAGCCTTTAAAGGCAATTCACAACTTTTACCAATCTCTGCAGAACGAAGCTTAAGATACTCAGAATATTCAAAAGGCTTAAATTGCAATGGATGCTCTTCATCCACTAGCTCTTCTACTGCTTTGATTACGTAGCCGTCCCTGGGCACCGTAAACAATACAGCAGAGTACCTCTTCTTCTCGCCACTCATCATAACTCGATGGTGTGGGCTATGCAGTCGCCCGTTCGTCCATGCCTGCAGATTTTCACATATCCAAAGTTTCCATCAAAGTAATATCCTAATATTCATTATTCATAATTAAATACTTTTGGCTTACACTCAGAGATTCCCCAACGATGACTATGAAAGAGCAAGGTGAGAATTTCACGTTGATCCATTCACCATCTCTAGTTTGAACCTCTAACCCATCTGTCTGATTTTGGTATAATATGCTCGTTGTGTTCTTGTCTGTGTGAGCCCTTAGCCCTGTCTTTTTCTCAGTGGTTTTGGGTGCTTCATATTTGGTCACCCTGAGAAAATTGTACGTTGAGTTCATGTGCTCCTCCAAATATTTCTCTATACCAAAGCTCTCCACAATCATTCTCCTTATGGTTTGATCTAATTCTGATAATGTTTTCGAGAAGCAGTGCACTGTTTTGCTGCAAAAATATGAAGTTCATCAGTAAAGGAAAAACAATATATAAAATTTCCATCAGGAAGAAACTTATAAACCTGAAATTTGTATTTCCTTCAGGCCACATGATATTGGCGAATCTCTCGACCTCTTTATAATCGTCAGGATCATCAAACCCTATGCTTTCATATAGAGACATTGGGGAAGATGATCCAATGTAACCATGGAAAGGTTTTTCAGAAACATTACGTTTTTTGTTTTCTATGGGTAATGCAAAAACCTCTTCCAATGCTTCATCCATTGCCTTCCGAAGCTCTTGAGGAATATTTTTGAATAATGCCTCAAAGCAACCATAGTCCTCAGCTGCTTGCCGGACTTGGGATTTCGCTCTCTCCCACACAGGAGTCCCTGGTTTTAGATCTTTGCTAGAGAAATCTATGACTGGAAGGCAAAGATTGGTTTCAGACCCCATTTTTTGTTTTTCCACTATTTAATTTCTAGTGATAAATGGGGAAGAAATTGCTTTGGAGTTTATCTGAATCAGTTTTGAATATATAGTTCAGACTATTCACTTATTTTCACAAGCATATGCTTTGTAGTGTAAGATGACAAATGAAACATACTTTGTTTAATTTATTTTTTTATATTTTATATATTTCTAGAATTTTGTTGACTTATTTTAAGTTTTGGGCCTCAATTATAAGCATGATCTTTTTGAAATTATGTGGTCCTTTGATATGATTATAGATATGATGTATGAATTTGATTAATACTTTTTAGCTAATTTGTCAGAATCACCTAAAACAAACTGATTTGCTGTCCGTTTTGGCTTATTCAGATACAAAGTGCTTGGATATTTGATCTCTTATAATTATTTATTAAATTATCATTGGACCCATAAGCATCAATGCAGAGAGATTTACAAAGCATTGAAGCAACTTTATTTTTTGGAAGCAAACTCATACAGTAGCAAACAACTATAATTTCTGCAGCTCTTTTATCTGTGCAAGCTGGTAAGCATATCCTCTTATTAATAGAACTTGAAATCTTTCAAGACTCACCACTTCAGCTTTGCAGGAAAGTACTGCATATCATATGGGCAAATCTTAGAACAATTAAGAATCAAAATAATTAATTATATTTAATATTACTATGATTTTACCTTTTCAATGAGAGAGAGATAGTATGGCTTGACCTTTTCCACATCAATGCGAACTTTGCTCTTGCTGTAGAGGTCATATTTGCTGCATATGGAAAAAAAACATTAGAAAAAAGAATAAAAAACACCATTGATTTAATTAATTTGATGAATGATTATGAGATATTTACTTGAATATTTGAAGCCATTTCAGATTTTCAATATCTTCTTCATTCATCAAGTGCTTGTATGCTCCTGACCTGTGTAACGCTGGAAAATCAAATGCTTCCATTAGAAAATAATAAAACAATATTAATTTCTATTAATTGAACAATTAATTACCATAAAATGAATGGTATCTGATGACGAAAAGAGCTGCTGAAGGTAAGGTTGTCTTATTCTCTTTGGCCACCTGACAAAAGGGTCAGACATATTTTCCCAATCAATTTTTAATGAATAATACAAAAATAATATAATAATTGAAATAGGGTAATTACCAGATACATATAATCATCATGTCCCCACGACATCATAACTTTGTCCAATCCACATCCTTCTGAGTAAACCCCATATTTAGTATTGAAAGCAGGATTATTATTGTCAGGATTTTCAATAAAATACTGTAATGCCAAAAAAAAAAACAACATTTTAGTAAGGTAAATCAAAGGGAAAATGCTTATAATTCTTTTTTTTTTCTTAGAAAAAAAGAAATGTTTAACCTTGTGGTGGACTATTGATTCGTCAAAAGCACAACCAACAGGGAAAGTGTCACCTGTAAAATGGGTCAAGATTAGTAATTTCAATATATATATTTATATATTCTTCTGATCATAATATAAACATAATTTCCATATAGAAGCATGAGCCTTACCTACAACAGCCCACTGTGGAAGCTGACCAAAGCTGGGGTGAAGCAGCACCTTTCCAAGATCTAAAGCCAATAACTGTTATTTACTCAAATAATTTTTAAACTTATTTTTTATTTAATTTAAATTATTTAATATCTTTTATTAACAATATATAAAAATTTATACTTTATATGATAACCCGACTTCTTTCTAAAAAAAATATAAATCAAATATAATTTAGTATAAATTTAATTAAAAGTCCAATTCGGACATAAATTTAATTAGAAGTCCAATTCGAACATAAGCCAAACTCGGGCAGATAATTTTCTTTTTCTTTATTTTTTTATTTAAATTATTGATCCTCTCTTACACATGGTAAGTAGGTAAAATATTAAATTTAAATATATTAAATTATTAATGGATTATTGTGTATAGAAATTTTTTTAAATATTGTAAAATTCAATCCTAAAAAAGGATGAGATTAATTACCATGAATAAGGCCGGTCAAGTGAAGCCAGTCTTGATTGGGATAGTCCTTTCTAATGGCTTCAGCTGTTTGAAGTAAATGCTCAATTTGAGGTTCATCCAAGTCAGGATCACTCTCATCTACAACATTATTCAGAAGTTCACAACATTCCCATATGCTCATTTCCACTCTGTTCAGTTTCCCATACTCTTCTCTCATTCTTTTCACCTGAAAAATTTTCAAGTTTTAACCAATAAGAAGACTGTCCTCAGGAAAATTAAAAACCCTAAATTGGAGTCTGATTTTGCATGCTTACAAAGTCATAAGTCTGGCTAATGTGATTGATCTTGTAGAAATTTTCCACACCTGGTTGCCTTTCACCTTCAGCATCATAATCTCTGCTTTTAACATGTATATAAAATAAATAATTAATGAATCAAATTAAAAAATCTAAAAGAATCAACCAAGGTATTTTCTTATTTTCATTAAATAAATCATTTTTGTTTTTTCTAAATTATTCATATCCATTTTCTTCTCCATTAAAATTCCACCAGTCAATAATGTAGTCCAAACTTTGAATTATGCGTCAGCAAAGGAAGAAATTATTGTATATTAAGAAGAGAATAATAACCTAAAAGTTAGGCCAAAAGAGTTGGCTTGTGGCACCATAAATCCACCATCCAACACCAGTTCTTTCTCATCAACAGGGATCTTCTGTTCCTCTACCTCAAACCCTGTAACTTGACAAAGAATTCTCTTGTTTGATATCCAGCAATTCAGAAAATCAAGTCTAATTATTTTTACAAAAGAAATCAGTACACAAAATAAAAAAGGCCCCAAACCAAAAATTGATTTTCAAAAACAAAAAAAAAAATCTACTGCAAAAAAGGAGGAAAAACAAATAAAATAAAGAAAAAAAAAGAGCTAAAAAGATTACCAAGCTGTGGTTGCTGAATGAGAATAGTCATCCTGGAAGAAGACTAAAACTGAAAAAGCTATGCAGAAAGAAAAGAAAAGTGAAGAAAGAAAGAAATATAGAGAAATAGAAATCAAGAAGCGATGGCATTGAGAGAAAGGTAGAAGGTAGGTATTTATAATTGGCCGGAGTCCTTCCCTGAGAATTCGCAGGTCCTGAGTCCTTCCCTGAAAATCCAGACTTTCTTTCTTATTATATACTTTATGGCTTCATTATTTCTATCTATACACATCATGACTCAATCCACAGCAAAGATACGTACAAGAGAGAGTTGAAACACGCGCAGAGAGTCCCATGCAAGTTGGCAACAGAAAGAATACAGATATTTTTCGATTTATAATATTTTATTTAATTATTTTTCCTTTCTTCCAGTACATATCCTTTTCTGCAAATATTAGGTTTTAATATCATTATACAATCAGATTTGGTAGGTTTTAATATCATTATACAATTAGATTTGGTTTAAATTAAAGATTAAACTATCTAAATTCAAATTCAATTTAAATTAGTAATATTTGATTACATTTTAATTCAACTAAAAATTAATTTAAACTATTCGAATTAATTTTAAATTTAATTATTAGTATCAAATTTTAAATTATTCAAATCCATTTTAAACTTAATTATTAGTATCGGAATAAAATTTGAGTTTATTTAGTCTTATATTTTTTAATTAATAATTTATATAAAAAATATTTTTCATTAATAATTTTTATTAAAAAAATTTAATATTTCTAAAAATATTTAAATTTTAATTTTTAAATAAAAAAATATATAAAAATTTATAAATATTATTATAAAATATATTTTTTATATTAAATTAATTATTTATATAAATAAATTTTAACTGTGAATATTTTATATATAAAATTTAAATTTAATTTAAATTGATGAATATTATTTTTTAAATTTAAAATTATTTTAAATTTAATTATACCTATTTAAAATTATTCTATTAAAATTTAATTGAATTTTTTTTTTCAGAAAATTTAATTGAATTAAATATCTAAAAACAAATATTTTTCATTTAGTTGCTTTCTTGGTTGCCTGATTTAATTGAAAACTTCAAAATGTTCTTTGATTTGTGGGATTTTTGTTCACATATATTTGTGGGACCCGCACATAGTCATGGCTGACTCAGCTTTGCGTTGTAAACCACAATTCTATTGCAGCACGTGACCACTCTCCTGGGCCCGCTTGACGTGGCTATACTGATAGAGTACAGCTAACTACACCGACAACGAGATATGTTTGTGTCTGCATCATTATCGGTGCGGTTGCTATGTCCAGTCCTCAATTCCACTAATGTCACACCAGGTTCTAGTGGCAGCAGCTGCCTGCAAGTAGATATGTTTGTGGCAGCAGCTGCCTGCAAGTAGAAATATCTCTGCCATGGATGTTCTCATGAAAGGACAACGGTGGACTCAGAATTACACCCACAAACCCATAGCCAACGTTTGTAATTGCACCACTTCATCTTATTTCTTGCTGCATTATTTTAAATTTTGCCCCCTTTTTTTTCCATTCTTGACCTTGTATATTGTCAGCATACATTTCTTTTTTTTTTCCCTTTGAGGGAATTCATTTTACAGGGTTAACAGAGGAGTGTACGCATAAATAATAAGGTTGAACATTCACATACATATCCTCATGTTACAATGTTTCATCGTATTTGGCATTTCAGATGTAAGGAATTTTTAGATTAATTACAACAAGGTGTTAAATTAGTTGAACAGCCTATTTTCCTAAAAAAAATCTTGCCAGAATGGATAGTTCTGCTTTCTAATAATAAAACAACAGCTTTGCAGTTCAGAACTTCATTCGTTTGGCAGGACCTTGGTCAATGATTGGATCAACTGGGGGTTGTGACTCTACCCCTTGCTGGGTTTCAGCACCTTTCTCTGCTTCTGTTGTTGGAAGAACATAGCCATCTGGAAATGGTGGTGGTGGAGGGGCTGGCGGTAACTGCAAGACAAGCACCCCATAAACCAAACCACTACTTGTCTAGAGTTACGCTATGACTCATCATGGACAGAGAAGGTGTAGATGTAATATGGAAGAAAAGAATAACACATAAGCAAATGTGTAGATGTAATAATTATAAGCACAAAGCTAATTGGATTCTTAAATCATAAAATCTTTATAGGTATATATTTCATATCATCTAAATTCCAGGGACATGGAGTGTGCTGAAAATGTACATAACTTACCTTGCGCTGTAAGGAGGCAAGAATATGATCTATTCGCTTAACTTCCTTGAAGTCGATCAAGTCCTTACCAGCTTTTGGCTCAGAAGGCACCCCCTCACCTTCATCAACTGGATCAGAAATTATTCAAGTGTCAATTTAAAGAACTTAAAGCCACATAATATGGAGAAGGCCATCATTAAAAATATGCAAATAGAGATACAAACAAGAGAGAGAGAGGGAGAGAAGTTATACAGCTATTGTGCTTTAAATAAACAATGTACTGAAGTGCTTTAAATTTGTGAATTTTGATAAAGGATTCAAAAGAATGACTGTAAAATTCTTACAACCATGATATTCCACCTATAGTTGTGGATGAAGGGGATCATTCTTATCACAGATTGTTCTAGGAGCAACCAAGACAAATTGAGACATCACCATGATATTTATGAACTAGAAGAACTACCACTGCGTACATCAGAAAGCAACTAAATGCAACAAGTTGACAGCGTCAATAGGAGATGACCAAAATGGTGAGGCTGAGAAAAAAGAAAAATATAAACTCTGATTAAATACTGCTCCTTATCAAAATGTAACAGCATCTCCTTCAGTATAGAGGGAACTACTGAAGACACCACCGCATTCACAGTGTAAGTATTTTACTACTGATCACCACAAGACAGTATTTGGAAACATTCTTGTGGCTTCAGCTTTCTGCCACACCTACTCGAACTTTTAACAAAACAAAAACAAAATGATAAGCAGCTGATTCAAATTGAAGTTTCAGACATAAAAAGGGAAGCTATACGGCTTTTAGAAAAGGGTCAAATGTTAAGTGGAGTGTGTAGATTAAAGTTATGTCCTGAGAACAATGAAAGCTTCAGTCTTCAGTGCGACGTGAAAAATATGATGGGGCCTCCAAAGTCCAAATGTTCAAGTGTTATTTCTAACAGAAAATGCAAAATATCATAGGAAAAAGATGATGGCAACCAAAATAGGTTGGTGAAGCAGTTTGCTAATCAGGAACTTTCTTCATTATCTTGTTTAAAAGGGTAACTAATCTTTCAAGTAGATAGGAAAGTCCGTTGTTCTGCCCTATAAAATGTAGTGAGACCACATTTATTAAAATGGAAGTAGTCCTTTCCATTCATGCAAAAACATCCAGTTTTCAGTTAGAAAGAAGCAAAATGTGCCGTCAATTATTTAGAAGAGACAGAGACCACACAGGCACTGCATCCCTAGGTGTTGTTCTGCTAGGAGAAACAAAGGAAAAAAGAGCTACATTCTCCCAAATGAAAAAGAAACACTATTCTCCTAGGTGAAGTAAATTGAGCAAAAAGTTAAGTATAGGGTTCCAATACCATATCCAATCTTTTCCAGCTTTGAGGCAGCAGCAGTAAAGGCCTTCGATATATAATACAGTGCTCGTCCCTGCCGCATTGTTAAAGTCAATAAAGAATAGCTCAAGATCATACCTTGTGAAAAAAGACATCTGATTTTCTTAACAATATTATCTTACAAACTTATTGATATCTGATATCCCCAAAAGAATGGAGCAATTTTCCTTTTTCCAAATGTTAAAATGATACTGGAATGAAGAATGCATCCAATTGCAGCTTTCATGAATGCCAAAGTTGTAAAAAGGAAACTTACAATTCGAGCTGCAAAGACATTGCAAAGCTGAGGTGCTTGGTATATTGATCCATCCAAGATATAATAAGTCAACATTGGCGTGACTTTCTCAGGACTATCCCTCTTCTGTTTGCGAATAACAAAGAGATTGGGCTCCATCACTTCACTCAGCATGTATTCTATGCCCGTCATTTTCCTTAAAAAAATTATTTAAAAAACCATCTTTCAATTTCTTGAATGCAAAGTGCTTCACAATGCATACAAATAATTTTCAGATTCTGCAACTAAAATTGCTGATTTTGTACACAACATCATAACCCACGGAAAATTCCAAAAAAAAAAAAGAAAAGGAAAAAGAGTTCCCCACTTATCTACACTTTCTTCTCAACCAAACAGAATATAACTTTTAGCAGTTCCAAAAACAAAACAACAAATGAACCACATAGAAATAGGTTAAACAAACATACTCACGAGAGCTGAGAGATATCCAGGGGATGAATGGACTGCAATCGAAGCTGCTCGTTATTGCAAGTCCAATCATAGAAAGGGGATAAGGCGAAGTAATCGAATATCAGGTTTCGATCTAGAGGGTAGGTGTTCAGCCATAGCTGGTCTCTGAAGCATATTCCCGTCATGTCAGTCCCAGGCGGCTGCGGTGCCACAGGCGGATTCCCATCGAAGTTTGCTCCTGGCGGCGTTGCCATCTTGCTTAGATTGAGAGGGCGGACTGTGGATCTCCACGAGAGAGTATTTGACTTCCCGTTCGGCTATTGAAAGTGCTGGCGGAAAATTCGGCAGCAGCGGCGGTTTGGGCAATTCTTATTTGATCGGACCGTGTTTAACTAAAGATATAAAGGTGAATTACTATCAAGTCCCTGATTTTATAGAATATTTACTAATTAGTTTCTATTTCAAAATTACTGAATTAAAATATTTTTATATTTAATAAAATTAATTACTATAACTATTTATTTCAATATTTATACTGTTTAATTTTTATAATTATAATTATATATATTATTTAATATTATAATTTTAAATATTTACATTAATTAATTTTAATTAAAATTGAAATTAATTAATTAATCATTTTTTATAAAAAGGACGAAAGAGTTTGATTTTATAAAATATAAAAATATTTTAATAAAATAATTTTAAAATAAAAATAAAATAGGAAATTTTTTAAAAATTCAGAATATATATAAATAAACAAATAAATCTTATTGGTGAAAATTTTAAGGGCTAATTTATGATTGAATAAAAGGCCTCTTTAATAATCATAAATTAGTCTTTTATTCTTATATCCTGTCACTAACTAGTTACCCAAACAAGTGCTTAAATGGATAGATGGTATTGCAAATGGTTTTCAAGATGTATTAGGCCTCTGGATCATCCCTTTGCAAACCTAAGGAAAGAGGAGACTTAGATTTCTAGAAGATTTTAACATGCCTCTTTTAGCTAGATAAGGGTAATCCATAAACTAGATTTACTCCTTTTGAGAATCTGTAAAAGAAATGAATATTCTCAAAAAAGAAATTAGGTGGCACGTTTGAGATGGTAATTCAATATTATGCAAAATTGACTCTTAGATTCCTCAAATCTTTCCAGACCGACCGAACCAGAAACATGATCATGATGCCAACATCTGGATGTCTCAATAAATAAATTCCACTTTTAATTCTTGGAATATCGAACCGGTGAGAAATAGTTTAATGGAGGAAGATGCTAATTTTATTCGAAAGGCATAAACATTACATGGTGAAATTTAACTGCTATATTACTCCACAACTGAGAATAAATTTAAATAGTGTTATTTCATTATTTTCGAGTTCTTCATCATTCCACTGCCTTGAATCTTTTTAAAAGAAGGTATGAAATATTAATCTACTCAGCAAGTTGGCGAATTTTCTTTGGAGTGTTTTCTCTGAGAAGCTATCCAAAAGTTTGGTCATACACAAATGCACACCTTCCTTGCCTCTAGAATGTCAAACATGCAGGAATATAAAATCCATTAAGCATATCTTCCTTGAATGCCCGAGAGTTGCAGTGGTGTGATTCTCATCTCCTTTCCAACTTTGATTTACTCTTATCAGTGGTACCTCCTTTGGACCGTTGAGAAGAGATTACAGCTCGACTAGAATATACGAGACTTGTCGGGAGCTTACTCAGATAAAGCCAACAAGAGATGAGTCACAACTATCATCTTGAGAAACCATAATAAACAGTTTCTTGACTGGAAATGCTCAATTTTTAGCAATTCTGACCCTCTAATCATAGAGAGTTTTGCTTGTCGGAAGGCAATTCTCTTAACTTGTAATAGAGACATTAACCGTTTGATCGTGGAAAGGGACTGTAAGGAACTTATTGACTCTTTTCATATCAACAAATATCCCATAAACATTCAAAATATGTTGCATGATATCAAAAAGTCTCGGTACAAATATAGAGGTCATCTCTTTCACATGGGTTAATCGTGCCTTGAATGAAGCCCTCCATATATGGTAGCTAAGGAAACTCTCATAAACTAGGTTTTTTTAAAGAATTTAGCCGTCCAAACTATTTTTATTAGTTATAATGTATCTTGGTTAATTTTATATATCTGACAACAACAAAAAAAAAAAAAGATGTATTAGACTTACTCAAGATCAAGATATTGGCGCATGCCAACAAACTGCAGTTGATACGTGTGTTCCAAATTCTGATGGCAGCACTCGAAACAAGCCAAATTCTATACCTTTTGCTTGTAATCTGATCTCATTCAATAAAATGTTATTAGCTTTGACATACCTGTGGATGATGGGTGGCTTGCAGCTATCATCCACCAATATTAAAAGATTTAGTGCTTTTGTTTTTCTTTTATCAAAGATAAAAGATTCATTAATTCAGAGAAAACGCTAATTGCATCATCAACAGGCTTTAGACCTTACAACTGGGGCTCTCTAGACCATGTACTCGTAAGCTAAATTAGGCTTCAAACCCAACCCTAGCAAACAGAATGGCTTAAAGTAAAAAATTATTATGTTCCGCCCATTTATAAAAAAATAAAAAAAAAACCTATAAAAAAAAACATAAATAGAGCTTTGGTTTTGAGAAGGCTCTGAAACCTCTTTTTTCTCCGAAACCGAGCTTTGCTCTTCTCTTAAAAAAATTTTTCATTTTAATTCCAAATTTTCTTCTTTTCAATTCAATTAATCCATAAATTTTTAAAATTCTCAATTATATTATTATATTCTTATTTAAATCAATATGCAGTTCAAAAATTTAATAATTTATTTCAAAAACTTAAATATTTGAATACGTAAATTTTATTTCTTATAATCGAATTATTACAATTTAATTTATTTTTCCGCCATTAAATAATAATTTTTATGATTTGAGAATTAAAAAAAGATAAGTTTTAATTAGATCAATTAATGAAATTTTATTTTTAGAATTAACAATTTTCATAAGTTGATCTAAATAATATTTATAGTTTATTGAATATTATTGAGCCTATATAATTTTGTGATGTCTAATTATATCATAATACTGTCGAATTTTTTTTTTCAAAAATATACATATTTAGTTAATATTTAAATTCACACTTCATATTTTCCTAAAATATTTGTTTATATCTTAATATATATTTTTTTAAGAGAGTGTCTATTTTCAGGATAGATAATAAGAGTGTTTCTGCAATTTAAGCTTATTTTGTCTTTTAACAGAAATGAGTAAATAAATATATATCATTGATATTCTTTTTAAAATAAAATGAATTCGTATTTTTTAATTAATAAAAATGAAATTTAAATTACAACCCAATAAATAGCCATTAATTTCTGTATATGCACTAAACAAATAGTAGCCGGATGATAGGTGACCGCTTTGGAGCATATGTCAAAAGAGTTTGGCTTTGAGCTTTCACCTCCAATTCCGTAAAAACACAAGAGAAAACCAACACCTAAGGTAAAAGAAAAGAAAAACACGACAAACTCAGCTAAAGAGACAAAACAGAGCAATCCAAATAACAACCCACACAATTAGTACCGCCTGCATTATTCACTAGCAAAATAAAAATATTTATAACCCCAACCCGGCGGTGTGGAGGAAAACTCATGCCTGGGATGAGACAGGAGAGGTCGACGAAAATGGCAGTAAAAAAAGGGCTAGAACCCTAACAAGAAGAAGGTAAGGGAATTTTCTCTCTCTTACCGAAGGAAGCGAGAGACCCCTTGTGGCTCACTGGTCTATTCAGTGTTTCTTTGTTAATTATATGCAACAGTGCAATAAAAGAATTCAAGATTTTTAAGCAAAATTGATACTGATCATATATTCATATATATCCAAAGCCTGATCCTGTGCCGTGTCACTTGCTAAAACTACTGGTTGCAGAATAAACATTGGGATCGTTTCCTGGCAATTTTTGTCAAGAACCTCTGGCGGCTTTAACAAATATTGTCATACAGTGTAAGCTAATCAGCCTTTCTCAAGAAAGGAGATTTTTCTTTTTCCCTAGCAATAACTTGCGATCTAATTTAATGGACCTCCTTAACACGAAAGAACTGCAGGAGCTACTGTTGATCACCTTTTTGTGTTTGTCAGTCCATGAAGTGATTGCTTGTTATAACATGAACTGACATAGGATTCATCAAAGTTAATATAATGTGATCTAAAGAAGAGACGAAAGTGGATATAATTTTCAAGCTGTTGATATCTCGCCAACTTCTCTAACATCTTCAGCTTTCGTTTTCAGGAAACTGACGAGAAAATTTGCTGAAAGCACGCCAACTTTCAAATTATTGTTCCGTTTCTCCTATGCTAGATAAGAATTTACTATCTGCATGTCTTTAGTTATTTTTCTCCTATGGCATAATAGCGTGCAAGTGTCAACATTGGCGATCAGAACTTCATTCCCGTCGATTAGTCTCACTCACTACGGTATTTGTTCACAGAAATTGGTCAGCAATGTCACTCATGCTTAACATAAAGTTGAGCTTGAACTTCACAACTGCATAACTAATCCCTGTTAGTTCAAACATAACTAATCCTTCGGAAGTTGACATACTAGGCTAAGGTACTTTGGGTTTGGGCCTAGGTTTTTATTGGCCTGGGCCAATTGTTAGTGGGGTCTCTTTGGATCCATTAATTGTAATAATTCTGTGACTGTTGGCAGGTATTGTGTCGCAACCAAGTTGATTGAGAGACATGATGTTTAAAGCTTTGGGCTTTTTCTCTTGGGCAACGTCAAGTTTCCTCGGGATTGTTGAACTAAACAAATGTCAAGCTACAGAAATGGCTCCAATGAGCAGACCAGAAGGGACAATTGAAAATGGTCCTGTAAATCTGACTTACTGGACTGGGTCCCGTTTTCATCAGGAAATTGGGCTACTAAGTTAGTGGTCAAGTATTTACCTTATTATAATAATAAATATTTAAAAAATTTCTGAAAAAAATGTTAGGTTTTGGTCGATTTTGAACATTTAGGTTTCAATTAATTAAAAGATGGTGGTGTATAGAATGTGACTGCATGTTCCTAACAGGCTATTGGTCTTGTAATGAAATATGATCCCTCTGTTTATCTCCAGTTTCTGTTTGTTTAATTGGAATGCAAATTTGTTGATATAATAAGAAATTGTTAACAATTTTCGAAACTGCAAAAACCTGACAAAGCTCAGAATATCAATGTTTAATGAAGAATATCTTCTTGTATTTTAATAATCTTTGTTATTTAGTTTTAAAAGTAATAGGTTTAGTATTTATATTATCATCAATACAAAATATATCAACAACTAATTAATTATTTCTTGTAACAACCTTTATATTTGAAAGCATGTTAAATGAAAAAATATATATATAAAAAAAGAAATAATATAAAAAAGAAATAATAGAACAGAGCATATTCATTGGCTGAAATAAGCAAAAAGAATATAGTAAGTTATCTTTCCTTCAAATTGCCAACCCACCAGAAAGCCAACAAAAAACAAAACAATAATTCAAATTTTGTTTGCGAAAAAGGGGAAAGAAAGTGAAAGATGAAGGAGGTATCAAGTCAACATTGTTGTGCCTAGTGACAAATAATAATTCAAAGAGTTGATATTGAATTTTTGCTAGTTATTGTAAAAAATTTATATATATATTGTGCAAGATTTAAAGAAGAGATAGAAGATGGCTTGTCCAGCAGCCAATCATCAAATCCAATGGAAAATATAGCTGTACATATGTGCATCACAGCACAACCATATCCCAACTGTTTTAACAAATTAATAGTCAAATTAATTTCCCACTTGTGGAAGCTTACAAAATATGAGTTTTTTCTACACAAGCAAGTTGGTTTTTTTTGGGGGACCTCTTCTGATCTTCTTGCTATTTCTAGCATAGCATTTGTCAACTTGGATGAGCAAACATAAAAACAAAACCCCAAAGGGGAGCGAGACTTTGGTTGCTTTCTCAACTGAAATTTCTAAATATAGCATATAGCCCCATTTTAAAACATACCCATTTTAAAAAAAAAAAAAAAAAACAAAACCCTTATGTTCATAAACTCATCATCATGATCAGTATCATTTGCTGGTTAAAATTGAAGGAATGGTAGAATTAAAAATGGGGAGAAAAGGGTTTTTAATTAATCAGATTTTGTAACTAAATATAAGAAATTGAAGCTAGCTCCTGCCAATTCAGAAGCATAAACATGTGCTAAGCAATGAGCATTGGGGGGGATTTTCAAGGGCACGCTTTGGATTGAATCAGCTAGACAGACCACTGACTGGACCTCACAACTCTTAAGAGAATGTCTCTTGCATTGGTTAGCTAACAAATTACATTAAAAAAACATCATAAAAGATCTCCAAGAAAAGTGAGCTTTAAGTACATTGGATACATTAAACAAACTATAGTAAAAAACAAGCTCAAGTGATCATCACTTTTTAGCCCTTGATCTGAATCATAAGTGTTATAATTGCTATGCCTTTCTTTAGAAAAAAAGGCAACATTGATACCTAAACCACTTCCATCCCAAGTTTCTTTTTCTATTTCCATTATCATTTTTCTATTTCACACAACTTCATTCAATTTATTTATTGTGGCAAAAACAACAAGAGCAGGATATAAAATACTTCCATTAAACATCGTTGTCGAACAAAGCCAAAAAAAAAAGGTGATGCAATAATGGTGGTATTAATTAGGAAAACTATCATTAGTGAAATTAAGCTTTTAACTCTGGCTCAAAGGAATGTAATGATGATGAAGATTATGGTAAGGATCTTGGATTAGCTTTTGTACTTGTTTTCAGGCTAGAAAATGGGCTTTGGATCCTTAATCATATCATTGGACATTGGAGTCATGATGAGTATCATGATTAGGGATCCAATATGAAGGTTTCCTATTTGGGGTTTTTTTTTGTGGGGAAAAAGAAAAGCTTTTCAATTCTGAGGATGGTGAATATGATTAGGGTTTTGGAGTGAAAATGATGAGTTTGCATGGGGAAAAGATTGGCTATTGAATGGTGTTGGTGGAAAATTAACGGAGTCAAGTGTGTGGCCAAGATTTTCTAGTGCCTTAACTTGTGACCTTAAGAATTTGAGATAGTTTGCAGCCTCATCAAGCATTGATGCAGTGTCCATCTTGCTTCCTCCTGGGACCAGCCTCTGCAAAACCCTAATTCTCTCGCTTATCCTCTCTCTCCTCTGTCTGGCAGCCACTGTTTGTGGATCAGTTGATATTCTAACGTTCTTCCTCTTAGGCTTCTCCACCACTTCCAAGCCTAAATTCACTGGCCTAAAAGCTGCAGCTCTATAAATCATCTCCTTCATTTGTGCAATGGCTTCTGGATCAACCTCATCAATAGAAGAAGAAACCGATGAACTAGGCTGCTGAAAGTTGATGTTTGATGACCTTGGACGTTTATCCGATCTAAATCTCTTTGGCTTTGGTGGGTTCTCTGAAATCAGCTGGAAACCACCGTCTGAAGTAGGAGAATCAGTTTGGAGAAGATCAAAACAAGGATGCTTGTTATTGGCACCCACTTTGAGCTCATTTTGATCGTCAGTTCTCTTTATAGGAACGGGCTTAGTCGGTGAACTTTTCTTATCTGAAGAACTCTGGGAGATAGATTCATCAAGCTCGCTTACCCGGCAATGCATTTCTTTGTTTCTTGCACTGGAAGTATTGTTCTCAGACTCTCCAGATGAAACTGCACTGTTAGCAGCGAAATTCCACAAGTTTCTGCAAGCAGAGAAAATCATGGAAATCCCATCGTCTTCTACTGATGTGTCGGTGTTGCTATTAGTTGCTGAGAGCAAACAATCGAGAGACTCGAGAGAACCAGCTGTTGAAACTCCAGCCTTTCCATTTGGTAGGCCATTGATGATCCTTGATTGATTAATATTCATGCCAAAGCCAGTGATGGAAGGAGAAGAGTATAATTCTTGAGTTGAAGCATCTCCCCAACTCATCTCAGCTCCTGACCTTGCAGCAACTGTATTTTCAGCCATCTTTGTAGTCACTTGGCGCTGCCATTAGTTAATAGATTCGAAGTTAGAGACAGAAAACGTTTCACTGATATGAATCATTTCATTTTCCTTTTTCATGAGAATTAGAATTCACCTTTTGGAGGTCTTGAAATTGATTGAAGATGTCTTCTGTGAGATCCATCTTGGAGAGAATGTTGAAGCTTTCTTCATTTTCTTGATTATTCCACCAAGGTGATGCATGTTGAGGATTACTCCACAAGGGTTCAGTATCTGCAAGGACTTGTGAGTCATCCCACCCCAAACCATCCATTGATCCTTAAGCCTAGTTAAATCAAAGATTATGAATGTCAAACCTCAAGAAATGCTCAAAACAAATGAGAGAAAATGGCTCAAGGCGTGTACAAACACATACCAAGTTAATGATTCCAGATCCAGAAGCTGCCAGGCAAGTTATATAATGGCAGAGAAGCCAATGGAGTGAAAACGTTTGCCTGCAAATCCTTCTTCAATGCAAATAATAGAGCCAAAGTAGGAGAGCTTGGGTGTTCCTCTCTGTGGAATCTGGGTACAATGGAACTAGCCACCCCTCTTAAATTTTCAGTATCGTGAAAACTGTGATCACCAAGAAAAAAGCCATTGCTAACGTCAGTTGTTGGCAACTAAGTTAGCCACTCTAATAAAGACAAAGCCCAAAGAAATTCAAGAAACTGGCTTTGAAGAAGAAAGATAACAAAACCACAGAATTACCAAGCTAACATAGAACCTCTGTTCTACCTCTTGAACCATCCCATACATTGATAGGGTGGTTAAAAGGTATGCTTCTTCAGATGCGAAGAACACAAAGTTGAATATAAATAGTAATATGAGAAATTTAATACAGAAGCTCCAATAAAATATGTTTCTAGCAGATTTCAGAGAAGCATGTAATGAGCTTTGATTTTTTTTTTTTTTATTATTGTTTAAGTGGGAGGAAAGCTCTGACTCTTCCCCGGCCTTTGGTTTTGGGCATGCGCAACCTGTCAAATTTCAGTAAAATTGACAGCAGTTAACTGAGAGAATGAGCATCTTTTGACAGTCCCACTTTCTTCAAAATTCCTCAAAGCTTTTCTTGTTAATCATAGTTTTAATCATCACCAAAAATCACTGTTTCCACTTTTTACTGCATTGCTTTTTCCACTCTGTCAAGTTATGCCCAACAATCCATTACACCATAATTAATTTGCTTGCTCATCATAATCACCCACAAGAGAAATCCTCCTTCCCTTTCCTTTTCCTCCCAAAAATCTCATGGTATACTTATCCATTGTAAACTGTCTGTTGTTGAATTTACACCAAAAGATCTTCAGTGGGGCAACCAGATATAAAATCATATGTAGACAATAACAGCACGAATGAACAAGCTTTAATTTTGTAATATTAGAGTCATTTTCAATACTATTAATTTTTAAATTCGAGTTTCAATCAGGGTCAATTTTATCAAAGAAAAACATGAACTATAAGATGTGATACATAATGCAGCAGTAATAGAGGGAATTTGAACATAAAAATTAACTAGAAGAGGGAAGTTTAGGACATAAATAAACGATGATGGCAGGCAAAGGAAGGCAGTCAGAAAAGAAAATATATAGTTATAGGAAATTTTGTTTGGAGACATTTGTCCCTCATCACAACAATTAGTTCCATTCCTTTTCAGTTTTGTAATAAAATATAGAGTTACAGGGAGAGAGAGGTATGAAACTGGGTGTTCTGAGTCGCAGGCCACATGGCCCCCATCATTACAGCTGATGAGTGAATGGGTTCCCACATTATATTTTGTTTCTTTTTCCCAACATTAACATTCTCTTGTTGTCAACTCATCATTTTTCTTACCCCATCATTTTCAGATCAACACCCACTTGTAGAAAACATTTCAAATTTAAATTTTTACTGCATTATTTCTGATGATCTGAGATCCAATAGAATAGGGTTTTTCCAGGGTTTCGTATTACAGAATAAGGCTTAAAACTTTCTGAGGAGGGGACTCCTCTTTTATACATTGTCTTGCTTGCTGGTGACGTGTAAAGGTCTCTCCAGGATTGGGCCACGCGTCTCTGCCATACAGATTCGGGTGTACTAGGGTATCAGCTGCCTGCTACATGCGTAACGGCCTCTGATTCTCCTCATGCGTACGTTCGAGTGGATCTGCCAGGCTGTCTGGTGAGTACTGTTCTGGACCCCGGGCTGGGCCGAGAGTTGGGCTGGACGCTGGTCAGGGAGCAGGCTGGACTGAGTGAGGAAGCATGGTCGAGCCCGGCCCGGAAGCTGGAATGAGCCAAGCTTGTTGAGGGTATCAAGTACGTGGGCCTCTGTGTCGTGGGCCCTTGGCTGTGGTTAAGCCCCTGTTCTGGGGTGAAGAAATCCAGTGGTCATCAATTGCCCCTTCACCTTCTCGGGAGTTATTGCTTCAACTGCCGAGGGGGTGAATATCAAGAACCATCATGGCCGCGCCTGCTCGTGTCCAGGTGTCTTTATAATACTCTTTCATTTTTTTTATCTTTGCGCAGTTTCTGAATCCTATCTGCTCTTTCCTCTTTCGGACTTTTCTTTATTCTCCGCGTTCTCGATTATTTTGCTTTCCTGTCATTGTTGTCTGGACATGTCTTTTCTTTCCTTTCTCATGAACATCTTTTAAGGATTCTGACAGCATTAATTGAGAATTCGGCTCTACCTTGTCCTGCAAAACATAAACTTTTGGATATGTATATTAACCTCACCTCTTTACCATTCCCAGGCACTTTGTTGGAACAGAGAGATTTTCTTGTTTTATCTGTGAAGGATCCATCTGGTGCTTTCTTCACGCGGGTGAAGGCGAGCTTAATATTACATTGCTGTGTTGCCCCAGGAATTTGTTTTAATCTTACTTTTATCATCTCGACGGAAAATTGTGCTAACTTATCTCTGCTTTGGGACTCTTTCGTAGTACCTGAGACGAAGGTGAGTCAATTCAAAATTTCGGAGGAGTGGATGTTACCTCTAAGGAGTTTGAATGTTGCTTTGGAGATCCGTCTGGTAGGGCGGTCGATGGGTGGGACCATTTGGCAAGTTGCTGAAATTATTTTGCCCAGATCTTCTGGCCGACCTCCCCCGTTGCTGCCTTCTTTGGATGGAAGGGGCTCAAGTGCTCGGCTTGTTGTTTTCTTTGATGTGAAGCACCAGTATTATTAGTCTCTTTGATGTGAAGTACCAGTATTATGCGAGACTGAGATCTGCTACACTCAGTCAAGCTTCTGCTGGTACCTTCACACGTTAACCCGGCGATCCTCCTGAGGTCGTAATCTGAAGCCCGTTTTTTTTTTTTATGCGTGATATACACACAGCATATGACATGCGAGTTTGTCACGCGTATCACACTTGGGCAACCGAATGCCGACCTACAGAGGATCCATGGGAAACGCTTATGAGGATTAACTTCTTGGCTTTCTGCAGCTCTTTCTGCCAAACTCACATATCGAGCTGCGAGAGTTTCTCCGAACCGAAGACCGAAGTAGTAGGATAGGTGATAATGATGTAATTGTTGATGCTGATGTATGTGGTTATGTAAATCCTTTAAGGATAGTCTTTCGTCCGTAGTGTAGGCCTTTGTAACGTGCTGTAATGTGCTCTTCTTCTTTTAATGAAGTTCTCGTTTTCGTTCATACTTGAGTTGTTCTTTCTTTACCATGGATGGAGTACTGAAACTGCTTTTCTTCGTAGCTTTAACTGAAATTTGTTTTTTCCGAGCTAAACTAACTGTACTTGTAAGCCGAACTTCGGATCCATTTAGCCAACTGGGCTTTCATATTTCCAAACTGGGTTGCCTGACCGATCTATGAGCTCGGTCTCTACTTAGATGAATTGAGCTTTGAATCTCCTTCATCCGGGCTCTCAGGTGCGTTGTCCGAGCTAGACTAGCCGACCTGAGAGCTCTGTCTTTCGCTTAGTGAAATGAGCTCTGGGTTTCCTTTAGCTGGCCGGGCTCTCAGGTCATGTTGTCCGAGCTGGACTATTCCGACCTATGAGCTCGGCTTCGGATGAGTTGAACTCTAAGCTCTCAGCTCAGTATAGATCCGAGGTACCCTTGTTTTAGCAAGTCAAGTCTTATATATTCCATGTGATGAGTAGGTCTAACCTTTATCATGCTTTCATCTGCTTACATCTTTGAGTTTTTCTTTCCATTTCCTTGATACTTGCCATGGATGTGGTGAAGTGATGAATCTTGTGGGTTAAGTTGTCTTGGCTGGAGATCAGGTCTGAACAAGTTGGGCTTGCCTGGGCCTTTAAGTGCTGGGCTATCATTGTGAACCTGGCCCTTGATAGATGTAGACAAGCCCAGCGATCATCCTTTTGCCCCTTTACCTTCTCTCCGGTTATTGCTTAACCGTTGAGAGGGTAAACTTCGAGAGCAATTAATGATCGCGCCGCTCCAAGACAAAACTGTTCAGATCAACGTTCCGTCTCATCATTGCCTTTCATTTCGAAATCCTTCTGTCTTCCAAAGAAATTGGCTCTCTTCTGCTCTCTGTCTTCCTGCGACTCCTTTTGCGTATTTCACCTTATTGTGTTCTCAGGTACGCTCCCTTGTTCTTCAATGGCAAGTTCAAAGCTTCCTGATGCTGTTAACCTTGAGTCACGTATTACGTCTTCCAATATAACTGATCACATCTCCCGGAGGCTTTTAGATACTCCGTTGTATTTTATTCGAGCACCTCGTCCAAATGAGAGGATAGTTCTTCCCTACCCTCCCCCTCCTGGTTTAGTGGATCCCCAAGAGGGTCGTAGCATAGTGTTTTTCCTAAAGCAGAGAGAATTTGGTCTACCGTTTCCTTTTTCCCCTTTCTTTATTGAGGTCTTCGAATACTTCGGGGTAACTCCTCGGATGTTATCCCCAAACTCTATTTTGTTCATGTCCTGTTTCGAGTCTATCTGTCTGGGTTGGGGTTTCGCACCTACGGCCTGTTTGTTTGCCACTTTTTTCCGCCTGGTTAGGGCGAAGCAAAACTTCTATTACTTTTCCCCCCGTAATGGGCTATCTCTTCTTACGGGCTACAAGGATTCAATAAAGGGATGGGTAGAGAATTTCCTTGTGGCGGAGCTGAAACTGGGGTCCTGCCGATAATGGGATGTGGACCTAAGTTGGGGGGAGATCTTTCCGGGCTGTAACGATCTGCCCGAATTGAGTCTTATTGAGCAGGTCGGGTTGTGTCGACTGACTTCCGTTGAGAGGAAGTATGACGTCGAAAAGTGTATGTTCGCTGCCAATCTTAGGGATATCCGTGATACGGGTATAGTGTTTTGTCCCGTTATTCTGTTTCTTCTTTTCTTATAATATCAGAAGATATGCTGACTCTTTATAACTTCTTATTTTTTGCAGCTTCTGAGGTAAAAATGGATGGCATCAAATTCCCCAAGAACTTTGCCCTGTCTCGGGAGAATATGCATGCAATTTTTGACGCCTTTGGGGACGGGCGTTCGGTAGTTGAGATTGCTGCAGAGCTGGCTCAGGCCACTTCCTCCAAGAAGGTCAGCCATCCTCCTGTCAAGGCTGCTTCTCGATCTTCCAAGCCGGGCTCTCGCAGCTCCAAGTCAGCTCGGCCATCTAATCGTGATAGGTCGAGCTCAACTTCGACGCCCGCGGAAGGATCCAGGGAGACTTCCTTAGCTATTGTGGAGCAGGCCCAAGCTACTGGACAGGTGGGGCAAGATGTTGCCCATTCTGCTGAGGAGGTGTTAGGGGGAAAGTCTCAGTCCCCTGTTAAAGACAAAGGGACCTCTGGGACTGGGATGGAGATCATTCTCCTAAAGGATCAGAGCCCAGAGGTTTCTGTTGAAGGTGCCCCTGCCCCTGTGAGAACTGAGCCTGAGGGCACTCCAAAAACTGGGGAGAAACGTTCAACCCCTTCTGGAGCGTCTGCCCCTTCTCCTGCCCGGAAGAAACCCAGAACTGCTGCCAGGCCTTCTCCACCTCTCCCTCCTATTGGGAAAAGGAAAGGCGTTTCTGCTGTCCCTTCCTCAACCCCTACTGTCGACGTTCTAGATCCGTCAGCTATTACCTCTGAATCTCCGGCCAGTGCCGTTGCCGCACTGCTCAGGAAGCGAATGTTCAGCGGAACAACAGAGGCTTCGGATCCTCGCCTTCTGGCTCTGACTGGCCATCTGGCCAGTTCGACTAAAGAGCAGGTGTCCTTCCGGTCTCGCTCTCGTGAGGAGCTCGGATCCACAATTAGAGAAATGCTCCTGATGGTAAGTTATTTTTTCATTTCTCTCTGTGTTTGGTTTATTTCTTTTTCCTAAATGTTGGCTTCCCTTACCAGGTGACAGGTCTTTTTATGGAAGTTGATGCTCGCGACCACTCTCTCCGAGAGTCCGTGGACCGCCAGATCGAAGAGGCGCGACGCGATGAGAACCTGACTGCCACCAGCGACGCAAGAGGTCACCTGGTAGCCGCCCGGGAGCAGATCCAGACTCTCCAGGTGGAGTTATATTCTGCGCGGGAAGCTACTAAAAAGGCTGAAGACAAAGCGGCTGAGGCAGCAGAGCACAGCAAATCCCTGGAATCAGAGCTGTCCCGTACTTGCGGGATTCTCCAGGAGACTGACAAGAGGGCAGCTAAAGTGGAAGCTCGTTGTGTAGAGGTTGTGAAACAGCTGTCCTCTATGACAGTGGCCCTTCAGGAAAGGGATGATGCTATTGGCCAGAAAGCTGAAGTCCAGCGCCAACATGAGGCCTTAAAGGCTGATTTCGAAAGACTTCAAGCTTACCTGGATGAGGTGAAATCTCAGAAGGGAGGTGCCCTAGCCCAGGTGGAGGTCCTTGAGCAGGAATTGGGTGCAAGTTCTGTGGAGTTCAACCTTTGCCAACAACAGCTTAAAAATGAAGTCAGGGCTGTGGAGCGTAAATGTTTAGCCCTACTCGAGGTGGTAAAGTACGCCGAGGGGAAAGCTCAGCTAAATCGTGAACGGTATATAGCGGAGTATCAGGAGTCTGATGAGCTGAAGGTTAAAATTGAACAGGCCTGTGAAGCTCATCTTCAGGACTACAAAGACTCTTCTGAGTTTGAGGAATTTGTAGCTGAGGCCTGTGAAGAACATCTCTATGAGTTTAGAACTTCTGGTGAGATGAAAAAGGCTATCCTTGATAAGGCCTTCCGTATGTATGCGACTGGCTACAATCGCGGTTTGAGAGAAGCTAGACAGGCTCCTGATATCCCTTTGGCCAAGCTTCGCAAGCGTGAAGTGGACTCAGATGGTGAGTCAGTGCTGTATGGGGAGGATGATTTCCCTATGCCTCGAGGAGATTTCCGGAGGAACCGAGATCGGCCAGCTGAGTCTTGTTCAGAGGGGTCCGAGCTAGGGTCGGAGGAGGACGATCTTGATTCTGTAAAAGAAGGCCTTCATCCTAGGTCAGAAATTGCCCCTACTATTGAGAGTTCTGGTCCGAAGGACACCGAGCTTCCTTCAGGGGTGGCTGTAAACAGGAATAGTGAGGGTGTTCTTATTGATGTAAGTCCTTTAAGGACTATTCATCCTCCTTCCTCACCGGAGAAATAAATTGTAATGGAATCTTAGTTTCCTTTTTGTTTTTCATATTCTTTGACATTTATCTTTACTCTTCGTATGTGTAATGTAGACTGCATATGTTTATTCAGAAGCTCTAATTTAATCTTAAGTTGTGAGTTCAGCTCTTAGCTGTCGTCTGAGAGATCAAATCTCGTACCCATTTGGTGGCAACTGTCATGCTAGTTTTTGACTTCTAGTCCTTCTTTCTTCGTTGTGACTTTGTATATTTATTTTAAATAAACTGATTTAGGCTTCTGATTATAGCCTCAGTATCCTCCTAAGGTTTCGTGAGTTCTTCTATGGAGGGAGCTCGGCCTTTGTTTTTGGCTTTCGTATCTTGATCTTATGAAGAAATGAATCTATCCGAGCTAGGAGCTCGGTTTTGGGCTTATTGGTCCGAGCTGGGAGCTCGACCCTTTTTTTTTTTTTTTTTTTTTTTTTTTTTGGCGGGGCCCTGAAGTCCTTCACCAACTATTCTTTTGCCAGGAGATCTTGGGGATCCTGGTCTTCTACCTCCAGGAGGTCTCTATGTCTCAAGGAGGTCTTCTTTTGCCAGGAGATCTTGGGGATCCTGGTCTTCTACCTCCAGGAGGTCTCTATGTCTCAAGGAGGTCTTCTTTTGCCAGGAGATCTTGGGGATCCTGGTCTTCTACCTCCAGGAGGTCTCTATGTCTCAAGGAGGTCTTCTTTTGCCAGGAGATCTTGGGGATCCTGGTCTTCTACCTCCAGGAGGTCTCTATGTCTCAAGGAGGTCTTCTTTTGCCAGGAGATCTTGGGGATCCTGGTCTTCTACCTCCAGGAGGTCTCTATGTCTCAAGGAGGTCTTCTTTTGCCAGGAGATCTTGGGGATCCTGGTCTTCTACCTCCAGGAGGTCTCTATGTCTCAAGGAGGTCTTCTTTTGCCAGGAGATCTTGGGGATCCTGGTCTTCTACCTCCAGGAGGTCTCTATGTCTCAAGGAGGTCTTCTTTTGCCAGGAGATCTTGGGGATCCTGGTCTTCTACCTCCAGGAGGTCTCTATGTCTCAAGGAGGTCTTCTTTTGCCAGGAGATCTTGGGGATCCTGGTCTTCTACCTCCAGGAGGTCTCTATGTCTCAAGGAGGTCTTCTTTTGCCAGGAGATCTTGGGGATCCTGGTCTTCTACCTCCAGGAGGTCTCTATGTCTCAAGGAGGTCTTCTTTTGCCAGGAGATCTTGGGGATCCTGGTCTTCTACCTCCAGGAGGTCTCTATGTCTCAAGGAGGTCTTCTTTTGCCAGGAGATCTTGGGGATCCTGGTCTTCTACCTCCAGGAGGTCTCTATGTCTCAAGGAGGTCTTCTTTTGCCAGGAGATCTTGGGGATCCTGGTCTTCTACCTCCAGGAGGTCTCTATGTCTCAAGGAGGTCTTCTTTTGCCAGGAGATCTTGGGGATCCTGGTCTTCTACCTCCAGGAGGTCTCTATGTCTCAAGGAGGTCTTCTTTTGCCAGGAGATCTTGGGGATCCTGGTCTTCTACCTCCAGGAGGTCTCTATGTCTCAAGGAGGTCTTCTTTTGCCAGGAGATCTTGGGGATCCTGGTCTTCTACCTCCAGGAGGTCTCTATGTCTCAAGGAGGTCTTCTCTTTTTTTTTTTTTTTTTTTTTTTTTTTTTTTTTTTTTTTTTTTTTTTTTTTTTTTTCAAAGAGAAGTAACACGCTTAATGGAGATAACATCATTGCGTAAAGAATGGCGTTATTTTATTTATTTGTGCCTTTCAGAGTACATATATTTCAAGGGAAGTACCTTTTTAAGTGCTGGATGTTCCAGGCGTGGGGCTCGGGGTTTCCTTGCATATCTTCAATTCGGTATACCCCGGGCTTAACCACTTTTGTCACCTTGAATGGACCTTCCCAGGTCGGTGCTAGCTTGCCTGCGGCTGCTCTTTTTCCTGTAGCTTCCAAGTTTCTTAAAGTCAGGTCTCCCACCTTTAAGCTTCTTTCTCTGACCTTTTGATTATAATATCTTGCCGCTCGTTGTTGATAAGCAGCAGTTCGGACTTGTGCTTCTTCCCTAACTTCTTCAAGAGCATCCAGGTTGCTTCTTAACTTGTCCCCATTGGTGTCCTCACTGAGAAATTGAACTCGATGAGTGGGGATCTGTAATTCAACTGGAACTACGGCCTCGGTACCGTAAGCGAGTGCGAACGGTGTTTCCTTAGTGGGTGCTCTGGGAGTAGTTCGGAGTGCCCATAGGATGCTATTGAGTTCTTCTGCCCAATTTTCCTTTGCACCGTCCAGCCGCTTCTTTAATCCTTGGAGGATTGCTCTGTTAGTGACTTCCGTTTGGCCATTGGTCTGAGGATGGGCTACAGAGGAGAACTTATGCCATATGCCAATGTTTGTTGTGAAGGCTCTGAAAGTGCTGCAATCAAATTGTCTACCATTGTCTGAAATAAGTACTCTTGGTATGCCAAATCTGCAGATGATATGTCCCCATACGAAATCTATCATCTTGCGAGCTGTGATTGTGGCTATTGCTTCTGCCTCTGGCCACTTCGAGAAATATTCCACAGCCACTACTACAAATTTCCTTTGCCCCGTAGTCTTGGGGAAAGGTCCCAGGATGTCAATTCCCCATTGTGAGAAAGGCCATGGACTGGATATGCTTGCTTGAGGAGTGGCAGGGGTTCTGATGGCATTAGCAAATCTCTGACATACGTCGCATCTTCGGACGAACTCTTCTGCTTCTTTTTTCACAGTGGGCCAGTAGTATCCTTGTCTGAATATTTTGTTAGCTAATGTCCCTGCTCCCTCGTGAGCCCCACATAGGCCTCTATGTATTTCCTCCATTACCTTTACGGCTTCTTCTGGACTCACACATCGGAGCCATGGGCTGGACTTCCCCTTTCTGTACAATGTTCCCCTTATTACTTGGTAGTTGGCAGCTCGAGCTGCTATCTTTTTGGCTTCGTCTTTATCTTCAGGAAGTTCGCCCTTCTCTAAATATTTCAGATAGGGGCTCATCCAAGTTAAGCTCTGTTCCACCTGCAATACAGTGTTTGTTTTCTTGTAAGCAGGTGTGAGGACATGCTGTATGTATACTTCGTCAGGGAGCTGCTCTAACTCTTCTTTGGTCAATCGACTAAGCAAGTCTGCCTCCTCATTTTCGTCCCGAGGTATTCGTTGAAATCTGACGATAACTCCCCGTTCTGTGAGCTCGGCTTCTATGGTTTTTACTTTATCAAGATAGTTCTGCATGACTGGATCTCTGGCCTGATATACCCCCGTTACCTGGTTGATCACCAGCTGAGAGTCACTATTCACCTCGAGGTCGGTTACCCCTATTTCCGAGGCTACCAACATCCCATTCACCAAGGCCTCGTACTCGGCCATATTGTTAGAAGCCTTGAATTCTAATCGCAAAGCATAACACACTCTGAAGCCCTCCGGCCCTTTAAGCATTATCCCCGCACCGCTGCCCTCAGAGCCTGATGCTCCGTCTACATATAGCTTCCAGCTGAATTCTTGGGAAAGCTCTCCCTCTTCTTCCTTTCTAGGTATCTCCGAGGATGATCCTTCCTTCTCCTCATTGAATGAGCATTCTGCTATGAAGTCAGCCAGCGCTTGAGATTTTATAGCTGTCCGAGGTCGGTACTCCAGACAGTAAGGGCTGATTTCCACGGACCATGCTAACATCCGTCCTGAAGTTTCCGGCCTGCGTAAGATCTTCTTTAAGGGTTGGTCCGTCATCACAACTCCTTGGTGGCCTTCCAGATAAACTTTGAATTTCCGAACTGCCAACAGCAAGGCATAAGCCAGTTTTTCAATGCTCGAGTACCTGACCTCAGTGTCTCTGAGTACCTTGCTGATGTAGAAAACAGGTTTCTGCTCTCCTTCTTCCACCCTTACTAGTACCGCGCTGACTGCCTGTTCTGAGGCTGCCAAGTATATCAGAAGCTCTTCCCCTTTTATGGGACTGCTGAGCACATGAGGCGAGCTAAGATACTTTTTAAGTTCCGCGAAAGCTTCTTGGCAATCCTTTGTCCATTCAAAATTCGGAACCTTCCTCAATTTTTTGAAGAATGGCAAACACTTTTCTGCCGACCTCGACATAAATCGGTTGAGCGCCACTACTCTCCCGGTTAATCTCTGGACGTCCCTTACGCAGGTCGGCTCTGGCATATTCAATATGGCTTCTATTTTCTCCGGATTGGGCTCAATGCCTTTTCCACTCACCATGTATCCCAAGAACTTTCCCCCTCTGATGAAGAAAGCACACTTTGCTGGATTTAACTTCATTCTGTATTGATCTAACACCCCAAATATCTCCTTTAGATCTGCTACATGCTGTTGAAAGGTTGAACTTTTAACCACCATGTCATCCACATACACTTCTACATTCCTGCCAATCTGGTTCTTAAAGATTTTATTCATTAATCGTTGGTAAGTTGCCCCAGCGTTTCTTAATCCGAAAGGCATAGCTTTGTAGCAGTAAGTCCCGTCTTCAGTTATAAATGAGGTTTTCTCCTCATCCGACTTCGCCATTGGGATTTGGTGATAACCAGACATAGCATCCAAAGAAGACATATAATCAAATCCGGCCGTTGAATCGACCATTTTATTAATATCAGGGAGGGGGTAACAATCTTTGGGGCAGGCTTTATTTAGGTCGGTAAAGTCTATGCACATCCTGTATTTGCCATTGGCTTTTTTGACTAACACAGGATTTGCCAACCATTGTGGGTACATTACTTCCCTAATAAAGCCTGCCTCTTCTAACTTCTGCACTTCCTCCCGGGTGGCTTGCTGTTTTTCTCTTCCTACTACTCTCTTCTTTTGCTTCACTGGTCTGGCCTCGGGGAGGACATTCAATCGGTGTGTCATCACTTTGGGGTCAATTCCTGGCATGTCTGAGGGTTTCCATGCGAAGGTCGACGCGTGACCTCGGATCAGAGTCATGACTTCACCTTTTTGTTCTTTGGTGAGGTTGGCGTTAAGCCTGAAAACCTTGCTTGCATCTGCTTCTGATAAGGGGAAGGTCTCCAATTCTCCGACTGGCTCTGTCCGGGCTTCTTTTGTTTCATCTCTGACCTCCAAAACTTCCGAGTCGAGTGCTTCTCCAGTTGAGCTCGGTTCTGTTACTGTGGCCAAGTATACCGTCCTTGCTTCTTCCTGGCTGCCCCGAACCATTCCCACTCCTTCTTCCGTTGGAAACTTGAGTGCCAAATACCTGATGCTGGTGACAGCTTCAAAGCTAAACAACGCCGGCCTCCCTAAAATCGCATTGTAACTCAGTGGGAGTTTAACCACCAAAAACACCTCATGATGGGTGCGAGCTCTGGGTGCTTCTCCCAAGGTAAGGGCCAGCTTCACCTTTCCTTCTACAACTACCGGTGCTCCTCCGATCCCTTTGATGGGTGACTGGTCCCGAACCAGCTGTTCCTCCGGGATTCCCATCTGTTGGAAAACCCGATATGGCAATAAATTGACCTTACTCCCATCATCCACCAGGACCTTCTTCACCCGAAAATTATGAATGACTGCTTCAATAACAAGCGCGTCATCATGGGGCATCTGAATGCCCTGTGCATCTTCTGAAGAGAAAACGATGGCCATGGGTGAGTGTTCAACAATCTGCATGACCTCGCCATTGCTGATCTCTCCTTCCTGGTTTCTCTTCTTTCCTCGACGGCTCATCCGTCCTCCAGTTCCTCCAACAATCATATTAATAGTCCCACTAGACCCATCATTCACTGGTCCAGCTCCGGTTCTCCTGGGCATCTGGGCTGCCGGACTGGGCGGAGGCCTCTGCCCCTCCGGTTTCTTCACAAAATTTTTGAGATGCCCCCTCTTTATCAATCTTTCAATCTCCGCGATTAACTGAAAACAGTTATTTGTATCGTGGCCATGTGTCCGGTGGTACTGACAATACTTGTCAGGATTCCTCTGATCTGCTTCCGTCCTCATGGGTGTAGGCCACTGGAGGAACTCCTTATCCTGGACTGCCATGAGCACTTCGGCTCTGGAAGCGTTAAGGGGAGTAGGCTTCTCAGGAACCCAAGGGGGAGCACTCGTGGTTCATGAGCCCTGGGAGGAGGGGGGGGCCTTTGATCCCTTCTTTCCCAGGCCTGCTTATATGGCTCAGGCCTCTTCCCACGCTTCTTCTCGTGTTTTTCCAGCCTTCCTTCCTCCGGGGCTTTCTCTTTTCCTGCCACCCCTTTGGCAAATCTACTCGTTACTAAGGCGTCATCCTGCCTTATGTATTTTTCCGCCCTCTTCATCAACTCGGCCAGTGAGGTCGGAGGTTTCCTGCTCAAAGAACCAAAGAACTCGGCAGAGGTTGTTCCCTTTTGCATGGCCTCTACCGCCCTTCCTTCGTCGAGCTCGGAAATCTGCAGGGCCTCCGTATTGAAACGGGCGACATACTCTCTGAGAGATTCACCAGCTTTTTGCCTAACTGTTTCCAGATAGCTCGTCTTCCTATCTGCTGGCACCCCGGCTACGAACCGGCTGATGAAGCGGAGGGCAAGATCTCCAAAACTTTTAATGCTTCCGGCCTCCAGGCTGTTGAACCATGCCCTCGCTGGTCCCGAGAGCGTTGTTGGGAACACCTTGCACATCAGGGCATCTGACAGAGTTTGCAACTCCATGAAGGTCTTATAGTTCATGACATGTTCTCTCGGGTTTCCAGCCCCATTATAGGCCGCCATTGGTGGCATCATAAACTTTTTGGGAACGGTCTCCTGCTGCATTACCTTCGAGAAGGGAGAAGAAGTAGGCAAGGAGGTTTGACTCTGACCTTTCTTATCTAGCTCGGCTAGGAGCTGCTCCTTCAACCTTTTCAGTTTTTGGTTCATTTTCTCGTCTTCTGGGTTGGATCTCTTGCCCAAACTACATTCTTCCTCCTCTGTTTCAGTTCCCGTTTCCCTGGTTGTTTCAGCAGAATAGTCGTCCACCTCTTCATTTTCTATCATCTCTCTTGCCCTTCTCCCATGGATTCGGGCCTCCAGTTCTTCCTCTCCTCCGGCATCGTGGCTGTTGGTTTGGAAGCGGACAGAGGTAGGTCGGGGTTCATCGGTTCTGGGTTCCTCCACTACCGGGAGTGCGTTTACTGGGGTGCTAAGTCCCCTCTGTTGCATTATCTGCCCCAACCAGTGAGCAGTGGTCTGTAACTGGAGAGCCATGGTTTGAATGTCTTGATTAGACAGGGTCATGGTAGGAGTATTCCCTGCCAAGCTTGGCGAGGGAGTAAGGGAAATAGGGGTTTGGTTATTCATTGCTGTAGGGCTAGAAAAAGAGAACTGCTGCCCATCTTGGGCAGAGCTCAGATCATTTGGAATGTTAAGGTTACTTTCTTGGTGGTTTGCCATCGTGGATCTCAGTGGGTTTTGAAAGTGAAAACTCCGGTGATGAAAAGATCTCCTTCGTTTTCCACAGACGGCGCCAATTGATGATATGAGATCCAATAGAATAGGGTTTTTCCAGGGTTTCGTATTACAGAATAAGGCTTAAAACTTTCTGAGGAGGGGACTCCTCTTTTATACATTGTCTTGCTTGCTGGTGACGTGTAAAGGTCTCTCCAGGATTGGGCCACGCGTCTCTGCCATACAGATTCGGGTGTACTAGGGTATCAGCTGCCTGCTACATGCGTAACGGCCTCTGATTCTCCTCATGCGTACGTTCGAGCGGATCTGCCAGGCTGTCTGGTGAGTACTGTTCTGGACCCCGGGCTGGGCCGAGAGTTGGGCTGGACGCTGGTCAGGGAGCAGGCTGGACTGAGTGAGGAAGCATGGTCGAGCCCGGCCCGGAAGCTGGAATGAGCCAAGCTTGTTGAGGGTATCAAGTACGTGGGCCTCTGTGTCGTGGGCCCTTGGCTGTGGTTAAGCCCCTGTTCTGGGGTGAAGAAATCCAGTGGTCATCAATTTCTCTTTCTATTTCTTTTATTTTCATATATCTCTTAGATTATTTATTCATTAATTTGTGGGATCAGCTACTTGATGTGAGTCCAGATCGATAAAATTACGGCAAATCGAATTAAATAGGCAAAATTATGGCAAATCGAATTGAATATAAATATATAATAGTCCGTACAAAACTACTAATTAATTTGGGTTAATTATTTTAGACCAAATGAAAAGTGAGCGTAAAAATTATTTGAGTCAGTTTGAATCCGGCTGTTTCATAATTAAACCCTCTAAATATTTCAATCCTAATTTAAAATTTTCTACGATAAACTATCTTTTTTAATAAGACATATTACTATGATTTTATGCTCTTTTAATGGACGGCCAGTGTGGCACTTAGTTGGCTGTGTGATGTGAGAAAATTTAATAATTTGGATTAATCATTTTGGGTGTTTGATGTGGAAAAATTTAATAATTTGAATTAATCATTTTAGGTTTAGAGAAAGGTGAATCTAAAAGTTATTTCGGTCAATTTGATCTGTCTGTTTCAATTGGTATTAGAGTCATTTTGAATTAGAAAAACTGTATAGAGTTAATGGGATTGCGAGAAAAAAGCTACCCGAAACGAGATGGAGCCGTCCGAGTTACTAACGAACCATAATAGTCGAGAGTTGGTTCTGATTTAGCAATTGTTTCAAATTCGGTTGCGACGAGCATGTCCCAAATTTAACAGGACTCGAGGGTTCGGTGTTGTGATGAGTATGTTGCAAATTTAACAGGGAGAGTGTGGCACTTAGCTGCCTGCTTGATGCGGAAAAATTCTATAACTTAGATTAACCATTTTAAATCAAATGAAAAGTAAATTTAAAAGTTATTTAAATAAATTTAGGTCAAACCGTTTGAGCCAATGTAGTTATTGAAAAGGGCAATAAAACAAATTGAAAATGGCAATAAAATAAATTGAAAATATGCATTTCAATTTTTTTGGTTTTTAATAATTAGTCAATGGAATTATTTGTTATTAGTTTTTTCTATAACATATTTTATAACGAAGTTGAAAAGAAAATCAGAGATATGGAACATTAAATTCTGAATCAAAATTTGATTCTTTAGGTTATAATGAGAAGTTACTTTTGTTGTGAATTTTTTAATCTTGATGAATACTATATAATTAAGTTCTCAATAAAAATTAAACATAATCTTTTTTTTTTTAATTCGTATATACCATAATTGAAAAACTCCCTCTGTGAAAATCCCAATAATTCTTTTCAAGTGCATTAATGTCCTATCATTTTCCTTCATGTGTCTGCCAAATCTGTCCCCGAGTGGGCATATTTCTTTTTCCCTTCTTATATTTTGTGGATTATTGTAAGATTATATATATACATCCACCTAATTTACCCATAAAAATTCATTTGAGAGAACTATCCATCTAAAAATATCTAAATTTTTATAAATTTATAAATATAATAATCGTCCAAAATAAATTATAAATGTTATTATAAAACAAAATTATGCAATAAGAGTCTGATAAATTGATATGTGAGTCTGATAAATTGATATGTGATTAAAGATGTTTCATCTATAAAAAGAAAGACTTAAATAGTGTAGCATTCGATTTTTTATCAAAACTCGTCTTCTTGCAAGTAAGTCAAATATTCATGAAAAATTACCTATAAAAAAAATATATACGGAGATTAAGTTACGTATTTTTACACATTTATTTTAAATTCAAGATAATTTATTACACTTGTTTGTTTTAATAAGTTAATAATTTGAGCGTCGGAGTGATTGCTTATAAATGCCAACCATCTCATGCTCTTATGTTTTATAAATTGATTATTCAAGTTTAGTTCTATTTTCAGCCACATCAATTACCCATATATATAATATTTAACTAACTTTTTTATTCAAAATTAATATTTAAAATATAAGTATTTTATGGAATGTCTAAGTATCGGTAAAGAGGGAGTTTTGACAATAAAAAAAAAATTTAATAAAAAGAATTATTATTTTTTTCTGTAACTCTCTATTTACGATTAAGAATTTTATAAAAATTTAATAATATTGATTTTTTAATAATTTTTTAATTTAAAAGATATTTTAAAACATTAAAATCATATATAATTTTATAAAAAATTATTTAAAAATTTTCTTTTATGAATTATGTCAAATGATGTTCTATTACCTGATAGACATAGAGTATTTAACCATTATTATTATTTATACTTAATTTTTAAAAATATTATTACATTTAACTTATTTCATAGTTTTTAAAATAAATTTAATATTATTAAATTAAACTCATCTATGGCATAAATATGAAAATAAATTAAAATATATAAGTTAATTCTAAATTATTTGGAAAAACCTGGTGTATCCAATATTTTATTTTAATTTATTGTGCTCTTTTAGTTCGTTACTTTTCGTCTATTACATTTTCAAATTTGTATAATTTATAAATATATAGAATTTTATTTTTAATTGATAAATATAATTAAATAAAAAGTGGGTTTAGAAAAATAAAGTGGAATGAAAATAATATTGTTTTTTTAAATTATTATTTTATCCTTTATTTTAAAATATAATTAAAAAATTAAAGGATATAAATGTAATTTTAATTTGAAATGTTGATTTCCTTTTATTTTCTCTCTATTTTAAAAGAAAATAAATAAAATAAAATAAAATTTATTTTCTCTCGTTATCCAAACAAAATAAAAATGGTTATTCTCCTCAACTTTTTCCCCATATCCAAACATGCTTCAAATCTGGAACGTTAATCAAAATGGGAAAAGGGCTCACTGCCCCTTAGTCTTGGTTAATTACAAAGTGGTCCCTCTTTGTTGTATTCTGTTACAAAAAAAATAAAAAATAAAAAAACGCGTCAAAATCATAATTAATGACATTTTGGTCTGTTCCGCCTTATTCCTGCAAAATCTCTAAACCGTTTTAAGGAGTTGTCGGCTTCCTCCCTTCATATTCGGCTCGGCTCGGCTCAGCCTAAGCTGTATTTATTACCAATCCAGTAATATAGAATATAGTTAAGCCTCACGCGGTGATGTTCGTGTGCGGTGGCCCCACAATGAACTATGTAGTACGTTGGGCCCACTAATTCCCCTCCGTGCTCGTGCTTCTATTATGGTTACTTGCCCACACGTGAACTCAACGCTCACATTCACACGTGGCCACCTGTAATTGGATGGTCACCTGTAGAGATAGCCGTCCACATGGGGGAAATCAAAACGCTAAGAGAACTGTTAGCTGGGACCATCTGATTGGAGCATTCGGTTCCTTTTCTTTTCATTCTGGTTTAATTTTGAATGTTATCTATCATCCGCCTACCAATTTTTAATCTGCGCCTAGGGACACCAACTGTACGGTGTTTAATCCGAATATTTATCTACATTTTTCAATTAAATTAATTTTTTTATGGTTTATATAAATAATTAATTAAATATAAAAAAATATTTTTATTTGATATAATTTTTTTTTAATAAATACATTTATACTTTACATTAATAAGTTGAAATTAAAAAAAAAAAAAGATCTTTGATATAGAAACTCATCCCCCGAATAAGATTGGAATTAAGAGGGCAATGAGAGTTTTGATCTGAATTCAGCTTCTTCAATCGCTTTAATCATTTTAAAATTTCAAAAATTTGCTACTCATTCTTCTCTCGCACTGCGATGCATTAAGGATATTAATATCCTCAAATCTATTTTTTAATATGCAATGATAATATTTATTTTAACAACAAAAAAAATGCTGGACCACTAGAATTTTAAAGCTAAAGTTAGAAAATCAATATTCTCAAAATCTTTATATTCTCAAAAAAAATTTTAAATAAACAAATATTTTAATATAATTTTTAAAATTGAAAGATTAATTAGTGAATTTTGACATATTATAGAAAATAAATAGTAATTTTTCCTTGTTTTTTTGTACCAAAGACTTCATCTTTACTTGTTGCGTGTTTCTTTTCAGTTGTGCTTTTATTTGTGTGTGTTATGGTTATCACTGCGATTGGTTCTGATCTGGGCTTTGCTGTTCTATTCTACTCTGGGCGATGTGAATCGGTGTAGTTGTGGTATGGTGGTCTGTGTTTGCTTAGCTAGCTTGGTCATTTATGTTTGGATCAATGTTATGGGCCACATGGTTTTGTTTGGTTATGTTTTTGGATTTGTGCTTTGCTTTGTTTATGTCTTTGGTTTCTGTATGTAACTTGTATCTTGAAAATGCAAGAATCACAGAAAATGCAAGAATGCTCTCCGATATTAAAAATAGATGACACATTAAAAGAAATTAAATGTAATTTATTAATTTAAATATATTTTAACAATTTTTTTTAATTTATGAAACTAGAAGTAAAATCATTATGTGAGAAGTATAGTAATTTAATAAATAAACTAGCTTATTAAAAAGAAAGTGATATATGAGCACTAGCATTATAATTTTATAAGAATTTTTATTTAAATTATTTATTTTTGAAAAATTACTGAATAAATGGGATTCTTCTATTATTTCAACTTACTAACACAGAAAAAAAGAGGAGAAATTATTGAGTAGATCTACCATAATACGTACGGACAATAATATGTGGGCCTCTTTTAATCGATACAAACTTGTATAATTGAGGGCCTATTGGGCCTGGGACCCAACATAAATTGCCCCAACACCAAATCAGAATTCACTTTCTAATGGCCCACTTCAATATTTCCAACCCTACTTTTTTTATAAAATAATTGAATAATTTTGAAATATAAATAAATTAATAAATTTTCTAAATCTCATAATAATTTATCCTTTTATAAAACTTATATTATCACTTTCAGCATGGTTTAGAGTATGGAAATAATTAATAATAAATATTTTATTATATTTGATAGGAAAATTACTTCTTAGTTCCTGAGATTTAACGTAATTAACACTTCTGTTCCTTTATTTTGACGATTCAACACTTAAGTCCCTCACTTTCTATTCCGTCTAAATTCGTAATCCTTCCGTCCATTTAAATCGTTTGGTCAAAGAGTCAAAAGTGAGAGATAATAATTTTTTTCAAAAATACCCTTATCTCAATGTGAAATTCCTATTTTTTTTCTCTTTCATGTTTTCTCTAGTTGCAGAATAAGAAGAAGAAAAAGTTGCAGAAAGGGTAGGTTCTCTCAATGTGAAATTCCTATTTTTTTTTCTCTTTCATGTTTTCTCCGGTTGCAGAATAAGAAGAAGAAAAAGTTGCAGAAAGGCTAGGAAGAAGAGAAGAAGAAGGAGAAGAAAGAAGAAGAAGAAGAAGAAGTTGCATAAAGGGTAGAAAGAAGAAGAAGAAGATGCGTTTGAGTTTAGATTTAGTGAGGATTAATTTTGTCAATTCACGTGTTCCAAACGGCTATTTTGGATGGAAGAACTACGAATTTGGACAGAAAATAAAGTGAGAGACTTAAGTGTTGAGTCGCCAAAATAGAGGGATAAAAGTGTTAATTACGTTAAATCTCAGGGATTAAAAAGTAATTTTCACTATTTGATAATTTAACTGTACTATGAATTAGCAACATGTGAAATTGGGAGAGAAAGTGCTTTTTTCGGTAAACAGCGAACGATGTATACTTAACTCTTGTTTGATCGTTAAGTGTAACTGAATCCTTTAATGACTGAAAAATTAAATATTGTCTTTTTATTAATTATACATAATATTGTTAGACAATATTTTAATATGATTTATTATATAAATATTTTATTATTTTTCAAAAATATTTTTAATAATATCTCCGCTTGAGTAGCAAAATTAAAATAATAATAATAAAAAAAAGGCGAAAACGTTGCATGAAATTCTAAGTGTGTTTACTAATAATAAATTAACAAACACGTGCGATTAAGCCATACAATTAAACAAATCCAAAACACAATCTTTGTTTGTTAAAAGAGTTAAAGCCAGTCGCGGAGAGAGCAAAACATCAAGCACGCGCCTTTATATCTGTTTGTTCGGCCACTAAGCCAGTTGTGATTTTGCGGTGGCATCACGCTCGTAAGTTAGCATGGTTAATAATATGTAAGAAGCGAAGAATTAGGGCAAATCGCTGATTTTTAGTTAAGATCTGGCCAGATTTTTAACAAGGAAAAGGAACATGTGGTTAGGAAGCTGAATTTAGATCGCCAATTGCTCATGCGTACGTGAGAACCAGTCTCCACACGTTCCAATTTCGAGTTCCCCATGATTTGTTTTAACAGAAAGTTTCAGTCTTTTTTCTTATTCTTCTTCCTAATGGGGATTCTCATCTATTCTTGGGTTGTTCTATACAGTGATGGCATGCCCAAGCCCTTAATGGAAACAACTAGTCAACTGCTGCATTAATGGTAATGAAAAATTCAAAAGAAAATTTGGCAGATATGAATCGGCAGGAGGTAACTTGTAGGCACTGGACAAGGTAGCACTTGAGAGAATGTGCTTGTGTTTGTGTTCGGATTGGGCAAGTTTTGGGTTTTATCCATTTGGGACCTACAAAGTCCGCATCTTCTATGTTTTAGTATTTTGGGGTTTTGTATAGCTTTTTGGGTGAGATCCTCTTGTGGAATTCCAAGGTAAACCTCTTCTCTACCGAATCTATCTTTTGCCACATGCATGTATTGATTCCATCTCCACTTACTCCTTTTTTCCTCCCTTCTCCACCCCTTTCTCCTTTTTTCTTCTTCTACTGTCTTGTTTTCTTGTTTTTGGCACTTGAATTTTAGATTCAAGTTCGGTTTTTTTGAGGTGGGTTGATTGTGGGTACTTGCAAAGTTGAGCTAATATAATATTGGTTCTTCATTTTTAGGGAAATGGTTTAATTCTGTGAGGTCGGTTGCTTTTTAGGTACTTGCCAGTAAGTATTTGTGTCGATATTCTCTCATGTGCTCCAGTTGTTTGTTTATGGTTTTCAATCAGGAGCAGATTTATCTTTATGAAGTGGGTTGATCTTCACTACCTGTTGCTTTTGCTATCTGGGTAGGCCTGCATTTCTTTTTATGACTGAATTTATTAGACAATTATACCATTATTTGTTTTTTGAAGTTGATCAACCTTTGATGCTTGTAGAATACGGTGCAATTCTTCAGAAAGTAATTGATGCTATCTGAGTATCCAAGCCTTCCTATTGGCTATCCTCACTGAAATTCTGTTTCCTTGACGAGGAATTGCAATTGCCACTTGGGTAGGCATTTTTCATAGAGAATTTTGCCTCAAAAGGATGCTAATTGGCTCCTTTTGTGATTTGGGGAAGGAATGTCTTTGTAAGTGGAAATTGTAGCAAAGAAAAAGCAAAAGGTGATGAGAGGACTGAAAGATGAGGAAAAATTGTTAAGTCCCATGTTTCCTAGGCTTCATGTGAACGATACAGAGAAAGGAGGGCCAAGGGCACCTCCAAGGAACAAGATGGCTCTATATGAACAGCTTAGTATTCCTTCTCAAAGGTTTAGTTCCGGATCGTCAGCTATGTTGCCTCTTCCACCTAACACTGGAAGTAGCTTGGTTCTTTCAATGTCCTCAAGCCATGTGAGTTTGATAATTTATCCTTTTTTATTTTTGCGCCCATGAATTTTTTCCCCCTATGCTGGAATCTACCTTGTTTTAGTTTAGGAGCATCCTTTTGTTTGATTCCACAATTAGTTTATAAAAAATGACCAATCTTTTAAACTCTGATTGGTTTGGATTCACATATACTGTATCTGATGCTGGAATTTCATGATGCATGATCTTGGCTTTTCAAAAATGCGCTGAATCAGTGTTCTCCCGCCCCCCCCCCCCATCATCAGGATTTCACATAGAAGAATTTAGTTTTTGAAAAACTCTTAAAAAGGAAGTCCATGGATTAGTTTGCAAATTTCCTGAATTTTGTTTGTGAGGTTTTTTTGAGTGATTTATCAAATGATTGTTTAGGCCCTCCCTTTTTTTGGTGTGTGGGTTGACGGACAGACATATGAATCCCTGATTGTTTCCATTATGGGGCAGGAGTACTAGGCTACAGCCCCTTTTCATTTATTCATTGATCTATGGTTTTGTGTATTATGAATTCCCATACTTCTTCTCTATCTTTTGCTGTTGGATTACAAGTGATTCATTTTCACAGGGTGGTGGCCCTGAAAGGAGTGTTTTTACTCAATTCTGCAACTCACCCGCACCTTCACATTCTGAGAGGCCTTATTCTCAATCTTGTAGTGGAGTTAAGCTAAGTAATAAGATGGAAAGCCAAGATCAGAAATCCATGAGTTCCAGAAATGATCAAAGTTTGAATACCACACAGCCGTTGTCATCAAGTGCTAAATGCAATTCGTTTCAATCACACAATTTGTCCAACTTTAAAAGTTTCTCGTTGAAAAAGCTTGGATATGAACATGATTTTAGGCTTCCCAGCTCTGCCCAGTCAGGAGCAGTTTTAAATTGTAGCAGCAGTCAACAGAGTAAGGATCAAGAAAACCGACCTTTCTGGAACTTGAGCTTCTCAATGCACTTTCAAAATGTTTCTGAAAAGCAGAAGAAAGTAGCTGGATCCATAAACCTAAAGACAAAAGAGGGTATGTGGAACCAAAATGACGAGAACACAAAAATTTCCAAGGCTTATCCGGATCCTTTGGAAAGACCTGCTTCAATCCAATCAATTCAGGTTAAACCTTCAATAGATGTATCTTCAAACCCAACAGGCAAAGTTAAGACCACCGAATCATTGAAGCGAGCACATCCTTTGTCAAATCAGGAACATAGAAGCAGTTCTGTGGTTGTCTTGAAAAGCTTACATGGTAAAAATGTACAATTCAATAAAAAATTTTTGGTGATGCAAGCAAAAACAAATTTTAAAGATAACTTTTTGGTGGAATCTGCTGGGGTCATAGGTGAGGAAAATGCTCCCAAGGTGAGAAGTGAAACAGGTCCTATGTTATCACTTGGAGATGATATCAGAAGTCATAATGGAATTGAGACTGGCAACAAAAACCACGAAGACAAGCGACAAGGGTCTTTACAAGTGGGCAATGTAGAAAAGCATGATGATGTCTTAGAAACTGCTGTGGTAGATTGTTTATCTGCTTTGGATGCAAGTCCTGATGATGTTGTCCGTGTAATGGGTGAGAAACAATTTTGGAAAGCAAGAAGAACTATTGTCAAGTGAGTATCTGTTCTAGTTATTGCTATTTCCATAAGTTGCAGCATATCAACATCAAACTTGTGGAATTTTCTTTCATTCTCTAAAATTGATGCACCTTTTGGTACACATATTTGATCCGAGTTAAAATTAGCAATTTGATCTATTTATTCATCTTATATGCTCTTATTCATTCAATGCTCTTAGGATTTGGAGTGGTTTGTTGATATTTCAACAGGAAGTTCTAGGAAATCTCTGTTGTCTATGTTTTCACTGATGCGGTCTAATTACTTTTGTGGAATTTGGAGTAGCTAAATTCATTTCTAAGTTTATATTGTGGCGCCCCTGCCATTTATATCTACTTATAAACTATGATCTCTCACATGCATAAACACTATAAACTCAAAAATTTGGTACTTATGTTTGTTATATGACTTGCTATTCTTTTATTTACTTGCAAGCAATGGTTGCCAAACTAGATTAATGAAGCAGAGAGGAGAAACTACCAATTAGAAAACACCAAGATCAAATAAGGTTTTATGACATTGTGCCATTTTAAATGGAGATCAATCCTATTTAATAATTTATAAATTTGAAGGTACAAATAGATGTATTATGTATGAAAATTAATATTTGAAAGTAATAATAGAGTGACAATTTTATTTCTCTTTTAACATTTATTTCTTACAAGTTATATTTTAGATTAATTTTTTAACATTTTTCAATTTCTCTCAAACGCTATACAATTATCTATGCACTCTCTTTAATTTCTGATACTCTTTTAATTATTTTAAACCCTCATTAAAACTTTCAACATCCTCTATTTTACTTATTTTCTTTACTACTTCGTTATTCAATTAACAAACTTTATCATATTATTTTATAAAAAATGGAAATTAGCAGAATTGGAAGCTTGAGGAACAAGGATGAGAGTAAAATTGGTGAATCACCATAATTTCTCATCTCTTTTTATTTCTCTTAACCCTTTTTTTTTTTTAATTAAGTTCAAGTCATTTCTTATTAAATTTTATTAACAAATTATTTCATTCTTTTTTCTTCTTATTTTTATTTAATTAAAAAATTTCTAAGAAAAGTTGAATATTTTTACAAAGATGACTTAATTCCAAACTACCCTCAAAATATTATCCAAACCTTCTCAAACAGCCTTGCCCTTTGAACAGTTTCAGATTGTACTCCGACCAGAAATGTTGGTTCCGCAACAGTCCTCCGAACTGTCCCTTGACTGTTTGGTTCAGGTGCAAGGAAATCTTGAACCTAACCTGTGGTTGAGGGCCACCCCTGGGTGAGACTCTCACATATTATAGAAGAAGGAGAAGGAATAAAGAAGGCAGTTTTGGAAGGAAACAGAAAAAGGATAGGGTGTAGTTGTAAATTTGAGCACAGGTTTGGATTTCTTTTTTAATCATTAACCCAAACTGAATCATTAATGTTTCTGTAAGTACTGAAGTTGCTTGATTTAGTTGATTAACTAAAAATGATCTTCTCGATTGTTAGGAAATTAGTTCCTAGAAATCTTGGATGGGTTGATGAATATTGATATTCATTCCTCACATGTTAGTATGATGGTATTGTCCCTGTAAAATCATGATAAATTTGGAGGATGACATTTTAGAGTTTTCAGCCTTCAACTTCTTCAGTAGTTGAGAACCAGCGTACTGTGGTTTTTCAATGAGAAGCTCCTCTTATTTATTTATCAGTGCTTTTCAATGGCCACTGCTTTGATTGAGCAAACTTGGCTCTTTTTCTTACGCCTTATTATGATTATTATTATTATTTACTTCTTTGTCTTGTTCCCGTTGATCATTCGGGGATTATAGTCATGCTTGAAACCTTCTTTTTCCCCCCTTCGTTTTGTGCCCAAATTTTATCATGATATGCATTTGAATCACTAGGGTATGGATGTATCCGCACAGATTTAGTTGTTTATTGATGCTCTCTCAGAGCATGAGTTTTCTATAAATTTTGCAAGGAAATAACAGTGAACGTTAAAAATCGAACAATCATACAGTCAAAGAATAAGCACGAAAAGTAAATAACATACTAATTGTTAAAAATCGAACAATCACACAGTCAAAGGATAGGCACGGAAAGTAAATAACATACGGATCTAACGGGATTTGCCAATTTGATTACGTTCACAACGGTTAGGGTTGTTTTATTTCCCTGTGAGTTTTTGAATAAAATATACTATAAGAATATTATATATTTATATATTCAGAAAAATTAAAAAAAAAAAACAAAATAGTCTTAACAAAATTCGTTTCGGGACTCCGCCTCACACTGTCCAATCAGCTCAGCGTTGAGTTGGTCTGCAATCGTGGATATGGTGTACAGTCCATAATCCATAATATATATCATTAGGCTCCATATCATAAAAGTGATCCATCTGGCAAGAATTTAAATGTAATCACTTCTGAACAAATAGCATATGGGGTGATATTAACTCCTACATTTTTGTCTTATTTCAACTCTATCTGATGCATCGAATATTTTGATGGGTGTTTTCCTTTCTCTAATCAAGAACGTTATTGTTTGACCAAACTTCTTTTTGTTGTTTTGTAGTCAACAAAGAGTGTTCACAGTGCAAGTATTTGAGTTGCATAGGATCATGAAGGTATGCTGGATATTGCCTGACCTCTTCTACTATGAGAAATGCTTATGATCTCCTTTCTTGATTTCTTTTATCTGGACGTTCTTATGGAATAATAGGTACAGAAGTTGATTGCTGGGTCGCTAGATCTATTTCTTGAAGAAAATATTTATCTCGGAAAAGCTCCATCCGAGTCGCGTGTGGGGAAGAAGGTTCCATCTGAGAATGCTATTGAACAGCCATCACTGATTGTTGAACCAAAAGACAATTTTCACGAGCAACATGCTAGTGCTGAATTTGCTGATGAGAATGCTATTGGGAAACTTCCTTTCGTCAATAATGAAACCGGTAAAGGACTTCTTACCCAGCAATCAAACTATGGTTCTCATTCAGAAGGTGTGCTGCCAGATCCTCTTGCTACCAATGCGAAACCATCTCCATGGTGTATCCTACCACCTGGAAATCAGTGGTTAGTTCCAGTCATGTCCCCTTCTGAGGGTCTTGTTTACAAGCCCTATACCGGGCCATGCCCTCCAACTGCAGGATTTATGGCCCCAGTTTATGGCAACTGTGGTCCTTTGAGTTTAACTGCAGGGAGCGGAGACTTTTTGAACGCAGCTTATGGTGTTCCAGCTTCTCGCCAACAAGGCATTGGAATCCTTACAAGCACCCCTCATTTGGGACAGACATACTTTCCACCTTATGGCATGCCAGTCATGACTCCATCCATTTCAGGATCAGCAGTTGATCAGGTGAGCCCATTCACCGGACCCCAATCAAAGGATAATCAGTTATCAGTTGGAGACATTAACTTCAACCTCCCCCACCAAAGCTCTTGTAATATGTCAAGCCAGAGGAGTCATGTGATATCACGTATTGGGAAATTTCGAGCATCGAACGAAAGCGAGTTACAAAGAAGTACAGCAAGTGTTCCCTCAGAGAGGCCCAAAGGAGATGCCCTTCCGCTTTTTCCTACAGAACCAACAGCTCAAGAATCAGATCAAAATGGTCAAACTGTTGAGCCTCGAACATGCGTAGTAAAGGTTGTGCCTCACAATCCTAGATCAGCAACTGAATCAGCAGCCCGGATTTTGAGGTCTATACAGGAAGAAAGAAAACAGTATGATTAGTTTATGGAAATTGTATCCATTGAGACATAAATTTGGAATTGAAAATATTCTTAGTCTCATCACATGTACTTCTCTATCAGTAATTTTATCATACGTATTAATGTCATGTAAATACATATTTAATGACAGTAGACCAGTACATCCTCAGGGAAGTTTGCCTTCTATCCTGGGCCTTGCAAAATTCCCTAGTCCTGTAATGTGAATGCCAGTACCTTACTGAAAGAAATAACTCCAATTGAATCTTATGACGGGACATATTATTATGCATTGCTACATCATTTAAATCTTGACAGGATTGAGCTTTCAGTGAAACATGCAACAGAGTCCTATTACTGCAATTGATATCGGCTGGAGAGTGAATCATGGTAACCCAGAAAATATTTGATCATTGGTAATGCTACTATTGTAACCTTCGCTTTGGTAGCCATCTCAAGTACATCATTGCTTTGCCCGATTGTTACAGTCTTACTGTCTTTGGAGTTTGATACATTATCATATGCATCTGCTCCACTGTTTGAAGTATCTATACTTCAAGAAAAAACACTGTAGGATTGTGGATTATATGAAGAGAAGAAAATTTGTTGCTTGCATATTTTGATTTCATTCAGGAGTTGGAAATACAAGTAATATAGTTTTCATAAGCTGTTATCTTAGGTTGTATGAGAAGTTGGTTTTTTAAAATGGTTGCTGCAAGGATATTCAACTCCTCCCCAATCCATTACCTTGCAGCTGAGGTGACTATTAAAATGACTTTGTCTATCAAGCTTTTAGGATATTATTATGATGTCAACAATCACAGTACTTCACCATCTTCATTGTAAGAATAAAATAAGGAAAATTAATGAATTTTACTTTAAAATAATAAAAAATTAATATTTCAAAAAGGAATGAACCCTCATGGACGAATAGAAAAGGAAAATAAATCCACCTTTAAAAAATTAATTGATTTATTTATTTATTGGTATGAAGATTATAATCTTCACCGAAAATTAAATAGGCCCAAGGCCTAATATGAAACTGAGTTGGGCTACTGGATTATAATAAAAAGAAATGTTTTGGACGATCTTTGAAGTCAGAATCCAAAGGAAAAGGAGACCTAATTTAGTTGCCTTAAAGATTAGCATTAATTTAATTCTTTAACGTTACAATATTAAATTCCTATAATCAATTTCAGCAATTATAATATTAAATCACATAATTATTCACTATCCAATATAGCATTATTTAATAGCAAAATGTTATGTCATCAATAACTGAATAATATATGTAAAATTAAATTTATTATATTACTCTTTTCATTTCATAATTTTTATTACTTTTATTTTTTTATATATTATCTATTAGCACCATAATAAAAATCCAATAGTTTGAAAATAAAATTTGATAGGTTTTAACAGGAAAAAAAGGAGGTATTTTTAAAAGAGGAAATTTCATCTTGTGATTTTGATTCATTATAGGTTGGATTTTGTATAGCAAAAAACATAACAAAAATGAGCCAATTATGTTGTATGTTGCAAATGATTGTAAACAACTTTCCTAAAGACTTTTCAATATTTCTTCTTTTTTTTTTTTTTTTTCTCACTTTTCTTGCTTTCATGTTTATTTTGTGTGGCAGCCTTTGAGGCACAATCAATCATATGCTTCCTCTTCATTCAGTGGATGCAATTCTCAATCATTTCTTTGTAATTTTAATCATAGGCTTAATTTTGGCATTTCTTGGTTTGGGGTTGTGTTTTTCTATTTACCACACAAATAAATTAGGTTATATGTGGAATTGGTGAATTACCAATTCATAGCTTTTATACTAGACTAGAATTTGGACTAAATTTAAAGATTATTTACTGAAAAACGCAATAATATTGTAAATATTATTCTGTGGTTGCAATCAATTCCCATAAACTTTCAAAAGCAATAGATTCCATTCCAAAAAAGAAAAAAAGTATTAGATAAAATTGGGAAGCTGCAAAAGAATTTTGCACTTTTGCTTTTACTGGAATTTTATTCTTTGCTTAACAATATTTTACAGTTTCAAAAACTAAGACATTAATGGATAAATTTATCATACGGTAGACTCCGTTTTCTATTTCCAAAAAATAGATATAGCCTTTATCAGCCTCTGAGATTCAGAAAATAAGATTTTACAATGGGCTCTGTAAAACTGAAAAAAATCTAGACCAAAAGCAGAGTATTTCTCCGTTTATATATTTTCTTTTACCTGCTAGTGACGTGTTAACAGGATGTATATCATTGGACCCCTACTGCGTTGATACGGACGTACGAGATAATCAGATCTCTGTCCCATACGTAACGGCCCCTGATTCTCCCCGGACGCGCATGCGTATGGACCCACATGACGGATGAGTGGGTCTCCCTCCTGATTCCGGACTGGACCAGAAGATAAGTCATGGGCTGAGTCCAAGAAGGATCTGTTCATCGGGCCTAAGAGATTAGGCCGGCCTGATTGAGTAAATTGATTGGAGTCCGATCTGGAGGGAGACGGGCTGGACCAGTCTCACGGGGGAGGCCTTGGACCCCCAAATGATGGGCTCACGATATGGGCCTGACCCCAATCCGGGGTGGATAAATCCAGCGGTCATCACAGTCTATACATATAAATTATTTTATTCGCCTTATAATTATTATCCACATTATGATTAATATATAAATAAATTATTATATTTTTAATTAATTTAATTTAATTTTTAAATAAAATAAATAAAAATTATAAGATAAAAAAAATATAAATCATGTTCTCTTGTGATTATTTCACCATTTATACATTAAATCAACGTACTTCTTCTAATTCATTTAATTTATCTTTCTTTTTTAGAATTAAATGCCAAAAAAGCATTTATGTTTCAAAACCTTTGATTTTAGCTACATTTAACTCCTCCAACATATAACCTACTTATATAAATACCTGCAATTTAAAAATACTATTTTCAAACTCCTTAATACATATAAAATAAATAAATCAAAATTAATGATAAAAATATCTACAATTTATTTTTTTAACGATTAATTTTAAAATTTATTGATACGGTCTAATCACATAGAGTTAATATAGCAAATAATACGATAATTTTATTAATTTTTAAGTATAATAAAATAATTTTAAAAAATTAAATTTTAATTAAAAAATATTGAATATAATTATAATAAAATTGTTATATCATTTTTTTATATAAATTTAGAAACTCAGCTTTTTATATATAAATTATTATTTATTATCACTTTCATCTTTTGCTCTTTTTTTTTTTGTCATTTTAGATTTAATAATTATTTTTTATTAAATATTTCATTTTAAATCAATATATAAACAAAGGAACTATTAACAACTATATTTAACAGTTATTAATTAATAAAATAATTAACTGTTAATAAAATAATTAATTATTTCTAAAATAATTAATATGTCGAACGGATCTAAATCGAATAATATTAAAATGATAGTTAATGCAATTTATTTGAAAAGCAGAAACATATAGGAAAAGTTATTTCCATAGGTATAAAGACAATTTACTTTTCAAATAATTATAAATCCCATGTAATTTCTTTAATTTAATTAAAATATTCCCATGCACACTACAATTAAAAGTTTTTTTTTTTTTATAAAAAATCTATAGTTAAATATGTATTTATTAATTGGTATTGTCACGTCATGGAATTTACTCTCTTTACATAATTTTCCTATAAACTTCCAAGATGGAGCATATTTTTTTCTTTTTCAATTTTTAGGGAAAGTTTTAATTGAAATTTTAATTTTTAAGATAGATAAATATTAATAAAATTTTTAAATACCATTTATTTAATTTTGATTGAATGACAAAATTAAAATTTTGCAGCTTTAGAAAAAAAATTCGGTTATCAAACTAAAGTTGATTTTAAATTTGACTTTTATTATATCCTAAAAATAAATTTATATAAATAATTATAATGCAATCAACATAAATTCGATTATTTCTTTTCTTTTAAGAAAGGAATGCTTAAATTTTTTTTTGTTTTAAAAAAATTCAATAAAAAATGATGGAATTGTGAAAAAACACACACAACAACAACAACGAACGTTGTTATGGCCCACCTGACAATGTTGGAAAACCCGAAATGTTTATGCAACAGACAAAATCTGACGAAACGCCTCCTAGGTTTTCACTCCCATACCGCAAACGGAGCTTGTCACTCCCTCACGCTCTTTTTCCGCTTTCGTTAATTTCCTATCAAGTTACAATCTTCAAGCTACAAAAATCAGACCACCACCTCTACCTTGTTTCTCCATTGAAACCCACAAAAGGAAACCCCTTTAACATCTCTCTCTCTCTCTCTCTCTTCAATAAAAGCTTGCCTAATTCAAGAACTGAAAGCCAGAAAGCGTGAACCGATCCATAACTTAGTTTCCTTAACGTTTCTTTCATTGTCAAATCTTATATAAACCCACCATCACCATTGTTGCATCCTCCTCAGATGGTAATCCCATTGTCATGTTACATGTTCTTTCCCTATTTGCCAAGATTCTTGGAAAGGAAAATTTAGATTTGATTATTCAATATTTCTTGTTTCTCCACCGTAATTCCCTGTTTCTCGCGTACCCGTTTGGTAAAGATTTGATTTTCTTTCCTTATTTGTGCTGATTTGGTTTTCTTAATAACTAGATGCCTTGATGGGTTTTGTTTTCCTCAACAAGTACACATCTGGCGGTAACTACTGTTGATCCTTTATTTATATGATGTTCTTGGAGACCCTTCTGTTTTTAGGGTATACTTTTTATGCACACCGAGTGTTTTGAGATTAAATTCTTCTGAAAATACAATACCGGACCTGATATCCAAATGGCATTGGAGTATGGCAAGGAGCCTGGTATTACTATTAGATTCATTCAGAGCAGGCCTCTGCCATTGAGACTTGTTCAATTTTTCTTGTTGTTTTTGGTTCTGGGTCTTGGGGTCTCCGTAATTAGTATGTATACGTTTCGACATTTTGGAATCCAAAATGTAACTGATGTAGGAAAGTCCAGTATATTTATCCCTTGCTTCGAAGCACCAAATGATTTAGAGCACTGGATTAAGCCTTCATCAAATCTGTTACATAGGATGAATGATACTGAGCTGTTTTGGCGTGCTTCATTTCTTCCTCGAAGAAAGGGATATCCATTTAAGAGAGTTCCTAAGATTGCCTTCATGTTCTTGACAAAGGGACCATTGCCATTGGCACCTCTTTGGGAGAGATTTCTCAAGGGACATGAGGGGCTCTATTCGATCTATGTTCATTCATTGCCTTCTTATGTTGGGAACTATACGGCATCGTCAGTGTTCTACAATCGACAAATCCCAAGTCAGGTATTGGATTTACTTTCTCTATTCTTACTATATCTATTGGCATTGTGCTCTATCTGTTTTATTGGGGACACATTCTATTTTACTTTAGTTCTCTGGATTCAGTTAATGGTGTTCAACTTTTTTATTCGAGAAATCGTAGGCTTTTTTTTCAATAATTAATGAATGAAATGCCGCTCTGATGAAAAATTTTCAATGAGTATGGAACATTATCAATATTTGCTTTCAGAGAGAAATAATCAATTTCAGTATTTGGTGTAGCTCTTTTCAGATGGACTCTAGTAGAATTATCAGTTCTGGTTTATTTTATATTTTGTTTCTCGTTCTCTTTTCTAGGATGATCAGTGTTAATTTCTCTGTGTGTTACAGGTGCCCGTATCATTAAGACTAGCTTGCTCGTCTCATTCTTTATTTTTCTCTATTTTTAAGATCCCTTATTTGTTCTGTTTTATCATCGTTTTGTTGGTTATGACTCAAAGTAGATAAATGGAAAACAGGGCAATGAATCAAAATAAATATTGATTCATCCGTAACCCTGGTCTCAAGAAAAATCAGCTTTCCCTTTAGTGTACCTGGAAGGTATGAAGCAATTATATCTCCGTTCTGAAGTTGTTGGTTCTTAAAAGATGGTTTCTAGTGACAAGAAGTCAAAGAATTGTTCATTTCTAGTCTGAATCGTTGGTCATTTAGCTATTCTTCTTGTCATTGAGCATTTTGGTTGATTTAGTGGGGAAGGATTGGCAACAGAGTTAGAAGATATAGTAATTGAGTTAAGCCATTTTGAAAAAGGCTTCATGGGTTCTTAGATGTGGAAGGGTTGGATTGTGGTTTCAACCGGCTTAATGCTTAATAAGAGAGCTCTGTCTACCAAGAAAAAGTTTGTGTAGTCAGCTCTATGTATTGGATCACTACTCTAGTTTGCCTATAATACTGAGATGCCATTTGCATTGGCTTTTTGGTAGAAGGAACCTTATATAAACATACATGGGAAATGGAGCTTTTTTGAGTTTCTGCCACTGGTGTCCTTTGCTTATGAGTTTCTTTGTTCCTGTCATGCCAATCACTTGGGCACAGACTTCTGCAGCTTGATTGTCATGTAGCTAAGAATGTATTTGTCCAATTGGTTCTCGAGTTTCCTTGCTCCTTCTACCCATAATTATGACTTATGGTGAAAGTTTTAAATTTGAAATGGTCAGCTTTCATCTTTGTAGGAGTTGAAAAAAAGAGTTTTATGTTGATTTTGGATGGGAATGCTAGTGAGACCACCTTTATTCATGGTTTTTAGCTTTGGTCGATAATTTTTGGTAATTTATTGATAACTCAATGATAGGTAAGGTCCACTATGTGTAAGGTAAAAAAGGTCCACTATGTGGTCTTGTTAGTACCAGACTAATAATTTTATAACTTTGTTGGTATTGTTTAATGATACTATACTGATTGTGACTATTCGTTAATACCCTTAAAAGAATTGTGCAATGTGTAGGGAAAGCCATGATCATCGATGCATGTGATAGCTGCTCCAATTAGGAAATGGATTTTACAGTTTGCTAATGTCACTTGCTTCCATTTTTTCCCTCCAAAGTCACTGTCATAGGTGATTCAGTCACCTCTGATGCTTATCTCTTGAGCATGCATTTTCATACTGTGGAAAAGGTTTTATCTCTAATTCGTAGACTGCCCAAAAACAGAGGAAAATGGGTGAGAGGGCCAATTGAGTTGCTTCATGAATCATGGTAGCTTTGCTGACATGGATTAGGTAGCGGTTATAGTGTTTGGAATGGAAAATTATGGTAGCTTCTGCAGAATGAATGCCATGCTTCTGCTCATAGAATGTATCTAAAATAATCTATGTCCTCCCTTTTAATGTGCTTTAGACCCAAGATTCTCCAAGCCTTGCTAATGTGCCACTTCAATTTTTTTTTCTGCTTGCAGAAAACCTTTTTTTATCAAATTCATGAACTACATGATATAAGTTTTCTCCCTTCTATAGTAAAAGCACAGAAACTACTACCCCTTTTGTAAATATTGGAACCAGTTCTTCCAGTCCTGTTTCAGTGGAAATGAAGACTGGTCAGCTTGCAAATCATAACCATTACTTCTGAGCTTTCTTCCTTGATAGTGTTAATAGAATGCAATTTACTAGTCTTGGTTGGAACTCTATTTTCTCAACCTGCTGCCTTAGTGCATCACCTTATTGCATATTCTCTTGTTGGAAATTGTCATCATTCTGTGTTTATTCTGTGCAGTTGGTAGAGTGGGGAAGGATGAGTATGTGTGATGCTGAGAGGAGACTCCTGGCAAATGCTCTACTTGATATTTCCAATGAATGGTTCATCCTATTGTCCGAGGCGTGCATTCCTCTCCACAATTTTAGCATTATCTATCACTATATATCGAGATCAAAGTACAGTTTCATGGGATCATTTGATGAAGAGGGTCCCTATGGTAGAGGCCGATATAATTGGAACATGCAGCCTGAGGTAACACTTCAGCAATGGCGTAAAGGGTCTCAATGGTTTGAAATAAATCGACGACTTGCAGTTAAAATAGTTGAGGACACCACATACTACCCCAAGTTCAGAGACTTTTGTCGGCCAGCATGTTATGTCGATGAACACTACTTTCCAACAATGTTGAGCATCCATGTTCCATATCTCTTGGCGAATAGGACGCTTACCTGGACGGATTGGTCGAGGGGTGGCGCACACCCCGCAACATTTGGAAAGGCTGACATTACAGTGGAATTCTTCCAGAAGGTGTTTCAAGGACAGTCATGCACCTACAATAATCAGCCAACAAGTGTGTGCTATCTCTTTGCAAGGAAGTTCGCCCCAAGCGCTTTAGATCCTCTATTAGGTTTAGCGTCGGAAGTTTTCGGGTTTTGACCAAGGCATATAGTTTGAGAAAGTTTTACCTAGGCATGCGAGTTCAGTTGCCAAGCTAGCCCATTCTCTATGTTAGGTATGAGGGATCTATTTCAAATGAGTTTTAGGGCATTCTAAGCATTGATGTCAAACCATTTCATATGTATAGTTATTCAATCTTAAGCCAAGTTACACTATCGAAACATCGTTGGTTAATAATATCATATTTCTCACCTGTTGCAGCCTGACGGAGGCTTTTTAATTTCAATTCATTATTCATATTTAGTGAGAATTATCAGTGGAAATGTGGTGATTCTTGTAGCTTTTTGTCAAGAACTCAATAAAAATTCTTATGCATAGGCCATTCACAGAGCCTATTTGATTCAGCAGTTGTAGTCAGTTATCAGTGGATAGTGATCAAATTTGGCCATCCCTAACTAGTTTTTTTTTATCAGTTAGCAGAAAGAAAAATATCAAACTCTATAACCTCCTGATAGCAACAAAGGTCTTCACATTGGCCGCTAAAGGAAGAGATTGATAGGGCCTTGACAGTCACAATCTCTCAAATAGCCAAGGGAAGGGCCTTTTAAGCATCATTGGACATTAATGCCATCACCTACTGAGGTTTCCTTCCGCCATTGATAACCATGAATGGATTCGGTCCAAACTCTTGGCAACCACGCAGCAAACAAATCTCAAAGAAACATCCTTCTTCTTGATAAGATCAGATATACAAACTCATTCATAAGCAAAAAAGAAAGGAATTGGAGACTAGCCTTTCGCTGTCCTAAGGTAGGGAAAGCACAACACATACAATAATTAGCTAAAACCAAGAGAAAAAGAAGCGCCTGGAACCGAAGTTGAGAGAAATTTTTTCTCTCTAAAAGAAAGAGAGAGAAAACCAAATCTAGACATGCTAATTAAAAGATCACAATTAGCATTTAATAATTAAAAAATTAGAATAAGATTATGAAAGTTGGAGTTTATATGATAATGGGATAAACAAAAGTTCTCATAATAAGCTATATTACCATTTTTGACGTAAACTCTTTGAAACAAGAATGAAGTAGTATTCCTAGAGAAGGGCTGGACCATCTAAACCTGGATGGTCCATTCTTTTTTTTTTTTTTTTTAAACTTGCAAAAAGTATTGTTTCTCTTTAAATGTAAATCATTAGCTATTTGGAAATCAGATTATAATTATCAAAATTCGAGTTAATTCTAATTCAATTTGCAAATCAAATTGAACTGCTAGTTTCAAATCGAGATCAGTTCAAAACCGGCCTTGTCCAGGACTAGGACCACCTCCTCACAGTCACATGCAAAAAAATTGGGAGTAGTTGAAGGTGGCCCCTGCCCCCACAAGCACACGGGTTTGGGTAAGGAGTTATGCATGCAAATGCCTTGTCCACTTCTTCACCAAACCACCAAGTGGTTGCTGTCTGTGAACACAAATTCTTCATCATGTTGCATTCAATACTATGCATAGATTCTTTGGGAACTGAATCCAAGGCCCAACTCTTTTGCTATGTGATTTACATTAATTTGCATCATTAATGAGGGCCCAGTGATTTCTTTAAGTGAATCTGCTTCAGATAAGTTGTCCATTTTGAGTTTGGAGGTTGGAGAATGCATGCATGTAGCCCTGCTTTTTTATTTACCTAAACGATGAACAAGTATCACCTGCCTAATTATTTCTAAAGCTCTTTTGGACTATGCATCGGTGATAATTCTGATCACATCATTATATCTCTTCTTTCTTTCCTCCCAAAAACCAACAAGCTCTCAGAGGTTGAGATATGGCCTTGTTTGTCGTCCCTTTCCTGCTAGGCATCAATAATCCATTGAATCAAATCAAAATCTAAAATTTCCCAGGACTTGACAAAGAAGCCTCCTCACAATCAAGCACTATTACACTTTTTTTTCTTTAAATTCGAATGCATTACTCTGGATTTTTTTTTTTTTTTTTAGTTTTAACAACAATCTGTAATTACTGCCCCAGTCTTATTACAAATTTGCAACTATTCCTGTCAATTTTCTAGTTCCTATGGCTCAGATTTCATACATCCCCACCTATGATTGCAGAAGTCTGGAGAAATGGTTCAAAAAGCCCTTCTGATTAGGCAAGAACTTAATATTCTGATAATGGTTGACCAGTTACCAGCACTTGACAAAAAAGAAATTCAAAACTTGAACAAGTCATATATACACCAGAAGCAGAATCATAATACGGACCTCAAAAATGCTAAAAGTTTTCAAGTCACCAAGAAGTTTATATCAACTGTGTAGTCGGTCAAGAAACAACTCACAGCTCGTCATGATGTTTTCCATCCGGCAAAGGAACGTCTGGTAGGAATTCAACAAGATACTTAGCAGCCAACGATGCATAAAGTACAGCACCATGTGGAAGGACATCTTCGTTGATTTCAAACAGGTGTGAGTGTGGAGATTGAAGCTGTTTATGCGTCTTATTCTGCATTCCGATAAAGAAGAAGTATCCAGGAATGAGCTCTTGATAAAATGCAAAATTCTTAGATTCCATCAATGGTGGCATATCGTTAACTCTATCAGTGCCAAGCAAACCTCCGGCAACGATTTTGAAGTGCTCGTGAAACTGTTCATTGTTTACGGTAGGAGGGAAAAAGGGTTTCTCATTCTCAAGGAAATCAACCGATGCTGTACACCTCTGTACAGAAGCTTGCATTTTGATGACCTGTTATTGAACACGAAACTCACTTGGTAATGATGAAATATAGAGCAATGAAATGGCAAACGTGATTACAAGGTGGAATTACAATGAAGAGATAGCATAAACATGATCATGACAGGCAAAGACGACTTAAGTAGGGAAAAATAGATCACAGTTCAGCAGCAATACCTCCTCTATACGCTGCCTAAGTTGCATAACGCTTTCTTTCGAAAAAGCTCAGAAGGTGCCACCTTGTAACAGAATCTGGAATAACATTGAATGCACCACCCCCTTTGAATTTTGCAACGGTCACCACCTGCAAGTTATGCTGCAATTTAAATAGCAGCAGTAGCAACATTAATAGTAGTAAAGTAGGGATGACAACAATTCCAATCAATTTGACAGGCCTATTAATTTCCTTATTCCGCAAACAAAAGAAGTCAAGTGTCGTGTATTTTCAGTGGATCCATATGTTGGTTAGTAGATTCCCCATTTTCCATCAGTGGGATGGGAAGAAAAGACAGATGATCCATGAGTTTCTTCCAACTTTCCCCATGAAACATCCATCCTAAAAAATTAATGGCCTTCTGCTACATTGTATATACACGGGACAAGAAATACTTTTCTACTCTACTTCTGGCCATTAGTCCTTCCACACCAGCAGAGCTTGACAACATTGTCAAACTGTTGGCAATCTGGTTAATAAACTGAGGTACTATTCTGCTGCATCTCACCTTTGAAATGGCTGGATCTAGTGCTAAAAAGGAGAATATAAAAAGGAGAGTTATAGAATCAATAACTCTCCCGCTTCTGTCAACTGTTCCTGAACTGTGTATAAAAAGGAGAGTTATAGAATCAATAAAATCAAGCAGTTCATTTGCAGTTAATTCTGTATCATAACAATATATAAATACAATATTCTATTTATTTGATTTTTTATAAAAATTAATTAAAACTGGAAGGACTGATATTCTATGTAATCAACTGGTTGGTTTCCTGAGAATTTCGATTACAAATTTACATTTGGCAGATGCTCTAAGAATTCAACTTTGGTGGGTTACTACTTTCTTTTTCATTTTTCCTGATTAGACCTTTTTATTTTAATGGTTTTATGATTTAAAAATGCAAATCTACTTTCACAAACATTCACTTTGATCACTTCCCATATACATATTCTAGAGAAAAGCTTAATTTCCTGTTCTGAAGTTGCAAAGTGTCAGCAGATTTGATTCTTCTCTATCAATGTGAAGAATGTGTCATCGAATAGAATAAGGAATTTGGATTTGTCATTTGAAAAATTGCCAAGCAAATATTATTCTTCCCTTTTGCTGCCAAGATTACCTCACAACGATTCAACAACTGGAAAGCTGGGTTGCGTACTTGTGAAGCTACCTGCCGTTATCTTGTGAAAAGCTATGACAAATGTTTTTGAAAGCCGAGTGATTTTAGTCCTGGAATTGTTTGTTCATTTGCCAGAATCAGAATCCGATACTGCACAGCTCTTCCACTGATTTCTCTGTATTAATATAACTCTCTGCTCTCTGCTCAGCATATACCAATTCATATGGTAAGAAGTCACAACTCCCTAGTTAGAACATTGGCTTCATTAGAAATTTGATCATGCAAATTTTGACAGAATTTTCTGTTTTTCGTTTTTCTAGGAAAATATCAAGGAACAATCAAGTGGGAAGAAGAAGAGCATAGTTGTAGGATCATGGGGAGGAAATGGAGGGACTGGCTGGGATGACGGAATCTATAATGGAGTAAGAGAAATCACCATAGTTTTCGACCATTGCATCGACTCAATCCAGGTTGTTTATGACAAGAATGGCAAGCCAGTCACTGCTGAAAAACATGGAGGAGTAGGAGGCAGTAAAACAGCTGAGGTACCCATTTCCCCTGCACTTTTTTTTTTAATAAATCATTCGGTATTCAAAAGCAACCAGTTTCTTATACTGAGCTTATACGTATCAAAATGACTAGTCAATTTTGTCATTTGTTTCAGATAAAGTTGCAATACCCAGAGGAGTTCCTGGTGAGTGCAAGCGGCCACTACTCCTCCGTGGTTCCCGGATGGAGTCCAGTGATTCGGTCGCTGACACTGAAGAGCAACCGGAGAACATATGGACCATACGGAGTTGAAGAAGGGACGCCATTTAATCTTTCCATGGATGGATGCTCGATTGTGGGTTTCACTGGGAGAAGTGGATGGTACCTTGATTCTATTGGATTTCGATTATCTCGTTCTCAATCTCCTAAGCTTCTCCAAAAGTTTCAGCAAAGGCTTCAAAGGCTTACTAGCTCTGTTTCAAAATCTAACAAGGATAATGACCAGCGCCAAAAGCCTTATTATTAGATCAACTGCCTGTTCGTGTATTTTATTGGATTTTGTTTTGTAATACTAATATATGTGGTTGTGCTTATTATAATATTCAAATTAAAAAAAAATTGATTAAATAATGTATTAAATATTTATAGATAAATTTCTAATATATTCTCTTCTCATATTATTTTATTACCTAATAATACAGTTAATAAATAAATTATTTATTCCACCGTCCAATGGCGATTGGCGAAAACGGGGTCATCAACGCGGTCAACCTCACGCGCCAACAGCTAGTTTCCAAAGGTTAATTTCGTAGTTCCAACATTACATCCATTCTTCCTTTGCCTCGAAGCAATAGTCCAAACCGGCGAATTAACGATCGAATTTAAATACCCAAAGTCCTATTTGGGGTTTTCTCTACATTTCACAAAATCGAAAAACCCCTTTCTGGTTTCCAGCAATGGGCAACACGGAGAAACTTTTGAATCAGATCATGGACCTCAAGTTCACCTCGAAATCTCTGCAAAGGCAGGCCCGGAAGTGCGAGAAGGAAGAGAAGTCGGAGAAATTAAAGGTGAAGAAGGCAATCGAAAAGGGAAACATGGATGGGGCTCGGATCTATGCCGAAAACGCTATCCGGAAGAGGACCGAGCAGATGAACTACCTCAGGCTTGCGTCTAGGCTCGATGCTGTCGTTGCTAGGCTCGATACGCAGGCCAAGATGACCACCATTAACAAGTCCATGGCCTCCATCGTTAAATCGCTCGAGTCTTCTCTAGCCACTGGTAATTTTTTTTCCCTTTATGATTGTTGATTTCGGAAATATTATGGTTTTGATTTTTCAAAGCTTGGGATTTTTTTTTCTTGAACGGGTATAATCTGCCGATAAATGACGAATATAACTCTGGAAAAGCAAAACTTATAACCATTGCATAATGATTGGCCTGGGATTAGAGAAATTTGTATGTCTATTCTTGGATTTTGTCTTCTGATAGTAATTGACTTACAAGCTTTTTTTGGTCAAGGTGTTTGTTTTTGCTTCTGTTTTGTTGTTCATTTTTTTTATGGGACTAGTAATGATCTGTGAGAAAGGTGTTGATAATGAAAATGGGATGTATGGAAACCCAAACTTCAATTTTCGAAGCTCATTTTACTCCTGGCATCTGCCACGAGAAATGTCAGTTGAGTAATTTTGTATATGTCCTGGTAGATAGTTTGCTGTTGTCTGCCTGGCAATCTTTTATGCTTTTATTTGTAAAAGTAGGCTGTAGCCATAATATCTTTAATAATTTTTGGCTGCAGGTAATTTGCAGAAGATGTCAGCGACTATGGATCAATTTGAGAAACAGTTTGTAAACATGGAGGTCCAGGCAGAATTCATGGAGAATGCAATGGCTGGATCCACCTCACTATCCACACCTGAGGGTGAGGTCAACAGCTTGATGCAGCAAGTAGCTGATAACTATGGATTGGAGGTCTCTGTTGGGCTCCCACAGCCTGCTGCACATGCGGTGTCAACTAAATCAGAGGAGAAGGTTGATGAGGGTGATTTGTCAAGGCGTCTTGCAGAGCTAAAGGCCAAGGGTTGAATTTTGTATTAGGATCTGGTTTTCTGCCAATGTGATACACTTTATATACTTAACTACATGGTGATCTGGATTATGTTTGACGTCAGAAATTTATTGTGTAAATTTGGTTATATTTATATCAAATTTATGTTCTAGAATCTTGCTTGTTGAATTTGGATGGTAATGCATTTTGATGGTCGCTTAGATCATTTATCAACTTTCCAAAGGCAAGAGGTTGCAGGACTGAATGAGATGTGTCTTTTTGACATAATGGATCTAGGGTACGTAGAATTATGAGAGCTTAAATAGTATTTGTTCATGGCCAATGTCAGAATTTGTTAGAGCCTGACATTTAATTGGCAGTTGAATTATAGTGGCCATTTTCGTCGATTATTTTATGCCACTATTTCATATTACAAATCTAAAATAAATGAATTTTTATATTTCCTATTTTTTTATTATAATATATTTTATATATTTTTAAAAATTTACTATTTAATTTCGCATTATTACCATTACGTATTTTAATTTTTAAAAATTTATTAAAATATTTTTTTATCAATAAAATAATATTTTATATATTTTTATCGTTAAAAATATAATAAAAATTAAATTATTCTTTTTTTTTTTCGTTCTTTTTTTTTATCTATTCGGTTTTTTTTTTTAATCTTCAGTTCTTTTTTCTTTAAAGAGAAAATCAAATAATGAGGCCTAGATGTATTGATTGTTTATTGTAAGGCCTTTGGGCCAAAATTCTTATAAATGGTATTATTATCTTTCAAAAAAAAAAAAGTGTGTATATATATATATTAGACATTTTTTTATTGGTCTTTGTATAAAGTAATTTATTTTTATTATTGTCTTTTAGAAATTGGAGGTGGCAATGGCTAGGTGTGAAAGCATTCTGACGATGAGAAATAGAAAATTCATCTTCCAGTGCCATTCATTGCTACAATTATAATGCAAATTTACATTTAAACAGTTGATCAACTACAACTTACTTGTCTCTGTATAATTTTTGGAGACTTTTCTCTCAACTTTTAGGATTTCTGTAGTTTCTAGAAGTGCCATCTTTTTTGGTGTGTCGTTTATTGGCCTTGTCCTCCAGGCGGCGGGACGACGCCTTCTTTCCTATTTGAAAAATGGATTTTTTTTTTTTTTCTAGTGAATTGTATGTATTCTTTTAATGTTTTAGTTGCAGATTTGAAGAGTTTTGATAGGGAGACTTTGTTTTTTAATCTGCTAGTTGTTTTTTTTTGAAAGTGATGGAACTGCATGCAAAAATCTCATATTTATTACAGTATTACAGACTTTTTAGCTTTTTTCTTTGTTGTTATATTTATTTATATTTATGTTTGTGTTTACGTGTTCTTTATTCAGCGAACTGGTGACTAGTTATTTTAAGGACATTATCGACATCCGTCTTTTGAGTTGCTCAGAGAGCCTTAAAAAAGCCGAAACTCTGCTAGGTCTCTCCTCTCTTGTTCGGTTTGCTACAGTTTTGTAATCTTAATCTGATTGTCAATAGAATCTCTTTCTACTCTTCCTTAGCTTCCCCGCTCAATGATGGGGCATGTATGGTATCTCCCTTCTTTGAATAAATTTTAGGTTATTTCGTCGTTAAGAAGTGGAATTCGAAGTGAACGGTCGGTGAATTTGAATAAATTAAAAATTAAAATTTTAATATTTATGAAAATTAAATCTAATTGATTTTGGTCAGAAATCGAATCGAATTAAATTGATCTGATTCAATTCAGTTTGATCAATTTGAATATTTAATAAATTTTTTACTTTTACACTTTATTTTTAATATTTTAAAATTTAATTAAAATATTTTAATATTAATATAATGTAATCTCTTCATAATGATTCAGTGTTTTATTTTTGATAAAAATTAAATCGAATTGAAATAATCAAAATTTTTAAAATTAAAAATTAAATCGAACTAAAATAAATAGAAAAATAAAATAAATTTTCAAATTAATTAAATTCGATTAATTTTTTCAATTTAAACCGGATAATGCACACTTTTGTGGGAATAAATATTCTCTCAGATCAGATCCAACCCAATGCATTTAGAATTTCTAAATGGTTATACTTTCTTATTTTTGAATTGAGTAATTTGTAAGCTTTTGTTTTTCTTATCATGGATTGATTATGTGCTTATATCTAATTTAGATCGGTTCACTATCTTTGGACAAAAAGAAAAATTTATGTCATGTTATGAATTTTCAGATATTGCCTGGCTAGGCGCACGTGTGCTTGATGAGATGGAAGTAATAATTAAAATTTGCGAATAGAATTATTTCTTGGAAATTATATTTACAAGATTATTTTTCATTCTTTAGGAGGTCTCAAACTCCAATAAAATGAAGCAATATCCCACCCATCATAAAAAAAATTTCAAGAAATCTGTCCATGAAGAGTTTCAACACATAGAAGTTAGCATGAAAATATCCTGACCCTAGATTTTTCACTTAAATTCCTGTGAAAATTGACGAGAGTTTGCAGCAGGATCATCACTTTTCCTGGAGCTTCCAAATCGACCACTGACCTGGCGAGCATACGCCACAACAGCCTTAGCCCATCTCTTGATATCAAGCTTTAACTTGTTAGAATCCAGGTGCTTAAGGGACTTCGCCGCTGGTTCTATAGATATCTCCTGCATCACTGAAAAGCATCGACCAAACCTCCCACGTTTAGCAGCAGCTTCTTCATTGTTAGCCGTAGTTTTTCTGCGGTTCAGTGAAAGGGTTTTCGTGATAGACATGGTGGAATCTTTGAGCAGCAATGTTGCCGAGAAGCTATCGCTGCTCCTTCAGAAGCAAAAAGGTATTTGGGTTTGGTATTTTTATTCAAGGTTTAAAGAATTATAGTAAGACAAGTAACATATTATATTCCAAAGGGAACTGTGTTATTCCAATACGTGTGCCAAACTAAACTTGTTTAATTGACTAAAGACTTTTCAGCCTTCTGGGAACAGCAAGCTTCTGGGTTTTTATTTGTATTTGAAATCTGTGAACTTTTCTTCTCTTTGATTTTTTTTTTTTTTAAATTAATGGAATCATATGAGAAATGAAATATTGATTAATGATTATATATGTTGTATGCTGTGGGTTTGAGTGGTATCTTGGACTAATCAAATGTTCAAAAACTTGTTCATCAAGTTAATTACCTATCCCTTTCATATAGTCTAAGCTGATGCACATCATTAAACATGGAAAATTAAGCAAAAAACTTAAACATTTTTAAGAAACTTAAGCTATAATGATAATAGGGTTAACTCGATTAATGAAAATGAGAGTTCTCTTTTATTTTACTTTTATCAATTTAAGCTGTCTTTTATCATTTTTTAATAAAATATTGATAATTCCAATGTATCACACTGACATAGAAAATTCCAAGCTATATAAATTTTATATATATATATATATATTAATTTTATTGTGCATAAACAATTGAGGATTCAAATGTCAAAAGATTCAGGTGGATGATTATGGTTTTTTTTTTTAAATGAAAATTAAAAATTAGTAGTGTAAAATTTAAAATCTCTTAAATTTATTTATATGCACTTATCACTAACCTAAATATTTGAGTACAAATGATGAGACTTTTTAAATCATCATGCTAGGAATATTCATGAAAATTTGATTCAATATAGTTATCTTCTTCTTTGTTTTTCATTATCAAATATTATTTTTTAAGTTATATAAATATATTTATTTAAATATAAATTTTTGATTTTATAAAAGACAATACGGTCAATGAAAAACTGGGCAAAAATTTAAAATTTCTGATTTGTTTACATGTCTATTAGAATTTTTCTAGTTGATGAATATTTAATAAGTTCAGTAATAATTGATGAAATATATAGCTGAAGCTTTTTTTTTTTCTTTCAAAAAAATAAATTAAAAAAAAATCAAACTCAAGACTTACATTGAGCCAACTTTATTAATGCCCATCCCCTTTCAACATTTAATTTATTTTTAATAACAATTACTGGTAAGCAATATTCCAAAATTTTCAGTCTTACCATAATATTTTCTAAATCTAATTTGATGGTAAATGCACTGCAATAGATTTGAGAGTTTTAACTTCAAATTCTCTATCTCCTTTATAATTTTAGCGAAAAAAAAAAATCAATTCTAATTTTATTTAATATTTAAATAAAAATCATAATTTTATAAATTAATGTGTGTATATATATGCTTTTATCTTGAAAATAAAATCACAAAAGGAATAATAAATATACTAGTAGAATACCATATCAGCAATACCCAATAAGCCAATAAGCCTGTGAAGAAACATTCAATATCACGAAACTCTAGTTATGGACCTCCCCTCTTAACTATTTATACCACGGAGCCTTCTCTGCTCCTTCTTTCTCTCTGTGTTCTTCAACCTCTCATTTGCTGATCAAAAATTCAGTCTGGGTTTTCGTTGCATTCTTACCTACAATCAACCATGATGCCTGAATAGTATGATCTCGATCTCTCATTCTTTAACATATATACAACAAAACACACATTATTACACAATTTTGTTATTTTGATATCTGGGTTTTTTCTTTTTCTTTTTTCTGGTGATGTTTTATTGATTCAGCTTTTTTGTGTTGAGATAGACGATATTAAATGATCATCAACGGATTATGTTTGTTTCTTTTCATTTTTGTTTTAATATGGATGGAATTTTTTGTGCGAGTGAAATCAAGGCACTTTATAAGATCAATGCCCATGTAGAAGTGGCGTGTCTTCATTCATATTACCCATGTTTGTGTGGTTTCCAATTCTAAATAGATATAATTTCTTAGATGTTGCTGGGAGAGAATGTGTGTACCTCGTTGATAAAACATATTGCTTTGCGTGTAGAAGGGAGATGACGTTCTCTTATATTTAAAGCACACTCGCTTGTGATTTTGCACAATATATGTCTTAAGCAGTAGAAATAAGATGGGTAAATCTATGGAAAGTACAGAGATTAATAATTTCCTAGCATATCCCTGAGGGATTCCTGAATCCTGATCTTTTTAAGGGTTCAATGATTTTGCAGTGATTACCTGTTCAAGCTATTGCTCATTGGAGATTCTGGTGTTGGCAAGTCATGCCTTCTGCTGAGATTTGCGGTGAGCATTTCTGAGGTTTTATGGTGTTGTTCTTCTTGCTTTCTTTTTTTTTTTTTTTGGTTCCTCAAATTTTCTCTTCTACATGACTTCTCTTGTGGTGCTTTACAACTTACAAGCCTAACTATTTTCATTTGTTTCCAGATTCATAAGTTAAAAAAGCTTAATCTGGATTAACATCCATAAAATGATTTGACTAACTTGATTCTCATGCTACTTAGGATGATTCTTATATTGAAAGCTACATTAGTACCATTGGTGTTGACTTTGTAAGTATGGCAAAATTATTACATTTTATCATAATTAGGGCCGTAACAATGTATTATTGTCTTCACACATCTTTACTTTCTTACTTAGAAAATTCGCACAGTCGACCAAGATGGAAAGACCATCAAACTTCAAATTGTAAGTATTCAAGGCTTTCTGCTCTTTGTTCAAGAAATGAACACATTCCTTTGATGATGGACGTTCCAATTTTTTGTGTCTAGTGGGACACTGCTGGTCAAGAACGATTTCGTACAATCACAAGCAGCTACTATCGTGGTGCACATGGAATTATTGTATGTAGATATATGTTCACTATTGGATGAATATCTCTCACATTGTCTCTGCAAGTGACTTTACATGATGCTGTGACCTTGTTTGCTAGATTGTCTTTGATGTTACAGATGAAGAAAGCTTTAGAAATGTCAAGGCATGGCTGACAGAAATAGATAAGTTTGCAACTGATAATGTCAATAAGCTCTTGGTTGGTAACAAATGTGATTTAAACTCCAAGAGGGTGGTATCCAGTGAAACTGCCAGGGTAACAGTCTTTGAATTTTATCTGTTCTTATACCAGTTTTGTGATTCAAATCCAGAAAGAGAATTACAGATATTCCTTTATTTCTTTTTCTCCCTCCTTTTTTCCAAGGCATTTGCAGATGAAATTGGTATCCCATTCCTGGAAACTAGTGCGAAGAATGCTACCAATGTAGAGGATGCCTTCATGACCATGGCTGGAGAGATAAAGAAAAGGTTAGCTTTATGGCCTTCACTTATGTTTCTAGATAACTTCTAGTTGTTAGGAATCCTATTTGTTCTTTAGGAGTTTAGGTGCCATATTGGTTCACAAATTATGCTTAATTTTTATTCAAACTGTAATTAGTATTTTGAGAATAATAAATCAAAACAGTGATACCTCGTCAATATATGATATAGTATGGTAAACCAATATAGTATGAATATACACATCCAGATATGTGTAGGAATCACCCATAAGTTTAGATGTTGACTACTTTTATATAGTAATTTAGAGGAGCACGATGATCCATGTTGGATTGCGTATATAAAATGACAAAACAGTAAAAATTAAACACAAACAAATGAACCCTAAAAAAAGTATCAAGCATTTCTTAACATAAAGAAGTAATTACATTTATACATATTTTTAATTTATTGGTTTGTCATACCATGTCATCATGTCATACCGCTTCATTATATAATTTGTCATAGGAACATTATTTTGATCATTTTCTTTATGGTTCAAATTTTGATGCAGAATGGCTTGTCAACCAGCAGCTAATGCTGTGAGACCAACGACAGTGCCACTCCGTGGAAAACCAGTCAACCAAAGTAACAACAATTGCTGCTCATCTTGATTTCTCCAGGGATTTTTTGGATTTTAGAAATCAGTAAAGCTGAAAGAAAAGTAGCCTGCAGATGCAAAGGGTTATTACCTGTATGCCTATCTTCTCATGTGTACAGAAATCCTGAGGACATATTTTTGATGCACCGCATGAGCAGACAGTCACATAGATTGGAAATTTTTACATTTAACTTGATTTCTACACGTACAATTATGATCGTTATGTTATTTTCTCACTAGACCCTTTAGTTACCATAATGCCATTTGCACTTTTATCTTTTGAAGATTGTGGACTAGCAAGAATACCAGGATCAATGAGAACAAACGAATTCAATCTCACTATTGCTTCTTTACCATATTGGATGGAATGAAACTGCGATGTCCTTGTCAATGGTCTTGTCAATGAGTACAAACTTGCAAGCTTCTCCACCCTCACCTTACATTTGATAATGCGTAATATAATCAGAATTGATATTGCAGTTGACTAGAAAAATTTATTGAATTAACACACTATGATCAAACCCACTATAATAAAAAATCCGATCGAAATCGTTACGCTAACTTAATTTTCCTGTGAACCGGTTCGTCACTTAGACTGCAATGCATTGCCCCTAGCAGTGTTCAGGAAGGGCCCTTGCTTGCCAAAAGTAACAATTTGACGGGCCAAGTTTTCGATTTTAACATTTCAACAATGGAAACATAGTTTGTCGGTGGATAACAATAACATTGCGTCTTTCACCATCTTCATCTTTGTATTTTAATTTGCGAAGCCAATATATATATAGCAAAAAAAAAAATTATATTAATCAAAAGCAAAACTTGATATAAAATACCATAACCAAATTATCCAGGAAAAGATGATCTCTATAGTTCAGCATCTAAACACAAAACAATGTCCAAATAAAACCAAGAGGATTCCGGAATTTTTCACTGTCCATTGAAGTGGAGGAACATCAAAGCATATATTTCCTTCTCAACTCACTACTCACTTCCTACCATTGATCTTCTGAGCTTGTCTATTCCTCTTCTTCACACCAGATTTGGCAACCTTCAGGCTCCTATGCACAACACTCAACCTTGCAAGAGCTGCTTTCTTTAAATCAGGTCTGTAATAGTTATCTCCAACCTGCGACAATATACACTGCATAAGTAACCGTACACAACCTCTACCCAAGTTCATTATAATAAAGGAAGAATAAGAAACATGATACATGGTTACACATCAAGTTAAATGCAACCCGTTGGGATCTCTGTACTTACTAAAGATGCAGTGTTTCAAAAGAGCTCAGAAGCCAAGCGTAACAAGTATATTTCATAGAAGTAACTCGTATGACAGAGAGTTCTTCTTACATGTTAATAGCTCATCACCGCAAAGGACACTTAACATGATTTGTCCGAATGGACTCAAGCACTATTATGCTTTTCTAGAACAAAAAGAACCCCATGATATTTGTCAAGTCAAGATCAAATATTTTATCAAGTTTCCATTTCCCAAGAAATTCATATAAAAACAAGTGTACGCAAGTAACAAAAGAACAGATTAGATAATCTTATGAAAACAATGGGACCAAAAACATCATGTAGAAATACGCATGCCAAGAAAATGATCAAATAGTGGAACCAGTCGGTAACACAAGAAATGAACAGAGTGAGCTCAGAAGCCAAGCGTAACAAGTGTATTTCACAGAAGAAACTCTATATGAGAACTCTTCTTACATGTTAACAGCTCATCACAGCAAAAAATCTCATTACAATTCAGAGAGATGGTAATCAAATAGTGGGCCAGTCAATAACACAAGAAATGAACAGAGTGAGCTCAGAAGCCAAGCGTAACAAGTGTATTTCACAGAAGGAACCCTATATGAGAGTTCTTCTTACATGTTAACAGCTCATCACAGCGAAAGATGAAAATTACAAGTCGGAGAGATGATTAACTAAAGCAATTGATTTTATTTGGCACAATCAACCAAAAAATGCAATAAAAAGTATCAGAAAATAAAATAGATTGGACAGATATTTAAAAACATGTCCACGTTGAAAAGCAGGTGAAGAAACAATAGGAAACACACCTTATTTGCTACAGGTAAACAAAGCATTCACTCCAAAGTAGGTGAATGAAATTAGAACTTATGTCAAGAAATCAGATGAATAGATCCGTTTGCAATGGTTACATAAATTGTAAGTTTTAACACTATTAAAAACAATTTAAAACTTATAATATGGTTATACAGTCTATCATAATAGTTTCAAAATATGGAAATGCAGAAGGGGAAAGTAAAAAATACAGAAAAGACATTAGATAGCAAAAACAACTAAATTACCTGATTCTCCACAGCCTTGGCCATCCGGCGAAACTCCTTCTTCATGACAGACTTGTGAAGCAAAGCAACAGGTTTGCTCTGTTTCTTGGTCTTAGTTGTAGCAAGAACCACAGATTGGTCTTTTCCTGGTTGAATGGTGACCGTTTTCTTATTTGCCAACCCTATTTCACGCATGCAAAGATCAACAACATTCCCACATTGCCACACTCCCAGTAGCGAAACACAAACTAAAGTATCATAGAAATTATTTAAAAAAACATTTTTTCTCGTATGACAATAAAACAGAATAAATAAGGATAGCCTACTTTTCCCCCATTCTTATGGGATCAAAGTAGACTAAATAGAAGAGAAATCTCGTAAAAATAAGAAAACATGGGATAAGTACCAGAATGCTTGTAAGAGTTGAGGTTGTAGAGATTGTTAGACTCCTTGCTGAACTGCAAGCCAGCAGTTCCTCTACCGAACTGTTTCACCAAAAATGAGTTGTTCTTCTTCACTATCTCCCATATCAACTGACCAGGTACTGTCGCCATGGCTAGTCCTTCTTACCTGCAAGACCAACCACAACAGATCTATCAGCCTTGTCAATATAATGCATTGCAATTGGCTGCATATCATATCACGTGATCAACAAACCTACCAGGGTTTTAGGGCTTTTGCTTGGTAGCCAGAAGTGAGAAGAATGGCGAACGATAAGAAAATAACGCAGTTTATGATCATTTATAGGAAGAAAACCCTAGTTTTTGTGTTTGTTTATCTGAATTACCAAGATACCCCTAATTAGGAATCGTTTTGCGTTTCGGGTCGGATGTGAAGGTCCAGTTGGGTGCTGGTAGCCTAGTGCTACCATTCATACGTTTTATTAGAAAGAATTACAACACACTTGAATTTCTAAGAAATTCATTATTTTATTTTTATTTTTAATTAATTTAATTAAAATACAAACTATTTAATTTATTTATCAAATAAATTATTAATTTATTATTTAAATTAAATAATATATGATTAACGATTTTTTAATAAAATAATTTAATTTTATAAAATATAAAAATATTTTAATTAAATAATTTTAAAATAAAAATGTATTATAAAATTTACTAAAAATTCAGAAATCTCATATTAATTTTATTTTTATTATAAAAATTATTATTTAATTCATATAATTTAATAAAATTAATAATTGAAATAATATTATTTTTAAAAATATACTAAATAGTGTATATCTTTCTATACAATTAACTATTTAATCCATTTGTTTACTTATATAAGAGAGACAGAAGAGCCATGCGAGAGACGCCTATTTATTAAAGGGTTTTGTGAAGATGAAAGATCTGGAAACAGAGGAAGAAAAGAGAGATCTAAAGGGTTTTGAGAGTTAACTATGTATTGAGAGTGAGCTTTAATTTTTTTTTTAACCATTTTTCTTAAAATTATAAAATTGTTATAAATTTTACTTTCTTTATTTTAATATTTTTGCAAGAAAATTATTATAATATTTTGTTTTTTTAATCTAAATAAAAGTAAAGAAAAATTATCTGCATACATTTATTTATTATTTTCAATGGAATAGACATTTTAACTTTGAAGTCTTACATTCGTATATTTTATTAATAATAAATATATTGAAAATTATTAATAAAAAGTTTATATTTGAATTAAAAAAAATTATAAGAAAGAATATGCTTTATTTAAATTAAAATAATTATTTTTTATCTTAATTTAGCATGTCATCTCAAATAAAATAATAATATCAGTATATAATGTTAGACGTAAATAAATAGAATATTTGCGAAAATTAAATTATTTAAATTTAAATTTGATTTATATTAATAATATTTAAATACGTTCCGAATTTAATTAAAAATTAATTTAAACTATCTGAATGCGTCGTAAACCTAAGTATTATTAAATTTGTTTAATTTTATATACTTTAATTAATAATTTATATAAAAGTATTTTTTATTAATAATTTTTATTTAAAAAATTTAATATTTTTAAAAATATTTAAATTTAAATTTTTAAATAAATATATAAAAAAATTATAAATATTATTTTAAAATATATTTTTTATATTAAATTAATTATTTATATAAAAGGGTTTGAATAACGAATTCCTTATACATGAAACTTTAACTTATAATAAGTATTACTTTTTAAATTTAAAATAATTTCAAATTTAATTATAACTATTTAAATACATTTTAAATGAAATCGAATATCAAAATTCTGTTGCCATAATATTAACCCAACCATTGATATTTTCTTTCATGTAACTGTTCGAAATTTTAAAACCTAACATGCAACAGAAATTATTTTAATTTTTAAAATATAAATACGTAAAATATGATAACTAAAGTGTGCCTTTTCTATTTCTTAAAATAGAAAATGAGTAAATATAAAAATAAATAAAAACTGAAATAACAAGTTAAAATATTTTTTTATTAATTAATAATATCTAGTAAATTATTGAATTAATAAATATATAAGAGAATTTTTTCATACAATTATTTCAATCAAGAAAAATTGTTTAATGTAAATTTTGTGTGATTATTTTAAAATTTATAAAATTTAATTAATAAAAAATGTATTTAATTATAATTAAATTTTTATTTTTTATCCAAATCAAATGTATAAAATATGAAAAATAGAAATAAATAAAGGGGCAACTTAAAATGGAGCGTTTAAAGAAGCTCTAGGTTTTGTGAGCTTAAGGGGCGATTTGGATCAAACACTCTTGCATGTTGCAGAAGAAAGCTGAGACTGATCCATAAAATCTCTTACAACCATGACTGGTAATGTTCTTCTTCTTCTTCTTCTTTATTTTACTGGTTAAATGGTTCCCTGATTTCATTTCTCGGTGATATGCTTTTAAAATATCAGTATGAGTACGGTGAAGTGTCAAGAGACCTGTTTCACAAGTACGGAGAAGCGGCAATGGAATTTTCATTTGGTCAAGTCAAATGGGTTTCGTTTATTTGATTATTAATTGAAGTATCAAGGTCATGAGTTGATTGCATAAGTGTGAAATTAATATCTCAATGATATAATTAAGTGACTGAGATTTATCCAATAGAAAATTAGCTAATGCTACTGGTGATTGAATGGATGTGATTTGATTGCACTAAGAAATCTTGCATAGTTTAGTATATGAAATTTTTTTTCAAATTTTGTAATCAAGACGAACTAATTATGGTATTACATGTTCACATGTGTTAATGTGTGCTGCAGACTATGGGCAGGAGCAGGAGATGGAAATTGAAGCATTGGAAGCTATACTTATGGATGAGTTTAAAGGTATGAGCCAATCCTGCTGATGAACAAATGTGGCTGATTGATCACCTGTTGTCATTTGCTGCTTTGCTACTAATGAAATGTAATGTAGTACTGTTTTGTTTGTAGAAATTCATTCTAGTGAGAGCGGGTTAGATACTTCAAACCGATGCTTTCAAATAACGATATCTCCACAGGTAGTTATCCTTCTATAAGGTTAATTTTCACTCTTTAATTTTCATTAAGCATTTTTTTAACAAAATTGCATTGCCTTTTGAGTAGAAGTAGACTTGTATTAATTGTTTAAGTCTTCGAGGACCTATTAGTTCTTTTATTTCTTTTGCTCAGGCATTTGAGTGCACCTCTTTTAGATGATTTTTGAAGGCAATATAAGTGGTCACCCTATAATTAGGCCTGCTAATTCATGCCATGAAATTATTCTTTCCATGTCAGTTTTTTCACAAAAGAAGGATATGGTGAAATCAGAATGGAGGGTTAAAATAATATTGACCTCTTAGTGTATATTTCCTTAGCTGATAATTAGATTTTAGGGGTACACATTTTAGGTATATATGTTGGTCAATTGAATTTCAAATGCTTTCACAGTCAAATTACTTCCATTTCATTTTAGTTGTGCTTTATCAAAGGTTTTCTTTCTCCATGTATTATCCTGTCTGTTTTATTTTCATCAGGATGATGATGCAGATGATCCAACTGATACTCCAGGTTACTGTCTTGATATCATTTGAAAATTTGCCGATCAATTTTTTTCCTGAAGAACATTTCATAAAGTCAAATATATGTTTTTAGTTTAGAAGCTATTTGCTGCAGTCCCTTTCCCTTCCAATTTGTTTATTACTAGATTTATTTATTTTTCTTGTTGCCTCTCTCTCTCCTGCAGTTCAGCTAGCTCTCATTTTCTCTCACACAGAGAAGTATCCAGATGAGCCTCCATTGCTAAATGTGAAAAGGTATCATGTCATTGTTATGCAGGTTGTTATGAAAAGATATTGTTATGGTCCCTAGAATAGAATCTGGTTATGGGACAATTGAGTGGAAAAAATAGAGTTAATGGATGAGGGTGGAATCGGGTTTTCTTTTTTCGACCTACGATGAAGGTTGTGCAAGCTCATTAAGAGAGAACTTGAAAATCTCTTGAGTTTTAGCACTCAATAACTTTTGGCAATTTTCAACTGTCTTGTTTATTGATTTGCTGAACTTAAATACTAAAAGGAAGAGAAACATGAACTTAATATGGAGGAACACCCTCCTATAATTAAAGAATTAGGAAAGACCATTACTTAAATGGGGAACATGGAAAAGCAACTAACTAAGTGGAGAACATGGCATACTCAATCCACAACCTTGGCAGTAACTCAATTATGTTGCAAGAAAAATAAAAATTTCTCAACTGTCATGTTTAGTGGCTTTGATCTGGTCTTGCATTTCAATAATTTTCTTCTTTTACGTGTGAATATCTTGTATATTAGTAAGGGTTTGCTAATATTACTTGCCCATGTTGACGTTCTTGTCACGCGAGTAGGGAATTGTTGATTCAATTGAGTGGCAGTTTTCCAAGATGGATCCGGATAATTATTCAGTAATTGAATAAACCAAAGTGGTGCAATACCTTCCAAGTGAAATGAAGCCAAAGTAACCTTCTCATTGTTCTCCGTTTGTTGATGATGGAAAAAATGCTCACAATGAGTTAACCAATTCAGAGGATTTTCTTGCCCATTAAAATGTGGAAAATCCAATTTAATGAATTTAGAGATTATAGGAGCGCTATTGGAAAAATCAGATCCTGCCCAAGTTAAATTGGCTACCCTTTTTGATTTTGAAGCTTGACTTTAGTACCACCATTTGATATGGATGTAGACTGTTTGGCACTAGCAATAGCTCTTATGAGGTTATCTAATTTTGCATTGAGTTCCTTTTGTCAAGATTTGTTTGTAAGTTGTTGTTGGATTGAATACCCCATAGCCCTGGACTCTGATACTAAATTGTTATGGTCCCTAGAATAGGATCTGGTTACGAGACAATTGAGTAGTAGAACAAATAGAGTTAATGGATGAGGATGAAATCGTGTTGTCTTTTTTTGACCTATGATGAAGGTTGTACAAGTTCATTAAGGGAGCTTGGAAATCTCTTTAGTTTTATTACTCAACAACTTTTGGTAATTTTTAATATGTCTTCTTTATTGATTTGCTGAACTTAAATACTAAAGGAAAGAGATAACCTCTTCCTACAAACAAGGAAGCTGAAAATCATGAACTCAACATAGAGAAACACCCTCCTACAATTAAGAAATTAGGAAACACTACTATTTAAGTGGAGAATATGGCATACTCAATCACAGCCTTGGCAGCAGCAACTCAATCATGTTGCAAGAAAAACAAGAATTTCTCAACTGAGTGGCTTTGACCTGGTTTTACATTTCATTTTTTCCCCCTTATGTGTGGATCTCTTGTATATTAGCAGGGATCTACTAACAAATATCCTTTTGTTCTATTATCTGATCTCCATTTAAAAATTGGCTTTCTTATAATTACGTGCAAGTCCACAAGAATTCTAGTCAATTGGCTGGAGGAAATCTGGTAACATAAAGCACTCAGCCCAAAGTAAACGATTCAGTTCACAATTAACATTTTGGTTCATAATTATGTGCTGAAAATTCCCTATTCTCTTTCAATGTAATTATCCTACGAAGTTCTTTTCTACTATGTTACTCATGCAAGTGATGTGTGAGGTTTCCTCTATTACAGAAGATCAAACTGAGGAATTATTTACGCCATTTGTTCTGCTCAATTGATCTTGGACCATTTGTTCAAGATTTGACTTTGGTTATGTAACATCGATCAAAATAACTTAACTAATATGAATTGATAACTGTATGAACTAGGGAGTATTTTTTATGAACCACGTAATGCAACATCTAAATTTTTATCCCTTCCTTGCAGCATACGAGGTATACAAACGGTTGATCTTAGAATTTTGAAAGAAAAGCTTGAACAAGAGGTAACTAGGCTCTTTCATTGTTATTTTCAGTTTGTTCTTCTTTGAAGTATCGACAGATGCTATACTTGCAATATGGCTTCCTCACTGTTTCCTGTAATCGAAAATGTTACGTGAGTACACACATTTTATACCCCCCTGATTTATAGTAATGTATTCCAAAGAACTTGCTTTTGATATTGGGATCTGAGGTTATTATTTTGAGATGAGTGAACTATTCTTCAGAGTAGCAAATGCCATGCCTCAGGGTTTACTGACTCTTAGCTGGTGAATTTTTCTTATGTAACGGATTATTGAAGCTAAGATGAATTTGTTTTTGTTGTTAATGTATGCTTGGATTAAAGTGGGTACACAACTTTAGATATTGTGTGCAGTTGTCTGGTTATGCAGATTGTTTGATGAAATAACATGTTTCACAGGCATCTGAAAGTCTTGTATGGCTGTTAGTTGGTAAAATACGCTGGCATACAAGAGTATTGTGTGTATTTGCCTGGTCATGAAAATTATTTGACCAATTAATAATGTTTTACAGGCATCTGAAAATCTTGGTATGGCTATGGTCTACACTCTGGTTACATCAGCTAAAGAGTGGTTGTCTGAAAAATATGGTCAAGCTGCAGGCAATGATATCATTGAAGATGGACAGGCAGAAAAAGAAGATGTGTGAATGTTTTCTATGCATTTTGATTTCCACTAGTTTTCCAATTATATGCTAGCTAGATTTAATTCTAAACTCTAAACATGCTCTATTTTTCAAAATTCCTTAGAATATGCCCCTAGATCCCAAACGTTGCCAAATTGTTGTGCATTTGCAATTTCAGGTGTCATTCTTCATTTATTTATTTTTTAAAATTTTTTCAAGCAATCGCTTTTTACCTTTCCCTTTACAGGTAGTTATACCACACGGAGAACCTGTTACAGTTGAAACATTTCTGGCATGGAGAGAAAGATTTGAAGCAGAGTTGGCACTTGAGCGAGCCAAGTGAGTTCTATTATTATGATGCTATTATTTTAGAATTCAGTTTGTTTCTTCCCTTTGTGATTCTGAGTCAAAGTTGGCATTAGACTTGTGGAAGTTAACCTAATTGGTGCATACAATGGCTAGTAATTGTGATGATTTTCAGTTGCCTTTTATATTGATGTGATAAGGTCACAGTAGGGTCTGACCTTATCTTCTGTGGTGTTCAGGAACTTGAAAATAAAATGGTTTATCTTGTATTAAAATGGCTTGTTTCAATGTCAAAAGGTTTTAGTCCAAGTAAAATGGTAATTGGCTTCAGAAGAAGCAAAGAATTAGGATAATTTTCCTATTTGGCTGTGATGTAGAACCAATAGAGAAACACCAAAAAATGGGATGAGAGACAAATTCTCGGAGGGAGAGAAAAAATCATAGAGAAGCAAACTGTTAGGGTTTCGGGTAATGGATCTAGTTATGGGGCAAGTGGGTGGAGTTGAGGGATTAATGGCTGAGGGAGAGGTAGTGTTTTTCTTCTTTTGACCTATGATGACTATATCACAAGCTCATTAAGAGAGAACTTGTAAATTTCTTGAGTTGAGTACTTAACAACTTTTGGCAAATTAATCATGTCTCGTTTATTGACTCAACTGAACTTAAATATAAAATTTAAATACAAAGAGGGAAGAGATAATCTTCCTATAAATAAGAAAAGTTATTAGCATGATTAAAATATGGAGGATCACCCTCCTAAATTAAGGAAAGTGGAAGAACAAAGCAAAACACCAGCACCACTAACAGCACTATTAACATATAGGAGACAACGTTACTAGCAAGTGGAACATCATGGGCAAATGGTGCTAGTCTTTTTCAACTGCCTTAGTGACTTGTTTGGCATGCATCCCTTTTTCTTTTCATGAGTAAATCTCTTGTAAATCTGGATAGGATTGCTAACACAAACTCTCAAATTCTTTTATTATCTTAATTGTCAGTAATAAAGAGTAGTCTATCAAATTACCTAGAAGTCACAATTGGTTTATAGTATAATATTAATTCGACTATTACTGGATTACATTTCTCAAAATAAGAATAAAAAAAAAACTAATACTAATTAGGAATGGTAAACAAATTCAAACTAGAAAAATAGTAAACCTGTTATTCCCAAATAATAATAAAAAATTCTAAATGTCATAATTTTATATTGAAAAATCAAATCAACATAATTCCTAAATTTTGAGCAGACCAACAAGCTTGTGTAATGATAGTGACTCCCGTTGCTAGATCCAATGCATAGAAATTTAGACTAATCTGGTGCCGCAAGCTGGTTATGATTTCAAATTTGGATGGATCTTGCCATAAATCATGCTCCTAACAAGGAGCAAGACCTGAACTCTCTTCAAAAGAAAATTGCATGGAATGGGGAGATAAAGAAATTTGCGTTGCTATTTAGGCTTTGGGGAGGATAAAGTAGCTTTCACTTTGATTGGCAAGGGAAAAGCAGAAAACAGGAATTTGTGCACTGGAATTTGCTAAAACAAATTGGTAGACATCAATGAGAACAAAGAGAGTTCTTTTGAGTGCACATTAAGATTGAATTAGTTTTCAATTAGAGATCTTGTTTCTGATTTATTGATTCATTCATTTCCTTTATCTGCTTTGTGTGACATTGAAAGAGTGGAGAAAAGAAATGTGACCAATGTTCTTGTAATTATCACACAATTCATGCCCTTTGCCACATTGACTAACAATGAAACAATAACTAAGCTTTAATTCCAAACTAGTTGGGGTCGGCTATATGGATCTTTCATCTCCATTCAACTCTGTTAGTCACATTAGATAACCCACTAAGATTTTTTTTTTCAAAAAATACAAGCTTATTACTGGATCTTCCACAATTTTTCAGGCTGATGCCCGAGTCTGCACTTACAGTCCCCAAGGAGAAGAAGCTTTCAGGCAGACAGTGGTTTGAAAGTGGCAGAGCGGTATGTTTCTCTTCTTGATTGCTCCTATATTATTATTCCATAATTAGGTGCATGGTATACTGCTCTCTGGGAACCAACTTATTGCTAGCAATCTTGAATAATTTAATGGTTGCATAATTACTAGGTTGTAGTGTTCATACCTTGCTACTAATAGAACCTCCTTTAGAAATTTTCCTTTTGCATGATTTGAGTGGATAATTAAATATGCAATGCTGTCATATTATGATATTGTGAATAGAAAAAAAATGAAAAATCAATTCTCTCGATATCATCAATCTGTAAAATACTTGGCTGAGCTAGCTATATTCACTGGTTTGAGATTTATTCAAACTCATAGTAGTTTCCATATTCTGAAGTTCTGAACTTATGTAAAGAATGGTGATTATATTGGTGCCAATCCTAGGTTGAAATTACAGCAGAGTCAAAAAGATCAAATCACTTGGTAAATTTCCCATAAATGACTAATGTATTTTGTGAGCATAATCGTAGAAAGGAGCAGCGCCAGTTAAAGAAGGATCTGATGAAGAAGATGAGGAGGACATCGACTTTGATGATGATGATTTTGAAGGTGATTCTTTATGTTTGTAGTTATAGGATTTGATGTTTTGTTGTTGACATGTATAATTTGACTGTGCAACGTAATGTGATTCTGAAGCTTTATCTTGCGCATATATGATCTCAGAACGATTTTCTCTTTGATATGATGGCAGATGATGAAGAAGATATGCTTGAGCACTATCTGGCCGAGAAATCCGACTCATCTTCTCACTCTTCAAGGAGAGCCAACTAAATGGAAATATATGGTATTGAACTCCTACATGGAGAACCAATTGCCTGGAAATTATACCATTTCATGTTGGGACCGTCAACTACTGTATCTTTTTGCCCTGGTATTTCTGGATGGAGAGGGAAATGTAGATTAGTTGTTGCATGTTTCTTTTTATTATTAGAAAGTGCAATTGAAAATTTGTACTCATGAAACGAGAAAAGAAAGATTTAGAACTTGGATTGCTATATAATGCTTCAAGGAGAAAGAAAGCCAACGCCAATTTTGGTATTTTGTAGAATTGGCTTCCTCAAATGTCCCAAGTTTGAAAGGTAAAAGGAGCTGTTACACCATATTTGATTACTGATTTCTGTGAGTGACAACATTGAACTCTTGCAACATGAAAAAGATGGACGCCAGTTTGCTGGCTAAACTTTCAAGTGCAAAATATGGTGAGGTCGCTTTGAATTACAGAGTACCAATCCCACCATTGCATAGAAAGCCTCATTTAAAATGAAACGAATGTTAACAGAACATAAGAGGGAATAAAGAAAGCATTTTCTATGTTAATGAAGAAGGCAACAGCATAGAAACATGGTAAAACTATTGCCAATTAAAATGAATAATGATATTTTATTTCTTATCATAACATCCCAATATTTTCACAACATAGCATCAGGCATCTAGACAGCTTTTCAGGTGCCAATAATAAGCACTCCCTTCAGGAGGCACTTCCTATTCTACCACTACAACTATCCAATGTTGTTCCTCTTTTTACATTGAGCATGCTCCATTAAATTCCGCACCACTTACCCTTTTCCAACTCGATTAATATTACACATGTTACAAAGAGACCTGTAGAATCTTCAAAGTTTTATTGCGTCTCCAAGGAAGACTTGTACATGATCCAGATGATAATGCCAACAATGATCATCAGATCTTCTCAAGGAGTGTCCTTTGATCTTTACTGATTCAGTGAAGGATGCGAACAATTGTATATCATCATTGGCCTTCTAGACGCATCCTTGGTCAGTCATTGCTTGAGCAATAGTTAGAAACGCAGATATGGCAGCTCCATGTACCAAGGCTCTGTTGAACAAAGTAAAAGAATAAGAAGAATTTTATCTCTTGGATACAATAACAGAACAAAATCAACTTTTGCAGATCTATAGGTATCGGTGTCATTCATCATATCAAATCGTTGTCGACTAATGTAGATTGAATAAACTAACTTGTCCCCGTCCTCGCAAGAAATCTTTGGGAGAGGATAGTGAGCTAACCCAATATATAGCTCAACCATCAAACCTCAACCAAGACCAATAAGAATAATGACAATAAAAAATCGGCCATCACATTTCTTGCAGCAGGCCTGCAAAGTTGATCAACAGGATAAATGCCTAATACTCACCATGAGCCTAATTTTGTTCCAGGAAACACAACATTTGGTTAAATTTTCTAGACCAAAAGAAGAAAACGCAAGCACAAAAGCATTTTTGGGTTTTGGTCTTCACAATTTTCTCCAGACCAGCCCATTATTCACCCCAGTAGATGTACTCTCAAATTGCAGATTGTCCGTGATATTGTGTTGCAATATGTGGGTAAAACATTTGAAAAACGATTATTCAATATCTGAACTAAGAGCACATTTTATGTTGGGATCGCATTAATCGTCAATTACAGTCTATTCTGACATGCAAAAGAGGAGTCAAAGATGACTGCAGCCTGCCAGACACACATCTGCACACAATCAAGGCGACTTACTGTCATGACAATACCTCTTTGGTGCAAAAATCATTTACTTGTTTGTTTTATAGAAAAAAGTACAAATAGTATAAATTAATGCACTTATTGAAAGAAAGAATTTTGAAAAAACTGATACCCACACAACCACAGCCACTTGGAGAATAGTTCATTCATGTGGCAACCTAAAGTGGAGCCTAAACTGGCGAAGAAAAATTTGTGTCAATATCGTGCTAATGTACAGAAGCACTTACTCGGGACTCTCCTTCTGGTAACCAAAATCACTTGCTGCCTTGAGGGCTCTTTGGTATATCTGTTTCATCGCTTCCTGCCATTCAAAAGTATAATTAGAAAACATAATCTATCCCCCATAGGCCCATAGAGAACAATTAATAAGTCATTGTTTTCCATTTAGAGAACAGTTAAAAGCAAAACTTTTTATTATAAAGGAAACAGTGGAAAACAACTTCCAAGCTGTTTTCTATATCTTATTTAAATTTTGCAAAACTAGATTTCCAGTTCATCATTTGGAAAATAAGCACATGTGAACATAGAACTCTATTTTCTACAAGTGATTTGCCCTTCCGTTCTCAAAGCAAAACTAGATTTCCGGTTCATCATTTGGAAAATAAGCACATGTGAACATAGAACTCTGGCCCATCTTCCAGTTCGAAAATAACCATATCAAGGAAATAATAAAAGGAAATAAAGTATCACCTGCAATTTAGATTCAAAGTCTTCAGGGGACCAGTGCATCAAGTTGCATTCATGGTTTAATTCAAGCTCCCCAGCAACAACCTACAGCCAAGTAGACTCCAAAATTTAATGCATAAATAAACGGCATACTAGTTATCATCAAGGATATTTACAAGTATAAATCATGATAAAATCAATTGAACCTAGCTGTCTACCTTTAAAAACCATAAACCCTTAAATACCATAATATTATACTTGCAAAGCAACCTCATGAGATATTTAGCAATAACAAACACATTCAGAAAGCTTCCTAAAATTACAAATCACCTTCAAAGGAGTTTAAATCATTAAATTTGTCCACATTCAAAGATTTTAATATTAAACTCCCTGAATTTCCAGTCTTGCAAAAAGGAAGCAAAATGTTTATCCTGAATGTACCATGAATGATGATATTTCAGAGATATTTCTGCCTATAAAGAAAAAATACATACAATTTTTCTCAACACAACAAAAAAAGAGAGGTTTATTGTGCATAGTTCAAAACGAATATCATACCCCTCCAGCACCAGCTGCCATTGCAGGAGCAATAAGAACATTTGCTTTTCTCAGGACTTCAACCGCTTCAGGTGTACAGGGCATATTTGAACCTAGGAAACAGAAAATAATGTGAGACCCCTTTCAACTGAAATGAAATTTGAAGAAGACAAAGAAGATGCGAAAGCCAAAATGGATCATGCTTGGAACTTCTACTACCTTCTACTAATATTCGACAACCTGAATTAACCAGACTAATGGCATCAGATTGGTCGATTTCATTTTGGGAAGCACAAGGAAATGCAACATCACACCTTTCATTCCATGGTTTTGCTTCATCATAGTACTTAGATCGAGCATAGGTCTTGGAGTAATCTCTGCACATATCACATGTAAGAACAACATCCTAAAAGTTATGAAGAGAGCACTTGGCCAATACCTCAAGCTTCTCTGCTGGGCCTTGATATCTCGAAGAAATGATATTTTCATGTAATCGAATCCTTCTTCATCCACCAAGTATCCCTTAGAATCTGTGCAATATTTTGCAAGGCATGCATTACAACAGTTGCCCATATGACAGTGCCTCACAGTAAAACCTCAACCAGGTTACAGCATCTAACTCATAAAATAAAAAACTACTGAAATCTGAAGGATCAACAATACAAAACTTAAGAAGAAACAGGTTTCTTGTTATTGGGATATCGGATAAAAGGTGCAAAACCTTACAGGTATATTGCTTTCTGCACTTCTAAAAAGCTAGAAGAGGACACTTCATAGAGAAGCAGTTGAATAAAAGAATGCACAAGTCATATCAACTGAAAAGTCAACCATACATGCATAATACATTCATTTCTAAAACAAAAAATATGAAATCAACTCCATATAAGGACTGACTGAATACAATCAATTACCCATGCCGAGAACTGCATCAAGAGACTTTGATGTTCTATAATCATCAAGTAACCAAATATTCCAGCACTTATATTTGCCTGTTAGTCACTTTTCATCAACCAAGTTTCCCCTTCTGTCTATCTTTTGAAAATTAATTACTTATCATCAGAAAAAGGTATATTCAAAAATTTATACTAATACTAGAATTCAATAACCATAGACAAATTTCAGAACCTGAAATTGCTCCAGATGAATTGTGTGAAGTTCAGCAAGAATAGACTATGAAGAATGGAAAAAAAAAATTACTGAACGACTAACAATCATTATCAACACATTCTAAGGCCTAAGCTAAAAGTTCGAGTACTGAGAAAATGAGCACAATGTGATCACAACAAAGCAATTTGTTTCAATTTTTGTTTTCATAAAGTAAATAGGATATCTATTGCCAAATGGTCATTTGAGGTTAAACTATTATGTATATGTTTGTTACCACAAGAAGATTCCAACCTTATATGGATTTAAATCATTCTATAAGATTTACCAAGGACCAAAAAGAACCTGATACAGTGACTGGGAGAGCACCATAAGCAATAAGCTTCTCCAGAACATGCATTGCAATCTTTCCAGAACCGCTAACAACACATCTGAACAGGAAATGAGAAAGATATTTGAACAAGCGTATTTGTAGTCAGAAGCCACTAAACTTCATCAAAACACTGAAGCTCAATTTTAGCAGATTAAGCAATAATGAAGTTAAACACAAATCAGTATTTATAAATAATCAGAAAAGTTAGCATGGAATACAATTGTATTTGCAAGAATTAAAAAACAAGAATATCTCAATTCTCAAACAACTGGCACTGGGGTGTTCAGCTAAGTAGTCAGAAGACTCAGAACAAGAAGACTCCCTATATCAAATAAATAAAAAAATTTGACCTCTATTAAAAAAAATTAAAAATTTGAACACTTGAGTTACTGACATGTAGGATCTTAAACAATTTTACAAAGCATTCAGAGTCAAGTGAGGGACCTTAGTCCTTTGAGTTCTTTATTCATGTCAGCAAGCATAAGTTGAGCAAAGAAAACCTGCAGAAGCATGAGAAATTCAGTAAATTCCAAGACATCTAAAACACAACATATACAAGAAGTTGACAGAATTTCCTACAAGAGCGAATATAAAGCAAAGAAAGGGATGGGAAAATTTCACACGTCAGTCATTCTGTGAGCACACAAGCACTTCAACCAGAAGCAGTATCTAAGAGTTCAGAAAACAGGATTATGATTACCAGTCCATAGCCAGTAGCTTCAGTTCGAAGGCTAGAGCCAGACCAAAATATCCTTGGCCCTGTAAAACTTCCCTGCATAAGCAACTCATATGTATGAAGGTATGTAGATAAGTCACTTTAACCTTCTTTCCCCTGATGGGTATTTGCATAGGCAATAAGTTAAATAAGCAATAAAGTTAACAAAACACAGTGTAATATGAGCTATATACCTATAATAACTATGATAGTGGTAAAACCCCAAAAACTGCAATCATGACAAGATGGAAAAATTGTCTAAAAATAATAATAATAATAATAAAAAGAAGGCAAACAGAAAAAGTAAATAAATGGAGACTTCTTATAAAAAGTTTAAAAAAATTTCAACTCTTCCAGTTTTAAGGATATAATTTTCATTATCCTAGCACCTCCTTTTACTTTCCATCCCCAATCCCCATGTCCTTCTCCACTGGACTAACATGGCATTGAAGGAAAACCACACACAAGTTTCATCTTAGGGGTTAAAAGTTAATAGCAAGATCTGAAGAAGAACCTGAAAATGACCAGCTAGACGTCTATACTGCCCAAAGAGGTATCCCATTTCTCGAGTACCAACACCCATCTCCTCTGAAGGAAGGTCCTAAAACGCATATAACACAAAATCAGACAGCACAAGAGAGAGTTAGCAATTAGAGATTGAGAAAATAAGAGCAAGAGAATCTTCTCACACGAACCTTGTCCGGACCCAGATATCTATAGATCTCATTCATGAAACTTTGACAAAAGCGCATAATCTGCCAGTATAGGTTTCAGCAAAATATAAGAAAAATCATGGAAACTGCAAATTAGAACATCAAATTATAATGAGTATGACCTCATTATCAGTTTTTCCCTTTGGATCAAAATCACTTCCTCCTGCAGCTCCTCCCAATTTGTATGGTGATAGTGCATTCTTTAATGTCTGGAACAAAGTAGAGTACAGCATAAATGTCAGAATTAAGCCTTTCTTCTTTATAAAATTTTTTCTTTATATAAAATTTTTCTCAACCTTACTTCAGGAGCTACCAAAACCTATTAAAATCAATTTAAGATTATGGCTCACTGAAAAACAGAAAACAATACCTGTTCAAAGCCAAGAAACTTAGCAATACTTAAATTCATTGAAGGATGAAAACGAATGCCACCCCTACATGGACCTAATGCCTGGTTAAAGTGTACTCGAAACCCTCGATTGACATGTGTCTCACCCCTGTCATCCACCCAAGGAACTCGAAAAAGAAGCATACGTTCAGGTTCTAACAAGCGCTCCATAATGTTGACATAACTGACACATGTCACAAGAATAAGCATGGTTAGAGCTCTTTTCCATTTATAACTAAGCAAAAGAAAGGGATTAATATCAAAACAAATAGGAAACCCATTACACAGCAAACTCACTGAGTATTCTTTGCAATTACTCTTTCCAAACCATGGACTGCTTCTTGCACTGATTGTATAAACTCAGCCTCATGGGGATCCCTTTTAAGTGCAGCTTCAACAATTGATCCAGCCGTTTTTGACATGAGAGCTTCATTTAAAAAATCCATAATGCAGCCATATGGAAAAGAATAAGAAAGAAAATATCAAGGAAAGAAAATCTAGTTTCGTAACATGATGCATTATCCAGATGGTTCAGAATAAATATGCAACCACAATATACACTCAGGATACTTCAATGATAAAATACATTATTAACTTTTAACCAATTAAGTATAGAAAGAGCTTACTACCTTTTACATAAATGGGTTTATCCACAATGATCTTGTCCTTGGAGGCTATTTGAAGACGAAGAGCTTCCTTGTGAAGCAGACTATTATTATGTTCTTCCAATGCACTCATCTGCATATTCCTACTCCCTTCATTCCCATATGGGTTCCTTCTATGCTTCCTACCATATTCTCTACAAACAGAGCAGAATATTCTTGCAGTTCCATCCTTCACATCCACATATGCCCACTTGTAAGTATCAGCCCATTCCTCTCTCCATCGCTTTACAACCTTCTTCTTCCTTTTTACTGGCTGTGCCTTTGATATATCTTGATCTTCATTGGGAAGTGAAACCATCATATTCTTAGCTTCATCATGCTCCTCAGCAGAAGGTTCACGTGGGGGACCAGTGATGAGAGGTGTGTTAGCGAATGAAGGGTCATCATCCCCATGACTGATTTCCAGATCAATCTCCTCCCCAATTTCCCTTACCACCAAATGATGCCTCTGCGCCTGCTGAATCAAGTTCATATCATCCATGGCAGAATTCATCCCTACTCCAACGGTCGGCAGCAACATTCAGCATGACAGTCTTACCACATTATAAATCCTCCAGAGTCTGTTATCACATAAAATGCATACTCCCCAATCAACCAATTTCCATCAATATAAAATTAATACGAGAAAATGGTGAGACAAGGCAACAAAAGGGGAAAAGGACAAAAATTAGAAATCATCCACATTACAATAACACTGACAAAAGAGGAAGTAAAATGATATCAATATGTGCCTTTTTTGGGTTCCACATTTGTCAATCTAGCCAAGTTAGGCCATGGTTGTGCCATGGCATCACCTGACGGGAGAATCCCATGGAGTCTTGCAGCTTGCTTTTGCAAACAGATAATGAAGGGGCGGGTTTAAGAGGTAGTTTGACTTTGTATGTGTGTGTTTGTATATAATAAACACCATGACAATTCATGATTTAATTCAATACAAACAACAAAATCAACAAACCGTAAAATAAATTCATTGCATAGAAATTTCATTCTGTACGTGCATCATAGTAATGGAAAACCCAGTAAATTCTAGCTGCTGAATTTTGCTTCTGTTTCGCGATTCACCACCAAAAATATCTTTTTACTGGCTCATTTAAAATTAAAGAAATAGCAATAATCGCGTTACACACAGAGAAAATTTGATCAAACATTAGTAAGCAACCAGACAACTTCAGAAATATTAATCCATTTCAAAAAAAAAAAAAACACAGATAAAATAACCAAAACCTGTTCCCCCATTCATTAATCACCGCCCTCAGAAATACACAGTTAAGAAGGGGTCCCCAAAACTCAATCGAATACCAAAATTCGACAACCAATCAATGACCCAAGAGCCAACTGAGCACGGAAAATTCCGAAATTTACTTGAAAAGATAGTTTATAGCGCAAAATTCACATACCCAGAGCCGATAACATCATAAATTTCAATTATTCTTCAACATCCCCAGACATTAATTATTATGCAATACCCAGAATTTAAAATTAAAATAAAACAAAATCAAGTACCTTTAGATTAAGAAAGTATCCAAAGTTGCCGTCTCAAAACTTTGATTCCCTTGTATCGTCTTAAACAACTCGTATCTCCAGGAAAAACTACTACTGCAAACTAATAGAAGAGCGAAACGTGCTAAAGAGATGAATGTTATTACAGTGAGATCCAGCTGAGAAGGTAAGGGATGTGTTGGGAGCTTTGGTTGATCAGTGATGCTTTCTCCCTTTTTGTGTAAAAAACCAGACATCATAGACCATAGTAGAGTAGGCTTTTAGATAATTAGATAAAAAGATTGTGTTTTTTTTTTTTTTTTTTAATCTTCTGGTTTCGGTTAGTGGATTTTTAATTATTAATTAAAAAATACCTACTAACAGCAAATTGCCCATTGTTTTTTGTGTGAAAAATGCTGGAAGAACCGCAAAAATGGAATCTTACCTCTTTGTTTCTTGTGAAAATTTATTATTTTTAAAATAAATAAACTCTTCTAACATTTTAATGTTATAATTTTTAAATTTTGACACAATTAATTAAATTGTTGAAAATTTATTCAATTTTCATCCATTAAACTCTACAATATTCATTGAATCTTTTATAATTTATTCTCATAATTAATTATAATTAAATAGTGAAGAGATTTATTTCTTATATTTTAAATATAAAAAATAGCGACAAGATTTAACTGAATGGCTAAAATTTTTAATATATTATAAATATCAAAATAAAATTTAAAAATAGCTAATGAAAATAGTTGTTTTTTTTTTTGAAATAGGGGATGGGGAGTCAAACCTTAAACCTCACAAGACTGTTATGATGCACTTTCCACCAGACTAAGTCTCGGAGTGCAATGAAAATAGTTGTTTAACATCTATTTTTTTAAATTCAATTAATGTATTTTTTTTAATATTTTGCATAAGTAACACTTTAGTTCTTCTAGAATGTTTCAGTAACAAAAAGTTAATTAATAGAAGAATAAAAGTTAAATAATATAAATATAAGTATTTAAAATTTAGATAGAATTATTTAAAAAAGTTTAGACAATTTTTATAAATTTGGTAAATTATGTTTATATTAAAATTTTCAATTTGGCTATAAATGGAAATTATTATCAAAATTTTGTATTTTATTAAATTAGTTGTTTAACTTCTATTTTTTAAAATTCAATTAATGCATTTTTTTTTATATTTTGCATAAGTAACGCTTTAGTTCTTCTAGAATGTTTCAGTAACAAAAAGTTAATTAATAGAAGAATAAAAAAATGAATCATTAAAATTACAAAAATTAAATAATATAAATATATAGAATTACTGTAAATATTATAAATGTTTATGCTAAAATAAATTAATTTAATAAAAGAATTAAAATTTTTGATTTAATAAAATAAATATGCATTTTAAATAAATTTTTAAAATTAAATAATTAATTTTAATAAAATATAAACATTTAATGGCAAACTTATTCTAATATAAAAGAATTGTATTTAAATTTTTACATAAAAAAAAAAAAGAATCATTGATTTTTAAAGTTCTAACGGTTTAATATAATATTTTGACTCCATCAAACTGAAAAATTTTTAATTAATTTTTTTTAAAATAAGAGATATAAAAGTTAATTTTAATAAATATAAAATTAAAAAACATAATTTTAAAATGTATTAATCATTTTGTAGACAATTAATCAGAGAATCGAACAAATAAACGTTCAGTTCTGTTTCCTCGTGCCAAAATAAATAAATAAATTTTTACGCAATCACACTTTTTTCACTTTATTTTTCAAAAAAAAAAATTCTTTTTTTTTTCTAAGTTACAAGGGTAAAATAAATGAATTATTTTCCTCTTATGTCACCCATCAATAGAAGATTAGCTAGAAACAACTAATGTTATATACAAGATATTATTTTTCACAGAACTAGAAAATGCTTTGTTATATCACCCTATACATTCATTGCCATGGTATCTACACACAGGAAAATAACAACACGTCTTGGGTAGAAACAAGAAATGTTTTAATCTTTCGTATAAGACAGGGCGTATTCTTTGATCCTTTGCTTAAGGTTCTGCAGTAACAGAGAAATATAAAGAATCAGCCATTCAAAACCAACTTCACAAAGACAATCAAAATAAATAAAGGGCAAAGTATAAAAGCTTGTTAAGGGAGACTGCATTTCAATGAAATCACCTTTAGTTCTTCATGAAGCACAATGAATATCTTTTTCAACCGTTTGTGTCTCTGCAAGTTATCGTTACAATCAGAAGGAAATTCAAGAAGATGAAGTTTGAATTATATAAAATGCAAGCTATATCAGCAAACTTGCTGAAACAAAATTTCCCAAGTTCCCCAAGAATATTCTTTGTGCTTAATCATCTTACTTGAAGTTATTTACGAGTTAAGTGTACAATGATATCACTAGAAATTCATAGAAGTTGTGTGTGTATAGTCTTTGGGGTCTGTAAGTCACAGTTTAGCCAATTAATGATCGTCCTCAAAACAAGGAACAGCTGCTTTAATGTTGACTCTTGTCAGTAACACAATCTCAACAAAACAGCTACTGTTGTCATTTAAGCATGAGAGTCTTTAGTATAATAAGAAACAAAGAGACAGTCTAATCAAGTTGGTGAACAAAAATATTGAATAGTTGCATACTGAAGAGTTCAACATTGTCTACGGAGTATGGATCTGAATGTGCACAGACAAAGTATTTTCCAGTAAGGGTTATGGTTTAAACACATGATCTAATCCATCTCGCCCAATCCATCCCCTGCTCATTTTAACTTGCACCTCTTGGAACACAAGGAAAACATTGTTGCAAGCTGTGTATTACAACTTCTGCCTATAAACCACCTAAACAGTTTTGAATCTAACCTTCATTATTAGCAAAGCACATGCTAATTAAATTTGTTTGCCAAATTAAATCCAGCTGATAGACTTGCAACACATGCTAGTGGGTAAGATTATTTATAGATAAATGCAAAGATCCAAAGGAATCATAATAGATACCGCTCCACAACGACCATAAGATTCCTTCAACTGCAGCAAGATCTTATGATATCTGTCCATATCCCTGCCCTTTGCAAATTCAAGGTCCTTTCCCATTTTTTGGAAATCATTCCTGCATATAACAGATGAGATTGATGAAATAAAACAGCAATCTGAATATCATCAGACAATTAAAATGAAAACATAAAAATTCAACAACACCTTGCATGCGACAATATCCATGAAGATACCTGTAATTTTCTAGGATCTTGTTCAAGGAGCAGTAACTATCATACTTGTCACAGTATTCCTGCACGTATCCTTTGTACCTACATTAAAACGTAAACAAATGATCTAAATCTCATGCAATAGGAAATGCAATTCAATTTGTGCAAACAATAAAGTCGCAATAAGCTATCTAGGAAAGAAATAGCATTGTTTAACACAGACAAATAGAAAATACTTACTGAGGAAAATCATTAATAGGTCCCCTAAGTTCAGGTACATCCTTTTCATACTTAGAATAAGAAGTGCTGTCATCCTCAGAAGATGATTCTCTCCTCTTTGGAGCATTAGTATTGACCTCGGTCAAAATTGTATCCTTTTGTCCCTCTACCAAGTCAGCCATCGTATTAGATGACTGTGTTTTACTTTCCTTTATCATGTGGGAAACCTGCCCACGTCTAGAATCATGCAACTGCTGTGCATTGCCAAGAGCTCCTTTATGGCTTTCTCCATAGCCTTCTGTACTGTTTCCAAGTTTTGCCCCAGCTTCATTCTGCCTTAATCTGCTATTTGTATCTGCCAACTTGCCAAAGTGTGTCTCATTGTTATCTACCCTTGAAGGGTTTTGTGGATGAGACTGCACGATCTTATGGTGTAATCTTGTTAAATCTTCAATATGATGATCAGGACTCTGCTTAAAACCAGTACCTAAATTGGGTGGAGAAGGTTTTCCCAAGTCCAGTGCTGCCTTTCCAACAGGTTTTATCTTGATTAAATCTGAATTACAGTTGTCTGAAGTGCTTCGTTTGCTCTCTGACTGTTTAAAAGAACTCTTCCTTTCAAATTGTTTATTAACAGGTGTTTCTTCAAGCAATGGCTCACGAAATTCTCCCAACTCCAATTCTGAAAGCTCTCTTTGGAGAGTTCTTTCACCGAAAGCTGGGAATTTTTCCATTTCAACTCTATTGCCATCCTTTGGTGAAGACCCCATGTGCGAGTTTGCAACTTGTGTATCATCCTTGAATTTCCCAGATGTTTCACCCTGTCTTCTGTAATGGGAATCAAAGGGAGCAGAGAGTCTGAATCCAGCTCCACCTTCCTTGGCGTTTCTTGGCACCTTTTTCTCCTTCACAAAATTATCCTCATTTTGGTTGTCTCTAGAAGCCTTTTCTCTTTGAAGGGGAACACCTTCATGCACATGAGAATTCTTTTCAGAAAATTTACGACCATGTCCTGAACTCTCAGAGTGCTTGGATCTCCTTGTTGTATCAGAAGCCTTTGTCCGACCATTTTTTTCAGAGGAACTTCGTCCCGGTTGCTGAAAATCTGAACTAGGTTTTCCAGCAAGTGCTTGTTTATGTGCCTTTTGTGAACCAAAATCAGAATTTCCGTCCCTATAAGTTCTATTAATTGCTTGAAAATCTGGGCCCCCATAAGTGTCTTCAATGTCTCTACGGTGAGGACTCTCTGATAACTGGGCATCCTTAACCTCAGAAATGGGTGCTTGAGCTGAGGTTTCAACTTTCAATCTTTTAGCATGTTCAAATTTCTCATCAAAGTGCTTCACATCAGGAGCCCTTTTGGTTTTACTTTTCGGTATCCTCTCAGAGCTGTCAGATTGTTCATGCCTGAAGCAGTCCCTTATGCCATTTTCATTGTCATCAAACAGTGTTCCTATGAAGGTTTGGCGCTCTTGGATGGCATCATGATCAGAAAAAATAAATTTCTCTCCTTCCACAGGATTGTTGCGTTCTTTGTTGAGAATCAAACTATTTGCGGCCAATTCACCTTCCTTCTCATCATCCTCCAAATCTTTCTCAATGTCAACAGCATCAGACTCGTGACCTTCAACATCAAGGGGAGCAGATCCAGGACCCTCAATGTCAACTGCATCAGATCCATCACCATCTTGTTTCTCATCATTCCCATTCTGCCTCCATTGATCTGGTGATACTGAAAATGCTGGTTCAGATGCCTGTAGTTTATGTTGGGGTTCTTTGTCATCATCACTTAAAATATCCACATCCTCATCAGAGCCCTCTTTACTATTGGATGAAGCATCACTTTCACTGTCACTGCTACTCCCACTTCCACTTCCTACTGGGCTTCTGCTTCTGCTTCTACTGCAACTTCCGCTGTCACTACCACTGTCACTGCTGTCACTATCACTGTCACTGTCACTTCCACTATCACTGGAGCTGCCTGCCTGCCCCTCACTATTGTCAGAAACTTTCTTCTCACCAAACAAATCAGGAGAATGCTGTTGAATATCAATTTTTTCTAATGTATTTGATTCTTCTTCAAATTTAGAGTTCAATTGGGCATGTTCCTCAAATCCAACAGCAGGGCTTTTCTCCACAAGCCTTGATTCTGGAGGAAGTCTGTGATTAAGGTTGTCTTCAGGAACAAGTGTCTGCTGACGGTTGTCTTCAGGAGAACTGAAAATAAAACAACACATGTATTAATTCTGTGCTGAACATACACAGATAAAGAGATGGATTTTAGAAACTTCAGAAACATATTCCCTATCAAATAAATAATTCATATTCATTTATCACAGGTATGGGAGAGAATTCAATCGGTTCAGTTTATTTGAAAAAAAAAGAACCAAATTGGCTAAAATTCTACACCGAACTGAACCAAACCAGTAAAATATCTGCTTGGTTCGGTTCAATAAAACTGAAATTATTAGAAATCCCAGAGATTCAATACCTCTGCAGTCTGCAAGGGATTCTCAATCCCATTACATTAACATTCATCCCCTTACCCAGTGGTATTCAAGATCAAAATCTCATCCATCAACCAAATAATCATATTACATCAAATATAAATCAATTCCACCAACATAGGAAGAAATAAGAAATTTTGAGAAAAATCAATGCATATGATCAAATCAAATGCAATATGCAAATGCAACACCAGAATATCATTCCATAAACAAATGAGATCCTAGATGCAACATGCAACACCCAAATGGCCAAATTGATCCAGGTTGTGAATTCCATCGAAGAACAAATTAGTCAGCTGCTTGCTTTGGGCGAGTGTGATATGGCAAAACCATGAAAGGAAGATGAAGTCAAATCTTGAAAGTCCGTTGACAAAGACACATGGTGCTGCAACAACTTGTCACGAGAGAAATAGAGACGATATGCGATGCGAAGGCTTACTGGCCGAAACAGGAGCATGGTGGCAAGAAAAGATAAGCTTGCATTCTCTGGCGGTGGGAATCAATGCAATGGAGATGGAGGCAGTTGAGAAGAAAATTGAAAACAGACCAATTTTGAGAGTTTGAGGCGGCTGAGAAGAAAATGGAAAAATGAAAGATGAAGGAAAGCAGAAAATGGTATTAGGGATTTAGTGATATACAAGGGTGGGGACCACGCAGAAAAATAACTGGCTCTAGAGATTAAGGGCTGGGCTTGATGGGGAAAAAGGGCTGACCTGGACTGGATATTTTGAAGACTAGACCTAATACGGTCAGTTCAGTTTTTACCGGTTAATTGTCTAAAAAAACTGAACCAAATCGAAATCCACCAAAATTCATAACTGAGCCACACCAATATAATAAAAAACTGAACTGAACGAACCAAACCAGTTCAGTTATAACTCAGATCTGCACAGTCCTAATCAAAGGCATATAAATATTCTTGCTGTATGGAAGGCAACAATAGAAATTGGTGACTGGTCCATTAGTTGCAGCTAGATGGTAACAGAACTATCAACTGAGGTGTATCCTAGGTCAACATTAGATAGCATATACAAGTATAAATCCAGATTTGTATCAGAACATAGCTCTTTGCTCTAGCTAGATCAGTTTCTCGCTAAGTAATAGTGCTGTATATTTCCCCTAGGCTCTTCTGCTAAAATTACTAATATCACTTCATGATAATGCCTAGAATGAATCAAAAAAGAAAGAAAGAAAGAAAAGACCACCAAAGAAGTGAACAAATTAAACCCAGTATTATCAAGTAAAAGTGCTACCTTCCACTTTCAGATGAAGGTTTCTTGAAGCTTCCCAACTCCACTCCTGATTTTAAGAAATATCTTCCTGGAGCTTGGAAAGTTGCAATCTGATATTCAAAGTCAAATTAAACAAAATAAGGCCATGTACTATTCTAGGACTAATAGCAGCTAGGAGTTCGATCACATACTTTTTTAATAATAGGTTCTATCTTCTTAGCAGAGTTTGGAATTTTGTCCCCAACAGCTTTCTCCAAGGCCTATGCTCCAAGAGATTTTGAAGGAGCCCACAGAAATGAGATACAAGTTATTATAGAAAAAAAAAAGAATAAAAATGAAAATAAAAAATTAGGCAGCAGCTAATAATGAAACAAATAATCAGAATTTTAACTATTTCCATCACATACCTTCAAGCTCATCCCTTTGGGATTCCCACTCAGTAGACTAATTAACATACTCTCTAAATCCATTGGCTTAGTCCCAAAGTTCCCTTTATGTCCTGGTGTCTCCCGTACAGACACAGCACTGGCAGCCTTATTCTGGAATTCTTTCTCTGTGTTGGTGGTATTCTCTTTACTTTTAGACTGGGCCAGTGTCACTTCTTCAGTGTTCACCTTAGCAACATTTCCAGTAAATGGAGACGCTGGAGTGCCAGATTGCTCAGGTGTAGATGGCAGAGGTGAAGATGACCGTCTTACTTTTGCACTAGCAGCTACAGGTTTAAAGGTAGATTTGGGGACTGCAATGGTGAAGGTTAAGTACATGGTAACTCAACATTATAGATTTCTGAAATTATATACCAATCTTAGATTTCTGAAATTATCCACAGAATATATACAAAAATAAGATACATATTTCAACAAAAAAGGAACTCAAGGAATGTACCAGGTGGTGGTTCAACTTTCCGTTTTTTAAATGGAGGCTCTTTCTTTTTAAAGGAATTCCTCCATGGAGTAGCTGGAAACATAGAGAGCCGTTAGATATTCTAACACAAATTTAAAGCCCCAATTTTCAACCAGTCATCAGGAAAATGTTTTTATTTAAAATAATGTAGTCCAGATCCAATCAAAGTCATCATAAAATATCTTGTTATAAATACGCCTGTAATGTTTTCAATTAAGTCTTCTCTGGGGCAATATGCAGCAAGATACATGCGTGTATGTGTGTGGCACAAAAGAACATAAACAATGAAAACTTACATTCAGCAGCTGCCAATTGCTTTATTTGACTCTTCATGGATGGATTCCCATGATCTAACACAATTGCTCTGTAATAAGGAAAAGGAGAAAAACACTTAAATAGCACAAGGGAAAACAGCATTAAACAGCTCATGTGTCACTCTCCACATCAAAGCCACCAATCAATTGTTCAAATTCAATTATGCCATCTGCTTGATTTTGGGAAGTAATAAAAAATCAGCGAAAATAGACAGGAAGAACAAGAGAGGACTCAATAAACTTTAGAAGGAAAAATCTCATGAAAGAAATAATCAAAGTATATTTCCAACTGAAGCCCGCACTATAAGAATAATTGATGATCCTCCACAATTTAACCATAACAAAGCCAATTAGTTCCAGAATATTATTATGGAACGACTAACAAACTATATGTTACATAGCAGGCCTGTAATTCCCTTTAAAACAGAGAAATAGATAGGGAGAGAAAGAAATAGAAGTAGATTGGGTTGAGAAAAAAAATAGAAAGGAGAGAAGTAATAGAGAGAATTAGAGAAGGGGAGAGAGCAGAAATAGGGAGAAAGAATTTATCTTGATAACTAATGATCTTGGATATCTTTCTTTTACAAGTAAGTTCCTAGTTATACTATTTTGGGTTCCATAACTACTTTCTACCGTTACAATTGACTGAAGAAACTAATATACTATTTCTTTATTCCTTAGTCATAACATTCCCCTCCCTTTAAAATCATTCTTGTCCCAAGAACAAAGAAAATGAATTTCTGGTGCTTCTTTTCTCAGCCTTGGTCGGAAGGATGTGGAAGTCCCAAACAGCAACTTTTGCTGGCCAGTTAATCCCCTCCCAAATGTTAACTTTCACCACGTGCTTCAGCTGAAATGTTCCGGAGAATTGGACTAAAGTTGTAGCTGACAGTATGGACTCTTTATTGACAAGGAATTCTTTTTCCTTTTTCTTCCCCAAATTTCTCCCATGCTTGTTCTTTCAAAATCACATTTCCATTTGATGGCTGAATTTTCTTCCTTTCCCTTCTCGATATTTCCCATTCATCTTCCAAAAGACTTATAGGATTACAGCAACTGAACTCCCCATCGTGTTCCCTAAAATTCTGCCAATTGCTTACTATATTCACACTTTTTATAACTCCTTCATGCTTCTTGTTTTCAAGAACATTCCCGCTAATTTCTATTGCGAAAAATTTCAGTTGTAGCTTCTTCTGTCCCTATTGCAGATTCTAGTTTCCTATCATCACCATCTTCATTATTCTCCTCCTCATAGATGACCTCATTTACACTAGACAAATCAGCAATAAAATCCTCCTCCATCACAGTACCCTTGTCTTCGTGTTTGGAAGTTTCATATAAGGTATCTTGTTCTTCACTAGGGCTTTCAAAAAGTTGATCTTTATGAACAAAGACTGCAACCTTCTCTCTTTGAGTGGATTGCTCTAATTTTTCCATTTTTTGATCCAATCTCTCCATTTTCTGAATCACTTTTTCAATTTTTTGTTCCAGCAACTCTTGTTCCTTTAACATTCTATCTAGAATTTCCATTCCACCCCTCTATTAAGAAACATTTGTACTTCCATGATTCAAGGATTTCAAGAATAGGGTTTCAGTAGAAGAGAAGAAGAAAGTAATCTTTGGTCAAGCCTAAAGCAAAGGAATAGAAGTCCAAACCCTAGAAAGAGGCATGGAATAGAGGCCCAAAACAGTAAAAAGAAACTAAAAGAGACAGGGTTGAGAAAGGAAATAGAAAACTCAGAAACAATATTCCAAAACAAGAAACAGAGGATAACCCTAGATTGAGATTTTCAAGAATTTCAAGAACAGATTTCTTAAAATGCAGGAATTGAAAACTTTAAGAAGGAAAACAAAAGATATAAGCAGAAACCTACAAATGATCAAGAAAGAAGGAAAGATTCCATGGAAGCAAGGGAGAAGAAATAGGGGAAAGTAAGGAAAAAAAAATTCTCAGAGAAGAATAAAAGAAGGAATAGAGGGGAAGAAGAGAGAAAGAGAGAATAGAGAGAAACCTGAAATTCTGAAATTTTGAAAGAATCCCATAATTCCGCTCAGGATTGCAATGCCAGCAGAAAGGATTGGAAGAAGACCAGGTCGGAATAGAGCTCTGATACCACTTGTTACATAGCAGACCTGTGATTCCCTTCGAAACAGAGAAATAGGGAGAGAAAGAAATAGAAGTAGATTGGGTTGAGAAAAGAATTAGAAAGGGGAGAAGTAATAGAGAGAATTAGAGAAGAGGAGAGAGCAGAAATAGGGAGAAAAAGTTTATCTTGATTTCTAATGATCTTGGATATCTTTCTTTTTACAAGTAAGTTCCTATTTATACTATTTTGGGTCCCATAACTACTTTCTACCGTTACAATTGACTAAAGAGACTAATCTATTACTTCTTTATTCCTTAACCACAACACTCTACTGGAGGATAATGTATAAGCTCCAAGAACTTGCAAAATTATCTTGCTTCAACTACATGGTGTAGTGTGGTGAGTAAAAAAGGCCTCAAAAGACGCTAGTTCAAAACCAACATGGAAAAGGAAGTGACAGAATAGAAGATCAATAACTCGTGCAATATGAAAGGGAGTCATAATGTAACCGATGCAATGAACACATTTGCAATTTTGCATCACACATCAGAATCAACCAATTTCATTTAGAAACATCACTGATAGACATAGAAAGATTCAATAGAAACAAGTTTAACAAAGATATAAAAGTAAAGATACCAGGTGCACTGCAAAACAAAACAATTTCAAGAAATAAAATAGCAAAACAAACTCCATAACTACATCACATGACATACTTGCGTGATTTATGCTTGCGATCAGCTTCCTCTGACCGCATTTTAACATGGTTCTTGGTTGATTCATCCAGGATACGTTGGACATTCACCTTACGCCAGGCGCACCCAGATTCAACCAGCAAACCATTTCCATCTTCACCACTTTGACGCTCTTCATAAATGTCACAGAGGTCACCAAATTCCCTTGACCATGTAAATCTGAATTCCTTACCACCCACATCAATAACCTGAGGATAATGATAATTATTTAAGGACAAAATTGCTAATTATCCATAAAACGAATAAGCACCATACAGACATGAACTAAAATGGTGCCTAAACTACTGAAGAATCACATGAATATGGGAAAATCATGTGGTTAATCAGCAAAATATCAATGAGTTGATTGAGACTTGTATAAATGAGTGTATAACATTCCAAGTTATAACATGGTACCAGAGCAGATTGATCAAAGCTATTTTAATATGGCTCCATCTATACAAGTGATTCAGCCACAGAATTAGTCCTTTGGCAATTCCATTTCAACATGGTTCCATCTTTCAACAACGACAAGTATTCTAATTCTATTCAGTTATTCATCTCCACAGTTTGCAAGAACTGCAAGCCATCATCACTCCACGCACAACAGAAGGGAGAGTATTGAAGAATAGCACGATTATGCCAAACTCATGATTAATGAGAAAACCAAAAACAATGGATGGATCAATGCTTATATATATGAGTAATTTGTGTTTTATTGATAGTATACTATTCAAAACCTTAACAAGAAACTACATGGCAAATGGCAAGATTCCCAAACAGGCAAATACATAACTAAGCTGTGCATAGCCCGCATTTCAGAGCACTTTCAAAAGCTTAGCCCAGTTCCAATTACATCAATAAACTCAATTTTCATTAAGACAATTAGTAGAAAAATATAGCTCAAAAGACGTTCCCTTTACAATAGGAAAATACAATGCCCGATCAGCAACAAACCAATAAATACACAGGCAACATTCAGGGTTGAGATGGGATGAAAAGATGCTTTTTTTGTGAGAATATTGAAAAGCATATTTTGAATGAGCAGAGAAAAAGCAGTATATATATAGTGTGTGGTATTTAATTATTTGGAGCTTTAATTACTTCTTCATTTGGAGTTATGACTAAAACCATATAAATTTTAATTTTTAAAAACTTTCTAAATATTGTTTTGCCCCAACATTCTGCGCAGCAACTACAATATGAATGTAAAACCGACCCACAAAGCCGGAAGCAAAATAAAACTCACTCAAATGTCCTTTCAGGATTCAAAAGAACTTCCCAACTCATCCCCACTAAAAAAAATATAGCAAACTTGAAAACAGCCAACAATGCGACATTTGCCCAATCGGAAGCAAACAGAAACATAATGCAGTAACTAAACAGACTGAGGGGGGAAATAAACAATTGAACTCACGTTTCCATTAGTATTACCACCCAGGGAATCAAACTTAATCCTGGCAGAGCCACCCTGAGCTTCCACCCTCCTGATCTCATCCACCATGTCGGGCGCCAGTCTTATAATCATTGAAAAGGCAAGTGGGTTCTTACCGGGAATAAGAGAGAAGGTCTCTTCGACGGCTGCTGTTGCAGCCGACATGGCTGCGGCGGAAGAGCAGCGATTGCGATTATTGGAATTACCGCCGAGCGAGAGACGGTTGTTAGAGGCAGTGGAAGACCGGTGAGGTGGCGGCGGAGGAAACGAAGAGAGACGCTTGGTGCCTCCAGCAGCACCGCCACGGCCTCCCCCTCGGCCGCCAAGCTTGGAGGAGCCACCGTACATTGTGGGGCTAGTTGAATTTTGGGTCTCTGTGTGGGCGCGCAATATTTAAGTTTGGCAGAGAGAGAGAGAGAGAGAGAGAGAGGAGGGAGAAGAAGGAAAGAGAGTGGAGCAGTTCTGGGTATGGAGTATGGAGTATGGAGTCTTGAGTATGGAGGTGGCGGATGAAACGATTCAATTGGGAGGAAGGGGAAGCACGGCGGTGGGAATTAATTTTGGGTAAAGTTGCCATTTGTCAAACCACCCCTTGTCTTTTAAGTTTCACTAGAACAATCTCTTTATTGAAATTGTGCTTATTAAATAAATAAAACTGTTCTACTATATTTTTTTTTTATGTAACATTTTCTTATTAATTAAAAATTCATTTTAGTAATATTTATAAAAAATTCACTTAATATATAAATGGAAAAATAAGAAAAAGAAATTTAATTAATTATTTAGGAATCAAAAAATAATTTTTATAGTTATTTATTTTTAATATATTTTATTGTATAATATTTCTGCGATTAAGTTAAATCTTTTTTTTTTAAATGAGAGATTAAGTTAAATCTTTTTTTTTTAAATGAGAGATTAAGTTAAATCTTATCAATGCATTTAATAATAACAATAAGAATAATAAAAACAACATTTTATTTTGTAAAACGGCGACGTGATTCTTCAATTTGACCCACCAAGGACCCTTACCCGATCAAAAACCCGGATCCGGTTTCCCAACCTGCTCTACCAGCTTAAAATCGAATAATTATTAACGAGAACTCTCAAAGCTGATTTTCCCCTTTCCTCAAGCAAGCCAAGCACAGAAACTCAAAATCCTCCTCTCTCTTTCTCTCGATCCCTCCAAACCCACCAATCATGCTCACAGGTATTGGTTCAAGTCACTTTTATTTAGATTATGCCTTCCTCTCTTTCTATCTCCCCCGATGTTCTCTCTTTTTTCTCTCTCTTCCAGCTTGAGATAAATAATCAACGTAGCAGATATAGCTTAATGTTTTTTGGGTTTACTTTTGAATTTCATGAACTGGGTTTTGGCGACTTTTGGGTTTTGATAGAAAAATTGTGTATATATGTTATAAGTTATGTACTGGTTCATTTTGTAATGGGCTTAAACGTGTTTTGTATACTAATGATTCGTGGGTAGAAATATGTTATAGAATTTTCTGGAATGGAATTGATAGAAGTAAAAAACTTAGATTTTTGGGGTATGTTGAAGTACTCAAATAGCTGATGTATGAATCAGAAATCTATGCAAAAGAAAGGATATGACGACGTCAAATTCCACTTATATATGAAAGAAATATCCTTTTTGGGCATGGTTTTAAATCTTTTTACTGTAAGATAATGTAATGTATTATTGCTTTATATTGAAATAAACGTTATTAACATGCCAATGCAGCAATGCGTATTTCATTTCCTCTCTTGTTTATTTTAACGATACCTGAAATGAACATAAAATCTCTGATTTCTATGTTGTACTTGTGATGAATTTGTATGGACCATGCGAGAAATGATTCATTGTTAGGTATTTTTACCATGGGCAAATGGGGATTCATTCACCATTTAGCATGATTGGATTTTTTTTTTTTTTTTGAACTACTGTTCTTCAGAGTTCGATATTGAATTATGATAATTCAAAATGAACTTTTCCAGTTAGTGTAAAATGGCAAAAAGAGGTCTTTCAAAAGGTGGAGATAGACACAAGCCAGCCTCCTTTTCTTTTCAAGTGCCAATTGTATGATCTGACAGGAGTACCCCCTGAGAGGCAAAAGATTATGCTTAAGGGAGGTTTATTGAAGGTAATTAGCTGGTCTTGTTGATGTATCAGGGTGACTGTGATTATTTGTCTGCTCTATTGTTTTTTTTTCATGACACTTCACATATATTACCTTAAGAATTTATAAGTTTTTTATTGAATATGAGTATGACCTCTTCTAATTTTTCATTTGATAATGCAGGATGATGCTGATTGGGCAACAGTAGGAGTGAAGGAGGTGAATGATCTTTGTGGTGGTTTTGAAGCTATATCACTTCTATCCTGGTGGAATTTGATTTTGAACAATGGTTTCTGTTTGATATCTCCAGGGTCAAAAATTGATGATGATGGGAACTGCAGATGAGATTGTGAAGGCCCCAGAGAAGGGCCCTGTTTTCATGGAAGATCTTCCAGAAGAAGAACAAGTGGTCTCTGTGGTAGGGTCATTCAGTTTCTTTATTTTTTTCACATGATTTATTAATTATTGGAGTATAATACGTGGTATAACCTGCTAATGGCTGTATAACAATAACACGTTCATGCTTCGTGTGTCATTATTCAAATATATAATAACTAAACATAAGATAAAATTCTTCCCGTTTTAGGATTGTTCCTAACTTTTTGTTTTTCCATGTCTTTGGTTCTTTACCAATGAAAGAACTCCTGAATTTGGCCTATTGACTTTATAGCAATTAGAAAACTCCTTTGGCTTTGTATCAAGATATATTATTAAAATCTTTGCTTGAATTTCATTTAGCTTGAAATTGCTTTAGCCTTTCGTTAGCAAAGCTTTGATTCTGAGTTTTCTAATTAGCAGTTCAGACTGTCATTTCTTGACCTAGTAGCACTAATTAAGTATTGTATGATTAACATTTGTAGATCCTTCTCATTCTCAACTCAATTGAGCTACTAGTTGTGGCTGGCTACATGGATTCTTTTCCTCCTTTAGCATTTTCTGGAGCCAAATTTTTGTTACTCCTCAAGGATATGGATTCCTAGAGGTTTACATAATATATAGTTTGACGTTGGATATTAACCTGCACAATTATCTCTCTTTATTAGGTTTTTAAGAATAGAACATACCTAATCCCCCCTTTATCAAAGTTTGATGTATTTTGTTCTTATGGTAGATGCTATTGTTTTTGAAAGTATTCATGTGTGCTTTCCTATGTCACCTTATGTTTTTGAAGCGTTGCAGTAGTGATGTGTGGTTTGTTGCAAACAAGCATCAATGCTTGTTATCCTATTTCTTTTTTCTTGGCCAATGTTCTTACTTAGATTTGGTGCAAGCATATTACTAGGTTTTTCCCCCTTTTCTTTCTGCTACAGGGTCATACTGCTGGCCTATTTAATCTGGGAAACACCTGCTACATGAACTCAACAATACAATGTTTACATTCTGTTCCAGAGTTGAAGTCCGCTTTAGTTAAGTAAGTTGTCTTATTTTCTGAATAAATGTGCTTTACAGTCTCCAAATATCAGAATAGGCATGCTTTCAAGTGTCTGAGGTGTTGTGCTTGATGTAAATTTTGTTCAGCTATCCATCTGAAAAGAGAAATGATTTGGATCAGACATCTCATATGTTGACAGCTGCAACTCGAGAACTGTTTAATGAGCTTGATAGAAGTGTTAAGTCTGTGGCACCTATGCAGTTTTGGATGGTTTGTTCTCTTTTTTGGTCGTATATAATTCACATTTGCTGCATTATTTTTTATGGACCATTTTCTATAATTTTTTCCAAAATTATTGCTGGAACCTTTAATAGATATCATCATTAGGTAGTCAGACTCAGAAGTTGTGGTGCACCTTGCTTTCTGAGGTACAAGGGGAAAAAAGGACTGCATATTTATTTATTTTTTTTTTCATTCTATTTGCAGGTGCTACGCAAAAAGTATCCACAATTTGGCCAATTGCATAATGGTACCTTCATGCAGCAGGTTTTCAAATATCTAATATCTCTCTGCTGCTTTTAATAGTCTAACATAATCAAGTCTGTTGTAATGTTGATCCATCTAATCTAAAAATATGGCAGGATGCTGAAGAGTGTTGGACACAACTTTTATACACTCTTTCCCAGTCTCTTAGATCACCAAGGTAGTTATGGTTTTTATTTTATGTTGCAAGTATGCAACACTGACTATGGGCATGTCTGCAATTGAATTGGCCCCATAGAAGCTTACTTATGATTGATCTCCCTAATAATTTTTCCGCCAATTATAAGTTCCATGGCTAAATTGGTTTCAGAATAGGTTTTTTAAAGAGGATATATTATGAAGTTTTGGGTTTAGATTTTTCCTGGTGGTCATCTAGCTTTTCCTTAACATTAATGTTTAGCTTAATGATTTCATCTTCTTTTAACTTTTGCACAGTGAAAATCTGGACACAACAAAGGAACTTTTTGGAATTGAACTTGTAAGCAGGTAGATTTCTTGTTTTTCTGTTTTGTTGTGAAGCACACATCAGATTGAAGCATCATTAAGCTTCATTTTTTGTATTATATTGATGCTTTTTTAAGGTGATTTTGATTGTTCTGAAGGCTAACAAAAAGAACTTTCCTAGGATCCATTGCCAAGAAAGTGGTGAAGAAAGCTCAGAAACAGAATCAGTTTATTCACTTAAATGCCACATATCACAGGAGGTGAACCATTTGCATGAAGGACTAAAGCATGTAAGTTTTACCAGCAACTTATTTTTCTAGATATCATTCTTTTTCTTGCATGCCAAAAGCTCTCTCTCTCTCTTGTACTTAATTTATTTTGTTCATCTATAGAATTTTCTCTCTTTTTTTTTTTTTTTTGGTTTGGGGGGGGTGGGGGGGTGGGGAAGGGGGTGTGATGGGAAGGTTAGATCTTTAGACCCCTAATGTTTCAGGCGTTTTTCCAGGAATAAGGGCATTATACTTTGTGTCCTTTGCTTATCACTATGTGTTGGAAATAATAGGAAGATATATCATTGTTCATGTTGCAATCTCCTTTCTTCCTTAATAAAATTTCTTGTCTCCCCTGAAGTTGGAAAAAAGGTTTACTGTGCCGGTGTCTTTTGTGCCTTTTTTATGGTTTTGAGAGGACCTCATATCAAGTCTGCTATTGTAGATGGTTTCTTTACCTATCACTAGTCTTTCGTCTGCAACATATAATTGATTTTTTTTTAGCATTATTTATTCTTTTCAGTTGCCATGATTATCTTTAATCCCAGAATGTTATAAGGAAATGATCATTTCATCAATGTTACTGGAACATGTAGGGTCTGAAATCCGAGTTGGAGAAGGCCTCCCCATCCTTAGGGCGTAGTGCAGTTTACTTGAAAGAGTCTCGCATAAATGCCTTGCCAAGGTAACGAATTACCTGTTTCCTTTTACAATGTTTTCCTCCTTTCTTTACATTTAGGATATGCCACCACTAGTTATATAAGATCTGACAGTGTAGATCTCCCAGTTAACTGTCTGGTTTTCGGCAAGGTAGTTTGCAGGTTGTAAATCCACTGATTTGAATTGCTTAGTGTTAATGTCATTTTCAGCTTCTGCCATTATTCAAGTTGTTATTTGAGGCCTTTAAATTCTTATAATGTGCATCTTCAAGGTACTTGACTGTTCAGTTCGTTCGTTTTTTCTGGAAGAGAGAGTCAAATCAGAAGGCCAAGATTTTGCGGGTAATTGAATTTTTCTCCTTTTGCAACTGTAATGATTAATGAGGCAGATATGATGCTTTCTGGGTAAACTTTTTGTTTGTGTGATGCTGAAAGAAAAAAAAATACAATATGATTACTTTTGTATCAGAGGAGCCATTTGATTTAGGTTTGAAGACTGTTTGGGCAAAAAGTTCCATAAAAGCAATACTTTTATCTTCTTTTGGAATTTATTGTATTTTCTTTAAGAAACATGCTTGTGTTTCAGAAAGTAGATTATCCATTGGAGCTAGATATCTATGATTTCTGTTCAGATGATCTCCGCAAAAAATTGGAAGCACCTCGCCAGGTATATGATATTCTATTGCCTCAGTAGAGATGTGGATGTGGATTGTGGAGTTCAATTTAAATCTAAATGCTCGTAACTGTTTCTGCTCTTTGTTGGTGGTCATGGTTGTTTATACTTCAAATAACTATCAGATTTTAAGAGATGAGGAGGGTAAGAAGCTTGGCCTGAAAGCAAATGAGAAGAACTCTGGTTCAAAGGACAATGATGTCAAGATGACTGATGCAGAGGTAATCTTCTGTTTGAGCAGTACATGCAAGTTACTTAATCCCTTCGTGTCTGCTGCTTTTCTTACTTCTGTTTGTGTTTTGCATATAGGGATCATCCAATAGAAGAGGTGAATCTTCAAATGCTACGTCTGAAGAAAGTAAATGCCGTAAATCTTCTCCTTAGCTTCACCTGCGCATCCTTTTTTGCTTTTCTGATGTTCTTATTGAAGCTCTGGTAAATATGCTGTGTTTGACATCCAGGGTCCCGTGTGCAGTTTACCATTGGCATTAGTGGTTAGTTTTGTTTGGATGTGGTCTTTGTAGTAGACGTTTGGGCCTGGGAGATTTATGGTGTAAATGAGGTGTTTGTCTTGTGGCATTCTTTCTGACCTCAAAATTCTATTGTCTTCCAGTATTGCTTAAACCAATATTTGCTTAGTGATTCGGTGCTCCCTGAGTTATTTTCCCAAAGATGCATGGATGTGTTAAGTTCTGATGCCTAGGCTGAAATCCATATTTGAAGTTGCTCGTTCTATTAAACATTTTACTGTTCATCCCAGGTGGTTCATCTGACAAAGAATCACAATTAACTGGCATATATGATTTGGTTGCTGTGCTGACCCACAAGGGGAGGAGTGCTGATTCTGGACATTATGTTGCCTGGGTGAAGCAAGAAAATGGTGAGTTCTCCGAATCTAGTTAGTTTGATTACTTTGTCAACCTTTTTATTTAGCTTATGTTATCGAACTGATGGTTTTGTCATTCCACACAGGGAAATGGATCGAGTATGATGATGATAATCCCATCCCACAACGGGAGGAAGATATAACTAAATTATCTGGAGGAGGTAAGCTCATCTTGCATAGTAGTGAAATCCTATCTTGTTGCATATCTTCAAATGACAAAATTTAGTAGCTTGCTGCTATTCAGCTATATGCTTTTATCGCTGTTTTTCCAATGAGTTCTGGTTTCTTATTCTTTTTCAGGTGACTGGCATATGGCGTATATTTGCATGTACAAGGCACGTGCTATCCGAATGTAATCTGATTTTACTATCATCATTGTTTTATTTAGATTCAAGTCACACACAGACGTTTTCTGTAGATTCAGATCATGCAATGGGCAATAAATTTGCATTGTTGTACTATAGAAATTGTCATGTGTTCGAGTTTTCAATGGATTGATTTCATTATCTGACAATGTGACATTTATTGTTAGTAAGTTATGGTCTAATATGTGCTAAGCATTAGTCAAGTTTATGGTTTAGTGTTTGATTAATCTAGTAGATTGCATTCTTGAAGTTGATTACTGAAACTAATTCCAGCACAAGTGCAATTTTAGACCTTGAGAAGGAAGTGTAAAATCTTCTTCATGTAGTGTGAATCTGCCAATCTCCCTCCCTCTCCTTCCCAATGCATTAGATTTAGTTTTCTAACAATATGGTACTGATTTTTTTGATCTATTGTGGTGTATAAATGTGCATGTGTGAACCTTGGTGTTTGGTTTGCTGGACTAGAATCCCCATCAAGGCTGCTGACTTGTAAGTATGAGTGTGGTTCATGTGATGATGGGCAATTGATGTATGGATGTGTTGAGTTCAATTCAATTAACAATATTGTAACAAACTGGATATTGGCTGCACTTCTATGTGAATTTATTCATGACTTTAATTTATTATAAAATATTATTTAAATATTGAATTTGCTCCATAATAATCTCCTAATTAAATTTAAAATTTTAATCTTCTTTTAGTTTTATCTTTCCTACTTTTGACATACACTTGTTTTTTTTTTTTTTCATTCTTTTTAAATTATAAATTATTTTTTTAGTTAGTAATTTATTTATTCACTTTTTAGTGTATTCTTATACATTGAAAAATAAATAAAATTTTTTATTCTAGAAATAATTTAGTAGTTTAAAAATAGTTTAGTAATAGAGCAATAGGGATGGCGGATATATTGATAAACATATAAATTTTTTATTTTTTATGTTGACTATATTTTCTTTAATATATTTTAACGACTTAGAGAAAGTACTTATTAAAAAAATACATTGCTTTTATTTTTTTTTAAATAAAAAAAGTTAAACCTAAATATTTTATTTAAAAATTATTTTAATTGCCTTTATCTATATGGATAAATGAGTCAACATCTGAGTCCACATCTTATGACTCAGTACCCGCCCAATGAGTTTTGCATACTGCTAATCTTTTATTGAATTCAAGTCGGGACATGTGTGTGATTTATATTTATCATATTAAAATATTTAGTCTCAGTCACACAGAAAGCTCACTCTTAAATGATATGAAAGAATTTCATAGTCATCAAAATTGAATTCAAGTGACAATATTTGTGATTTATATCAAGTCACGACATCATATCAAAATATATTAAAATATCTAGTTTCAATCGCACCGAACGCTCACTCTTAAATAATAAGATTTAAAAACTCACTTTCATACTCATCAAATAGAGTTTTATTTAATAATGAGTTTGATCATTTAATACCATTGATGGTTGTTACGCTGTAATTGCTATAATGGCAAGATTTTTATTGGTATGTTGACATCTAAACTCGATTGTACATGATGCTCACCCTTAAATGATAGGACCTAAAAACTCACATTCACGGTCAATGGATAGAGATTAATAGTCAGTTATGCTATAATTGCTATGATTGCAAGATTTTTTATTCAGAAAAAAATAAATAAATTTTTCTTCTTATAATATAAAGCATCGAGAGTCTAAAAGTCGAAGTAATTGTTACTCATAAAAAGAGTAAAGAGAGTGTTTCCAATGATATCATACCAAAAATATTATTTTGGTCTATCAATTAATTTTTCTTGCAATTTGTATCGTTATTTATCCAATTTCCCTAATTGAGACTACAAATAAGTAATCATTTTATATCTTAAGAATCATATTATTTGGAATTGTCTTCCTGTTTTATGTTCAAGTTAAAACAAATACATTATATAGCTTTTTATCCTCCTTTTGTTGCTTCCTACAGTGATAGACCTAAAGGGCTAGCAGGATTGATAAGTATTGTCATATCTCCTAAAATTTTAATTTTTAAGTGGGAATAGGTTGAATATAAATTTTTTTATAAATTACCATATTTAGTCCCTTAAATTTTTAATTAAAAATTAGAAAAATTAATTTAATTTATTAATTGTGTTTTAGCACCCCTAAAATGTAAATGTTTCACTGGTTTCCTACATCTTTTTTTTCCATTTTCCATGTAATTTGCTGCTTCTCTTCCTCCCAAACCAGCATAGAAGATAATGCAAACATGTACAGCCGTCGCTGTTTAAGAAGGCAGCTCCATTTTTTGCCAAACAAATAGAGGCAGCTTTGTGTAATTAAGGCTCATCCCCCAACTATCCAATAACCCCAAACTGTACTCCAAAGGTAAGTTCCAATCTCATGGCAATAAATGATGCAATAATGGATCCAACCCAATTTCCTAAAAAAAAAAGCATCAAGTAGAGCAAGAAGATGGAAGTTTGAAGTTAAGACAAAATTCTCATCAGTGCATTAATGCACATGTGAATGAAATAAAAGTTCTCCGCTTTGTAAATAAAACCCATCTTAATTCTCAACATCTCAATGAAATTTATGGAGAAAACTCTTAGTTTGCTTGGAACAGCTTGCAAGTGTGTTGCACAATTCCAGTTAAGTTCAGATCTGTTATATTTGGCAACCTATAGAACAATACTATCATTTCATTCTTGTGAACATACCTTGTAAATACCAAACAAATTTGATCTTGTTTGATGTAGACCAAATTAATTGTTAGGGCAAAAGAGGCAAGTCATAGTTTCCTTCCCTTCAAAGTTTGTGGGCAATTCAAGAAGAAAATGTCAAAAGTCTTATTACTAAAATAAGTAGTCATCTTTGGGATGTGCATAGCAAAAATTTCATCAAAAACTTTGCCATTTGTCACTTGCCACTCAAGAATTAGGTCCAACATCACTTTCCAATATGAAGCCAATTTAAACAAAATTAAAAAAAAAAAAACGTATTTATATGAATATTAATTTTTCAGCTATTGATTATATATAAAAATTTATATACTTAAAAAAATAAATTGATCTTTCCAAATAAAAAATAAATCATGTTCCCTATGGACCCTAGGCTTTCCCCATTTTGCCAGTCGTGGAGAATTGCCCACCTGCATAACACTTGCCCAACAAGGCTAATAAATATTTCTTCTCTCATTATTGCAATTGATCAAAATTAGAGAGTATTTTTTAAAATAAAATAAATACAAATAACTATAAATTTATAAACTCTTAATTTTATTGAAGATATTAATCTTAATTAGTTTTGGAAAAGGCCATATTAGCATCAATCACCATTTATTTCATGAGAATTTGTATTAAAGCATTGCTTTCCAATGTGGACCAAAGATGATTAGGCAGAGCTCCTACACTCAAGTAGCCTTATGGAGATGAACTTGTTAACCTTTATAGAGTGGTCCATTAAGTATTATTAAAGGTGTAAGGCCTTGGAAGGAATGGAGAAGAAGAAGAAGAAGCAGCAATCATATATTGTAATTTTTATTTTTAAATAAAATAAAGTCCTGCAAATTTTGTTTTTTTTTTCAAATAAATCATTCCAAATATACACTTGCATGTATATAAGAAAGAATTTCTTCAGTAGATATTATCCAAATGTAGATAAGCTCCCATACTCTTAGAATTCAGTTAGTTTTAGGAAATCTTGCTGAATTGAGAAGTTCAAACTTAGAAATTTCAACAAAGTTGCATTCAAAGGTCACTATTGCTTGAACTCATAAACAGGGTTTTGTAACATCAGCATCCACCATCACAAATTGAAACCACATGACACCACCCATTATCAGAGCCAGAAATTGTGGCAATTATGCTTTAAAACCTAGACTGATCAGGCACTCTAGCTGTTTGCATTTTTGTCAAACTGAAATACTAATTAATAGGATTGAAATAGAGAAAATGGAAGACAAAGAACATGAAAATTCTGACAAAACAAAATAAGAAAAACAAAACAAAGAGAAACATTATAATAAGAAATCATATCTAAGAAGAAAAAAAGTTGAAGTTTGTCTAGTCATGGCATGACAAATTTGTAACTGATATAACTGGTGAGTATGGACTTTAGATTTCCTAAATCTTTTTATTCTTCTCATCCAATCAAATCAAATCATCTTTGCTCATAACCAACCACAAAAGTGTCAACTCCCACTGCACTCATCAATCACATTAGGCCCATTACTTGAATTTTTTTTTAAAAAAAAAAACCAAGAAAAATGGCAAGCCAGAAGAATATCACATCCCTGCATTACCACTAATCAAGATAAGATAATAATGGTTATGATATAAACAAAACCCACAAAAAATAAACATTGCTAATTCTTGTCTTTTTTTTTTCTTCTTTATATGTGAACCCATTCAAGCAAAAGCCACACAAAAAGACACCCAGATTTTTTTTTTTTTTAAAAAAAAGAGCAATATTGCTAGGAGGATTAATCAAAATAATTAATTTCTCCTTTGTATTCTGCCTATTGGAAACTTGAACCTGGAGTGTAAATAGCAAGATCAGGCCATCCATTGCTATTCCCCCAATCACCACTTTGCAAATAGCTCTCACCACCTCCACTGCCACCGCCACTGCCGCCGCCGTCATTAGTATTACTGCCTTGTACATCTAAGCCTGTGCTCTGACCTGAACCAGCATTCAAACCTGAATTTAAGTCCTCACCAAACTTACCCATGTGCACCATTTTTAGACCCGATCCATTTGGATTCAAACCCTCGAAAATACTTCCATACTGTCCATTTGACGCCAATAGTGAGCTAAAGCTACCACTCATATCCAATATCTTTCGGTCTTGATCTGCTTCCAAGCCATACAAACGGGTTGGATCACCCAAATCCGAAATCCCATTAGCCACGAATTGCGAGGTTGATGTTAGCGGCGTTGTAGTCGTTGGCGGTGGTGTTGATGATGATGATGGTTCTGGCACCCTGCGGTTCAGCCGAGCTGGATCGGTGTTGGTGTTGGAATCCGGGTTTGAACGTTTCTGGTTCGACGGACGCTTCGCGTTCTTGCGGCTGCCACCGCCGACTGGGATGTTTCTTAGAGCGCCACCTTTGGTCCAGTATCTTCTACAATTCTTGCAAAAATGACGAGGCTGAGAGAGATTATAGTTGTTGTAGTAGCAGAACTTGGTGTTGGTAGAGTCGCAGCGTGGGCACTTGAGCTGTTCTTGCTCTGGGAACTGAGCCTTAATTGGCTGGAATGCTGATGATGGGTCTTGCATGTTTTCTTTGCTCCAAATGGATTAAAAAAGATATGGGTTTTGTATGATTTGCTGAATTGCAGTCGTTTTGGCTCTGCAGAAAACAAAAATATTGGCTTTGAAAGCTAAAAATATGATTTTTAAGGATTTTGGAGAAGACAATCTTTGAACTCTTGTCTGATGATCTCTGTGCTCTAAATGAAAGAGCTATTCAATGTAGAGAAAGAGAGAATGGGCTGTGAAACTTGATGTGAACTAGGTTTTGACGATTTAAGGTGGGTTTTTTCAGAAACCTGACAAGCTAATTAGCCTTGAAAGCTGAGAAGCGGCGAAAAGGCCAAACAGATTTCTGAGCCGACGACAAAAAGGCAGGATTATTTTTCAGACCCCAGACATGAGTTGTCAAGAAAGAGAAGATCACAGCCACCACCACCACCACCGCAACCCACAACTCTGTAAAGCAAAACCAGAGACTTTTCAACTTTCAAGCCATGAACACAAGCTCTATGTTCTTGGAAACGAAGCAGAGGAAGGAGAAAGGGAAAGAAAAAGAAAAAGAAGGAAACTTTTCCAGTGCTTGAAGCTTGAAATACAAGTTAAAAAGAAGCAAAACCAAATTCTTTCAAGTGGGGTTTTGGATTTTCATGAGAAAATGAAATTTCAGAAAGAAAAAAGAGAGAAGGAAGGAGATATTTGTTTGGGTTCTTGAAAATCTTGAAGAATAGGATCTGTAGATTTGTGTTTACGCGTGAGAGCGACCACTGAAGTGAAGACTTGAAATAGAGAGGCAAAGAAGAAAATGGATATTAGGAGAAGTTTAAGCTTCAGCAGACAGCGACTAAACATGTAATTAATTAAGAAAATGAGACACTTTTGGATAAAAATAATATTAAAAAATAAGAACAATAATTCCCAATGCTTAAATCACCCTTTTACAACCATAATCAACCTTGTTTTTATTTGTGGACCTTAATTTTTTTTATTCTTCGCATGCAGCAATTGTCAATTGTAATTATTTCTTTTTTGTTTATATCTAATTAAAAATTTAAAATCCAAAATTTTAGTATTTTACATTTAATTTAATATTATTAAAGCAGACAACAAATGTCTATTGCAATGATGATGGAACTATTCCCTTCAAAATTAAAAAATAAATAAATTAGATTAATATACTGAAATTTAAATTAAAAATAATTAAGAGAATCCTAAAAATATATATTCCTCTTATTTTGTCGCATATGGCAGGGAATTTCTTCGGCACAAAGGCTCCTTTTCTGCAAAGTTACTTATCATCATCTAGTTGGCCATTAGTCAAAGCTTAAGGGCTTATTCACACAGAAAAATGGTATAGATTTTGAAAACAAATATCACAAAATTAATAAAATTAATACCATTTTATATTTTTATATTTTTTAAAAATGTTAATATAAAATAAAATCTAGATGATTTATTTTTTTATGTAACAGTCCGGTTCTCTCACCGACACGGTTACCGTTCACGGTCAGGGCTTTTCACTGGCGTCGTGAACAGCTCTTAACATCCATTCACCCTCACGGATTCCTAGCAGGATTTGTCTCCTTTAAGTTCTCGCATCGCATCCTTACCCAAGTGGATTTGGCCCTAATTTTCAACCTCTCCCACTACTCGAACCATTGACCTCCCACTTGAAGGAAATAGTCGGATGAGAGTGAATATCAATTGTTTCATTTGGAGAACATAAAAAATCTTTTATTTTTATAGATTCAAATTTATTTTTATTAATAAATAGACATTTTTTTTATATTTTACTTCTCCTTTATTAAAATAATAAATAAAAAATAAAAAGAGACAAATATTAATTAGAATTTTTTTATTTGTACTAAACTGCCTAAATATTTAATTAATAATAAATTATCAATATATAATATATTTTTAATTGATCGAATATATACACAAATAGAATTTTCGGAGTTAAATCTTTACTTTTGCATTGCAAATAAAGCAAAAGGAAAGAAACAACCACAGGTGAGCGAGCATCAAGTAGATTTTCACAGCAAATCACCACCGTCCATTTGTCAAATCATGCTCTTAAAGCTTGGGTGTGAATCCAACAAGGAGCCAATGTCACCGGCAATACGTGGCAGCACCCCCATGAGACATCACTCATTTAAGCACTAATGCCGAATTAATGATACGTCAAAGTCTGGATTACTAGCCTCCACTTTTTATATTTTTATTGGACTGTCGTTTTTGCTTTATTACTGTATCCGTATTCGTAACTTTAATTTACAGCAATATTTTTAACGTGAAAATATTTTTTTCTCGACATTTTCGACATTAAAAATGATTAATGATAAAAACACAAAATATTCATGGAATTTCGATCATTAGTAAATAATTCATATGATTTCTCTAAGATAAATGGGTCCGAAAAGGAAATAGCCGCATCAAAATCTTGTTTTCTCGGTTTCTTGTGTTTGTTGGTTTTGGTATTAGATTGTGAATGTTTTTCCTTTTTTTTTATCAATTGAAATCTATTTTGAGGTTTTCAAATGATTTTTAAAAATAGTTTTATACTATGACGTTTGTATTTTGATACTACATTCTACGATTAATAAGTATCGTTATTAATTAACTAAACTTTCTGTTCTTATGTCCCCCATGTTATTAATTGATTAAATTTTGGTAAGTATTAACGCTTTATTTCACTTTTAAATATTTATTTAATTACCTTTTATTATATATAATTTTTTTTATTTTATTTTATTTATATGTTTAGCGTCTACAGAACTATCGTATCATTAATGATATGTTATAGTTAAATCATATATAATATTTTTGTTTGAATTTAAAATTTATTTTAACGGCTTCAATTACATGTTATAAAATTATCTTATAATTTTTTTTGAATTAAATTTTATTTTAAAGATTTCAAATATTTTTCAAAAATGGTTTAATATAAGTGATGTTTGCATTTTGATACTAAACTTTTCGTTCAACAAGTATTGCTCCTACACATTAGTGATTGATTAAACTCTATCTCTCGGTGTGGAAATTTATTTATATTGACGGCTTTATTTCGCTCCTAAATCTTTATTTAATTGTTATGATAACATTATCATACAATAATTTATTTGATTTTTTACCTGATTTATATGAATTTAATGAAGTCTCTATGAAGTTCAAGTCCAAGAAAATAAAAATTGACTTTAGTAGGAAAAAGGCCTGAAGTCTTGATTCCAATAATGAATTACATAAGTCAATATGCAACTTTAGTATATGATTAATAAATAACAATGAAGAGAAATTGTTAATGAATGAAGAGAAATTGTTGGTAACGGAAAAAAAAAAAAAAGAGAGAGAATGGAAAAGGAAAAGGAACCGGCTCAAACGGTTAGTGAGCAGTTATCTGCGAGGAGACTTTTTCTCAACAGATCTATTCTGTGGAGTGATTTTATAGCGTTTTTTTTCGTGCCGGTAGTTTTTTCGTGCCGGTGGTTCTTTCATGCCTTCGAATAGGAAAGATTTTTTATTTATGTTTTTTTTTTAGCTTTCATCTCTTCAAATTATTCTTTTATTAAATAGACTAGTTAAAGAAAAATATCTTGTTTTTTTTGCAAGTTTCTGATTTTCTCAATAAGGTATGTTGTTGGTGGATCTACTCGAGAGTGTTCCATCAGGTTTATGGAAAGGTTTCTAGGAGAGTTTAGAACTAAGTAGTAGCGAAAAAAAAAAAGGGTAGAATAATAATAATAACACATGGAAATGGAGAAAGATTAAGACATGGAAATAGGAATAGCACAGCATTGGTAAGAAGAAAAAGCATGCATGGACGGTGATGATTAAATCAAGAACACGAGAGCCTAAGACACATTGGGTAAAGGGTCAAAGAGCAAGGTGGGTCCCGGAGAACTTATGAAAACAAGTGGTGGAGGGGAAGGTGGTGGCGGTGGTGATGGGGAGGTGATAGTGGCGGTGGTGGTAACAGTGGGGTGGTGGGGTTAAAAGCATAGAAATAGAAATAGAAATGTCGTGTCTGTGTTTTAGAAGCACGCAGCACGCTTCTAAGAGGCATGCCTATCTTTCCCCAAATCTAGTTCCGGATTAATCGCCCATTGGCTATTGCCCCTTTTTATTTTTTGTTTTATTTGTTTATTGCTGTTTTCGTGTTTGGGCTGCAGCACTTAATCATTGGCAGGCACTGCCACAGGCTAATTGTGGTTGAAATTATGAAATTTTAAATAAATTTATGTTAAAATAATTTTAAAAATGAGCATGACAAATTGCTGGATCTTTAAACCCTTAATTATAGAACCAAATTATAGAGCATTCTCGCGTGGAAGGCAACGATTTCGATTTTGGGTTCTATATGTATAGTTTTGTCTTTATTTTTTCAGATCAGTGCAAATTTGGAGAGTTTTTATTTGAGGTTTGATGGTTAATTTGTTTTCTGATATTGCGATTTTTACTTAAAGGATGGCATTAAAAAAGGCATCATTGGTTCTCGCAATTCAGAATTGCGCAGCTACGTCAATCAATCATTCTGTAAATTGATAAATGTCTATGAGCTGAATTAATATAAATATTTTCTTTTTGAAAAACCCTGAGATATATTTTGATTTTTATTTTTAAGAAATGATTAATTTTATTTTAAAAATATTTTTTATAAGTCAACACTTTGATCTTAAATTATAAATTGAAAATTGCTATCAATACTTCATAGAAATTAAGTTGTAGATTTGTCAAATATTAAAAACCACAGAAATAATTTGTAGACTAATTAACAATATATTTTCAAAATATTTTGGGATTAAATGTTAATAACAATAAAATTCGAGATTAAATAATATATCTATATACATAAATATTTTTAAAAATAATGAATGTTAATATCTAATTTCTTTTTAGTAAATTACATTTTAATTTTTAGATTTTAATATAATTAATATATCAATTCCTATACTTTTAAAATCAAACACTAAAATATTTTTATAATAAATATATCTAAATTAATAGTTCCACTATTCAGCTTTATCATTAAAAAAATATAAAAATATATTTTTTACATTCTTAGATAGATAATTTATATTTTAAATTTTTAAATTTTAACATAATTAATAAATTAGTATATTTAATATAATTTAAATATTTTATCATTTATTTTTTATTTAAAAGAATACCTAATTTTTTATTAATTTTTATCTATAATATCTCATTTAATTAATTTTTATTTTTTAAAATTTTTATTTATTAAAATATTTTTAATATTTATAATTTTAAAATTTTTAAAAAATATTTACTATTTCAATTATTTTAAATAGAAAAATTGATTATTTTCAGAAAAAAATTATATTTTAAAATTTTTTTATAAATAATATTTTAAAAAAATTATATTTTCAAAAAAAGTTTAATTATTTATTAATTTAAACTAATATTTATAATAAATAAAAAATATAATTTTAAAAGGATCTAATATAAAAATATAAAAATTAATATATTAATTATTTTAAAATTTAAAAATTAAAATATAATTTATATATTATAAAATTATTAACTATAATAAAAAAAATTTAAATGATTACATAAAAATTTAAATATTGAATTTTAAAAATATAGAGATTTATTAATTAATTATGTTAAAATTTAGAAATTATTATTTTTTTTTTTTTCGATTTCCCAAGCACAAATCTAGCTGGGGTTCAGTCACCACTACTCCCTCTTCTTCCTCAAGTATGGTCGCCGGCTTCGAAGTAGGCGCCGTTCCTTTCAACACCGACGGCTGGGGCCCCCCGGACGCCACAAAAGCCACCACGACCACCGCCTCTACCCTCCCTCTTCATGTTCCCTTAGCCCCCTTCTCCCGATTAGAAAAACTCGACCGAATCGCTGACTGGACCCGTACCGTCAACAACCCTAATGCAACTCGAGCAAACGTCAAAACTGCATGAGACTCGGTTTTTGACTTCACGGCAGATGATTCTTTTCCCGCAGCAGCTGCTGCCGGTGATAATGACTCCACCTTCCGCCTTGTAGACGGTAAACCTCCCCCGCGTCCCAAGTTTGGGCCTAAATGGCGGTTCAACCAACAACGCCCTCAGCTTCCACAGCGACGGGATGAAGAGGTGGCAACTCGTAAACGCGAGGCGGAAAAGGAACGAGCCCGCCGCGACCGGCTCTACAACCTCAACCGTTCCAACCAAAACCAGCCACGTCGCGAGGCGGCTGCTTTCAAGTCATCGGTGGACATCCAACCAGAGTGGAACATGCTGGATCAGATCCCCTTTTCCACGTTTTCAAAGCTCTCATTCACAGTCCCTGAGCCCGAAGATCTACTTCTCTGCGGCGCCGTCGAGTTTTACGATAGATCATATGATAGAACCACCCCCAAAAACGAGCGTCGTTTAGAGAGATTCAAAAACCGAAACTTTTTCAAAGTCACTACTACTGATGATCCGGTGATACGGAGGCTTGCGAATGAGGATAAAGCTACGGTCTTCGCAACAGATACTATCCTCGCAACTTTGATGTGTGCACCGAGGTCTGTGTATTCATGGGATATTGTGATTCAGAGGGTCGGGAACAAGCTCTTTTTTGATAAGAGGGACGGTTCCCAGCTTGATTTGCTTTCGGTGCACGAGACCTCACAGGAGCCATTGCCGGAGGCCAAGGGTGGTATGAACTCTGCATATTCATTGAGTGTTGAAGCAGCATATATTAATCAGAACTTCTCACAGCAGGTGTTGATTAGGGATCGTAATAAGGTCGCCTTTGATGACCCCAACCCCTTTGCAAATGAAGGAGAGGAGGTTGCTTCTGAGGCCTATAGGTATAGGCAGTGGAAGCTTGATGATGATATGCATCTCGTTGCCCGGTGTGAAGTGCAGAGTGTTGTAGAGGTTAACAAGCAGAGGTCGTTTGTGACACTGAATGCTCTTAATGAGTTCGATCCTAAATATTCAGGAGTTGATTGGAGGCAGAAGTTGGAGACTCAAAGAGGTGCAGTTTTGGCCACTGAATTGAAGAACAATGCCAATAAATTGGCTAAGTGGACTGCCCAAGCACTGTTGGCCAGTGCAGATATGATGAAATTGGGTTATGTTTCTAGGGTTCATTCAAAGGACCATTATAATCATGTGATATTGGCAGTAGTTGGGTACAAGCCAAGGGATTTTGCCGCCCAAATCAATTTGAATACATCTAACATGTGGGGGATTGTGAGGAGTATTGTTGACTTGTATATGAAGTTGAATGAAGGTAAATATATATTGGTGAAAGACCCGTCCAGGCCACAAGTGAGAATTTACGAAGTTCGTCCTGATGCTTTCGAGAATGATTATGTGGAGGAGCCTTTGCCTGAGGAGGAGCAGGTTCAGCCCCCTGGTGAATTTACTGAAAATTTAGAGACAAATGGAGCTGCAAATGGTGTTGAAGATAAACAGATTGATGTTCAAGCTTAAAGGTATTAATTCTTTTATGTTCCAACTTGAGCTCTTTTCAGTCAGTTAAATGACTCATTTAGTCATTTGTTTCTGTGTATTGGAGTGAAGGTGGCATGAGAGTTCATGATGTAGCTCCTTTGTTGTTAAAGAAGTAGTAATTGAGGTTTTGATAAACTTGGGCATTTGAAATGACGTGGCATGATATTGGAAAGTAGTGTGTATATGATATTCAGTACAAATGTTGCACTTTTATGGTACCGCACCATATGACATTATCCACCTGTAACTTATGTTCATCAGGCTTTAGCAGTATGTTTTATTGGAGACGTTGTAGTTGCAAATTTTAAGTAACTAGAATCAAAGTAGGTTATATTTAGCAAATATTGTGTATAATTGCTCCTTAGTTGTAGATTTTTTTGGTTTCTGATTTTGTTTTCCTGCTGCTGAAGTCTTTTTTATGATGTTTTGTTTTCTGTGGTTACTGATGTATGAATGAGATGCTCATCATTTGTCTGCTTTACGCAACTGTCTTAATTTTCGTTAATGCCTGTTGGCTGGCCACTCTCTTTATTTGATTGTATGGTGCGTATTGCGTATTGGCAGTGGGTTTGGCGAGAAAGTGAAGTGGCTGTGATGATGTTTGCAATTGGAGCTTTGCACACACTTCCCCATTGTGTCCCATATTGAACATAGTTGGATTCTGGATAGGGCTCGACACAAATTTTGTTTTGAGAGTGAAGGAGAAGGTGAAGTAATTAATATCTAATTTAAGTTTACAAAATAATAAAAAGGAAATTACATTTAATATAAATATATTTTTTATTCATTTCAATCGCACATCGTATACTTAATTATATAATTTCTCACAGATCATCTAAGTACTATATATGATTTTTTTATATATATAGAAAAATTAACAATTTATTTTATAAACAGAAATATAAATTATAAGATGTAAATGAAGTGATGAGGGGGAAAAAATGAAGAGCTTATTATACACTGTCGAGGACTCCAGACCATAAATTGGGGATGTTGTTTCACTTGGTCCACTGTTGAATTATATCCCTCCTCCAGTTAATCATCTTCATCTTTTTCTTCGACAGCTGCATAATTCCAGGGCGTGAAGCTGGACAATCTGGTGGCAGCCGTTGTAAAGGTAATAGCCACGTCCTTTGAAATCACCAACCTCTACCTCCGCCGTTTGTTCATATACCCTGCGATCCAAAGATATTTTGGGAATTTTGATTTATATATTTTGGTTCAGCCATAAATCTTGAAATTCTCTTGGATTGGCTTTTACATAAATACACAAACTGTTTCAATTCTCTCTTTTTGTTATCCCATTACAGTTATATATTTCACCAATGAATATTTCCATCCCGTCAAAATGTAATATTCTAACAATGAATTTTACCTTAGATTCGAGATTCATATTCCACTTAGTCCAGTTAAAATTTCAACAGTTTAAGGAGATGGGGCCATTTTTTAACATATGGATCTTCACCCCCCCCCCCCAACGAAAACAATTGACATTGCCTTTGCAGACTAATATTTTATCCCTTAAAGTGGAGTGAATATATTCCGTAATTTTGCAGACTAATATTTAAGATAAATTAACCAAAATTCATTACTTTCAGTATCTTAATGAATAAATTTCATACATTTTACTGTCAAAATCGTGGAGGTTACTGGTCCTTTTATCCCACACCATTAGGAGAATCAGGACTTTACAGATTTATACTATGGGATCAAGTAAAGTAAGGTATTTTAAGCTAAACTTTTTTAATTAAGTTTTTTTTTTTCCCTTTCTTGTGGTTTTCAAACCTACATAAAAGAACAAAAAAATCCATATCACTAGCATGTTGAAAATAAAGATTTTTCGTACTTTAAAATAGAGATGTACTATCCCAAACACAAACTCAAAGAATTAAAGCTTTGAGAAACCTCATTTTGCTAAACTGGGTGTTAGTCACCTTTAAGGCTAGTGGACCTCCTATTAGAAAATGGGAACGAAAGGAGAATTACACAATTTCACATATCATTATAATTCATATTTTCACAAATAAAGAGAATATCCCATTATAAACATTTTAACACCATACTATACACCTTTACTTTAATAATTTAAAAGTCATGGACCTTGACATATCTAATTTATTTAAATGCATCATCCAAATAAACATTAGAAACTACCAACATAAATTGGGAATAACAGAAGAAAGACTAAACTCCACTCACACAAAAAGCCAGGTTAAGTCAATTACTTTGATGCTGAGATTAGATGATTACTCAATGTAATCATTTATAGTTTTATCAAGTCATATAAGAAATTTTTGAAAAAAAAAACTACAAAAACATCCCCCTTAAGCACTAACAAGAAGTTAGGCAATTTAATTAAGTTGTCTAGTTGGTGATCCTAGAAACAAAGAATCAATAAACCATAAAAGCCAAAAAGAAGGAAAAAAAAAAGAAGAAAAATCTACAAATTATCTTAGGACTAGAAGGATAAAGTTTCAAACATGACAAAGAATCAATAAAAAAATGCACTGCAAGTTTCAACAGCTCCTTCCCACCAAGATTTGAGTAAAAACTACATTTTACCTTAAAGACCTAGTGGCAAATATTGAACATCCTTTTAGTTTTTGTTGAAGAGCTACAATCACATTTTCTTCTCACTTCAACCCAACACATTATAGAACATAAACCGCAATCTTCCATTTTTAGAAGATAAGATAACAAGGGAAAAAGGATTTTTTTTTTTACGGGTTGGGAAGAGGAGGGAAGAAAAAGGAGAATCTAGCTGCCCACCCAGGAATAAAAACAAGTTGCTTCCTTGCGGATTCTGCGACAGCCACATGTGGTCCTTGATAGATTTAGCATGCGTTACAGATTGAAGGGGGCATTCCATAAGTGAGGAATCGATGTAGCCTCCACCTAACTGGTTGGTGGGAATGGAAAAGAAATCTTCTCCAACAGCAACCCAAAAGAGTTAACCAAGCAAATACATTTCTCGTTGGACCGTCTTTTATGCATAATACATGTACAAACTGTTTGCAGCAGCACAGGCAATTGAATTTTCTGTTGGGTGCCATGCTAGATGCAGCAACTTTGTGGTGAAATCAAAAGAATTTCCATTTGCATCAATTCCCGGGCTTTCTGCTCCTGTTAGTGATTCCAGAATATATGATAGAAACATATGATTAATAGGTTTTTAAGAACTGAAAGAGATCCAGAGGGAGGGGGAAGGGGATTTTCAGGGTAAGCAAGTGATGGCACTGACCCCGTCTTACAACACGTGTTATGCTGCTTAGGGATCTGGAAGGCCTTGAAGGTGTCTGAACTTGTCTCCTAACAGGGTAAACCAAAAAAGTTCATTACGTTAGCCATGTTAGCATACAAAGCATCCTACAGCTCAGCTTGCCTTTTGAAATTTGACATATCAATGTATAATTTACCTCATTGGATTTTTGCTGGCCTCCAAAGTTGTTGCCTCAGCACTTCCCGGGGAACAACCAAACACACGGAAAAGATTGCTGGATTTGCATTAAAAAAAAATTAATATGCATGCAGGATATCAACAACATCATATGGATAAATCAAGATATGGGCACTAAATGCAGACCTGTAAGATCCTGTCGCCACTCGTTGTCCATCACCGCTCAAACAACATTCAAACTTATCAAAGATCGAATCGTTTTCATACAAATCACACAACTGGAGATGTACAGTGAAAATTATAATCAATATGATGTGACCTTGCTAACTGGCTTTAGGTTCAGTTTTCCCTAAAAAAGAATAACTTACCTTAGGTCTTAAATGCTCATGAACCTGGAAGGTTGCAACTGGACCTGAATCCATGTTGATGTCCCATAACTAACAATGTGAAAACAAAGAAATGAGAAACCAAGAACAACCTGAAATCTTAACTGAACCTCAGAAGAGCAAGTCTGCAAATCAACTCCTCATAGTGTCTAGAATAAAAAGAATATTTTTGGAAAAACTACAGTATGATGGTTCCAAAATAAAGAAAATAAAACTGCAAGCATGAAATTGAACAAGAAAAAGCTAAGAGAGAAGATTACAAGCTTAAAATCAGCAAAAAAATCATCCAGCACAAGCAACCTTTAAGGTAAATCAATACAACAGAAAAAATTAACCACTGAGTACTAAAATTATTTTGTGAAAACTGTGCGCACAGCAACACAATAAAAAGGGAAACCACCAAAAGACAAGCTTGCAAAAAGATCATAATAGCAACCCTTAAATCTACTCCATGGGCCATTGCATTCCTAGAACAATAACAGTAAATTTTTATCATCATCATCATGTTAAATATCTTCTCTTCTTTCCATTTATTAGAGTTTATATCCTCTCTGTCTTCTTTCTTTTACATCCCCCCTCCTTCCTCATCTACAAATATCTAAACTCAAACAACCAATATGACAGGAATACAGACAACTTTAATTTGGGATTAGAAGACCAGATTGAGTTGTGACATTCACCTTATAGGAGTTGATTCAATGCAAGTATATTCACTTTATTATCGTAGATACTTAGATGGTCAGATCCAATGGTTTTCAACCCAGATTAGAGGCATAAAATAAGAACTCCCAACATTAAATGTAAAATCAACTAATAGACAGTATCATTCAAGGGAAAAATAACCAACTAATACATGCCATGTTGCAACTAAAAGGACATTTGCCTCAAGCCTGGTAAGTTTGAACCATCCCAGGTCCAAGGCATGTACTGTAGGGCTTGTGTGGACCTAGAGCCAACCTACAATCATCATAGACTTCAACGTGCATGGGGAAGAATACCCAAAAGCCATACCATATTCAAAATGCTGTCACAGACAAAAACTAGTCTCAACATCTTACCACTTGGAAAGCGGTGGAAAATTCCCACATCAATGGGTCATTAGAATAAAGATAGTTACGTAGCTTTGGTCAAATTACTACAGAAGGACTTGGTTTAACCATTTTAGGCCTAGTGAAAAAGGGTCCAAAAATTATTTGGACTATTTAGGCTTGGAGCTATTATATTAATCCTAGTCTAGTCTGGTCATCAACAAATACTATGCTCATGCAAAGTACCAGAAGTGCTTAGCTCAAGAATCCAACCCTAAAAGCACATCTCAATGTTTACAACACTGGCATGTAAAAAGCTAACCTATCTTCAAGATCCAGAAATTATCATTTTATAATAATCTAATAGCAAGCTGTCAGATCCATTCTTCCGCTAAAATGGCCACAAGCAAGATGGTATTTTGGTCATGATCGCTTAGCAAAAGACAACTGATTTATCATCCTAAAAATTCAAAAATCAACAATTCTACCATACTATAGGCAGATATTCATATAAATATGATACTGCATAATCAACTTCAAATGTGATCCAAATAAACTGAAAATAAAGAAACCTAAACCTTGAGAGTCATGTAGTCACGACTAAGTATGTGTCGTCCATCCTTAGAAAATTTAATATCCGAGATTGAAGCAATTATCTCCGTAAAAAATGATCTTGAGCCTGGTGCCTCCTGTTCCTCAAACCTGCAACCAGTAAATAATTTCCTATTGAGTCCATTCATGGTATTTATGTAAATGACCTCACATCACAAATAATGTTTATTAATTCCAACACCAACCCATAAAGGCCTGTCTCCACAAAAGCTCCAACATATAATATGCTTCAAACCAATATAGCAAATGTTTAAGCCTTTTCAATTTCCCAGTCCCAACATCTAGCTTCCTTCATCCAAAAGGCATATTCAACATGAGTAGGACAAAGTAAGTTGAATACTTACAATTTGGCATGAGAGTCACATAAAGCTGATTGCCGCAAATCAATGAGTCGGATTGAGCCTCTTGAACTGCTATATGCTAACATGTTGCAATGGTTGGGGTGGAATTCAGCAGATGTTATAACCTCTGCAAGATCAAGAAATTAGATTAAATATCTAAAGCAACACATCATTGAACATATACTTGCCACTTGAAAGAAACACTTGATCAATCAAAAAAAGAAAAGTTAACGCTAGACTATTTAGGATTAATTTAAGCATAAATGCAGACAGCCAAGCGAAAGTGGATGAAACACTGCCATAGAAAGCAAAAAGCAGGCCAGGTGAGTTGTTATTCTGCTAAAAGGTCAAAACATCATACAGAAAGGAAGGCAAAGGATAACAGGGAAATTATTTAAAGGCAGGCACATGTGAACACCTAATCTCCTTCAAAACCAGGATCTGTAAAACACTGTTTATAAGCATGTTGATTGGCCCAATATATTAATCCTTTGTTTGACATTTCTATTAGAACTGTTATTGAACAAAGCACATCCTAAAATATACTAGTTAGAGCATAATAGAAATTAGTTTAAAATTAAATTTGACATGTTTTAGTCATAAAATTCCAAAACAACTAAATATCTTTTTTCAAACTGCTTTTTTCAACATCGAAAATGGTGATTTTTCCATCAACAACATGAGTTTTTTCATGGCCATCAAAATCCCACTTATAGCCTAAGTTTCCATATATCCCTCAACAACAGATAGTAACAAGCTTACCGGTTAGATCCTCCATATTTGCAGGTTTCACATCAACAATGTTGAAACTTTGATTGCTAATTTCCAAGTTCCAAAGATTGATTCGGAGGTCATCAGCTGATATAAATGTTTCACCATCACTAGAACATATGAAAAAATATTAGCAAACTTAGTCAACAATACAGATGAGACAGATACATCTTCTAAGTCCATGAAAATATTTCCAGTAAAACCTGCCACAGTATTTAAGTAATCAAGAAAATCACCATTTACCATGAGATTACATCATTAAAAAAAGAAGAAAAGGAATGTTATTCGAAGAGAAGATGAAGTGTCAGCGAAAATGAATAATCTGTTCGGATATATGGAGAACTGACAAGGAGCATGCTTGAGACCTTTAACGTGAAATTGTTACTGTATTACATGCAGAAAAGACAAATCTAATGCATGAAGAACAAAATAATAAAAATTAAAGATGAAAAAGAGAGAGAAGAAAAAAGGAAAAAAAAAAGGAGAAGAAGATCATCAGGGTCTCATAAAAATTATAATATGTTAAGGTATAATCTGTGGTTCAAAGAGAAAAGTCAGTAAAACCATCCACAGCTGCAGCCACATGATTACTTCTGAGGCACTAATGGTTATAAGCTGTTAATACTAGCAATTAGGGTTTTCAGATAAGCACAGTTATGCATCATTGTTTTGGGGAAAAAATGGGTATCTTCTAGTAAAAAATGTTTCAACGAGAAAGGGGGGCACAAAATACAGGGCTAATCTTAGGTCATCACAGATTTCTAACATCAATAGAGACAAAAATTTTAGGTGCAAACATGTATACAATACCAAAGTCCCTTCAGGGTCACATATAAATACCAAGAATTAGAAAAATATATAACTTGAGAATCAGAAATGGGTCCACCTGTTATTTGAAATTGAATTGATGTGATAATCATGTGCATGAGCATATACCCTCCGACATCTGGCCACCAGGCTGGTTTCATTGCTAGTTACCTATGCAAAGCAAAAAATAAAAAAAGAGGAAGTAAATTAATAGAAGACCATATTTGCAATCCAGAAAATAAATAAACCTCATCCAGAGACACCATTCCCTCTACCCCAGCCAAAAGAAGAAAAAAAAGAAAAAAGAAGCAACAACTGGGTAGTCCATCTTCAAAATTCTAGATATTGAGGCACAAAGAACGCAGAGAGAAAATAGTATTACATCTCTAATGTTTAATACAATGTAGCCAAAAAGAGCATAAAATGGAGGGCAGAGGAGAAAAAAATATTCAACATAATTTCATTCTTTAAACCAAACAGAAAAAAAAAAGTGATTTGATAATAGCACAAAAATATGCATGATCAATTGGAGCATCATTACTTGGACATGGCAACCCTTCAAAAAAGATGCCACTTTGTTGAGGTATAATAATTGAAAATCAGAAAATTCAGACGAGGCGCAAAAGGATACAAGCAAAAGAAAAAGGATCAGTTTGAGTACAACTACCACAGGTAAGCGTAGTGATGAAATGCCTCCAGGTGGGAAAGTGAGATCATTGCTTGGGTAACCATATGACTTCTCTGGCCAACCTCCATTTGCAAGATAAGGTTTAGCACTATTTGAGTTACTTGAACTAGCAACACTACCATTACCTACAGCTTTTGAAGGGTCCACATTCATGTCAGAAATTTTCTTAACCTTCTTTTCTTGGACCTGTGATAGTTGCAGACAGAAATACCAAAAAGTTTAAGTGGCTGACTAATGTAGGCAGCTAAACCAGAGAGTCAATAGTAATGCTAAGGGTAAGTTATCAATAAATGAATCATGAAAGTTATTCCCCACATGTTAATAATAATGTTATCATAAGTTTAAGTTTTAACTAAAGGAAACTCATAATGAGTATTCATGTACAGGAAATAAAACTTCTTACACATGCTACAAAAATTTACCTCTTACAACAATTAGTAACTAGTTCCATGATACCCTAAGACGGATGCTTCCATGAGATAGCAATTCAATATCATGTTCTAAAAATCAAATGCATGGACACAAGCACCATATACTACACAAGATTCTTATCAAATGGAAAGAAATACAAAGACAAAAATATTTTAAGCATTCAGAATATTGGCAAGCTAATCCACAATTAAAATGTCCTCAAACTAGGTCATTAGATTACAAGCATTTATATCTCTCATCAACACATTGTGCACAAACATATATAAGGATTTACTAGGTAATCGTGGGAACAAACATTAATCATCCAGAGCACAAGTTAAAAAAATAGAAAAATGTAAGGCTTTTTCCATGCTTCAAGAGAGTTTCATTCCTACCTTCCAAAACTTAATGGTTTTATCATTAGTAGATAGGAGAAAAAGAGCACCGTTGGCAGTTTGGCACCATCTTATTTTGTTTATTTTCTCCTCTATTTCCAAGCTCTTGAGATAGTCAAACTGGAACAAATACATGTAGCAACAGAGTAAATTTAACTGTGTGATAACAAAAAACAAATGCATCTGAAATTAGACGAACAGTAAGCAACGGAAAATAATACCTCAGGTTCATGACTCTGAAACTCTGTTTTATAGCGAAACTCAGGATGCCTACTAATAGGATAATCCATTCTCTCCAGGTCCCTTCTGGATCCACCATGCTACACATTACAGAATAAACATTATTACAACGCTGCCACTAAACAAAAAAAAAATAGATCAAGTAACAATAAGCAATAACATAATAACGAGTTGATCAATAAATACTCCGCAGGGGAAGTAAGAAACATACATCTTTTGTGTCTGTCCTCTCAAATAGAACTACCCGACCACCACGGTCACCAGTGGCAAGATGATCACCACTTTTATCAAATTCAATAGCTGAAATAATATCAACTGCAGAAGGAAACAAAATCAGGGAATCCAGTCATGATCCTTCCTTTCCACTGTACATTAGTGCAATACTATTGTTAATCTTGTTAAACATGTTTAAACTTCCTTCTCCACTTTTTTTTTCCCTTTTTTCATAACTTTTTACTCACTATAATTGTGACAGCTTCTTTGTCTAAATTGCCATTGCTGTCTCTTACCATTAACTTTAGAAGTTCTTTGTTCTCTGAAAGTATATCTTCAAGGTATATGTAATAAAAGCAGAAAATTCACATGACATTAGGTTTCTTGCAGTTGGAATAATAATTTAGGCAAACAGACAATCATATGGCTGTTTAACAAATACTAGTGATTCCACTACTGATGCTGGTGGCAATAATACAAGGAGAAGAAACAAAATTAAAATCGAAACATCATACAAATTATCAATGCTTAATTTCATCAGTGAGGGGCAAATAGGAAAATCATCATGTTGACATCCACAGACTCTCATAAAGGAATGTCATCAGTGCACAATCTAGCAAACAGCATCATGAAGAGAATATCAACAGGAATGACCATTTTCCCCAAATGCAGGAAGGAAATTTGTCCAAAAATCCAAGTTATCCTTGAAAGTAAATTTTAGCACTAAAATACTTGTCAATCAAGCTGACAAAGTGCAAATTGAAAACAATAATACTTGTACTTTAAAGGTATAGTATAATATAAAAACTCAATCTTCTGTTCTTATTCCTTTTTTGTACTGCTTTGTAGCTGAAGTGGGTGGATTTGAACTTATAAGCTCCTCTTAGAACAGTGATCTAGACACCATGTTGTGCTTCAACCTCAGCAACTTCCTTCTTGGACAAAACCAAAGCTCCAAGAAACACCAACAGCAGCAAAGAGGATCATATAATTCCTTTAGTATGACAAAGCTATAATGAAATTAGTAATAATCTTTTCTTCTATGGCATTCTTATAAGAAGGGCCTAGCCATTGGACTCATGCGCCCCACTAGCAATTATCTGAAGCTACTATAGAATAAGGAATATCTTTTCCAACAAAAGTTAGCCATCCAAAGAAGACTGCTTCAATGAGGCTAGATTGCTGGACAATTGTGAGGACTTCCCTGGGTTGGGAATATATGATTTCAGCAAAAAGATAATCAACTTAAATCTACAAAACATATAGCTTCCCATAACCAAGGGACAATCTTGTGACTTCGCTTAAATTACTCTAAAATTGATCTCATCTATGCAAAACCTCAGTCTTCTACCTCAAAACTCCAAAGGGTATTCCAGCATACCTAAGAATTCATCATTTTTACAACACTACCTCAAATTAAAAGTTTCAAATCCCAGCTGCTTGCGGTGAGCTTCAAACATCCTTCATTTTTCTTATTATTGTTTTTTCCATCTCATCAGCATTCATCCCACATTCACAGGAGCACAATTTCAAGTCTTCTCCCTTGATTCTTGCAAAGGTGGTTTGATCAGATTCCAAAAGTTCCATTATGAAATGCTGCTTCAAGTGAATGATAACAGCATGAAGGCGCATTTGGCTCCTCATCTTGTTTAGATGTTCTTACTAGTGCCTCATTATCACTGGGTTTAATCCAGTTCAGCAACTAGATAAAATCTTCAACAATGGAACCATCTACCCCCTCCACCACCACCCACCCCCCACCAAAAAAAAAAAGAAAGAAAGAAAGAAGTAAGAATGAAAGGAAAACCAATGCTTTCTTGAAATTTGAATTGTCCCAACATCTTCATTTAGAATCCAATAATTCTTTGTATCATGAAATCAAAATATCGCCTAACAAATTACCACTGCCATATCTTTTGCTTGGTTTCTTTCCCAGAATATTCCTTCATCCAGTTTGCTGCAAGTTCCATTTTGCATGTTCCTCAAGACCGCCAACAAATAGTATAGACTATATTACCCTTAACTAATGCAGATTGCAAGTTAATACCTTTAGAGAATGCAACAAAACTGTTAGTACTTGTGTAAAATGTTTCAAACTTAAAGCTAACACACTGTTTTTTCGCTTGTGCACTTTGCTATCAATACATCAGTTCAAACATGCTATATTACAAATTGATTTCCAATAAGTTTATTGTGTGTGGGTGTGCACAGAATTTGGACCCATTTCAAATATCTAAATGAAAGGTTTATTCAACTCTGAAGTACAATCTCCAATGTTTTCTACATTGCAATTGAGTTGAAGAATTGGGGGAAACAACAAATTTTTAGATTAGCATGCACCAAGTTATGCAAAAGGGAAAGGTTTGACATCGTGTAAACCCAGGAGCATGTAAAATGTGGTTATTCTTTTGAACATCGAGGAACCCAAAAAAAAAAAACAACAGAAAGGAATGCCATTATATTCGCTTCAGTAAAACAGGCCATATTAGCTTGGTTCAGAAAACTATCAACAATGCATATACCAATAATACATATCACCTATTAGCGAACAGATGAAGTAATGATTAAGATCCCACCATCGTCATAAAATTCGAGCATTCACGACTTAAACAACCCACTTGTACCACTTGCCCATTGCATGTGCAAGTGATACAAATCACAACTTCCACACTCAATATATTAAATATGCAAATCTATAATACTATACTTGTATAAATCACAGCAGAAACCCAGCAACAAAATATTTTATAAAAAAAATACTCATTGACCCATAAACCTAAACACAAATTTCTCATCGACCCACGATCCATTTCGGATCCAAAACCCAAAAACAAGCCCTAATACTCTGCAAAGACAAAAAGAAAGAACTGGATCCAAATGAACCAAAACCTATAAGGTTTGCATAGACACAAAAAAACGTGTGGGAATTTACCTTCTTGTACTTCTTCGCCGGCGGTGCGCTCGCCGAAGACCTGTGAAAATTTCCACTCCAAAGGCTGTGGTGGGCCAGCCGGAGCTGCAGCGACCTCATCGCCACCGTTCATTCTATCCCCTCTCTCTTTCTCTCTCTCTCTCTATCCCTCTCTCCTCAGCACGATCAAATCCAAGGTGCAGATTAAGTCCCGACAATCAATCAAAAAAATCGCATCTCATCTCTCTCAGTATAACAAAGACCCATCAAAGGAATTCCTTTTCTGTTAAATGAGAGATTTTCATAAATCAACCATTGAAACAGAGAGAGCTTTGTGTTATTACTTATTTTTATTATTATTTTTGTAACTCTTTTTTTTTTAATCCCTTGTCCCTCTATATCTGAAAGGAAGAAAAAAATAAATAAATAAATAAATAAAAGAAAAGAAAAAATAAATAAATAAATAATAATAACCCCTTTCTCTGTCTACAATAAAACGAAACCAAGGACATTGTTTGTCTATCTCTAAAAGGTCAAAATTGGAATTCCACATGATAGGAGTTCTAGTGAGAGGAAAGATTACAACAAACAAAACCGTTCTTCGCTTCCATGAAGCAACTCAACATGTAGGGAGTGGACGGTTTGGAGATTTAAAATTGAGTCGAAAAATTTATGTCCTAATTTGATTTTTATTTTTTTTATCATAAATGAATTGAATTGTAATTATAAATTTATATTCTTTACCCTACAACTTAAAAATTACATTTAGCAAGATTTTAACAACGTTACACACAATAAAGTCTATTTAAAAAATATTGTAAATATAACTATAAATTTACGTATTCATAGTAAATTTGTTTAAATTCTATTTGAACAAAATTTAAACGACTAATATCAAATTGTAATATGCATAATACCAAATTGTAATATGCATAATACTGTCCAAACACCTTTAGCAAGTAATCTAATCAACTCTTTTTTTTTTGAAATAGGGGTTGGGGGAGTCGAATCTTAAACCTTTCAAGACTACAGGATGCACTTTTCACTAGGCTAAGCCTTGGAGTGCAGTAATCTAATCAACTCTAAACATATAAATATTTAGATAATGTTTTAAATTAACAATATCGTTAAAAAATAAAATAATTAAGAGCAATTATACCATAACAATAAAACAACAGTTTAACACTAAATAAAAATTTAATTTAATATACCGATAAAGTAAAGTTTATCGATGATAAATTATATTCGCTTTACATAAAATATCGATACTAAATTATATTTATTTTTAAAAAAATATCACATATAAATAGAAAAATTTCAACAAATAATATAATTTAAACCAACAAATCATAACAATAGATTGTAATGGAGAAAACTCTCTCAATCTACAACCACAATCATCATATATCTGAGTCACTAATAGAAATCACAAACAACGGCTAACAAAAACATTAACAACAATATAAAGAATACCATTATTCCTTCGAGAAAGGGAATGTAACAAAAAACCCCATAACACTCGACTTACTCACTCAATATAATTTATAATTATTTCAAACTCGTATTCAAGTAATAACTAATTTTGCATTTAATACTTTCCACTATTTTTAAATATAATATACATTATAATATAATTATTTATTATAATATATGCCATAATTATTTATTATATATATATATTTTATTTTATTATAAATATATTAAATACATTATAATTTTAAATTCTAATATATTAACATATTACATAAAACATGTATTTATTAATTATATGTATTTTTACAATTAAATATTATAATAGCTAAAAATATAATTAGCTTTAAAATTTAAATAATATTTTACGTGCATAATTTTTCAAGATAATTATAATATAAAATTATTTCAAGACTTAAAACCTGAATTAAAATCAAAATTAAAATACTGATAAATTAAACTAAATTTAAATTAAAATCATACCAAATTTTACTTCATTTCTATGTGGAAACTCTAAATTAAAATTAAGCACCCTTATCAAAAATATTTTCCCTAATTTTTTATTTTAAAATAATATATTATGCTAATTTTATCAAAAATATAAGGGTGTGTTTAGTTATAGAAAATATTTTTTTTAATTTTTTAAGTGTAATTTTATTTTTATTTTTTTCATAAAAATTTGAGAAAACGTATTTATTTTATATAATATTAAAAATTATTTTCAATTTAAAAATTAAAAAATATATTCAAATTATCATTATTTATTTAGATTAAATATTTATTTTTTATAATATTCTCCACTTTATTTTTATATTAATTTAAAATAAAAAACAAAATTTAACTTCAATATATAAATATAATTATTAAAAATAATATTTGTACATATAAAGTCTATTTGTATATGAAATTGTGTGTTTTTTTATTTTTAAAAAATCATATTTTTTAAATTTTAATATAATAAATAAAATATAAAAAACAATCATTTTAGTGTTTTTTTTTTAAATTAAGAATTAAAATTTTCTTTTCTATTTACCGATTAGGATAAAGAATTTAAAATGAACATATTTTCTAATTTCTTGAAAAATTAAAAAAAATATTAGAAAAATAGTTATATTTTATGCAAGTAAACAAGCTCAAAACCTCTTTATAAAATACTTTCCGATATGTATAATAAGGGCATATGATAGGGTCACGCTATAGATGTTATCGTTTAATTTGACAGGTGGGTTTCATTGGGTTGTGACGTAGAGGGATGTGATTTCATTGGTTCATGATTATAAAGCATTGTGGACGAACACGTTAGAGTTTACAAGAATTACAGGATTGTCCTTGGTCTTTTTATCTTCCTTTTCTTTTTTTCCTTTGCATGGAGATCAACGTCGGTCTGTGGGATGTAAAGTGATATGATCGGACGGTGATGAGAGAGTGTAATTTAAAAAAAAAAAAAGATTTAGTGCGTGCAATTATGAGTTATTATACTATTCACTTTATATTAAATTAATTTATTAACTATTTAAATCAATTATTTATATTTATATTTTATTATTTATAAATTTTAATTGAGTATTTGATATCATAATATTTTTCATATAAGAATAAGATTGAGTTTATATTAAATAAGAAAATAATTTAAATGAATTTTTATAAAATTATGTAATATTTTTATTTTTTTAATGAATATTCAATTTTTTTTATTTCAAGTAAAAAATACATTTTATAAAACAATTAATTAAATTAAATTTTTATGATTTTTGTTTTATTTCATAAGGAGTGTGAAGCAAGTTTAGTAAATTGAGATTCTCACAAGCCCTATATTCCACTTTACATTATATAAAGAAATATAAATAAATTTTAATGTAGCAATCCATTAAAAAATAATAATAATAAGATGATGGGACATTAGGTTGATGTCATGGAAGGAAATCTAGTAATAGAATTAGGTGAACTGGTCTTCCCATTTGACATTCATGTTTCTTTCTAATATTAGTTTTTAGGGAAAATATAAAAAAATATTATCATAATTTTATTAATTTTTTATTTTTAAAATTATAATTTAATTAGTATTATATATATAATATTACATTATTAATAAATATAATTTTTTATTTCTCTTTTAACTTAATAACTATATTTTAAAACATTATTAGAAAATTATCGTTATTTACCAATAAAATGATATTATAAATATTATTTTGATATAAATTAAATTATAAATTTAAAATTAAAATGAGTTAAATTATATTATGTTTTTATTTTTTATTTTATAAAATATTGTATTTTAATTTTAATTATTACTTTGTTTCTGTATCTTATAATTATAATATTTAATTTATGTAAGAAATAATAGGAAGGGGGACAAGGGTTTAGTGACGGTAAACCCTTTTGAAGTGTTTTTTATTGATGGTTAGGTAAGGAGGATTAATTTAAAAAAGGTAATTAAAGTAGTGATTAGTGATGTAATGAAGCCATAGACTGGTTTATTATGAAGTTAAATAATGGGCTTTTCGAATTGATTTTAATTTTAATATACTCATTATTATCATCACAAAAATAAGAATAGAAAAATTAATGACGATAAAACTATCACTTTAATATTTCATTAATTTAAAATATGATATAAAACCAAAATAAGAAAATAATTTAGATTAATTTTTAGAAAATTATATAAGATTTTAATTTTTTTTAAATAAAAAAATAAATTCTTTTATTTTAAATAATAAAATAATAATAATAATAATAATAATGGGGTTTTCCTCGGAGAAACAATGGAGGATGTTTGGATTAGAATATTTAAACCATTGATGGGATAAGGAGGGTGGGTCTACCAATGGATGATGGGTTGTGAAGAAAAGGCAAAATGGGTCCATTGAATTCTCGGACCCAAAAATAGGTGGAAACTATTGGCACTAGATAGCTACATTGGGTGATTTGCCTTGTTAAGTTCTTTTTTTCAGTTGCAACTTTTAGCCAAAGACACTCAAAAGTGAAACAAAAGAAGAGGGTCACTACCATCAGCTTGCTTGCCTCCCACACCCACATGTTCATTTACTGTTCCTTGCACTTTTTGCTGGAATTGGGACCCAATGCCCACTAAGTTTTTATCTTCATCAGTTCATGGCCATGGCCAGGCCTATTCAGACCCTAGCCCATGTTTCTTGTTAGGCCCATGGGAGCTGATTGAACCTCACTTGGATACACGATACAAGTGATGATGAGTTGCTGTTGACCCAAATCCAATCTCAAATGTTGAAAATCAAACTTAGCTCACACTACACAATAATGTACTGTTTTGAAAGAAATTCTTTTGAAAAAATAAAAAATATAAATAAATTGAAAAAAATTAGTTGAATGAATATGTCAAAGAATTTTTTAATCTTTTTATATTTATTTTATTTGTTCTAAATAAAATTAGATTATATTTTTAAACTTTTTTTAGTTTGATTATTTAGTTTTTTAATTAATTGAATATTAAAGATTAATGCGATTAATAAATTTAAATTAAATTTATTTTTTATGTAAATTTAGACATTTAGTGATCTGCTGATGGTGTGGTTTAGTGAGTACCTATTAAATTTTTCAAAGACTTGCTAATAAACCATACTGATTTATACACTACCAGCATCCAAAGTAAAATTTAAAGATAAAATATATCCACAGGTTTACCTTGATTGTAAATAATAAATTAATAAATTTAAGAGATTTTAAATTTTACTCTTTCGATCTCTAATTTTTATTTTTAAAAAAATAAAAAAAATATTTTAAATATACTGCTAATATAGCATTAAAAATAATTTAAAATCAAATTTATGTTTGAATAATAAGAATATTAACATAATAAAAATATTTTTTTATAAATATATTTTTAATAGCTATTTATTTACTTCCAAAATTATATACCAATAAATTTTAATTTATTAATGTTAAAATCGTTGATTTACGAAATTAACAACTTTTAAATTCAAACTTTAATTATATTAAAAATATTAAAATCACGTAGATCCATGCACATGTTCATTGAAGTAATTTAAGCGTGAAAAAATTAATGTTTATTTCACTAGAAGAATCACTAACAAAGATAATAATTAATTATTTTTATAGATAAATTTAATAAAGTTAGCTTTTATAATTATGATCATAAGATGAGTCAGATAGGCTGACTGGATTTCAGATAGTGAGGTGAATTGGTCAAAATCTAGAGAAAAGAAGAAAAGGGAAGGAAAAATCATCAGGAAAATCCCACTGACAAGCACAAAGGCAAAAGACAAATCCACTATCCACCACCAACACATGATTTTCCTTTTTTTAAAAAAAAAAATGAAAAATTACAAGGAAATTTCATGAACTTTGAAAGTGCAATTAAACAAGCAATCTACAGAGAGCAACAACACGTATCCAACAACAGAAAAGCAAAAATCTTTTGTTTTCTGAAAATTTGTATTCGCATCATATTATATATACAATTATTAAATTTTTTTATTATTTCATTATTATAATGAGATAAACAGTATAATAAAAATAAATACTCATCGAAAATATTTTTTTTTAATAAATTAATTCAAATAAAATATCACTCGTAATTATAAAAAAAATCTTTATGTTTATAAAAAGATTTTTCTTTTTTTAAAAAAAGCCCTCAAATGTGTAATTACCTTAGAATTAATGGTTAGTGGCAACATAACACAAGAAAATTAGGTGATACACTTTTTGCTACTTGTCGTTTTTGTTTATTATAATTATTGAGCATGGTGGTGCATGCATCAGCTGAAGATAAAGTATCCTTTATAAAAGAAAAACTAAACCCAAGAAATTGAGAGTGTCGGCTAAGAAATTCAAAAAGTGAAAAATTTACTTAGATTTAATTTGTGATGTTTTAAATTAAATAGTATTATCTTTGTTTCATAATGTATGTTGTTTTATGTTTGTTTACCTAAATAAATAATTTTAATTTTAATTTTAAAAAGATTATTATATGGTCATGTTTTTTTTACAATAAGAATTTATTATACATAATTGTAAAATAATTGATAAAAGTATATATCAGTTTGTTATATTAATAAAATAAATATAAAATTATAATTAATTTATTATATAATGTATATTTAAAATATAATTATTTTATGCATATATATATTTTTTATCATATAATAATAAATTTTATAACTAGTTTATTATTATATTATATTATATTTATATTGACTTGAGCACTAATTCACTCTTATGATATGATAATTAGAAGTATTGTATGATTTGATGTGAAATTTGAGTGGTTTGACCCAATCATGTTTTTTTTTTTTTAATTATTTTTTTGTCCTTTTAGAAAATGTTTTAATTATAAAAAATATATTAAAATTAAAAAATTATTAAATATTCATTATATTAGTTTTAATTATTAAATATTTATTATTTAGTTATTAAATATATTAAAAGTTTAAAGTTTTTTTTTTTAAATTGAGAATCACGTATACTTTTTAATAAAGTTAAATAATTAATTTATCAATTAAGCTTATAATAACTTTAGACGTAAATTTATAGTTTGGCTTCAGGATGTGCGATGTATATTTCATTTGGCTTCAGTAGAATCTGAATTTTAAAATTTATAGTTTTTTTTTCCAAAAAAAAAATCAATGTTTAAAGTTAATTGATTAAATTAAGGGGATAATATCCATCAAAATTATAAATTTTGTTTTTTTTTTACAATTATATATTTAATTTTTTTCATAAAAATACTCTATATTAATAATATTTTTACAATTTATTATTCACATAAAAAATTAATGGAAAAACTCATATTTAACTTAAGAAACTCTCATATTAATAAAAAAAAGATATATAAGATGGAAAGAAGACGAAGCGTATAGATATGGTAGATGGTGAGGTAGAATCTTATTGATTTAAGAATATTATTATTATCATATGGCAAGGATACCATACCATTGCAAGAATTGAGACACATCATATCCACATATCTCTTGTCATGTGAGCGGTATTCGGTTCAAATCGAAAAAATTGATCAAATCGAATCGATTTGAAAATTTAGTTCGATTTTTTATATATTTCAGTTCGGTTCAGTTTTTAATTTTAGAAATTTCGGTTATTTCGGTTCGGTTCGGTTTTGATCAGAAAAAAATCGAAAAAATTAAACCGAACCGATTAGTGATAATAATATAGAGAAATTAAATTATATTAAAATTAAAATATTTTAATTAAATTTTAAAATATTAAAAATAAAGTATAAAAAATAAAAAAATTATTAAAAATTGAAACCGATCTAACCGAACCAAATCGAACTGAATCAGACCGATTCAGTTCGATTCGGTTTCTGACCAAAATCGATTCGATTCGATTTCTGACCAAAATCGATTCGATTCAATTTCTGACCAAAATTGATTCGATTCGATTTTAATAAACACTAAAATTTCAATTTTTGATTTATTCGGTTCGGTTCGGTTTTAAACCGAACCGACCAAATGCTCACCCTAGTCATCAGAACACCAATAATTTAGTTCACCTTTATCACTTACCATATCTAAAAACCTTTATTTTATCAAAAAATAATAAAAAATTGTCAATTAAATAGAAATAAATTTCATTTTAAAATTTTTTACTTAAATTATCTCAACCAAACATCTATTTTCATATTTTTTAAAAAATTTTAGATTATCTAATTGAGGTTTAAATTCATAGTTTATGAATTTTGACTAAAAAAATTTCATAAACCAAGTGTTGAGAATATTCTTCAATTCAAGTTTTCATGTTATCTTTTGTGCTTAAATAATCCAAACTTGTCCATTGTCTCTGATGCTTCCACAAGTTAAAGATTCTGTACCACAATTGTAGAGGATATTAATTTTTCACATCTTAAAATTATTGAAATTATTATTTAGCCTCTAATTTGATCATTATTAACATTTGGGTCCTCGTAATTTTAAATTAAACTAATTTAATATTCTACTTTCGCCGCATAATTAAATTATTAAGTAATGAATGATACCGAGAATCAATCACCTATTGCCACTTGGAACTCCGCTAGGAATACTCTCTTTCTGTAAAGTACAACACTTTATAAAGTGAGATAATTTGTAATTTAATTTTTATACTATAAAAAAATTAGAAAATAAATATTTTATTATTTAATTTATATAGTATAAAAAAATTTATTAATTGATTTTTTTAATTTTATAAAAATTATTTAATTTTTTTGATTAAAAATATTTTAATTCTTTTTAAAATTTAATAGATAAAATTAGTAATAAATAAAATTTTTAAAATTTAAGAATATTTTCAATAAACTAATTAATTAGTAAATTTTATAACGTGGGCAATTGAATTTCATTCCTCAAGAATATTCCCTTATTCCCGCGGTTCTCAGCCTCCAAATCAATCCCACTTTCCTCGTCACAGAAACTTCTTCACGTAATATTTCAATGGCATCCAATTCAGAAATCCTTCCTTTTTCCTCGTATAAATACCCTCTGCTTCTCTCCCTAGTCCTCACAACCCAAGAAATTGTTGAAGATACAAACTTTCTTGCCTGCTTTTTCTTGCATTTTTCTTTCTGTAACCTGCAATGGCCGGGATTGTGGTGGTTTTTGATTTCGACAAGACCATCATTGACGTTGATAGCGATAACTGGGTCTTAGACGAACTGGGTTTCACAGATTTGTTCAATCAACTTCTTCCTACCATGCCCTGGAACTCTCTCATGGTATATATTACTATATAAATTCTTGCATGTTTTCTTGTCGTTTTTAATGGCCCTTTTGTCGTTTATTCTTTCAACTCACCAATTGTTCTTCCTTTTTCCTTCTGGTCTCTGGAAATTTCAGGACAGGATGATGAAGGAGCTTCATTCTCAGGGGATAACAATCGAACACATTGTTGAGGTCTTGAAACGAATCCCCATTCACCCTCGGATTGTCCCAGCGATTAAATCAGCTCATGCTTTAGGGTAATTAGCATGGTTTAGCCATTGGAGATAGTTTTCAAGTTAGATGGAGAAATCAGTTGACTAATTATTTTACTCATTACATGTTTGTGTTTACGTTCAGGTGTGAGTTGAGGATTGTAAGTGATGCAAATATGTTCTTCATTGAGACAATACTGAATCATCTTGGGTTAAGGGATTGCTTCTCAGAAATCAACACAAACCCAGGATTTGTTGATGAAGAAGGGAGGTTAAGGATCTTCCCTTACCATGATTTCACTCAATCTTCCCATGGCTGCAGCCGCTGCCCACCAAATATGTGCAAGGTATATAATTTATTTCATACTTTATTCTTTTGCTTAATTAATTATTGAACTTCTCCCGAGAATTCTAGATATTTAACTAGAAACACAAGGAGCTGGAGCCGGACACACGCAAGCCCCACATGTTTTATGCTAAGAAAAGTTAATTTGGAGAAGATTAGTTCATTGGATCCAGAATGTCTGGAACATACATGTTTCTACACATATACACAAGTGGTTTCTTATTCTAGGTTCTTGTCGACGTGTGTCCCTAGTGACCTCAGCATTTACAGCTTATGGGTTCCATGTATTTGATAATTTAATTTTGAGTCAATAATCTTAATTTAAAGTTCTAATTTTTGGGATTATAATATGCTTTAGGGTCTCATCATTGAAAGAATCCAGGCTTCCATAGCAAAGGAGGGAAACAAGAAAATCATATATCTTGGTGATGGTATTGGTGATTATTGCCCCAGCCTGAAGCTTACAGAAGCAGATTATCTCATGCCAAGGAAGAATTTTCCTGTGTGGGATTTGATTTGCAAGAATCCTATGCTTATAAAGGCAGAAATTCATGAATGGACAGATGGGGAGGAGCTAGAACGTGTATTGCTTGAGATTATTGGTGCAAGTTCTTCCATGGAAGACAAGTCTGCTGCTCAGACACTCTCGTCTGCTGATTGCAAATTGCAGACTATTTCAATAGGTGCCCATGAAGCCTTGCCTAAAGCTCTTTCTGTTCCTCAGTAAGCTTTTGCAACCCAAATGCTGGCAGATGCCACCACACCTACCAAGTTGACAGAATTTTTCTCTATCCCTCTCTAGTTTAACAAGAAGCAAGCAATTATTGTGTAATGCTGCTTTTGATCAAGAATTGGATCAAGAAATGAATCAAAATGCCAATGTGCTTTAACTTTGTAAAAGTTGCTGGTCTCTGCTTGTTTCTTAATTCCTCTTTAGCATTTGCAGGGAACATTACTGAACGTTAAGCTATGTCTAATTATAAACATATGTGGAGGTAGCTGTTAAATAAAAAACTTCCATGAGATGAAAAAGAATAAAATTTCCAATATAATTGCAGAGAACATAAACTTCTGATTCTGAGAATAGGCTTTTCACTGTCATACTAGACTCAAGATGGGCAGAATCAGCATCAAGAAAGAATAAAGATTATGCAATTGAGAGTTTCAATAGCTCTTTAAGATTCCTGAAGCAAAATTTCAAGAGAATATATTCCATTCCCCCTTTTAGAACTTCCAATCCTTAGTTCCTGGAATTTTCCAGACATTAAACTGAACCTCATAAAGGACTATTATGCATCTTGGGCTTGTGTTGGCTGCAGCTGCCAGAGTTCTCAAACTTCAAGAAAGTATTTTGTAATTGCCATGGCAGGCTGGTAGCCTTAAGTTAATTATAAAATTGGAAATTCAGGAGACTTCCACCATCTTCTTCTGAGAGATGAACCAGTTTTCCAAGGGCTTAGAAAAATCTTAGACATGTATGCAAAAATATACTGTATAAACTGGTTTAACTTGTATAAATGCTAGGTTCAATATCCATAAATTAATAATTATTTGATTTATTGTAATCAGACATTTAAAATTAAAAAAAGATTAATATTTAATTACAAAAATTCTAGATAGTTATAAAGTTGTACTATTCATTGATAAAACTATCAATAGATAAGCTAAATACTTTTCGTTTTATTGTTATTAGATCACAATTGCGGTAAAAAAATTTAATTTTTTATTTTTAAAAGGATTTATTGATATACATCCATCTTTATTTAAAATATTATTTATTTATTAATATATACCATCAGATTTGAAATAGATTAATTACAATTTTACGCTGGTGTGCCTAGAGTACATTGGTTTATGATAAGCAATTTTTCCTTTAAATTGGAGGAGAAATTTGTTTATGGTGAGGGAAAACTGGCAAAGTGAAAATAAAAAAAATAAATTGTGGCATCAATTCATAAAATTTTCAATCTTGCCCCATATTTGAGTTTTAATTGGACTAAACTCGAGGCTAATCCCTCTATTTTGATTAAATTCAGTATGCATCATAAAAATAGTACTATAAAGACTAATACATTATTAATTTAAAGGATCTTATATCATAAAATTTTAAACCTCGAGCAGCAAAACTAAGCCTTGGAACCCTAATCAAGTCTTGTATCTTTCTAGGATCAGGCTGAATGGGTGTCCACCCTTTTGAACAATATTACAGTTTTTTTACCCATACAGCAAAAATTATTCTGTGCTCATCATGATTGGTTAACAATATCAGGAAACTCTATTGCAAAGTTCTTGTTAGAGTTCTTTCTGCAACTAGACCAGTATTCAGCTACAAGCTTAGAGAAGCTAGAGTTAATCTCCATCAGCTTTGAAGGTTCATCGTACTCCAACAAATTCCCTGCAAATCAAAAAATTTACTCAACATTTTACAGGCAGGAGTGTTTTTTGTTTTTTTTCTGCCAAAAATATACATCATTTCATTTTATTTTCTTTTAATATTGAAAAGATGGTTAAAAAGAACAAGAGATATACCATAAGAGAGGACCATAACCATGTCACTGTCTATAACAGTTGGAACTCTGTGCGCCACTGTTATCACCGTGCATTCCAAGAACTGTTTTCTGATGATTCTTTGTAGAATGGCATCAGTAGCAGAGTCAATGGATGCAGTAGCTTCATCCAGAACTAAAATTCTGTTTCTCCTTAGAAGAACTCTTCCTAGGCAAAAGAGTTGGCGTTGCCCAGCACTCCAGTTTTCACCTTCATCACTTACTGCAAAATTGACCAGAACACTTAATCTTCACTTCAGCTTTAAAACTTGAGTAATAGAAATGGGCAACTTAAAGGAGTTGTTCCCATTTCTTTCCTATTTTCTGGGGATTCTTTAAGTTGTTTTTAGATGGTATTTTCACTTGATGAAGTATACTGACCTGATGAGTCCAATTGGTTAGGTAGGCTGCTGATTGTTTCCTTAAGCTGACACTTTTCTAAAGCCTGCAAGTGAAAAGCTTGTAATATATGTAGTTGATGTGTTTGTAAATGAAAAAGAAAAGGGATTAAGGGGAATCAATTGGCTCACCTCCCATATTTCATGGTCAGAGTACAGGCCTAAAGGATCCAAGTTCGTTCGAACACTCCCCCTGAAAAGTGTTGGCTCCTGAGGGATGATACTGAGCTTCATCCTCAAATCCTTGAGACCAATGGAACATATGTCAAGTCCATCTATAAGAATTTGGCCACTTGCAGGCTCGACTAAGCGAAACAATGCACTGATTAGAGTGGTTTTGCCACTTCCAGTTCTCCCTACAACTCCTACTCTAGTCCCTTCCTTGAATGTGCAGTTGATTCCCTTGAGAACTAGTGGAGCATTTGGACGATATCTTATCTGAAGAAAAAAAAAATGAAGAATATGTATATTGCTGTAAAAGGCACAGATATGTAATGCACGTGTAAGATAAATAGTTCTAGGAATCAATTTCAGGAGACATTAAGTCTTGAAACGCCATTTGATTTTCAGAAAGCTCAGTCATTCAAAGCATGATTTTCCCAAGTCTGAGGATCCTATCACCTTCAACTCTTGAAGCTCTATCCTACCCTTGAAGGGCCAGGAAGATTGAGGCCTTTTGTCTTCCACAATTGCTGGAGGTTCTGGTGGAATATGCATGAACTGCTTGATCCGTTCGACTGATATCATGTAGTTGGCTAAGTTGCAATACCAACGTGTCAAGAAAACTTGGGTGCCAGTAAGCGACAATGCATAAGACAACGAAAGTCCCACAAGTCCTGCAGACCAAAAATTGTAGTTCATATTGTTTCGAAAATATCGTGAAAACTCCATTTGTATAGAATCAGTATTACCTGGAGCTAGAACACCTTTGGGAAGCAACACAAGTAGAAGACAGGCAGAGAATAAAGTCACATTCTGCATTGCCTCTATTCTCATAATTAGCCATTCCAAGGCCCCATTAGAATGGAAGAAAAGCACAGCATCCTTGTCCACAAGCTTTAGGTAGTTTTGGAAGAACCTATCCACCATTTTGAAAGCTCTTATTGTCACTACACCAAGTGAGGTCTCAGCTGCATAATTCATAACAGGGGCTTTTGTCGTACCGTTGATCCTTATCAATTCCCTTGCAGAGGCTAAATAATAATCCTTTTAAGTTGGAACAACAGATGAAATGAGCTCAGATATCCCTTCTGTTAGAAATTAGATGAAATAAAGAAGTTGAAAGTTATATCTACCTGAACATATTTTGAACCTACTAAGGCAAGAATGGCTACAATGAGAACCTGCCATGTGACTGAGGCCATAATTCCTATTATTGATATAAGCTCTATAACAGGAGCCACCACAAAGACAAAGGAGAAAGGAATGTCAAAATCCAAAACACTCAAATCAGATGAAGCCTGCAAAGTATAACAACAGATGAATGTTATTAGAGGTTGAGAAGATACATTCTGCAATCAAGAGCATATACATTAAAGGATGTTTCAAGTTTATGTGAAGCATATTCTTACTCGAGTCAAAATCCTTCCAACTGGGGTAGAATCAAAGAAGAGCATAGGAGCTTTAAAGATTGCATTGGTGAAACCAGAGAAGAAGGATTTAGAAGCTCTTAAGCCCAGATGGGCTGCAAAAAAAGACCTCAAATAAACAAAGGCAGCACTAAGTGTTGATATCAGAGTGTAAACTCCAATCAAAATGCCACTATTCATTTTAGGAATTAGGATGGCATATGCCAGCCAATAAGTTGCAGCTGCCTGAAAAACAACAAAACCAGATTGAGAGAGTATGCAAAGGCATACAAAAAGTCCTCCCTTTGAGACGACAAGATAATCAAGGAATGGCTTCCATCCAACATCTCCAGTCTCCTTCTCTTCCTCTTCTGTCAGCTGCCCTGCAGGCACACCCTTGGTAGGAATCTCCTCTAAATTGTTTTGTTTAGTGGCAGAAGACATATTAGGCTCATCATCTGGCCTAACCGTATCTACATTTAGAACTTGTTTTTTACTTTGATCATTTGAAGGTGCCAATATGGTTACTGAATCTTTATGAGCATTCACAAGCTGTTCAAATGCTGTCCCAGCCTTCAAGAGCTGTTCATAGCTTCCTGATTGAGTAATCTGCCCACCTTCCATGACCTATTAATTGAAAAGGCATTACATAATTGAAATATTTCAAACACATCTGGATAAATCAATGAAACAAATATATTTCTTTGTAACTTGTTTTACCATAATTGTATCCACTGCTGAGAGAAATTCCACTTGGTGAGTCACTAGTATGACAGTTTTGTTTTTGAGAGCAGTCATGACACAGTCCTGCAGTTATATTTTACAAATAAGCTGTTTCTGCACTTATTTCATGATTTTGAATAAGCAAGAAGACCGTTTATTTCTCTCTTACATTGAATAGAATTGCAGCAGTATGTGCATCTACTGCACTAAAAGGATCATCAAGGAGATAGATATCAGCATCACTGTAGACTGCACGGGCAAGCTGAATCCTCTGCTTTTGTCCACCACTTAGATTAAGCCCTCTCTGGCCTATTTCTGTGAGATCTCCATGGCTGAAACTATTTATGTCCTTGTCCAAAGCACATGCTTTTATGGCATTGTCATATTTAGCCTTGTCCATTGTGCTTCCATAGAGTATGTTATCACGAATAGTTCCACTTTGAATCCAAGAAGTTTGAGAAACATAGGCAATGGATCCAAACACATTAACCTGATAGCAAATGTAAAAGAATATCCATCTGTTATCGATACAAACATATGCTTAAAAGTCGAGATAATCAATGTGTTTATTTTGTAACTCACAGTTCCTGAAATTTTGGGCATCTCCCCAAGGATGGCAAATAGAAGTGAAGATTTTCCAGCCCCAACTGGCCCACAAATTGCACATTTTTGCCCCCATTTGACGTCCAGGTTCACATCTCCTAAAGTTGGTTTCATTAGTTCAGGATCCCAGCTGAATTTACCTCTTTGAATGCCAACACTTGTATCTGAGTTGTGAGATGGAATTGTCCTTAAGCTTTCAATCTTGAGCTCATCATCAAGTAGAAAATTATTGATTCTATCAAAGGACACCTTGACTTGGATCATAACAGAAAGAGCCTCAGGTATATTTCTGACAGGCTCTGCCATTCCCCTTAATGTTGCTAGAACAGTGAAAATGGTGCTAGCATTCAATGGAGCACTCCTGAAAAGAGCACATCCCAAGAAGATGACAGAAGAAATGATTGTTGGAGATAACCAATATAAAAGAGTACTGTAGGCCTTCTTGAACTGTGCTTCAGCCAACCATTTAAATTCATTGTCTCGACGGGATTCAATAAAGCTCTTGAACTTGTCTTCCCATGATTGTAACTTTATGATTTTCATGCTGTTCAGAATCTCAGAAGTAGCTCTGAGTCGTTCATCCTGAGCAATCATAAATTCATATTGACATTTTTGTAGAAATCTTGCAAATGGGACATTGAGAACTCCACATACGAGGAGAGGGACTAATCCAAGAAGTGCACCAAGACCAACGATCCCAAAAAGAATGACAACGGATAGAAACAGTTGCAATACAAGACTCCATGTTACATGAAACCACCAAGGAAATTCCCCCATTCGGTAGGCATCAACTGCAATATAATTCACAATCTCACCAGTTGAATGCCTTCTTCTTCCCAAACTTGAAAGTTTGAGCTGCTTTTGGTAGACTGCCACCATTAAGGCTGATCTCATTCTCATTCCTGACAGTCTTGACAGGAAAAAGCAATGCCTTTGAGAAAAGGACTCAACTATCTTTACAAGAACTAGACATGCTACAATAGAAAGACCATGGTACAGGTTCTGCTCATCAAGATTGGAGTAACTTACAAAAGCATATAACAGGAGGGGTTGAAGTACAACTGCAATTGTCCTAAGCAAAGCACATACACCTATAAATATATTTTCTCTGAGATGTACATTTGCGACAGTGCAAAGAACCAAGTTCCTAGTGTTGTTTGGATTCTTTTCTCTAACAAGGGAATCCCATGCATGAGCAAACTTACGGTAGGCTACATTAGCTTCATGTTCAGGAACTAAAGAAGGGATATCATGGAGATTTAATGGTTTTGAGTAGCCTAATTTAAGCAAAGAATTAATCCAAGAAAATGTCAATTTGCTGAGAAAACTGGCCTGGGCTAGTTTTGATTGATCCTTTACCTCCTTTTCTCCTAATAGAGGTTCACGTATGCTCTCATCTAAGGGTTGTTGAGTAGTAAAATGACTGAAATTTCTAACAGCACAAAATAGAAGCAAAAGGTTTACAGGCCATGGCAGAATGTCAAGAACTTGGATGCTACGTGCTCCAGCTAAAATTTCAATATTTATAGCTGAAGCCAATAAACAAAAAGACACCCACCATAGACTAATGAGAACTGTATTCCATTTGGATTTTGCAACAAGCAGGGAAACTGCCAAGGAAATCCAAACTAGTCCTCTGACAAGGAAAACTAACCAGCCCAAGCGATTAAACCTATCGTTTTCGGCTATTATATCCCATAATCCAACACCAAGGTATGCTATGCTAATAAGAGCACAACAGACTGAAACCATCACAAAGATCCAGTCTCTTCTATTTCTTCTACTGACATGACGTTTTCTGATAGAATCCACAAGCAAAAAAAGATAGAAGACCCCAAGGAATAGCAGATTTATGACATCTACGATGATTGTTTGTGTGCAAGGAGAACCCAAATCAAGCTCCCCCTTACAAATCCAAGAAAGTCCCCCTGCATAAGCAAGTGATAAACCAATAAGATTTGAAAGTTCTTACTTCATTGTTACTTTCACAAACAGCATATATGCACTTCAGACAAGTAAAACAAGTACAACATTAAAACTCAAGGCTACCATATTCAACCATAAGATAGAGAGAGAGGAACCATAAGATAGAGAGAGAGGAATCATATCAACAAAGCAGATGTTAAAGAATATTAAGCAAGGACACAGAGAAACGTTGTTCTGTGCTGAGTATCAATGCCATGCTTCTTTTTCAAGAACAACACCAGGAGCACCCAGAGTTGATCAGAAAAGCCTCATTTTATTTTTTCAGATGGATGGGAAAAAAAGAAATAAATTGTTTTATACGACAAAAGAAATAAAGAATCTGGATGCAGAACTTAGCAAAGCTACTGTCTTCACAGAAGGTACATAGAACAGCCACAACACTAAAGAGCCAAGATAGGAAACGAACAAAAATGAAGAAATAAAAGGTTGTAGGTACCAAGTGAACTCTCCAAGAATGCCATCAATGAAGAAACTTTCCGTGATCAGAGTTCTGCTCTAGTTGCAGCAGGCAGCCTATACAATAAAGAGCAACTTCATTCAAAGAAGGTTCAAGGTAACTGCAGCCCCAGCAAAACTCCAAGAGTCACTATTTAATCATTCATGCATACAAAATATACACGACTCCTTTTAAACTTCACTATTTAATCATTCATGCATACAAAATAACACGACTCCTTTTAAACTTCTTTTTGGCTGCATTTTCTTAAATTCTTGTTTGGTGGCTCTTGTCCGTTGTTTGAGGGTCAAAACTGTTTATTATGGGTTTTCTTTGCCTGCAAATTTAAATCTGAACACCAAATTCATAAATGTACTTGTGCAGAGATCTCAAGATCCAAAAACTTTACAAAATTGATTCGAAATAAATATACCCAGATAGCATAAATAATTGAACTCCATAAAAATCATTGAATTAAAGAAACGTCAGCCACAAACCAGTAATTTAATAAAGGTGGGTTTATCATAAAAACAAAAATGAAGACTTTGACAGGAAAATGCATTACACCAAAACAGCTCTGGCCGCCATGATAATGAGAGGCTGTGATCAGATGTGTTGAAATGCACAGTCAGCATCTTGGGTATGAAGAGTGCAATATTGAAATGGAAGGTGCATTGCATTGATCAGACCTCTGGCTCGAGTCACATTTTAGGGACATGGCCCACAGCCGATGGAATTATGAAATCAATAATCTTTTACAGGGAACCGAAGTCAGAATTTCCGCTGCATGCTAAATATGTGTAAGCATATCGAACATTTATTAAATAATTCTTGTTTTGTACTGCTTGAAAATTATTAAATAATTTTTTTAAAAATAGAAATTAAGAAATTAAAAAATTAAAAGAAAAAAATTAAAAAATTTTCATATTTATTTAGATACATTTATCATTATATTAAGTCTGTGAATATAATTATTAAATAATTTTATAACTCTTTACGTATATTATTTTATTTTTAAAATTAATAAATTTTATATTTTGAATGCAACAAACCATTAATTAATAGATAACTATTTCAAAAGGAAAAGTAATTTGTAATTTAAAACAGTTAAAAATAAATGGAATTGAGAGAAAATAATAAAATAAAATAAAAACTATTTTATATGATTTGAGATGTATGCATGCGTCTCGTCATAAAAAAGGCCTTTTTTACAAACCCTAATTTTCTGTCAATCAATAAAAAAACAAATTATTATTTTTAAAAAACTTTTTGACGAATTTAAATCCAGGACAGATTTTTTTTTCTTTAAATATTTATTAGTTTCAGGGGGCAAAAAAAGTTTAAATTTGTTTTAAGTTCAAAATAATTTTTCGACTTAAATCAAAATTTTCTAAAAGCAAATACAAAATAAAATAATTTATGACAAAAATATTATAATAATATTTCCTAAATTTTGATTAATAAAATATTAATTTTATATTTTTAATCTTGAGACTGAGTGGTACTTATTCAACATTAAATAGGGATAGGTTCTATCATTGAATCTGGGCAGACCGAGCTGGAGAGTGAGGGGCCAAACCTCTTTTAATATATATATATTATAAAAATAAAAATATGAGTAATATTTTTCGTATTTATTTAAATTTTTATTTCAATAACTAATTTATTAATTTAATTCTAAAAAATTTACTCCAAACATAAAAATAATATAATAGTTTAATCAAAATAAATATTTAAAATTAATTTTACCATATTGAGATTAAAAAAAAATCTAATTTTATGGTACAAAAATTTGTATGTGTTTAATTTATCTCTATAATTTTTTTTTAAATTATGCATTTTTCATTTAATATTTTATATTATAATTAAATGTGTGTGAGGCAAGCCCAGTGGCGGAACCAGGAGCTTCCCTTTGGTAGGGCACCGGTTGCGCCGCTGCGGCACCTCATTCCCCTTAAAACATTTTCCGGTCGCGGTACGACATGGACCTCTTGCCGTACCTTCCCTCCGCCCTTAGGTGACCCTATTAACATTCTAATTTTTTTTTTATTATATAAAATTAATAAAGTTTTTTTTTCAAGTTCAATTATTTGTTATGAAGCAATTAAACAGGAGACATTCACATAAATATGTGAATCCTATGCAGCTACAATTCCAAATCTTCTGATCACTGATTTTGTTTTTTTTTTTTTTTTTTTAATAATGAATTTAAATTTAATTTAAATTTAAATTTTTAATCATTCCCACGCGGTGCACGCCAATAAAATAACGAAAAATAAGTTGGAGAGGCCACACACACGGACCTATTTGAAAGAAGTTTAATCCGGTAACGTGATAAGAGGTAGGGAGTAGATCCAATCATTTTGCAGCACTATCCGCATGTGCGCCGGAAAAATTAAATAGCCGCTTGACATGGAGAGACTCTAACGTATCCATACGTACATATCTAAATAACAGAAACAGATAGCACTGTAGCAAAAAGGGCAATTAGACATCATTAGCGCACTAAAGAAAAATAAATAAAAAAAAAACGTCTTTTTCTCCAATCAAACTCACACAAACACCACATAAACCCTATTTTTTAAATTTTAAAATATTATTTTATAACTTAAAATATTTAATTGCATAAACTTTGAATTTTCTAACCTTTTGTATTGCAAAAGAAGCATTAGTTAACTCATTCAATTACTTGGTTCATGTTTTTAATTATTTTTTTATAATAATTTTAAATTATTATCAAACTATTAATTTAATAATATTAATATAATAATTTTATAATCACTGCTAGAATAATATTATCTAGATGAAATAAGACAAATATAGCCATTTATTAAAAATAAATTCAAATTAAACCTATTCGACATAAAATTAAAATTGGATGCTAGCCCTTAAATCTATATCATTGCTCATATCCCAAAATAAATATAAATGATCCAAAACTTTCCTTTTAATTTAACAAAAAAAAAAAAAAATCTTGGGTTTTCTTAGATATAGAATATATCAAGAGATGATTGATATGAATATTTCAACCACTCCATAATAATGGGATAAAAGTTGGCAAAATTTTCAGACATTAGAACAAAAAGTTGACGTACGTATTATCGTCCAACACACGATGGTGATAAGAAAAAGAAGCTAATGGACAATTCTTCACCAATGCATTTAACACGTCTCTTCAATTCACTTGTCTTTTTTAATTATCCCTATTCTGTAATTTTATATTTTTTTAATATACCTTCTAAATATAAAATTTGTATTTTGTGTAATGAAGAGAAATAAGACTAAAATAAAGGCTTTGTTGTAATGTGAAAGAAAAAATAGATTTCTTAAATGGAATATCTTTTGAAGCCCATGATCACAACATGTAAGGATAAGTTGGGCTTCCCACATTCCATCAAGGAGCTACACGCAGGCCAGGGGCCTATTGAAAAAACAAACTTAAAAGCTTGTTTAATTAGAGAGTATATATGTTTTCTAGAATATTTTTTTTTATTTTTTAAAAAATTTAGAAAACTGCTCATTTCAATTTTTTTTACTCTAATTAAAAAATAAAAAATAAATTTTCTATTTTCTAAATTTTATAAAGAAAATGAAAGATCTTTTAAAATGAAAAGTATGAAACTTTGTATATGGGTAGATTTTACATAAATAAAATATAATTTTTAATAATTATATTTATATATTTAAATATATATAAATTTTACTTGCATGACTTTTTTTGCTTATTTTAAATTACTATAAAAGTTAAGATGAGAGTATTATAAAAAAAAATTTAAAAACATGATAATTTAAGCATAAAAATAATTTTTATTATTACATGAAAATTTTACATGTTCTTTCAATTTTCTGTGAAAAATAAAATAAAAGAAAATGAAAATAAAAACAAAACTAAAGTTAGAAAATATAAAATTATTTTTTATAACTAAACGGACTCTAAATTACCATTTACTTTTAGAAAATAAATTATATTTAGAAAATATTTTGAGTAAAAAGTATTAAAATAAATTTCAATAAAATAACTTATTTAAAAATAAAATATATTAATAAAATTGTTTATGGATATTTTACTAAATTTTTTAAAGGGCAGAAAATAATTTTTTCTTTTAAGTAAAAGTCAGCCATTTTTCTTAAAAAATAACTTAATATTTGATAAAAAAAAATTATTAATTAAATTGTTTAAATATTTAAAATATAAAAAAAAAGTCGAAAATGTTTTTGTAAAAAATATTTTGGTCGAAACAAACAAAGGGGATGATAAAGAAGTAGGATTTTGAAGGGATTCAGAAGGTTGGAGAAAGAAACAAGATCAATCCATCATCTTTTTTAAAATTTTTTTTTTCTAACCAAATTAGGTTATAAAGTATGAATCATGGCATGGCCCAGGAAAGCACCAGAGTTTTCTTGTTCATTTGTAAAAGGAACGAAGAAGCTAGAATCCTCTTCTCCATCCTTGTATATAGCTTGATCATGCCACTCGTTTCTCATCCTCAACTACATCAAATCAGAACAAAGCCCTCTTCTGCGTACTTACAGCAACATTTCTCTTCAGTTTTCTGCATTGTTTTCCAGAAATGGCTTCATCTCTCGTCCCCAGCTTCTTCGGCAGCCGAAGGACCAATGTGTTTGATCCATTTTCTCTGGACATTTGGGATCCTTTCGATGGCCTCTTCACCTCTACTCTTGCCAATGCGCCATCCTCAGCAAGAGAAACCTCAGCTTTCGTTACTGCAAGAATCGATTGGAAAGAGACCCCAGAAGCGCACATTTTCAAAGCAGATCTTCCAGGGCTGAAGAAAGAGGAAGTGAAAGTAGAGGTGGAAGAAGGCAGAATCCTCCAAATCAGCGGAGAGAGGAGCAAAGAGCAGGAGGAGAAGAACGACAAGTGGCACCGCATTGAAAGAAGCTGCGGAAAGTTCCTGAGGAGGTTCCGGTTGCCGGAGAATGCGAAGATGGATGAAGTTAAAGCTAGCATGGAGAATGGAGTGCTCACTGTGACTGTTCCCAAGGAGGAGGAGAAGAAGCCTCAGGTCAAGTCCATTGACATTTCCGGCTAAAGCAATGCTGGTCAAGAAATGCCACCTTGGTTCAATGGCCTAAATAAACTCTGCTGTGTTTGCGTTGTGTGTTTGTGAAAGCTTGGCATCTGTGGAATTCTTGTATTAAAAATAAAAATAATTGAAATGGCATTTTCTTAAGATTGTGTTGCATGTTGGCTTCTCTTGCTTTCATTGCTTTTGTGTTTCTAGTCTGGTGATGGTTCTTTGTGTTTGAAGTATGAGGCTGTGCGTATCGGTCCTTCGAGATGGGGTCGATGCATGAAGACTGTTGCTATACCTACTCTTGTGTTTATGTTTTCTTTAGATTTTTTTGCTGGCTCCGGTGCCTTGCTCTGGTATTCGGCAACTGCGACAATGTGTCGGTGAGAAGCTCTGCGATTGTCGATGGTCCGATTTGAATTTGGTTTGTTTTTAGATTTGATTTTAGTTTATTTACTTGTGGTTTGATTTTTTTTGTGTTTTGGGCTTTTCCTTTTTGTAGCCTCTTTGTGTAGCCCTATGTATTTTCAACAAATGCAATATACTCAATATTAGTAAATAAGAAGAAAAATTATTTTTAATTCCTAAAATATATCACAATTAACGAATATATCCCTCAATTTTTGTAACTTAATACTTTAGTTCATAAAATTTAATTCTATAAAAATTTAAGTTTTCTCCCTTAAAAATTTATGTTAAAATCAATAATTTACGTCCGATAAAAAAAATTAAATATAACACCAAAAATATCTTTATTAATAATAAAATAGAAAAATTACTATTTAATTTCTTTAGTATAAAACAACTCAATAGTTAATACTTTGATTTTGAAAAATACTTTAAAATATGTTATTAGTCACTCCGTTAATTCTGTAGTTAAACATTTTACTATTTAGTTCTTATAATTTTAAAAAATTTATTAGTTGGTCTTTCAAATTATTAAAAAGTTTACTAATTAGTCATTTCATGTATTTTAAATTTGTTTATAATACTTAACGATTAAAATTAATGAAAGGATTAATTAGTAGATATTTTAAAATATCAAAGACGTTTTAATGCATTTTCCAAACTAAGAAATCAATTAATGAGTTTTTTCATATTATAAAATTTAAATAATAATTTTTCCTAATAAAAATTCTTTTTACGATTCTCATTTTTCTTTTATCTACTTTATACCGTCTTTATTATTTATGTCTAAACCATACTCAAAACTAATATGTTAAAAATTCATTTTGCAATAATTGAGAGGGAAAGGGAGGATCAGCCAATGACACAAGTGATTGACGATGCAAGCAGCAAGTGATGCAAGTGGTTGGAGAGACAAATAGTGAGCAGATGCAAGCAGATGGACATGAGAGCAATGTGCGATGTGAGTGGCTAGAGACATAAACAGTGATCGACTCGAGCAACGGAAGGTGCATCAAGTGGCAAATAATGAGAACAATTAGCGACTCGAGCAACGGGTAACTAAAGTAGCAAACAACAAGCAGTGATTTACAGCGTCATCACAAAAATAATTTATATTGAATTTTAATTTTTTATATTTTTAATAATTTAAATTTTATATATTTTTATTTTTATCGAATTTAAATATTGTATTTATTAAAATTTTTGTTTATTAGTGGAGATTGAATTTCAAATTTTTTTTTTTGAATTTTCAGAATTAAAGTGTTGAATTTAAAAAATTAGAGAGATAAATTTATAATTATGTTATATTTCAGGAATAAAAAATATTTTTTCTTTGATTTTAATTTTTATTATATCTATTGAGTTTAAAATTTAAATTTATTAAAAATTTTATTTATTTATAAAAATTAAATTTAAAATTTTCAATTTATAATTGTGATTTTATTGATTTTATTTTTTGAGAGATGTATTTATAAATTTGTAAAAATTAAATTTTAAAAATAAAGTATTAAATTCTAAAAAGGTAATTCAATTATTTTTTTATCTTTATGCTATTTTTTTATGAAAAAATATTTAATTTTAACGAAATTAAATTTTAGTAAATAACCATCCAAGTTTTGAAAATAAAAAACTGAATTCATTAATTAGGTTATATTTGATAGAAGAAAAAGTAATTTTTTCAAAAGAATGAAAATTTTCAAACTACCGTCCGCCTCTAATAAGGGCTTTGTTATATAAAGAAGTATACCTGGGACGGCCTAGCTAAATAGAACTTCTCTTATCTAACTTAATTTGAGTTGGCTTAATAATTAAAAATAAAAAATATATAATTCATTCTAGACGCTTAAGTTGGAGCCGTTACTCCAAATTGGAGGAGCATATTGTCAGGTAGGCCAGAGGTCGATTAGGAGACGAAGAAAAGTTCATTTTTGAAAGGCGCCGAAGGTTGGAGAAGAAACCAGGGGGTTCCATCATTATCTCTTTTCATCATATAAATTTACCATTTAATTTTTAAATTTTATCACTAATAATGATTTAAAATATCCTTATCTTAAAAATTGAGTTTATACACTTAAATTATTACTTCTATTTTACTATTAGTATATGATAAATTATCATTAACTCTATTTATATTATAGTTACTTACATATTTATTTCTTAATTTTATAATTATTTATAATTTTATCGATTAGCTTTAACTCTTTAATAGAGAAAGATATAAACTATTTATTTGGAATAAAATCTTTAAGAATCTCAATTTTTTTATTTTTAATTAAAAATTTATTTCATAATTTAATAATTAAATACAAATAGCTTAATTCTTAATTTGTTGCTTATAGTTAACTAAATTTAAATTAAAACTTGTTAAACCTGACCAAATTTCCTATATAGCATTAATATTTTTTTAACTAATTAGCTGACAAGACAGGCATATGAATCAAAGGCCTGGGCCAAGAAGGGACCAGACTTTTCTCGTTCATTCTGTAATGGGAACGAAGAAGCTAGAATCCTCTTCACCATCTTTATATATATATATATATATACACCTTGCTCCTACCACTGGAACTACATCAAAGGAGAACAAAACCCTCTTCAGCATCCTTGCAGCGAAATTTCCATTCAATTTTTCTTTCCAAATATGGCGTCGTCCCTCATTCCCAGCTTCTTTGGCAGCCGCAGAAGCAATGTGTTTGATCCATTTTCCTTGGACATTTGGGATCCTTTTGATGGTTTCTTCACCTCTAATCTTGCCAATGCGCCACCCTCAGCAAGGGAAGCCTCAGCTTTCATAAATGCAAGAATCGACTGGAAAGAGACCCCAGAAGCCCATATTTTCAAAGCAGATCTTCCAGGGCTAAAGAAAGAAGAAGTGAAAGTTGAGGTGGAAGAAGGCAGAATCCTCCAAATCAGTGGAGAGAGGAGCAAAGAGCAGGAGGAGAAAAATGATAAGTGGCACCGCATAGAAAGAAGCTGCGGAAAGTTCCTGAGGAGGTTCAGGTTGCCTGAGAATGCTAAGATAGATCAAGTTAAAGCTAGCATGGAGAATGGAGTGCTCACTGTGACTGTTCCCAAGGAGGAGGAGAAGAAGCCTCAAGTCAAGTCCATTGACATTTCCGGCTGAGCAATACTGCTCTAGAAATGCCACCTTGGTTCAAAGGACTAAATAAACTCCGGTGTGTGTGTTTGTGATCAACCTAATATGTGCGTGTGTGAGAGCTTGAAATATGTGGAATCCTTCTATAAAAAATGAAAATAATTGACTAGCACCTTCTTAAGATTTCCACAATTTAATAATATTGTCCAACAGATCCCCTAAAAATGTGAACTAGCTTGAAATTATTGATCATTTCAGCTAGTAGATTCCATCAGTCGTCACCATATTCATATATAGATGTCTGTGTATCAAGAACTTGCAAATTGGTTTAAATGATTTGTTTCAGTTATCACTCTCAGACTTCATTTCTAGCTCCTTTATATGCGCAACTTCACTGCCTGCTATGATTCAAATTGTTCAATCAAAAGCAGCTTCTGCATCTAAATAACCCAAAAACAAGCGTTCCATTTTATACAGGATTAACCAAGCAGCCAATATAGAACACATTCTTAAACAACTTACAAAAATTGACATAGTATTGAACAAAACAAACCTGCTAATCTTTTCAAGGCAAGATAAACCCGCTTAACTTGGCAGCTTTCACATCTATATAAACTCACTTCGCAAAGCGATTTCGACAAATTTAAGCACCAATACCAGCAGTTCCCTTCAATGCCTTCTTCAACTCCTCATTCACATCACCCTCCATTGATTTCTTCTCATTGCTTCTCCTTTCAATTCTACTGCCATTCACATTTTTCATTCCGTTCCTCTCGATTTCTCTGTATTTGCCAGAATTGAAGTCCGGCAAACCTAACTTGCCTGAAGCAATTTCCTGCCTGAGATCTTCCACAGCTTTCTTCAATAACCCATTCTCAGCTTGCAACACTTCCAGCTGCCGCTTCACCGCCAAACAAGCCTCCGCCATATCAGAATTTGTCAATTCCGAGCTCAACTTCGTCGGGGCAGAAGCCATCCCTTTCGATTTCGATTTCGATTCATCACCATCAATATGCTCAATCCCTATCTTATTCATCACCAAAAAGGGAATCTTTCTCAGATTGATCCCAGCCATTGAATCCCCACCAGTACCATTCTTGAATTCCGCAGGAACCCGAACTCCCCATCTGAAATTGATCGCCGCGCGGCTCCTCACAGGAAGCTTCGTACTTGCTGTCACTTCCACGCCAGAGAAAGCGCTTGCAATCGCTCTAGCAGTAGGCGGCGGCAAAACCGCGACTTTCTTCCCCGAAATTCCGTTCATCACCCCTATACCGCCTCCATTTATCATGGGAGACTCAACCACCTCAATCGATCCATCATCATTGCACGGCAAATGGCCAAACATATTCCCGCTCTTCTCAAAGACCGAAGACGACTGTGATTTCTTAATCGAAAAGTCCCCAAACCTGGGCTTGAAATGGAGCATAAAACTAGGATTACCTCTCCCAAGCAAATTGAACTCTGCACTCATGAGCATGGAGCTGGACATGGGCGAACCAAAAGGTCCCGTTCCAGTCTTGACGATAAGAGAAAAAGGGTTCCAGGCATCATTGGGACGGTAGGCAATCTTGATGGAGGGCCCAGATTCGAAGAAGGTAGCGAGATTTAGAGTGAGCTCCTTGGACTCACCGGCGACAATCCCTGATTGAAAAGGCAAGCCTAAGATGCTCAGAGGAACTTTGGCTCGAACCAGCGGCTTCTGGTCTTCACGGAACTTCAAAGAAGCTTTCATGGTAGCTTCTTTTTTCCCTGAAACGAAAACCCAAAACCTAAATAGAAATTAGAAATTCGAAATTCGAAATTCGAATTCCAAATTGAAGTGGAGAGTGAAGTGAGAATTGACTGAATATATAGTGGTTAAGTAAATTAAATAATTAATTGGGCATGGTGGGGGTTTCAGATTTTGAATTGGGTGGAAAAATTAGATCAAAGCGAAGATTCCGGCGTATTTTGGCTGGATATGGGGGCTGAAGGCGCGGAGCTGACACAGCTGCTGGGCTGTTGTTTGGTGAATCCGTCAATATTTTGCCCCTGCGATACCCACAAAACCGGCATGGATTTAGGTGGTTAGACGTGGTAATATTAGGAATGAACGAGGGTAAAATTGTCAGAGAGGTGGCAAATGCAGGACCCTTTAAAAATTATTTCAAGATAAAATTAGCGCCAATGAGGGCTGAAAAAAAATTATAATAATAATAATTTTGAAAAAATTATTAATAACAATAATGAATGATGATTTTTTCTTGACTAAATGTATCCTTTCACATCACAATTTTGAATATTTCCAAATATATTTAATAAATTAAAGTTAAAATATTTTAATAAAAACTTTTATTATTATTTTTTATTTAAAAAAATTATTATTTAATATTTTAATTTTAAAAAATATATTGAAATATAAAATTTTTTTATAATATTTAATAGTTAATTTTATATAATATTTAATAGTTAAAATTAATCAACAAAATAATTAATATATTTTTAAAATTTTTTAAAATTTTTTAATATATTTTTTAAAATTAAAATTCTAATGAATAAATTTTTTTACACATAATTTAAATAGTAATTTTCTCTTAAATATATTATTCTTAGTATAGTAATTCTAAATACTAATAAATTCTAAAAAAATTATATATTAATATCCATTTTTAAATTAATTAATCTGAACTCTTATTTATATATTATCATTATTTTTATTTTTCATTAAAAAAACATTATTTTCATTTTTTTTCCGAAGGCAAATTATTAATCAAACCATTGCTATGCACAAGGGAGAGATATCCCATAATAAATAAAACCAACTTAGCACCTCAATCCAAACCCATTGGCCCATATCTTAGCAAACTCTAGACACTAGGCGAATGAATAAGCCTGGCTTTCATCTGGTAAGACATGATTTTTTTTTTTCTTTTATCTGCAATTTGAATTTCATTAAAAGGCTACTATGAGCCTGAAGTAAATACAGTATATCATAGTAATGCACTCGGTTCATATGGTAAAATTTGATCGAGACCAAGAAAAAGAGAACCTTCTCAAAGCTAGAGAGAATGGTATCCTCATTTTCTTTTCACTTAAGTAGGCATGTGGACTACCAAATTCATGTTTAAATATTATAGAAAACACTATAAAATTAAAATTAAAAGAAAAAAAAAAAAGAAAGAAAGCAAACGAATTTGAAAATTTCTGATTAATAATGTAAAGACATTTCATATAAGAACATTAGAGAAATTTGAAAATTAATGTAAAGACATATAAACTAAAAATTAATTTCATAATATTATGGTTTTCATAATTTAGTCACAGTTCTCCATGCCAGCTTTAATTTGATCCACCTTTGCATTTTCCGGCAACCTGAACCTCCTTAAAAATTTCCCACTGCTTCTTCTCTCAATGCGGTGCCACTTATCATTCTTCCTTCTTCTACCTCCTCTTTCTTTAGCCCCTGAGTGTCTGTCTGCTTTGAATATGTGGGCTTCTGGGGTCTCTTTCCAGTCGATTCTTGCGTTACTGAAATCTGAGTTATTTTCCTTTGCCGACGATTGCACATTGGCTACTGTAGAGGTGAAGAAGCCGTCAAAAGGATCCCAGATGTCGAGAGAAAATGGATCAAACACGTTGGTCCTGCGGCTGCCAAAGAAGCTGGGGACGAGGGATGATGCCATTTTTGGAAGAAACCCAGAAAAGAGAAATGAAATCTCCAGTGGGATGAGCTAATGAAAAACAATATGCAAAGGAAATCTTTATCAGACAGAAAATGAAAATTCAGGTAGTTTCTTGATCCATCCCTACTGAGTGTATGAAAATGGTTATGTTCTTCTCCAACCTTCTGCTATACTTCAGCTCAGTCCACACCACAGAATCACAAATGAAAATGGGCTTTACTACTAATAGACTTTTGAGCAGAATTAGGTGGAAAGCCACTGTTCAAAATCTGAACTTTTTTAACCTCTTAGGATCCAACCAAAAAATGAAAACCCATTTCATCAAAGCAGTACAACAACCCTCTTGTTGGGCCAAATGTCCAATTTGCAAAGAAACCCATTTAAGGGAACAGCCTTAAATCATTTGGCAAAGACTAATCCACCACTCTTAGGACTTGCAAATAAAGATTAAAGCCAAAAGAAAATCACTATTTCAACTTTAAATCCAAAATCATTTTCATCAGACAGTATGAAGTTAAACCATGATTTTGCCAAAACAGAAATTATGAGATGCATCATTAAGCATGGGTAAACACATTACTCTAAAATAGTATGATCTACTCATTATGTTGCCTCTGCAGCTTGCAGTCCCTTAGTATATCCCCATTATTTATCCTTTGAACAGATCCTCATGAAAATTCAGATAAGCATCTCTCTTTTGATAAAACTGTAGGATGCAATTATTCATAGTGGTTAATTATAGTATATTTAATTTATATACTATAAAGAAAAAAATATTTAATTTATATTATAATTCAGTGTTCAGCACAAACAGAATGATAGATAAAATCCTTGCACAAAATGATGAGAAGATCTGCAATACATGATGTTAAAGAAAAAACAAAAGCCTGTTTCCATGGATTTTATAAATCAACAAAGCCTGAAAGAGACAAGCTTTTATGTAAGGTTCACTTGATGCTTAGCTTTAAGGGGCTCATGATGGTCTGAAGCTCAAATAGCAATGGAATCCAACACCCTCTGAATCAAGACATACACTAAAGTAATGTAAGAAGACCATGTTTGAGTGTACCAAACTTTCATGCAATCAATCAAGAAACTTAGCTTTTTCTGTGTAAAAATGGAAGCTTTGTTTTGCCAAGGGGAGAGTGTATGGAGACCAAATTCTGAATTGGACCCACCCATCATGACTTTAATTATTGGGTTTGTGATTCATTTTCTTGTTTTAACATTTTTGTTTTTTTCTTTACTTGTTTTTGTTTTTTGTATTTGATTATTCATTGGTTTTTTCATCAAAAAGATAGGAAGATAATGCAATCCTCTTCAATCAATTTACCATTCAAATGCAAGACCCCAGTTCATCACAGCTCTTTTGTTTTTCATAATTAAAAATGTTATTTGTAAATCTTGCTTTCCAATAAGCATATGCAACTCTACAACCAAAAATATTGCAAGTGGCCTTAAACGAAATATTTAATTTTTATATATATATATTTTTTAATATAGTTTGATCAAATTAACAGATATTCACAAAAAGCATAATAATTTAAAATTTTCTCTGAGATGGTCATGCACCCATCTGCCCCACAAGAATATGATGATTGAAGATGACTGACATGTAGGGCATGGCTCTAATTCAAATGAAAGTTACATGAGAGGATGAGGAATCACTCAATATTTTCATTACTTTACCTCATCAAGCAATTCCACTAGCTTTTTATAAATACTTGGCTAATTTATAACATAATTTTTTATACTTAATAAAATTTATAATTTAATTTATACTATATTTTAATGAAAACAATTTAATTTTTTTAATTTTATTATATTAACAAAATAATTTTTCTATTAAAATTTATTATTAAATATAATTCTAATACTTAAATGTGTAAATTACTTATATATAGCATCAAATTAATTTAACATCGTGATGAAAAGTATATGATAAGTATTTAATTTTTAATTGATTAATTATTGAATAGTAATTTAATAAATATTATTATTATAAAATAAAATTAAAAAATAATTATTTACTATTAAAAAATCATGAACTAAATTATAAATTTTATTAAATCACACACTATATTATAAATGGTCCTAAATGCTTCCATGTGAATTTTGACATTAGATATTTTCTTAATTATTAATTCCATACTTATTTATAAATAATGGGTAATTATGAAAAGTAATAATTTTTAATTTTAATCATAAATAAAATTATATTATCAAAATTATTTATTAATGTGGCTATAAACTAATACGTGTAGTGAATACTATAATATCCTCAATGTTATGAAATACATGAAAATTTTACTCATAAGCTGCCTTTGTGGTGACATAATCATTACTAAACTACCAAGGATAAGCAAGTAATAATCACATTCCAAAAACCCACACATCATAATAACAATAATCTTTTTTGTTTTTATATTTAGAATAAATTAAGATGCATCCCATTAATTAGTAATTAGTCAAACAAATTACTTTCCCATCCTTAATTATAGTTTCATTTAAAGAAAATGATTAAGCAAAGCTACACTTTTTGACAAAGATAAAGCTATATAGAAGGAGGCCAAGTGGGTAAGAAGCTAATCACTATAAGTGGCATCACAGGACCACCCACCTTCACAGCAAAATGGGGAATACCTCGCCATGCGCACGGCCATTGTGGTTGGGAACATTCACTTCTTTTAGCTTTCTTGCTATTGATTGTGTATAATTTTATATGAGTTTGATGATTGCCAAACTTCTCCCAACAAAGGATGAGGTTTGGTTTTGAAAAAGGATACGGGTCTAAAACTCATCAAGTCACATACAAATAGATCGATTCAATACAACGTGACTCAGCTCTGCGATAAGAGATAGATCGGATTGACTACATGCGTGGGTTTACTCGTAAAAAGTCTAGTCCGGTGATGTGACAGAAAGTAAGAGAAGCGAATTCAATCACTTTGCAATCTTATCAGCATGCGCGTTGAGAGAATTAAATAACCATTTAATGTGAAGAAATATTTTGATATATTCGTATGTAGAATCTGAATGATAGAAATAGGTGGCATTATAACAGACAAACGGTTAGACGTTACTGGCCGATAAAAGGGAATTAATAAAAGGGAAAAATTTTCCCGACTAAATTTATATACCGTAAATCTTATTTTTTGAATCTCATAATCTAAGAGTTATTTTTATTTTTTAAGTAATTAATAATTAAAAAAATTAATATTTATATAAATACATATTTTTCTTTTACCTCGTTCAATTGAAAAAAGTTTAATATTTCTATGTGATTGTACCGGGTGGACACTCGTAGCCGTTAGATGCAATTTTTGAGGAAAAATAAGGGCCCATCAGCATTTAATGAACTTAAGAATCCCCATGCCCAGCAAAGTATAAATTACATGATGTGTCATCAAAACCAAGAATTCAAAGTTTTAATTTTTGGTAACCCTTTCAATTATTTTGTGTTCTTGCTTTTTAAATTAATTACAATACAAAATGATATTTGTTTTGTTTCTCGACCCTACAGCCTTGAACATGCATGCATGAACGAACAAACATTATCATCAAACTACACTTGCTTTGTCTACTTGTCACAAATGGGTCAATTTTTTGTGCTTATCCCACTTTCACACGTTTTATTTACATGGAATCAGTTTATTACATCCATCACAATTTTAACAATGCAGTATTCCTTGTCCCTTTTGATTATAATTTAATTGGTCTCATGAAATAAAGGGTCTTTGTCGCTCTAGAAGTCCTCAACATATAATTTAATAAATGCAAGAAAACAAAAACACCCTTTGAACGTGCATGGCATAAACTTACATTACATCCACTCCATGAAAATTTTAAAATTACATTACGACTAATTAATTATATTTATTTTAATTATTAATTAATAGGAAAAAGACAATCAATCGCATTAAAAATGCACAAAATTCATCCTTTCCAATTTAAATAAATTAATACCACCAGATCCACCGCCCGCCATTCACATTGAAGTTGCCTACTTATTGCTTTCCCATTCCTCATATATCAAAATCATGAACATTATCGCACGGCAGCAAGTAATGGCTGGGTTTTGGACACCGTGGTCTTGAGGAATAGTACAAATTTATCAAAACGTGCAGCCATTAATTACTAAAATCCTGTAAAGACAAAACTATGAGAAAGATTTTAAATGCATTAAAATTAACCCATTTTAAATACACATTAAATATCGATTAACACGTCCTTGTTTGTCCTCCTTAATTAACTATGCTATCAACGCTGTCGTTTTCGATAAGACAAACGCAAAATTCCGGTTTAAAGGGATAAACCGGAGAGTTTATATTTTATGGTGCACAGAAATCAATTTGATTAATTAATTGTTTTTATTTTTATATTTTATTACCAAACAAAACTTAAGAATCTGAGGTTAGGTCGTAAAATAATAATTTGGTCGTTGGAACACATAATCAAATGATTCGCAGGTTCGAAAGCTGTTGGACATGATCCGTGGCACGTGGCGCAAAAAGTGATCTATTACATCGGTTTCGATACGCAGTCGTTTCGTCACCATCCCATTTACGTTGCATCTTAATCTTGTAATGCAGCGTTCAAAGTCACCACCACTAACTAAGCCATTTCTAAAGTGACACCACTGTTACGGTCACGTCACTGTTGATGGATAAACCCTGGATAATAGATGAATAAATTTTTATTTTGCAGTTGATATATATATATATATATTTTTTCATTTAGTACATAGTTTGTGATAAGGGAGAAAAACAATTTAAATGTTACAAAGGCAATTAAATATAAAATATTATATAATAATTTAATATTAATAAAATAAATTAATTTTAAGTTTGATAATTATATTCAATCTTATTTTCATTTTATTGTGAGCTATAGCTTGATATTGCTTAAAATTTTTAATATTAACCAGTCATTAAAATTAATCAATGGGCATTATTTTTTAACACGGTTGCATTTTTTTTTTTTTTAAATAATAATAATGTGTTATAAAGTGACAGTTGGTGATGCTAACGTGCGCTTCGCTGGCTGACAAACGGTAAACGTTGGTTATCGGGAACTGGTACGAAGGGGACAGGTGAATGGTGAGTGAGCAAACCTGACGGAGATGGGTAACGGCGGATTGGTCCCACTAAGTATTTGTCCAGCGGGCCCCACCCCAAACCCATTACCCTGTCCTGGGTGTTACCATCCTTGAACCGTTTAACTCTAGTTACTTAGTTAGACCATACCCCTAGTGAGGCAGTAGGGAGGTGGGTCTCTTCAATGCCACCGGAGAGGTGGCGAGTGAGACTGCTGTTAATTTCACGGCTCTGCATTTATTTTTAGGAGCACAAAACAAACGGACAAACTTTTGTGTTTATTTACGAGGGATTTTCCCTCTTTTTGACCTTATCTGGTAATTATTACGCTCACAGAGTAAATTACACGTGTCAATCGGTAGATAATGCAAAATCTTTATTAAATATTAATAAAATTTATTAAAATAATAAAAAAATTAAATATATATTTTTATCTATTTTTTAATTATTTTAAAATTATTATTATTTTTACTATAATAATATATTAATGAGCTACTATAATTCTATTTAATTTTATTTTATTTTTATAATAATTTTTCATTACTTGTGATTATATTTTTTAATATTTAATAAAATTTAATATAAATAATATATGTATAATTGAAAATTTAATAATATATGAATTTAAATTTATAAGATAATAATTTAATAATATAAATGTTCATTAAAATAAATTTATTCATGTAAAATGTGTTTACAATTAAAATGATTAATATATAAATATTTGGTTTAAGTTATTAAATTAGTTATTAGAGTTGAGAGATATATTTTGAAATTTAATTAAGAAAAGGAAATTCCTCTTTAAAATGGAATTCTTATATATTTTTCAGCTTATATGAAAGAGATTTGAAAAGGAAAGACTGACTAGGAGTTAGGCCTTATATTGGAATGCACTATTTTCAAATTGAAATGGACAAAGGAAAAAAGGAAAAAAGAAAAAAAGGAAAAATATATATATATTGTTGCTTTGTTTTCTTGTATAAATGAGAATAAGATTGACGCTTTTGGACAATATGATTCTTGCTTTCATTCAAATATTTGATTCTATTCACATTTTTTTATTTGCATTCAAAATGTGACGCCCACATTATATATAAATATTTATAAACAATATAAAAATTAGATATGGACTCACAATAATGAAATTGGAAAATTTTCAAATATAATTTTTTTTTTTATTTGCCATAAATACATTTGAATTTAATAAATTATGCCTTTTTCATATTTATATAGGAAGGTTAGATATTTTTAATATATTATTTTTAATAATATAAGAGGTTAGATTATAATTAAATTGAAACACTTTAAATAAATTTTAAAATATTAAAAATAAATTATAAAAAATAAAATATTCATTAAAAAGTCAACCGATTAAATCGAATCAAATCAAATTAAATTATATCAATTCGATTTAAATCAATCTCTGAAAAAATCGATTTAATTTTTATAAATATTAAAATTTTAAATTTTAATTTATTCAATTCGTTTTAATTTTAAATCAAATTTATAAAATGTTTTAGCATTTTATAATTTTTATAATTTTATATTGAATTGAATATTAATATTTTTAATTATCAAATAAAGTGAAAATAATTTAAAAAATGTATTACAAAAATTAAAAGTAGTAATTTGAAATATGAATGTTTAAGCGGGATAACAAAGCAATGCATAACATAAACCTTTATACTTTGTAGATTCTAAAGACTAAAGAACAATTAAATTCACATAAAAGATGGTAAAGCATGGTCTAAAATGACGAATAAAATAATTGTTCACACCCTATCGACTCCATCACCGTCTATCTCACCAATCGTACAAAGTCATCATATGGGTCCCGCACCCAATCTCAATCACTCATTGGCTGCGACTTGTAACTGCAAATGAAAATAGTCACAGAGAAACCTGACTCCAGTTAATGTGATTGTGCTCCGCATAACGTTCCAAATATACATAAAACGACAAAAAGCCACAAAGCCAAAATTTAACTTTCTTTTTTCATTAGGGGATAAAAGATGGCGCCTTCAGAGTTCAGACATTCAAAACCGTAAAACGACATCGTTGCCGTTCTGTTCCCACAGTTCAAACAAACAGTAAGCGTTGTGCGGTAAGGGTATTGTGGAATAAATTCGTTAATTGTATTATATTTTAAAGATTAAAAATAACTTTTTAAAAAAAAAATTAATGAAATTTCTGCAATATTCCGACATTAATAATTTAATTTGAAAAATGTTGAAAATAATAAGAATAAATTAAAAATCGGCAATGAAAGTCCAGTTTCGAAATACTATAGGAATCAGAAGGGCAATTTAGGGAATGGAAAAAATTGTATGATACTGTATATTTGTAATTGCAGTGTTCGGTTAATATAAATAAATAACAATCCAAATAGACAGCACTGTTATCTTCCATCTCTCAGTTTGCTGCGAAGCTCAGCTCTGCAAATCTGATTTTTACATTTTGATTAACCAGTTTTTTTTTTGAGAGAGAAAACAGAGACAGAGAGAGAGAGACGTCATTTTTATAAGAAGAGGATTTGTACTAATCTCCAGAAATTGAAGGGAAATTGATTGATTGATTGTTTCTTGTAAGTAAATCCTAAAGATTTTCTCTCCTCTTTTGGTTTTCACTCTCTAGGTTTTCGTGTTGTGCTCATTTGGTCGGTGCGGAAGCAGGAGAGAGAGAGAGAGAGAGAGCGCTGAAGGTGGAAAGCATTTCGAGGTGTTATCAGTTTGGGGGATCAAAGCGTTTTTTGTTTTTCTGTTTTTCCTAAATTTGCAGCATTTTCCGCTTGTTCCTGAGGTTATCGGTGGTTTTTTTTTTTTTTTTTTTTTTGATTTTTGTTTGCGGATGCAATGTTTTGATTTTTTTTCCTCTTCCTTTGAAACGGAGCTGTGGCATTTTGAGCTTTAGCTTACGGTTGAAGGTTTTGGATCTAATAACTTTTCTCTGTGCTTTTTTGGCTTAAGTTTAGCTGTGGAAGCTCAGTTTGATATTACTTTTAACTAATTTGTGTTATAAATGAGTACTTAATGGTTAGTTTTTCTTGTATATAGATTTAATAAAGCTTATTTTTCTTGCATTTTCTAAGCAACTAGTCAGGATTTTTTTTTTTGGGTTCCGTTTTTATATGTCCGGATACTGATCTTAGTTTCTGATTTGCAGGTCTATGTAACTGCTTACAAATTTAAGCGAAGGGGTGGCTTTTGAGGCTTAAGAGAAATTGCTGGAGTTCAAATATGAGGTTTCAAAAGGCAGATTGCGCGGTCAAATCTATCAGCTCAAAGGCTTCAATGTATGCACTGTTTTGGGGATGATATTATTGGTTCTATCTGCACTTGGAAACAAGAGTATATACAACCGGCACTGCTCATCTGGGATCCGAAGAATCACTGCTTATTTTTCTTCTTTTGGAGCAGATTCTTTCATGATTTGAAGGCTAAAAAGCAATGCTAGTTTGTGGCAGACTGTGAGGTCTTGTTTGGATGTTGTGTCCTTTTCCATTTTGCCAAATAGTGTTGCGGAGTCTCTCTGTAAAGTTTCGCAGGAGAGCAAGTGAGTTTTCTTTGTCAAATTTGAGCCAGTGGAATCAGCTTCTTGCTTTTTGAGCCAAAAGGATATCTAGATCCACAGTGTTTGTAGGCACTACGGCGGATCGAGAAGGCAAAGGAAAATAAAGACATTGTGAAATGGGTTTGTTTTTTGGGAGGAATACTTGAGCAATTTAAGGGAAATGGTGAAATGGTCTTATCAATGATGCTGTGTCTGCTTCTTCGATGATTGGAAGGGGGCATGGTTTTGTTGTCGGTGGTGGTACATGTCTTTGAAATGAACATGGTGGGGGTAGACAATAATGCATAAAATGCTCGTTTTACGGCATCTATTTCTTTCCTGTATAACCGTAGGGCTTGATGTGTGTTGACAATTTGATCTATTAAAGAAACAGAGATTTTTTTTTTCAAAAGCATTTTGTGGTGGTAGTGATGAGTAGAGAGCAAAAGAGAGGAAAGCAAGAGAAAGGCTCTGATGTGGCCGAGAAAGTTGTAGTTGCAGTTAAGGCATCTAAGGAGATTCCTAAGACTGCCTTGGTGTGGGCTTTGACTCATGTCGTGCATGCTGGCGACTGCATTACTTTGCTTGTTGTTGTCCCTTCACAGAGTTCAGGTGCCTTTTCCATTTCTCTTGTTAATGTTTGCTTCTTTGCTTTTCAAATATTGAGTAGTAAGTGTTGATTGAGAGTGCACTTTTCTTACTACTGTTCACTTTTGCCATATCCCGTCCTGCTTCAGTTTATTCATCCTATTTTCGACTAATGAGTACTTTTAGCTGGTACCAGTACCTTCTAGTATATAGCAAGGATATTTCACTTTTCTCTTTCCAGAAGTGTTTAGGGAAGTTGAATTGTTGCAATGTATTAACCGTTTCTGGCAATCCACCGAGTACTTACTTTTCTTGGTAGTACTGATATTCCGACTCTCTTTGAAAATTTTGAGACCTATGATTTATGGTTCTGTCGCGATCTATAAATTTCAGCAACTCAATTTTTCTTTTTTTCATATTGCTTTGATAATAGATATGGCACTGACAATTATTTCTGTTCTTTAGGTCGAAAGCTATGGGGTTTCCCTAGATTTGCAGGGGACTGTGCCAGTGGTCACCGGAAGTCTCATTCAGGAGCAACCTCTGAGCAGAAGTGCGATATTACAGATTCCTGCTCCCAGATGATCCTTCAGCTCCACGATGTTTATGATCCAAACAAGGTGAGGACATCTATATACGTGAATTTGGACATCTATATACGAATTTATGTTCAATGCATTTGACACCAATGCTTATCCTGGTTTATTTTTTCAGATCAATGTGAAGATAAAGATCGTTTCTGGCTCACCTTGTGGGGCAGTGGCTGCAGAAGCCAAGAGGGCGCAGGCCAATTGGGTTGTATTAGACAAGTAGTACTTTTTCTTTTTCATATTTCTGTTTCACCCCCTTTTGAGTTTCTGTTACCTGGTCCAAAAATGAACAGCTAATTTCTATGATTTTGAATTAACATGGATCTCTTTCAATAGTCACATCATGCATTCTATTATCCAGAAATCTGCCTATTATTGGTTTCAGTTCATGCATTTTCATACCATGTATTTTTGTTTTTTTTTGCAGGCAGCTAAAGCATGAGGAAAAACGGTGCATGGATGAACTGCAATGCAACATAGTCGTTATGAAACGTTCCCAGCCAAAGGTTCTTCGCCTGAATTTGGTTGGATCATCGAAGGAAGCTGAAAGTGTGGGTAAATTGCCTTCTGAACCAGATGAAGCTTCTGGGGAACATACTAAAAATAAAAATGATTCTTCAGATTCAATTCGAGGACCTGTTGTGACCCCGACAAGCAGTCCAGAGCTAGGGACACCATTTACTGCCACTGAAGTTGGAACATCATCAGTGTCGAGTGATCCTGGAACTTCACCATTTTTTACCTCGGAAACAAATGGAGACCTGAAGAAAGAGGAATCCCTAATTGTTAAGGAAAATAGGGATGTTGATGAATCTAGTTCAGACACAGATAGTGAACACTTATCATCAGCTTCAGCAAGTTTGAGGTTTGAGCCATGGATGGGAGAATTCATTAGTTCTCACATTCAATCCTCACGACGTATGGAGGAAGTCTCACAAAGAAGTACCAATATGGCGCAAGAATCAACAACTAAAGCCTTGCTAGAGAAGTTCTCAAAGCTTGATAGACAAATTGGAGCTGGAATGTCCAACTACAGGACAGATTTAGAGTTAAGCGGAAATGTGAGAGAAGCAACATCATTGTCCAGAAATGCCCCTCCCGGACCCCCTCCTTTGTGCTCAATATGCCAACACAAGGCACCTGTTTTTGGAAAACCTCCAAGGTGGTTCAGCTATGCTGAGTTGGAGCTTGCAACTGGTGGATTCTCGCAAGCTAATTTCTTGGCAGAGGGTGGGTTTGGATCTGTTCACAGGGGCGTATTGCCAGATGGTCAGGCAGTTGCTGTCAAGCAACACAAATTGGCTAGTTCACAGGGGGATCTTGAATTTTGCTCCGAAGTTGAAGTTCTGAGCTGTGCTCAGCATCGGAATGTTGTTATGCTGATTGGATTTTGCATTGAAGACAAAAGGAGGTTGTTGGTATATGAATATATATGCAATGGTTCACTCGATTCTCATCTTTATGGTAATTTCTCTTCACCTCTCCATAAAGATTATAATGCTTGCATTATACAGATGCACTTGTGGCCAGAAATTACAGATCAGCAGCAGTTTTTTATAGTATGACTTCATTTCTAGGTTTGCACATGTAACTGGGTTTTTGCTTCACATTGATGTTATTACAGTATCTTCCCCTAACCACTAGAGAACAGGTACTGCATATGTGCCTATAGTCTCATTTCATGTAGAGAGTTGCCTGGAAGCCAAACTAGAGCATATATTTTATTAAATATGCTTTGTACAACTTCAAGTGGATTTGCTTTAAATAATGCATGGATTTATGGTCTACAGTCCTGGTTTTAGTTGGTGATTCATTACACCATCTTTTTCATTGTAAAGCCTTCAATGAAACTTGTATACTTATAATTTGAAGTTATTTGTGGCTGCCGACCATTATTGCATATTTACCTTGAAGAGCATGTTTCAGGGCGTCATCGGGAGCCATTGGAGTGGTCTGCACGCCAGAAGGTTGCTGTTGGAGCTGCTAGAGGATTGCGCTATCTTCATGAAGAATGCAGAGTGGGTTGCATTGTCCACCGTGATATGCGCCCAAACAATATCCTCATTACCCATGATTTTGAACCACTGGTATGGAGATATCCTAATATCCTATCTAGATAAGAAAAATATTCTTGTATAAATGTCAAATGACCATAATTACTTGCTGTATGCCTGCATATGTTCACATCAATTAGTCTTTCAAGGCTTTTTCTGCTATAAGATTTTTTTGGATGTTCTGAGTTTCTAGATACAGGAGTATCAAAACAGGGTATTGTGGATTAGATTTCAAATTTTTAGCCATCAACAGCGTTCTCCTTTTTAGAGTTTCTATGGCTTTTTTCTTGAGATATTGATAATTTTCACAGGTTGGAGGAAATGTGCTCTTATTAACATTTTGCACGCTGTATTTATAGGTTGGGGATTTTGGCCTTGCAAGGTGGCAACCTGATGGAGATACAGGTGTAGAAACTAGAGTCATTGGAACATTTGGGTATATTTTTAATATACATTTACTTTCAATTTCAAGTTTTACCTGCTCCAACTGCAAAATTTTGTAACAAATTCTACTGTGCTACAGGTACTTGGCTCCGGAATATGCCCAAAGTGGCCAGATAACTGAAAAAGCTGATGTCTATTCGTTTGGGGTTGTATTGGTTGAGCTTGTTACAGGAAGGAAAGCAGTAGATCTCAACCGGCCCAAGGGCCAGCAGTGTCTAACTGAATGGGTATGCTTTAGGAATCACTTTTCCAATTGGCAGTTGTAATTTGTGAAATATATTCCACTTGTTTTCCTAGCCGTAGATGGAGTGTGTGTATTAATTGGAGATTAATTATATATTAATCATTTATAAAAGATGCGAGTTTATGAGATACATGACCAGAAAAAATTTTCATTTTATTATTTTAGTTTGAGGCTACATTTTCTTTGATTTGATCTGCATAATTTCTGATAATGCTTCTTGATCTGGAGCAGGCACGCCCACTGTTGGAGGAATATGCCATAGATGAACTGATTGACCCCCGGCTTGGGAACTGCTACTCAGAGCAGGAGGTTTACTGCATGCTTCATGCAGCATCATTATGCATACGGCGAGATCCTCACTCTAGACCTCGCATGTCACAGGTGAGTAGAAACTTCCAACAATTAATTCGTATAGGAATTTTACATCATTAACCTTCTCCAATATTTGTTGACAAATCCTCATAGCAGTGAGATAGGTTAACTTGACTAGTACAATCCCGATATTATAGTAGTTTTTTATGACACCTCTGCATAGGTATCTTAATTCTGGGAATTTTTCTTTGGCAGTAAGATACAACATAGAATACAACTTCCTTTTATGGATAGCTGTGGGAAGTTATATACTGTTGGAAACCCAATAAAAACCTTTCAATAAAGTGCTTAATTGGATGACACGGATCCGCTTTGTGGAAATATCACATTTTTTATAAAGAATTCTTTTAGAAATAGCTTTTCTTGAATTTAGCAAGGGGAAATTTACCTCCTCATCTTTCATGCACATAATTTTCCATCATTTAGACATTACTGCTGCTGGTATCTATCCTTGCTTGAACATTTGTTTCTCTTTTTGGAGAAGGTTCTCCGCATACTAGAAGGTGACATGCTAATGGATGCAAATTACACGTCAACACCTGGGTATGATGTGGGTAACCGGAGTGGTCGGATTTGGGTAGAACGGCAGCAGCAACATTATAGTGGTCCGATGTCAAATGAGGCTGTGGAAGGGTTCAGTAAGCTTTCTTTGGACACACTAAGGCCAGTCTTCTGGGAAAGGGATAAGGGCAGAAAGATCTCATATGAAGAAGATCTATGAAAATTGGGGAAAAATACGGTAAGCTAAATATGTCCCGGCGCTTTTATCGTTTCTATATGGTTTTTGCCTTCAATGTTTTGGTTCAATTCCATCTAAGATTTTGGTTTGTATAGTAAGAAGGGTAGTAGAGTAGTAATGTTTTGTAATTCTTTGGTAAATGATAGAAACTGGTATGAAAATACCAATATGCACGGGTATTAGTGAATACGATTTTCTTATGAATCAATGAAGCAGTATTTGGGGAACTTTGTGTATTATCTTAATGTAAATGTGGTTGCAATTGTGTAGACCAGAAAGATAACTTTGTTTGAGTCTCGAGGTAGCAGCAACTAAACAATGCTGAACTTGGAGCAATTTTTCAAATCATGCAGAAATGGAAATTTATTTTTAAAATCATGCAGGATCCGAAAATATTTTCGGATCCTGTGTGTCAATGACTGCCGAACCCAGAAGTTCGGCAGCTATCTTGCCGAAGAAGAAGAAGTTCGGCACCTATAGTGCCGAACTGTTGTCAGAGTCACTTGTTCGGCACTTAACAAGGGGGACCGTGCCACGCGAGCAGACTAATCTGCTCGCGTGGCTGCAGCGTGGCATGTTCGGCACCATTGGTGCCGAACATGCTTCAATGCTTGTCAGACTTTCCTGACGAAGAAAGAGTTCGGCACTGATAGTGCCGAACTCTTTTCTTCACATGCAGAGCCACACGGCTCTGCATGCACAGCGCCCGTACAGAGGGGACTTTGGCTTTAAGCCAAAAGTGTCCCTCTTCTTCTTCCCTTTCCCCCTTCAAATTTTTTTAACCTCCATTCTCCTCTGCGCGCAGCTCCCTTCCTCCCTTCCTTCTCTCCTCTCTCTCGACAGTTTGCCGGAAGCCTTCATCTCCAGCGCAGCTTCTCCAGCGCAGCTTCTCCTTCTCCAGCGCAGATCTCCTTCTCCAGCCCAGATCTCCTTCTCCTGCCACCAGGTTTTGCTTTAAGCAATTTTTTTTTTTTTTAAATATGCATATATAATTTTTTTCTTATTTAATTTATAGAGAAATTGAAAATAAAAGTGATCGGAAATGGGAAATGAGAGTGATCGGAAATGGAATGATGTATAGAGCGCTGGAGGAGAAATTTATAGGCGGGGAGTTCGGCACCAACCCTGCCGAAGTAGTTCACGGACTGCCCCCACGCAGCGTGCATGCATGCTGGTGCATGCATGCCTATGCGTATAGGGGTGCATGCACACCAGCATGCCTATGCGTATAGGGGTGGCCCTGCATGCCATTCATAAGCTCTTTGGCACTTTTTTAAAATAATAAATAAAATAATTTTAAAATAAAAAATAGAACACTTTATTAGATAATTTATATTTAAAAATTATAATAATAATATTAATATATTTTAATTAATATCAATAAATAAATTTTAATTTATTATAATATTTTATTAATTTTTTATAAAATTTTTAAATATATATTTATTTAATATATTTTATTTTCAGGCAATTTGTTCGGCAGTATCACTGCCGAACAAATTTGTGGGATGGGATACAATTCCTGTACATTCACATGTACATTCACATGGGATGGGCTGTGATGCAATTCCTTCACATGGGAAGGGTTCGGCACTCATAGTGCCGAATTCCTAAATTTGGTTTGTTTTATTTTATATATTTTATTTTCGTGAAACATAGATAATTTTAAGTATAAAAAAAATTAATATTAATATATTTTAATTGATATTAATAAATAAATTTTAATTTATTAAAATATTTTATTAATTTAATTTTTAAAATTTATATTTGTTTTACATATTTTAATTTCATGGTAGAATTTGTTCGGCAGTAATCAAATTGCTGTACGTGTACATCCCTGCATGCACCTAAGTGTAGGTGCATGCATGCAGGGCTTGCACGGCCAGCAGGCCCTGCCATCTTTAATTAGCTAAATAAAAGTGTTCGGCACTATAAGTGCCGAACACATTCTTTAATCAACATGCCTTGATCCTCGTGCTTGTTCGGCACCATTGGTGCCGAACATGCCACGCTGCAGCCACGCGAGCAGATTAGTCTGCTCGCGTGGCACGGTCCCCCTTGTTCGGCACTTATAGTGCCGAACAAGTGACTCTGACAACAGTTCGGCACTATAGGTGCCGAACTTCTTCTTCGGCAAGATAGCTGCCGAACCCAGTGCGTTGACACACAGGATCCGAAAATATTTTCGGATCCTGCATGATTTTAAAAATAAATTTCCATTTCTGCATGATTTGAAAAATTGCTCGCTGAACTTGAGATTTGTCTTTACTTGAAGGAGCATATAAAAAAACAAAACATTGAACCTTGAAAACATTAATGAGGTGTTTGCAGACGGTGCAACCTTTCTCATCTTGGCTGTCGTGGTATTTTGAATTTTAAATTTTAAGTTTTAGAAATCATATTACAACAAAGCCAGGAAATTAAAATGTCTGATATATGACAGCCTGAGAATTTTCAGAGCAAAGTTATTAGCAATTGCTTTGGTGTTAGGGTGTTGCTGCCTTAGCATTTGATCTTTGTTGTCATGCACAGAAGCAAGTTGGTGGGGTAGGGTTTTGTCATTTTCTGAATCCCTACCCCATGGTTGAGTGGCTGCTGGTTGGTTATGATTTTGAGAGAAGCTATCCTAAAATTGAATTGAATTGTCTTCACTCGACTTTGACATCTCACGACTCACGTTATGGGGCAGTAACAGGTTACAATCAGATGTGGGTAATTTGAAGCTATGGGTCCATTTGGCAGTGTCTTTTCAGTGTTGATATTATATATAGATATATAGATATATTGCTGAAAAAAACAATCTACTGGCCAATGGGTTGAACTTTACAAGTCATCACCTCCAATGAAATTTAAAACTAATAGTAATAGTAATAGTAATAAATAGAAGATGATGTTTCGCCTTTCAAAGCCACTTAAGAACTTCAATGAAGTCTATGAATAATAAAAAAAAATACCAAAAATTGAAACTTGAATAAAGAAATTCGAAAGTTGGTTTTTGGGATGTGTTTGGCTCGGCAGTTAAAGGAGGGTGTGTAATCTACGGGTTTGAAAAAAGGAAAAATAAATCAAATAGTTGGGTTCTATTTGTTATATATAAATATAGAAACAATTAAATATTCAATAAAGTTTCTATTTGAAATCAAAACTCTCCGAGAAAATAAATTTAATTTTTTATTTTTTATTTGGACATTAAATAGAGAAGAGAAAGCAAGAGAATGAAAGAAAATTTCTTTTTCAAATCATTCAAAATATTTATCTGCAAATTAGAGAAAATTATGGGGAATAAAGAAAAATAGTTGTTTAATATATACTTATATAATATATTAATAAAAAAAAGGAGAACATAATGATTTTCCCTCATCTTTTCCTCTTCTAATTTAACAATTTAGCTAAATAAAACAAAAAACTAATTTCTTTTTAATTATAAGCTTTTGATTTCTCCCTAAATAATCAAAGATTCAATCAAAGGAGTAGAGTCTTGATTTCAAAATAAGCCAATTTTAATGAATATTTTATATGAGAAAGCTTTTATAAGCACATAAACGACATGTTTAAGACCCGTAATAGTTTAACATTTTCGCTTTTAGGCAAATCCAAATCAGACCTTTGCATCTTCTGATTCAGGAATAAATTGCAATTGAGAAAGTTAGCTTGTTAGTTTTAACACATTGTTTGGCAGGAGATAAAAGTAAGATTTTATAAAGTACAGGATGTTTTAGGGTTTTCAAATGTTCATAATTTTTTGATAATTTGAGAAGAATATTTTTTTTTGTTTTTTGAAAGAGGGTGGAAATCAATTCAAATCCAAGGCCCAATGGGCAAATAAGTTGAGACAAAAGAAGGCCTAGCAGGCCTAACAGTAATTGAACTGCTCATCCAAGATAAATCCATCAAAACAAATAAACCCTAGTCTAAACTAGGGGTTAAAAGGAGGCTATTGGCAAACCCCAATATTGAAGTCTTGATCTCATTCGTAGTGGCATGTGGGCATAGGCTATGTTTTTAAAGTGATGTTTGGCGTTTTTAAACTAGTATTTAATAATTGAGCAGAATATGAAAAAGTTACTGTTTGTCACATTTAATTAATCATTGTTTGAATAATTATTCACTATTGAAACAACTAATAATTACAGTTACAATTAATACTGTCAAACGGGACCCTAGTAAAGCAAGAACGAATCCCTTCAAAATCCTCGACAAGATTTAGTTATGCAACTGAATCACAAGGCAAAATGAGGAATCCCACAATAGAATATCCGCCACTTAGTATCGCAAACTTAAAGCCTCTCAACCTCTTTTGAATGGAGGGGCCGCCACAAAAAGAACCTAAGCCAGCTCTTAACACCCGCAAGATCCCCCACCCAACTCTTCCCTTCTCAAAGTAACAAAGGCACATCCCTTAGGTTCACCACTATATTCAAAATGCAGCCAAAACCTCAGAAAACCAAAACAAGCAGCAAACTAGAAGAAGCAAATCATTGACAGCCTCACCAGTAAAAGCACAAAATCAGCAATACAGAACCAACATTAGAGTATTTGCAACCTGTCTGGAGAGGAGGGATGGAAAAGAGCTTCCCAGCTGCCCCATGCCACTTATTATCCCGTAGAAAGGAGGGAAGCAGAGGATTTTGAATGAATGAGAGATTCAACCTTAACTATATTGAGATGGTAGCAACTTTTTTCCTCAACATTTACCTTACAATTTGTATCTCTACATAAATAGAAACAAATTTAATTTGACAAGAAAATATAAATAAGTGATTAAAAAACAGAGAGATGTATTCCCAACAATGTGCATTTCAAATGCAGTATAACGATAAAATTTTCAATTTGGTGAATTTTATTGGGCAAAACTTCTCACTCTCGCCCAAAAAGGGTAATATTTACAAAAAAAAATCCCATTTAAAAGCCCCAATTTGTAAGAAAAAAAATATTCTGAGAAAATATCATATTTGTTATTGTTTGATTGTAATATTAAGAAAGTATATTATGTTAATAAGATTTTTAAATTCCAGATATAACTTCCTCTTTTTTTAAGTCTTCTTTCTTAAAAATTACTTATTTTGCCCTCAACATTTTTCATTTATCAATTTCACTAAGGGCCCCAAACGTGAAAAACGGAGAAATGTGCCTAGAAAAGTTTACAGGATGGAATATCACTTTCAAGTTGAAATTGGAGTATCAAGCTCTAACATTTATGGCATTCTTTCTAAAACTACACATCCACAAATGTAGAGGCTACAGATCGCTCAGCACCAAATGCATACAAGGCCCCTTAAAAAATCCAGCATAATGGCAGCAAGCAAGTAGTTAGTATGGTTTTTCAGCGGCTCCAAAATACTGGGCATTTTGGTTCATCCTTTAAGAAAGAAAAAGGCAAAGGCTACTACACATTGCTGCGCCATGTATAAGAAAGAACCAGAGTTTGCAGGCAGTGACAGAAAATTGTAGCCGCATATCCCTCTGCTAGGACTTCCTCATTTTGGATCTTGCATATCTGGGTTGCACCAATTAGAAAATAACACTTACTGTCATGATGAGATATAACCATGTTGAAAGGGCATAAAGCGAGTTAAGAATAAGTACTCTATGTGCATGCCGCCTCGGTCTGATGATGGTAACAAGGTTCCTTGAAGGTCCTCCATGGCTTTCTTGGCTAGTTCAACTTCCTGTTGGAAAGGGAAACGATGCATATCAGGCAATGAATTTTTAGTATTCTGGTTGTGATATGCCTCCAGTATAAATAAGATTCTGTTTTATATTAATAGTGAAATCAGAAGCACCACCAACTTTACTTCTACTTATGGAATTAAGAGGTTCATCCAGATGAATCCTAAAATACTCTAACATACTTCTGAAATAAAGATTACCCAGAGGGTAATCATTTTGGTGCTGCAATGCAAGCATGCTTCTGCAGTCATAGTATATTCATATCAGAGATTCAGCAAACCTTTAATCACATTAAGCTAAGAGGTTGCTGAATAGGCAAGGACTTTTCTTCGGCTCCTACATTTAAATACAAGCCAAAAACAAGGCATGCAACCTGAAGATTAGAGTCTAAGGAACTCAAGTGAAATGCAATGCCACTAACTGGCATGAGAAGCATGTACATATTAAACCAATCTTAAGTTGATGCAAAAAAGGTTTGCTTGTTTTCTTTCGTTGGTGCATATCTGAAATAATTTATCATGACTCTGAACTACCTATGATAGCAATAAAACCAATGGCCTGTAACTGCCAAAATTAATACCTCAAAATCGGCAAAGGCAACTGGCATTCCACCTTTAGCACGCATTTTGAGCATAGTGAATCCAGGATATCTGGACAAAAGGATTTAGACAATCAAAATTCTTAATGTAGTAGATGATCAAATCAATAGTAAAATAGACGCATTTAGAGAATAAACAGAAATTAAATACTCCATTTAATATGGAAATAATATCAGAAAAGAAAATTAGGATGTGGAACTTACTGTGAAAGACTTTGCTTCAGTTCATCTTCAGTACAATTTGGTCCTAGATTTGCAATAAACAAAGTGGAACAAGGATTACCACCTCCTTCTACTGTCTTGTCAGACTGCCTCTTTCAGAAATCAATTAATACAAATACATTATCAAAACATGCTCTCATGGAGCCATATTGCGAACAGCAACCAAAAAAGTTTAATGTAACTGCGGACATAGAAATCATGAGAAGTTTCAATTTCCAGATTATGCAAACTGAAGGCCCAGTATAAGGGATTTCATGCCTACAGCTTTCCTCCCATCCCTAGCCTCCCCAGTGTTTGACAGTAAACCTTCAGAAAAGAACTGTGACAATATGGAGAATGTAATAGGACGATGCAGATTGCAACTAGGGATGGCAATAGGTAGGTTACCAGAGAAGATCATCTTTCTCAAACGCAATTAACAATTTCAATACTCGAACTAGTCTTAAGCCCAATAAGTTCACCCTATATCAGTATGCGTTTCAAACCCAATTATAATCACCCAAATACTGCCCGGACCTATTTAGTTTTATACCTTCTAATAGTAAAAATAGTTTATTATTAGTTTATATTTTAAAATTTAATATGCTACAAAATATCTAAATGTTATTTATTTAAATATAATATTTAAAAATTTTATAAAAACAATATATACTTAATACTCAATTAATTGTTTATAGAAATGGATTTCCAACATATAAAACCCAAACTTGACATAGGTGTTACTTCCTGAACCTAAACTCGTCCTTAGAGTTTGGATAGATCAGGTATCCACAAAAACTGATCTGTTTCCATCCCTAATCATAACAACTGAACTGTAAGAAAATGCAAACAATAGAACAAACTCCTATTCAATAATATTTCCCCTAATGCATCAAGGGTTGTTTAATTTCTTATGCATGCTTATTTACCAATCTCATATTTTCAGGCGTTAAGTCTAAATGTCTCTCAACCCACAAGGAACAGGTAGAGTAGAGAAGCAGATAAAAGGAATAATAGACATTCTGCTTTTGATGCCATAAACAGAACATCTCCACATGCAACAAGCACCTGTTAAAAAGAGACTCATTCAAGTGTCATTCACTTACATTTGCAGTTACTGCAGCATTTTCTGGCTCACCACCTGCCTCACTACAAGTTATAAAATAGGATATAAGCTCAGATAATCTGAATGAATTACAGTAACTTGAATATATTCATCTGAAAAGTGCTAGAATGCTAGCAATATTTTTTAAAAAGAAAAAAAGAGAGTGCTAGAATGCTAGCAGTATTTTTTTTTTCTTAAACAAGGGTTTCTAACAGAGCTACAAAATATGAATTTTATAGTGCCTCCAACCTCTTTACACTCCCTAAATCACCCTGGTTGGCAGAAGCAGCAATCTCAGTAGCAGGTGCTTCATCAGAGTCACTGCCTCCTGCATGTGGAAATAAAGTCCAACATTACACATAAAGCCCATATGAGAATACCATGGAAACCACACGTATAACTGTAACAACAGAGGAAATTAAGGAAAGCAGAGAAAATAAAAGCTGGGAACATATAATGCATCCAACTTGGCAGGCTAATAGCTGGAAAGGCAACTTAAACCATGAGTGCAAGGGGAAGGAAGGATGAGACTAAACTTATTCCGCACTAATTTAAACATCAATTTATGCATAAATCAGCATTACCATCATCACTTGATGTTTCTTGCGCATTAGAGGCCATTTTAGTTCGTTTGTCAATAACCACATAGGCTCCACTACCTGCACAAGAAGAAATGTGGGTTAACCATCTGATACCTATATGGAAACAATCATCTCAAAAGTGAAACATGAGACTATGTACCTGGTTTACGTTTCCTCCTTGAATTTGTTCTGGCCAGCTCTATATGCAGAGTAGATCCAGTTTGAGGATCAAATTTTACTCCCTAAATGTGATGAACAAAGCAGAATCCTTTCAGAAAGGTAAAGTTCACTGCTAGCGTTTCCAAATAGGTATAAATGTTCTCAGTTCAAACTTTTACACTATTATCCACTAAATATATTAGTTTATCAGAACTTAATATATAAGTTTTCATCCCCTCTCATTTGCTAAATTTTTTAGTCTAATGCTGTAACTAAACTACTTAACAGTCAGGGAAAAAAGAAATGAGCCATTTGAGTTTTCATTTTGATGCAGTTAATAGTTTGATAATGAGGCATGCTTAGATTTCCAGAAAAGGCAAAGTTCTAAAGGGGAAAACTAAAAAGCAATACAAATTTTAATCATAGGTTTGTGTTTAACATTCATTGACGTGGAAGTAAATTCTAATTTTGACGTTATGAGCATAATTTTCAAAATTACTGTTAATCTGTATTCAACTCTGAAGATGAATTTGAATGGAATATCAAAGTGACATCCATTTTCAAGGGAAAGTAACGGGATCCAAAGAACTAAATCAGCTGGGAGGATAACCGATTTTCCATCAAAGCCTTAAGTTCCTCAGGACAAAAGAAAGGAAAAACTCTCACAATAAAGTTTTGAACATAGCTTGAGAACTGACTAGCCAAATACTGCAGTTGCTACTTGCTAGAAACAAAAACCTAAGCAGATATTAGGCTGTAAATGCCTATATACAAGAAAACAAAACCCTAATTATTTTAGGACTAAAGTAAACAGGACAAGTACTATAAGAAATAACAAATGCTCAATTCTCACATTTAAGGAGTGCAAAGCTGCAATTGCCGATTGGTGATTAAAGAAGGTAGCAAACGCAACAACCTGCAATCAAAGCATCAACAAACTCTGAACCTATTACATTCCCCGATAATTGACCTTATAGAAGCCAAGAAAAACATTTCCACAAATTTGTAATTGTTGAGATGAATTTTCGACGGAAACAAACAGAAACTGAAAATTTTCATGCTAATCGGGAAAATAATATGTGATTAACAAAAGAAAAACCTGGTTGCCGCGGCCGGTGTACTTGAGCTGGCAAGAGTCGAAGCCGGGGCGTCGGCGAAAGAGGTTGTGAATCTCACGAGGCTTGACGTCGTCTGGCAGTCCGGAAACAAACAGAGTATTAATTCCGTTCCGGTCAGATGGTGGTGGTGGTTGTGGTGGCGGTTGCTGTAGCTGGTAATAAGGATCATAAGGCTGATGAAATTGTGCCATTAATTCTTATCTTATAAGGTTGGAGTAAGGTCACGGATGTGATTGAATACAGAACCGGTCTGTGGGTCTCACCGGGGGTTCCGTCGGCGGTCAGGACGGGGAGAGGATAAACTATACGGTGACTGGAAAGTAGAACGGGATAAGCAAAAATACGTCAGACATTGATGGCCGAAGCAGGCTGTGCACGGTTTTTGAGTTCCAAGCCAACTGATAACCGGATATGAATTGAACAAATTGAATCAGAAGTTTCTTTTCTTTTCTTTTTTAGCAATGGAAAGAAGTTTGCATTTAGGAAGACCATCGGATTAAACAATATATAAGGACCAAAAACAATAAAGCCCAGAGGAGACTCAAACCCAATTAGAAGCCTAAATTCAAACCAAACACAGCCCACCCAAAATACCCAGCTTGTTGAAACCGAACCATCTGGAAACACAGAGACTAGATTCCACCGAACCAACTCTTACCGCTGATCAAGACCCAGAGGAACTGAAACTAGCGTCACATCCCTGCCGGCTACCGTGGACAACAATAGAACAACAGGAAAACACAAAAAAATGGGTAAGTGGAAATCACCACAAACACAAACACAAAAAGATCGAGACTTCAACTATAGAGAGAAAATGCAATAAACCACAGATGGAAGTGTGATTCACTGGGTGTCGCGGTGCAGTCCCAAACCGTTGATATCAAGAAAGCAACTTTTCCATAGAACATGGTAGAAAGATCCACCAAAACTAGGTGAAAAAAAACTCCTCCCCCACGCAGCACTGAAGACCTGGAAAGAAAAAATATAAACACAGAAAGGCATATGCAAAATTCCATTTCAAAATCGTAATAAATCGAAAAGAAAACAGTTTTATATATTTGAGGTTAGATATATTTGTTTTGCAAAAGTTTTTTTTTATGTATTTATAAATTTAATAAAATTATATATGTGTTTATATGTAATTAAAATTGCATAAAAATATATAATTTAATTTATAATAGATATGAATGTATATAATTCAGTATCAATTTTTTAGTTTATATTTTTAAAAAAATTAATGATTAAAAAATTTATATTTCTAATTTTATTATAATTATTTATTTTTTAATTAAAATTTAATCCTATAAAATTATTTCAATTATACTTACAATTATTTATACCTTAAAAAATTAATAAAATTACTATGCTACATCAACACATTATATTAGTAAAGTTAAAAATTAATAGTAAAAAATTTATATTTTATTTTTATTATAATTCTATTTTACACTTTTATTTTTTCTGATTAAACTTCGTTTCACAAAATATATTTTACTGTTGCTTTCAAAAAAAATTATCAAATTACACTTTTTTATTTTTAAATATATTTAAAAATTACTATTTATATTATTATTTAATTTTTTTAATTTTATCAATAATGTTATAATAATAATTTACTTTAATTTTAATTTTAACTAAAATTATTATTTATCGATTTTTTTAATCTATCAAATATACTCTTTATTTTTAAAATTAGAGTTAAAAAAATAATTTTATTAAATATATTAATTATAAATATTAAAAAATAATTTAAAATAATATTTAATATTATTCGATTTAAAAATATTAAAAATAATAAAATAAATTTTTAAAATAAATTTTTATATTATTTTTTATCACTCAAATATAATATTAATTTATCACTTTTTTTAAATTATATTAATATTTAAAATAAATTTTAAAAAAATTAATAATATATAAATTAAATATTTAATTGTCTAATTGACTTGATTAATTAATTACAAGAATATGTAATTTATTTAAAATTATAAAATTAATTTTTATTTTTTTTATTTTTTAAAAAAATTATTAATAAAATGAATAGTTATAAAAATCATCCACTTTTAATTTTATTAAAATTTTACTTTAACTTTTAAATTGGTATAAATTTTACTTTAAAATTTAAAAACGTTACCATGATAATGTAATGAGTGGTTATCATTATATTAATTTTTAACGGTATATATAATAGTAGAATATAATTGAAATAATTTTATAAAATTAAATTTTAATTAAAAAAATATAAAATGTAATTATAATAAAATTTAAAATATAAATTTTTTTATCAGTAACTCTTTTAAAAATAATTTGAGCCATAAATATATTAAATTATTTTACAATTCTTAATTATATAATCAAATTCCATTCATTATATAATATATTTTAAATATTAATTATAAGTATATTTTTATTAAAAATTATATATATATTTTTTATCAACATTATTATCGTGTAAACGTTAGTAATTTTATTATTGTTTTTTGTGTTAAAATTTTAAAATTATTTATTATTTTAAAATATTATAAATATATTGTAATTTTATATACAATAATTAAAATTAAAAGTAAAATAAAATCAAAAATAAAATTAAAATTCTGCTAAATTATTTAGAACTAAATGGAAAGTGTCTCAAATTTTAATTACAAATTTGGTTCTTAAAAATTAAAAAATAAAAATTTAGTGGTTTCAATTCTAATTTTAATTAGATCCGTACAGATCAAAATTGAGCAATCTTATGTTGAAGTTTAATATATTATTATATAATAATGAATTTATTAATTTTATACTAAATATTTTACATTTACAATTTCCTAAAATTTATTTCCACACGAAATAAAATTCATATGAAAAGTACTAAAAAATTCAACACTTTATAATATACTTTCTCGGTAATCAATACATCTGTTTTTTTTTGTTTGTTCTTTCTTTTTTATATCAGAAGAATTAATATACGACATTCTGGAGCGATGAAGAATAAATATTTTTCCTACAACTTGATACATATTTATAATTTTAAAATTATAAATGAGTTTTATTGAAATGTATAATAGATCTTATCTGAAACTATGATTAATTTTTTATTGATTAAATAGAGAAATCAAATTATCATTTGATGTGTACAGCAATTTTACTTCTATCATGCACCTTTTTCATGATTTTAGTGGTGCCACGTTATTTTCATTGAAAGTCGAAATAATATTTAATGCAATTTTTAAATTTAGTATTGTGAGTAGGAAAAAAAAAAACTTTGATTAGATTATTCTTTAGCAACACTTTTGGGTTTGATTTTCATTTTTGGGATTGAGCAATTAGCTACGTGGAAAGAGTTCCATGGGAAAGTAGAATCGGTCTTCAATTTTTCAGAAATTAGTTCGATATTCCTACAGTTCAGCTAGTACACTAAATTAATAGTATTATAATATATTATTAAATAATTTATAAATATTTACTAATTTCAAATCACCCTTAAGATATTCACACTAAAAATAATTTTAAATAATTTGAGAGTTAAAATTAAATGTAATAAATTTTAATTTTAAAAATATTTAAATAACAAAACAATTTCACTTAAAATTTTTGCAACAGGTACTTGAGACATTTTTTTTTTTGAAAAAAAGGAAAGTAACCTTTTAAATCACAATGTGAAACGATGACTTGTGTTGTATAATCTATTTTTCCATATTTTAAAATTATTTCATGTGCAATGTATAATTATTTAATTAAATGAATTTATTTTATATGAATTTAAATCAGTAATTTTTAGATGCACTTAATCTTCTGTATTTTACGGATTAGCCCCATAATAAATTTATTATTTCACAAACACCATCAATTACATGCACCATAAAAGCAATCATGTCAAGGATCAGTTAGCTAATAATAGTTTTTTTTTTCCCCTTCACCAACCACTCATTAAAAATAAAAAAATAAATAAAAATTAAAAAAACAGGAAACAAGAGCAAACTAAAACTAGAAACCTATCAATTCCAGCAACTTCAAACTCCAAATCACAATTAGAAATGAGAACAACCAAATTAGTGAACGATAATTAAAAAAAAAAAACCGAAGAAAAGAAGAACAAATTGGAAAATTAATTAATCTCAATACTAAATAACTTCAACTGATCACAGAGAACCGCACAATCAAGAAGAAGAGGAAGCAGCACCACCTCCGGCAGAACCTATCAACCCAGTAGCCTCCTCGTCCAATAACAAATCATCAGTCTTCCTTGTAACTCCGTGCGCCGCCACAACCACCACGCCGGTCACCAGCGACCCCAGCACATTCCAAGTAACATTGGTCAGCAACAAGACCAATACCGTCAGCACTCCAAGTCCGATCAGCACCGTCTTATCATCTATCGTCCGGCCAAAGACCACCAATGGCTGATCCCTCTGGAAGTACAAGTACAACCACGCAGCTGTCATCGCTATAAACACAATGAGTGAAACTGGGTGCCACAGAAGGCTCAAGAACACGATTATCAGTATTACTATGGCGTAGTTCATCCTAAAATAAGCGGCGTTAGCCCTCAATCGGAACAGAGCTTCGGCTAGATTTGCAGGGAGACTGAAAGAACGGAAATCGAACATTATTTTCCATGGCCTGCTAGTGCCTAACCCTTCTTGGATCATTTCTTTGGCTCGAACTATGTACTCGAGGTTCGGGGTATCGTCCGACGACGACGCGGTTGGGATCGTGCCGTATGTGGTCATTTTCCGGTGGATTATGTTGATGGTTTCGGCGATTGTATCAAAGAGAGAACGTGGGAAGGTGTCGTCCAAAGGCGGGGGAAATTATGGCCGATTGGATATTTTATAGTACTAACAATGAGCATTGTGAAAGGTCCATTGCGATCGAAAACTATTATTTAATTATATTTTAATAAAATCAATTTTTTTATTTTTATTTAATTAGTTTTTATATTTTTATTTCTTTGTTCTTTAATAACTGAATAATTGATTTTATTAAAATAAAGAGATAAATAATAAATTATTTTCTTTTAACATTAATAAAGCTAAGTGTTTTATCATAATTTTAAGGGCAATTTCATATGAAATTTATTTTTTATTTTAATATGAATAAAGTTTTAAAAATGTAACATGATTTTTTAAATATATTTAAAGTATTTTACAAGTTTTTAATTTTAAAATTATTTCACATGAATTTATATCATTGAAGTTTCTCGAAAATATCAAAAAGATTTATTTCTCACATTAAAGTTGTGTAGCTATAAAATCTTAAATAAAATATTTTGAATTTTTTAATAAACTAAACTAAATCTTAATTACTAAAAAAAGTATTTAATATTATTAACTGGATTACGTATCAAATAAAAAAAAATTAAACTTTATTATTAAATATAAAACTATATTTCTAAGTTTAGATCCATCGTTATTTTTATGTCCCAATGTGTATAATGCTTTTTTTAATTAAAATATTATAATTTAATTTCACATTGTTAGATTGAGTGGTTAAAATTAAATTTCAATAATTAATTTTAAAATTATTTATAAATATAATACTTGGAGCGATTTTAAAAAAATTAATAGTTAATGATTTAAAGTTAATAATCATAATACTAAAAATAGATTTTTCTTAAAAACCTAATTTAGGCTTTTTTTTTCCTCCAATTCAATGACAGATATTAAAATTATAAAAAAAAACAGAAATTGATATATTAATCAAAAACTATTTAAGAAATGAAATAAATAATTTTATACACAATACATTTGACATCATTCATTTTGAATAAAAAAAAAAATCTTATAAAAGAATTCATTATTTACACTTTTTAAAGTAAAAATTTTTAAATTAAAAAAATTAATATTTATTTCAAACAAGATACTTATTAAAAAATAAGTTAAATGAATTGAATTATATGAAATGTTTAGAAAAAGCCTTAATAATTTTCATATTTTAAATCCTCAATCAAATAATCGATTCTAGTTATTTTAGTAATTAAGACTAAATGAAATTATTTTTTCAAATCAGTTTATTACATGAAAAATCCTGCTGAGAACTTTTTTCCATCCGCGGGTATGAACTGTACTCTCATGCGGACAAGACCACACTAACAGTGGTGGGGACAGCATTGATAAAAAGACGGAGAGGTAACACCGAGGCCGAACAGGTTGGCCACGTGGCATGTCGAAAGTAGCGCACAACTTTTACCTAGCATTAAAAAGTCAAGGCTCGTTATTGTAAATCCAAAAGCACAATAATAACTCCACGTGGCGTAATGACATTGCAGGAACATGAACAGAGCCAATGAGGTGTTGTCTCGTGAAGGAATAAACATAGGGGTGGATGCAGTTTATCGAGGGTGAAGTGGGAGAGGTCAAGGGGAAAGTGCCACATGAAGAAAAGCAAGTGTAGCAAAGCTGAATTTTTGTGTTGCGATGTTTTTGTTTGCCCTTTTTTATTTGGGGGCACATTAGAAAAGGAATTTGCCTTTAAAATTTGGAGGACTTCTTTTTATGACATTATTGGAGCAATGATTCACTAACCACCAAGAAAAATAATATTAGAAATTAAAGGATGGAGTTTTAATATTTCACTTATTTTCATAAATTTACTAACAAGAGTATTTAATTTTAATTCATGATTATTTTTTTAAACAGGAAAGTGAGAGTTGAAATTTGAATCTAAACTTTTAGTGATTTTAACTATTATTTGATTGAGCCAAACTAGGTCTTTAGCCTTTAATTTTAATTCATGAAAGTTGATTGGTTAGTACCCTGATTATTAGAGTATTAAATAGTTAATTTAAAAGTTAGAATAACATTTTAAAAATCTATACCGATTATATAAATTTTATTTTTTTTTAAAAAAAAATTAACATTTTAACGGTAATTAAAAGTAGGATATGTTAAATAATAAATAATTTATAATTTTTAGAGGTATAAATCTAGACTAGTGTGTGACTAAATTTGTTATGTCTATCTATTAATATGGTATCATAAATATAGTTAATGTTATAAAATATTAAGAGTGATCGAAACGTAAAAAGTTATATAAAATGTTAAGAATCATGAGTATTGAAAAGTTATTGTCGAGTGCCTATAAATACCTTTATGGTATTTGTGTTTAGGTGAAGAGTGGAGTCTTGTAGGAGTTCTTATTATTTATATTTCATTGAGTAATGTCTCTATCCTTTTCAATAAAGTGGTGTCAGAGTGTTTTCAAGAAATCAATAATAAAGTCAATCACGTTTTTTGCATAATATCATAGACAAGTTTAAAGAACCAAGATTAAGGTTAAAAGTGGCAATTCTAAACTTGAGAGGTATGGAGTCTGATAGAGCCTGGTTCAAAAAAGTAGATCAAAGTCGAGTTCAAAGAGATTTAGAGCTTAGTTCGTAATCCAAGAAGATGTAGCAGATTTAGAGTCAAGAATTTAGAGCTTGATTAAATCCTAGTTAATTGAAGTTGATGTTAAAAGAAATTTAGAAGTAAATTGCTTGGTACGAAAAAAGCTATTTAGCTATTTGCATGTGTTGCATATCTGGATTTGAAAAAGAAAAATCCATTGACAAAGTATTGTGAAATTTCTAAGCTTATTAGGGTTACATAAAATTCTCGTGGACCTTACTGCAAGCCCACAGCCTATGTGTTGGGAAAATCAATTATGCTTATTAAAAATTTATATTACAAAGTAAAATTAAAAAAAAAATATTAATTGTTGCATTTCAAAAAAAAAAAAATTAATTGTTGGATCGTAAAAATACATTGATATCTTATCTCTTTGTTATTTTTAAAATATCATCTCATTTAATTTAAAACCTATTCTTTTTTTTTTGTCCAAAAAATTAAAACCTATTCTACGGGTTGAATAAAGTAGTAATTTCTTAAAAGTGCTATAATTTTTGTTCTTGTTTTTCTTTTTTTTTAATTTTAAATTATAAATTCATACATAATCCAAAAATATTTTCAGATTCTGTGTGTTAACACAACGTGTTTGGCAATCATACTGTCAAATACGGAAGTTCGACACTCATAATGTCGAATTTTATATTGTTCGACACTATGAGTGGCGAACACTGCGTTGTTCAGCTTGTTCAACATCTATAGTGTCGAACAAGTTGATCCGTGTCACGAGAGCAGTGTAATTTGCTCATGTGGAAAACTTTATAGTGCCGAAGAGTTGATGGTCTGCACTATAAATGTCGAAGAGTTGATTAAAGTACGGTCCTGCATGCATGCAGGTTGAATTCTTTGGCACTTTTAGTGCCGAAGAGTTGATTCCTACATGTACATTTGTTAGATATTAAAAAATATTAAATTTTATTTTTTTAATTATATTTATTTTAAAAATATTAAATTTTATTAGATATTAAAAAATATTTATAAAAACTTAAACATAAAATAAATTTAATAGTAATCAATTAAATTATTTTAAAAAATTATTTAAAATAATTTAGTATTAATTTTAAAAAATTAATTTAAAATTAATATATAATAAAATTTTAAAAAATTAAATTATTTAGTATTAATTTTATTTTATGTTTAAGTTTTTGTAAATATTTTTTAATATATAATAAAATTTAATATTTTTAAAATAAATAGTAATTAAGAAAATAAAATGAAATAAATTTTTTATTAATATAATAATTTAATTTTTGAAAATATTTTATCCGTCCAATTTTGTTGATTATTTTAAAATTATTATTTAATTTTTTTTATATTATAATAATATATAAATTGATTAGTATTAATTTTATTTTATGTTTAAGTTTTTGTAAATATTTATTAATATATAATAAAATTTAATATTTTTAAAATAATTATAATTAAGAAAATAAAATGTAATAATTTTTTTAAAAATATAGTAATTTAATTTTTTAAATTATTTCATCCGTTGTGTTTTTTTATTATTTTAAATTTATTTATTTATTTTTTATATATTATTAAAATATATAAATTGATTAGTATTAATTTTATTTTATGTTTAAATTTTTGTAAATATTTTTTAATATCTAATAAAATTTAATATTTTTAGAATAAATATAATTAAGAAAATAAAATTTAATATTTTTTAATATCTAAGAAATTTATGTGCATGCAAACTTGCATGCACAGCGGTGCATGCATGACGCTTTAATAAATTCTTCAGCATTTATAGTGCCGAAGAATTTTACTGGTAACCACGAAAGTAGTGTAATCTGCTTCCGTGGCATGGATCAGCTTATTCGGCATTTATGGTGTCGAACAAGCTGAACAACGCAGTGTTCGCCATCTATGATGTCTGTAACGACCCGGAAATCCGACCCGTTACCGGCGCTAGGATCCAGATCGGCTTAATGCCGCCGGGACCCGTAGCAAGCCTATATACCTCCTGTAAACCTGTGGAATCCCATACATAACAATATATACATGGTCTGTAAAAATTTTTCTTTTTGTCTTATCCAAGCAAAACCTGTGCATGCACAAAGTCATACATAAACCCCACACTGGAGTCCTCATCAAATACTCCAATGGGGTATCATCGTCATACATATCAGCTCGGATAATCATAGTCATAACATCATTACTCATTAAACACTCTGTACATAAATGGGATTCACACACCTCTAGGTCAAGCACTACTATAATCCTCAATACATCATCAAATCATTAATTACATTACATTGTCATACATACTCATTACATCATGTTCATGTCCACTACCATCTATTACAACTATCTATTACAACATACAAGGCTTGACTTCACTCTAGCCGACTTCTTGATCTATCCTGTACCTGCAACTCTGGGGATAAAGGGAGTGGGGTGAGCTACTAGAGCCCAATGAGCAGAAACTAAAAACATATGTTTAATTCCACCATTTTTAGGTATATTATTATTCATTTTATTATTATTATTATTATATAACCTTTTCTTATTCATGCTTTCATGTATGCGCCATAACACAAACATTTCACAACAAGGATGAACTTGTCACCATTTAGCCCCTATCTTTCTTACTTATACATGCCGGGGGCGTAGAGCCGTAGCAGGCACACCCGGACTTCCATAATCTGTCATAGTGCCAGGGGCGTAGAGCCGTAGCAGGCACACCTGGACTCACATAGGCTATCATGACATACAAGGGCTAATGGATCATTCAACATTCATCCACATCAACAACAAAGTATGCAATGCAACATATTCGTGAATTCTAATGCAAACAACCTAATATTGCATGGCATAATGATGCATGGGCAATGCTTTATGATTCATTCATTTATTCATTTACTTTAAAGCTTAAAGGGTTGTTCCACTCACCTGGGAACTGAAGCTTTAGTAACGAACTCTGAACGACTACCTCACAACCGGGGGTCTCGGTTCCTCGGGTCCGAACCTACACAGGTGGACTCAAATGAGGCACCAAACATACATGAACATGACTCTAAAATACTCCTCAAAGACCCCCTAAAACATCCTGAAAACATCACATGAAAACATGCAAGAAATGGCTGAACAGGGCACCTTCGGCGGCACCTTCGGCGGCCGAAAGTCCTGGACAGAGACGAAACTCAGGTAGGTTCGGCGGCACCTTCGGCGGCCGAAAGTGCCAGACAGAGACGAAAGTCTCTTTTCGGGGGCAACTTCGGCAGCCGAAAGGCCTGCCTCCCCAGCCATGTTCGGCGGCCGAAAGTACCTTCGGCTGCCGAACCTGGTTTCTGCCAAAGGGCAGAAACTTGGCTCCCTTAGCACATTTCGCCTCCAAACCTTCCAAACATGCATATTGTTCAACCAAAGCATGCATACAAGTTCCTAGGGGCCTCAAACATGCATATACCCCATCTACAACACTTCAATCACATACAATCAAGCTACATTGTTCAAAAAGTCATCAAAAAACCCATAAACATACACATAACCTAAACATGCATTCTAACCCTTAGATCTTGCATAAAACTTATTTAAAACATAATGAGAGTTCAAGATCGACCCTTACCTCTTGAAGATCGAGAGGAAAACGACCTTGACTCAAAGATGGGAGGATTGAGCTCCTTGAACCTCAAAGTACTCAAACGTGCTTAAAACTTGTAGATCTTCAAAACAAAGTTATAAACTTGTTAAAAACGTGAAAGATTGAAGGAAAATGCTCAAGATTGGTGAGGGGCGGCGGAGGTTCACCTTAGCCGACAACGGGGAAGAAAAACTCGCCCGTGCGGATCAAAGAGACCCTTTTATAGTGGCTGGCCAGGCCACGTTCGGGGGCCGAAAGTGCCTCCGCATGCATGCAAGGTTCGGCGGCCGAACATGAGGTTCGGCGGCCGAACCTGGACTTCCCTCACTCATGCTTTCGGGGGCCTAACGTGCCTCCAAAACGCATGCATGTTCGGCGGCCGAACTTGACTTTCGGCGGCCGAACCTGGGTTTTCCTCCAAAGACTTTTCATGTAAAAACTCATTTAATTTCTTACTTAAAAACATGAAATACATGAAAACATTTCATAAAATCATAGTTTTACCCTTCTAGAGGTTTCCGACATCAGAGGTCCCACCGGACGGTAGGGATTCCGATACCAGAGTCTAGCCGGGTATTACATTCTTCCCCCCTTAAGAACATTCGTCCCCGAATGTTCCTCAACTAACATACAAAGCATGGCATCAATCATAACATACAATATAGCATACAATATATCATACATGCAACACATAAAACAACTAACACTCACCTCAAAACAGATGGGGGTATTGCTGGAGCATGGACTCCCGTGTCTCCCAGGTGCATTCTTCAATATTGTGGTGGTTCCAAAGGACTTTCACCATCGGGATTTCCTTGTTCCTCAGCTTTCTGATCTGGGTGTCAAGAATCCGCACTGGCTGCTCTACATAGGTGAGATCCTCTTGGATCTCTACATCAGGCTCACTAAGAACCTTGCTCGGATCTGACACGTACTTCCGTAACAGAGAAACATGGAAAACCGGATGGATTCTCTCCATCGAAGCAGGCAAGTCTAGCTTGTACGACACATTACCGACCCTCTGAAGCACCTCGAAAGGACCGATGTACCGTGGAGCTAACTTACCCTTCTTCCCGAACCGAACCACTCCTTTCATAGGAGACACCTTGAGCAAAACCAAATCCCCCTCCTGAAACTCTAGCTGTCTTCTGCGAATATCTGCATAACTCTTCTGCCGACTAGCAGCAGTCTTGATCCTTTCTCTGATTATGGGTACCACCCTGCTGGTAAGCTCTACTAACTCCGGACCCGCAAGAGTCCTCTCTCCTACTTCCTCCCAGCAGATAGGTGATCTGCACTTCCTCCCATACAAAGCTTCATATGGAGCCATCCCTATGCTAGCATGATAGCTGTTATTGTAGGCAAACTCCACCAGAGGTAGATGCTGCCTCCAAGAACCGCCAAAATCTAGCACACACATTCTGAGCATATCCTCTATTGTCTGGATGGTCCTCTCTGACTGTCCGTCAGTCTGTGGGTGGAAGGCAGTACTGAAGTCTAATCTGGTACCCATAGCGTTCTGCAGACTCCGCCAAAACCTGGAGGTGAACTGGGGCCCTCTATCTGACACTATAGATACCGGGACCCCATGCAGTCTGACAATTTCATCTACATACACCTGCGCCAACTTGTCCACAGAGTAACCACTCCTGACAGGGATGAAGTGAGCAAATTTGGTGAGTCTGTCCACAATCACCCATATGGAGTCCAATCTGTTGGACGTCGCCGGTAACCCCACTACGAAGTCCATAGCTATATTCTCCCATTTCCACTCTGGAATCGGTAGTGGATTCAACATTCCAGCCGGCTTCTGATGCTCTAGTTTCACCCTCTGACACACATCGCAGGCTGACACGAACAGTGCCACGTCTTTCTTCATGGCTGGCCACCAATACACTCTCTTCAGATCCTGATACATCTTGGTGGCTCCAGGGTGAACACTATACCTGGTATTATGGGCCTCCCCCATAATATCTCCCTTCAGACCAATGTCATCTGGCACACATAATCTGTTCTCGTAGCGGAGGATCCCCTTATCATCAAACTTGAACTCATTACTCTGGCCTGACTGAACCGTTCTGGCTATCCTGACCAACTCTGGGTCCTCATGCTGTTTCTGAGCTACCTGCTCCAGAAACACGGGTGTCACTCTCATCTGAGCCACTAAGGCACCTGTGCCAGACAACTCCAACTGTAATCCCTCACTCATAAGTCTGTGGAACTCCTTCACCACCGGCCTCCTCTCTGCTGAAATGTGGGATAGACTGCCGAGTGATTTCCGGCTTAGGGCGTCTGCCACAACGTTCGCCTTACCCGGATGGTACTGAATCTTGCAATCATAGTCACTCAACAGCTCTACCCATCTCCTCTGCCTCAAATTCAAATCTCTCTGACTCAAGATGTGCTGCAGGCTCTTATGATCTGTGAAGATCTCACATTTTACCCCATAGAGGTAATGCCTCCACATCTTGAGTGCAAAGATGACTGCTGCCATCTCAAGATCGTGTGTGGGGTAATTCAGCTCATGCTTCTTCAGCTGTCTAGAAGCATAAGCGATCACCCTCTCATTTTGCATTAGCACACAACCCAGTCCCACACGGGACGCATCACAATATACTGAGAAGTCATCATCACTTTTTGGCAGAGCTAACACCGGTGCTGAAGTCAACCTCCTCTTAAGCTCCTCAAAGCTTTCCTCACACTGATCGGTCCATATGAACTTCTGATTCTTCTTTGTCAATTTGGTCATAGGAGCAGCAATCTTTGAGAAGTCCTGAACGAACCTCCTGTAGTAACCTGCTAAACCCAGAAAACTCTTGATCTCGGTCACTGTGGTGGGTCTAGGCCAGTTAGCTACAGCCTCCACCTTCTTGGGGTCTACTTCAATACCCTGTTCTGACACAATGTGCCCCAAGAATGAAATGCTCCTAAGCCAAAACTCACACTTGGAGAACTTGGCATACAAGCCATGCTCTCTCAAGGTCTGCAAAACTGTCCTCAGGTGATGGGCATGCTCCTCTGCATTTCTGGAATACACTAAGATATCATCTATGAAGACAATAACGAAGTGATCCAGAAACTGACTGAATACTCTGTTCATGAGGTCCATGAATGCTGCAGGGGCGTTGGTCAACCCAAACGGCATCACAAGGAACTCATAGTGCCCATACCTGGTCCTGAAAGCTGTCTTCGGTACATCTTCATTCCTTATCCTCAACTGATGGTACCCTGATCTCAGATCTATTTTGGAGAAACAACCTGCTCCTGCTAGCTGGTCGAATAGATCGTCGATCCTCGGCAGAGGGTACTTGTTCTTGGTAGTGACCTTGTTCAACTGTCTGTAGTCGATACAAAGTCTAAGGGATCCATCCTTCTTCCTCACAAACAAAACCGGAGCACCCCAAGGTGAAGCACTCGGTCGGATGAAACCCTTATCTACCAGCTCTTGCAACTGTTCCTTCAGTTCTTTCAATTCAGCTGGTGCCATCCTGTAGGGAGGGATAGAGATCGGTCTGGTACCAGGCATTAATTCAATCTCGAACTCTATCTCCCTAGCAGGTGGTAACCCTGGCAGCTCGTCTGGGAAAACATCTAAGAACTCACTCACCACAGGCACTGAGGCGGGCTCTCTGACATGACTGTCTGACTCCCTCACATGAGCTAGAAACCCCTGACATCCCCTCCTAAGCAACCTACGAGCCTGAAGAGCTGAGATCAGACCTCTAGGTGTACCCCTCTTGTCTCCTCTGAAGACGACCTCTGACCCATCCTGATTTCTGAATCTGACTACCTTGTCTCTACAGTCCAAGGTAGCACCATGGGTCGATAACCAATCCATCCCTAGAATGACGTCAAAATCTGTCAAATCTAGAACCACGAGGTCGGCGGAAAGGCATCTTCCCTCTATGAAAACTGGACTACATTGGCAGACTGCCTCTGCCACTGACGGGTCACACTTGGGTCCACTGACCCATAGGGGACACTCTAACCCAGAGACCATCAATCCTACCCTCTCCACGACTCTCGGAGCAATAAAAGAATGAGATGCACCCGGGTCCATTAAGGCATACACATCAGAACAACCAATGATGAGATTACCTGCCACCACGGTGTTGGATGTGTTGGCCTCCTGCTGAGTCATAGTGAAGATCCGTGCCGGAGCTGATGGACCTTCACCTCTGTATCCTGCTGATGAAGAGGCTGACCCTCTCTCTCTGCCTCTGCCACTGGCCTGTGTTGCGGCTGGAGCTACTGGCTGCACCACACTGCCGGAGGTTGTCTGCTGAGATGGTGCTGTAAAGGCTCCTCTAGGACAGTCTCGAGCCAAATGACCCGCCTGTCCGCATCTGAAACATGTGTTTGTCCCCGCCAAACATACTCCCTTGTGTGGTCTTCCACATCTCATACATGCTGTAACCTCTGCGCCAGAGCTTGAGCCACTGCCTAAACCCAGACCTGACTTGATCTTGCTCCAGAACTTATTCTTCTTAGATTTTCTGTGGCCTCTGTCCCACTTCTTACTACCTGCAACTGATGCACTCAGAGAAGAAGAGTCTAACCTTTCCCCACCTGGGGTCTTGGAACCAGAAGACTGTGCCACTGACTGTTTTACCTTCCCCTCAACGATAGCACTAGCCTCCATTCTCCTAGCCATATCCACTATGGCATGGAAACTCTCTCTCTCTGCTGACTGTACCAAAGAGGAATACCTGGAGTGCAGCCTCATAATATATCTCCTTGACTTCTTTTGATCTATGTCCAAATTCAGCCCAGCATATGGCAACAACTCCAGGAACCTGTCTGTGTACTCGTCTACACTCATGTCATCAGTTTGCCTCAACTGCTCGAATTCTATCATCTTCAATTCCCTTGAACTATCAGGGAAAGCCCATCCTGCAAACTCGTTTGCAAACTCTTCCCAATTCATGCTGTCCACTCTCGGGTTCACATAATTCTTGAACCACTCCCGTGCTTTCTTGCACTTAAGCGTGAACCCGGCCATCTGAATGGCTCTACTGTCGTCAGCCCCTATCTCATCTGTAATTGCCTTGACCCGCTCCAAATACACGAACGGATCATCACCGGTTTCAAACTGGGGAGCACCCAGCTTCATATAATCGGTCATCTTGACCTTGCTCCCTCTAGATGAGGTAGGTTTGGGTACTTGTGTTTCCGGGACAGTAGATACTGGTGGTGGTGGAGGTACAACATCCCCTGGGGTAGGGTTTGCTGTACTGGTATAGGGAGGTGGAGGTGGGTACATGGGGTACTGAGAGTATGGTGGGTAGTAAGGTGGGTATGGCATATGTGAAGGGTAAGGGCTAAAACTGGGGTAATCCGATGTACCTCCCATCGAATACCCTGGATGGTATGAATAGGGTGGGTAGTGATGTGGCTGGACATAACTCGAGGCCTGAGTGCCTCCTTCTGATTCTCCCATGCCCTCTTCCGGCATGCTCACACCGAGACTGCCATCCCTCCTCTGATCTACCTCCATATCCTCAGACATTCCTCCCTGCACTGTTCCCCTTACTGATCTGCTTCTACCCAGATCCAAAGACCTTCTAGGGTCTCTCGCTACTCTGTCTCTATTGGACCTACTGGACATTGCCCTAGGCAAAGCTGAAGGACGGGCATCAGCGCCCTCGTCCTGAGGTGGCACTCCAGTCAATCGTGCAGATCGACGAGTTCCTCTCATTCTATCTTCTGAAAAACAGCACATAGCATAAACAATCATTAGCATCATATGGTTCATGTGGAAACACATGAACCCTCATCACATACATAGCATCACATCATAGCATTTATGCACATGCATATCATCATGGCATATCATATCATCATATAGACAGAACTCTACATCCTATCCTAGTGGACATGATTTTCCTAGTGTGCTTGACCTTCTAGAACATCTATGAGCCCGACACTCTAGGTCCGATCATCTGAACCTAGGGCTCTGATACCACTCTGTAACGACCCGGAAATCCGACCCGTTACCGGCGCTAGGATCCAGATCGGCTTAAGGCCGCCGGGACCCGTAGCAAGCCTATATACCTCCTGTAAACCTGTGGAATCCCATACATAACAACATATACATGGTCTGTAAAAATTTTTCTTTTTGTCTTATCCAAGCAAAACCTGTGCATGCACAAAGTCATACATAAACCCCACACTGGAGTCCTCATCAAATACTCCAATGAGGTATCATCGTCATACATATCAGCTCGGATAATCATAGTCATAACATCATTACTCATTAAACACTCTGTACATAAATGGGATTCACACACCTCTAGGTCAAGCACTACTATAATCCTCAATACATCATCAAATCATTAATTACATTACATTGTCATACATACTCATTACATCATGTTCATGTCCACTACCATCTATTACAACTATCTATTACAACATACAAGGCTTGACTTCACTCTAGCCGACTTCTTGATCTATCCTGTACCTGCAACTCTGGGGATAAAGGGAGTGGGGTGAGCTACTAGAGCCCAGTGAGCAGAAACTAAAAACATATGTTTAATTCCACCATTTTTAGGTATATTATTATTCATTTTATTATTATTATTATTATATAACCTTTTCTTATTCATGCTTTCATGTATGCGCCATAACACAAACATTTCACAACAAGGATGAACTTGTCACCATTTAGCCCCTATCTTTCTTACTTATACATGCCGGGGGCGTAGAGCCGTAGCAGGCACACCCGGACTTCCATAATCTGTCATAGTGCCAGGGGCGTAGAGCCGTAGCAGGCACACCTGGACTCACATAGGCTATCATGACATACAAGGGCTAATGGATCATTCAACATTCATCCACATCAACAACAAAGTATGCAATGCAACATATTCGTGAATTCTAATGCAAACAACCTAATATTGCATGGCATAATGATGCATGGGCAATGCTTTATGATTCATTCATTTATTCATTTACTTTAAAGCTTAAAGGGTTGTTCCACTCACCTGGGAACTGAAGCTTTAGTAACGAACTCTGAACGACTACCTCACAACCGGGGGTCTCGGTTCCTCGGGTCCGAACCTACACAGGTGGACTCAAATGAGGCACCAAACATACATGAACATGACTCTAAAATACTCCTCAAAGACCCCCTAAAACATCCTGAAAACATCACATGAAAACATGCAAGAAATGGCTGAACAGGGCACCTTCGGCGGCACCTTCGGCGGCCGAAAGTCCTGGACAGAGACGAAACTCAGGTAGGTTCGGCGGCACCTTCGGCGGCCGAAAGTGCCAGACAGAGACGAAAGTCTCTTTTCGGGGGCAACTTCGGCAGCTGAAAGGCCTGCCTCCCCAGCCATGTTCGGTGGCCGAAAGTACCTTCGGCTGCCGAACCTGGTTTCTGCCAAAGGGCAGAAACTTGGCTCCCTTAGCACATTTCGCCTCCAAACCTTCCAAACATGCATATTGTTCAACCAAAGCATGCATACAAGTTCCTAGGGGCCTCAAACATGCATATACCCCATCTACAACACTTCAATCACATACAATCAAGCTACATTGTTCAAAAAGTCATCAAAAAACCCATAAACATACACATAACCTAAACATGCATTCTAACCCTTAGATCTTGCATAAAACTTATTTAAAACATAATGAGAGTTCAAGATCGACCCTTACCTCTTGAAGATCGAGAGGAAAACGACCTTGACTCAAAGATGGGAGGATTGAGCTCCTTGAACCTCAAAGTACTCAAACGTGCTTAAAACTTGTAGATCTTCAAAACAAAGTTATAAACTTGTTAAAAACGTGAAAGATTGAAGGAAAATGCTCAAGATTGGTGAGGGGCGGCGGAGGTTCACCTTAGCCGACAACGGGGAAGAAAAACTCGCCCGTGCGGATCAAAGAGACCCTTTTATAGTGGCTGGCCAGGCCACGTTCGGGGGCCGAAAGTGCCTCCGCATGCATGCAAGGTTCGGCGGCCGAACATGAGGTTCGGCGGCCGAACCTGGACTTCCCTCACTCATGCTTTCGGGGGCCTAACGTGCCTCCAAAACGCATGCATGTTCGGCGGCCGAACTTGACTTTCGGCGGCCGAACCTGGGTTTTCCTCCAAAGACTTTTCATGTAAAAACTCATTTAATTTCTTACTTAAAAACATGAAATACATGAAAACATTTCATAAAATCATAGTTTTACCCTTCTAGAGGTTTCCGACATCAGAGGTCCCACCGGACGGTAGGGATTCCGATACCAGAGTCTAGCCGGGTATTACAATGTCGAACAACATGAAGTTCGACACTATAGGTGTCGAACTTTCGTATTCGGCGGTATGACTGTCGAATACGCTGCGTTAATATACAGAATCTAAAAATATTTTTAGATCCTGTATGAATTTATAATTATTTTTTAATTTATGCATGATTTGAAAAATTGCTCAAAAACCGTTGATAGTACTTTTCATGTTAAAATGGCAAACTTGTCGATCAAGGCATAAAATTAACATTGGACCTTTTTATTTTTTATTTTTTAAGAAAAAAGTATTTCGTAAATTTTTAAAAGGAAAAGGATTGCTAAAGTTCAAATTATTTATAGTCTCTTATTATAAAAATAGCTTCATAACTTATTTAAATAAGTTGTAAAAATGAAAAATAAAAAATCTCATATAAAAAGGATATAAAATTTTTTAGGTGTTTATATCATAGAAAATTTTAATTTAAATATAAAGTATTTTGAAGAAACATTTCGAAAACATCTAAAATTAATATATTATATTATAAATAAAAAATTTCACACTTGAATATATGATTAATTAAAATATTATTTTATTATTATTATTTTTATCTAAATATATTTATTTTTATCTAAAAGGTATTTCTATTAATATATCTATATGAAAAGGTGCATCCAACGGCCATAAATAATTATTCCAAAGCTCTATATATTATTTCTCAAACTTCAATCTGAATTTTTTTTGAAAAATCACATAATTATTGTCTTTAATTTTTTTTATTTTATTGTATTCTAAAAGAATATTACTAGAATTTAACAAGTATTTTTCTTTCACGCCTCAAAATCAGTTTATATATCTACTTTAATAACACCTCTACTGTTATAAACAATTGATTACTAAGCTATTAGCTTAATAATAAAAAGATATAACACATTTTTTTTTTAAAAAAAAGCTAATTTAGCATTTTTGTTTTATTTTCATTTTCTTTAAAGTAACATGAAAAATATACTCTAGACATCGGATCATGGAAGCTAGTATTTCTGAAAAGGCATATAAATAATCTCTATGGCACAAAAGCTTAAAATGTTTTTTTTTTTTTTTTTAAATAATTACTATTAAATTCTTCACAATATCTAAATATTTAGTTAATCCTTCAAACTATTGTATTTCCCGTGTTATTTAAAATAATATTATTCAGTCATTCTATTTAAAATCCTCATAGTTATTAATGTGTTGTTTAGGTCTTCATATCGATACCAATTAGAGCCGATTGCACTAAATATAAAAAAGAAAATATTCACAATTAAACTCAGTTGGGTTGAACCTTACATAAAGGATGAGAACTAATCTCATTGCAATTCCTACTACTTATGAACTACTCCATGTCTCTTTTAAGGGAGTTTTGACATTATTATCAAATTCTATCGCTACTATTTGAAAAACGTTAGATCACTCATTGATTAGATAATTTTATCTTGAATTTGTATATGCTTATGCTTGTTGATCAATTAAAGTGTTTCAAGTAAATATTTATTCAATTCACGAGAATCGAATCCTCACTTTTACTTAAAAAGTGTAAAATTATTAATCCCAACACTCCATTGGTGTTTTATGTTGGTTCTTAGTTTGAAAGGATAGAAGAATATCATGCCAATGGTATTACCCTGTACTAGCCAAGCATAACCTTTCATCCTCCAGCTGCGGCTGATTAAAATTTATCAGCTTGTCTAATTGTGCCACTACTGTAAGTTTAGCCATCATTTCTATGGTAGTTTTGAGGTCAAGCAGATGTTACATGCCACTGCAAGAATCTGACTTGCAGCTTTCAGAGGAATATCCCGAAGCAATCATTATTGATAAGGCGGAGAAACCCTTCTCTTGTTAAAAATTTGGAAAGAGAGAGTCCACTTCTTATCCCTTCTTTTCACTGAAGCAATTTGTTTGAACAAGACATTTGGCGATGAAAACCCCATAATCAACAAAGATTCAGAACTCAGCCCTTTTGCAGCATACGCCTCTTTCTCATTTAAAGAAGCTTGCTTCCATGAATCCGCACTCCATTTCATTATGATCTCGAGTTTGTTTTATCATTAGTTTAATTTTTTCTGGTTGCTCATAGACTTGTGAGATGTGAAATGATGAGTTCTACAGGGAAATCACCACAGCGCTTCCAAGTTTTCTTTTCAACAATGAAGTTGATGACTACAATTGTCTTTTCAGCCAGGCCAAAATATTGAAGGCAACTGTGCACAAAGAAGCCATCGTAATACATCAGAATCGCTTCAGTTGGCAACAGTGGTTGGCGGTGACTTCTTCAAAATTTGATACCATTGATGCTGCTTCTCATTTCCCTCTTCTTTTTGATGGAGGTCAAATTTGATTAATTGAGGATGGTCAAATTCAAACACCCCATCACTCTTAATTCTATTCTTCCAACATTGGCGAATTCTGTGTTATGTTTTCCCCTTGTATTCCTTTCCATTTCGCCTCATCAAATGTCCCTGTAAACATAAAACATATATATATAAATCAGTTAAAAGAAAATAACTATTACTTCAAAAATTGATATTGCAAAACAATTTACCACCAGAAACTCACCAATCAAGTTACAGGAGAAACACAACAAATTAAAAACATACAAGTTTAGTCACTTCAACCTCAGGAAGGAGCTAAGAGACCATCTTAATTCATTTCTAAAACAAGTTACAATAAAACTAGGGGCAAATTTACTCAAACAGTTGCATTAAACTCTATATAAGAAATTATACCAGTGTTCTCAATTTATTGTTTTTTTTTTTTAAAAAAAAGAAAAAAGAAAAAAGAAAAAATATAGTAGTTGGAGAAAATATGATTAGCATCCTTCACAGTTATAATGCATTTTTTTTTATGACTAGCATCACGGTTTAAAGTTTCCTTTTAGGTAAATTATAGTGAATTAGTTCTTGGTAAATTACTTTTACTAGTTTATGAAACAATGCCACTCTTCCAATATAAAAAACTAACGAAAATAATTCCTAAAAATGCTGACATTGTCGATGCCTAAATACACCAGCAAGCTTGTTTGATGTAAAATCATTCTGCATGCTCCAAATTTGCAGCATAAGAAATTAAAATCTTTGCAGGAATACAAATGGTTTGAATTGAGAATATTGATTCTAGTACTTTTAGGAGTGAGCAATGGTTGGTCAAATTGGGTTCAATTTTAGTAAAACCAAAAAAACAGGATTTTTAATAGGATTTAAACTGAGGGGCGCTACTCATGAACTGTTTGTGAGTGATTGTTACGACATGAGCTTTTAGCTCAGTGATATTAGATTTCTCTCCAAAATGGTATAATCTTGAATCCCCGTCAGATTAAACTGAGGATCCCTAAAACTGAACCAAGCAGAATATGAATAAAACTGAAACTTCTGTTTCTAGTTTGGTTTCTTGGTTTGCAGCTTTGGAAAAGAAACAAAGAAATTGCAGCGATAGCGTCTGATTAATTAAGCAAAATTCCGGGGAAAAAATGAAGAATAAAAATGAGCAATAAACTCATTCTCTATTTCTCATCGGTTGCTAGGTAAATGTTAACAAGTACTTTATTGATCACTGTTTCATACTTCAAATAGAAAACTAAACAAAACATCAACAGCCAACAAGAGAGAACATAAAAAATAAACAAAACCCAAATGGCAAACTAATCAATTGAATCACAAATTCAAGGTTTGCATGTATCCACTGCAATTCTAAGAGAATGACTTGGAAGAAACGCAAATCTTGAGATACTTGAGCTTGATTTTGATGTCTAATACAAGCTTTCCCAAGGCTGAGAATGAGAATGGCAATGGAGAGAGGAGGGGGACAAACACCCCAATAATGGCTGGTGGGCCAGTAGAGCAAAAGGTCAACACCATACAGATCAAACGAGAGGGTGTCAAGGGAGAGGGCAGAACCATCACAATATCACATAGACAGGAGTGTGAGAGGGTAGCACCATGTTACAGAGAATGACATGGGTGCATAATGAAACAAGAAAAATTATCCAAAGGACGAGAGTGTGTGGAAGTAAGGTTCTTTCGTTCCTTGAGTAACATCAAATTAATTTTCTACTTGCTCCAATAAATCAAGACAGAATAATCAATTTATTCTGTTCTGAGAAACTCACAACCAAACTTAACACCAAAAAGTAAGATCGATTAAATTTCAAAGGAAATTAATTTGGTTTAAAACAATTAATGCTCACCCACAAAAAGTTCTTGTTTCTTTTTTAGAATTAATCCCTTTAAATCATATTTAATGCAGAATAACTTTTGTTAACTATCGATAACAGAAGACAAAAACATCCTTTTCTGCATTTTGGTGCACCTCCTTCAGCGACCGAAGTGGGGAAAATGCAGTTTCAAGCTGCCTTGAGGGTGAAGGGCCAGTATGAAAAAGCAATAGTAATAAAAAAAATTACCTGACTTTCTCTGCTGTTAATCCCAGTTTTCCATCTGCAGAACATTAAAGAAAAGTTAGAAAAACTCCAGAAATTGCAAGTTCCATTTACAACACAAAAACGCTAGAAACAAGCATATTGCATAACATATCATCCATAATCTATCTAACAGAAGTCCCAAAAAGATATAAATAAAACACAGTCTGCCTCAGAAATCATGAGCTTGCTTCTGCTTATATAATCATATAGAGGCTTTCTTTATGTACAAGGTCAAATACTCATATAACTGAGCCTACATGATCTCAGATGATCCAAAGGTTACATTGCATCGACACATAAATTAGAAACCGAACCACAGCCTTGTCTTGGTTCATCCTCATATCATCCAATAAATAAGTAGTTCCATGGGCAAAATGTACCAGCTCTGGAGAACCAAAGAACTTGAATTTCTGCAGCAAGGAATCTGACTTTTATTTGGACTTGTGTGACAAAGCATCTCACTATCATTTCTTAGCAGGAATGACCACCCTGAAAGTAACGGAACCATTTTTTCGCTGGAGAAAAACTAAGCTGACCTTTGCAACTGAGACTAGTTCACACTTTGAGGAGAATATCTTTCAAAGCTGATGGACAAAAATAGTAAAAAGATAAATTGGCCATCGACTTCCAAAAGAAGGTTAATCAGCAGTAATGCAGCCTTTAGTTCACAAAACCAAATGCATGCCAACCTTCACAATAAGACTGGACCGTAGATTCACAAGGGATTCTTTTATCTATTGATTTGTAGCCCTTCACCACAGGCGTCCACAGATCATAAGTCATCAAGATAGTCTAGCTCTTTTCAAGTTGACCTTCTATTGATAAATGCCTAAAAAACAGATGACAGAAGGATAATCAGCTATTAACTCGCAAAATGCTCAGCATCTTCCTCAAAATCAACTACCTAATCCGCTAATGTGATTGGACTGCGCATCTTGATAAAGAGAAAAAATCCACTGTCCAGTCCATATTAATCATGTCCTTTGCAACACCTTATGCCATATTACTTCCAGAATCAACATTCCCTTAACCCTCATCTCATTCAGAAAGGACATGATACAGCATTCAACCAGAAGCTTTCCCACTTTCTAGTAACTATCTCAAGGCTCTGTAGAGAAAATGTACTTCAGAGTTCAGAACACATCAATTGAACCAATTAGACAGCTCGAGACCCTTGTCAAGTCTGCCTCATGGACCATTCCATTTGCATATTCTCTACAAGAAAAAGACTAAATATGTCTAATATTTCATAAGTCCTTCCTAGACTTGTAGATGTGTCAATAAGGATTTGATGATAATCATAACGACTTCCAAATTGTCCCAACTACACAAAAGTAGATCCTAACCAATGCCATCTTATGTTATTCTCGACGAGTACATTGATGGATATTAGCATAGAGAAAAAATTTAGGTTGGTTTATAAGAGTCGGGAATAACATGAGTATAATTTAGACTGGTATGTGATTCTTCTGCAGTAATGCACATAATCCACTTGCACAGTGTTGAAAAGATGGTAGATAACTATAAATATTCCGTACTTGCTCAGCTGCAGAACTAATGACCTATAATCTATCAAAGCAGCCAGGAAAACTAGTGATTAACTGGGCAAAGATGAAAGCAAGGGAATATCTGGTCCCTGATGAGAGAACTTATGCACCTACAGCGCACTACCTATTATATATACGGACCTAGTCTAGTAATTAATCATCAATATGAGAACAGGAAATAAACATAATAGAATGTTCATTAGTTTAGCTTAAAGGAAAAGACCATTTAGATCCATGAAACCATATTACAGAGACAGAATACTTGCCTAAGAAGTATTAGCAGTCCGCCTCTTGTCACAGCATGCCCATTGTCCTTCAGAATTTAACAGTCATTTTGATGCATGAAAGCAGCAGCAGGGATACATGCAGGTGGTCATTGTTTATACCTTGACTACTGAATGATGTTGCAGGAGAAATCAAGAGAAGACTTAAAAGCATCGTTCGAGTTACAGTTGTTTGGCTATTGCATCACCACCAGTATAGATGGGCAGGAGAACTAAGTGATTTGGTCGAGAAAAAAAAAAAGAGAGGCTATTATTTCACTACAACATGCAAGCGTTAGATAGCTACTGTGATCTCCAGATACAATTTGAAGTGTTGAAACAAAGCTCAGATATATCTTTACACCATTTCCGCTAGCAACACTTCTATTTCAACCACCTACCCGCCCACTGCCTGTCAATCAATCCAACCAAACAGTCACTGGAGGTAACAACCAAATTTTTTATGAATGTGCCTCAGAACTAAGGGAGGGATGATCCAGCCTTGTACCACTTAATAATAAGCTAAAATCAACTACAGTCTAATTATGGTCAAATAGGGTATAAGTAGTTCTCAAACCACATAATCCAACAGTTTATACACAGAAACAAATGCCCACCTGCACATGTTAGCAACTACTAGAAACAAACTCCAAAATCTAATCCCTGAAGGCAATGGCACGAGCTTCAACTAGATTAGCATTTGTTCCGTTCATCCACAATAGCACCAATCACAAGCCATAGAAGTCAAAACCAATTATCTTCAGTAAATTCTCAATGTTCAATCATTGAACAACACCACCCCATAACAGGAGTATCTAACATCACTCCAATTCCTAAAACACACCCCAATCCTCAACTCCACTCTTCAATGTACCACTTTATAGGTATCTCTAAAGCTACGCACTTCATAGTGAATTGCAGGGCCCATTGATACATTTCCATCATAGAATACTTCAGGCAGTAGAAACGTGCAGCTCAAGCAAAAAGGACATATAAAAACACGTAAAAGACGGTTCAAGATAACTCCTATCAATAACAATAACCTGAAGACTTCATCACGTCTTCCTTTGTAATCACCTGAAGGAACGTTAAGATTAGAATATCCAACTTCATTAGACAAGTATGTATTCTGAAGCACTTATATTTATGTTAATATGCGCAATCCAGTAGTTTTCTCCCATGCCACATGATTAGAGTATGTATCCTATAATATCTGTCACTAAGTAGCGACGGAGTGACGGTATTTCCAGTTAAGGTAACTTCCATTCCATATAAACTAAGTTGTTTGATCGTGTTGTTCCAAAAATGAATGCTATTATCCTACAGAATGCAATTTTCTCATTCTAGTACTCATCTCATACAGAATAACATGACAAAAGAATACAACAGATATCCTCCTGGAACGTAAATAAGCAGCATTAATAACAAGCTCCCAGAACTATATCCTTGCAGCATGTACAACAATCACCAAATTCACTCGCCTATAGAACTTCATAAAAATTCAATTTTGTATAAATACAACCTAAGACACCCATAACCAACATCATGAAATCTTGCTGAACAAAAGAATTGCCTGAAGGCCTGAACTTAGAGATTGCATCAGCTGCATGGCTACATGCATTGTTACACAGCTCGCCTTGAATATTATAAGGCCACCTCACAATGAAGAAGGTAAGAGGCAAAACTTGTTCCACAGTAAAGAGAGAAAGCTTATATTTCCATACATGTCCACCACTAAATTATAAAGGTGGACTTAAACCATTGAAAAGAGAAGAAGAAACCATCTAAGAAACATTCAGCTTCCAAAAAAGTAGAAAGTCCAATACCTCGGTGAAGCAAGACTGAAAAGAGCAACATACATTATAGTAGTAAAGAGGCAAGCATACAAATATAGAGCTGCAACATTCCAGAATCCAGATTATGATAATATGTTGGATGTAAAATGGAAATCAGGGTGTCGACCAATTAAAGCAAAGCAACAATATAATCCTAAAATCAGTTTGGAATAACTAATGACGTATTCAGATAAAAGGCTACTGGTTGGCAGGCACACGATAATGAAAGACACTTCTTGCCTACTGAGATATTGAACAGGATAAGGTGGCAAAAGTAACAACTTTTCCATTTGAACAGCAGTCATCAATGACGAGGCATGCGGGACTTGTCCCATGAAGCAGGACCAGGGCCATACAAAGGACCTTTGTCAGCAGCCTGAGCGACAGCAAGGGAAAAAAATTAAATAATTGGGAAAACATGCATCAGAATGATATAAATTACCTGAAAAGGAAAAAAAAAAAGAAAAGAAAAGAACATTTGTAATTATTAGCACTCATACCATATGAACCCCATATCCATCCCCATAAGGTGCATGAGGAAACGCGCCCTCTGGATTACCATACTTCATCCCATATGGTCCACCTAGAATCATTAATGATTAAGGTAAAGAGGTGAGCAGCATTAAAAAAAAAATTAAATAAAAAGGTGTCAAATATAAACACTAAACATGCATGAAATAATAACATATTATCTAAATAGATAGATAATGTATTGTGTTCACCCCATAACTTCATAATGAATCAATTAGCAAGTAAGGCAAAATGATTCTCCGTCAGCAAGTCAGAAACAATAGAAAAAAAAAATTGTAGTTTTTCTTAGCTAAAACATAACTTGGAAATGGATTTTACGCTCCAAAACTGCTTTAAGAGGGGGCAAAAAAGTCCAAGGAGGTGTGATGTAAATAAAACAGGAACAAATCAACCAATGCCACATGCAAATCATGAAAATTCATTAAAACAAACTTTTAGAGGAACATGAGTGACGCTTATACCAGCAACCCGGGGTCGAGCATCAGTACTAGCAAGTTCAGCCCGTAGCTTTTCAACTTCACGTGCCATAGAAACCATGTTCTTCTCCATTGCCTGCCTCTGCTCCACCAGCTCAATGTTGGCCTTCTTTTCATAATCAATAGCAGTTCTGAAACTTAAAATCTTGATTTTAAAATTTACTTAGATGATTCATAGTAATTCTATGCAGAATTTCAGGCCAAAGGGTTTGTGGTAAGAAACATTAGAATGGGAAGGACAACTATTGACAAAAATGACTCCAAACACAAACCTAGCATGCATAATCTCTTGGTGCAGGCCCTCAATCTCACCCCGCAAAAGAGAAATCTGTTTATTATCAGCTTGTGATCTAGCAAGGTCTTGTTTTAGGCTCTGAATTTGCCCAAGGAGTTCCTGTTTTACATTATTCAGTTTCTGAACATCTGCACGGAGATGTACAACCTCATTCTTCAATGGTTCAGTTGCACGAATATCAGCCTCCAGCTTCAAGCCTTTCTCAATAAGCTCCCTCGAGTGCACTTCATGTTCTGCACGAATTTCAGCAATAACAAGATTCATGTGATGGAGTTCCTCCTTGGCAGCACCAAGCTCTTGCTGCATAGCCATCCGATCATCAATCAGCCGACGATTATCACCAAGGAGCCCACGGATTTCAGCTTGCTGCATCTCAAGTTCGTCCTCCAACAAGGCAGGGTGAGGAGGAGGATGTGGCAAAGGAGGGCCACGAATGAAAGGTCTCTCAGGAGGGTACCCACGAAGGTCATTATATGCCTCACGATGAATACGATTTCTCCCAGCCATTTTAAGTAGCTCTGCGAAGAAAAGGTAAAGCAATAAAATGATAATATACTATATAAAGATGTTTCATGTTGAATATGGTAACTAACTGCCCCTGTGAATCCTATATAGAACCTTAATTTTGCAAAATTATATATGACAGACATCCAGATCTTTCATTAATAAGATTTAATGTTCATGCCACATCCTTATCCACATAAATTGCTGCAGCATCATTTCATGAATGTAGAACTTCACTTCTAGGTGTACCAAGAATCAGACAAGAATCAGCACAACTCATTAATACAAGACCCTTATATAAATGACATCATGTTTTGAGATTTCACAAAGGAACAATAATATAGTTCCCATCTTCTTTAACTCTGTAGATGCTAGACCGAACACAGTCTTTCAGTTTCAATCAAAAACCCAATCCAAACCACATGGTTCACCTAGCATCAAAATATGAATAGATTCTCATCACTTGGAGACCATCAAAAGAAATCAAACTAGGTCCCAATCATTTAGCAAGAGTCTCAATCCAACTGTATGTAATTCATTATCCAGACTAACTTGAAAAATAAAACAAAAACCTAGAATACAATACCTATGATATCCCATTTCTATTCCTAAGCAAACCAAAAATACCCAAATATAAAAAAGCAAAACCCCCTTAATCTGAACTGGTAAATATATAGATAAAAAAAAAGGCACCTAAACTGAGCTAAATTTTGCATGAAATTGACCGTATCACGAGTTCCGGTTGAAGAATAGATAACAAAAAACAGCAAAAGAGGAAGTCAGTAAAGGAAATACAAAAGAAACAGATAACCCGGTGCCATTAGAATGGGAAGAAAAAAAAAAGGCAAGAGAATCGAAACCTGTGAATGGAAGATAGAGATGATTCAGTATCGGTATCAATCAAACAAGGAGAAGAAACCTAGCTCTGTTTATCTTATTGTTTTAGGTTCAGTCAGCTAGGTTTCCTGGTGCTTTGCCTTTTCGGGCTTTTATTTGCCAAGGACAACGTCTGATTTGGATATTTATTCGTGCAAATTACTATTTAGTCCATATACCTTATAAAAATTTACTAATTAATTTTTTAATTTAATAATCACATTTTAAAATTTTTACTAATTAATTTTTTATTAATATTAATTATTAAATACGAAAAAAATCTAAATGGTTTAATTTTCATAAAATAAAAAATAATTAATAAACTTTTATATTATAAAAATTAAATAATAAAATATTTAATATCTAACATCAACAAATAATTAGTTAATCAATTTTTAATATTTTAAAAATATTTAATATTTTTAAAATTAAAAGATTAATTAATAAATTTTTATATATAAAAATTTTAAATAATAAATTATTCTATTTAATTTTCAATTTTTTATTTTAAATGTACTTTTTAATTATTAGTTATAGGTATTAAAATATGTAATTAATATAATTAAAAATAAATATTATACTGTATTTTTTAGAATATATATTTTTTAAATAGAATATCTTTTATTTATATATGTATTTCATTATTGTTAAAACTAATAAATATTATTTTTTAAAACATATTAAATAAAAATATATCAGAAAGTTAAAAAATAATTATCATAAATTATTGAAATAAAAAAACCATTTTTTCAGAACTAAAAAGCGTATTTAATTTCAATTACATGTCAATCAAATTTTTTTATGCATAAACAAATTAAATAAATTAAGATTTTTTTCTTTTTCTTTTAAAAACTAAGATTTAACTGTAAATAAATTAACAATTAATGAATAAGACATCAGTTAGTTATGCTTATATATTTATTCTAAAATTATTATTTAACTGAGTAAACAGAATATTATTTTAATAATTCTTAAATATAATAATACGAAAAATTATTTATTTAAAGTATGATATAATTTTTTTTATTTCTCTTAAAATGACAAAGAATAAATCAAAATATTTCTCATTAAAATAAAAAAAAATTAAATTATGAGTTTTGTTAAATTTTCATAAGTATATCATAAATTATCCCCAAAAACAAAGGGTTGTGGACTAATCAGCTAACAATGAGAAAACCTATGGAGGAAAGAGTAATTCACCATATTATAATAAAGATCTAGAAGCCCAATGTGCAGCAGGCTCCAGTTCCCGTAATATATAAGCCCGAGCTTGAAAAACACTTGAGGGGCTCTGTTGCTTGTTAAATGCTAGCTACTCTATCCGCCATGTCTTCAATGAGAGTAAGAGCTTCATGGGACACCCAACAGAGGCTTCCCTATAATCCTAATGCTCCCAGAAATCCCAACAAAAAACCCTTGTCCAAACCCAATTCTTTGTCTCCCACAACATCGCCCTTAGCTTCTCCATCAATCTCCTTAACTGCCCAAACAGTTTCAGACCTTCTCAAGCGCAACACTAAAGCTCAAGGTAAGGGAAAATTTCATTTCGGATTATGGCTCTTTAAGGTTTCTTAGGTGTTTTTTTTTTGTTTTTTTTTTTTGCTGTTATTAGTCACTGGAATAGCGAAGGGAAAGGAAATTCTGAAATTCAATTCGGTTATGTTATGAGTTTGAACTTTTGTCATATTAACTTTGGAGATTCATGGGTTTGTTTCTGATTGGACTTTCATCCAGGGGTTTTAACAAAATTGGAAGAAACTTATTTAGGATATGAGAGATGGATGCCAAGTCCACCAAAAGTGGAGAAGCCTCGATCAATGTATAATGCTGCAAGTTTAGCTTATATTGGTGATAGCATATATGAGGTGAGCTCTGAAATTATTCATAATTCTTCAGGCTCGTGTTCTTTAGACAACACTTTTCCATGCCTCAAATTAGCTGAATTCTATTGTGCAGCGTAATATAAGATTATTTTGTCTTTGTCACCACCTTTAATTTGGATTAAATAATTTTGATTTTAGTTTTCAATTGTTTTATTGGTGATCCTTTTGTATATTTTGTGATTGGTTTGGTTGCATCTATTTCTGACATCATGGAAGATTTACAATTAATGAGCTGGTGGGTGCAAGCAGAATGACAAGATAACTGCATGGCCTATTAGTTAAAAGAATAGGAATAATTTATGATGCTGACAAAAATATAAAATTATAAGGAATACATTCAATTCCTCCTTCCTAATGTATTGCTTAGAAGGTCGTTTAACTTAGAAGTAGAAAGCTTTTTGTTCTGAGACAAGGTAATTGATTTGCTTTTATGCTTGCTTTTCGGAATTTTATTTAACCTTCTTGCATCTCTTATGCCATTATGTCTCAAATATGCAGCTATATGCTCGCAGACATTTTCTGTTTCCTCCATTGAGTATGGAGGAATACAATGACCGTGTAATGGCAGTAGTACGTTGCGAAGCACAGGTATGTAATTTCCTTAAATCTATTTCTTCACATGGGTGTTCTGCTATATTCTTCTCTAGGATTGTTTTGTGCCTATAGTGAAGATTCTATTATTCTTGAACCAAATTTGTGAATCCATTTATTGTAATATATCCTTTTGTTTTTACTATTTTGTCAGTTCATAATTCCTTGGTTTGTTTCCAAATCTTTACTTTATCTCCTCCTTCTTCCTTTCTTTAAATTAAAACAAAATGAAATCCTTTATCTGTTGAGTCCCCTAGTTATGGATCGCGTCACAGGTCTGCTGGCAGAGAAATCAAAGTCCCTGGCTGGAGACTTTGATTTTCCACGATTCTTGCCTCAATTGGAGCTCAATGAGGGAGAACCTTTGACCTCGTTAAGAGAGAATTCAGACCTCGATTAGAAGGAAATAATTCTGCTTATCTTATTGATGGAATATTAGCAACATTTATAGGAGTAATGTTGCTTATTAATACAAACTCTAATTGAATAGAAGTCCTACTGAAAATAAACCTTATAAAGGTAATCTAACCCTAAAATAATTCAATAACTTACCCAAAAAATTATTATTCTTGTTGAGTTTGTTGATCAACAGGTTACTGATTCCTTCTGTTATATTTGGCACCTATAAAGGAGTCCATATCATTTATCATCTCAAGTTTTGCTGTTCAACCTAAGCTGTAATGTATTAACTTCAGTTTATGAACATATTTCCAGTAAAAGGAATAACGCAATTTTCTAATGCACTTTTCAGCTGCTGAATGTAATATTATATTTAGTAGCAGCAGTTCCTATGTTAGGAGTTAAGTATTTCTCTTTATGGAGTTTGTTCATGTAGCTTTTAAATTGTAGAAGGATAATATTTGTTGTATTTCACAATAGAGATTACAACCTATTTATACATGAGAGACATACCCTAAGATTATACAGTTCGGGTATGATTACAACCTATTTGTTGTATTGTGGGTATTTCACAATAGAGATTACCCTTTTAAATTGTATCTAAACAGGAAGGAAAATCAAACCTATGATTATACAATCCCTAAGATTAAGCAACTGACCCATCTATCAATATTTACTTCCTATATTAACATATTTACTTTCTATAACTTATAACACTCTCCCTCAAGTTGGATCATAAATATTAATCATACCCAACTTGTTACATATATAATCAACTCGAGTCCCATTTAGAGCTTTAGCGAAAATATCTCCTAATTGTTCTCCAGTTCGGATATGTCCTGTTGATATTATCTTTTGTAGAATCTTTTCACGAACAAAATGACAATCAATCTCGATGTGTTTAGTCCTCTCGTGAAATACTGGATTGGAGGCAATGTGGATAGCTGTTTGATTATCACACAACTTAGCAGGCACCGAATTTGTGAACCCAACTTCTTCCAACAGTTGACGTACCCACAAGATTTCACAAATGGCTTGTGCCATGGCTCGATATTCAGATTCAGCACTAGAACGGGAGACCACATTTTGCTTCTTACTTTTCCATGAGACCAAGTTACCTCCCACAAAAACACAATACCCAGTAGTTGACCTCCTATCAACTTTCGAGCCTGCCCAATAAGCATCAGAAAAGCATTCAATATTTGAGTGCCCATGGTTACCATAGAATAGGCCTCGCCTTGGGGCCCCTTTAAGATAACAAAGAATCTGTTCCAGAGCATCCCACTGGGCAATAGTAGAAGAAGACATAAACTGACTTACCACACTCACTGAACCGTCAAATAATTCAGTTTGCCAACTAATCTTCTATACCTTTCAGGATCTGCAAATGGCTCACTGTCTTCTATGGTAAGTTGAAGGTTAGGGGTCATTGGGGCACTACAAGGCTTAGCACTCAATTTTCCTGTTTCTGCCAACAAATCAAAAACATATTTTCTTTGAGATAAGAAGATGCCTTTCTTACACCGTATGACTTCGATTCCCAAGAAATATTTCAAGGAACCCAAACTGTGTTTTAAGAAATTCTTTTAGGGATGTGATGTCAGCAATGTCACTTCCTGTAATAACAATATCATTCACATATACTACAAGCAGAATTACTCCACTATTAGAATTTCTATAAAACACTAAGTGATCACACTTACTCATCTTCATTCCAAACTGTTGGACCACCTCACTAAACCTACCAAACCATGCCCGAGGACTCTGTTTCAAGCCATAAAGGGATTTTCGAAGTCTACAGACCTTACCTGACTCCCCCTGAGCAACAAAACCAGGTGGTTGCTCAATATAAACCTCCTCCTAAAGATCACCATGAAGAAAAGCATTTTTAATATCTAGTTGATGCAAAGGCCAATCATGAGTAGCCGCCAAGGAAATAAACAATCGGACAGATGCGAGCTTGGCAACTGGGGAGAATGTATCAGAATAGTCAACTCTATAAGTTTGTGCATAACCTTTGGCCACTAAACGGGCCTTGAGGCGAGCAATAGATCCATCAGGGTTTACTTTCACTGCAAATACCCATTTGCACCCAATAGCCCGCTTTCCTGGGGGCAAGGACATCAACTCCCAAGTACCATTAGTGTCAAGGGCCATCATTTCCTCTTCCATTGCAGCACGCCAACCAGGATGGGACAAAGTCTCAATAACAGTTTTGGGATAAGAGGGCTCTGGCTACTTCAAGAAGATGTCGATTTTTTCTTTCAGCAACTCCATTTTGTGAAGGAGTGGCAACACAAGAGGACTGATGAAGAATCCCTTTTTGTAACAAATAAGATTGAAATTCCCCAGAGAGATACTTTTTAGCATTATCACTTTGCAATATACGGATGGAAGTATTGAATTGAGTTTGTATTTCAGCATAAAATGCACAAAAAATAGAAAATAATTCTGAACGACTCTTCATTAAAAATAACCAAGTAGTACGAGAGAAATCATCAATAAAAGTAACAAAATACTTAAAGTCAGACTTACACACAACAGGACAAGGACCCTAAACATCTGAATGAACTAACTCAAAGGGGGACGAAGCCCGTTTATTAACTCGAGACAGTGTAGGTAAATGATGATGTTTGGCAAATTGACAAGACTCACAATCTAGAACAGACAAAAAATAAAATTGTGGACATAACTTCTTCAAAGCCGAGAGAGAAGGATGCCTCAAACGACAATTAACATCAAAAGGTGTTAAACGCGTGCAGCATACCAGAGATCGAGGAGATCGAGGTAGTTGCTGATCCAAGACGTAAAGACCCTCTGACTCACTCCCTCTACCAATAATCTGCTTTGTCGAAAGATCTTGAAAAACACAGTGATTAGGAAAGAATGAGATACAGCAATTCAATGCACGAGTGAGTTTACTCACGGAAAGCAAATTAAACGCGAACTTAGGGAGACATAACACAGAGGATACAAAAAGAGAAGGGGTTAAGTTGACATGACCAGAACCCATGACAGAAGATTTAGTGCCATCAGCAAGAGTAACATAAGAAGGCGATGTATGAGACTCAAGATTGGACAAAAGGTTAGAATTACCTGATATATGATCGGTAGCACCAGAATCAATAACCCATTTGGAGGATGAAGACACAAGACATGCAATAGAATTACCTGACTCAGCAATTGCAGTGATAGAGGAGGAATTAGAGGATTTTAAAGATGCCTGGTATTGGATGAATTGTGCATATTCATCTGAAGATATCAAAATTCCCTCCATTCAAATTGTGTTCCGTGATTTTAGTCATCATAGGAATCACATCAGTTACGGTGGTGGTTTTAACTTCAGCCACAAGGACAACCAACCCAAAACGATAGCAACAAAAGAAACACAAAATCAGAAAACAGTACCTGGCATGAACAGTACCACGTGAACAGTGCCGATGAACAGTACCCGTGAACAGTGCCGATGAACAGTACCCGTGAACAGTGCCGATGAATAGTACCTAAAACACCTCCACCCAACACCCGAACGGCAAACAAACCTCAGATCTGACAAGGGAATAGTGTGGCGACTCCGGCGATGGTGAGATCCAAATGTTACCCTTTATGGGTAACCCAAATGAACAGAGCCCTAAGTCTCTAAAAAAATTTTAAAACTTGACGAGAGAAAAAATTAAATCTCTACGAGAATGGCTCTGATACCATGTAGAAGGATAATATTTGTTGTATGTCACAATAGAGATTACAACCTATTTATACATGAGAGACGGTATCTAAACAGAAAGGAAAATCAAGCCTATGATTATACAATCCCTAAGATTAAGCAACTGACCCATCTATCAATATTTACTTCCTATATTAACATATTTACTTTCTATAACTTATAACATAAATGAATGCATATTTTAGTTTAGGTACTATTAACTCAGTGTTTGGGAGGAGGTTTTTGGAGATGGGGTATGATTTTTTAAGGTACTCATTTTATTTGGGAGGAAGATTATTTAAGCAGGGCATGGTTTTTGGTGGTTTAAAATATCCAAAACTCTCACTTTTTCAACTTACTCCTATTACCTACCTTACTTTACTTTACAAAACCTCCCTTAACCCCACTAAACGCACTATATTGGTACATCACAATCTCGTTTTATGATATAAGTTTTCTCTGTATGCTTTCCTAAATTCTTCCTCCTTTTTGTACTTTAGGTTTTGATGTTAGTTTTAGATGTCCAGATGGTACATAGGTTGGCAAATGGTTCGATTAATAAGAAAATAGTAAATTTTATCATTGCTTACTGTTTGTTCTTTTACCCTGACCATTGGAGCTTAAATTCTTCTCTCCTTTTGTATGCTAGGTGTTGATGTTAGTTTTAGATGTCCAGATGGTAAATAGGTTGACAAATGGGTTGGTTAATAGAACATAGTCAACATACCATTATTTACTTATTTATAATTTTTATTCTTTTAACCTGGCCATTGTGCCTAAGGAGTTTATCCATCTGATGGATGTGATACTAAAAGCCCTTAAGGTCTGCATAATATGCATTTGGATCTCTATTGTTTGAAATTAGCTGCTTTCTTCCTTGTTAACTGTAACATTTGAGGTCATGAAAGTGTTCTGTTTAATTATTTAGGACTAAACTGCAATTAAAATTTGAAATTCCAAGGACTAAAGTACGAGCTAATTTAAAATGTTATCAAGTTCAATGAAAGGCTTATGTTTTTTACTCAATGGTTAAAATTTTAGCTAAACAAACTTTGGGGATTGAAATAACTAATTTAGAACCTGTAGGATTAAAGTGTATTTGTTGCCAGACTTCTACAAAGTCCTAGTCATTTACCCTTTAAATTATTATGGTTATTTGTGCTTGTGGTCATTCTGATAATTGGTTTTGTTGCAATTAGGATGCATTGCTTCAGAAACTTCTTAACGATAATTGTCTATCAGCTGAAGAAAGGTTGGTTAAAAAACTTATGTTTGCTATGTTCTCTTCTTATTTTATTCTTTTGATAATGTTATCGTCCATGGAAAAGGGCTTTCAGCAATGGGGATGCATCTTCTGTTATTTTACCCGAAATCATCTGCTGGAAGTCATATAATTAATATGACTGCTACTGTTTACTGATGTACGTCATCTGTAAATCGTTTTCTTAATCAAGGGTATTCAATAATTTTTAATGCAGAGATGTTCTTCGGTGGGGAAAGAATATTGGTTCGGCTAAAACTCGGACAAAAAAGCGTGCTGGAGCAGCAGTTTATAACAGAGCATCTTCACTGGAAACATTAGTCAGTGCTTTTCTACCTTGGTTGTCTCATAATCAGTGATCTTGAAACACAAATTTGGTTGAATATAGGAGCCATTTTTTTAATATAAATGGCAATGCTGAAAGAAAAACGATCAATATGCATAGTGGGCTTCTGTTCATTAGATTATGATTTTTATCCTTATGATAAAGGTTATTGTTTTCAACAAAAAAGCAACTTCAAATTTCAATTATTTAGACCTTCTTCAACCCCTAAATGTTTCTATAGTGTAGGGGTTATTTGGCATTGAGTTTGGGAGGTCAAAAAGTGTTTCTTTTTTTTTTTTTTTTTTTAAAAGCATCATTTTAGATGCTGTTGCAAAAAAGCAGTTTGGGAAAAGTTGTTTTGTTATTTTGGTGTTCTCATGATTAAATTATATCAAAAATAATTTTAAATTATTTTTTAATATTTCTAAATATTAGTTTTAAGAAAGTGGTTTTCTCATGGGCTACTCCAACAGCAATGGCAAACAGATCCTTAGTATTTTAACATATTCATATAAACTATGATTTTCTTAAATAACCCTTCTTTAATAATTTATTTTATAAATAGCTAGATCTACTAGATTATATGGTATTCAGTTATATAGGTTTAATGTTGATTTGAACCTTTTTGTTAATTCTTTTTTTTTTTTTGAAAAAAACAAAAGGATTCAGTAGAGGTGTATCATCCACTCCGATTCTGCAACACCTCAATCATTCCCGTTATCTGAAAATTTGAGTTATGCAGTGTTGGTGTGATTTGCTTAATCAATTGGCTATCAGATTTTGCCTTGATGTCTTTAGAAATGTCATTATCCATGATTTGGAAGTGAGTTTTTGGCAGGATTCTAACTTAAAGCAATACATTTTGTAGATCGGTTACCTGTACCTGACAAATGCAGATCGTTTGGAAGAAATCATGCTAAAATTGGGGTTCTCAACGGATTCATCTGCACAAGTGATCCCAGAAGAAGTTGGGTAAGCTGAAAACAATGTAGAGTGCACCTTTCAAATTTGAACCAAACTAGCAACATCTTTGTATTCTATGCTTATGTTTCCATGAGATTCCAGCCATCATGCCACAGAAACATCCAACCAAGGGCATGGCATCATTTGTACATGGTGCTAGTGCCTATGATCTTTAATTTGTCCTGGTGAGATATTTCCTTGTTTTGAGAATCTTAGGCAATGATAATTTTTTAATGGAAATTTCATGGAAAATCATGTTTTTAAAAGTTCCTGGAAGATCTTTATCCGCTTTAAAATACCCTTTTCATTCTTTAAATAATATAATTTCTCAACTGATTTTTTAGCAATGGAACAATACTTGAGGAATGCAATTGTTTAAGTTTTGAAAATGTGAAGACTGATTTATGAATTTTAAATTCATAAAGCTCAGGAATTAATTCATAAAATATCATACTTCTAACTTAAACTTTACAAAGGAAGAAATTGAGACGTTTTCTGGGCTAATTATCTAAAATTTAATATGTACTTTATTATATTTTTATTTATAAAAAATTTCTCAAAATCTCTCTCAGTTTTTAATAAAATTTAATGTTATTAAAATGAATATAATTAAAAAATTAATAAAAAATTTTATTAATTTTATTATCCAATTAGCCTTTTTGAGTGAAACCTTTAGGATTTGTGCATATTTCTTTTAGGGTTTATGAAGAGTTATGGGCCTTATCATTTATAAGCCCAATAAGCTTAATCTCTTTGTCGACCTTTGAACTATTTGCATGAACAGCCTATTGTAGTTTTCTTCTTCTTCCCTATTTGCATCATTTTTCTGTAATATTTATTATTGGATTTACTGTAAGTATTTGTTGACTTCGTTGAGAGCTTTTTCCTCCCATAGAAAATAAAAATTATAAAATATCAAAACAAGTGAAAGAAATTAAATTATTATATAATTTGAAAGTTGGAGATTTTTTTTAAAATAAGAAGGTTTAATTATTAAATTTAATACAAATAAAAATAATATTAATGGGTTAAAAGTGACTTTAATTATTAAAAGTGTTTAGTAAATTATGTATTTAGCTTTTTTAAAATTGTTTTCATATGTATAATTTAGAAATTTATGATTTTTTTTTCTTTTTAAATTGATCATCTTTTATGGAGTGGTTCAATTGACCTTACTCCACTTTATAAAAAAAAAAAATTAAAATCATGTTTGATAATGTTTAATAAATTGTTTTCATTGAATTAATGAAAAAAAAATAAGTTGGTTCACTTTTATATTTGAATTAATATACATAAACAGTTCAAGTTCTGATACTTTATAGCCATAAATTCATTTACAAAATAATTTATATTTGAATTAAAGTGTGGAAAATGAATTCCTCCCCTGAAAAAAAAAAACAATTATTTTTAGAATAATTTATTTTTTCTTTAATCAGAAAATTATTTTCTATTAATTAAATTTTTTAAATACTCTAAATATCTGAAAATGTATAAAATGTTTTGTTGTAAAATATTTTCTATAAAATAAATGGTACATTAAAATTTTATCTTTGTAATCTTTTTATTCGTAATATATTAATTTATTTCAAGTCTTAGCTATCATAAAAAAATTATATTATGGATTTTAGAGTTATTTGTCCTTGCTAATTTTAAACGTCCATTGAAAATTCATCATCCATATCTTTCTAAACATAAGCTAAAATTACTTATAATAATATAGCATGGTGATGCACTAATGGATAATACGAGTTGTTTTATTATTTATTTCAAATTTATTATTATAATATTGATATAACATAATAGTCGTTATATTATAAAACATAGCTATATAGTAAAAATTTAATAATTTTACAAGAGAGATCTCACCTATAAAAAAGAAAAGCAGCATAACGTAACAGTCGGTAGTTATTAAAATTCACCTTTTTTTAATAGGTCGAGCATTCATGAGAAAATTATTATAAGTACAATATAATAAATTTTTATTACATCTATAATCATGAAATCTTTTATTAAATAGTCAATATCAATCGAATTTTCAGGTAATTAATTTCGTCTCACTAAATATATACAGAAATAAAAATATATATTTTTATACCCTCATTCTAAATTTAAAATAATTCATTATGGTGAGTGTCAGAACGGCGAACATAAACAACAATCCCTTATTCTTTATCTTTTACATATTAATTAATTATGGTTAAATTTTATTTCTAAATGCATCAAATATAATTTAAAGTTTATTTAATATGTTTGCCAATATTTAATTAATATGTATAATATATTTGTTTAGCAAAATTTTGACCCCTTATTTCAATTTATTTTTATTATAAAATAAATTAAAATTGTATTGTAAATAGTTTGAAATGAAAAATAAGGATTAGAAATTTTGTGGTGGGGAGGCAGGATTGCATTTGCATGCACAAACATCCTTAACAAAATTTGTGATCCACAAAAATATTTGAGATGAAAACAATTGGAACTAATAGCATCAAACAAATCTCCCCAAATGCCTTTCACTAAGAGTTGCTTTCAATGGGTACTTTTCCCTATTAATTTTCATTTTAAAATAGTTTTAATTAGATAATACCCAAATGCATTACAAAACTAAAGTTTATTCATATCCATCTTTCAATTTCATCATTTATTAATAAAATAAAACAAAAAAGGAATGAAAAGAACAAGTGAGTTGGAAGATAAGGGCAATAAGGCCTATCCATTTATCCCTTTATCTAATGGGTAGCACCAGAAACAAAAGCTATGGTCTTCAAAAGGATAACTAATAAAACAATTGTCATCCTTAGAAAATGCTGTTTCATTCAAAGGTTAGATAGATAAACCCCATGTGTTGTATCCCTCATCCTTATCCTCCAATCAATCTCACATAATTCCTCTAGCTGAATGAATATATATCCATGTATTGCCCTTTTTCAAACAAGGCAGCTATGGTTAGGTTAATGCCTCCTTTGCTTCAAAGGTGCAGAGGATCTACGAGGATAAAAGAACTCATGGATGACTCCCCCAATTGTTGTCTTTTAGTGATAAACCTTACTAAAGTCGGGGAAAAAATGGGTAAGAGAAAATATTTTCAGGTGTGGGCCATGTATTGTTGAGCCTTATCATGGTTGGACATGGACCAAATTGCAGCTTGCATGTTTAGAACATGGGTTTGGTTAGATTTTGAGAGTTGTTGCCCAACAAGGACTTTACTCTCAAGTGGTTGAACCATGTCGTGCAGGATGACGTAGTTAGTATTGGCCAACATAATCTTCATCAACTGAAAAAATGACGCTTTACATGTAGAAATTAGTATGAACCAAATGTCCATTATTAGATAATGGCTGGGAAAATGCCCAACTTGACCACAAATCTGACCCACACTTGTCTTTTTGGGCCCATACTTTTGCCTTCTAAAGCCCATACCAGGAGAATTTACTGTTGTACTGGATTAAGGTTGGGCCCACCAAATCCATGCTGCTCAAACTCCAAAGATGGTGACACCATGGTTACCCAAATGGTGCTCATTCACATCACATATGAATTTACTCTCTTTTTTTTTGTCATTTTTTCAAAGTATTTTAGGGAAAAAATAATGTTCTATTCTTTCATTTGAATATGATATAAATCAAAATTATTTATTATTTATAATTAGTCAAGTTAATAATGAAATTATATTTAAACCTTATAAAATAAAATGTTGAGATGGATCATGCCAATGTTTTATAACTGTCCTAGTCATATTGCTGATGTGTCATCCTGATCTTGTTTATTGCTGATGTGTAAACTCAATCTTCATCTTGAATAATTGAAGAAATTGAAACTGAAATGACTTGATTCTAAGTAAAAAACCTGGGTTTCCATTTGGCTAGGCCTATCTTTATTAATTAATCACTTGTATAATATTTAGAACAAAGTTGGAGTCTATTTAGCTTGGAGATAGGATAAAAAGGGCTTTTAAAATAATTATTTTAAATTTCATTTAAAAAAAAAAGAGTTTATGAAAAGGCATTTTATTATTTTGGTAGTTTTATAATTAAGTAATATTTAATATTTTTAACTCTTATATTTAATAAATTATTTCAATTAAGTGAATTCAATTTAATAACTTTAAATAAATTCACATGGATTTTTTCTTTTTTCGTTGGAAAGTGTTTAGATAATGAAGTCAAAAAGAGAGGCACAGCGGAACCAGCTGTTGTGGAAAACAACAGAAACTGGCCCCAAATAAAAAATGAAGGGAACAGAACAAATTAAGCTGCAAAATTAAAAAAGAAAAGAAGGTAATTTTACAAAAACAAAATGACAGACCAATGGGATTTCAGGATTTTCCTCACACTGAACCAGGGGACCAGGAGTCCATTATAAACAGATAATAAAAGAAAACCGAAAAAAAAAAAAAAAGATGGTTCCATTCCCATGATAAAATTGAAGACCTAGCACGTGGGTTTAGATCTTCTATTTACATCTTCACGTTTCAAGGTCAAAATAAATAAATAAAATAATATTAAAAGTTTTGCTATTTTAAATATTAACGTGAATTTAGTTTTAAACATAATTAATTGACAAAAAAATTATAAAAAAGCAAATTATTTGTATGCAATTAATAAGCATTTGCGGATATATATATAATTATTCCACGTAAAAAAAAAAAAAAAAGAGGCATGGAAGATTAAGGGTTATTACAAGACAAATCCTATTATTTGTTTTTTCTAAAAATAATTTGTCATTATAGGATTTGGACAGAAACCCTGTTACCAGATTCGTTGTTTTTTTTTGCTTATTTGATGAGGTAATGATAGGATCATGTTTTTATCAAATTAGGGTTTTAGATATTCTCTGAAATTGGTGGTTTATATGTCACTAGAAAATGCATGAATTGACATGGGCTTTGCTCCTTCTTCAAGTTTTTTAAAATAAGTGAGATTGTTAAAAAAATATTCTCTACTTAAAATTTATTAACATAATTAATTTAAATTTATTAATATAATTAATTAGATTATAACAATTCACCGACAAATCCATGCAACGATTATCCTTGTTTCTTTATTTTCTTTTCCTATTCCTTTTCCCAAACACTAATTGGAAATTTTAGTTTCTTATGGGAAACAAAAAATAATATTGGTTATTTTAGTAGCTTTTTTAACAATTTTTTATGGTGATTAGTTAAAAGTTAAAAGTCATGTGATTTTTAAAAAATATATTAAAATATTATGTACATAATAATTTTTTTTTTCATTTCATCATAAATATATTTTTATTTATTTGTTTAAGTGCTCTAAACATTAAAAATATATTTAAAAATATTTTCTTTATTATAAAATATTTTTTTGAAATAAAAAAGAATTTAATATTCCATATACTCATAAAATATATATATATATATATATATATAATCAGAAAAGTAATTTTCAGAGGCAGCTTAGCAAAGTAGATTGATTTGAAATGAGAATACGGGCTTTGATTTTGAAGGGAATAATTAGTCGCACCCACTAATACATTGATTACCTAATCAAGATCCCAATTAATAAGCAAGTTTGACTTTAATTAATTCAAAAATAATTTCCCATTTAGCATGCAAACCCTAAATCTTTAAGATTTTCAAGGGTTTCAAACTATGGAAACATAACCCTAAGGGTCTCATCCCCTAGCACCACTATTTCCCCTTTTTTTTTCTAAATTATTAAATAAAAAGATTGGATTATTGCTAAATTTCTCTTTATAGTAAAATATTTTTAATTTACAATATTATTGACAATAAAACGAATAAATGGTCCACACATGCAAGCATGTTATCTTTGATAATTTAAAACAAAGAAATTCAATAGTGGGATGTTTCAAAAAAAAATAAAAAAATAAAAAATAAAGAAAAATCAAGGTGTGGCATTATAGTTGGGAAGAATTATATGAGCTGGCTTTATCATGGGTTAAAAGAATAATCAATTGATGGCGGTGCTGATGATAAGATGCATGGGACCCATCTTTGATTGAGGCTCACAGCTACTCTCTACAAATTTTTATCAGTATAATTTTCATCAAAATTAAAATTTAATCAGAAATTTAAGTTCTACACGTTTTTGTTATTTAATTTCAGATTTTTTCAGCCATGTTCTATAATTAGAAAATTTCAGAGAAGAAAACAACAATAAAAAGTATTTACACTTATATGAAATTTAGAAGATTTATACATACAATTAATTTATTATTCATATTTAAATTTTCAAAATTTTTTAATAAAATTTGAAAATATAAATATATATTTTAACCGTATAAAAATTAAAAATTTTACATGAGCTTTAATTATTTCATTTGGATTTCGGCGTGGCAATTAAATTAAACGCCGTAGTTTTACCATGCTCATCATCAAAATCCAAAGCCAGCATGTGAACCCTTCACGTTCTCATCTCCTATTCACTCGCGCTCTCTCAAGAGTTTCCTCATTTCGCAACTAGTTTATTCGCAACTCTCAGTGCTAAATTATTTTAAATATATACTTACACCATTAAATAATTAAAATTAACCTATTTAAGATTTAAATTTAAATTATAATTTATTTAACACTAAATTTATAAAAATTATATAATTAAATATAAACTATTTATATTATAAATAATTGAAGTTCACGCCCGGGAGAGACGCGTGGGAATGAGAGTCCAAATTTCAAGAAACTGTTTCAGTGTTAATGTAAGAAGAAGGCAGCAATTGGCATTGTTGGTTGCCAAATAAAAAGATGCTTCACGCAACTCCAAGCGTTACAAAAGCTGACCTCAAACCACAACACACATAAATGGCGGGAGCTTAATTCCAAATTTTAAATTAACTATATAATACCATTTCAAAAAAAAAAAAACTATATAATAATCACTACCTTGCAATAAAATATACTCATAATAAATAAAAATTATATTTTTAAGAAAGCGTTTTTCAAAACGTTTGAATATTTTAAATTTTGTCATTAACATAGGTTAACTATAATTTTAAAGTAGTAAATTCTTCAAAAATTTTGTTTCATATACTATAAAAACTAATAAAAAAATAAAACCAATTAGGACCAGAAATTGGGTTCCAGCTTTGGCATCCGACACTATGTTTTGGCGACGCCTCTTTCCCATTCTTCGGAGAAAGGATGTCTTTGCCACGCCGTGTCTCCCTCAAGGGGAATTACCCAAATAAAGTAAATATATAACATTTTCACCCCTAAATTAAAATTTTTATTCAATCAGATACTTAATTTACCCATTAATGAGCACGTGATCACGTGACTGGACGCCGTTAGACTCTCCAGCTCCGTCGTCATCCTCCCACCTGGCTTTCTTCTTCCTGCTTTTGGCCAATCACTCAAACCAGAGAATAAACGTAAACTATTTAGCTTGCCAACTCCCAAGCACAGTAGCGATCATTGTCGAGAAGGAAATATACCTATGAATGTGGAATACATGGAGAGCTCACACTTCCAGGGAATGTGATCTGACCGGAGATTGGATCTTGACGGTGCACGACCGCTGGATCTCTATGATAGAAAATCCCATTTTCCACAACTTAACAAATCCATAATTTTTTGTTTATTAATCTGTTTGAAATTTAAAAAACAAATATGATTATCTATTAATCTTTTATATAATAAATTTATACACTTGTTATCATTTAAAAGTGTTTGAACTTATTTTACACTTATCGTGATTATAACAATAAAAAAAAAAAAAAAAACTCCACTCCATATGTTCATTGATAAAACTATTTTCCGATTGGGATACCTAGTCACAATAATTGAATACATAAAAAATATATGTTGTAAAGTGTTTTGAACTGTAATGCTTGTGATGTTAGGAATAAGTCCCCTTCATTTCCTTCGTCTCTTTGGCTCTGTTCCACAAATATTTTTAAAATATTATTTAGTATTTTAATTCTGTTAAAATATTATTATTTAATAATTAAAATAATAATTTATGAAAAAATATTTTATTTTATAATAAAATAAAATATTATATTTTTTATTTTAAAATAAATGATGTTAAAAGGAGAATTTAAGAAGATATATGGATGAAGAAAATGGTTGGAGTCGTGAATTAAAGGCAATATATATGCGTGTGATGAGGAGGATGATTGATGATAATGAGGCTATTTAATTAGCCCTTCCTTGCAAAATTTGCATTCCCATTTCTCACTTTACTTTATGTCCTTATCTTACTTCTTTTTAATATTTTTCTAACACAAAATTTTCCTTTGCTTTTTTGGTGATTCCCTTCCCTTGACTTCTCTCCACCCCTCCAATTATGTGCTGTCCATCTTTAAAAAAAAAAAAAAAATCTATAACTCTACTTAATTAGTTTAGCTATTAATATAATTCATAAAAAAAATAATTAATAGCTAATAAAATTATATTAAATTACCGTATATGTCAGGCATTAACTACAACTTAATTCAAATATTTGTATACCTATTAGATAATTTTATTTAATAATTTAGTCTATTTTATTTTAAAAATATATAAAATAAATAATATTTCAAATTCGAATTTTCTCCTTATTGACAGTAAAATATTAATCTTTATAATAAAAGAAAAAAAATGTTACCTCAAGTTATATGGTATTATACTGATTTTTATATTTTTATATTTAAATATATATATAAATATAGTAAAACTAAATATATTAATTTTATCTAGATAAAATTCGTGATTTAACACATTAAACACCAATCTCCCAACAACCTTTATATCGTTAATCTCATGATATCTCATGTTTTTTTTTTGTCTAAAAGGCTTCCTCAAATCGTGCTGGGAAACTATAATTTCTCGCAAAAACCTTGCTTGCTAGGGCCCTGTTTCCAACTGCATTTTTCTCTCTATATGTATTCATTTATTATATATTTTGATGATCGTCGGACTTTATCTCTCTTAGAGTAGGACCATATCTCAAAAAAAGATTTAAATCCAAAACCCATTAGATTTTTCTCATGAACAAACCAATCCATGCGGAGCGCCTTGATCCGAAAGTATAAAACAGACTGGAGCAGACACGCGCGCAGACTTATTCTTTGGAAACTCAGTAACGTGATAGAAGATAGGCAAGGCAGATCCAATCACTTCGCAACTCTGCCCGCATGAGCGCCGAAAGAAATTAAATGACCGTCTGGCGTAGAGAAAGACTCTGACGTGTCTATACGTACGGATCTGAGTGACAGAGACAGGTGACACTGTAACAAATAGGTTGTTAGACATTAAATAGGCTGTTAGACATCACTTCCAAACAAAAGAAAAATGGATAAAAGGAAGTAACATATTTCTCTCAATCTAAACTTACATTCATATTGTAAACTATATTATCTGAATCTCATAACATAATATTTAAAAACTTTTAACTGTTTAAAAATGTTTAAAATTTTCTTTAGGTATAATTCTATAAAAATCAAGATCATTAAGTAATATAAAATTAAAAGGGTTAATAATTTTCTTTCATTTAATATATATATTGTGATGCATGCATATTAGGTACAAGGCATTGTTTACACATGGCATGGCCATTATAACTTTTTAAAGAGAGTTTTAAGATCAAGATTTGAATTTTTAATCTTTCATATTAAAATATTATATTTAAAATAAATCAAAATATACAAAATTCTGATTTGTAGCTAGTATATTTTATTATTAATATAAAAATAAGTATCAAAGATACGAGTCAACTATACCAACCAAATATTTGGGACGAAATAGCTTTTTTTTAAAATGAGATTTGGCTAATTAATTAATGATTATAAAATTAGATATTAAATATTATTTATGATTTGTTTGTGGTAGAAAAATATTGAAAATAAGGAGAGGAAAGGCCGGAGGGGTTGGTGTTGGTCATCATGCATGCATGCATGCAAGTTATTCCTTTATTTATTTATTTTTGTTTGCTTATTTTATACAACTTATAATAAAAAAATGCTAACTAATGCTTAAATAATAAGACCCCTTGAATAATTGTTTTTTAATTCTTTTTCTCTTTATTTTCTTCTTCCTTTCTCTTCCCGGCAAGTAAACCATTTAGTCTTTCTTTATTTTTTTTTATCAAAATATAATTTATAAATAATACAAAATAGTTTAGAAACACCAAAACCAACAAAAACATAAGAAAGGAATCATAAAATCCTAGATCCAGTGACCCAAACCCAATACGAATCTCCAAATTTAAACAAATGCAAAAAACTGTCGCTTTCATTTTAACAGCCATTGTCATTATTGTTCCCAATGTAAAAGACTGGAACCTCAAGAAAGCCCAAAATCTACCCACCATGAACCATTTGTAGATCTAAAAAAAATAAATGAGATAGATAAATAAAAAAGAACAACACATCTATCGAATCAAACGAAAAAGGTGCAATATATATATTTAAGGGAAGACTGCTTTCTCGATCGTCAAGCTTCCAAAGCCAAAGTGTTACCAAAACAAAAAAGGCGGCCAGGAACACTTTACTCCAAACCCGTCGTCTTTTAACACTTCGATTTGAAATTATAAGTTATAAAAAAACACACACAACTATATGCAATAATTAAGTAGGCCGAAAGAAGAACTCCCTCTATTAAGAACCACTTGCCAAAATAAAAGTACCAAAACCAAACTATGTACAATCTCGTCTGAAGGGGAAGGAGCACACCACTAGCCGGCAGAAAAAAGACCTAACACCTCAAATGACCTCTTCGCAATATGAGAGAAAAACTCTCTCTACAAAATAAATTAAAAGACAAAAGTAGTTTAGTAGATTCGAGATATATTTTATTATTTCTTATTATTCCCAAAAGTGAAAGGTTCTTTATTTTCCTTATTGCTTATTGCATGATAACATGGAACCTTCATTGAATACATTTCACAGATTTTTTACATTAATGAAAAATTCAATTATCTCTACTGGATAATAAGAAATTATAATAATTTTTTTAGGAGAAATGAATAATAATAATAATTACTTAAAAAAACTAAACTCCATTTGATTTCCAATTCAAACTAGGACATATAGAAGAATTGATTGTGGTCCAAAGATGATTGGTTACTAATTTATATAATGTTGTTTAGGTTGAAGAAAGAGGAAGCATTTTCAAGTCATAATTAGCCTATCTATTTGAAAACTTGATCATTGCATCCAATGCCTCCCAAGTAATATAATTTAATTTAATTAACAATATAAATTAAATAAAAGAGTTTTCCCCACTTCTTAAAAAATTCACTTCCTTTAAAGCAACCAAACAACACCTAACTAATTAAAAGTGGTAATAAATTTGGAAGGTAGCCTTTTCCTTACTAAATCAATATGTTATGATTTTTAAATTTCAGTTAAGAAAAGTTTAATTAGGTTTTAAATGAAATGCCACAATTATTAAATAAGAAAATGAAGTTACAACAAAAATTAACTAATTTGGAAGATAGGATAATTTTTCACCTACAAATAAATATGCTTTTATATATTAACATTCACACTCTTCTGATATTATTTTTAACATTTTTAGCATTCAATTAATTTAATTTAAATAAAATAAAATAAATTAATTTTTGTGTACTTGTAAATATAATGAAACACAATTTTACAAATAATTAAATAATTAATTAAAATCTAGCCCATATTTTAATAAAAATATATAATAATTAAGACTGTGTTTGTTTCACCAAAAATATTTGTTATTATTTAATTTCATTTTAAATTCTATTATTGATTTATTTTCTAAGTTTCAAAGGGTATTTTTTTATAGTAATATGAATTACTAGCTTTTAAATTTACATATTCCATTTAATTTTAAATAACAGTTTTTTATATTATTTCTTTATTTTTTTAAATTTTTTACTTATATATAAATTTAATACTAAGTTTGAAATAATAATAATTTCTATATTTAAAATATATCTCTCGATAAATAAAAATATTTAAGTGATTAATTATTTTATGTGAATAATAATATTTATTTAATTAAGATATTTATAAGAATTAATTGTATAAAAGAAAAAACTAAAGTGAACAAATAAACTTGTTTTCTACTTTTTGATTAAAATAGAAAATGGGAATCTAGGAAACCGAAAAAACTGAAAAATTGAAATAAAAAACATTTTTATATCCAACGTTGTTAGTAGTCTTTTTCCCTCTTTAAAATAATATATAAATATATAAAAATTTAGAAATTATGATTTACTTTACTGGCTACGTTATAGCATTATTTTTTAACTAGATGCGTGATAGATAAATATATTTTTTATGCAAAAAATTAATTTAAAATAAGGTTCATACCTTTTAAACTTTAAAAATAAAATCATAGAAAATATTTAAAATAATAAATTTTTGAAAAATATTAAATTCCGCATATCAATCTAATAATAATATCAGTGGCAAAATATCCGGTTAAGATTGAGTTTATATCGAAAATATAAATTTCAACTCTATTAAGATTTAATGGTGAACCCTTTTACATGTAAATTTAAATTTTATTTTGATAAATTGAAATAGACTCGAGTTTATTCATGAAAGGTCTAATTATATTTATTTTTATAATTTTATAAAATAATAAATTATGTAATATCGAAATTATATTCACATGACACTAAATAAAATTAAATAATGGACCGGTAATGGACTGATGATGAAAAAAAAAATCTGTTTATATAAATGAATAATATATTATAATTAAAAAAATATAAATATGAAATAATAATTATATTATAATTAAAAAATAAAAAAATAAAATAGACTAAACTTATAAAATATATTTAAAATGTATCATTTACATGATCCGATCATCACAAACAAACTTAAAATTACTGAATAAACCAACTTTTAGGTATTCTGTAGAAGCAATTTCCAATGGTTCACCCTGCTTTGCCCAAAATTTATTTTGATTATTTTTTTTAAATTTATCCCCACTCTCTGCATTGGCGCGTGGTGGGAGTGTGAATGCAGAGGAGCAAAACACAAGCTAGGTATGTGGACATTAATAAGCTGGAACCGACCGTATTGGGATTGTGCAAAGCGAATCTTTGTGTTTTAAAAGCCCAAAGGAAAGCGCTTCACAAAATTGGCCCATTTTATGGAACCAGCCAAACACGCCTTTAACGTTGAGCGCTTTTCTCCTTTTTAGGGTAAAATACGCATTTTTTTAATATTAAAATATATTTTAATGTTTTTTTATCAAAAATAAAAGAAAAGAAATAGAAAATTCACTCGATGAAGCTCCGCGTCAGTGTGAGCGAGTCCAAAATGTGGGTCCCAAAGCCCTTCAAAGTGGGTCCCAATTTCTCTGTCAAGCCCCTCAGAGCTGAGTGCTTAAAAAGCGGCTGCAATGCACCTTTATTATTCCTGTGAGCCATTAACAAGACCACACACACATACACATGTTAATGAAGAAAAACTTGTTTAGCCCTCTTTATCTTTCTCTCCCTTTAGTTTCATTTTCCCTCACTTTCTTGCATTTTCTCTCCCAGTAAGTAAAAGAAAGGTTCTTGAGATAAAGAAAGACATAGCCATTTGCTTTCTGCTTTATTTTGTTTGTCTCTCTCTTTGCTTCTTTCTGTGTGCTTTCTCTCTCTAGATTAAGAAGCATAGAATAAAGTGTTCTCAGAGAGAATAAGAGAAGGGGAAAAAAGGGCATTGCTTTGGGAGGTCATTATTCTCGAGGTCATGGTCATGGCCGTGAAGAAGCTCACAATGTGCAATAATGTGTTAGTGGTTTTTTTGTTGTTGGGTTTGTGGGTTTGTTCTGTTAGTGCTTCTGTGTCTTATGACTCAAAGGCTATCACCATTAATGGCCAGAGAAGGATCCTCATTTCTGGATCCATTCACTACCCAAGAAGCTCCCCTGAGGTACTTTTCCAAATGTGCTTAATGGGTCTCTCTTGTTTCATCAAATTTGTTTTTCTTTTTTTCTCTCTCTAGTAAGTATTTTTGAAGCTTCTCTTTAAATGGGTAACTCTAACTCTGCTTTTGGGATGGGAATATGGCAGATGTGGCCAGATCTTATACAGAAGGCAAAGGAAGGAGGATTGGATGTGATTCAGACTTATGTTTTTTGGAATGGCCATGAACCTTCTCCTGGAAAAGTAATTAACAATTGAAAAATTATTTTAATGGTTTTCACTCACTGGTGAAGTACTTCTAACTTCTTTATGTGAATGGCTGTTATAGTATTATTTCGAGGGGAACTATGATTTGGTCAAGTTTGTCAAGCTGGTGAAGCAGGCAGGCCTTTATCTTCATCTCAGGATTGGACCTTATGTCTGTGCTGAGTGGAACTTTGGGTAATACACCAGCACCTGCAGTGCTAGATATTCTTTTCTATAAACAGAAAGAAAAGCTCGATTGGATATGAAGTTTGGTGAACTTTTGCTAAGTATCATGTTGTAAATTCTAATTTTCAGGGGTTTCCCTGTTTGGCTCAAGTACATTCCAGGCATCAATTTCAGAACAGATAATGGCCCTTTCAAGGTGAGGCACATTTTATGATTATCAGTTTTTATTCTTTCTATGGATTTCCCCTATTCCATTGATTTGATTAATCTATTTTGGATTTTAAATTTTCTAAAATGAAGGCCCAAATGCAAAGATTCACCACAAAGATTGTCAACATGATGAAAGCAGAAGGGTTATTTGAGTCTCAAGGAGGTCCAATAATTTTATCCCAGGTATTCCTATCTTATTGGTTTCTCCTTAATCCACTAATAAGTTCTCTACCTTTTTTTCTTCCAATTCTATGTGAAACGCACTTAATCTTTTCATCCATTTGATGGAATGACGTTAATAAAAAGGAACTATCTTCTTTTCCTGTCAATATATTGATAGATTGAGAATGAATATGGACCCATGGAATATGAACTTGGTGCACCTGGTCAAGCTTACACCAAATGGGCAGCAAGTATGGCTGTAGGTCTTGGCACTGGAGTCCCATGGGTCATGTGCAAGCAAGATGATGCCCCAGATCCAGTTGTAAGTTATTGGCTGATCTATTTTCCTTTTAGTATCATCTTTTTTACCTTTTCTTATCATGTTCCATATCTAATTCTTTATGGTGCTCATGTTATATCTTCTCACTTCCTTGGTGGGGTTGCTAGTTAACAGGCCCTTTTGTTGGTCTTGGATGAAATGAATTATTACTCCTCATTGCACATGGTTCTGCTATGAAGCATCTCAGTCCTTCCTGTTGCAGATTGTCTTTTTCTTTTTTTAAAAAATCCTCTTTGGTCACTGAGGGTTTTATGTAATGATAGAATTGATGACCATGTCTCCTTGTTAATAATAATCACCACGCATTTCAACTCTCAGTTCTAGTGGGTGCTTATAAATGATACTTATATCTTTTCTTTTCTTGGGGGTACACGAGAAGCAATGTATTTTTAATCCAGTTTTTTGGAATGAAATATTTTCAATCAGCTTTTTTTCTTTGGGAATCGTGTGGTTTTTATCATTGGGTTATTTTGCCAAGAGATATATTCTTTCAACTTATGCTTTTGAGTGACTCTTAACATTTTATTTTGTTGCTATCTTAATAGATTAACACCTGCAATGGTTTCTATTGCGACTACTTCTCTCCAAACAAGCCATATAAACCCAAGATGTGGACTGAAGCCTGGACTGGATGGTAAGTTGTGTGCTCCTTGCTGGAGAATCATTTCCTATATATTAATCATCCATGCAAGAATTGCAGGTTCATAGTACAGTACAGTGGTATCAATCAATATCCTTCACATATTTTCTTTTTTGCCTTCAGGTTTACTGAATTTGGTGGTGCAGTTCCTTACAGACCGGCTGAAGACTTGGCATTTTCAGTTGCAAGGTTTATTCAGAAGGGAGGATCATACATAAATTACTATATGGTAATTTAAACGTTTGTGGAATTTACCTAGTAATTGCTTTAGAGCAAGGTCATGCCAAGACTTATATGCTTCCTTTTTTCGGTTTAGTATCATGGTGGAACAAATTTTGGGAGAACTGCTGGTGGTCCTTTCATTGCCACGAGTTATGATTATGATGCTCCACTTGATGAATACGGTATGCACAAAGCTTTTGTATTTTAAGGTGGTTTTTCCTTGATGTTAATCCATACAGGTTTGCTTAGTTTTAATTAGAAACTTATTCTTATGCTGTATGTCTTTTAAGATTCACAATAAGAAAAGCCAGGTTGCAAAACCCAGACAGCAATAAAGGACCACCTTCCACATCTAGAATTAGTGCTGCTGGCACTTCCCCATGAAGCAAAGGCAGCTCTGTAGCTAATGTTCTTGCTTGCGGTTAAATAATGGCTGCGTCCTCCTCCTTGTGACATAGTATTTGTAATTGGAGGAATTATGGCAAGTAAAAGGTCTTCCTAAAAGCTCATATGTTATTTAATGCCATGTGAAGCGTGATGTGGAAATGCTTGAGACATTAAGCTAAAGGTCACTGATATGATGATTGCCTATCAGCCCTTTTTATCAAGCCGTTCTCGAAGAAGTTTGGTCTCACAGATGTCATTTTCCCTTCTGTTAAGATTTTGATTGCATGACAACAGTTAAAATTTCCTTAACGGAGAATCTTGTCTATTTACATATATCCAACGGTGTGGTGGGTCCTTTCCCTGGTCAAACAATAAATTTATGATTTAATACATTTAAGGATAAGGAATGATATTATTATTGAAGTCATTTCTTTTATTAGAAAATTTTGTCATTACCAAACAAGCTTTTAAAACATTTAAACTTTTTCTCCTTCACATCACTAGTAGACTTTTCTATAGTAGTCATGACATAATATAGATTGTTAATTTCTTGCGCATCAATCTGAAGAACTGGAATACTTTCCTTTATGCAGGACTACTGAGGCAGCCTAAATGGGGCCATTTAAAGGATTTGCATAGAGCAATTAAATTGTGTGAACCAGCGTTAGTATCAGGGGATCCAGCTGTGATTCCACTTGGAAATTATCAAGAGGTCAAATCTGCCTCCTTTGATGACAAATATTCTTATAATTCTAAGGGTTAGATAGCTAACGGTTTATCTTTCATGATTTGTGTACAGGCTCATGTATTTAAGTCAAAGTCTGGAGCTTGTGCTGCATTCCTTGCAAATTACAATCAGAGATCATTTTCAAAAGTGGCTTTTGGAAATATGCACTACAACTTGCCTCCTTGGTCTATCAGCATTCTTCCGGACTGCAAGAACACTGTTTACAACACTGCAAGGGTCAGAATTTCTTCCTTGGAAAATCTCAAATTTTGTAGTTATGACTTATATGTCTCTGGTTTTGCTTAACCAAAGTCCAACACAGGTCGGCGCACAAAGTGCACAAATGAAGATGGTTCCTGTTCCTATGCATGGAGGATTCTCTTGGCAAGCATATAGTGAAGAGACAGACTCAGAAGGTGACAATACATTCACAATGGTTGGGTTGCTGGAGCAGATAAATACAACTAGAGATGTCACGGACTACTTGTGGTACATGACAGAGTGAGTATTACAACGAGCTATATCTCCTTTTTGTTTTTATATAATCATTTTATTCTTTATCTAATTATGTTTTGATAATCTTTATCTATTATTCTGATTTTCATCTTTCTCACATACCTTTCTGCCATCTCAGTGTTAATCTTGACCCCAGTGAAGGCTTTCTGAGAAGCGGAGAGTATCCCATTCTTAATGTTCTATCAGCTGGCCATGCTTTGCATGTTTTTGTCAATGGTCAATTATCGGGTGAGATGTGTTTCACAGCTTATGTTATCCAACTCATTTTGTCACAAATATAAAAAAAAAGGAAAAGATCGGACCACGTAAAAATCTTTGGAATTTTTTTCCCTGGGGAAATTTGAGATTGTGATAATTTGATTATTTGGTCATGCTTTAATAGAAGAATCATTTTATGCTACCTCACCTATCCAATAAGCCTTTGTCTATAGTGGGACATGATTAAGTAATTTACGCAACAGTTAGTTTCAAGATGCACTAAGTGAAGTTACAACAATCTTCTTTGGTATTGCTCGCTTTCTGGCTCTATCTAAAATAACTTTTGTTGACTAGCAGTCTGCTATTTATAGTTTGATGATTTTATATTTTCTCTCACCATTTGATTTTCATAACCTTGAATAGGAACTGCATATGGAAGCTTAGAATTCCCAAAGTTGACATTTAGTCAAGGTGTCAAGATGAGAGCTGGTATCAACAAAATATCTCTTCTCAGTATTGCAGTTGGTCTTCCGGTTCGTTCTCTCTCTCTCTCTTTCGCCCTTTCTGTTGAATTTTATGCTCCAGAATCAGTGTCTGATATTTGTTCTTTTGTTGCTTGTTAATTGTGGAGCAGAATGTTGGTCCGCACTTTGAGACATGGAATGCTGGTATCCTTGGCCCAGTGACATTGAATGGCTTAAATGAAGGAAGGAGAGACTTGTCATGGCAAAAGTGGTCCTACAAGGTTTGTATTTAAACATATGTCATATCCTCTCTTGCTGCACTGGTATGCAAAAGAGTCGTTGATTTTCTTGCTGTCAATCAGATTGGCCTTAAAGGAGAAGCAATGAGTCTTCATTCACTCAGTGGGAGTTCATCAGTTGAGTGGACACAGGGAGCATTTGTGTCCCGAAGGCAGCCACTTATGTGGTATAAAGTGAGTATTTTAAACTTAAATGTAAAGATGCTTTGGTAATTGGTAGTAAGCTTAAAAAATGTGTTGCTTGGTATTGCATCAACAAATATATTTTTAAGAGAAGCATGTCTTAGCAAGAAAAAATTTTGCTAGACAGGCTTTTAAAATATTTAACCTTTTTTCTTTTATCTTCTGCTGCTGTTCACCATGGAGCATACATGTTCTTCCTGCTTTTCAAGCCTAGAGTGAGTTGTGGCATGCTTTTATTTAAGGAAACAGATGCCATGAAGGAGACATGTTTCTAATCTTCCAAAAACATTTTTAAGCTGTAACTTCAGAATTGCTGAGTCTAGAACTAACATTATTGTGTCCCATTTTTAGACCACTTTCAATGCTCCAGCTGGAAATTCTCCATTGGCTTTGGATATGGGTAGTATGGGCAAAGGTCAAGTATGGATAAATGGACAGAGTGTTGGACGATACTGGCCTGCATATAAAGCATCTGGTACTTGTGGTTTCTGTGATTATGCAGGAACATTTAATGAGAAGAAATGCTTAAGTAATTGTGGAGAGGCTTCACAGAGATGGTAAAAAAAAGTTAGAATATCATGTTGGAATCTTTTGTGCACACGAGATGCTTGAAACTGACAAATGATTTATAATTTCTTAGGTACCACGTCCCTCAATCATGGCTGAAGCCAACAGGGAACTTGTTAGTTGTGTTTGAAGAATGGGGTGGAGATCCAAATGGGATTTCTTTGGTTAGAAGAGAAGTAGACAGTGTATGTGCTGATATTTATGAGTGGCAGCCAAATTTAATGAATTACATGATGCAATCCTCAGGTAAAGTCAATAAGCCCCTAAGGCCTAAAGCCCATTTGGCATGTGGCCCCGGGCAGAAAATCTCGTTCATTAAGTTTGCTAGCTTCGGGACACCAGAAGGGGCTTGTGGAAACTATCATCAAGGAAGCTGCCACGCCTTTCACTCTTATGATGCTTTTAACCGGGTATGTTAGTCTGGATTTCCTGTTTGCAATCATTTCATCAGTGCAATAATAGTTAACTGTGGTTTGAGGATACTACTCGACTCGTAGATTTCTTGTTCTTTCAAGCATTTGTCATCAACATGAAAATGGTCCAAACTATGGGCTTTAAAATTTGCAGTTACTGGTTAACTGAGCTTCAAGCTGGTCCATTGTTTTTTCCTTTGCTTGTTTATCCAATCCTTTAACACTGATGTATGGCTTTTATCTTGCAGCTCTGTGTTGGGCAGAACTGGTGCTCAGTTACTGTGGCACCTGAAATGTTTGGAGGAGATCCATGCCCGAATGTCATGAAGAAACTAGCCGTGGAGGCCGTTTGCAGTTGATGGCAAGTGGAGTAGTCGAAATAGAGGAAAGATTCCTGATTAATTTTCTCAAACTCCAACAGAGCAGCTTCAATATATTATTATTATTATTTTTTGGGTAAATTAAGCTTCATATATAAGACTACCACCATGACCACCACCATTTATTCGGCTTTGACAGGGTGAAGTTGTACAAATATACAGCACACCTTCTGATCAAAGCCCACATAGATTGTGAAAATGATTGCACATAAGCTCTATGTATATAAGGCTCCCGAGCATTTAATGTTTATGCTCTTCATGCTGAATGCAAGCAAAGGAGGAGTTTGGCAGAAGCACGTCGAGACTGAAGTTAATCGAGTCCATGTGCAAGATTTATTTAGTTTTAGAACATGGAAAGCCTCTGGTTTCCTGTAATCCTATATTTCCTTTTTATTGCATGTAGCTTCCTGGCAAGCAATTGCCTCGTTGCTTTGTTCCTGTAAGAAAGTTTCTTGAGTTTTGTGGAAATGATACCAAAAGCTTATCAATTGTCATCCAAACTTTTTCTATTTACAGCCATATATTTGAGAAAGCCTTTGTGATTAGGTCTATCAAAAAAAGCCCATTGGGATCTGAATCAAGCCGAAGAATCTCATAGATTTGTTGAGAATAATTATAAATCGAACTTATTTTTATTGTTTTAATTCAGTTTTGATTTTTCACTAAGAATTGAATCAGAATTTTGCTCTATTGAAGTTAAATTGAGAACAGCACAATTTTTAAAATATTTTTTCATGTGTATTATATACTTTTACTATATTATTATTATTTTTATCTATCTACAATTTCTTAATGACTTTAGTTAATAAACTGATTCTATGGTATAATTTATGGAAATCACAACACATATGGTATAATTTATGGAAATCAACGGCTACAGATCACCTGTCACCTAAAATTACATACTCTCTCGCCATCTTATCCCAAATCTATTTCTCCCTCGAGTGTACTGTACTGTAGTGGTCTAGCTATAAAAGAACCTTCGAACCTTGAAAGCAGGAGTCTTCGGAGTCTCGCTTATTTAACTCTGGAATATCAAATCCCAAAAGTTCTTCCATTTCTCTCTCTCTTTTTGCACACTCCGTCATCTCTCTCTCTCTCTCTCTTCATGGCGCTTTTCTATGGCGGCTGTTTTTGCTGTAACTTGTTCTTATATATCTAAGATTGTCTCTAAATTTCGGTTCTTTTCACTCTGTCCTCTGAACAAACACTTGGCGATGTTCTCTCATTTATTTCTACTCGTCTTTGCATTTTCTGTTTCTTTCTCAATCTTTCTATCTTTTGTTTATAGAAGTTTCAACAAGCCAAAGCGAGAACAACAGTCCCACAATGGTGAAGCTACTGTTATAAACCGTTCTTTATCCAAGATAATTGATGAAACTCGCAAAACCCGTGAAAATGACACAACCCCTTTAACTCATTCTCTTCTCCTGGACATCTTGCCCCCCGATTCTTCCAAATGGGCCACTCTATTTGGCAATTGTCCAGATGAAACGAGGTCGGGTCAGGGCGATGACCGGGACGGGTCAGCTGGGGATTCACAGAGGGTGAAAAAGAAGAAGAAGAGGGCCAAGAAGAAGAGATTGGATTCCAAGAATGAAGAAAACGGGGGTGAGGATAAGGGCTTAGAGGGACAAAGAGAAGGTTCGTATTCGGGGTCTGGTCAGGTGAAGCCGGAGTTAGTTTGTTTGTACCCATTTACCTCTACGAGTAGTGCCACGCAGAGGAAGATCAAGCAGCAGTATGATCAGCTTGTCAAGTGTAATGAAAGCAAGGGATTGACATTGGCACAGGTTTTCATTTAACCTTTTTTTTTAATAATTCAATTCAATTATGTTTGAGTTAATAGATAGTTAATGCTATTTTGTTGTGGGACTGGCTCGGCAAGGTAAAGAAGGAAATTTTCACGTTTATTGCCATCAGGAGAACATATGGAAACAATTTGATTAATCGCTCTTTTCTTTTAGTATTATTATGGTTAAGTAATTATATTTTGTGCTTACTTCTCATTTTTCAATGAGAAAGCCGCTCACCCTCTCTCTTCCTCAGGGGAGTCCTTGCTTAGGGTTATTTTCTAGTTGGTTAGTGCAATTATTTTTAATGATCAAGTTATTGAGCAAAAAAAATTAATGATAGTTGTGGAGGGAAAGAAAAGAGAAAAGAAGAATGTGGATGATAACTTTTTTCTTTTGACCTCGTCTTGCGGTTGAGTAAGTGGCTGTTCCACGAAATGGTTGAGATGATGAGATGATTAAACAATAGAAAATGCTACAACAGAAATTTTCAATTGCATGGTGTATTGTGTGGTAATGGAAGTCTCAGCTCCAAATTAATAAGCTTGGAGGTTCAAGTTACAAAAGCAGCTCATTTGTGTAAATCTGCAGGACAAGGACTATAGACCATGTGGGATTAACAAGGGAAAATGTAAATGTCATTGAAGTTTACATTAGGAGTAGTAGGATTCCCAGTTACTGCTTTTTACTGTTTATACACTGAGGTGCTCCCTACTGCCAATGAAATTTTAAATTGGATATGGCTTATGGCTAGTTACTAGTACAATTATATACTAAGATGCTTCCAATTAGCAACTGGATTTTAAACCGGTTATGGCTTATGCACTAGTTGGCAGCTGAGGTGATTGATGCATTTCCATTGCTAATGCAATTAGGGGTTGATCCTAGCAGTTATTTGATTATCAACACTGGAGGAAGATTTTCTTGGTGTTTTTTTTTTTTAGAACTTTGGTATAATGGACATTGTCCCATTGCAATATGTCAATCTGCTGTGACTCTTCAAATACTTTGGAAGATATTGGTCTTCTTTCTGGGAAGGCCGGAAGAGGAAATGCTACCTCTGAGGTATCAGTTTTAATGCCTGGAGTTGGAGGATAGTGACCCTTGTCACAAGGTAGAGTGAACTGGTTGGTCTTCTCCCCTAGTGAGATCGGTTAAACTTAACTCTGGTGGTGGTAAGCTAGAATGTACTGGCATTGGAAGGAGCATTCAGGAAAGATCTGCTGTATAGACTACTGGTTTTAATCTTGGTATTTTTCTTTCTTGGTGGTGGAATTGTGGGCACTGTGTATGGGTCTTGATTTGCTTGGAAACCAGGTCTGCCTCTAGTGACGGTGGAGGAGTTGGTGAACCAATGTCTCAATGACTTCCTAATGCTCATCCTTTTGGTCTACTGGTTGAAATGCCATAATTTCTTCAATCGTGATTGGCCTGTTGAGATTCCTCACACATATAGAAAAGAGAAAAAGGTGGCTGAGTTGCTTGCAAATCATGTGCTTGCTTTGGATTTGGCTGTCATGAGTTCTCTTCATCTCCTTCTGGGGTCACTGCTTTGCTCTTCAGTACCTGTGCTCTGTGGTGTGTGTTTCCGCAGAACTGTGGCTGTTGCATTCTGTGTCCCTGCGTGCAACTGCAAACTCCTCTTGAGAAAAGGGAGGAAAAATCAAAACTAGCTTTGTCTGATGCCTGACATTGTTCAATGAACCTTGTTAGGTATTTGAGCTTTTTATTCTAAGAGTGCTTATAAGACAAATCTTGCTAGTGTTGTCAAAATTCTCAAGGCGGACATGGAACTATGAAGGTGATGGGTTTAGCCTTTAGGTAGACACTTAAGCCTTTGTTTAATTCTATATTACTGAAGGTCTGGTTCAGTTGATAGACTAAATTCATGGTTATTTAATTAGAGTTTATGCTTTATTTTATGCAAGCAATATTTCAAGCTTGCAAACATCCATTTTTTAATTTTGAATAGTTGGATTAACAAAAACTCCAATGTAGAATCACCTGTACGTGATATTTTCTTGCTTTCTCTTGTGATTCAGGTTGGAGAATTTGCTAATTGCCTGATTGAAGCTAGAAATGAATTGCAGCACAAGTATGTTAAATTGTTCTCTGGATGTGTGCTTTTGCTTTTGTTCTTCGTGTTTTATTGTTTTGTATTCCTGTTGTGCTAGTGGCTTTGTTTTCCTTTGAGACAGAAGGGATACATCTTTTCTGGTTCTTGAGTTGCTCAAGTTCTTTATGGTTTTTATTTTATATTTTTTTTGGTCAGTAGGACTGAACCATCTCTTCGGACCCCCCAAAAATATTTGATTGGCTCTGTTGATTTACATGATATAGTATTCTCTAAATTAGCATCCCCTACTTCATTGTTTCCACATGTATAATTACAGTACAATTGTTCATCTAGGTCTGAGGTCATCAAACGTAAGTTCACGATAACAAAGGCTCTTCTATTCAAGGCAGACAGGTCTTCAATGGATCGCCTTAGTCAACAGGTGACTAATTACTAATTCAATTATAGTTTACTTGATTAACAGAGTAAATAGTGCCAATTTTCTTGGCAATTATTTGTATTGATCTCTCTCTCTCTCTTCCAGATCTACAAGCTGGAGCTTGAACAAAAGAGATTAGAAGAGGATGCATTTGTTTATAACTGGCTCCAACAACAACTTAAACTCTCACCAGCATACAAAAAGGTAAATTCAAATCCTTATTATTGATGGTAATTATGGATTGTGCTGGCATGGCTTAAGATGCCCTCCATGGTTCTCATGTACTGATTATGCAAACAAATAAAAATTAGTAAATTTTGGCTCTTCCACTTTTGTTCACAGTCGGTGAAATGCTTCATGCCAAACAAAATTTTGATGTCATGAAATGGACATTCATAGATGGAAGTTTCAAAACCACATTTTGGACATTTATGCATGAAGTCTCAATTAGTGAACTAACAATTACTCTATTAAGTTTGTGATGCACTTTGATTTCTGATGAACTGAAAATTTGCAAAGATTCAAGACCAAGGTAATGAATCTTAATGGAATATGCAGGCATTAATTCAGCATTCTGCAGCTTTTTGTCTGTATATATTAGAAGATGGAAGAAAAGAAGGATACCTCTAGTGTTTTAAGTTTGAATTTTAATTTTTCTTTCTATTCTGTTAAGCACGTATATTTCCTTTGCACTCATATCTTGCTGTTTATACGGGGAGAAATTGTTCTATTTATTGCTAACTCCCATATATTGTTATTATTATTTTCTACGTGAGGCAGGGGACCATGTAATCCTCGGCTCCTCCGACCCTTTTTTTTCCTGAGGGCAGGGGGGAATCCTGCTCAATTCTCATCTTCTTGTGTGATTTAAATCATGCAAAGGATTTTTTCCCCCTTCTTCATTGAACTACATTGATTATTTGATCAGAGGCTCTTTCCATTTTTACTTGTCTATTTTAGATGCTTGAAATCAGTGCTTGCATGGAGTTGAAGGCCAAGTCTGGTGAGCTGATTGAGAACAAAGATACTGAAGTCGCTGATATTTCCTTTGAAGAGCTATTAGCACAAGAAAAGAAGGATTCATTTTGGTTGGTTTGCTAGTCTCAACAAATGTGCATTCCTTATTCAATGTTTGTTTCAGCACAGCCTAATCCATGACTATATTTTCTATAATCATATACAGGCAGAAAAATGGAAAATCAAGGTTATACTCGAGCCAATGATAATGTCTGCATGGTAAACATCACTGAAGGATGGAGCTTTTTTGTAGTATGTATATGGATACCCGACTGTCGCAGGGAATTTTTTTTTTTTTTGACTGCCTGTGCTTCTTTGGTTGTCCTTGTTGAAGAGAAGAAATTATGGCCATGATGCATTGAATGTTCTCTTCCCCTAGGTTTTTCTCATTGGAAGCTAGCTAGTCCTTAATATGATGATCTAGGTTAGTTTAGGCATTTGAGCCTTTTGCTGAACTACTAACATTGATTCTCTAGTAGGACTCAAATAGTTTGCTGTTAAAGAATTTTGTTGGTTTGGAAGAATGTTGCAAGTGTGAACTGGTTTTTGCTTGGATTCTCATCTATGGAATTATGATTCATCACTGTTGGTATAACATTGAACTTGAAAAGTTGAAAAGAAAAAGTGGCATTGAAGATAATTGTCGATGGAAATTGGGAAACCAGGATATGATAATACGGTAAAGATGGGTAAATTAAATCAAATGAAAATAAATAAAAATAAACAGGAAGTCTATAATTTTGATTTAGGTCTCTAAACTTTCAACTGGAAAGGCCGAATCTGCCCGTTGGCCACGCTAGCCAGACGAGCCTAATGGGGTGCCGAATTTCTTCAAGAAAGAAAAGCACAGTATATTTGGATAAAGATGAAAAGTGGGTCCTGACGTAAGATTAGGTAGTGGGAAGTAAGTTTCCAAAACCTTCCTAACTTCTCCTGGAATCTACTATAATTTTAGTTAGTTTGTCATTTATGTGCTTTCAGGTATATGTAAGAATTTCTTTTCACCAAACAATGGGTATTGAAGATTTTAAAAACTTAAATATTACACCTTACTTAAAATAGTCTTCCTCTCAAAAATGATAAAAGATTTTATGAAGCAAGGTACGTATAGGTGCACATGGATTTCATGTTGTATATCTTAGTTTATAAGCTATAATTTTAAGCTGCATTATTTATTTAAAGATTTTTCAAAGCTTCTATGCTTAAAAAGAAAAAAAAAAACCTGAAAAATGGAAACCTTTCATTTCAATTGATTTCTTATAATCCCAACTTATAAACTAATTTGACCAAATATTTTTCATAATTTTAAAATCTTATCAAATTTTTATTTTTATTCATTAATTGGAACTTATTGTTTATACTCATTTGAATAAACTTAAAAACCATTTCTATTTATTTTAATAAAATATTTCTCTATAAACAATTTGTTTATGTAATTCAAAGTTAAATTATATTTTAATATTATTAAATTGTATTTAAACAATAATACAGTAACAACTAACAGAGAGCTGCATAGCGAAAAATAAAAATAACAAAGAGCTGATACAATTTTATCATTTAAAAATAATTGAAATACCTTTTATAAGCAGTTGCTTAAATTTTAGATAGTATGAAATATCCTATGTCATGCACACCAAGATACATGTTGAAAGCCCTTAGTTTTCATCATCCATCAATTCAATCAACAAATGTGTAGAAACCAGCAACGTAAACTCGATCCCTAATCACCAATAAGTTCTATTTATCTGAAATGTTAGCTAAATGAAAATGAGATGTTAAGTCTTCCAACCACTTTTACATAGGCAACTTTAGACTTCCAATCAAGAAACAGTAGCAGCAGCATAAAAGAACTCCTTATCTTATAATCGAGTAGATGACACTTGATATACTCTGTGGAGATGATATCTAGATCATCTCTTAAATGCACAGAAAGCTAGTAACAGTTTATAGAATTTTTCACAAGCGTAAACAAAACACGCCCACCCCTACTCTCCATAATCAACACATGAAATGCTTTCACCTCAACCAACCAAAAATTTCCATTGCGTAGCCTGCATCTGGCAAAAGCAGAGAAAACTAAACAGAACCCCCTGGAGTAATCCACCTTTTGCATCATTAGGTCAGTCAATTTTGACAGAGGAGTAGATCTTTCGGACAAACCAGAAGCAAGCATAGAAGCCAATTGTGCCAGTCAAAACAAAGAAAGAATAAGATATGATTATCATATACCCAAAGTAGAGGATCCCAGAAACCAATTTGGTGATTTCCAATTTGGTAAAGAAGTAGAACACCGAGTAGAGGAAAAGGTATAGAGCAGAAGAGCCAGCAGTCAGGTAAGATCTCCACCACCAGTGATAGTCCTCGCTGCATAACTGGAAGTAGCAGAGCACAATAGTTATCTCCGCACAAGTGATCAGAAGTATAATGAACACTATGAAGAGGAAGCCAAAAATGTAGTAAAACTGATTCAGCCATATTGATGTCAAGATGAAGAAGAGCTCAATAAAAACAGCACCAAATGGTAGAATGCCTCCAATGAGTATGGAAAAGACTGGTTTCATGTACCATGCTTGTTCAGGTATTTGCCTAGGAATTTTGTTTGTTTTCACAGGGTCTTCAATAGCTGGCTTTTTGAAGCCAAGGTAACTACCAACAAAGACCAAAGGAACAGATATACCAAACCACAAGCAAACCAGTGCAAACATGGTCCCAAAAGGTACTGCCCCTGAAGACTGCTCTCCCCAAATTAGGACATTCAGCACAAAGAATATTGCAAAAAGAATACCCGGGAACATAAAAGCAGTTTTTAGGGTGTTCCTCTTCCACTCTGTGCCCTTGAACATTTTGTACAAACGCGCTGATGTGTAACCAGCCAATATGCCCATGAAGACCCACAACAGAACCATAGCTGTCATAAGGCCACCTCTGTTGGAAGGGGATAAGAAACCCAGCAATGCGAATATCATTGTCACTAGTGTCATTCCAAAGATTTGTACACCTGTACCAACATACACGCAAAGTAAACTAGAATTAATAGGTGCCCGGAAAACATCTCCATGGACAAGTTTCCACCCTGTTTCTTCCTGAGCCTCATCTTGAGTCTCCAACTGATTGTAGTTTGCAATATCTCTATACAAAGTTCTCATCATGATCATGGCCACCATGCCAGAAAGGAACAGGACAATCATTAGTGAATTTATGATGGAGAACCAATGGATCTGATCATCATTCATGAGTAGGTATGTATCCCACCGAGATGCCCATTTAATCTCACTTTCCTGAAAAAGAAAAAAAATAAAAAAGGAGCCACATAAATGCACAGAGGGGGAGAAAAAGACAGGCTCACAGACAGACAGACATGCAGAGCGTAGGGAAGAAAAAAAATCGAAGAATTATATTGTAAGGGAGTACCTTGAAGGTAACATCATATGAGAATACCACTTTCTTGCCAGAGTCGACTTCTTGTGGAACAGTACTACCTTGAATCAACTTCTTGGTGTCCTTGTTGCATGTTGTCACTTGAGGGTTGTTATCATCCCATTCCTTGTATTCATGATTAATACTGTTCACAAGAATCAGATTGGAACAGAAGAAATAAATAGAACAATTATCTCACTATCCACCGCAAAGTGGATGTAACATACAAGAAAGAAATTGTTATTTCATTGGAAATGCATAAAGAAAATAATACCCAGATTTGCTAATAAATAAAATTTCAAAAGGATGCCGATGAAAAGTAACAAATGAGAATGAAAGTACACAAAAAAAAAAAAAAAAAAACAAAAAAGCAAGGTAAACTTGTATTTGGCACAAAAGAACCTGCTAAAAGAGCAAATGAGATCCACTCATTTTGCACTGCCATAAACCAACAAATGGGAGCTTCAGAGAAATGCACACATGCAGCACAGGTAAGTACATAAATGCACATCTAAATCCTTTTGCAACTAAAATGCACTGAGCAACAAGCATGCACAAGTTTAGTTGTGTGCTCGACTTTTTAATTTCCTCTAATCGCATTCCTGCTTTCAGAATTTGAAGTAAGCAATAAACCTCTAATTGCATTTCTGCTTTCAGAATTTGAAGTAAGCAATAAACTTAGTCCATCTCCACCATCCACCCAAAAAACCTAATAAAACAAAAACTGAAATATGGCTTAGAGGATGATAAGACAATACCTGTTTGGAATAACCTCAAACCCAACAATTCGAGCGGAGTCTGTCTCAGGATCCTTGTGATACATAACTCTGAAGCTCAAGTGATTATTGATAAAATATTTCTCCTCTTTACTCTGTGAATGAAACAAATCTCACAAAAAGAAAAAGGAGAAAGAAAAAAGAAACTCCTATGCTAGTAGTGCTTTTTAAAACGTACCCCAGCATAATTTCCTTTGAATCCAACACGGAAACCATGTTCATAAGTTGTTGACTGACTGCCATCTCTTCTTTGTCTGCGAACAGCAACTGGAAGATTATCCAGTATCCTGCACATCCATTTCCAAACTATCAATGTAAACAAGAACTATTTAACTGAAAATGGACTTGCAAAATGCAACAAATGAGTAAAAGATTAGCACACTTTACAAACACAAAACAAATGACTTATTACATGAAAAGCAACAGAAGAGTGGAGTTTAAGATGGAAAAGCGCACCCAAGCAAACAAAACTCAAAATTAAAAAAAATACAATACCAGAGGAACATCTCCAACTTACATGTTGACCCGATACTCATCATCAATTTTTTCCTTGAAATTCTTGGCAGACTCAGCATCAAGTGTGACTCTACAGGCCACTTTGCATGGCTGCTCTTCTATCATTTCAAACTGGGGTGGGATTCATATATTAGATCCACATCCCAAGGTAACAATCACCATGATTCATTATCACCTCAATTTGTCTGAAATATTTAATAAATTCAAAAAAGGGCAACAGACTCTTACAGTGTATACAGAATTCTCAATTCGGTCACCTCGAAGAACCTCCCCCAAATTTTCTGCACTGTTAACAATCGTTTTAGGCTTACAATATTTCAAGAAGTAGTAGTCATATGGAAGTTGTGTCTTTGTAGATGACAATTTGTTCACTTTGATGGAAAGGACATCCCCCTACCCAAGAAAGCATAAACATTAGATAATTAAGCTAATAAGGAGAAACTAATAAAACTCTATGACCAATAGAAACTTTAAAAGATATCCACATTTACTATTTACTAAAGGCATAAGAAACTCACATCACTACCTTGCACCAGACATAAAAACAGCAAAGTTCAGAAGGAAATTGCTATTGTAAGTGAAAAGAAGTTACCATGTACATTAATTTACTCAAAATCAAACAATTCACCCAGTTCCATAAGTTTATTGGTTGCCCAAAAATGGATGATATGATGAAAGCATAAAACATACAGTATTGTGTCAACATATATGCTGGCTCCCACTCTGAATAATATTAGTATTTATGATACCATTTGCAGATGACTTAAGACAGTAAGTCGAAGGCCCAACAATCCAACTAAATTGCTCATCAGACATCCAAAATGTTTGGTTGCATTTCTGGATTCAATCTTCATGCATTCTACTAGAACTTCACCTCCACAATCTCACATTCACAAATTAATGAAACTTATTTAAGAATAAACAAACCCATTATTCAGAGTCTATATTCAGTTGCAGTTCAATATCCATTCTCATTTTCTACATGCTTCTTGTAATTCTTATCCATAATCTATCACCAATCATCATTAACTCATTAACTCACACATTTGAATAGCCACACCAATAACCCTTCAGAGTAAATTAGTCTTTTCGCATGTTAAAATCCAAAAATCTTAATGACCAATAAACCAATCAATCAGAAACTACAAAAAGAGCACAAAAAAAAAAAAAAAACATAAATAACTACCATAAAATTGCCAAATCACGAGCTCGATATCAACAACTAGTCAATGCAATAAACCCCCAAGAAACACAGATCCAAATCAGAGAAACAGATCTAAAAAAATCATATCAGCAATACAATGGATCAAACTCCAAAACCCTAGATCCAACTCTATTTTTAAGTTTTAAACATGCAGAGGCAGACCCCATGAGCTCTAAAGAACATCAAAAAGTGAAACCCAGAAACTTGAAGAGCGAAACGAAATGAAAAACAACGAGGGAAAAGAGATTAGCAGGTAGATGATACCCTGTGAAAGTCGCGAGGAGCTACACCAGGAAGATAGAAGGAGTGTGCAGAAGAGATAAGGAGGATAGCGAAGAAGAGGATAGCAGAGATCGTACCCACCTTCATCTTCCTGATTGTAGAAAGAAAAATGTACAGAACACAAGTAGAGAGAAAGGGTTTTTGCACTGGCAGACTTCAACTATAGATATGTTCGTTTTGACCATTCCCAGGATTTCTTCATTGATAATCGCTGCTTCCAGAATTTCAATTTATCAGTATTTTTTTTTTTCGATTTTTAATTTTCGTTTAGCAATATTTTTTCAAATAAATGTGATTCAACTCAAAGTAATTGTATAATTATTTTATAATTTCAAAATCATCAAATGAAATTATAATAATTAATTTATATATTATTATGATGACAATAATTTTACAATTATAAAAAAATAAAAAAAAATTATAGAAAAAAATATCATTAAAGAAATAAAATGTTAATAATTTTTGAAAATTTAAACTTTTTTAATTAAGTTGCCCTAATAAAATAAGTTGGTACTTTTCTTACAAGCTACTTGTTCCTTAAATTATGTTTTTGTATATATATTAGGTTGACAACCCACCATGCATAACTACAAAACATAAATCTTAAATGTCAAAATCTTCACAGTATTTCCCACCAAATTGTTAATTGACAGGGATTGGCTGAGAGTTTAAGCTATATATAGTTTTTAAAAGTCTTATAATGTTTAAAAAAAATTAAATAAAAAATTTCAATTTATTTTAAAATTAAAAAAATAATCATTTAAATTGGATTCTCACGAAATTTTACATTCCAAATAGAATTAAATCTTTTTATTTTTAATAAAATTAAATTTAAAAAATTAACAATAAATTATAATATAATTTCTAAAATCCATTTGCTTTTCACAGTTCAGCATTTCGGTTTTAAGGGAAATTAGAACTTATTTAGGTTAAATGTTTAATGGAACTAATAATTATCGTTGTTAGCTGATAGCCGATGGTTATTTGATTTATGCTAAGTGAACTATTTTATTGTATTATTAATTATATTTTATTGCAAAGGTATTTTTATCTAAATAATTATCCATTATCAGTAGCAGAAGTAAGGAGTGCAACTAAATTTATGACATACAAAATAAAAATCGACTAAATAAATTATTTAACTATAATAATTGAAGAATAAATCAAATTTTTTTTTAAAAAAAAAGAGAATCGCAAGGGAATTATTAAAATCCTATGACCTCAATTTCCTAGGACAACCAAAGCGCCAGCTAAAGAGACCAGGAGAATACTCAAAAAATTATAAAATCTTTGGAAAATCCAGATATTGTGCTGACTGACCAGCAAAATATCAAGAGTGGACGGGAGAGAAAGCAGGCAGGGGTGACTACGGAAGAAAGAGAAGGGTCACATAAGCTCTTTGCAACTCAAAAATCACAAGCCCATGACATTTAAAGAAACGAGCTCTCCACACTAAAGTTTATAATTCTACCTTCACATTCCAAACCCATACGAGCGCATGCATTCAAGAGGAGGAATTGTTGCCTAGACAGGGTTTACAAGGATTTGCATGCTAAATGTATAGAGTTTTATGTGAATTCTAATATCATTTTCTACCCCATGTCCATATAAATTCAGTATAATTAAATTTTTCTCTATTAAAAGGTAAAATATTTTTCAACATAAAAATTTCAAAAAAATTATTCAACGACATAAATAAGACAAGGAAAAATTCAAAGAGAAAAATAAAATCATAAAATGTTCAGATACCTTGAATCAATAAAACAAATGAAAAAATGATCTAACCAACCTGCAAGGAAGCTAGTAAGTGATAAGAAGTAAGTGATAAGAGCTCACTCTTGTCAGTGAAGAAAAATAAGTACAGAGTATATTAAATAACTTATCTGTCTAAATCTCTTAATTTTCGTATTTAAAATATCTCGTGTAATTTTTTTTTATTTAAGAGCACAACTCATTTCTTATTGACTTTAATTGGTTTTTCTTTACTCCATCCGATAGTGAATTCAACATTCCCACCTCTAGATGGCTTGTAAATGGTTATGTTCTTTTGATTGCATATTTGATGGAAAATGTTTGAAGGAATCTTTAGATTTATAAGATTTTTTTTTCTTTTTCCTTTTTTGAGTTTGAGTGCGATACTTTTGCGTGTAGAAACTAAAACTTTTATTTATTATTTCTAATGACTCTTATTGGTCAACATCCTCTTACTATGATATATATTTTTTTTTCTATAGTTGATTGAGTTTGCTTATCTGCCTGGTGCTTAGTTTGATTTTTTATTTGATGCACTATGTTAAGGTTTCATAACAAATAATTATGAGTTTCTTATGTTATTTTCATTAGTCTTTAATGATATATCTCAAGGCAAGATCATTATCGCTAATGTAACATCCCCTTCTCATCTGGTAAGGCTATAATTTTCTTGAATGTGGGTATTGGTCTTTTTAAGGTTTGGTTGTATTGGGCTTAGATGTGGGTTAGGTTTTTGTGGGAAGACTGGTTTGGGCTTTTCTAGTATTTTCTTTTTAAGAATAGAGTTAATGATATGAGATTCTACAATAATTAGATGTGGACATGATTTAATTAGTGAGAAATCAATAAGTTGAAATTGGAATTGGTTTAGCGAGTAATAAATACTGAAAATAAATGAGAGTTGAAAAAACATGTTTTGAATTTTGAGAAATTAAGATTTTTTAAAAAGTTAAAAAGACGATGGTTTCAACGAATTAGATAATGTTTCAAATTCAAGTTATGTTATAAGTATATGCCTTTTGATACATTTTATTGAATATGATGGAAGGTTTTTCAGCATGTTTGTTTATCAGCTCATTTAATAGTGGGCAGTTGGCTAATTTGCCCGGCTAGCCTATACTTTGATTGTCAAACATATTGACATTGTTTATTGCACACGTATTTAATATCCCGCTGTAATATGAATTTTGAAAAATTTTATCTTTATATTTTGAATTTCACATAATACGGGGTATCGATAGTCTATTTTTGATATTTCATAAGTCGAACATCTATTTTTAATATTTAATAAATTAAATTTTTTATTATTTGATCAGACTGGTGAAAAAGATTTAAATAATTATATTAAATTATGTAGATATATGTCGAGATCTTAACTGTAATACCCGACTAGACTCCGGTATCGGAATTTCCTACCGTCCGGTGGAATCTCGGATGTCGGAAACCTCTAAAAGGGTAAAAGCATATTTTATGAAATGTTTTCATGTTTTTAATGGTTTTAAGTATAAGATTAAATGAGTTTTTGCATGAAAAGTCTTTGGAGGAAAACCCAGGTTCGGCCGCCGAAAGTCAAGTTCGGCCGCCGAACTTGCATGCGTTTTGGAGGCACGTTAGGCCCCCGAAAGCATGAGTGAGGGAAGTCCAGGTTCGGCCGCTGAAACTCAAGTTCGGCCGCCGAACATGGCATGCATGCGGAGGCACTTTCGGCCCCCGAACGTGGCCTGGCCAGCCACCTATAAAAGGGGCACTTAGCCGAAATGGGCGAGCTTTCTCCCATTTTCGGCCACAGCTAGCTTCCGACCTCCCTCTCCCCAAATCTTGTGTTCTTTCTTCAAATCTCCTCCATTTTTCTTGAGTTTTAACCTCACATTGCAAGTTTTGAGTTTTAATATTATATAATAAAATATGTTAACATATAAAAATACAAATTATAAAAAAAATATGTGGAGTTTGTGAAAAGTAAAAAACAATAATAAAACTAAATCGAAACAAAGATGATTTGTTTTAGTGTTAAAAAAAATAGTGTTTTATTTGTGCTTTACTATATTTTTATATTTTATTCTTAAAATTATACTATAAATTTTTATTTAAATTAATTGTGAAAAAAATATAACTAATTTGAAAAACAATCATCGTCCTATAGAATCGGAGATTTATTAATATAATTATTTAAATAATTCCTTTTTTGATAAATGACTTGTAACAAATTGTATCACAGAAATTTCAAATTTTGGAGTTAGATATTTACTTTTTTTTTTGAAAAAAAATACAAAGATATATTGTTTAATCTTAAACTAGTTTGATTAATAATTAATTTTATTATTTTTTAAATTATACGTGGCACCGCCTTAAGGATGCAGAGGGAGACTATTACTTTGCTAATAATTATTATTTTAATTTTAATTAATCCAATGACCTAAAAATAATTACATTATATTCCCATTCCAGCACGGCACAGCAGAGATCGTGCCGGTGCTGACTATTACAGAAACATACTGTGAAGTAATTAACAGAGGAAAAAACATTTGGAGAAAATTAAATTTAATCATCCGCCTCTAAAACGCTATTTAAATTTCAAAACTCCTTAATTTTAATACTCAAAATCCAGATTAGCATTAATCCTAGGTCGATGAAATTCCATAAATACCCCAATAATAAAAAGTCAGAAACGAGCTAGTCTGTGCCGAAAGTAACACTACTGACGCCAGCTGATTGGGTCGTGCATCCACGCTCTGCAAAGGTTCATACGATCGCACCGTCCACTTTCGTCCAAAATCATATAGAGGAATGGGGCGGCCAAGTGGATCCCACACTAAAGTCGGCTTGAAGAAATAATGCGGGACCCTTACATAATGCCCTTCCTTTTTTTTCTAAAACTTTTGTATTTAATTAACCGTCGTGTGAGTGGTGATATCCTGCCACGTCATCACCGGGGACTACAACCAGAATAATCCACGTCGGTCCCAGTAATTATGAACATCCATGGCACCCGTGGCTGCTGACTTGGGTTGGTCACCACAGAGGGCAAGGGTGTAAATGTAAAAATATTAGGAAATTTGATAATAATAAATAATTGTTTTTTTTTTCACAGCATGTGATTCTGTGGACATTTATAAGACCAAAACAAGAATGTTCTATTTAAAAGGGAAGCATTGCACGTGATATTTGTATTACTCAATTGGAGTTTTCATTTTTCAAGCATTAACAATGACAAAAATGCCAATGCAATTTTTCACCAAATTAAAATGCATTATTTTCTTATCTTTTAAAAAGTAATTATGTATTCAATAAGTTAATTTTTTTTTCAAAGATTTTTTTAAATATTTTATACAACTTTAACAAAATTAATAATATATTTAGGGCTTATCATATAGATAATATATATTTTTTTTTCCAGAAATCCCGAAAACCATTTTTTAAATATTGTTTCATGTGTGGCAAAAAGGAAAAAAATTGTTTCATGTTTTTTTAAAAAAAAATTATATTTATGGGACAGTGAAGCCCGTAACTTTAAATTAAAAAGAAGAAAGAAAACCCACAAAAGGGTTAAAAAACCCTCTTTGAGATCTCTCTGCTTCTCTTTGCTTTATTAATCAATTGATCTTCACTGCCGAACGTCTCTTAGGTCGAATTGAGCTTTCCATCCTCTCCAGTTCCGATCCAATTCAAATGGGTAAGCTCTCAATTTGATTTATCTGATCCATTCTGGATATAAAAATCTATCTAATATTTATACTTCAATAGATGCTTTGAAGCTGTTTTAGCCATGATTATATGCCTTATTTCCGTTAACTTATGTAGTTATTGTCTTTGCGTTTTGGATGAGTTTGTATAAATGTTTTTGCGGTTTCTTTTTTTTTTTTTTTTCTCGTTAAGTTGCTGAAATTTATTGGGTCTGTTGAATAATTCATACAACTTGAAACATTTATGAATAAATATGGTGTTAATTTTTGTAAAAGACAGTTTAACCTAGTTTGATTTGGTATCTGGGTTTTCAGAAGCAGTTTATAGATTTACAGATTTGTTCTTGGGTTCTGGAAATCTGATCATTATGGAATTGCTAATCAGTTCTATAAATAGGAAAATTAGGAGAAAGGGAAAGGAGTTTGGATTTGGAGAATCCTCTTATTAGTTGATGAATTCTAGTACTCTGGCATGAAATCAGAAATTAGCTCAGGATTATGCTACCATTTTCACTTTCTTTTTCTCGATTCAATGTATCTCAGCAACCAAGTTGATGGTTGCTGCTAACCAATGGTAATGAACCTCACGAACTGAATTTTTTGGTGGATGTTATAGATCATTGTTTTCATCTACGAGTGCTTTTTTGTGATTTTCAGTTTCATGTTTAAATTGAAGGGAGTGGATTGGTTTGTTAATTTGAGGCCTATTGTAAAAATGCCTCTTAACATGAATAATATTAAACATTAGAAGCTTTAATGTTTTTGCTAATATGCTCCCGGTTTCCACTTTCCAGCAAAAAATGAAGAATGTTGTTCTACTCAGCTGATTGATGGAGATGGCACATTTAATGCTACTGGAATGGAATACTTCATCAAGGAGATCGGATTGGGTGAATGTGGACTATCATATGCTGTGGTCTCCATCATGGGCCCTCAAAGTAGTGGTATGCATTCTTCCTTTTTCTCCATTAATTTGTTGATCTCTAGTTTCCTGTGTTTCCAGTGGTGAGCTTTGTGCTGTGATCTATATTTTACATAATCTTGTTGTGCTATAAGTTAGAATAGTATGAAATGTGCAGCATACAAACACAAGGTTTTGCTTTGAAATCAGTCACCTGGACATATATTCTTGTTAACAGGTGGCAAAAGACATTGCTGACATCTTTAAATATGAATAATGCATTTCCTTTTGAGCTCTTCTTTCCACTCTTTTTCTTCTAGTTTAGTTGAGCTTCAGCTTTATCATGTTTTTCTTCCAACTCTTGTTTGTTTAAAAATTACAATGTCTAAAGAGTTAATATTATTTTCTCTGGACTGAACAGGGAAAAGCACTCTGCTAAACCATTTGTTTGGTACCAACTTTAGAGAGATGGATGCATTTAAAGGAAGGTATGTTCTTTTACTGCTTCCATGTTAGTTGATATTCTAAATTCTTGTTCTAAATAAAAGTGAAATTTTGGAAGCTTGACAGATTGCATATTCTGTTTCAGGTCTCAGACCACTAAGGGTATTTGGATGGCTAGATGTGCTGGCATTGAACCTTGTACTCTTGTAATGGACTTAGAGGGTACCGATGGAAGAGAACGAGGAGAGGTATTAATGCTTAACCAAATATTCAATTGGTGTAAAACCATAGCTTTTATAAGTTTTTTTTTTGGGGGGGTAATTGTTTTCTTAGATTTTTTAGGACTGAATGGTGTATATAATGGCCTGAAGGTCTCTAAAGCTTAGGCACATAGCATAATGATTCTTTCAGGAGTTTTGGTCAGGATGTGAATGTACCAAATTCCGAAGCATAATTCACAACTGACTGACTGGTTGAAATTTTACAGATTTAGACCTTGATGTGCAGGGTTTAAATAATTGAGTTGTTGCATATTGACTAATATCTGATTTAAGCACTTGTGGAATGCTCTGGTAAGGCTCTGTGCAACAGGTTGGATGGAGCCTTGATGACTTATATGTATAAACATGCCATAAAGCCCATAGCCATGCATTTTCAGCATGAGAATGTCCACTTTCTTGATGTTTGGTCACACTTACCTTTTCTCTCCCTCTTATTCTAGGATGATACAGCGTTTGAGAAGCAGAGTGCCTTGTTTGCCCTAGCCGTTTCAGATATAGTATTGATTAACATGTAAGATGTTTGTTTCACATGTACCTGAATTCTTCAAATTTATCAGTGTTTGATGAAAATGATTTCACATAATTTGTATGCATTGTCCTGCTGACAAATGTTGCTTAGGTGGTGTCATGATATTGGCCGTGAGCAAGCTGCAAATAAACCTCTTTTGAAGACTGTATTCCAGGTATCTGCTCACAGTAAAGTTGTTTTCATAAGCAGTCAGTCTGGATTGCATAAGCTCCTATTGTTCTGTCTTATGATTTTTGTTTTGTTTCTTTTTTTTGCAAGGTCATGATGCGATTATTTAGTCCACGCAAAACAACTTTGTTGTTTGTCATACGTGATAAAACAAGGGTGTGTTCCCGCTTCTTTCTTATTCCATTTGTTATTATGTTTCAATTATATCTTGCCTTCTGGTGTAAAGCAACCTTGGCAAACTTTTCATTGTCTTGATCTTTTATTATTTACAGACACCACTGGAGAATTTAGAACCTGTTCTAAGAGAAGATATTCAGAAGGTAAACAATGTGGTGCATCCCTTCTCATTCGTTCAAATTTGAAGTAATGTTGTTTTCTTACCTTTCTTTTAACTTCAGATATGGGATGCTGTTCCGAAGCCAGAAGCACACAAGGAAACTCCATTAAGTGAATTTTTTCATGTAAGAGATATCATGCTTTTCTCTGTGACAAGCTTATCTATGTTCTCGTTTGGAATGGAAGCATTTAAGTTGACCTTTGGTTACTTGTCATGTATGGACAGGTGGAAGTTGTTGCCCTTTCTAGTTATGAAGAAAAAGAAGAGCAATTCAAAGAACAAGTAAGACAGATGCTTACCTAATTAACTTGGAAATTAGGTTTCTGAATATTGAGATTGTTTTCGTCTTTCCTAAGTGTTAAAGAGGAAATAAGCATCCAAGTTAAATTTATAATGAAACCAAATTATTCTATTTCAGTGATTCTCAAATGTACTCAATATTGAATTACTGCAGGCCATTTCATCATTTTCCGGAACTAGTTTGTACTATAGAACATAGAGCTAGATTGCTCGGTTAGTTGAAGCTTAAATTTGCTACTTAATGTGTTTGACTGCTTTCTATTAATGCAGGTGGCTAACTTGAGGCAACGATTCTTCCATTCTATTGCGCCTGGTGGGCTTGCTGGAGATCGAAGGGGTGTAGTTCCTGCTTCTGGGTTTTCTTTTAGTGCTCAACAAATATGGAAAGTCATCAAGGAGAATAAGGACCTTGACCTTCCTGCCCACAAGGTACCTTCATGAATGTTTTCTTGGGCAGGGGCTTATAATTAATGTGCAAAATTTTTTTAATGACATCTGTGATCATCCACTTGCAGGTCATGGTTGCTACTGTACGCTGTGAAGAAATTGCAAAGGAAAAGTATGCTAATTTCAGTGCAAATGAGGTACATTCTTTTCATGTCCTTGTTTGTTTCTTAGTAATTTTTATCTTATTTATTTAATAACTTAATCTTGCTAACTTTCTAAAAGTTGAATTGATAAAAGAAAACTATTGAAATTCATCAACCAAATATGTTTATAATCATCCCCAGGGGTGGCATCAAATAGAAGAGTCTGTACAATCCAGTGCTGTCTCTGGCTTTGGAAAGAAGCTTACTTCAACTCTTAATGCTTGTCTATCGGAGTAAGTGTTCCTTTCAAGCCAATTTATAATTTGACTGCATGTGGGCTACTAATTCAATTCGATTTGGGATAGACAACTTCATGGTGCTGTCTTGAGCTGTGCAGATTTGCTATTCTTCACTGTTTTTATAAGCATGCTACTCTTCTCATCCAGTGTGGTAATATTAGGAAAGTACTAGATGGTATTTCCTTTCATAAAAACTTGTAGAAGTGGTGACAAAAATAACTACTTGCTGGAACATTCTTAGCATGCTGACTTTAGAGTATCTAGTGGCTGATAGGTTGGGTACTGATCTTGTTAACTTCTCTATGATAATTTTGGAGGTTTCATATGTTAGAATCATTGTTTTCATTGGTCATTTCTCTCTCCTACTTTGATATTTATGTCATTTTGACTTGGTTAAGATATTCATTATATGACCATACCAGATAAGTGGTTTATTCAACTAAGCATCTCTGATTACTTTTCGATGCAATTTTCTTGCAGTTTTCTACTTGGAATAATATCATCTGATGATCTGCTTTTCTAGTACTTGTTTCATGTTTTAGGACTATCTTATAAAATTCTATGCTCATGTGTTTGTTAGCATTATCATTTTTTTCTTCTTTTAATTCCAGGTACGACGAAGAAGCTATTTATTTTGATGAAGGAGTCAGATCTGCAAAGCGAAAGCAACTTGAAGAAAAATTGCTACAAGTAATCTATCTCTTTATTTGTCTCTTATAGCTCATTGATTGTAATTTAAGCTATTTGATCCATGGAGAAGACTGTAGCATTTCGATGAAACAGAGAATGTTGAATATGAATTATAACCAGTATTTGTATCCATGCGCAACTGAAAGTAGGAGAATATTTGTCATTGATTTTTCTGATATACAAATTATAATAACATCATGAATTAGTAATGGTCAGGAGTTTGTCGCTGTTAAAAATCTCACATCAAGAGGCATCAAGTCTAAGGCGTTTAGACTTTAGAATGGTCATGGGCCAACTAACTGTTTGGTTAGTCCTGAACTTTGACAATAGTTGGTCCAAGCCTAGTCTTCTCACTTCATTACTCTTGCCTCTAGCCCATTCATACACCTCCGTCTTCAATCAAACGGGTCAAGACCTAGTTTTAGATTCAGTTCTAGTTCAAATTGCAAGTGTCAACCTGATGTCCGCTTGCCACTTGATTGGGAGTAAGGGTCTCTCATCTAAAGGAGTCATAAAGTATTGAAAGGTTTACATGGGTCAAGGAGTAATTAACTAATTGGTTAGTTACAACTTTTTACTAGTAATGGGTGGTCCAACCCAACTAAGCCCAGTCTTCATACTTCATGAGCTCTTGACTCTAGTCTATTTATTCACTTCCACCATTTAGTTCAAAGTGCTAATAGTCACCAGCAATTTTTTCTGGATGGGGGGTTCTTGAGGTGCAGTAGCCTATTATCTGCTGTGTAGCCCAAGATGCAATGGACTTCTCAATTACAAATTAGAAAAAATGTATTCTAATTAGAATCCAAACTACTCTGGAATCAACAATTACTTGTGTTAGATCGAGCTGTATCTGGGAATTAGAAGAAACGAAAGGGAAAAGTCTGAATAGTGTTATGCAAGCAGCCCTGTCTGTGCCACCGTTCTCCCTGTTTATGGTGTCCAATCTTGAAGCTTAACCAAATAAGTGTAGACTCTATCCTAAACATAACATTAAAGCAGCACCTGTGGATTTCTTATCTATGGATGCCGTATCCCTCTCCACAGTTTGTGTGGAACTTACAGTTCCCCCTTTAATTGTATAGCTAGATATTTTACAAGGCATCTAACTTCATGATAGTCATCTTCAATATACCTGCATTTACTTTTCTATTAATTGGCTTTACTGGTGGTCTTCTAATTTGGCAGCTTGTCCAACCAGCATATCAATCTATGTTGGGACATTTAAGGTCTGGAGCTCTTGACAAATTCAAGGAAGCATTTGATAAGGCCTTGAATGCAGGGGAAGGGTTTTCTTCAGCTGCTCGTACTTGCAGCCAGTCTTACATGGCTCTATTTGATGAAGGATGTGCAGGTATAGTTTAAGTTTCATTATGAGGTAAATTATTATTTTGTCCTTGATATTTGACAAAATTAATGGCTAGATTCATGTGTTTTTTAAATTGAATTATTTATTTCCTAACATTCACTTTGTCAAACTCTTAAAACATCATGAAATTTGACAAATACTCTCTATTATCTGACAAAAAAGGATAGGTTTTTCCCAAGAATTTTTTGAGAAAATATTCTCAAAGAAAGGAGATTTTCCCAAGGAGAAGAACTCTACAAAGAAATTATTTCCCATAAAAGTTTCATAGGAATTTTTTTTTTCAATAAAAACTTTAAATAATAAAAAATTCTTAACTGTCTCTGGTGAAATTTTAATTACTAAAAGTTTGAATATTTTGTTCTTTAAAATGCTTTTGTTCTTAAAAAATCTTCAAAAATACTCTTTCAAGAAAAAAACTTGAAAAAGGATAATTGTTCTATGAAATTTACTAAAAAGTAATTTAACTAGAAGTAACAATGTCTTTTCATATTTGTTTAACAGCAAAAGTATAATTTTTTTATGGTGTAGCTAGCTCAAAAAGGATTCCAAATACAAGCACTTGTTTGAGCTTGAAAATGCCAGCCCAACTCATTAATTCCAAATTCTGATTTACCCTTCATCGTATCAATTATTTGCTGGAGTGATGTAGACATAAGTACAAAAAGCTTTAAAATAATGAATGGATAACTAAATTATTAAGTCTTAGGTGAAATAATAATTATGGGTCATTGTACCTTAATTATGATGCTCTTTTGTTTCTTCGAATATTATATAACTTCAGAATTGGAAATGTTGGTTTAGCAGAAAAGTTTAATCAAAGAATTTTTTTGACATTGCACGATATAATTACAGATGCTGTCATTGAACAAGCAAACTGGGATTCATCTAAAGTCAGGGATAAGCTGCAACGTGATATAGATGCACATGTTGCCTCTGTTCGTGCTGTTAAACTTTCTGAACTCACATCAGCATTTGAGGTATGATTATCTACAGGTTTTCTCCTCTTTGAAGATCTTACTTCCTTCAGTGATTGTCCTGAATACAAGACGAGTTATATAGTGTAGGCCTGTCAGGGAAAAAATGGAAATTAATTTGGATATCTGCAAACATATTGTACCTAAGATGAATCACTTTATGATGGGTTGGGACATTGTTAAAGGAGTTCATTGGGTCAAGTGTGAAAGTGAAGGTTGGTGCAGAAAATATGTGTGTGTGCAGTTTTGTGATCAATATTTCTTCACTTCATTTTTGCAGCAAATTATTTAACTTCTGCAAAAGAATCACATTTATGTACTTCACATGTTGTAAAAGCTTTTTAGCAATGCCTTGTGGGAAGTTTACTGTCTTCAGAAACTAAAACGTTCACATGAAAAATCTTATGGGACATTTTACAGGAAAAACTGCACACAGGATTATCAGGACCTGTGGAAGCTCTTTTAGAGGGAGCTAATACTGAGACTTGGCCGGCAATAAGGAAGCTTCTGCGTCGTGAAACAGAATCAGCTGTTGCTGGCCTCTCTAGTGCACTTGCTGGCTTTGACATGGATGGACAAACAAAGGATAAAATGCTTAGAAGTTTGGAGAATTATGCAAGAGGTGTAGTTGAAGCAAAAGCAAAGGAAGAAGCTGGACGAGTCCTGATCCGCATGAAAGACAAGTAAGTAGCAACTCCCAGGAAGTAGGATCTTTTTTTATTTGAGTTGCTTGATTTCAGTGTGCATCTTTGGAGATTGACTCTGAAATTTGGGTACAGGTTTTCTATGTTGTTTAGCCATGATTCTGATTCAATGCCACGAGTTTGGACTGGAAAAGAAGACATTCGAGCAATTACTAAAACTGCTCGCTCTGCAGTATGATGCCATTTTAGATTTATGAATATTGAACTTTAATTTGTTGGACTTTCTGTTATTGCATTTGTGCCTTGCTTAATTTGCTTGATTAACCTTTTACCAGTCCTTGAAGTTGTTATCTGTAATGGCTGCAATCCGTTTAGATGATGAAGTTGATCAGATTGAAAGTACCCTATCATCTGCTTTGATGGATACCAAGAGCAATGCTGCTGTTACTGATAGAAGCATAACAACATATGATTCACTGGCATCAAGCACCTGGGATGAGGTTTGACTTTTTCTTATTGCTGAAATTTCTGCCTTGCACAATCTAGTATGTAAAAGCATGTATATTTGAATAGGAAAAGAAAATGACTTAACAAGAAGACCAGACATCTTGCGTTGCACAGATAGATTTGAATGCTGTAAAACTGCTTATTTTCCTGGTCATATTTTAATGAACTAGATTTACCAGGATCATTAAAGATCATGAAGTCTGGCTTTGCAATATAAAATTAAGTGTTGGGTGCTGTGCTGTGGTTTTTACTTAATTCTACTTTCCTAGTTCGATTGCCAGACTTAATTGATTTGTATACTTCTTGAAAATGGTGTGTAGCTTGTTAAAATGAATCCTTTTAAGGATGCAAAGAATGGGTCCACATCTCCAAGTATGCCTATCATGTCAATATGTGCATGCTGATTGGTAGTTTATGTCAGATGTCCAGATTTATTTGACAAGTCTCACTCTTATAAATGTATCTGGGCCTTGCTTGATTTATATTTCTGGGCTTACATACTAGCATAGGGGCCTTCATGTTTGTTTAAGATTTCTCCTAATTTTTTGAGTACATTGTTGTTTAAAGAGCCTTATGCTTTGCATTGGGTCACTAATTAGGACTTGTAACTGTCTTCTACTACAGATTCCATCATCAAGGACATTGATCACACCTGTCCAGTGTAAATCTTTGTGGAGGCAATTCAAGACAGAGACAGAGTACAGTGTCACTCAAGCCATTTCTGCTCAGGCATGATTCTTTCAGCTATAACTCATTTTAGATATTTTTCCCCTTGTTTCTCTTTGAAGTTGGATATTTGACATGGAATTGAAGAATATTATAGACACTTCTTATACAGATTACTAGCGTTGGCTGGGACTCTCCTTGCTAAAAATAAAGGATAAGTTTACAGGTCTCTGTTTGGTCAGAAATATTGTTTTGACCAAACATAAAAATGTTGAAGTTGAACATCTATCGATGATTGGATACCTGTTATAAAATGTTGGACAATATAAGGCGGCAGTGTGCCTTAGCCTGTGGAAGTTAGGTGCAAAAAAATTCTTTGGCTTTGGATATCTTAAGAGTCGAGTGCTTCACACATATGGGCCATAATTTTCATGCCTGATACAGCAATGAGTGTTTTGTGTGCTATATCTGTTATATCATCTTAGCAGAATTTTCCATATCTTCATCATTTCTCTCTTTCAATTTTTAGGAAGCCAGCAGACGTAACAACAACTGGTTACCACCCCCATGGGCGATTGTTGCCCTGATTGTGCTGGGATTTAATGAATTTATGACACTTCTGAGGTAAATCTTTATGATATAGTTATGAAATCTATTTTATTGTGTAAAGATGAGATCCCTTGTGCACTACCTTCTATTTATTTATTTATTTATTTTCTAATTTTTCATGGCAGAAATCCTTTGTATCTGGGTTTCATCTTCGTAGCATTTCTGCTGATGAAAGCCTTATGGGTGCAACTAGACATTTCTGGTGAATTCCAACATGGAGCTGTGAGTCATCTTTATACTATGGACTTGATTGGTTCTAAATTAGATCATATACAGTCATTTTCACTGGCATTTACTTCATACTTGCTCAAAATTGTTAATGAATTTAATGCACTAATAGTAGTTAAGTATTTGCAAGCTTGATTTTGTGAATCTTTTATTTACAGCTTCCTGGGCTCATTTCTTTGTCTACTAAGTTCCTTCCTACGATTATGAACCTAATCAAAAGACTAGCTGAGGAGGGGCAGGTTCCTGCTACTAATAATCCTCAGAGAAACCCAGCATTAGCAACAAAGACTTACCGGAATGAAAATGGCACCAGCAGTGATATGTCAACTGCTTCATCTGGGTTAACTCACACTGAAAATGGAATGGCATACTCGAGCTCCTCAAAAGATGACTAAATGAAATAGCTCTGTTTGGAAGCATTTCTATTACTGTTCAATGATACCAGCCTTCGGCTTGCAGTTTGGTGGGCGGTTGTATGTGTATGGTCCACGGTTGTCAACTCTTGTAAGCATGGAAGAGATACAGATATTGGAGGCATTCATTTTAGTGTATGTGCCATATACAAGGGGCCAGATTGAATGTGAGAAGGCCCCATTAAAATATTCAATAGTGTTTATGCATTAGTCTAGATGTTTTGCTTTTCTATTGAACAAGCTGTTATAGGTCCTTTGTCTAAGCGTTGATGATGGTTGATTATGCTGTTCAATCTTTGTCTTTTAAGAATCTTACTCGTGTTTTCTTTTTCTTAATTGTATTTGTGTTAGTTTGCAGTATCCTTGTTTCCTTTTTGGTGAGAGGAGGATGCTTGATTCAGGAACAAGAAAAATTGTATGGGTTTGCTTCTTTTGTTTTTGTTTTTTGTTTTTTTTGGTAGTTCGTCCCGTAAACAATTCTAGTATTGATGGGTTTGTTTTCTTTTATAGATTGCATTTTGAGGGAGGTGCTGTTGGGATTTTTTTTTTCATTTATATTTTTTCTCGCATCTTTTTTGAACTGTTATAAAGTTATATTAAAATCTCTCGTGCCAAAATCGGGTTACTCGTGCACAATTGTAGCTATGTCATAGTAAAAAATAAAATTGAAAATTGAAAAAAGTGATTATTTTAGATCATATGGTAGTTTTAAATTCTTTATTTGTTTTTTTATATTCTTACACAAGTCCGTAAGAATATTGCTGTTATTGTAACATGCAAAGGAAATTTTTGATATCAAAATAAAAATAGACATGAAAAAAGAAATACTCCAAAATTGAGGGATGATTGGTAAAAACTAAGTTTGCATGCTGCTTTTTTTTTTTTTTTTTTTTTTTTTCCTTCTCTCTGAAAATCAATTTCATTATAAATTTTCACAGAAATACTGCGGTCCATACAAACTGGACCCTAGCTCCATCAATATGCTTAACAAGAAATTGGGCCAAACCTCTGTAAATTACTAAAACTAAAAATATTTGAACTTAAAATCCATAAATCAATATGAATTGTATTAATTTAATGAATAATTTAAAACAATACATAATTAAAAAAACTTACCCATAATTTATTCAAATAAAATAATAAAAAGAACTTAAATGATATGAACTGAATTCATTTTTGAAGTTAAACCTAACCCTTGCTGTCCATTGTTGGAGCTGTGTTAATGTCCTTATGTGTCAGAATAATTTATGGATACATGGCCTATGGGCTATTAATATACATCTTAATTTGTTTGCATTTACTGTATGGGAATTTATTGCATTCTCTGCAATTCATTTTTTCCCTTCTTTATTCTTTTTTTTAGGGCAAAATTGGCTTTAAATATTTAATAAATGAAAATGACATACAGTTGAGCGTCTTTAAATTTTCAACATTCCATAGCTAATTTCCATTTTTGCCACATAGTTTCACTGTCAAAATCTTCATAAATTTTAACTTAGATCCTTATAATACCATGGAAATGGAATGATATTTCATTGAGTTCAATAACAAAATTCATTTTAAGCTAATAATTTTATCATACAAGTGCTTTTGATAGTTAGCAATTAAAAATGCAATGTGGGTGTAACAATAATGCATTAACTTTTATATCTATTCGGTAATAATATCATATTTAAAATTTAAATAATTAAATTATAAAAATTAATTTTTTTTTAATTTTTAGCTAATTACTAACACAACCGGCTACTAAAAAACAGCTAAATTTATCGAATATCCAATAAAACTTTAATTTCAAATTAGTTAAAATTGGTTATATGATTTTTTTTTTTTTGGCATTTTATGAACTTAACTCACTTATATAATATGATACGGAGCTATTAATATTGAATTTTATAGCAGATTTGAATCGAATTTAATTAATTTTTTACTGTTAACGTCTGATGGAAAAAATATGACGAGAGCCGCAGGTCTATTACAAAGTTTGATATGAAAATTCTATCGTTCAAAAATTAATTTTATATTTTAATTATTTTTTTAAATAATTTTATAATTTTACATATTATAATTTTTTTTATTATAAATAACTTTTCTTAATTATTAGAATTTTATTTTTTAATTTTTAAAAAATTATTAGAAATTTATTTTTTAATTTTTAAAAAAATTTAATAGAATTATTTTTTTTATTTATTTATTTTTAATCAAATGATATTAATTAAAATTTTTAAAATCTAATTAGTACTTTATCGTAATGACTTTGTATGAATTTCAATTGTTTTTATAATGATGCATGTGATTCAAACTCAAGAATTTGACTGTAATATGAGTGCGCCATTTTATGAAACATATATGTGGAATTAAGAAGAAGGGCTTGGAGAGTGCCAGATAAAGCAGTGTTACTCCAGGTTGTCTGACAAGAATTAGTGGTAAAGGGAGAATCCTCATTAAACATATATGCCAAGCAAGACCAGACCTTTTTTTGACCATGAAATCTCTTTAAAAAAGAAAAATCTTGGATTTTGCAATCAATTTTTCTTGTTAGAAACAGTTGTATTCTCAGAGAAGCATTAAAACCCACGTTAGGTTTTTTCTCTCAAAAGCTATGTTTACCATATTTTCCTGGAAACCAATCACACAAAACGAAAGGTGTGGTGAAGTGGACAACTCACTTTTGGTGATCTTATGAGCAAAAGATTGCTTCTTTTTAAGTTAAAGTTACCCATTTCATTGTCATTCTTAGTTGATTAAACATTAATTAGGTAAACTAAATTGGAAGCTCATTATTACACTTAAACTTACCAAATCCTAAGGAATCTAAACATATGTTTTGATAAAATAAAGGTTTTCAATTTTAGATTTGATAAATCATCAATTTAGCATTCTGCATACTATTTGCCTTATAAAGTATTACAAAGATTTTGCATGATTATGGAATTATACTTTTCTCTAAAATTGTTTGGTATTCGGTTCTGATTCAGAATTTACGCTTTATTTATTTTTTTGAATTGAGTTGAAATCTGTTTAATTTAAAATAGTTCGAAATGATTTTAAATTTTTAACGGTTGTAATTTAGTTTTAAATTAATTATAGTTTTGATTTTTCATAATTCCTATTTCAATTTTATTTAAATCCAAATTATAAACTTTGAATTCGGTTTCAACTTTAAAAAATATATTTAAAAATAAAAAAATTAAATAAAATATAAAAAAATAAATATAAATTTTAAATATTATTGAATATATATTTTATTAAATAAGTAAATTATATAAAATATATCCATTTACATAATATAAAAAATAATATTACATATAATAATAAAATAACATTATATTTAAATGTGAGTAATATTTTTTACAAATTAAAAATAAATTTAAATTTAATTATTTGATATTTTAACTTATTTATGTATGATTGGCATAATTTTATTAATATTATGAGATTTAGAAAAAAATAGTGTTTTTTAGAGTGTGTGTCTAGAGGGTTACATTTTTCTTTTTTTATTTTTTTTTCTCTTATTGTTTTTTTAGTGACGCATAACTGCCACTCTTCTACAGTGTTACCTGTCTTGTCACGTGGAGCTGTATGTACGGACCCGTTTTGTCACACAGAATCATATGTATGGATGTATCTGCCTGTCTATCTTTATTAGACGGTCATTAATTCTCTTCCGGCGCTCGTGCTGATAGGGTCGTGGCATAGGTAGGTATGCTCTCTTATTCTCCGTCATATCAAACGAGCTAGGCTTCCTTCAGACAGATTTAGGCCCTCGATCAGCCTGACTACTTTAATCGTGAGTCAAATGGTGTGTTGATGGATCGGCCGAATTGGTGGACTCTAATAGACTTTGGACCTATCTCTTTCTCCATAGTTCAGTTAGAATATCAAAAATCCAACAGTCATTAATTATAAAATAATTTATTTTAAAAATTAACTGAATTTAATTTCGATTTTTATTCATAGAAAAGGGACCATAACTGATCTTCTGATTTAAAATTTTGATTCTCATCTCTATATATGTTGCCATTGATTTGTAGATGTAAAAGTGAAAGCCATAAATATTAGCATATTAATGTAGGTCCACCTCATAAATCGATGAGGCACAATATGAAGAGGGTAGATGAAGATTTCCATTTCGTTATTTATTTATTTGTCCTGTTTGTCGATAAATATCAATGACAAAAGGATCAAAGCGTTATATTAGATATAACAATCTTGACGGTTAATTTAAGGAGAAAAATATTTAAAATTTTTATAAAAAATATGATATTCTATTTAAAATCGATGTATAATTTAATATAGTATAATTACATTTTATTTTATTTGAAAATCTAATTTAAATGTATAAATTCTATAATAATTTGTCAATTTTATAAAAGTTTTATCTAAAAATTTTAAAATTCAATTCCAAATATATTAGTTAAGGGTTATTAAAGATTATCTTAAATTAAATTTTATTAAATGTTTTTAAGGTTGAAATAATAATAAGTAAATGGTTCAAGGTTCTTTTTTTAATTTTATTTTTCTAAAATAAGATAGCATTTAATTATATTGTTTTTAAATCCTTAAATTACTTTTTCTTTTCATGTGTTTTCAATTGAGACGCATGAATGAGAAAAGGACAATGGGGGTGTAAGAGTTAAATGCAAAAATTAAAGCATATCAGAATTACACAAGAAATAGACAAATCTTTGTGTCAGATTCTGAATTTGGACTTATATATTTCATTTTTTTAATGTCTATTTTCTCTCCTATAAAATAATAAGCATTAGGCTACACATGAAATTGGTAAAAAATAATTCACTAAAACTAATTTTAAATCAGCTAGAAGTGAATCAAAATTAATTGATTTAATTGGAAGGAATTAACAAAAAAAAAAAACTTACAATCCAAGGCAAATTACACAATGTCTTCTTTATCATATAATTTCATATTAATAACCTATTCAAGTTGTATAATTTTTTTTAAAAAAAAATTAAGAAAATTACCTGTATACTTAATATTTTATCTGATGACTGCGGACCGCCGGATCTCTCCTATTTTGGGCGAGACTGAATCTAAGAGAATAACACTGCTCCGAAACTCATGAAACCTTCCTTTTTGGTTGACTGGTCCAATGTATTAAGTCTCGGTTCAAACACGTGAGACGGGCTAAGTCGGACGCAAGTCTAAGGCTGGTGGAAAATAATTCAGCCCGGTGATGTGATGTAAAGAAGAGCAACTGACCCAGTCACTTTAAAGAGTTCTGTCTGCATACGTCGGAGAATTAAATTATCGTCTGGCATGGAGAGTATAAGTAACACTGTAGCAAGAGACCGTTAGATATTACTAGCAGATAAAAGATAAAATAAAAAATAAAAGAAAAATCTTACTTTCCATCTAATATTACACTCATGCGGTAAATTCTATTATCTGAATCTCATATCATTATTATCTTTTTTTATAACTTTTTAATAGATAATATTCTATGTGTATAAGAAAAGAAAATAGCATACCAGAGAATATTATTATTATTGTTATTTTTTAAAAAAAAATCTAATTATAAAAGGGGAAAAAGGGAGAAGCTGCTGAAAAATAGATAGCGCACATGGAGGAAAGTGAGCCGAAAAGAATTGTGAGTTGGGAGAAAGCGAACAATTTTTCATTTTTTTAAAAAAGAAAAGTCTATTCTATGGTCGTTTTCAATTATAAAATCTGTCTTTCTTTAATTTTTGAGTTGGTTTTTCTCTATTTATGTTTTTAATTATTGGATTGTTTAGAAAAAGTTAAATCAAGCTCTCCCCATATCCTTAATCTCATAGTGTTTTAATTCTGAAACAAATTCAGACATTTTTTTATAAAATTTTTAATTTTACCGCTATAATTCAAAGGGATTTGAGAGCATTGGGGAATTTTTAATTTCAGAGATTAAATTAAAATCTATTGATACATGTAAGAGTTTTAATATAGTTGATTTCCCTCTAAAAGAAGATCATAAAAAAAATTGATCTCCCATATTAATAGCAATGAGGTAATAACTTCACTCAAAGTATGATGCTGATGAGTGCTGAACTGGATTGAATGGACATGATCAGATCAGAAAGCTGCAGAGACTTGATCCAACGACCAATTTATTGTATCTCTCATCTAACAATGGCATTCATGACCACCATTAATGACCCTCTTCCCTTCCAGTTGCTGTTTCAATGATCTCTTATTATTACAGTTGCGTGTTGCATTACACTTTTCTCACCATACTTTCTTTATATTGTTGATTCAACTGTTTAGTAATAAACCAATCTTTTTTCTTTACTGAATAATATTTTCTTTTGTATTCTTTTTGGGCTGCAATCTGTAAGTAGTTGGTGTGTATATATAAGTGTGTAAAAACACACAAAACAAGGCCAACCAGAGACAGCCACAGAGGTGGAGAGAGCAGCTTCTTCTGTGAGTGTTCCACTGGCCTTTGTCTGCCTTCAATGGCTTCTGTTGGGGCAGTGAAGCTCTTCCTTCTTTCCTTGGTTTTATGGGTTTACGCTCTCTCGTCCTGTCAAGGTTCTTCCTTTTCTCTCTTCTTTAATTGGGTTTTGATTTTTATTTTTTTTTTTAACAAATTCTTTGTGCGAAAACAACTTTTTATAGGCAATTGTCAGTGGGTGCAAAAACAAATGCTAAAATATATAAGCTCTATTTCTATCATACTCATTTTCTTTATTTCTAGTTTCTTGCTAAGTTTTCACTTTGCATACATGATATCTTAGCCACTGTTTGATCCATCCACCATTGTTAGAATCCGACTTCAGAAGTAGAGTCTCATATTTTCAACCAGAAGGAAAAAAAAAAAAAAAAAATTTCAGAGTGATCCATCCACCATGCATAAAATCTTCATGGATCAGGACTTCCTGCTTCTTCTTCTTCTTCTTCTTTGTCATGTCTTCATATAGCATTTTCTTCCCTTCTCTGGTTCTTCTTCAGCAGTTGCAAGAGAAGCTTGCAACCAACAGAATTTTGATTTATTTTTTATTTTACAGCTCAGGATGAGTTTGTTAGTTGTTAAAGGCATTTATTTTCTCATTTATTTTAGCTATCTATATAAATATATACAGACAAATCATACAATTTTTTTTTCTTTTACAAATATATATAGACTAATGAATCCATGATAAGAAAATATTAATACTATTTTAGCTGGTAAAAGAAAATTTGTCAAGTATTTGATAGGTTTTCTTAAAAAAAAAAATTATTTGGAGTAAACAAGAAGCTTGATTAATTAGGTTTTAATATCATTTTATATATTGTAATAATGCAGGGAAGCAGAATTTTTACCCATTTGGATACCCATTTATCAAGAAAGCAAGCACTTTCTCATCATCATCATCATCATCAGACTCATCAAGTGGTGGAGAGATTGGCTATGATTATATCGTAGTTGGTGGTGGAACAGCTGGGTGCCCTTTAGCTGCTACATTGTCCCAAAACTTCAGAGTTTTATTGCTTGAAAGAGGTGGTGTTCCTTTCACAAACCCAAATGTCTCATTTTTAAGCAACTTCCATATCGGTCTGGCTGATACTTCTCCAACTTCTGCTTCCCAATACTTCATTTCCACTGATGGAGTCCTCAATGCTAGGGCTAGGGTTTTGGGTGGTGGTAGTAGCATCAATGCTGGGTTCTACACAAGAGCAAGCACAAGGTATGCCTCTCTCTTTCTTGTGGATGGGATTCTCATTCAAATAATAATTAGTAATTAGTTTCTTTATTCTTCTAAGAAGAAATGGTTTAATATTAGGAGACTGTTTTGGGAGGAAGGATATGTTAGGTGCTGATGATGATAGACAATCTTGATTTATTATGACTATCATGAGCTTAATATATCAAGTGTCATCTTCATGGAAAAAGAAGAAATCATTGTTTAGCTAATAAATCAATGGTCACAATTGCTCTTAAAGAAGACAGTTATAAGCTTTAAATGTAATGACGGTGACCATATGATATTCATACAATTTTTTTGTACTTTATTCAGAGTATTTATGATTTCCCCTTTTGACCTAATTTTTTTTATTAAAAAAAATTATCCAAACTGACTTTACATGGATTCAGTACATATGTATGAGAATTTTATGATTGTTAAGTGAATGCCACAATAAGTTTATACTTTGGCTCCACATAGACTCGGTAGGGTTAAAAGAAAGAAAAAAGACTTTTTGCCTCTCAAAATACATGTTAATTATCTCATTTTTCTTTCTCCTCCCCCTTTTGGCATATATCATGTGGTCCTTCTACAGTGTCACAGTTTAAATTCAGTTGTTGACATCTTAGAGAAAAATAAATGCAAAACGTTATAGAAATATATGTTAAAATTTAGAAATTAAAAAGAAAATTTATTGAATTGATGGCAATGGTAATTGTATTGCAGGTTTATACAGAAAGTAGGCTGGGATGAAAAATTGGTGAATGAGTCGTATCCCTGGGTTGAGAAGCAAATTGTTCACAGGCCTAAGGTTGCCCCATGGCAGGTTGCTGTAAGGAACGGTCTATTGGATGTTGGGGTGTCACCTTTTAATGGATTCACATATGATCACATCTATGGAACCAAGTTTGGTGGTACCATTTTCGACCGGTTCGGTCGCCGGCATACTGCTGCAGAGCTGCTCGCCTCCGCGAATCCTCAGACGCTTACTGTCTTGGTACATGCCACAGTCCAAAAGCTTGTATTTGATACATCAGGTATGTTATAGCAATTCATTGCAATAAACAGCTTCATACTGGGTTGCAAAAATTTTTTTATATGGTTTATTCACTTTTATGTTGTTATTTACTTCGGAGGATTTTTGATACTTCAAATTGACTGATACAGGGAAGCGTCCAAAGGCGGTGGGAGTCATATTTAAAGATGAAAATGGCAAGGAACACCAAACATTTCTAGCAAATAACCCAAGAAGTGAAATAATATTGTCCTGTGGAGCCCTTGGCACACCTCAAATGCTGATGCTAAGTGGCATTGGCCCAAGTGATGAACTTAAAAAGATGAGAATTCCATTAGTACTTGACAATGAATTTGTTGGGAAAGGCATGGCTGATAATCCCATGAACACCATTTTTGTTCCAACAAAAAGACCTGTTCAGCAATCCCTAATACAAACTGTAGGGATAACAAAGTTTGGTGTTTATATTGAAGCTAGCAGTGGATTTGGGCAGTCCAATGATAGTATTCACTGTCACCACGGAATCATGTCCGCAGAGGTACTAAGCAACTAATGTTCTTGACTTAAACATTAGCTGATGAATTGTGAAATTGAAGTCTTTTATCATAATGTGCATGATTTACTGGTGTAACCAGATAGGGCAGCTATCTACCATTCCTCCGAAGCAAAGAACACAGGAGGCCATTCAAGCATACATTAAAAGAAAGAAGGACCTACCCCATGAAGCATTCAAGGGAGGCTTCATTATTGAAAAGCTTGCCAACCCCATTTCGACCGGGCAGCTAAGCTTGATCAACACAAATGTTGATGATAACCCTTCTGTTACATTCAACTATTTCAGCCATCCTAAAGACCTGCAGCGCTGTGTTGAAGGGATTAGGATGGCTACAAAGATAGTTCAATCAGAGCACTTCACAAACGTCACACAATGTGATAAGGAGACTGTGGACAAGATTCTTAACATGACTGTTTTGTCTAATGTGAACCTTATACCTAAGCATCCCAACGACACAAAGTCCTTAGAGCAGTTCTGCAAAGACACAGTGATCACAATCTGGCACTATCATGGTGGGTGTCATGTCGGCAAGGTAGTGACCCCTGACTACAAAGTTATTGGTGTTCAAAGGCTTCGAATTGTCGATGGCTCCACATTTGATGAATCCCCTGGCACTAATCCTCAAGCCACAGTCTTGATGATGGGCAGGTATACATTTTTATCTATAGGCTAATAGAAACTATACTCCAGTGAAGCTATGGTAACCAACTAGTATTAAAATGGTTCCCCGTGATATGCAGGTACATGGGACTGAAGATTTTGAGAAAGAGACTAGGAATGGAAGATGGTGTTTAAGGACAAAAAGATCAACCAGAAGCACGAGAAGAACAGTGTTAGTTAAGTTGTTCCAGTGTAAGCTTGTAATGTGTATCCTTAGCAACCAGCTTTGTGATGTGTAGAAAATGTATCTTGCCTTAGGAAAGCAATATTTTCCATCCCATTTGCCCCCTTATTCCATATTGTTGATGAGAGTACTAATAATGGAAGCTAACATTTGGCTGTCTTCTTGCAGTGACAAGTAAAAGAAGAAACAAAAGTAACCTTGCTTCAACTAATTTCAATCCAAATATGTAGGCATTAATTCATTTCTCTTCCTGCAAATCTTCTTCCAAGACGCATGTGTCCCAAAACACCATGAATACACCTGTTAGATGCTAACACTTTTGGACAAGAAGCATTAACTGCTTGTCTGCTTCCCTCATAATAACTGCACAATTTTTCTCTGTATTAGGGGACCATTCTTGGAGTTCATGGAAATGGTAGGTGGAAAGAAATGTGTGTGAGAATTCTGATTCAAGAAAAAGTCCCTAAATTCATGTGAGGCTCAGACTTTAGCAGGTTCATGCATATGAATGAACACCACTGAATCACATCTAGACTCGACTTTGTTCGGGTTGTTAATAGTTTTACTAGCTATTAGATATTAACAGTTATTAACAGTTAGTGATTAATTGTTTATACAGTTATTAACGGTTAGTGATTAATTGTTTATGCAGTAATTCAAAATACAAGTATATAGTACAAAATAAATGTTAGAAAAGCTGTTAAATACAAAATAACAATTAGCTTAAAAAAAAAATACAAAATAACAATAAAAGATATGAATGAATATTACTTGAGTATTAACATGAATAACAAACTAACATAAATCAATATCTTTTTAATAAATCAACAATAAAAAATATAAAATATTTTCAAATGAATAAATTAATTGCATTTTTTATCACGACATAAATAATTAACAATATGATTATAAATGCAAAAACCGACAACACAATATATAGAATAATAAAAAATAATGATAATAAAGAGAGTTTTAACTTGTAAATTTTTACAAAATCTAAAAGATTATAAGTATAAAAATAAATATATCTAGTGATCATCAATCACTAAACACTAAGAAGAGTAATTTTTTATCAATTCTTTGAAATATTAAAAATTATTATCAAATAATAAATAATAAAAAAATTCAAAAAGTTATTATCAAATAGTAAATATAATTTTGACTTGACTTAAACAGTAATGTTTTGACTTAATTTAAACTCTAATGTCGAATAGGCCCTAATCTTGATGAAAGATAATAAATTGTTTAAAAATAATTTCATCTAAAATTTATTAGTGACATTTTATTCATTTACCATCTGGTCATTTATAAGAATTTTCCTCATTTATCCATTTTATTCCTTCATCAATCCTATGTATTATAGTTCTTTAACATCACTATATCCCGCTTTGTCCCTTTTGAAACAACTTGATGGTTACAACATATGATAATTCCACTGTAAACTAAAAAGTGGGTGACAGAATTGGGATTGGAAATCAAAGATGGCCATCGCTTCGATACCCAGTTGAAATTGAGCATTGGTTTGATGCGTACTCAGGCGAGATTTTCTATCAAAAGGTGACTTCAATTGAAGCGTGCATGAAATATAGTTGAAACTCTTTCAAGAAGCTATGTGACTTCTTTTTCTCATCATTAATTTAACAAGCTGAGAGGCTGCTTACGATTTTGAAGCTTCATACTTTTATAGATTATACAAGGCATTTCTCTTCACAAAAGTTTTTTTTTTTTTTTTTTCATTTCAAATAAAAATTGCAGCATGAATTGAAGCGAGGAAAACTGAGGACGGTTGCCACCAAAGCCTCATTGGAAACAAAGATATACAATAAAATCATTATCTATGCATAGTTTCTGATAGTTTTTAGAGACTAGATCTGTCAAGCACCAGGTTTTAACTTCATTGCTGGTTTTGAACCTCACTGGAAGCCACTCTTGAAAACTCCGTCGCAATCTTCCGGACCTGTTCTTGTGACTGCACTTTACAGCAATTGCACTCATGTGGAATTCTTCCTGCTTTGGCGAAGTTCAACTGGTTCCTGACCATAATTTAAGAGAAAAACCATGCTCACTCATGCTGCCTCTAGACAAACTTCTTAATCTCTGCCAGAATTGTCGTCTCCTTCCTGTTCTCAAAGGCCCTGAGCTAGAATGCCTTCTGAAAGACCCAAATTCCTGCCCCTCAAGTCCCACCGATCCTGTCAACAAACCAGATGTTGATAACGGCAGTGGGATTTGGGATTGTGAAACTTCCATAATCCCATCTGAAACTCTCATGTTCTTGCTATCTGCATCGGTAAGATGGTTCTCATAGCTTTGACTGCTTGTTCGCTGTACTTTTGTTTCATCAAATTCATTGCAGACAAGCTTCAAGGCCTGAACTACTTCACCCATGAAAGGGCGGTGAGACACTTCCGGTTGTACACACATTGATGCAATTGCTGCCACTTTGACTATAGTATCAAAGGAGACAGTAAACTTTATAGATGGATCAATAATTGCTTCTAAACCTTCCTTGTTTGTGAGGAGTGGACGAGCATATGCAACAAGATTTTCTTGACCTGGTGGTTGTGACAAGTCTACTGATTTTCGTCCAGTTAAGAGCTCAAGGAGGACTACACCATAGCTGTAAACATCACTCTTCACAAGAAGATGTCCTGTCATTGCATACTCCGGAGCCAAGTAACTATGAACAAGAAATTAGTCACATGAGATACTTGAGCTATAGGCTTTTAAGGAAACAAAGTGCAGAAACAAATAAGTATCTATATGAGGAGACAGACAGATATCTTCAAGATTACTCTCTTAGTTGCCTTGATATAAGTAGAATAAAAAGCATAAACATACCCAAAAGTTCCCATAACATGTGTTGATATATGTTTGTTTTCCTCTTCCATTGCTGCTCGAGCTAATCCAAAATCTGAAACTTTAGGTGTAAAATCATGTTCTAACAAGATGTTACTGGACTTGAAATCTCGATGTATAACCCGAGGGCTTGAGTCTTCATGGAGGTAGGCTAGGCCTCGAGCTGCACCAAGGGCAATCTTCATTCGCGCATCCCAGTTTAGTGGATCAGTTTCCTTATCCACTCCTAGGGAGAAAAAAAGAACATTTAGAGAAATCACTTCTTAAAGAAATGATGTGTAAACATTTAAATATCATACAATTTGAGATATAGAAAAGAGCACACCATGTAAATGAGATTCAACACTTCCATTCGGGATAAGTTCATAGACTAGGCAGCGGATATGCTCCTCTGTGCAAATACCAATCAATTTAACTAGGTTTCTGTGATGCAGCCGCCCAAGCATCTCAACTTCTGCCAAGAACTCTCGGCCACCATGCTGATCATCTCTCTTCAAAACCTTCACAGCCACTTTCCTTCCATCATCTAACTGGCCACTGTACACAACCCCAAATCCACCTTCTCCAAGGATCCTTGAAGAATCAAACATATTGGTGGCCCTCTCCATGTCATTCAAGGTGAAGAGCTTTGAAGGTCCTGTATGTGTCATGGCGCCAGGACTGAAGGACATTGATGAAGAACTAGGATTGCCCCCAAAAATCATAGGCCCAGCAGACCCTGCCACAACTATACATGTGAGATCTCAAGACCTATTTGGAAATGTTTTCAGGAAAAAAAAAATCAAACTCAACTGTGAAATTGGAGTTGAACAAAAATTGGAAGCAATAGCTGTGCCAATCTAGATGCTAGAAGGATAGTCAACTTGGCAATTGAAGCGGTGCATAACCTAAGGACTGAGGACAGCCTAGACAATTAGGATCTACTGCTCAAAATGACAGTACCTGATGGTTTTGCAGGGGAGGTCATTGAGGCATGTGGAACTTGCTGAGGTTGATGAACACAATTTCCTCTTTTCAACAGAAAAAGCCAGGCGATTGCCATACATATAACCAAGGCACTGAAAGAGGAGAAAACTATCACAGCAATCATTCTTCCACCAAGCCCATCTTTTCTCATCCTCCTTACATCAACTCCTAAAGGCTTATTTGTTATTCCATTGTTGTCATGGCCAGGATATGGTTCATCATCTATAGTAGAAATGCTCAAAGGTGAAGGTGGAGAGGGTGGAAGACCTGCAGGTTGTATGATTTTGAGAGGTAAGAATTGAATAAAAGAGTACAGAGCTAAAAGAGTCCAAATTTTGTTTATTAGACAAAACTCTGAAAAAGAAGGGAAGAACAATTCTACAGGTTCATTGGATTCCAAATGATTGCTGGAAAAATATTTTAAGTACAAAATTCTGAAACCTATTAATTAACTGCTCAAAGAAACAGGAAGCACATATTGATTTTAACAAGCCATTTCACCAGTAAATTGCTTGATTGAATATGCCCTAAGAAGTGAAAACTCCCAGACTGAGCATGAAACTGAAAGAATCAAAGTATAAAGTAACTAAAAACATGTCAAGAAGGATCAAAAGATAACCTGGGTAGTGAACATATAATACTTCATAGGAACCAAAGAGGGAAGACTTTATGAGAACCTGTCTGTTCCAGAATTTCTTGTAGATTGATAATGCTGTATTATCAGCAAATTTTACTCCCTGCGGTACAAGGTTGATGAGAACAGTGCTTTTTTCTAGCTGTTGACTGGCTGCATTGGCTCCCATAATGCGAACCTGACTGTGGTTTAAGGTGACACTGGCTGCAATTTCCTCAGCCAGCTCTGTAACCAAAGTAAAGAATGAGTATATTGCAACACCAAGGCGCAGTTTAACTTGAATAGGCCACACACATCCACAAAATGTCCCAGGAGGAGTATATGTTAGTGGCTCTGTGCATGTGACAGATGCACAATCTACAAGACAGATAAAAATCCATGAGATACAGATATGCTACACCAAATGAATATACAGTTGCAAGAGTTGAGTGTATATTTACCTCCATTAGGAGGTGGAGGTGGTAGAGACAAAATTTGTGATGGCGGTGGGGCCTTCATCTTCTTCAAGTTAGAACCCATGGGAGACGCTGCAGGATGATGAATGTGCACTTGTAAACAGAAAAAAAGGTCAACTCAGTTAGGTTCTTTTCAACAATCACTGTAAGTAAGTTAATGAAATCCAAGAGTAAACCAAGTACAGATATAAGCCCTCCCGTACTATAAAAATGGCTCTTTGAGGCAGTTGGTGATAATGCAGATGGCATAGAACCCCAGCTCATTGACGAAGGAGATGGAGAGCGGAACGAAGGGACTGAAGGGGCTGTATATTCCATAAAAGATGCTCAAAACTTGGTTAAAAACATAGGAAATTACATAATAAATAGATGGAGGATCTTTCAGGGCAGAGAATCATGCCTATTTGATAGTAACTTGGGGGAGGAATCAAATAAGATGGTCCAGGAGCACTGTGATGATTCCTTGCATGCTGATGATGATGAAGATTTCTGTTACTTGAGATCAAAGGTGAATCTGCAGGACCATGCATCCACATCTTTGCAGGACTGCCAATTGATGACATAGAAGGGGGAAGTGCAATACTTGAAGGCTTATTTGTGTTGGGCGGGGCTGCAACAGGAAAATACCTTTTAATAGCTGATACTTATGAGCACAAAATTTCACAATCCCCCTACATTCCTTTATTAGTGGAAACTATGTTAGATCCTTCTCTCACCTTCACTTGGAAAATGATCAACAGAAGAGGAAATGTGGGATGCTTGGACATGTGGTGAAGTGCTCAGCTTTCCATATCTGCTCCTGCTGAAACTTGGAGGAGCTTCTCTTGGAGAGGCAGCAGGTTCTGTGGCAAGTTATATTAAAAGACCAACAGTTAATTAAAGAGATATACAAGAATTCACATGCTTCTTAATCAAGTAGCACAATAATGTTTTCAACTGTTTGGCAAGCAATCCCAAAAAATATAGATTTAGATACCAGAGGGATAAAGAACTTCCTATGAGTGCTTATTTCAAGCAGCATAAAGCAGCCATTATGATCTAAGCTCCATTAGAGGAAAATAAAAAGAAAGAGTTACATGAGATGCATGGATCATGAGAGGAAAATAAAAAGAAAGAACTCTGCTCTGTACTACCTACCCGATTATGAAAATTCAATATCAGAAATTCAAAAGTAAAGGCGTTAAGCGTGATTCTTTTCCTGTTGATGATAGAAACAGGTATACTATACAACCCAGATTCTCAAATCAATCAAAATTCAAAATTGACAAGTAGTATTCGTCAATCAAAACTACGAATCATGTATAATTCAAAGAAAAAACCAACTCAAGTCACTAAAACATCAAAATCCATTACCTGCAGATCCAAGAACTGACGAAGCACATGAAGCTACACATATGATCACCAGCATAATACCAATTTGAATCCCCATTTCCTAAAGAAACAGGAGATCAAATCTCAAGATCTACCAAGTTCTCTTCTCACACAGCGATCAAACTAAGAAGGAGAAAAAATCGACAGGAAGTAACAGAAACTGAGATAACATTTTGAAGAAGAACATGGGCCAGGCTTAAAAGGAACAAGCAGAGAATGAGACCACAAAGAAAAGACCCACATATAGTAAAAGAGAAGTAATGAGAATCAAGAAAGACTGGCTGGTGAAACACAAGAATGGATTAGGTGGCAAGAACCTCAACTCTACTTTCTTATGAGACTAAGCACCATACTTTGCAAGTTTGCAGAGGTTAGAGAATGCTAAGAACTAAGTAAGTTGCACTTTTGAGCAAGAAGATTGGTGAAGGAGAGAGAGAGAGAGAGTTTACAATGGAAAGATGATATCATGGTTGAAAATCTGAGAAATGCATTGAATTGTTTAATGTGGGATTTGATTGACTTGTTTTTGAGCTAATAGAAGAAAGATGATTCTCTTGAAGACATTGGGGCTATGGTATCTCAAAATTCAAAGTACATGATTAGAATTCAAAGGATTTATTTTTCTATACTTTGTGGTTGGTTTAGTTTAGACTTTGGATTGCTTTTAAGCCCACCTTTCTACGCTTTGAAGTTGATTATTAGTGCTCAACTATTCACTAATGATTTCTTCTTCTTGTTTTTTTTTTGTGATGGGAGATTGCACAATAAGATGTCTTAGGAGTATATACTCCATTAGAGAATTATTTTTCTTTATATATTTTTTCTATGATGCACTTCTATAAAATTTTAGAAGCTTAATCAAAATTATTAAGATGCTAATAAAGCAATGACAAGATATTAAGGCAGTGTAAATTAAAAAAAAAAAAAAAAAAACAATAATTCATGTGTCGGAAGAGGAGCAAATCAATTAGGCAAAACCGACAAATTTTGAAGCAATGATTTTGATAGATATTTGTAATTTTATTGTAAGACTAAATCAACAATACAGATCAATGCGTGGGTCCCACCTCAGACAGCCACCATAGAGTTTGGTAGTTCCTCAGGAATGCAATGTCGGAGACCACCCACCCATGTTTCCTTTAAAAAAATAAATAGATAATAGTGATTTAATAAATTTTGGTTTAAATGTATAAAAATTATATTAATTTTAACTTAAATTAAAATTAAATAGAAAATAATTTAATACATTACAGCTTTGGAAAACATTCTAATAAGATGATTTGTTGTTGATGTCAAAGTTAAAAGGCATGAAGGCCCACTCTTCTTCCCTCTTACTTTTCTTTCAACTCTTTTCCTCCCCCTCTTTCTTTTTCTTTCCAACTCTTTTTACCCATTGGGTTGATGGAAAAGAGGAATAAACTTTATCCCCAATTCTTTTTCTAATGTTATTAGAACAAATAATACACAAATTTAAGCAAGCAAATTAACCACTAATTAATAACATTAGATTTTAAGTGCATTTAATATAAATTCAAGGAATGAATTTTAAAATAGCCACATTAACTATTTATATTAAGGTGTATATGGTTTTAAATATTCAATTTTTGTTGGTATAATTACTATTTAATTTTTATAATTTAATAGAATAAATTATTTAATTATTATATTTAATATGTTGATTCAGTTGATCGAATACTCATTTCTTATTTAAATCTCTCAATCTATTTATTTAATTATATTTATCTTTATAATAAGAAATTAAAATATTATTTTCTATTATAAAATTTATCAATTATATTTAATTTTTAGACTTTCTTCAAATGAAAAAAAAAAAAAAAGCAGCATGAAAGCTAATGTGCAGTCTGTTTCATTTATGTTATGATTCATTTTCGACACAGGTTTTATTTATACGTTTGCGGTAGCTATGAAAATGGAAGAATAAAGATGTGTTTTATGGCATTCGCTGCTATTTAAGCCAATAAATCAGTTATTTCAAATTACAATTAGTATGTAATTTTGGAGGTTAGTGTTCAGAAAGTAATAGAAATTCAAACTGTACTGAAACATTAATAAATATTACTCGACAATCTATTTTATTTGACTGGATTAAACTAAATAGAGATGAGACGGCTAAAGGGAATCCAATAAGAAAAGGTTCGGAAAGATTTTACGCAATTAGTGTGGAGTATGATTGAAGGGTTAATCCTAAAAAAAAAGTTCGAAAAGACAATTAGTGTGGAGTATGAATGAGTATGATTGAAGGGTTAATCGAACAAAAAAAGGTTCGGAAAGACAATTAGTGTGGAGTATGATTGAAGGGTTAGTCAAACAAAAAAAAGTTTGAAAAGATTTTACGCAATTAGTGTTAAAAATGATTGAAGGGTTATTACATTCGTATGTTTGTACATGGAATTGCATATTGTATTATTTAGTCTCAAAATATTATGAAATATGGAGATCAAACGGTTAATGGTTGAAATGAACTATAAGCTAATCTTGTTCTAATACAAGCTGACATAGATAATAATTTGTATTATATTAATGTTTTATATCAATATCATCAAATCACATGAGGTTTAGACATATATATAGATAAATAAATTATATTGCGGATAAACTAGTTAGCCTAATTTTAGCGTCAACCATTAGTAGGTTAGGATAATTTTTGAGTCTATTTAAACTATTATAAAATTAATTCAAGCTAATTTATAGAGGTTTTTTTTTATTTTTTATTGAATTACCACTGTCTAAAGAACTTTCACTATATCAAAAAATATAAATAAAAAAAATTCTGGAATTGAAAATAAACATTGTGCGAGTAGTTTTCCTAGGCCGAACCTAGCATGCTGCAGTGGGCCTACCTATTTCAGTTTTTATATAGACACAAGTAGCCCATTCTCATTTGTCATGGGTGGGGCCTTGATCTTCAAATTGGCCTCCTTCACTATTCTTTGTTTTATTTTATGCATATTGCATATTAAATTATTATTTCTTGTATGAAAATTGATAAAAAAAATAATGTACAAGTTATTTCAAAATTAATATATATATATATATCCCAGCATGTAAAACTTATATCAGTTATTTCTAATGAGTTATAAGTTAAATATTTATTACTGCATTTATTGTGACAAATAAATGAAGATAATAATTTAAAATTTTAATTTAAAATTAAAAATGAACTATAATAGAGAACTAGAAAAAAAAATATAAGTGACTGAAACATTAGCATCCATGTAAGTCTTCACTAAAATGTATTAATTTAAATGCAATAGAAAGAGAAACAAATTCATTTGCCATATAATTTATTGAAAATTAACATTTTTCAACTTTTTTTTTTAAGATAAGAAAGAAATCCAAATTATTTGGTAAGAAACTAAAAATAGAAAATTAAGGTTTTGGCCAACTCATAGGATCAATTATAATACTTAACTACCAAGAAATGACAAGCATAGAGTGACATTTCTCTTTTTATTTTATTTTTTAGGAATTCCTTTTTATTTTTAAATAAAAAACTATTACTATTAATCATATATTATAATGATAGCTCATTTTTCAATAAACATGCAGAGTTTTGAATTCTTTTCCACTAAATTAAATTAAAAAATAACTGTTTTTGTTATTAAATGATATTAATGGTAAATAATTCTTTTTAATTAAAGATAGAAAAGAAAAAGAAAAAGAAAGGAAAATTAATTTCTGCAATTAGGTGATGAATCATTTTTCATTGGTGTCTTGACTTCATCTTATCAATGACAGAGGACAAAGGGAAGCCATTCATGAAGAGAGAGAGAGAGAGAGAGAGAGAGATGATATACTGTTGCATTAACTACATTTATTGATTAAAAATTGAAAATTCCATAAGCTTGACTGGATGATTATTGACTTTTAGGAAGACAAATGATGTGATTAAAGTTCTTCTAATTGATGGGTTTGGACCATGGGAACATGGTGGGCCTTCACTTCACAATGGAATATGATTTGCACACGTGTTGAAAACCCAGCTAATTAACTATCCTGATATATATATATTTTTTCTTGCTGTAAAATATGTTAAATATTACATTTTTTGTTAATATCTCTCAATGAAAAGTAACAATAATAATCAAATTTAATGAGTAAAAATTCATCGATATCTCTATTTAGTTGTAGAAAATAATTTATATTTAAAAATATTTTTTATGAAAATTATAATTAAAAAATCAAAGAAGGAATCTCTTTTATTTTAAAAAAATAAAGTGTTTTTGTGACTGATCATATTTTTCAAGCACAGAAAGAAAAAGCATATATAACATTTGGCATTGGTTGTCATGTTGCTATCTTATCTCCGTGTCCTTAATTACCTTTCTTTATCTCTTATATTCCCAACCCATTCTCTCTTCCTGCCCTCACTTTCCTTTTCTTTTAAAATAAATACTCCTTTATCTTCAATTATAAAAATAAAAAAAATAATCACCACTCTTCCCTTCAGTTTTAGTTTTTCTCTCTCGCCCTTTCAGGGCCTCAGCCAATTAGTCTCTTTCTCTCTCTCCCTCTCCCAAAGACAAAGGCCTTTTGGCCTTTTCTCCTCTCTTAGACACTCATCAAACACTTGAAGCAACAGTTTGCTCTTCTCTCTCGCCATGGCCGACAGGGTGTATCCTTCTACTAAACCTGCCACAAATGGAGACACCACCGCGGCCACAACCAAACCTTCTTTTCCGGCCACCAAAGCCCAACTCTACGGAGCAGCCCGCCCTGCCTACCGTCCACAACCCCACCGCAAACGAAGCCGCCGTAGCTGTTGTTGTGCGTGTTGTCTCTGGCTGACCTTAATCATATTCACTCTCCTCCTCCTTGCTGCCATAGCTGGTGCCATCATCTACGTTCTCTACCATCCCCAACGACCCACCTTCTCCGTCTCCGGCCTCAAAATCTCCTCTCTCAACCTCACTTCATCTTCCCATCTCACCACCAACATCAACCTGAACATCACCACAAGAAACCCCAACAAGAAGCTGGTGTATATCTACAGCCCTGTCACAATCTCTCTAACTACAGCTAAAGATGGTATCCAAATAGGCAATGGGTTGTTACCCTCTTTTGAACATGGCACCAAGAACACAACCTTCCTGAAAGCTGCCATTAGAAGCAGTGATCAACAGCTAGATGATACCTCTGCTAGCCAATTAAAGACAGATTTCAAGAGCAAAAATGGCTTGGCTTTGAAGATAGAGTTGGAAACTAAGGTGAAAGTGAAGATGGGAGGCTTGAAAACACCAAGAGTTGGGATTAAAATTTCCTGTGAAGGGATTAAAACTATTATTCCTAACGGGAAATCTGCAACTACAGCTTCAGTATCTAAAGCAAAGTGCAAGGTTGATTTGAAGATCAAGATCTGGAAATGGACTTTCTAAATGGAATTGATTGACTGATTAATTTCAACTCTTGAATTTAGAGGAGAAAAAGGTGTGATTTTTTTTTTAATTTTCTTTTTATTATATATGTTGTTCTTTTACTTCTTAATATTTCCCTCAAATATTTATAATCTACTGTTGATGATCATATGTTTTACAGATTGAAATTATTTGTCAAGCGGTGGTATAAGGAAGACAGAAAATTTATTTGTTATAGATTTGAAATTTTTGTCAATTTTTTTTTATTTATTTAAAAAAATCAGTGAATTGTTTTTATTGCAGTATTATACATATGCATTCTTTTAATTAACATTTTAAAGAAATTAAAATATTTATAAAATAATCAGATTATTTCCTAAAGAAGAAATCCATTTTATTTTAAAACAAAAAAACATTTTTCTTTAATTGGAAGATAAAGCTTTTGGCAATGGAATACAACTCCGATTGAAAATGATATATTTTCTAATAATGCAATAAAAAAAAAGAAATTAGAAAATATAGAGAATAAGAAATAATGACTGGCATTACATGGATTCCAAGCTGTGGTGTGGGGTCTTAAGCATAAGAAATATCATCAAGAAATCCTGATTGGGGAGTGGTTGTCATGTCTGTGGCAAGGCCTAATCAGTCAAAAAACTGTAATTAAATCCTTAATTGGTTGAATTAGTGGGTGTCGGTGGGAATTATTGAATTTTAATTAGGAACGCAATAAAAAGAAAGTGCAATTATTGTGGATAGGTTTCTTGTGAAACCTCTTTTCTTTTCAGCCTTCCACAAAATAACATGTGGAAATCATGCTCTCCTAAATGCCTTAGATTAAAAAAATCAGTGAATATATATCTATATAATTAATTTTAATATATCAAAATTCCTTTAAAATAGGGAAAATTGTTAATTTGATGTTTAAAATTTTTAAAAATTTATTAATTTATTATATTTTAAAATTATTTAAAGCAATTAAACAATTTTTAACGATAATAATTTATTGAAAATTCGAACAATTAGTTAAGCGTAAACATTGATTAATAAAACAATAAATTCTAATAAATCTTATGATAATCATTGATTAATAAACAAATGCTTGAGCAAATAATTTGGGTTATTTTACGGAATGAGATTAGAAACTTGGGCTTCAAGATTGGGCTAATGGCCCATTAATTGTTGGGACCCGAATAAAAACATGGGAACCCGTAGACATTGGAGGGATGAGTTTGATTAACCAGCAAAATCCCCCAATCTTGTACCTTCAATCCTGTTGACAGGCAGCTGATCGGAAAAAAAATTATCAAGATAAAATAATAATATGATTCATATAAAATCATATAAATTCATATATATGATGGGGATGTGATGAATTTTAGTATTTAGCGCTGTTGAAAAGGTTTAATTCGGTAATAAATATATTTAATAAATTTGATAAATTTTTAATTTTTTTCGATATAATATTTAAAATAACTACACAGATTGCAAATTAACTAGAGAGGGTGTCTGCTGAACAAATTGTGTGCCAAAAAATCATAAAATAAATTCCAGCTATAAATTTTTATTTACGTTGGGGCTTCTTTTAATCCGATGCAACAATTCAATTGTAGCATGTTATTTGAGCTGGACCTAGGAAAAAAATGCCCAATGAAAGTGTTATTGCTCCTCCGCCTCAACCACCGTGCCTGCAACCAAAAAACAACACACGGAAAATCTTATTTTACAGTCCGACCGGAGGAGAGGAGTGAGAGACCCACACCCGGATCAGAGGAGACGGAAGGGAGAGCCGCTGAATAAATTAATTACAGCAGAGCAGAGCTTCTAGAAGAGAACCAAAGACGAGAGGAAAACTCTCTTATCTAAAACCTAGAAAGAGTGTGGTTTCAACTTTCTACGAGCTTAATGCTTCCCTTCATATTCCGGACCGAAGACATAATTCAACCAACCATAAATATTGATGAATAATTCCTCTTCATGTTTCATGCTGCTGCTTTTCAACGTCTCGCATCCATCCCTTCGCGAATTCATAATTTCCCTCCAAATCCCAGCTCTACGATCTCTCTACTCTTGCATCATCAAACCCAGAGCAAAGAATATCAACCCTCCAATGAGCTTCTTGATTTTGTAGATCACCTTCTTCAGCAATGCACCGGTGTTGATCGCTGCAAACAAATCCATACCCATGTCATCATCACTGGTAGCTGTTGCTCTGCTTTCTTGGCTGCCCGTATTATATTCGTCTATGCTCGTTTTGGCCTCCTCTTTGAAGCTCAAAAAGTATTTAACAGCGCCCCTTTTGAGGGCGTGTCGAATTTGCTTTTGTGGAATTCAATTTTGAGAGCTAATGTTTCTAATGAGTACTACGAAAATGCCCTTAAACTGTATGTTAGAATGAGAAGGACAGGAGTTTTAGGCGATGGGTTTACTTTTCCTTTGGTTTTAAGGGCATGTGCTTCCATGGGAAATTCTAGTTTCTGCAAAATAGTTCATGGGCATGCCTTAGAAATGGGTTTTCAGAATCATCTTCATGTTGCCAATGAGTTGATTGGCATGTATGCTAAACTGGGTCAAATGGGAGATGCGCACAATGTGTTTGATAGAATGGGTGTAAGAAGCCATATTTCTTGGAATACGATGGTTTCGGGTTATGCCTTGAACTATGACTGCAACGGAGCTCTTGAGATTTTTAAAAGGATGCAGTCTGAAGGGGTGGAGCCAAATCTTGTGACGTGGACATCATTGATGTCAAGCCACGCACGTTCTGGTTGGCACAAGGAAGCTATGGAGCTGTTTGATTTGATGAGGATGAGAGGAATTGAGGTGAGTGCCGAAGCACTTGCTGTGGCATTATCAGTTTGTGCTGATTTGGGTGCATTTTGTAGGGGTAAGGTGATTCATGGATATGTCATTAAGGGAGGGTTTGAAGATTACTCATTTGTAAAGAATGCATTGTTATGTATGTATGGTAAACATGGAGATGTAAATAGTGCGAATAACTTGTTTCTGGAAATAAAAAATAAGAGCTCAGCAAGTTGGAATGCCTTGATAACATCACATGCAGACGCTGGTTTATGTGATGAGGCTCTTGAAATATTTTCACAGATGGAGAGATTAGAAGATTGTCCAACATTGAGGCCAAATGTTGTAAGTTGGAGTGCTGTAATTGATGGTTTTGCTTCCCAGGGGCGAGGAGAGGAAGCTTTGGAACTTTTTCGAAGGATGCAGTTTGCTAAAGTAGTGGCAAATGCTGTGACAATTTCTACCATTTTATCAGTTTGTGCAGAATTACCAGCTCTGCATCTTGGTAGGGAAATCCATGGCCATGTGATTAGAGCATTGATGGACAAAAACATTCTGGTGAAAAATGGCTTGGTTAATATGTACACAAAGTGTGGATGTCTCAGAGAAGGGCACACAGTATTTGAGAAAATTGAGAAGAAAGATATAATCTCATGGAACTCTATGATCACAGGGTATGGGATGCATGGACTTGGGGTAAATGCTCTAGAAACTTTTGATCAAATGATTAAATTGGGATTCAAGCCAGATAAGGTTACCTTTGTTGCTATCATTTCTGCTTGTAGTCACGCTGGACTTGTTCCTGAGGGTCGTAGGCTTTTTGATCTGATGCTTAGGGAATATCAGATTGAACCCCAGATGGAGCACTATGCTTGCATGGTTGATCTCCTGGGCCGTGCAGGGTTATTAAAAGAAGCAAGTGAAATTGTCAAAAATATGTCACTAGAGCCCAATGCTTGTGTCTGGGGTGCTCTTTTGAACTCTTGTAGAATGCACAAAAATACAGAAGTTGCAGAAGAAATCGCCTCCTATATGTTTAGTCTCAACCTGCATGAAACGACAGGGAATTACATGCTGCTTTCTAATATATATGCTGCAAGTGGTAGATGGAAGGATTCTGCAAGAGTGAGAACCTCAGCAAGAACAAAGGGTTTAAACAAGTATCCTGGACAAAGTTGGATTAAGGTTAAGAAAAATGTTCATGTGTTCTCTGCAGGGAACAACATGCAAAACGGTTTGGAGCAAGTTTCTGGGATTCTTGAGGCATTGACACTACAAATGGAGAGTGAAGAACATGTTTATGGTAATAATATCATTCCACAAGACGTAGATGAGGTAACCAGACTGATGATGTGGGGATGAACAAAAATGCTAGCTTTGCTAGTTTTATTTTTGCAATAGCTTGAATTAGAGTTTATCTCACTTCAAAATTAGTTAGGATTGACCATAACATCAATACATTTTCTTTATTGTTCTTTTATGGGGCCAAGTTTCATGTAACTACTGTTAATCAACGACTATACGACTAATGAGAAGTGGCTGATTGTTGATTTGTTTTACTGTGTACAAAGATGTTATGTTTTCCTTGACAACTCTCAAAATCTGGTTCTGTGTCCTGCTGACATAAAGATAAAGAAGCGATCAAGTCTATCAAAAAACATGATACAACAGGGACAAGTTGAAAGCCTGGAAGCAGAAACCCCAAACTGTAGGTTGGCTTCTAATATTTTGGGTAGTAAACATGGAACTTTGTGAAATACGCCTTCCTCTTGTATCACTAGTTCAACTTTGGTGTCAGCCTCGCCCAGATTCACATTGTCCATGGCCATGGTTATGGTTGTGCTCTTCCTCGAGCTTGGCCAGATCCTCCTCTGGCTTTCCAATGTTAAGTCCTTTATCATCCTGAATATAATTGTTGGACCCCTATATTATATGATCTAGTCATTCCTTTGCACGACGCCAACATAAATGAGCTAAAATTCATATTTGGACACACAAGCTCGCCTGGCTTGCCGCTGAAGCCTGGCAAAAATTAAGAGATGAACAGAAGCATACCCTTCCATAGTGAGAAAACAGGAAACTATACTTGGTTGTTCCTAACAATTTCATTCTATCACCACAAAAATGAAGAAAATATATTGCAACACTTGAAGCGCCATTTTTTAACCTCTTCTGCTCATGAAAGCCCATTCATTTCCACTACTAGTAATCTCAAATTGGGACTCGGCTTTCAAGTGAAGTATCCACAAACGACATAGTACGTACCTTCACGACAATGACGTAGAAAATAAATCAATAATCGTGACAGAATATGAATTATTGCCTGAAGCAGGACATGATATAAAATATATTACGATTGATTCTCGTCCCCTAATAAATTTTCATTGACGATTGCCTTAGTTTTAGAAATGGTAGGGGACAACCAAAAAAACCTTGTTTTTTTCTCGCTACAAAACTCAGCATCGGCGACAAACTGTGTTGTAGTTTTGGTCGATCAGTGTTGGAGAGAACAAACGACTGGTTGGATTAATTTGAATTCGTGCCAAATTGTTAAAAGTGTTGCATAGTCAGGTTCTAACTCGACACTTTTGATTAGAGAAAGACATGCGCTATCCCATTCCAGCCTTTGGGGTACAGAAACGAAGTTATTAGTTATTGCTACTCTCTCTACGTACAATCCAAAAAAAAAAGGTCATTACTTTAGTTTTTTATGTCCAATATATATCATACAGCCACAAAATAAATAAAGCATAGTTTAGATACTCCATTCTTCTTTATACAGACAATTGTCCATGATCAAATGATTGCATTCTCATGCAAATTTCCAAATACAAAGCATATGTTTCAGATGCCATCTTCTTATGTCATTAAACCATGCTAATGATCAATTAGTGCTTACAACTCCTGTTTAGGTCTGCTTTACATCCAGGGAAAATCAGAGCTCCGTAATTTTTTTTCTTTTATTTTTTTTTTCAGCTCTAAGACATCATTGAAAACCCAGAAACAGTAGTACAGATCAACCTCCTAGAATGTGTTATAAAACACAAACTACCTTCGACAAAACAAATCAAGATATGGGCATTTCTTCTTATTATTCCTTCTCCTTTTTGCATGAATGATCAACAAGAATAATTATTTTTCTTCAAGATGATATAACTAACTGTGTCGATGGTACAAACTTCCTTTCAACTAACTCTTCAGGCTCAAACTTGACGTCGTTTATGTCAAGCAGTGGCTTGATATCATCGCATTCATTAACAAAAGGCTGCTTGAAATTATGCAAGGTTGGCGATGAAGATGATGAAACAACAGGAGTAGAATCTTGGAGTGTCAAGGCTGCAGTTTCATTAACAACGTTTTCATGCAGTTGTTGATTGTGATCTTGAACCACAAATTCTTGTTCTTCTTCTTGCGTTTGTGGATAATGATATTGTATCATCGTGGGATCATAAATATCCAAAGAATCTTGATTAACAATCTCACAACCAAGCGTTGTTGAATCATCAGTTTCTAGCATTTGGAAATGAGTTTGTTGGTGAGCTTGAGCTCGACAAATGGCAAGTTGATGAAGAACAAGATCAAGCTCAGCCTTGTGATACTCAATTTGACGCTGAAGCTCACGAATGATTCGATAACAGCCTCCGACGGGATCATTGGCACGAACATCTGATTGGAAAATGATCGTCCGCATAGCTTCGTCCTTGTCAGGTTGGCTAAGGGGTTTGATGATTTTGGTGATATTGCTCACACCAAACAATTTATGGGCATTAAGGAATTGTCTTTGGCGATCGTGAGGGAAATAAGGGGCGAGAATACAGTCAGGCGCGCACTTCCTACGCTGGTATTTGCAAGCAGCACAAGCTTGGGTGGTGCCGTTGCCAATCCTAGGAATGCTCATATTGTTTGATGATGTTGTTATTGTTTGCTTTTGTTGATGGTGAGATATCGCTTGCGTTGCCGGCGGGGATGGTGCAGTTTTCTTTGATGGGGGCTTCTTTTTTTTCTCTGGTGGTTGCAGATCCTTTCTTTTCTCTATGCGAAGAAAACGAATGAAAATGGAAGATGGAGAGAAATGGGAGGAGAAAAAGACATATGTTTAAGAATAATGAAGACAGAGAGAGAGAGATTGTTCTTAACAGATTCAGTTATGGATGATATTTTTGGACAATGATATTTATATGTATTAAGAAATAATTTACTCTTGCAATTCTGTCTTTCTTATAATTTGGAACTAAAAATAGAGTGGCATCTGACAGCCTTGTAAAGATTTTCTTTTCTTGTGTATATTTAGTAAAATAAACTGTGTAAGACGCTTTCAAAGCCTTTGAACAAAACACAGTTGATGACATCTCCATTAATTGACAAACTCGGGATGTTATGTTCTTTTGATTTTGTATGTCTCTGGAACTTCAATAGTAAATAAACGATCAAATGCTTTCGTAAATGGAACAATTATCAAGATTAAAGAGTTGTTGATGGTTGGAGAGGACGAATGGAACCTCAGTTAGACTGGAACTGCGTTGTTCGCTCCATGGATCAGCTCATTAGGATCCTCGAGTGAGGTGCAATGTCGAATTGGACAACGGTGGTTAATTTTGGTAATTTCGACTGGATTGTGTATGCAGATACTATAGATGAGCCTTCCGACAAGCTGGCAGATCCAACATCAGATAATAGAACAAGCATACACCTCTTGCCTAGGATGCTTCCCCACGCATACCTCTTGTAAAAGTGAGATCAGAAAGTGAACCAAGTTCTAGTTAATTTGCATTTGTTTCTGCCCTTTTAGATCGGCAACCTCTAGCTTTTTTGCATCAAGAGAATCCCAAAAGAAAAAAAAAAATTCAAAAAAATACTTAGTTAATTTGCATTTGTTTCAGACCTTTTAGATCGGCAACCTCTAGCTTTTTTGCATCAAGAGGTAATCCCAAAAGAAAAAAAAATTAAAAAAATGGAGAAGTAGACGCAGTTCATACCAACATCAGAAATCACAATAACAATCAGTCATAAATCTTATAGAAGAATTCATAAATTCTGGAGTGGAAAAAATGTATCACATGTTTCTCACTGTTGCTAATATTGGTGCTTGTATGCTGGTGCAAGAATTTTTTGTCGTTTAGAGGGGAAGCAAACTCGATGGAAGTACAAATGCTAAGCATATCATTAATGCAAAATAATAAAAATCTGATATATAATTACAAGGCTTCCAACTACATGATGATTTTAAAAAAAATGCCACAGTATGAATTGAAGGAGTGGAAATGTTGTTCAGGATCACTGGGCTATATAAAAGATGTCAACTTCCTTCCATACCACACCAAAGATTACTAAGTGAATCAGATTCTACAGCTTCAGATCATCTGGCTTTCCTGAACTACTTGAATTGTTGCATGGAATGCTGAACTGCAATGAGACCTGAAATTAACAAAGCTTAAGTGATTATCAAAAGCAGCTTAACACTTATCATCTTGAGCAAAGTTCCCTTCTAAATAAATGTGGGCTGTTTCAGGATCTGTTACAGACGGATCAAGAAAGACATTCCAGAAAAACAAGCACCTGGTTTCTCCCACAAAATAAGAGTTATAAGTCCTGATATTAACCCCATCAGTTTTGGGCGCTTAAACAGGTCAGAAAATTTTCAGGAATGAGTTACTGGATCCTACAATTAGTTTTGATTGAAGTTTTTTTAGTTTCTCTATCAGCCCATTTATAGACTGCATTTGTTTTTATCACCCCCATTGGAAGACGATATAAACAGGACCATTAATAGAATTACAACATGCAATAAACACTTAAATGCACAACTGTGCAAAATGAAAGAAATAGATAGTACCATTTTTTTATTGCTTAGTATTGTTTATGCAGAGTATGAAATAAACAATGCCAAATTGTAGGCAACATTTCAAACATCAGAAAAATCAATGCAAGGAGAAAGCCTACAGGTGACATCTGAGGCAACACTACTTGCCAGCTCTCCAACCAAGGTTATCGAGTTTTCTGTTGTTCTGACTTTAATGACATATAACAGGATGCAAATTTACAAAACATGTGTATAAAACTCCAATAACATGAATGTTGTAACTTAAGTAACACAGTAAAAGGATAGAAAAACTTATTATATTTGAACAATCATATTCTCTGTAATTTCCGCTCTTGCAAAAATCAATCACAATGCTCAGTCATTTTCCAAAACAATATTATGAGTTCCACTTCCCGAAAAAAATAGGCAAGTCTGTCTTTCATCGAGTAAGCCTACACTTGACTGAGATTTTAATGTAAAATTTCTCACCCAGGCTTGGGTACAAGCAGTCATGGCTCTGACTTGATAAGCTCCTCGAAAGAGTTTCTGTACTTGCCTATCAGGTCCCTGTTATTTTAACAGATATTAATGCATGTATAAAACAACTAGAAAACCAAAAAGCGAAAGAAAATTCCCAAATTCCCAAGGTATTACGAACCTCCTCTGATTTAGCAGTTGCTCACTTTCCTCCACCTCTCTCTTCTGTCCCTCAACTGTCTGCATGCAATACCTTAAAAAAATTACCATGCAGGTCACACTAGGAAAATTTTCAACAAACTAGGGGGAAAAATTATGTCCACAACTCAATACATAGTAATTGATATAAGGGAGACAAAATGAAAAACAAGACTTGGATGATCACCATAGTTTTTGTGCTAATAGAAGCGGAAATTGATTTTAATAACTGCTGGCACTTCTCAAAGTGATTGTACAACTCGGTAATCTTCCAAAAGAATATTTAATAAAGTAAGCAACAATTCAACATATATGAACAAATAAAGCACAAAAACCAATTAGATATGCGGTACCCATAATTTATGTAGTCAATTGTTACAGCAGAAAAATAGGAACTTTAAAATAGGGGAAAGAAAACAAAGAAAAAAAACCAAAGCATCGGAATGCTGATCCCGAGTTCCATTCTCAATAACTTCAGCTAAATTCTCAACCAGCTGCAACATAACAAACATAAAACATTCTGAAATTATCAATTAGGAAGACTCAAAACAAAATCAAAAGCTAGGGTTTCAGTTTAGGGTTTTACGTGCAAGAGGTGGAAGTGGGAGGCGAGTGACTGGTGGTGTTGATTCTGCTGCTGCTGTTGTTGAATTAAACGCTGTTGCTGTTGCTGCTGCTGAAATTGTTGCGGTTGTTGCTGCTGAAATTGTTGTTGTTGCGGCTCAAATTGCTGTTGTTGTTGGAATTGATTGAATTGTTGCTGCTGTTGAGACTGTTGGTGGAGGTAAAATTGATCCTGAGTTGAGTGAGCAGGGGAGTTACTATGGTATGGTACATTGGGGATCATTGTCCAGCTACCTCCTGTGTATGGATGATCCATCGCTACCTCTCTCCGTCACTGGGATTATGGATTCTTCCTCTTGCTGACGATAGGAAGAACAGAAGAGCGAAGGTGACGGATTAAACGATGTCGTTTCACGCTACCCCAATGGCCACAAGGCCCAGTAGCTTCTTAAGAAGCAAAAGGAGGCCCAACTTATAATTAGTAAACCATTTTTTTTAACATTACTATTTGGCAATTGGAACAAATTTTAATATTTAAAATTATAAAAACATCATTTTATTATTAAATTTTTTTATTAAAACTATTATTTAATTATTAAAATAAGATTTGATTAAGCTAGGAGTCATTTGAACTTAAATGTAATATTTCAAGTTTTATTTAAATAAAAATATTAGATTGAGTTTATTTAAAACTTAATAAAAAAATTAGAGTAAAAATAGGAATAAATCCCATAAAATAAAATAAAATAAAATAAAAATTGAATCTCCCAAATATCTATAATCTTCAATAAAATTGGAAAAATAATAATAATAATAATAATAATAATAATAATAACCTTCACAGAGGGTTTTTTTTTTTTTTTTGGAACTTCGTAAATTTGAATTTCAGGTCGGGAATTCAGCTTTGGGCTACAATGTTTGGGCTTTAGGGTCGGTGTGGCATACTCTTTGAGCTAACATATCAAGTAAAGCTAATATTTTATTTTATTTTCTCAATAATTTTTACACCTAAAACTTATTTTGAACTCTCAATAAATTAAATAAGAAATTATCAATGAAAGGGAAAATTATTAGATTTTATTACATTTACACTCTCTAAATCAACTAAAAGTTGTTTGGAATTTAGGATTTTTTGGTTTTTGAAAAACACCTTTCTAAATATTCTTATTCAATGAAGTAGATTTTTCAAAGTTTTTTGTAATTTAAAAAAAAAAACTAAATTTAAATTAGAAATAAAATTTTATAATTTATCTAAATAAAAGGAAGTGAATAAGTTGTACAGAATTTTATGATTAATTAGTTTTTAATAGATTGAAACTTATGACGTAGATAATGATCCTTTAATTTATTTAATAGTAAAAGTAACTAGGAAAATAAATGAATAAAAATCAAAATAACATAAAAACCACATGGCTTTTAATTAATAAATATGTATTTTAAATATGATAACAGGTTTGTATTATATATATAAAAAATGGTTCTCTATATAATTTACCCAATACCTTTATATAGAAAAAAATTATTTAATCCCTTTCACATTATTTTTTTTATTTGCCCTTCAACTTATAAATTATGAACAGTTTAATCCTTGCAACATTTAAGGGTGAATGTATGTCACTCTACAAATATTTTTAATAATAAAATAACTTAATTTATATAATGCGGGATAGCGAATGAATGTCTATATTTCTATTAGAAAGATTAACTTATTCCACAGTCTAAAAGTTGAATATCTCGAAAAGAGCTATTTTTCAATATGAATGGCTTTGCTTCTTGAGAATCAAGTAGATTCTTGCTCCCTTCGATCTAGATTTCATAAGAAGTTTCTGATAGCTTTTTTTAGGTATAGTTTCGATTGTTTGAGACATCCTGAAAGCTCGTTGTATTTTCTTATTTGATTGCTTTTTCTTCACCTTCTTAGTCTTTCTTTTGAAACTGTTCAGTGTTAAAACTCGTGGTTTTCATCATCTAAACTTCTTTTTGAGTTGTGTCTTCCTTGTTATATTGTTGTATTGATGCTTGTGCTTTTAAATTTTGGCTGCGAATGACTTTTTAATAGCTATTTGTGGAATCTAGAAAGTGACGCTATTTATTTCTAGTTTAAAGATTCATTTATGTAGGTTTTGTTTATGAACCTTGAAACATTGTAGTTTAATTTTAGTGTTAAAGTCTTAGGTTTCTTTATTTTTTGAACTTTTTTTTATATAGCCTTTTAGACATCTTACCATTAATGAAGTTGAATTAAAAAAGATAAGTAAATAAAATAAATATAAAGTTAATAGATAAAATGATGAAAAGGTGAGAAGATATAAATTATTGAGGTTTTAAACGTTAGACGTATGAAAATTGGGCAAAGTGATTCATTAGTAATAAGGAGAAAGTCTCTAAAATCAATAATTGTTCAATTATGGAAGGAAAATAATTAGCTTTAGAAATTGACAAAATGAAGGTGGCAAAATTTTCATGAAAAGTGCAAATCCCATTTGATGAGAGAGGTGGGGTAATAAGTCAAAGAAAAAAGGCAGAATTATTAAGACAAAGGCCAAGTGCATGCAGACTAGGCATATATCTTTTACAAGGAGACAAGTCAACCATGTTCCCATATTTAAAAAAAAATAAAAAATCAAACCCAATTCCCTCTCCCTTCCCTTTCTTTAAGGGCTCTCATAGATCACTATCAACTTTTAGGGATACCTTTTCCCACATGGCTTATATTTTAGGGGACTGTGTCCCTTCACCCATCAACTTCACCCTCTCACCTTTCTTTGATAATATTGCCTGCCATCTTCTTCACAAAATAAAGCATATCATTTCTCTCTTTTTTTTTGTTTTAAGGAATATCGAAAAGTAAAATATAAAATTTTTAAAATTTATTTAAATATATTTATCATCGAACTAAATTATTGAATGCTCTTTTATTTTTTTTTCTTTAATATGTTATTGTTATATTATCATAAAACTAGAAACAAGATGGGTATGTATACATATATGCATTTTGCATGAATCTTTATTTTTGTTTTGAAAAAAAAATGGTCCTCTGATGATGGCCTAACTATACCTAATTTCATGACCCAAAATTTTAATTTGTTAGATTGTCACTCACAAAGCATTAACTTTTGACCTAATTATAATTGATGTTACCAAAATATTCCTATTTAAACCTAATTAATTATTGTTGTTCAAGCTCATCAATCAATTCTCACTGGATGACTATGTATGTTTGCTTACTAAATTAATTGTTATAATTACATTTATGACCAAGCAATAGTTAGAACAAATCATAAATATAAGGTTAAAAAAAAACTTTTATTTTGACGGAATAAAAAAGAGTAATTAAAAACTGAAAAATTAAAAATAAATATGAAATTGCATCTAAAATAACATATATATAATTTTTAATGGCACTTAATTTCTTATGGTGGGGGGAATTACAGGAAGTATAAATATGAAGAAGGCATAGGGCATAGGTCATTGACCTCACAGGATCTGAAATTACATGAGAAAGGTAAATAAGAGAGGAGTGAGTACAACTTTTGACAGACCAATCGCAATGAGAAGAGCAAATCGACCATCGGGATCCATTCCCACTCCACTTGCACCCACAGCCACATGACCCATCACTTTTGGTTTTTATGAATAAACCCCCCATTTCTATCCCAAGCTTACATCCACATCCCTACATCCTCATTTTTACCCATTATCCTATGCCCCCCACTTTATATTTAATATTCATCTAGATTAAATGTATAATTTACGCCTTTTATTCAAATTTGAAAGGCTCCCACTCTTATTGAATTCTCTCTCTCTATATATATAAGGTTAAAAAAATTTGTTTAATATTTTAATTTAATTTCGAAAGACAAGTGTGGCCCCGCAATTGGACCACCATGTTTATTGTATTACTGGAGCATCATGTGTCTTGTATTTACGTATAATGGAAAGTACAATTTTAGGTTTGGATTTAAAATATAATAATTATAATGAAATTTATATAAATAATAAATAATTTTTTTATATATTTATTATTAATAATTAACTGTGCACCAATCGAATTTATTTTTATGAATTATCATTCTATTTTCTGAGCCATAAATCTTATGAATATTTATTATGATTTTATAATACAAATTCATCATTAACGATATTTTTTTATAATCATTCCGTTATTATGTATATAAAATATAATTCAAATATTTTTTTTATTCATGATTATTCAGACAAAAATACTCATGATTATATTGAAAGTTAAATTTTTATTTAATTAGGATAATTCAATTAGAAAATTTTAAGTTTTTAGAAAGTATTAATTTTATATTTATTTATTTGACATTTTTTTACTTGATTTTCTGAGAAGTTGAAGATACTTTTTTTAATAAAGAAAAATTAAAAAAATAAATAAATTAAATTATTTTTTAAAAAGTTCAACTTTTAAAAAATAAGTTATTTAAAGCATTATTAGTGGGTATATATTAAAATTGCCACCGATGCCAACTGACCTTGATTAGAAACTAAAGTGTTTTTTTTTTTTTAATAGAAAGTTGAAGTCTAATTTTGAGGTCTCAAATATTTGATATTGTTGTGACGGTTAATATCTTTTTAAATATATGAATTAAGGAACAATAAAAATTAATTTAGAATGAATTTAATATGTTTGAATAATAAGAAGGTAAACTACATTTCAATCTCTGAATTATATCATAATTAATAAATTAATCCCAGTATTTTTAAAACCAAACACTTAAATCTCTCTGTTTTCATTCCGTCCAAATGCACAGTCTCTCCATCTATTTCTCCGTTAGTTTAAAAATAAATGAATCCATTTCTCCGTTAATTTAAAAATAAATGGTAACGGCTAGTCAAACTTTTAAAAGTTTTTTTTTTTTTCTTCCTACAATACTCCGTACTGCACTATACAATACATATAAAAGAAATTTTTACACCTAAAAATCCAAATTTTCTTTCTTCCTCTCATTCTGCAATTCTTGTATGTTAAAACAGATCAATCCCAAAATTTAGAATCTGTAATTTTTTCAAAATTTTTACTATTTTCAATTTTTTTTTATCAAATCAAACTAAATATATAATACGTACTCATTTCTTTTTATATATAAATAAAAAATAATTTAAAATTTTATAATTTGCTGCCATTTCTGAAATTTTTGGTAAAGAATTCAAGTAATTATAAACATTTCAATCCTTCGATTTTTATGAATTAAAACATATCAGTTCATGAATTCAAAATCTACAGATTTTTCAAAATTTCTATTATTTTTAATTTTCTTGGTATAAAATAAAACTAAATATACAACATTAACTCTTTTCTTTTTATATACAACCACGAAACAATTTGCAATTTTTTGGTTTGCCACTGTTTCATAAATTTTATGGGTATAGAATTCAAGTAATTATAAATACTAAAATCTTTCAATTTTTATGCATTAAAATAGATTAGTCCATAAATTCAAAATATGCATTTTTCTCAGAACTTCTATTATTTTTAATTTTTTTAATATAAAATAAAACTAAATGTATAATATTATCACCTTTCTTTTTATATATAAATACAAACAATTTAGAATTTTCTGTCTTACTGCCATTTCACAAATTTTCTGGATATAGAATCCAAGTAATTATAAAATATTTAAGTCCTTCAATTTTTATTTATTAAAACAGATTAGTCCCTAAATTTAAAATCTGCGGTTTTCTTAAAACTTATACCATTTTCAATTTTTTTAGACATAAAATGAAACTAAATATATATATATATATATATGATATTAACTCTTTTTTTATACACAAATACAAAACAATTAGAAATTTTCTGATTTGCTACCATTTTATAAATTTTATGCATATAAAATTCAAGTAATTATAAATACTTAAATCATTCGATTTTTATGTATTAAAACAGATCGGTTCTTAAATTCAAAATCTGCAGTTTTGTCAAAATTTTTGCCATTTTCAATTCTGCCTGTCTTTCACCTTTAAAACAAATATTACAAAACAAATACTTTTATTCATTCAAATATGTCTTACAACTAAACCATTTATTACTACAAGCAATAAAAATTTACAAAATAATAACAAAGTTTTCAAAAATACACATTTATGAACTTACCATTCACTTTCGGATGGAAGAAGGAGCATTTGGGTTTTTAGATATAAAAACTTCTTTTATGTATTATATGGCGCAAAAAGAGTATTGTAAAAAAAAATAATAATTTTCATAAGTTTGACGAGTCATTTACTTTTAAAGTAATGGAAAAATAAATGGAGGGATTATGCATTTGGACGAAATGAAAATAGAGGAGTTTAAATATTCGATTTTAAAAATATAGAGACTAATATATTAATTATGGTATTATTTAGGGACTAAAGTGTAATTTATTATAATAAGAATATTAAAATAATAAAATATTTAATTTATTTTTTTAAATTTCAAATTTTCAGAAAATGTAAACTTGTATCTGATTGTTTGGCATTGACTTTTTAAAAAATTAAAGGCATTTCTTCCTTTAATGGAATAAAAGTAAGTTATTTTCTCTGATTTAGTTAAATTATTTTTTAAAAAATACACTTCATAGAAAATAAGTCAATGTGAACTGAACTTGATTAGAAACGGAAGTTTTTCTTCATTTTTTTTTGGGGATAAAATATTGAAAGTCTAATTTTGAGGTTTCAAATATTTGATATTGTTGTCACAGTTAATATATCTTTTTAAATATATGAATTAAAGAACAATAAAAATTAATTTAGAATAAATTTAATATATTTGAATAATAAGAATATTAAAATAATAAAATAATTTTTTCCAAAAAAGTTATTTAAACAATACTAGTAAAGCTTTTTCTAAAATGAATTCTTTGTTACGAACCACAATATCAAATAAGTATTTAGATATTATAATTATGGTTTAGTGGTTGAAAGCATTAAGAAAATAGATATAATAAATATTGGAGGTGAATCCCCATGGATTCTTCCTGTATTAATACAGAAATTTTTGTAAAAAGAAATCACATGAATCCATGTTCATGTATTTTGCATTCACTCTCTTGAAGTGGCCACCCACGTAAAACCAATAACTTCATTACTAACCATAAACTCATTAAGGGTTTTGCTTAACCAAATGTATGCTTATTTAGTTGAAAATTACAAACAATAATATATATATATATTTTTTTTTTAAAGAAAAAAAAACAAAGAAAGGCAAAAATTCTGAAATGATGGCTACATAAGGCATTGAACTATCTGCAATATTTTTAGATGTCCTTCCCTTAGGGAAGCTTTAAAAAAAAAAAAAAGGAAAGAAATGAAATATTCAAGACTACAGAGCAAAAAGAAAATCCGTATATATATATGAAAAAGCTAACCTTGCCATGTTTTTTGTGATTGATTATGTTGCTCTTGAGAAGTGTTCACGCAATTGCCGAGACCAGCCATACTCAGTATATCACTATGAGAGAAAGCTCTAAGACCCAAGAAATCTCTCGTCAAACCCTCACCGCCGCCGCCGCCGGAGCCACCACCGCCACCACCAGCATTGTCATCATCTTTCTTGGTATTCAAAATCCCACCAACAAATGCCTCTTCGAAGGAGCTAGCCCCATCAAACCCAGAAGCAGAAGACAGAGAATTCATCATTTCTTGAAGAAGGGCACTCGAGGGTTGTGAACCACTAGTACCAGAAGGAACAGCTTTATTCCCAAAAGGAGCCTGCAAGCCATGAACAAAGGACCCACTACCTGGCAGCTGTTCTTCACGTGAGGACAAATTCAGACCAAACCCATTTGTATTTGCATTGTTGTTACTAGAATTGGAAGACACGTGAGCTTGTTCTTGGTGGTGGTGCTGGGGCTGATGGTGAGGTCTCATCAAGCCGGTAGTTTTGCTGCTCATGGTTGCACCCATCTGAGCTGCTTTTTGCAGCAATGCAGTAGCTGACATATGTGGGGATGGAGCTGCCTGCAGGTAATGCGGTAGAGTGGGGCCAAGACTAGGGTTAGGGTTTGGGCTCAACTCTTGGTGATTGGTAAGGATCGAAGATGAGGAGGAGGAGAGATGATCAACGGGCGTTTGCTGATGATGATGTAGTGGGCCAGAACCAGGACCAGCCACTAATCCTGCTGGTGGGCAAGCTAACCATGGTGGTAACTCTGGCCTTAGAGTGCTAAAACTTTGTTGCTCTTTTTTAAGTGAAAATGCATGCAAATCTTGAGCAGTAGTAGCATTGAATTGGGGTATTTGGAGATTTATATTATGAGGAGTTGAAGAACCTGAAGCTGCAGGCTGAGAGGAGCTGTGGAGGACGACTGGGTTTGGTGGTGGTGCTGCGATAGCTTTTGCACTCTCCTCTGCTAAAGCATCGCAGAAAGCTCTGTGGGTGATGAAGCTGTCTCTCCTGAAAAGAAATAACACACAAGAGAAAAACAAAAACTCACAACACTAGAAAACAAAAGCAAGCCTGTCACAACGTGCCTTATGACAATAATGCTATCAGTACTTGACTCTCTTTCTCTGCAATTGTTTCATCTTTTTTTCTTTTCCTTTTTCTTTTTCTTACTCTGGGAACTAGGTACAGATTGTCCACCTAAGCCCCTGCAATTAAAATTTTGCCATACCAAGGCACCTTTTTCTCTCCCTCGGATGGTATATATATATACCAGATAAAGAATAATGAAAACCAAGTCCTTTGTCTACTGTATTTCTACAATATCTGGGATTTGAAAGAGGAAGCATTTAATGTCAGTTCTTTCTGATTAGTTATCTCGTATCCTTCGCTAAATAAAAAGAACTGCTATGGTTATTGCGCAGGGATGAGGAAGAGAATCGTTAATTTTCATGAACATAGATTTCACAAAAGGATATGTGTTTATAAGTTACCTTGAGAAAAGGGTTCCACAGTCGCATCTGTATTCTCTAGTGCCACAGGTCTTGGAGTGAGCCTTCCAATCTGATTGAACTGCGTACCTCTTTGAGCACTTGTCACATTTCCACTTCTTCTCACCATGCTTTCTGCAAAAGTGCTTCTTGATTCCTGTCAAGTCACCAAGAGCTCTTGATGGGTCATGGTGGACGCAGCTAGTTTCTGGACAGACATACACCTTCTTCCTTATTTCCTTGCTTGTTCTTTGCTTCAGCTTCCATGGCAGATTATGCCCTCTTCTATGAAGTTGAAGATTCTGATCTCTCTGAAACCCTTTGTTACAGATCTCACACACAAATCTATTCGTTGCCATCAGAGTCTTGGGTGATAAAGCGATTACTTCTGCATCTGGGTCTGATTGAAGAACCGACCAAAAAGAGAAAATGAAGATAATTGGCACAGACAAATAATAAACAATAAAACTTGGGGCATCGAGAAGGATTTGAAACCTGGGTTTCCTGGCAGGTTTCTCTTCTTCTTGACAGGTTGAGATTCAGGAGGTGGAGGAACAAAGTATTGTTGAGAATAGTTGGTGCCAGTTTCATTTCTGTTGCCTGAAGAAACACTCGCTTCACCAGAACCTGAAGTCAAATTAGACATATTTTCCTCTTGCAGTGGCTGCTGTTGTTGCTGATGAAACATCAAACCTTCCATCATCTTCTTCTCTTAGATAAGCAGTTCTAGAAAGCTTAAGGTTGCATCATGGGCCATGGATTCTTCGGTTTTCATATTAGTAAAAAAAGGGTAAAAAAGATTTAAAGACAAAGAATATGAAATAAAACAGAAAACTCCAAACCTAGAAAAAGCTAAAATAAGAGAGAAACTGGAAAGAGAAAGAACCCCAAATAGAGAAGTTGAAACTGATTTCTCAAACGTTTAGACTATGGTGGCAGCAGCTAGCTAGACTTTAAAAACCCTTGTTTCATTCACTTTGATTGTTTCTTCTGTGTTTGGCTTCTCTTAAAAGAGACAATTTTGGTTTTTTGAGAACTCACAAAAGAAACAAGCAGAGATAGAGAGAGAAGACTATTAACTAGAACTGAATCCAGATCCTTAAGCCACAGCTTTTTTCTCAAGAAAATCCAACTATGGCCACACGGATATGAACAAAAACAAAAGGAGGGAAATAAAACCCAGTTCAGAAGAGAGAGAGAGAGAGAGAGATGTGGATGAGAAGGTATCCTCTGTGTGATCCTGAAAGAGCCCAAAACAAAATACCACAAACAAAACCAAAGGTGGAACCCTATGGCTGAACTCTGACGTTGCACTTTCTGTCTTTTCTTTTGTTCTCTTCCCTAAACACCAGAAAAATCTCTTCTTTTCTTTATTGTCTATTTGCTTTTAACAAAGATTTAATTTTTTAAACTAAAAAAATAAAACCTTTTTTAATCACCAATATCTCCTACCTTTCCTTTCTCCCATAAAGTAAGAGCTAAAAAATAAAAGCAACCCATATGCGAAAAGAAAGAATCATTTCTATATCAATATTTAGGTTAATCAATCCTTCACAGCTTTCTATATACATTTACAATTTGCCATGATTGATCCATTGATTAATTTTCTAACAGGCATGGCCAAAAGCTCTATTCATCCTTCTTTCTCTCATTATCATTATCATTCGACTATTATTTATTCATAAAGATAGCTGAAATTTCTGACAATTTTGCATGGTTACTCTAATATAAAACAAATGTCTGCCTAAATTAATTGATTATTATTTTCTTTTACTACTTGAATATGCACGTACCATTATATATAAAAACTTAATTAATACTACTCACTAAAATTACTGTGCCTTTGCATGCGTGCCATCATCATCGATTACTGATGGGATGATTATGTGATCATCATCCTCATCATCATCTTACAGACAAAGATAAAATTCATACAAGAAATGCAAGATCAAATGGAAAAGCAGTATATATATATATATATATATATATAGTTGACTTGAGTCAATAATAAGCAATACAGCTAACAGAATTTGACCCCATAATTGTGTAGTTTTAGGACATAACTGAAGATTAGAGTCAACTACTTAATGTAAACAACTGCCTTTTCTTTTGGTTGGTAACTGTGAATTAATTAGTTATGTTAGGACACAAAGCAGAAAGAGCTAAACCAGCTTAATTTGTAGTGTAGCAATTGGAGAATTTATGTAAAAATGATATAAATATTATTTCTGGGTAGTTGTGGAAGTAGAGCTACATTGTTTTAGTGTTGGTTTCATGTGTGTGATGGGTATTTTTTTTTATTTAATTTTTTAATGTTGTTTGTTTTGTCATTTTCTGGTTTTATTCTTCAATGATTTAGTTTTTGAAAAGAGGGAGTATAGGGTAGCCCTCATGAATGTGCTCCCAGCTCATTTCTATTGTTCATATAATTATAAACAAAAAGGCATAGGATAGTATTCTATGTTTGTTATGTATGGGATCCAAGTGTTCCCCCTCCTCTCAAGGCATCACATGCATCAATTTACCAATATGATCTTTTAATTAGTATAATTAAAGTAACTCTTGTTTTTAAAATTTGATGATATTGGCATTAGGGTTTTATTTTTCTAAAAAAAATTGTATGATTTGAGTCATTTCATGATGATTTAATGAAACATAGTGGATCTTATCCTTATGAGACATCAATAATTGGGTTTAATTATAAATGATCCAATGTCAAAATTTGCAATCATTAATTTTTTTTTTATTTTTTTTAATCAAAAGGAGAGCTTAGCTCATATTGTTAATATCAAAGGATAGTGTGTCGTACAAGAATAAAGGAGGGCATACCCCCACTCAAAATCAGACAAAGAACCAGCCGCCCTTGCAACTGTATGAGCAACTTGATTCGCTGATCTCTTAATAAAAGCAAACGAAACATATTGCAGCTCATGAAGAAGAGCCTTACAATCATTAATCATCAACTCAAAATATGAAGAATCAGAGTATGGAGAATTCAAAGCGTTAACAACCAGCTCACAATCCGTCTCCACACAAACCGGAAAATAACTTTTAGACTTCAACCAACTCAATGTCTCCCTAAAACATAACACTTCACCCAATAGAGGATCCATTAAACCAGGCACGACCATAAGTTGACCTTCACAACAGTACCCCAATGAATTTCGGACCACCATACCCAACCCATATGAACCATTAGTCTGTACTGAAATGTCAATATTGCATTTATAATGTCCAAGGGGAGGAGGTTGCCAAACTGCTGCAGCTAATGGTTTTGTACGAGAATCTGAAACTCGAAAATGTAACCGAGCGAGTTGCCATTCTTCCAACACTGCTCTAGCCCTATTAACCACGTAAATAGGCTGCTGAAAACTCTGATTCCACACAACATCATTACGGTGTGTCCACAAGCTCCATATCAACATAAAAACCTCTTCACGTTGAGACATAGGCAAAGAAGTAAGAACATAAGACAACATAGTGTTAAGAGAAGAAAATGGGACCCAACCTAAATTTGACAGCAACCAACAAGATCTTGCAAAAGAGCAACCATAGAGAACATGAAAGTCTGTTTCCAGACCAACACCACAAACAGGACAACACTCATCAATATCCATATGATGAACTTGAAGATTATGTTTACAAGGCAAAGCATTTCGTAAAATATGCCAAATGAATAATTCTTAATTATGAAAAGATAATTGAATTTAATTTCTGAAATCCAAAATTTTCGTATTATTTACACACATAAAATAATTCTTATTATTCTTCATTTAATATGAATAATTTTACATTTAAAATTATTCATAATTTTATCCATGATAAAAAAATTATGAAACGAAAAAAAAAAACATAGTATTTTAAGAAGGTCAGAGTCTATGAGGGCGGCTGTATAAGTTTGAAAATTGATTATAAATATATTTTGGCGTCGCAGGAAAAGGGTTGGCTGCTCTTGGACCGTAAGTTTACTCGGTGCGTCGGTGGTTGGTAGACCAGAAATTAAAACTACAACAAAACAAAAGTACAGCCTAACGATTAATACTTCCTCTTTTTTATCAGCATAAGGTGTAGCCTTGGGATTTAAGCTATTGTATAACATGCCATTCTCTCCTCTTTCCATCTGTTTCTCTCTTACGTTTCCTCCTTCGTTCTCATAAAACAACAGCTTTTTTACAAGTCATAGATGATATTTTGATATTTAAAAAATAAAATTTATAATATATATGTTAATTTAAATATAAAAAAAATATTTCTTTTTATTCTTTTCCTTTTATCTCCTAATAATATTTAACGGTATTTCTGCTATAATAGTCTCTCTCCACACTAGGTCATTTAATTCTCCTCGACATACATATTGATAAAGCTGCGAAATAATTGAATTTACTATTTCTCATCACATCAGACTAAATTTTTTCTCATTGGACCTGAACTTACAGTGATTTGGTCTGCCTCACATGTCTGAATTGAGATTTAAAATACTACACGGATGCACTGAAAAAAGTTCTAAAATTTTTTATAGTGTTATTTTCTTGGATTCGACCTTATTAAGAAATAATGAGGTCCAGTGATCATCTCAAGCAATCATCGATTACAGTAAAAATAAAAAATAAGGATTAAATAAAATATTGATTGATTGCCTTTATCAATTCAATAATAAAAAGTTTTTATTGCACAAGGTGCAAATGAAATTGAACTTATTTAAATTTATTTTTAAAATACTTAAAATGTATATAAAAATTATATTGATATTAAATAAAAATTTTATTAGTTAACAAGTAATTAATTATAGTAGCTAATGTAAATTCCAACTCAACATCAACATGTTGCTTTGCTCCTCTATCATTTTCGTACTGTATTATCTGCCTGCACTGAGGCTTCACGAGAAGGAATATGAAGAAGTGCAGTAGGTCCCACACTGACTCATTTTACAATTCAGATGGTCCCACATCAAATAATTTCTCCAACACTAGATCTCCCTCCATGCTAGGCCCCACTATCCTCACGTGCACTTCAATCGCACGGCTTCAGTCAGAGAATTAGACTCCACCGATAAGTTGAACCTACGAAGCAGTGTAATATTCTCCTCTTCTCTTTCCTCTCACACACATTGCTCATGATGTTGATTACTATTTAGCCCAAAACAGATCTAGAATCTATTGGCTGATACTTAACTGTAAGACTCTGCGGCGTTTCCTTCCCCTACGATTTGATTTTGTTTTGGACTATATTAGATATGTGTTCTTTCCGGCGATTCTAGATTTCGGCATGCATGGTGGTTTCTTGCGCTGCTTGAATCCCTTCATTGTCTTTGTTTATTTTGCTGCTCGCCGACTGTGTTTATTTGCTGTTTTGGTTATTTGTTGATATTGTTGGTAGGTTTTAACTTCACAATAAAAGTGACGATTGGTATTCCTCTTTTCAGACAGTGCATTGGCTTCTATGGTTGGGTTGATTGAGTTTTTTTTGCTGTTTTCAAATTGATTTGATTTAGCTTGATTTATGTATTATCCTTTAATTGGTTTAGATTGTTTTTGTGGTTTAGTTGTATATAGATTTTAATTCTCATTATACATGAACCTCTTTTATCTTAATAAATAAATTCAGTTTCTATAAACATAATAATTATATAATTTTTCTATTTTTTTTATAATTTATCTCTTGTTTAATTATATTACTAAATAACATAATTAATTTAAACCTGGATGGAAGATTAAAACATAAACAAAACAAAGTTATATAAACCAATCAATGCATTTTTTAAAATAATAAAAAAAATTGCTAATAGAGGAAAATAATATTTTTTTCCCCTATTCCCACGTGAAGATGGATTTTCAAGGTCCACGTGGCAAATGATGGTTGGACGAAGATGTAGGGAATATTTGCAAGGTGCGTGAGTGTCGCACACTCTCCCTCGTTGCGAGGCTGCAAAATCTGACGGACACCTGTGATCTCCAGCCACTCCATTTTTTGTGTCACAAAATCTTACCGTGTGGTATATACTATTTTTGGTATATTCACCAGAATATTTATTTTAAAAAAATTTACATTTGATGGTATAAAAAATTATTAATTAATTTATTGATTTTAAAAAATACATTAATTAATTTATCTGTTAATTTTAATTTTTGAATAGAACGTAGTTTTTCAAATATATATATATATTCTGTACTAATGAATTCAGTATTGGCTTTAATGTTATAAATTTTTTATATATTAAACAAATTAATCCAAGATTTCATTTATTCATAAAAAATATTTTCTAAAAAATATTTTCTGCCTTTCTAACATTTGAAACATTTTAGAAAGATTGGTCAGTGCTAATATTTTTTCTTGATAAAGAGAAAATATTTTCCTAATATCAAATTGAATGCCTCCTTGTAGATCTCTCATGCCTACTTCTGGCAGGAACAGAGGACAGATTCCTACCATATGGGTTCTTATAATATTTCAGGCACCATGTGAGAAGCTTCATCTCCATCAAATGCCCAAATTCTTACCTAACATTCCTCTAAAACCAAACACAACTCCTCTACAGTTCATGAAACGTTTCAAATTACTTTTGACAAAAACTCACTTTCAGATGCTTTACTTGCTACTTTTATTTCATTTCAACTCGGTCTCTGCATCCTGAAATCATGCAATATGCAGTATGCACTATTTTTTCTTCCAACACTTTTGGAAATTTTTGGTCCTGACATGATTGCCTTAGATTTTGCTTTTAGAAAAGCAGCAGTCATGAGATTTTGATTGACCCTTAAATCATTTCAACAAAGAATTTAAGGCAACCCACAATTATATCATTCCATAAATAGTTTATGGAATTAAGGCTTTTTAATATTAAAGAAACCTCCATAACAAATGAAAGGACAGAGTGCAGAGCACGATCAAAACATTTCTGAAAGTTCTGAGCAGGTCCTGAAGAGAAACAAGCAAGTGGGTTTCTAGATTTAACATTGATAAGATGAGAATTATTCATCTGCTTTCCACAGTAATATTCAAATAATCAACTCAAGAACTTGTCTATAATTCTAGCTTGCTGAATGATGAATGGCAGCATTGATGCTGAAGGCAAATTACACAGGAAGATTTAAAGCATCAAGGAGGAAATTTTTGATTCCGAAAATGACATGAGGAACCAATTTGACATTTTAAGTAAAGAGTATATGCCCTATGCTGTGTGTATTTATTAAGAAAAAGAATGGGATGGAAATAGAATTAAGACAGAAGTTAAAGTTTTACTGGTATACGCAAGCCGTCGTAACTTAGTTGTACATCAAGCCCTTCTGTCTCCATCAATTTCGAAAGATACTCATTTATCTTTTCATGATCCATCAGATGCATCATGCCTTCAAAATAACAAAATATGAAGCAAATTATTTTTTCTTACAATAAATATTCAACTGAAATGGATCAGTCTCACTAGTAAATGGCATTTATGGGGCTATATGAAGTCCTTCAAAATGATAAATGAATACGTACGTCACACCGAAAAACATGCAGAAACAAGTTAGGATTCTTGATAAGAAAGCCAAAATGATCACACATACCAGTGAAAAATGTTCTCTTTGGTTGAATTTTCCGCACCTCATCTAACGCCTGAAAAGAATGTCCAAATAAGCATAAAAATCCTAATAATACAATTTTTTTTTATAGAAAAGGCAATTTTTTTAATATACGAAACCTTATTGAAAGAAAATGGCAAAGCTCATAATTCACATAATGACAAGGCTAAAAAGCTAACATCCCTGATGGATTATATGGATTATCATACCCTTGGAAGTCCAAAATGTGTTGAAGAAGATCGATCAGGCCTCAATGCGTCCTGAACATATGGGTGTCAGCATGCATAAGATAAACATGGGAATATGCATCAAGCCATAAAAACAGGCAAACGCATGAAGCACAAAAAACTGGCAAATGCAATTGCACAGTTTCACGTGCCCCCTTTTATGCATGCAAGAGAGAGAGAGAGAGAGAGAGAGAGAGAGAGAGAGAGAGACCAAAATTAGAATTTCGCAGCCCTTAAGTAGTGGATAAGTTTCATCGGGTATGTCACTGACATCACTGCAAAGAAAGGATTAGCTCCAGAATATGGGTGGAAGAAAAACAACAATTTCCCAAAACTTTGTGAGGCTTAGAAGCAATACCTGATGTAACATATGTTACCAAAGCGAAAACCAAGGGAACGATAACCATGACCATGCCACACTGGTAAAGGGGTAAACTGAAACAAATCATAATAAATGAGAGAAGGAAGTATTTTGTTTTTACTTAAAACACCATAAAACATGATATTTTTCTTGATAACTTGAATGAAAGAGATACTACATTCCAAATTAATTTCTTTCTGCACTGGAAAGTTCAATGAATTATGACCAGGTTAGGGGCCCTCACAAGCAAGGCCACATCAATGACTAAATATGCAAAAAATGTTGCCACAAGACACTAAATTTTGCTGAAATACTACAAAGATTACCAAGATTTGATCAATTAGAGGTTGGAACAATGTTTTTGTGGCAGCAAGCCAGCATTACAAGTAAATCCTCTGGACCCAGTTATCCAACTTTGCACAATTACTGAGTACTGCGGCACTGCCATGGTTTAAAGTTCTATAAAATATCTGTATCAATACCTTCAGGTCACATGCTACAAAAGGCTCCTCATGTATTATGTTAAATTGCAAATCTGAGACAGCAGCACCAGGTGTAATGACACTTGTATCTACCAAATAATAATGAGTCTTCTTCATCACCTGAATTACTTTGACAGTCATACAGTCAGTTCTGAGATATATAAAAAGCATTCAAAAATATTAAATAAATCAACAATTGCTAAAGCAGGCATGCTTTTATAGCAGAGCAGTAGTTAGTAACATTCTACAACAAACATGATGAAAAACAATGATTTCTTCATAAAGTTCATAACATATTCATAAAAATTACTAGAAGGAAAATTTAGCTAAACTCTCAATTATTTATGCCCACAGTGTGAGTAGGCCAGGAGAAGAATTTCTTTAAAATGATTTGATCTTGCAATAAACATTCCATTACATTTCATGCACTTATCATAATATTACCAGCTCCAAAGCAATCTATGAAGAAAGAATAGGGAATCTGTAAAAGGAAGGCAGAAATGGGTTCTTCTTACCTCAAAATCACGCTCTGCAACATAGATTGGAATGTAAGGTTGCACATTGTTTGTCCAATCTCGAAGATCATCCAGACCTGGGGAAGCAATTTAAGCAGAAAAAAGTCCTTCAATATCATGCAACCTGCGAGTTTCTATTTGAAAAGGAGAAGAAACTTATAGCATTTTCTTCACTCTTAACAGCATTTTCCTTTTTTACTAAATAACATTAGAAAATGTTAATGTCAGAGACCTCCAATTGCATCAGCATGAGAATGAGTAATAATAACCGCATCAATTGTTCTTAGCCTGACAGAAACAAAAAGGCAAATACATGACAATAGCTGTATACAGTATAAAAGAAACAGCAAAAAACTGCCAATTCAATATGCCACTCCAAATCCAAAACCTTCAAAATGTAACAAAAATGGAACAATTATGAACTGAACTGTTCAAAAGATATACTCTTTAGCCGGTGTCAAAGTGGGTGTGGTGGAATCCAGACAAAATAAATTAGGCATATATTTAAGGAAGAAAAATAGTGCATTTTTTATCTTAGCTCATGATTTAAGGCTGCAGTAGCTCAGTTGTTTTCATGGTCCAATGACCTATTATTATGTATATATGATTGAGTAAGAACTTCTCAATAACATGCAATTACTTTATACCCAAATGAATAGTTGCTCACGTAATTCATACAAATAAAAACAATAAATAAGCCAGGACCAATTGGAATACAAAAATTAGAACTTGGAAAAAAGCACTTCAAGGAAATAGGAATAGGTGTGCTTCATTCCATCTCACATACATGATAATCATCAAATAAGATAAAGGACGCCATTTTTGAAATCCTATTGCCAAGCAAGGGCCAAGTATGAATAGACTACATCATCTCTGCATACATGCACAAATTCATGGATCCATGCTGACACTCATATTTCCATCACTTATGCAAGAACAAATTATAATGCCACAATAATTACCAAAAAGAGTTATAAGACCACTCATTTTATTTCACCCAAGCATACATAAATTGATGGTTTGATACCATTCCTTGTGTGCATGAGACATAGTAACTCTTCTTTTTCTTTTCCTCATCCTACCTTCATTAGTATTTAACATTCCCAATGGGCAACTCACACCAAAATATTTGGATGTTACCCTAGCTAGAGTTATCTAAACCTGAGCAAACAAATTTTTTCTTGGTCAACCATCTAATTTCTATGGAGCCCTCAGCCCCATAATAAGAGCTTCAGATATTAGATATAATGTATAGAATGAAGACTAACCCAAATGCAGGAAACCATCGAAGAGCACTATGGTAGAAGAACCTGCAAAGGAGAAGTTGCAAAGAAAAAGCTTGATCAATTTATGTAGGGTACTTAATCAAAACAGTAAACACTCTCATCCAGCAGGAACTTCTTCGTTGATCATATTAGAAAGAAATCCTTTTTCTATTTCTTAAATATGAGCTTTTAAGGAAAAGGAATCATAAATCGAAGCCCCTATATTCAGAAATCACTTTCAATAGCAATCTAATTATGCAAATGCCAATATGTATGTTAATCCCACATAAAGAGCTTCCACAATTTAAATCATTCCCTCCTCTCCATCCTGTGCTAACTAACTACTTTCCATAAAAAGTCAAAGAATTGCAAAATTCCAATTCTCTAACTTTTTTTTAAAGAAAAACCAAATTTAATATATGATGCAAGAAGTAAAGAACACCAAGCTGAAGATAAAACTTCACTCTCACATTCCATCACAATCCACATTAAAAATTATAAAAGAAAGAACACTTAATATGATAAGATGTCAGAAAGATTAAATTTTTATTATTGATAAAAAAAAAAAAGAAACTCCATATAAAGGATCGCATCCTTACCAGGGTAGAATTTAGTATTTGTGCAACACTTCAGTTCAGTAGCCATTTACATTTTCATATGAAAAGAAAATTCAAACTATCTAGAAGTATCTTTCACTTACTTGCCAGCATCTATTAGAATGTTGCGTCTTTCACCAGGACCAGAATAACGAATAAGGAGGCCCGTGTTCAATCTTCTATTCTTATTACCAGGTTCCACAGCTTTTGAGCACACCTGAGAAACCAAGAAGCAATTGCAGTCTTGAACAATCAATGCATCAGCTTTGAATTTTAAGCAGTTGCTTCTTAATCAACAAAGCATATGACATTAAATCTTAAAAAATTTCTAATGTGAGGATGGTTTGCAGCAATACCGGACATTCCTTTAGAGGATCAGTAAGGCAGCTGAGACGTGGAATCCCTTCACTAGTTCCTGTCCCCATGAATATGATTTCAGATTGGTCTAAGAGCGACTGTGAATCAGCATTTCCACTTGCATCTGCAATGAAACACGTCAAAAGATGACTTATTGAACAGCATCAAAACTGCAACAGCATGATAAATCTGTAAGTGGAGTCCATGAACACCGGTACAACAGACGGGCAATGGCATCTAGAAGTTAATGGAACTATTTTCTTTCCCTAATCTATAGATGTTAAGACCGCTGAATATCAAAGAAAATTTTAATTGCATATATCTAAGACTACAAATATCCTATAAAGTCTTGTCTGTAGCCGCAATAGACACCAAGATTGGAGCTTGGCACCTTTCTGAAAACTTTTAAACTGCAAAATAATCCCATCAGTGTTACCAGGCTTTTGAGCTAAGTAAAGCTCGTAATACTAAAAACAATCATACTTAAGACATTCACACATAAAAGTTAAGACTTCAAATTAACACTTATAAGATTCTAGTACGGCAAAGGATAAGACATAACCTGAATCAATAGAGAGCTTGCAAATGTATAGTATACGAAGTTAGAAGAGGGGAACCCACCACATAGTGATATACAAGAGATTCGGCTTAAAAGACTAAAATTAGGTCTTTTTTTGAAATGATAACTACCCATTTGAATTCACGCAATAGCCAATCATAAGGAACAGAAATGAAACCACTAGTGTAGCAAGGAAGTACATACTTGAAATAAAGCAAGCTCGCGAAATCCTCCTACACTGAGAGAACCCATTTTTGGAAAATGAAGATAGAGGTAGCCAATTTCTTGAAAGTGAAAGTGAAGAGGTCTGGAAAGACAATTGGCGTCCGCGAAGAGCAAAACTGGCTAGAGAAGGAGATGCACGAATGGCGCCTATAAATTGGACCATCCTTTGTGTAAGCTCAAATTTTTTGGATTCGGTTACATACAACTTTAGAACTCTTTGAATGTAAATCAAATTTTCGAAAAGAATGAAAGGAATAACTGAAAGAAAATATGTTTGGATTCGAAGTGTGGTCAAGAAACTATTTGCCTTCTGGCAGGTGAAGAGAGGAAAATCGTCGATCGCGTTCCAAAGAGGAAATGGTAGAAACAGAAACGGCGACGTTTTAAGCTCTAGATCTATATATATTTTCTTTTGAAGTATAAACCATAGAGCAGCTGAAATCTACTGTCTCCGGATTCACATGACCCGTTTAAAGCTATACTTGAATTCGATACTTTTAATTAAAATTAAAAAAATAAATTTAAATTAAAATATTTATATCACTCATTTGATAAAATTTATATTAATTTAAATTTGAATATGGAAGCAATCTATTTGCCCTTAAATTAAATTTAAATACAATGTGAAAGAGTGTTGTTATTTGAAGGGGATTTTCTTCTAATGGGCTTGAAATTTGGGTTTCTTCCACATCGATATTGATATAATTATAAACCACCACGATACAATGATAAGGATTCAAATTTTTCTTTGCTCATAATTTATAGTTAATTTCATGAAAATTGGTTTTCATGTTTATGTTAAAGCCTGAAATTCATTTTAATCAATTGCTTTGACTTTAATGAAGTACTTCTCCATTTTGTTTTAAGAAAAAGAGAGAGAGAGAGAGAATTATAGTTTGAATCTAAATCAAATGAGCACATTCTGCACATTTGGGTGCCTAACTGTGGGAGACATTGGATCTTCTAACAGGTTGTGTCGTGTATTCTGTGTTGTTAGGAAATTGTTTTTGCTGTCTGATTTTTTCAGCGTGATCGCTTTCCATGTTTATTTTATCGAAATCATAGGCTGCGGTTAGCCGCCAATTCCTGTAATAAAATTTCAAAGACTTATTTCAACATCTAATTAATTTCTCTGGTTGTTGTCCAACCAAAAATTGGTTTTCTTTTTTATTATTGAATCTGACAAAGAATTAACATTAGCAATTTTAATCCGATTTAATTATGAAACATGTTTAATCACAAATTTTTGACCCAGCCAGGGACTAATTTAAGGGAAATTTATCATTATTTTGTAATTAATTCAATATGCATTGATTTTTATTTTTTTTTGTTTAACTCGTTTTATTTTGTTTTGCAAAGATTTTACCTTTTTTTTTCCCAATTTTCTTATTCTTTAAATAAAAAAATTTAAGCATAATTTTAATTAAACATAAATTAAATAATCTTTTATATCTATGCGTAACTTGATTTAATTTCAGTGGGAAAAGATGTTATTTAAAACAGTTATGTCATTCACGATAAATCAGTCCAGGATGAGAAAATAGAGCCGGTTCAAAGTTCAAAAAGTTCTTTAAGCTGAACAGTTCGGCTCCTCAAACCTCGATTCAGAAATACGGAAAAGGCTGAGTCATATGTGAGCCATAGTCCAATAGTGAGAAATTAGTCCGGTGATATGACACGAAAAAAGTTAGTAGATCTAGTCACTTTGCAGTTTTATCTACATACAGATTGAAAAAAATTAAATAGGAGTCTGACGTAAAGAGAAAGTGTCAAATCTGACACTTTCATATATAGACTTAAGTGACAAAAATAAATATCACCGTAACTGGCAGACAAATAAAAAAAAATTAAAAAAAAACAAATACCTTATACTCAAAATAAATTTATACAATTACTATAAATTTCATTATTTTAAATCCCAGAGCATTATATCCAAACCCAAAGAAATTTTCATGATTGCATGATACAGTTGGCAAAATCAACTAAAAGAGATCAGATAATTAATTCTTTATATCAGAGTGGTCAACTGAAAATATTAATTATTGATAAGGATTAAATGGTAATTTTATTTATTATTTAATTTATTACAAACAAACTGATGCAGATCCTCAGGCAGAAAAGGCATCGTCACCATTAATGCAAAATTATCCATTATCGAAGCAGAAATTATTTGCAACAACAATAATAATAATAACTCTTTTTTCATTTTCTTTTTCCTTTTAAGATAATCACAGTTGGTTTGAACTTTCATTTATGAATTGGTTTTTAGGATCACCACGTGCACAACTCGTGACTGGTAGTCATAATTTTATATTAGCACACACACGTTGACTCTTCTTCCATGGGTGACGCAAGCAACCTGGATTCCTGCTGCATGCTTCCGTAATCTATTAAATATATATGTATATTTGTATAATTAGCATTTATTAATATCAAATATTATTTTAAAAATATTTATTTTTCTTTTATACACATCACTCAATATTATATTTATCAAGTAGATTTATAGATGTATGTATTAATTTTTTTTTGTTGAATTTGAATCTAAATTCGTTAAAAGAAATAACGTGTAATTCGTTAAAAAAGTAAGTTGTAATAATATTGAGATTCTTTTATTTTCTTTCGTATTAGAGAGAAAGGGCGGGATCGTCGAGCTTTATTCCTTTTAAAATTCTCGATAATGATTTATCTATCTTGATTTGTTTTTCAAACGATATGAAAAATTACCTATTCAGAAAGAAAAACATAATAAAAAAAAGACTTGATTGCAAGAATTGATGGTGATGAAAAATGCTGATAAAGTCTGTTATCTAAAATCTTGTGATGTGTAATTTACATTAGACAAATATATGTATGCATTTCATATATGATATTAATCAATTATTTAATATTTTAAGAGACTATAAATTTATGTATTAAATAGAGTGAGTTAAAATAGATACAAATTTATTTTATTTAATTAAAAAGAAAGTGTGTTTTGCTTAGTTCAATTTTGTCCAACATTTGAAAGCATTTCACTTGCATAGTACGACCTAGCTTTGAGTAATATTTACTCCCACAACAGGGTGTTTTAAAATAAAAATTTTATACATATGTATATATATCATTCAACAAAATAAAATTTTATGTATTGATGTATATATAGTTTTTCTTAGTAGAGATTGATTAAACGAGTGATATATTTTTTAAATTAAACAAACGTAAGTTTACATATTATTGAATGATAAATTTTATTTATATGTTATATTAAATGAGCATTTAATATTTTTATTGATGTACGTATAATTTAATTTTTTCTAATAGGAGTTCAAATCTCTTATTTGAATTTATTAAATGTATGATGTATTTTTTAGACTAAACAGATATATATATATATATATATATATATATATATATATATATATATATATATATATATATATATATATATATTTTAGCGAATATCAACCTTTGTTCATATATTATATTAAACAAGTATTTCATATTTTAAGGACTTGAGAATAGTGTGTTTTGTTTAGTTTGATTTTATTTAAAAGTCGAATGTCTACTCGTTTAATAGATTCACTGCTCAAATCCAATAAAGTGTTTCGAATTAAAATTAAATACATTCATTAAAAAAAATTTGTATAATTTGCCCCCAAACTCCTCTATATAAATTGGTAGGAGTTGACATATAGCTTTGCTCAATACATGCACTCACCAGCATGGCTATCATCTGTTCTCTAAGGCTCCTGCTATTATTTGCTCTTCTCTTTGGGCATGGAGTGTTTGAGCTTGAAGCTTCTCATCAAATTTATCACACCCTTCAAAATCTTGATGATTTTGATGCTAAAACAACTCAACCTTACAGAACTGCTTATCATTTTCAGCCTTCCAAGAACTGGATGAATGGTATAATTATATATACCAATTCCATTGCTGTCTTCTTTTTTTTTTTTTTTTCTTTTTGTTTCTGTTCAAGCTTTGATTTTTGGATGTAGTATTTCCCTAACAGAGTTTGTTTGTTTACTTCTTGTATTTTTGTTCTGGTTGTGAATGGGACTAATGGGACACTCAGATCCAAATGGTGAGTTTTTTTTTTTTTTTTTTCATGTATTTGCATGTGGAGTTCATCCATATGTGTTGATTTAGCAATCATTGATGAGCTCAAGAATCCTAAAATGTTTTCTTGTTTGAATGCTAAAGATTCTGATCTCTGATGCATTCCATTTGGGTGATTAAATTTAGTAATTTTAATAATAAATATTACTTATAAACTGTGTTTTATGAAATAAACTGAGTATAAGCATTTCAACCAAGGAATACAAATGGGTAAAAATATGGTTGCAGGGCCAATGATTTACAAAGGAATTTACCATCTTTTCTACCAATACAATCCCAAAGGAGCAGTATGGATGTGGGGCAGCATTGTGTGGGCCCACTCCACTTCAACTGATCTTGTTAATTGGACCCCACAAAGTGTTGCCATCTACCCATCTCAGCCATCGGATAGTAATGGCACCTGGTCTGGTTCTGCCACAATCTTCCCAGATGGCACACCGGCAATGCTTTTCACCGGAGTTAACACACTCGGCCAACAAGTTCAAAACTTGGCCATGCCCAAAAACACATGTGACCCATATCTTTTAGAATGGGTCAAATCACCTAGTAACCCAGTAATGGCACCCACCCGTGAGAACCACATCAATGCTAGCTCTTTCAGAGACCCAACCACCGCCTGGCTTTGTGCTGATGGAAGATGGAAGGTGGTCATTGGAAGCAAAATCAACCGTAAAGGAGTAGCATATCTTTACACAAGTGAAGATTTTGTTCACTGGATTGAGGCCCAAAACCTATTCCATTCTGCTGAAGACACCGGAATGTGGGAATGTGTTGACTTTTTTCCGGTGTCAGTTAATAGCTCAGTTGGGGTTGATTTGCAGATGTTGAGATCAAATATTAAGTATGTGTTTAAGGCAAGTTTAGATGATACTAAACATGATTACTACACTGTTGGAGAATATGACCATGTGAAGAATGTTTATACTCCAGATGAAGGATCAGTGGATGGTGATTCAGGATTAAGATATGATTATGGGAAATTTTATGCTTCAAAAACTTTCTTTGACAGTGCTAGGAACAGAAGGATTTTGTGGGGTTGGGTAAATGAATCTTCAAGTGTTACTGCTGATATTAAGAAGGGCTGGTCTGGAATTCAGGTAATGCACTTGAAAAACTCTGTTCCTTGAAGTTGTAACCATGGCCGCTTGCACTGTGATGAATCCTTGCTTGGATTGATTCTTGCAGGCAATTCCAAGGACTATCTGGCTTGACAAATCAGGAAAGCAACTGGTGCAATGGCCAATCCAAGAAATCGAAAAGCTTCGGACAAATGCAGTCCGCCTGCCTGGCAAAATTCTTAAGAAAGGATCTGTGCTTGAAGTTCCTGGTGTCACAGCAGCACAGGCAAGTCATTACAATTCAGAAGTTGGATCTTGTATAAACTTTATTGAACAAAATTACGGTGCTTGCCTCTTTTTTCATTTGTTTATTTTGAACTTTAACAGGCAGATGTGGAGATTACATTCAATGTATCAGATTTTAGCACAGGAGAAGTGCTAGACCCAAGCTGGACCAACCCACAGTTGCTATGTTGTCAAAAGGGTGCCTCAGTTAAAGGCAGTTTAGGACCATTTGGATTGCTAGTTTTGGCCTCTGAAAGCTTGCAAGAGTACACAGCAGTTTTTTTCAGAATATTCAAAGGCAAAAACAAATACGTGGTGCTCATGTGCAGTGACCAAAGCAGGTCTTCACTGAATCCAGATAATGATAAGACCACTTACGGAGCTTTTGTGGATGTGGACCCTGTTCATGAGCAACTGTCATTGAGAAGCTTGGTGAGTTTATTATAACATTCTCAACGAGAAATTCTCCTGTTGCTAATTTCTTGCTATTAGCTCTTATGCAATTGAGCTTTGTGGTGATCTTGACAGATTGATCATTCAGTAGTGGAGAGTTTTGGCGGACAAGGAAAGAGCTGCATGACAGCAAGAGTCTATCCCACATTTACTGTGAAGGAAGATGCGCCTGCACACCTGTATGTTTTCAATAATGGAAGTGAAAGTGTCACCATTACAAGACTGAGTGCTTGGAGCATGAAGAAGGCTAAAATCAACTGAGAAATAGCCAGGGTTGACAACTACAGATGCAAGGACTGAGATACATATATATACAAGCAGTCTGAAGATTTTGTAGTGTGATCAGAAATAAACTATACATTATCCTTATGTATTAACTATACTTGTCTTTTGATGCTTGTTTTTCTGTTTATTGTAATTTCTCCATCATGAAATAACAGAAGCCAATGGGGTTTGTTTTTGGCAATGTAGCTTCTCTTTGCATCCAAAGTAAGCAATACTTAAGCCTCAGAAGTTGTATGTTAGCTGCCACTGCCAGAGTCTTTTACCTTGGGAATGGATCCTAGTGACGTTTGGTGGCTGGGAGATTTGTTACATGTGTAAATGGAGTAACAGAAATCCTAAAGAAAAGAAAATGATTTAAGCTCTCAATGGTAGCTTATATTTAAAAAATATTTTTTTTGTGTAAAATTGTTTTTTATAGAAAATATTTTTAATAAAATAAATTACTTTTCATTATTTAAATTTAATTTAAAAAATGAAAAATATTAATAAACTTATATATAGTAGTCCTAATAAAATTTTCAATATCTAAAAAGCCACTTCTTTTTTTTTTTAAATATATAGTTATTTTTCTCTAAAATAATTTATTTTTCTTCTGACAAAAATTTCATTGATTTTTTTTTATTTGAAATCTCAAACATCAAAAAATGTGAAAAAAATACATATTTTATAAGCTTAGATTAGGAAAGCCACACTGGCGATTGTTGAGAAACAGAGGTTCTCCGTTTCTAGATATTCTGTAATAAGAAGCTTGAGTAATGCAATGTAGCCTGTAAGATAGCTCTTCTCATGCTTGAAGATACTCCTGAAATGTCAATAACCAAAGCTTGGGTGACACTAATGCTAGAACTAGAAATTTCAATAGAATAAGATACCCCACACATGGAGGTCCTTGAGGATTAGGTTTGTAATATCCTTAATAAAACTGACATCATCCTCTACTTAATTAAAATAATTAACTCAAATTATTTAATAATTTCTACCTAACTATTATTCTTAAATCTACTCATTTTCAACGGGATCCACGAAGTTTTATCATTTATGATAATTCTGAAGGGTAAATTAGTTCAGTTTTTTTTTTTAAATCTAAATGTAAAAAAATTTTGTAAATAAATTACGAAAACTTAATAACATACTAAAAAAAATTTAATTTTATAAAATATAAATACATTATAATTAGATATTTTCAGAAAAATATAAAGATTGAATTATCAGTTCTTATACAATATGAGTTAATGGTAATTCACGCATTTTTTCAATTTATCGTCACCTTGAGCCGGTGTTAGTCGAAAACTCTTTTTTCTTCACTACATTGCCAAGGAGAAGCATAAGCCCTACCTTCGTCCAAGAAGGGAGAATGACACCACCTCAGCAAGTTTATATCGATTAGTTTCATACATTAAAGAAAATACAATGAAGCCAGATACATTGACAAACAAATTAAAATAAGAAAGAAATTTCTTCTTCCCTTCTGTATATATACAATGGAGTTGGTATAAAGACAGTATCCACTAAGATAAAAAAAGTGCCGATTTACATCATAATACCCGACGGATTGAGATTAAATACATTGGTCGACTTCCTGGCTTCTAGAATATATGATTAAAATCCACACTTTTGCCACCCAACACAAATGGTAAGATCCAACACAATCATCATTCTAAAAGGAAAAGAAAAAATATTTTTTAAAAAAAAGTAATAAAGCAATATACACATAATCAAGAGAAAAAAAAACAAAAAGGAAAAGCCCCAAATTTTTCATCAACTAGGACGACTATTGATACGCACCGCCCAGTGTCCAAAACCTAATGCTACTGTTGCTTGCACTCTGGAGCTCGCTCACTTTGCTGGCTTTCCCTAGTTCGCGCTCCTCTACTCTTCTGCTGTTCAAGAGCCAGAAGATGTAAATAATGACATTTTAAATCTTCGTATATAAAACAAAAAACTTGGCCTTGCTAGATCAAACTCACCTTGGGTCCACCCGATGACTGCAACAACATGAAAATACAACGGCAGCATAATAAAATTAGTGACTTCAAAAACTAGCAGTTCTATCTAAAATTCAAATGTTCAGAGGAAAATACAGGAGGCAACAATCTTATACATGTTTAATCTTTATACCTTCTTCCTACTCCTTTTTCCTTCATCATTGTCCTCCTCCTCCTCCTCCTCATCATCATCATCTTCATTCCCATCTTCATCTTCATCGACGTCACCATCATCATCGTCGTCGTCTTCTTCAACATCTAAATCATCGTCATCAACAGCCTCCCCCGTAAACCAAGATACAGCATGAGGAATAATTTTGTCCCGAATGGTAGTACTATAAAGCAGAACAAAGAAAATCTTGTTCCAATCAACAATAAAGAAAATGGAACAGTAACTGGATTTACAATGAAATTGCTACTCACCCAATATTGTAATCCTGTTCCATTCTATCCTGGATTTCCTCAACCTGCCAATATCCATCAAAGAGATTAAGGATACTACTACATCATCAAATGCATCAATATCCATGCATGCAAGGTAACAAAGCTTACAGCATCATCATCCAGGTCATCATCTTCCTCGGGGATATTAGGACTGCTAAAGAAATTGAAGAAACTAGCACAATTCTCAATTTTTGTGATGGGTTTGGCATTTTTCAATCCCTTTTTTGGTTTCTTCTTCAGAACCTTCTTTGTCAAACACTTCCCAGGATACCATTCGATCTCCGTCCTAGTAAATTACTCTAACATGGTAAGAAATCTGGAGGGGGAAGGGGGAGGAGAGAATATAAAAAATTTTAGTACAATGGTGCTTGTGATTACCCAATTGTTTTCTCCAAAATAGGATCATCGTCATCAATCATATGATATGTTTTTGTCAGGACAGAGTTTTTGAAGTATGGATTAGTGTCAAAGTAAAACTCCAGCTTGAAACCTTCAGGGTCATCAATTCTATACCATTTGATATCTTTAAGAAACTTAAGAGCCCCTTCATCACGTTCTGTTATCTGTTCCAAGAAGGCAAGAAGCAGAAAATCATATTGTTACAATCAGGTCATCAATCCAGCAAAATCACACTATGCCTTGCATCATCCCATTACCTCCTCACCCACTACTTCATTAGTTTTCATTGCAGTAAGCCAGAAATCAGGCACTCCTTTCTCTGCATAAAGAAGGCATTTTATGCAACAGGTTGAAGGAAATGAGCTGCCATCAAATACTTTGGTAAAAAAGTTACCTTCTGTAGCTTCATCCCCTTCTTGGTTGATTGCAACTTCATCTGCAAACTCTTCAACTTCTTTTACACCGTTAACGATCTCGTATCTCTATGAGTACCCAACAATAAATTAAATTAAGCAAAAGGGATAAATTGCTGAACCTTGTAAATTAAGCACAAGATACTAATTTGATAATATGCTAAAGTCAAACTCAAGAACCTTCAAAATGGATAAAACACAGTAATTATAGCATTGTGATATGTGCTCATTTGCAAAAGATACTGGAAGGCAATAACAAGGATACCTTTGCGTAAATTGGTTCATAAAGTTTCTGGTATTTAGCTTCCAATGCCCTTCTTTCCTCTCTAAACTTGGACTCCAGCTCATCATGTTGGCTCTGAAAATTTGACATGCACAATTACTTGTTAAATGTACCTTTCAGCAATATAAAAGATAAGCCAGCATGTACATATATTTTATTAAAATCTAATGTAAACAGCCACCAAATTCTCTTCCTTTCTCAATATAATAAATTCAATTTCAACCTCCCAGCTCTAAACTGCCTTGTTTGCTGGATCTGAAGGCAAAAACTTATCAACTGCTACAAATTTGCCGAACATGTATTATCTGTAGGTAAATTGTTCAATCTATAAAACATCAAAATCACTATCCATTTCCTATATTCCTGCACAAAATTTGCATTTTCATCATAAATCCGCTGAACAGGCTTGTAATTGGCATTAATTTCTTGATGTGCTGAAAATTTTCCAGAAAGCTTATCATTTGACAAGGGGGTATATTTAGACCTCACACACGCTGAAGCTATTTCCAACTATAAAATCAAATATTAATTTAGTATCATAGCTCTTAAACATCAGTTTAAGAAGCCTATAATAAAGTGCATGTGCATGACAATATATCATTCATGCAATAAAAAATTAACGTAAAGTTGAAATTAGATATAATAATAGATAGCATGAACCAAAAAGATGATAAACAGTAAAGTTAGGAAGTATAAGAGAACCTGAATCTCTCTTAGAAACTCAACACGCTTTCTGACAATGGGTGACAGAGTTTCAAGAACATTTGAGTGTTGCCCAGCCAAGCTTTGAAGTTTATTCTGAAAAAGCACCCGAACAACATAATCAGGTTAAGGAAAATGGGATTACAAGCATCCATTTTGATCTATTATTTATTTTTATTTTATTTCAAAAAAAAGCCCTTTGCTTTTCTATATGAAATAAATGAATTACTATAACTTATCCATTTGGTAATTGGTACATGATACTTTGATTCAGAAAGCTACTTATCACAAAAATTCAAAGAATCCCATTTCAACATTCTTGCAACATTCACAAAATGAATACCATTCTTTTGTACACAGAACAACACCTTTATAATTTTTCCTCTTTTTTTTTTTTCTAAAAAATAAAAGACACAAGTTGCCCCAATTACTTGCCTTGAGAGCGTTAACAAGGTCAGCACGATCCTCTGCACTAAGAGCTGAACACAAAATTCATAAGCAGTGAGTTAAACCCATAACAGAATTTCAGAGACAAAACGCCAAATGCGTACAGATGAAAAATACTTTTTTGGCATAGATTTAGATAGGTCATGCTATATCATAATTTCAGTACCAACAAACACGCATATTGGCACACGATTATAGATACACAAAACAAGAATCACGTAAAAGTAGAGAGCAAAAAAACATAGACAGTGATTTCTGTTGGATTTCAACTTTCTAAGGCCGGACAAGGAAACAAGACACAGAATTTTGAAAATCACTTTCGATTAGATAACACTAAACTGAGAGCTCTAGATTAACAGATTGTTTCTCTTCTTAAAACCCAAAACAGCAAGAAATTAGGGATTATGCCCAATATCCACAAAAGTTAATTATAATCGCGAAGTAATTAACAAAATAAATATTTGGGAAGGGTGGGATTGAGGGAGATTACCTGCAGCGGCGGCAGGGAGAGAGGCGTCGACATCGGACATGTTAAAAGTATCCTTGTTGTCGTTACTCATTGTCTACTGATTTGGAAGGCTGTTTGGGAATCGAGAAAACGGCACAGCCCTAGAGAAAGAAACAACAGGGGAGATCCTAGAAAACGAGGGAAAATGCGGCGTGAGGTGCGAGCGCGCGATTTGATCAACCTCAAAATTTATATAGACGAGTTCTTTTTCTTTCTGAGAAACAATTTGCCGGTGCCACCACTCCCCACGCGCCATTCAGTCTGCTAGGGTGCACCGCCCAATTGCGCATTGAAAAAATTACTAATTTAGTCCACCACTCATTAATTCTTATATTTTAAAAAATATATTAAAATATCTTTGAATTTTACTTTTTAAAAATACAATTAATTAACCCATCTCAAAAAAATTTTAAAAATACAATTAATTAGCACATATTAATATTTTTTTACATGATGCCTTTAATTTTAATATCGAGTTTTAAAATTAAAAATTAAAAAATAATATTTTTATTTTAAAAATATCCTTCTATTAATATTTAAAATTTCTTCAATATTCAGAGAAACCTCTATTATTTAATAGTTTTCATTTTTTCATTAAGCTTCATCGCTTATACTTGCTTATCTATGCTTTGTGCATATTTTTGTGGAGGCACTACTAACGGAGGTATACAAAGTAGAAGAGAATGTGTGGAGATTGATAGGAGCACTTTATATGGAAATGATTTGATAGGAATGCTTAAAAAAAAGAGAAAATGGGTTTTTTCAATTTGAATCCGCAATTGATTATGGATGAATGCAAAACTTGCTTCTTGTATGGGCATGAAACTAGTGCTCTATCGCTCACCTGGACAATCATGTTTCTTCTAGCAATCCTTTTTGGCAAGAGAAGGTTAGAGCTGAGGTAAATCATGTCTGGAACCCTTGGTTGATTTGAAAATTTAGGGTTTTTATTTTTCTTTAGGTTAATTAGTTGTTAATCTAAAATTTTAAGGTATTTTTGACTTTTTACAAGTCTTTAATAAGTTCAAATAATAAAATGATTAATTAATTAAATTTTTTAAATATAAAAATATTATAATGTATTTTTAAAAATTTAAAGATTAATTAATAATTTTTTTATATTATAAATATTAAGTTGTAATTCTCCCTTATGCATTTGCAATTACTACTCTTAATTTTATTTATTTAGTTAAATAATTGAATAATCAATTTAAACAACTGATACTACTAGAGTATATTTGATTGATATATGTTAGTAAATTATATATATATTTTTAATAATTTAAAGTATTTTTTATCATTAAAATATTTTTTAACATTGAATGTTTTGCATTTGTTTTTTCATGCTCTGTTGCTGTGCAAGTGTGAATTTTTACGAAACAAGTTTACAAACCATTTGTGGTTTTATTATGTAAAATTTAATATTAAATTTAGTAATTTATATAAAATATTATATTAGCAAAGCACACTGCACTTTCTGAATCTTAGAACAGGATTGCTAATTTCATTCCCTCGTTGAATTTAGCAAACGGAGTGGACATGCAATCGAAAAAATTAGCTATGAGGGATAATGGAAACCGTCGCGAAAGGCTTTGACAATGGAAAGGACTAATTACCGACTTGTTTTTCCATAGTGATTAAATTAATAAAGATAATTTTAAAACACCAAAGGAAAAATTATGATATAAAATTTACACAATTAATTTTATAAAATATATATTATTACATGGAACCAATTTAAAATTAATATATATATATATATATATATATATATAACATTTTAAATATTGTGAAAGAAATTGATATTATAAAAGAATTTATTCCACTCACAGATTTAAACTAATAATAAATTTATATGAATAGATCGGAGAGTTTTCAGATTTTATTTTTTTAATTTTTAGTTTTTATTTATAAAAAAGAAATTAATTAATTATTTAAATTTTCATAATTAAAATAGTACATTTAATTCTAAATAGTATTTAACTGATAAATTTAAAGTAATCTCAGCGTAGTAATAGTGAAGTTTATGAGTGAATCACTAGGCCCAATAAACTGATAAATTTGGGTTTTCGGAGGACAATGAAGGCGTCATGAAGCCCAATCTGATTTCTAATTGTCTCCGCCATTTCCCTTCAAGCTAACACACTTCGCTAGGGTTTGTAATCGAGGAAAACTGATAATTTTATCAGGAACAATGGCATCCAAAACCCTAATTCGAACTGGAGCTTCACTGATGAACCGCATGTTCTTGTCGAATCCGATTCTCCACCAAAATGCTAACGTCAATGCTCAATTTGTATCTCACAGTTTTGAAATCACTCCTCAACTCTTCCCTACGCTCTCTAAATTGCAAACCTCTATCCATTTGCCCCAAAATGATGCCCATTCCGTTACTAGACTTTCCAAGGAAGAGTTTTTTCATCCCTGTGGTCTCCCTTCTCTTCGCTTCTTCTTGCCGGACGGTATTCTCTCTCTCTTTCTCTCTCGATCGATTTGTTATTATTATTATTATTATTATTATTCTGTGCTGGAAGGGTGGGTGTTGGAGCTCTAGTTAATTTTAGGAGAAAACGCAAATCGGTTTTGTTTTTTATTTTTGAATTGTACATGACTGGCACCTAATATACTTGGTATCAGGCTGAGCTTATCATTTTATCACTGTCAATTGTTAAAAGTAGCTGGAGATACCTGTTTCTAAGAGGAATTATACGTTGACAACTCCTGTCATCTCCATTTTCACCGTTGCAGTGCATGTCTTTTTTTTTTTTTGCCGGAACTATTGCAGCGCATGTCATTAGAGGGAAAGTTGTACTATGGAATCTTTTACCTGGGCAATTGCATTTTCTTTTTGTTACATTTATTTGCTAATACCAAAAATAAGCCGGATATTCTTTTTAATGTATTTCCTAGTGTTTGAATGCTTATTGAAAAAGAAACAAAAGAAAGAAGGTGAATAGACAGAAGATCAATTGTTTGAATCCTTACTATTCACATATCTTTAGCTTTCTTGTCATTGTCATTTATTATGTTACAGAGGTGTACAATTAGAATATAATTATAATCAGGCAACTATAATCATCTTTGGGCATGGGTGTTTTACTATGCCTCCTCTTTTTTAATCTTGGGTCACATATTGTGCTTGGTTAGAGACACTGTTTTTCATTCAATTTTTTTGGTTTTCATCTTACGTTAGTTAGTAATCAGGTTATGCTTGTTTTACTAATAGTTGATGGTATTCTGTCATGCATTTCGACAATATATTCCATTTCTAGATTGCCCTTTCATTTAATCAGTGCATTTGTACCATGGGTCCTTTGATGCTTTATTTTGTAATTAGACATGCTTGCCTTACATGGAAACATGGTATGCAAGGAATAACATTATTGTCAAATTCCATGTTCCTAGGACATGCCATAATCTTAGGACAAGATGATATGATGCCTGTGATAAACATGCTGTCTTGATGGAATCTGATTAGCTTACCTTTGAGGACTCTGAATACTTGCTGGATTAGATGTAAAGTTGAGTAATGTTGTGATATTTCATATTTGACATTGAGTATTGGAAAAAGGTTGTCTGTTGTTTGATATTGTCAACTAAACATTTCCTAGTTGATTCTACGGGCAGAATTAATGCAGCTCTACTTTTGTATTGATCTCTTATAACAATTGTATGCCCTTTCTCTGTCTCATGGAGTTCTTCAACTCAAGTGGTTGCAATTGAAACCAGTCGCAATCTTTTAAAATTATTAGAATAAATTACTTTCTACTCAGTTTCCCGGGAAAGAATAAAAATAAATAGTGTTGGGTGGAAAGCATTTTGGCTTGCAGAACTTTTCCTATGATAACTAATTGCTAAGTATTGCTTATAAGTAAGCATTTTGTGTTGGGCTGGCCTAGCCAGTGACTGATACATTGACCTTTTTGCTTTTCCTTTTTGATTAATTTATGACTTGTCTTATCCTGTTATTCAGGTGATTCAAGTGAGCCGATGCTCTTATTCCCTAAAAGGACATTTCAGCCTAGCCTCATCAGGCGTAAGAGAAATCATGGTTTCTTTGCACGGTATTTCACTCTCTTCCTCTGTACAATTGGACCCTTGATTTTTCCGATAAACTAGTTGAAAGTTCTGAGAACATATTCATATTTTAATTGTTGTGAACTCCCTTATACAGGAGACAACTACAACTTAAAATACAAAAATCAAGCTGTCTGATGCAGTGTAAATTTTGCTTGACAATGTTGAATTTTTACGGGGATGATTCTTGTTGTGCATCTTGCAGAACAAGGTTAAATTCCCTGATGCAATAAAATATTAGGGGCTGTATTTTCTCAAGTAAAATGTCTAACTATAATGCTTATGGTTTAATGTTCAAGCTATAGTCAGGGCTTTGCTTTATAGCCTTCCTGCTAAAGCTCTGTTACTGCCCCTTTTCTGAATTGATCTTTGTTTTGTTTTCTTTCCTGTCGTTTCACTTGCATACAAAGACACCTGCCTTAACAGGGTTTCATTTATTTATATATATATATGTTGATTAATTTTTGCTGCAAATGAATAAGTTTGTGATTAATGCAATTTGCTATATGAGCAGCAAGGCAACCAAGGGTGGTAGGAGAGTCATTGCTCGAAGAATAGCAAAAGGTCGGTCAAGGATTACTGCTTAGCATTTGTAATGCCATTGCTGCAGTAAAAGTTTCTGCACGCGGAAGCTGCCTTTGTTCATGGTATGACTAAGGAAATTAGAAAAGACATTTTCTCCATGTGGTGGCTCAGCCTACCCCTAATACCTTGTAGGATTACAACGCCGTTTACATCTTTCATTTGCTTACTTTATGATTTCCTCTTCTATATAAAATGTTTGTATGAATTCTGATGAAACTGGACAATTTTATGAAGATAAATGTATCTTAATATGGTCTGTGTTTTTGTTTTTTTAATTAGAGTACTAAGGAAAAAGGTTTTATCGTAAGTTATGGAGAAGGTTGTTTATGATAAGGTGTTTGTAAAAGGTAAGTATGGCCTCTAATGGTTAATGTCGGCTCAATGCTTTGTTGGGTCAATGAATTTGCAATTGCTGTGGAAAAAATTCTAAATGATAGTGTGACACGGAACAACTAGTCTTGGATTTTATGGCAGACTTGGACCGGGGCTAACTTTTATATTTTAATTATTATTTTGGATATTTTGGGTATTTTTATAATTTTGCATATTAGAGTTTTATTTCTATTGTAAATAGCCTCCCTTGGCTATTAGGATTTTAGACTCCTATTAGGATTAGAATTATTTTGCATATTAGAGTTTTATTTCTATTTAGCCTCCCTTGGCTATTAGAATTTTAGACTCCTATTAGGATTAGGATTATTTTATTTCTATTATAAATAGCCTCCCTTGGCTATTAGGAACACACTTTTTCACTTTTCAATCTTTGAAGAATTTCAATAAGACTTTTAGTCTTTCAGTTTATCTTTTCTCCTATTTCGTCTTAGCCAAACGATATTGGTTAAAACTCCTGACGGAGTCTAAATAGTCCTTCTTTTCTCTTATTTCGTCTTAACCAAACGATATTGGTTACAACTCCTGACGGAGTCTAAATAGTCCTACATCATAGTGTTACCCACTTTTTCTTTCGGGCTCACGTTTGATGTGCAGAGTGGTACTCTTGGTGAGTACGGTGTTCATAATTCGTGATCTGCGAAATGATTAATATAATTTAATTGTGATTAAGTTTTCCTTTTTTTATCCTTTTCAAAGTTCGTTTCAATTTTCTATTTGTACTTTGATTTTCAATTATTTCTGTTGGACCAGTTTATAAACACTCTTAAGGCCCTAGCTGTAAATTGGGAGCATTGGCTGGATGGGCCACCCTATGTAGGCCAGACTAATGTGTGCAGAATCAAACATGTGAGGCTGGGCTGGTCCATAAAAATTAGATTAAATAAGGCATGGCTGAGCAATTATGGGCACTGAAGGCTGAAGTGGCCAGCATAGAATGAGGTGAGGTGACTCGGGAATAAAAAGTTGATGTTACCTGTCTAACTGTTTTGCTTCCCCTTGAGAATTATGGATAGGAAAAGTTACAGTGATTTAGATTAATAATAAACAGAGAATAATCTTGCAGCAAGTCTCCTATTTCTGAAAGGAACTGTGATCACAGATTGGTAGTGTTAATCATTGAAAGCAGAGTTTGAATTTTTTTTGACAATAATCGCTGAAAACTTTGCATACAAGCTATCTTTTGTAAAAGAATAAAGGTTGACGAATCTTGCATTGAATCCTGTGCTATATTTTATTTAGTAAAACACATGCCAGCGATTATAATATACATATATATAGATGGGCATCTTTGGACATGACTATTCTTTGCCTCCCATAACACAGGCTGGTTTTTTTTTTTTTTTTCCTCTCTCTCTAATGGAGTCTTTTCCTTCTAAAATAGCTAGATTTCACTGGATGAACAACTCAGTTTTTGTCTGTCTGCCCCCCTCTCTCTCTCTCTCTCTCTCTCTCTCTCATTCTTTGGCTTTCTCTCCAGCTGTGTAGGAAGTATTTTTGTGTAAAGTACACTGCACCCCAGCACTATGGTCCTTGCTACTATTAAATGATGTGAACATTACGATTTGTGTGAAGAAGAAAACCAATTGCATTTCCTTTACATGTACGCATAAGGACATACATGCCCTAATCAAAGTCAGACACCAAGCTCCTCGACATTATCTCATCATTTTAAAGACAACTGAAATAACTTAATTTACTCCACAACTCGATTGGCTGTGTGGCATGTGCATGAGCGTCTTCAACGTCATCATTATTCATAGAAACCTTGAACCATTTAATGTCACGAATTTATAACATGAGATTACTCTATGAAATCTAGGAGATCCAGGAGCAGATGATTATAACAGCATCTTCATTCCAATTCTGATCCTTGAGATGACAAGTTCTTCGAGGATAAAATATATATACAGCCGTACAAAAAGGTGACAAGTTCGTAGTAAAAAACGACAAATCATGTCCATGACTTCAGAGAACATCTATCTTTCAGCTGAAGTTAAATGGTAGATTGTCTAAAAATGGGATCTAATGTTGTAATCAACTTGATTAGCTGCAACTTTCTTGTTTTTGCAGTTTCTGAACTTCTTTCATTTGCTTTGCTTGTAATTTAAAGTTGTTGACTCTGTTAATTATCATCTTCATTACTAACAAAATTTAAAACAGTAAAATAAAACAAACCAAAAAAGATGGGATCCCTCACTACCTATAGCCTTAATTAACACACTTAACTAAAGCAGACATGACATGACACGACACATCAACATCAGCATCTAGGGAAATTAGTTAACCTTTCTCCTAAGCAACAAAAAAACAACTAAGTACATAATTTTGCAAAAAAAAAAAAAAAGAATACTGTTAATTATCATGCTTAATTTTCATAATAATTACCTTTGTAATTGGAGGTTTATTATATAATATATAGTAAATGAATCTGTCATGGTTACTTCACTTGAGAATTAAGTGATATATGACATGGAAATATATATTTTTAGGCGAGGAACATGTCAAAAGAGTCTACACATACATTTAAGAAACCTGAGCAAGCATTACTCTCTGAAGAGCCTGAACTAGTAACATTTAGGTTTTCCAATAAGAGTTGCACTCATCTTCTTATGCATATTTCAGGATATAAATGCACTGTATCAAAATGAATCCATACACAACACCTAAAACCCATGTCTAGTTAGCAAAGTCTAGGCATCCCAGCTGCAGCATGAAGGAAGATTATTGATATTATTATTAGGGTTTGCACCAAATTGACCACTTGAAAATGCTGATAGTGATGAGGATGATGAAGATGATGGCAGTGATGACATGATTGCATCAATGTATTCCATCTGATTTGTGGGCACAAGAGGTTCTTGTGGATTATAAGACCCTGAAGGAAAACATGGAAGTCTAGCAACTGGGTCAATTAGTACTTCTTGTGAGCCAGCTGATGATGATGATGATGATTGAATATTGCAGCAAACACTCCCTTCAATGATCTCACATAGCTTCGGCATCATAGGCACCATACCTTGATTCTCATAATGAGGCATTATTGGTATATTTTGATCTTGAATAAATTTATGATCTCCAATATAATGTGTACCTGCTCCATTGCTCAAAATTTGATCTTCTTGATGATTTGGGTCAAGGTGGTGAGTTAAATAGGGCAATGCCCACATTGGATCAAAGGAAGTTGTACTATTATTTAGTGGTGGTGGGACTATTGAGGATGTGAAATGAGCTAAATCAAGATTGTAATTATTGGGTTGGTTGAATTTGAAATCTCCTTGACCAAAATTTTGCAGCATTGAAGCTGGGGAAGGAAGGTAAATCTGGTCTTGTTGAGCAGTACTGAGGATGAGATTAGGGTTTCCAGTGAGAGAGAAGAAAGCTTCCTCAGAACCACCATTAGGGTTATGAACATCAGTGAAGCTGGCTAAACCAGGAACATCATGACAGATGAGCTTCTTCTTTATGCTTGAATTCCAGAAGTTCTTCACTTCATTATCTGTTCTTCCTGGTAGATGCTTAGCTATCTGTGCCCATCTGTGCACGAAAGCTCATCTTCCTTAGAATATGTATTACAAGAATATGAAACTGATTACAAAAACTAATATCAATAGGTGAGTTTGTGCTAGCTACATGAACATTAATGATTTTAATTAGTAAGATTACCTGTTGCCCAAAATACTATGGAGTTCGACAATGAGAGCTGCTTCTTGGGGAGAGAAGCTTCCACGTTTTAGGTCAGGTCGAAGATAATTTATCCATCTTAATCTGCAGCTCTTTCCACATCTCTGTAACCCTGTATCAAATAATTAATAGGGAAGAAGAAGAAAGAACACGAAGAAGCAGGAGAAAGAAATCAAATACAATGGAATTTGAACCCCACAAGTACAAGTAAATATGGAAAATTTAGGCAAATATTATAAACAAATGCCTATGATTTGCCTACAAAGCTAGAAGAGATAGAAGCTAGTAATTAAAGGAAGAAAATCGATCAAGAAATTCTATAGGCCTATCTATTAGATGATAACCATCAAGAAATGATCATCTGTGAGTAAGAGACAAAGAGAAACAATTAATTAATTAAACAATACCAGCATGTTTAGGAATTGAGCTCCAGCAACCATGACCATAGGTTGAAATGTAGTTGATGAGTTTCTCATCTTCTTCAGGTGACCACAGTCCTCTCTTAACTTTCTGTTTGTTGCAGCAGGAGTGATGACCCATCTATCTCTCTGAAACGAGTACTAAGACCACTGGCAGATCAAAGTCAGTATTGGGTATTGTTTATATAAAAGTGAAAAAGAGCTGGAGATGAAAGAAAAGGGTTCTTGATTCTTTCTCTCCCCTACCTAAGGAACACCCATTACTGTGAAGTCCTGAAGATTACATAATAATAATAATAGAGAAAGAGAGAAATGAGAATGGTCAATATGAGTGAGAGTAGTAGAGTGGTGAGAGAGAATTAATTGTGAGGAGCTGTAACATTGTGGCCCCAATTAGGGTTTGTGGGCAAAAGGCTAAAAGCTGCAGAATCATACTGCGAGACTTGTATGGCTTATAATGGGATCCTTCCTTTGCTCTTTCAGGTATGGAGATGGAGCTTCCACTATCCACGTGTCACTCATGCAAAGGTCGTGGGTCCCTTTTTGTCTTCCTCTGTCCCACTTTGGACTTATCGTCGCAATTTACATACCATCGTCACCCATGGTTGTTGGATTCATATACATACCACCCTAATTTTCATGAAAATTGAACCATTTCTTATTTCAAATAAAAAAAATTTAATTTTTTTAACTTAAAAAATATATATATAGATATATATATTCAGTTAATTTTTATTTAAAATATTAATATGGGGTTTTTATATGGAAAAATATCAGTTCTAGCCAGGAATTGATGTGAAAATTTAGAGAAAGTGAGAAAGTTATGAGAATGAAGAAATTAATTTTACAGGTGGGATTCCTCTGAATTGATGGAAATAATTAGAGGAATAATAAAATATAATTTCTGTGATTTAAAACATTGGAGCAGGTTGGTATATATAGAAAAAGTAATTATGAAAAGATGCCTTTCTGCCACAAATTTCATACTTTGGGCACTCATTTATTATCATATATTTTATATCATGACAAGTAATTTGATCAATTTTTGAAGATTCTCTTGTAATAATAATTATTATTATTTTTTGAAAGTCAAAAAGCTCTTGCAAAATAATTATTTTATTATTATTATTTACATATTTAATAAAATTAATTTCATTTTATGCATAATAGAGTAACATTCTTTCAAAATAATTTTTTTTAGATTCAAAATATTTTATTAAAAAATTTAAGAAAAATTTAGCTTTACCACTCTTTTAAAATAAATTATAGTTTATTTCTTCTAAATTTATATGATCAATGTCATAAAAAAAATTTTCATTTTATTCTAATTGAAACCGAATTTTGATATTTAATTATTATAACACATGAATTTTTTATCAACGTAACAACAATAATAATCTTCAATATAAATTAAGAAGTTGAATTTTATAAAAGCTAGTATGATGAGACATTTAGATTATTTAACAAACCCTAATCTAAAAATTTTAATTAATTCAACTAATTAATATTTAAGAAGAGGAAATCTCTTGCCTTTCCACCAAATTAATTATAATTAGAATATATCTTTATATGAAAACTTGGATACTGAAAATAACCATTTAAATAAAAATTTATTTTCTCTTCTTGAAGAAACTCAGAGGTTGGAATTGAGTGCCACTAAATAGGCTTTACGTACTGAGTTCACATAATTAATTTCTCTATGCATCATTATAATTAATTCATTGCTCTCTTATGCACTTTCCAATTAAAGAAACCTCCAACCACTTGCCTTTTTTATAATGCTTTTGTATAATACTCTGGTTTTGTTGAAGAGTTTCTATGGTTTTTGTACGAGTGGCTAGACACTTTTAGTCTATAAATAGAATTTAAAGTTTTAATTTTCATGTATGAAAATAATATTAATTTTTTTAAATTTCGAGACTCATATCGAAACATTTGTTTATACGAAACGATTCAGAGAAAATCAACGGACGGTGATAAATAAGATTAATTAATCTTGATATTATCTTTGAAGAGTAAAATTGTAGGGCAATAAAATGGTATGTTTTTAAAATGGTATGTTGGGAAGATAAAAAATATGATCCTCATTTTCATTCTGCAAAATATATATATCTATAGTCGTACAAAATATATCTAAAATATATCCCTTTTGACAAGAATATTATATTTTTGATATGGTTTTAGAGTCGACTAAACTCATGCTCTCATGCTCTTTTTAATATACACGCTAGTAAATATTTTCATCGCACATATATATATTTTTCATACAAATACGAGAAGAGAAGGATGGAGCGGTTATCTCGTAAAATAAAAAAAATTAAAGGTATTAATATTAAATTTGATCCCAACAAATTGTCTATAATAGTATTTCGATTAAAAGAATCTTAATAAGATTTTTATCTTTTAATAAATCAACTCAATATGAACAATATTAGTTCTAATTGAATGAGTACGAAATAGGTATTATTGCTAATTGAAATCAGGTGTGTATCCTTTTTCAACGAAGGATAGCTTGGTTAGTTGACAATTTATGCCTATTTTTCCAATCAAATATGAAACCCTCCATCTTGAATTTCTAGCCATTTCTTTAGTTGGGTGTACTTATGAACCAAATTGAGTAATATTACAAAAATTATATTTGAAGAATTTGACAAAACAAGAATAATTCTACAACAATAAATGTATATTTAAATGTAAAATCTTTAATTTTAGACTTCTCCAAATAATGTCAAATTTTGGAAATACCCAAATAGATTAATATTCCAAAAATTTATTTTTCTTTACTTGAGGGACTCAGTGTCTAAATGAAGTTCAAACCTATTATGGGCTAACTTCTCTTTTCATCCATCAACTTGATGCAGCTACATGGATATATAAAAGAGTAAAGTAGCATGAATCTCTGTAGCTTCTTCCCATTTTCTTCTATTTTCTAATTTAATCACACCCTTTTTAATTAGCTTTTTTTAAAAAAAGAAAAGAAAAAAGAAAATTTTACAATTACACCAAAGTGGATAATTAAATATTATAAAATTTAGTTTGATGAAAAAGGTGAGGTGTAAAGAATAAAAAGTAAAAAAAATGATTAAAAAACTAATAATTAATTAGGGTTGAAAGATACAGCAGAGCTAACAATTAATTATAAACATGTTTCACAATAAGGAATAGACAAAGAAATTGATTAAAGGGGTAAGGATTGATTCAAATTAATTAAGAGCACAGAATCTCATCACTATATTAATTATCATTTGCATAATCGAGGATTCCATAACCCTAATCATTAATTATAAACCAATTAGGAAAATTAAGCTGTTACTCATTCCTGTTTAATAAAGTTGCTATCTTTTATGTAGGGCTTGTTCAAGATTAATTAATATATGGATTTAGTGCAATTAATATTAAAATTACTATAATTTTCAAGATTTTCCATATTATTATTTATATTCCTTTTCATAGAACAACCTTGAAAATATATATATAAGTAATTTTAATTTGATTCTTGCTTGTGAAAGAAAAAGTGGGGTGTGGGGGGATGCTTGTGATGGAAGGGAAAAAAGAAAAAAAAAAAAAAAAGAGAATCTTGATTTATTGTATGCACATGGAAGAATTAATATGAGCAGAGAGTTTTGCTTGATAAGTTGAGGCATGGTAGGACAATAGCTATGGCTGATTTCTGTTTTCTTTCCATACTTATTTAGAAATCATAACAACTACTACAATCTCAAACCATGTCTATGGCTGTCTAAATTCTTTCTCCTCTTTTCACTTTGGAGATTTGTTTTGGTATGCGTCCTTTTCATTCTTTTTTTTTTTTTTGAGGGAATTTTTTTTTTCTCTTTTTCTTCAAAAACATAATAATTCAATAATAAAAGGCCTATGCAAGGAAGCCCATCTAGAAATCTAAGGCCCATAGGAAAGAAAATAGAAGTTCAACCCAACAACTCTAGACTCCATTATCAATATTGCAGATGAGAGAGAATTATCTTGAATTTAACAAAAATCATGATTTCATCTCAGTGTTCTCTTTCTGTAATTCCTATAACAATGGAAGAATCCTAACAGATAGAATAATATTCATGGAAGAGGGAACTCCATATCAGCAATAATACAGAATGCTCTTCAACCTTGATTTAATCACAGCAATTACAAACATGAAAACAGTGAAACATTTTCCAAATCAATATTCGTAGACTACTATGAATCTGCAAGCTTTAAAAATGCATCAGAACAATTTGGTTCCCTGAGAAGAAGTTGGTAGACACAAGACAGCATATCCAAATTTCAGCTTTCTACTGTACAATCACAATCATTCCAAATCAATCACTTGTTCTGCCAACTTTGCTAAGGGCAACAAGCAGTTGAACTCATCAAGAAAGTAAGCAGGACTTAGTGTCCTTGAATTCTCAGCTCATCATCTCTGCAAAAATTAAATGAAGGATTGGAACCAGCACTACTCTTGGCATCTCCATCGGAAAGTGGCATTGATAACATGTGAAACTGATTCTCCACTGTATGCCTTCGCATATTATGAGCAGAAAAATGCCTGTCAACTTTTTGCTTGGCCTTAGTCGACTCTGTGAGATTCATGTAACTTGGATTACGATTATACCTCTCCTCCACTTTGTCCAACATGAATGTGTTGCTAGACAATGGAATTGGAGAAACAGTTGAGGATGGAGTACATTCCGAGCTCTCATCGTAAAGGGATTCAGAACTTGGTGCAGAAGATGAGCGGGTAATCTGATTGACCACAGGAGGTTTAGCATGAATTCTTGTTGATACATTGTTTTTTCTCACTTTTACAGAGTCATTTATTGAAGAATATGAATATATACTGGCAATGTTATCTTCACTTTTCCTGGAAAATGAAGTCTCTGATGAGTCGTTTTGAATTTCATCCATCAGTCGGTTTTCCCATGGCTTGGCGGCCATCCACCGTTCTAGCCAGCTCCATCCTGGGCTGCTGTTATCCATCCTTTGATCCTTGATAGATGATGCTGAGTTGTTTCTTCTTCTAGCCGGGCTTGCACATGATCTTGATGGCTGAAAACAGAAAAAAAAGTGCACTCTAAAACTCAAAAACAACTAAACTATTTTATCCTTCTTTATGATTCGATTTTATTGAGTTTGCGGAGCCCTGTAACTTCAATTACCTGTTGAGAGTAAGCAGTTGCTCTCTCCCTCTTGATGGCTCCTTCTTGCCTCATTTGTAACCTTGCTCTAACTTCATCGGCAGTACCCACACTATCACACCATCCTTGCTGCAAGTGTTTAAGACGATATTATTCACTTCAACACCACCTTCTCATTATCTTATCTAATACATTCTGATAATGAGAAATGGAATATCAGCTGCAATTACCTCAGCCTGCTTGGTGGGATCAGCCATCTGGTGTTCACCCAATAATTTGTCCAAGCCTTGGCTTTCTGAAGACATTCTTGAACCCTGTGCCCTCACTCGAGCCTGAACCCTGACAAGAGCTTGCATGCACCTCAGGGTCACGGCAGCCTGCTTTCGGACCTGCCGACCACGAAATATAGCTTGGATCCTCACCACTGCTTTCAAGGCCCTCAATGCCCGCCTTGCCTGCAGTTCCAAAATTAGCAGCAAGAAAGAAACTCTAGAGTTGCACATAAAAGCCAATCAAATTACAAAGAAAACATCAATTTGAACTAGTATAGTTCAAAGTGAAAATTCAGAAGTGATTCTTCTGAGGTTATGTTGATTTCGAGGGTGTATTAATTTGACAACTAAGCGTTCTAATCCACGAGGATTACAAACTATGGTTCCCAAGCAAATTGTGATTATTTGAAAATTTACAAGTGATTCTTCGCATTGAGAATAGAGGAAATGAAATAACACATTTGGAAAACAGATTTCATAATTCACATTCAACCAACAAAACTCATGTGAACATATTTAACTGGAAATTACAAGTAACAAATAAGATAAACTGCACTGACTGACCTCAAATTGGCTGTCACAGAATTGAGAAGTGGTAAAATGCTAATTTTGGAAGTAATTTGGAGCACAAATTTACACTTAGAACACCTAAAATTACGGTAACCCAAAAAGCTCAAACTCGCAAACTACGACTAAAAACCAATTTATGGACATGAAAGCTAAAGAAAATCAGAAATAACAAAATCATAGGATCCGATTTTACCAATAAGCCTCGAAAAGCGGTTTGGATCCGTATCGCGGCCCATTCTTGTTTGACGAGCAGGAAATCTTTAGGCGGAGCTCTGGCAACAGTAGCCATGGCAGCAGCGAACGCATGATCGAGGACAAGGGACGACTCTGACGATGCTACATGGATTCTGTTCAATCCCTTCGATGAGGATGGTCCGAACCCCTGCGATGAGCTCCTCCATAGCCTCCATTTCTTCTTGCCCTTATAATTGTCGCTCTGTTCTTCCTGTAGATTAAAAAGAAGAAATGAAAACAGGAAATGCAAAAAATAAACGATTTCGTGTTTTCGCTTGTTGAAGGGAAGATTACCAGGTTGGTCGATGGGAGATTTTTGAGAGTGATTAGCGACTTAAGCCATTTCCTTGATGTGCCCATCTAGTGAAAATAGATCAGTTCTCGATTCTTGAAATCAGAAATAGTTTTCCGAGAAGTGGTTTTTGGAAGAAATGGACAGTAGAAGCTAACGAGAAAGTGAAAGAGAGTATTGGATTTGAGGGTTTGGGGTTTCAGGCATTGGCTGTTACTTGTTATTAGGGCAGAGAGCCGTTCGAAATTTGAAATTTTGAATAGAAAGAGGAAAAATGTTGTAACGGATATATGGACTTTTTGCCGCGAGAGAAACTCTTAATCATGGGAAGGTCTTTTGTATTATTTGTGGGTCCTCTTTTGTTATCTTTTTTTTTTTTTGAAATGGCTCTTTTGTTATATTATAAAGTTAAAATTATCTAACTGTCCGTAAATAGTAACGTCTTAATTAATATATTTACATAATCTGAGGATCAGTACTTCAATATATATATATATTTTATCTAAGGTCGCTTATTTTATGGAAAATGTTAAAAAATATTTTCTTGTCATCTAAACATTTAGAAAAATTAATTAAAAAAATATTTTTTTAATTAAAATAATTTTTTTAAAAAAAATTAAAATTATTTTTTTATATATTTTGTGAATTTTATTAACATCTTTGTGTATAAATGTGTTAATATATGTTTTATTTTTAAATTAAAATTAAATAATAAAAAATAAATTATTTTATTAAAAAATATTTTTTATATGTTAAAAATTATTTTATGCAAATAAATAAAAGTTAAATCTTTTAAGTTTGTTTTAACACTCTGCATAAATTTTAATAAATTGTATAGTTAAATGTACAAAGGGAAAGGTAAACCACACATATGTGATTTGCAGTTTCCTCTTGTGATAATATTTATTTAATATCCGTAATATTTTAGTTTCATTCTTTGAAAAAAAAATCAAGTTAAAATTAGAAATTGCAAACTTTATTATATTTAAAAATTCGAACAATCGAAGCTAAATTTATAAGAGTGGTTCATACAATACAAGAAATTGCTGAATTATCAATAAATTTTATTAACAGGTTTTTAATTTGTTAGTAATTTTAACTGATATATTAATAAATTTAAAAATTTGTTAACAATTATTAATATAAAAATTTTTATGTAAAAGTAAAAAAAAAAATATAAGAGGTAAAGTCATGTTAAAAGGGTTAGAGTTCAAAAAATACAAGATAATCCGACATATCCAATTAACTAGTTTAAAATAATTAAAGCTAAAATAAAGTCCAAACTAGCAACCAATCCATTATAAGAAGATATTACCCAGCAGCTCAAGAAATGGAGTAGGGATCCGACATTAACTTCAGAACCCTATAACCAGAAACATATCTCATTGTCGCTTCTTGATCTACATGGAGACGATTTTGACAACAGAGCTCAAAGAAAAAAAAAACTACAATAGATCTGCAAATTCTTCTCCCTCAAAAAGCAACTCTAAGAAGTAGAGGAGATAAAGCAAGGAGCAGTGCCAGAAAAAACCAAAAGTCATTGAGTATTGGCAATGAAATAGAGCACAGAAACAAATAAGGTGAATCTGAGCCAAAGTGAAATGGTGGGTGGCACACAAAGCTCTTTGACATCTTTTGGTCTTTGAGAGATTGGATGGACGTCGAGGCCACCGGTGACGTACCCAAAAGATTTACACCATAGGAAAAGGAATTCATCTTCCACGCATGGTTATCTATGGTAACAAAAAACCCCGAGGTCTCCAATCTATAAGCAAACATGAAAAATCACAATCCAATATCACTCAAATCAAGAAAAAAAAAAGCAAATAAAAAAAATTTCCAGAGAAACGCATATATTTACCCATAAAAACAAAATTAAAAGAGCCTTTTATTTATTCATAATTCTTTCAAAGGTGGGGAGGAAAACTCACTCCCAGACAAAAGAAAAAGCCATCTCCGACGATAGAAAACATGGTCTAAAACTGCAGAAAAAGAGAAAGAAAAAGACAAAGAGAACAAACTCTCTCTATTCTAGAGTTGAGCTATTGAACTAATTATTTTAACAACCTTAATTATAATGTTTGAATAGAAGCATTCAAACCAAGCTTTTTGAATTATAATGGATATCTTGTCTCCGAGCTAGGCGATAAAAGCAATAAAAAATACTATCAAAATCAGAAATTTCATAATATTAAATATGGTTTGCGCTTTTTAGTCTCATTTCAAATAATTCATTAAATAAATTAAATAAATTTTTTAAAATTAAAAATAAATTTCAATATTTTAAAATAAAAATAAATCAAATTCTCTCGCTCCAAATAAAGGAAATTATAAAAAAACAATTAAATTAAATTACTATAAAATTTTAAGTTCTAAACAGAGAAAATTTGATTAACATTAATTTAATATATATAGCTAAAGAAAAGGAACGCAAATAAAATTTGATTAACATTAATTTACTGAAAGAAGACTATCGAAGAAGGTTTTTGAAATGAAAATTGATTAATACCTAAAAATTATATTATATCGTATGAACATGTGGAAGTCTACAAAAACAAAAGAAAGAATTGAGCAGAGCCTCATGAAACGACTAGCCGTTACTAATTTAAAGGCGAAGTTGCAGCAGAAGAAATTCAAAATTATTACGACTTCTGTTTAGTCGAAACATAAAGTCGAACATATAGTAAACACACCCACATCAGTCAAATCGCAAACCTATGCAATAACTCAACTGCACGCTTAAGTTAATTTGTTCACACTATTTATTCAAACTTCAGGTTTTGTTGAAATTTTATGCCACCAATCTTATAAAGAAATCAAGTTTATCCATATTTATTACTACAAATCAATTGAATCTACACCAGAATAAAAAAATTACAGGTGAAGAAGAAGAGCTGACTGAGGAAGTTATAGCTCATACAATCATCAAATCACTCTAATCTACACAAATATCAATGAATATTTCCTTGACCAATTTTCACCAGCTTATTTATTAAAGATTTAAACTTTGATATTTCACTGAATCTTTTATTAAAGTCTCTCTTTTAGGAAAATTCTCTCTCTTACACACCTTCCCAATTGGGATTATCACTCACAGAACAAGTAGTCCTATCAGTCTATCGCCTTCACTCACCAGCTGAGGAGAGAGATACCCACCAGGGAATTGGTCTACTCAATGGCTTGCTTCACAGCTCACACACTTAGCTGCAACAGATTCTTGAGTTCTTATATCTCAAAGATGAAAATGTTGATAGTGTGCCTTGGAAAAGGAATCAACTTCCCCATTGAATGTGCACATCATCTGGAGATACCATAAAGGTAACCAGGACCATCAAAGGTATTAAATTGCCATCACTGCTGAGGGTCCAAATGAACGACCCAGATTAGGTCATGGCACATCCTCCTGCATGTTGCCCACCTTCCAACCTGTGGAAGGGTTGACCTTATTACTCCTTATTTATTTTTATAACTAACTCATTGAAACTCCTGTGGCAAGCTCTCTCTGCACGTCTGAGAATTGATGCCTTTTTTTATTTTCTATGTAAATGGGTCACTGCCACTGGATTTTTTTCCCTTCCTTTTATGGAATGAAAATGTCAGGGAAAAAAAAAAGACTGCAGTCTAGTGGGTAGCTAAGATTTTCTTTTGTATTATGATTAGTGATTTAGTAGGGTCCCTGCAGATTTTTGGGACCCCCAAAAGGCCAAAAGAGGAGCTGTTATGTTGTGGGAATGGAAAATCTCCTAAAGTGCTTTTCTAGGTTGATTCTGAGAGAGAGAGAAAAAAAAATGTACAGAGGGGTTAGCTTGTGTTGAAAGGCAAAGAATAGAGGAGGAAACTGATTGAGGATAAGGTTTTTCAAGTGAGTTGTCAAGAGAAACCTACAGGTGTCCTCCACTAATTGACAAGAAACTAGAATCACTTGTATGTGAAGCAATATCAGTAGCTATACCAGTACAAGTTAAGAGAAGCAAAGAAGAAATCCAAGAAAATTTTTGAGGTTCTGTGGGTTATTTTTTGGGAAATGGGAGTGAATTTGTTAGGATTTTCTCACCCCCATATATCTCAGCAAAGCTCATGCATGGCCACCCCAAGTGTTTGAGTGATTAAAAGCTTCCATCTTTCTCTCTAAACAAATTGTCATCATATTCGCCATCATCACTGGAGGTTCAATAGACATGGAGGCAACAATTTGTTGTTTTTTATTAGCGCTGCAAATAGTGAGCTTTGCTTCTGGGACAAGCAGGCCTTTTGCACATAACGATGGTGTTGGTGTCAATCCACCAGGTTCAGCTACTTCTCTCTTCCCTTTAAAATGATTAGGTAGTATGTTCTCCACCATTTGCTTGGCTTCATCTTATTACTGGAAGCTTTTGGTTGTTCATGATAATATCCTTCAGCTTGCAAAATCAGCACAATCAATTACTAACAGAAATTAAATGGATGATCATATCACAGGCCTGAATTCGGAGTCTTCACAAGTTCTTCTGGCCTCAAACTCAGTCCCCCAGATGGGATCTAAACAGGTACTGTCTCAATCTCCCTTTTGTATTGTTAATGGATTAGCATCAATTATAGATGTTTAAACAACTTTTGCAGGATATACAAGGCATGGGAGAAGTGGAAGGATTAAATGAAAAAGCAAATTCTAAAGAGTGGAGCAAAATTGGATCAAGCCCACCAAGCTGTGAACACAAGTGCTTTGGTTGCACTCCATGTGAGGCCATCCAAGTACCCACAACTAGCAAAGCCCATAACCATTTGGGTGTCAATTATGCAAATTATGAGCCTGAGGGATGGAAATGCAAGTGTGGCTCGTCATTCTATAGCCCATGAACCATTTTTTTTTTTTTAAATTATGCTTGAGATGATCATGTCTTTTTTTTTTTTTTTTTGTACAAATTTCACATTCATATTATTATTAGTTCCAAGTAATCTTTGTTGATACTTGGAATTTTGAATGGCTTTTTAAAAAGTTTTAGTGAATATCTACCTTCATTGACTTAAAAAGCAATGACTGACTTCTTATTTCATTATGTAATGAGCCATTCTGTTTTTTCAATAATCATACTAAAATAAATTGCACATTGTCCGCCTCAAAAAAAAAAAAAAAAAAAAAATACATGATACAAACCTTCCCTAGTGGATAGTTGATATTATATCAACTATTTTTTATAACATTGAACAAATTTTGCTTTTGTTGTTAATAAAGTAAAGAAAATTATTTAAAAATCAAAACTAAAATTTCAAATTGTTTAATCTCCAGAGCCTATGAGCTTAATGAATAGATTAGTGTGTAATCCACCAATATTGTAAATCAGGTTCCAATAATGAGTTCCCTTTTTGATAAAAAATAATTTCATTAGTGGATTCATTTCCTCTTTCTATATAATTCATTTTATAACAAAAAAATTAAAATAATTTTTTGAAAAATCATACAAAATGTTAACCTTTTTAATAAAAATTTTTTAAATTAATTTTTTTTTCATTTTAAATACGATAAATGTTAAAAAAATAAATCAATTTAATCTAATTTTTGTAAAAAATTTTATTTCAAACATAAGCACTAACCATATGCAATTTTTATAATTTATAAACCCAATTTAATAATTAAATATTTATATTAAAATTATCACATTTAGTGTATGTTTTACTTAATCTCTCATATGAATATTAAAAAATAAGGTTTAAATAAAATTGGGCGAGGCCAACAGCTCTCTCTACAGAACGAACTTTTTCATAGCTCCTAGTGGAATCGAAGTCCCTCTGCAACTAACCAATTCTCCCCATGGCGTTCTCTGGCTCTCGTGTAAGTCTCTCTCTCTAACTTCAAATTCATTATAACTGTCTGCGTATTCCAGATCTCGATCTGAATATGCGAACTTTACATGCGGCGGTCCTGTTTGGTTGCTACGAAAATTTTGGAAACGGAAACTAAAATTTTGCATCTCGTTATGTTATTAATTTCTTGCCTTTTTTCATTGGATCTCCTCTTTCTTATTAGTTTTTGATGCAACAACTGTAAGGAGCAAGTATGATATTTCATACTTGGTTGGATCTGGACTCTGGAGATAGGCTATGGTTTTACGTAGTTAGTTTGCGTAACTATGAACTGTGGATGGGTGGAGTAGGATTTGGCTCCTGTTTAAGATCATTTAACTTTCTAGCTAGATTAGATGATTGTGGACTGATCTTAGGCAAGAGCTGATTTCATTGGATGATTGTATATGCTGGTGTATACCAGGGAGTTGGAGAAAATTTGCTTGTTCTGGTTTTGTAATTTTTTTAGGAGCGGTTTATGAGATTGGAGATGCATATGTGCCTTCATGGACATGAGTAATGTATGTTTAATTTTTATTTTGCAGGATGCTTGCCCCATGGTAAAGAACATTCTTCTTCTAGACTCTGAAGGGAAGCGTGTGGCTGTCAAATACTACTCAGATGATTGGCCAACCAATAATGCAAAGTTAGCTTTTGAAAAATCATTGTTTACCAAGACTATGAAGTCAAATGCCCGGACAGAAGGTTGGCTTCATAACTTGTATGAACTATTATAGATGATAGTGTTTGCAAAACTTTGTGCAGGATGGTTAATGGTTTATGATAGGGATTATGTCAAAATTATGCAGTAACATGGCCCTCCTTACTTAACAAGATTCTGATTTGGATATTGCAAAACAAAATTGTCAATATGATTATTAACAAAATTGCAATGTGCTTTTATAATGGTGTTAGTATGAAAGTTACTCTTTTGTGCATCACCAGAGCATGAAACACAGGCCTAAAATTTTTTATTATGTACCAAGTTTGGGAAGTGATCAGTGAATTCTCTCTGGCATGGAATGTTTATCTTTGAACACGAGATATCATTGAGTTATCTAAATCTCAATATTCAATTCTATTAAGTCTGAAGCTCATTTGCCTGCTCTAAATTGACTCCATCCACACAAAGAGAATCACCAGTAGAATTACTGATGTGTATTTTGTCAATGAAGTGTTGGCTGGTGGAGAATCTTTGTTGTTGGTTTTATATTTTGGATTTAGTCATATAGAAAACTCTGGTCAAGTATCAATATGCAATGCTGCTTTAGATGAGACAAATTTCCATATTTTACTTCTTTTCATATGATTCTTAACTGTCTGATAGTCCATGCATGTAAAACTTACTCCGAAGTTAATAACTGAATTCTTGGAATTTGAAAGCATTGCTATATTACTGAAGTAGTGATGATTATAACATAGGGCTATATTAAGTATCTGTAGTTGTAATGATTATACACATCTGCATTATTATAAAATGTGCCCTCACAATGTTCCTTGTAGTTGTATACATTATAACTGCTGCAGTAGACTAGAAAAGTTGACTGTGACCTCTGAGATTCTGCTTAGCCAGACCTGGAGTTACAAGATACCTTTCACTGCATTCCTGATATCTTCCTTTATGCAGCGGAGATCACAATGTTCGACAACTACATTGTTGTCTATAAATTTGTTCAAGACCTCCACTTCTTTGTGACTGGAGGTGATGATGAAAACGAACTCATCTTAGCTTCTGTTCTTCAAGGCTTCTTTGATTCGGTTTCTCTTCTATTGAGGTATTGCTAGTTGCATTTTTAACCTTTGTTCTTAATTTGATTTGATGATAACTTAGTTCTTGTTTCTCTTACATTTACCGTCCATGTCATTCTCATAGGAGTACTGTTGACAAAAGGGAGGCACTTGAGAACTTGGATCTCATCTTTTTATGCCTCGATGAGATTGTTGAAAAAGGGTATGGAGTTTTGTTCTTAAATTTATATATTGCATCTTAGTTACCACTGTTTTGTAGTCATTTGACTTTTTCCCTTGGTGTATTTGCTATGCATTTGCTTATTTCCTTTGGAATTGGAATAAAATGATGCACATAAATATTAGAAGGGGAATTTCCAATTAAAGACACTGTTTAAGTTTCCACCTTTATTGCTTATGCTCCCTTTAAGTCTTGGCTGCTAAGATCTCTGCCCTAGTATTTTAATGGTAGCTTGTTTAGTGAAGGCAAGCTAATGATTTTTGTATCTCTGCTCCTCTGCAATTAGATTGTACACTGAACAGCGAACTCCTAAAAGTGGCATTACATCAAGTTTACAGAACGTAGAAATCATTAAAATTTCTTTTCTTCCCTTGGGACTGGAATAATAGTACAAGCAGCATTAGAAATACCTGCACTTAACACCTCAAGATAGATTGGCATAGTATAATAGAGATTTGTACAATTGAAGTTCTTTAGATTGTAACATACTGTGGCATTAGAATGGATAGGTCCTTTGGTGTATGTGTATGTTTTCATAACCTTACTCTCATATGTAGAGTTGCAGAACAGGGACAATTAGCTTTATTATGGAAACAATATCCCATGATTCATCTCTAAGATTTTGGGTAAATTCAAAAGCAAACTTGCAGTGCAAAGAATAATCCATTGATTTTATTTTTTTTCCAAGGGTTGTTATCTGGAAGAATGAAAGAGTCTGAGTTCTTTTGTCTCGTTATGCGACATTGCTGCAAGTTGATGCAAGTGGGTATCAACATGTTGTGCATTATGGATATTAACCAACACCTATGTCTGCCATACTTCTGCACATGATGGCGCTGTTTATTTCTTTGCTAAATTGGCAAGAAGGTTTTACCTTCTAACATGTTTTATTTATTTGTTTTGGCAGGATGATTCTGGAAACAGATGCCAATGTTATTGCAGGAAAGGTGGCAGTAAATAGCATGGATCCTGGTGCACCTTTGTCTGAACAGGTTTAAATTCTACCTATCCATTGTTATCTCAGTAGTACTTAATTAAGTAAAATGGGACTACAGCAAGTAGAAGAATGTTGAAAAGGAAAAATATTAAATCCTTGAGAACTGAGAAACCACTCGAGGAACTCCTCTATTTCTATAGATCAAAAGCATTGCCATCATGTGCTTATTATGCTCATGCATTTATCCCACTTGATTTGATTTCCTTGTCTGATCTTCATGTTTCTTTTCTAATATTCTAGACAATAAGCCAAGCACTGGCTACAGCACGTGAACATTTGACAAGAACACTCTTTCAGTAAGGCTGCCATGGGGGGACGGAGAAAATGGCTTGGATTTCATGCTTTAGCAATTTTTTGTTTTCAGTATGTTGTCATGTAGCAATTGATCTTCATCATTGAGCTTAAAATTAGTTGAGGATAATACCATTTGGGCTTGTTATGGTTTACCCAATCAATAACATCTTTTTTTGCTTGTCTTCAACCGTTGTTTTGCCTCAGGCCTGTGGTGTAGACCTGGCCTCCAGTTTGGTTTTGGTTAACATTGGCAGTTCTGGTTCAAAGATTGATGGGATAAAATGGTTCCCTGGTTCGATTCATTTTGGTCTGGGTTTGCTCCATTTTTTATTCAACCTAATGTCCATTTTTTTTTACTTAGTCATTGTGGTTTAGATAAACTAACTATTTAGTTTCTCTATTTATAAATACACACTAAATATTCGATCTTTTCATTATTTAATCTTTCCTTTTAATAATAGAACTAAATAGTTGTTATTTTAAAATTATATAAATTAAATAGTTATTTATTTTAAAATTATAGATATTAAATAATTATTTTTTAAAAATTACAGTTAATAAATTATTATGTGTTGAAATTATAGATATTAATTAGAAATGAGGGCATTTTAATTATCTTAGTAAATCGTTGTCGATTTGAAGTTAACAGTATTGAAAAAATAGACTATTTAGTGTATTTGTTTCTTTAAATTATGGTGATTAAATGGTTAGTTTTTTAATTTAGTTAGTCGTTTGGAAAAGAGAACTACTCTGAGTTGTTTTGATCAGAGAAGGAATATCATATAACTTGACATTCATCCTGAATTTCTTTTAAAATTAGATAAATTAAAATCCGAGCCAGGCCAACTGTCTACGGTGTACCGTCGTTAAATTATTGAGAATTACTGTTTGCCGTACAGATATTTGAGATAAGGTCCCTGATGTACTCAGTTGAGTTTTGGTAGAGAAAATAATGAGTGTCCCCACTTCATCAATGTCAAGACTTTAACAACTCTTCAAAAGGTAGAAACCAGAAAACGACAATGACACGACTGTGCTGCGGTAAAAAATAATATATGAAACAACGAGTCAATAAAAAAATTAATATATAAATATATTTGTGTTATGTTATTCTCTAATAAATTTATTATTTTTAAAGTCAATCGTTGATTTAAGTAGAAATAAGACTGCTAAGCAACACACTCGATGCTTTACAAATCTATACCCAGCAAGAAAATTTTGCAGTTTACGTTAAAATTTTGTAAAATTTATTTGAAACCCACATGAAAAGCAAAAAGTCCATGAAGATGTGAGAGAAATATAAAAGGTATGACAACTTATAGAGGTTTCATATCCAATAATTACTCTAGACCTATTTGATCAAAGTATTAATTAGTTGATATTCAACTGATAGGTTGTTTAAACCGTTATAATTCAAAGAGTTAATAAACAAAACTATTTATTATGGATTGTTGTTTTAATATAAAAAACAACTTTATCCTTCTTTCATATATTTATATATGTAGAAATATATTTATTTAAATAATAAAATAAATCATCTGCACAACAATTAAGACTTATATATAAATGTTTATGATAAAATAAATAACATGATAGATTATATTTACTTATTATATACTTATTTTGGTAAAAAAATAAATTATGTGATTTATATTTTTATAAGTTATTGGATAAATTACACTTTAATCTTTTAATTATACCATAATTAATAGATTAATTCCTCTATTTTTAAAACGAAAATTTAAATCTCTATTTTCATTCCGTTTAAACCCACGATTTCTTAATTAATTTTAATATTAGTTTAAAAATAAATAACTCATCAAACTTTTGAAAATTAAAAATTTTCACATTTAAAAATTCAAATCTTCTTTCTTCCATTCTCATTACATTTTTATGTATTAAAATATATCAATTATAGGATTCAAAATCTATAATTTTCTCAAAATTTTCACTATTTTCAATTTTTTCATTCTTTTACAACCAAATAAAATATTACAAAATAAACACTTTTATTCATTTAAATACTTTATACAATTAAATCATTTTTGCTATTACTGCAAATAATAAAAATAATAAAAATGCACAGATTAGCAGTAAAGTTTTCAAATTTCTTAATACACATTCAATCCTTCCAAAGTTTTATAATACAAATTTACGATCTTCCTTTACTAACTTCATCTCATTTTTTATCTCTTTAAGTAAAAATATGAAATTAATTCTTTCATCGCCTGTGCTAATATTTGCTATCGTATTCAAAGAATCACATCAATTATTAAATTTACCACAAACATTGTCTCTACCGTAATAATAGAGCTTGTTTGAATTATCCGCAAATTCATAGCTCTCTTTCCGCATCCACAGCAACCTCATATCATAAAGTGTCGCAAAATTGCTTGAAATAGACGTTTATCAACTTAACATTCACCTTTGAATGAGAAAATGAAAAAGAAAAAAAAGGGAATTTGAGTTTATTTTATATGTGTTGTATGGTGCAATAATAGTATAAAAAATAATTGTTAGAGGTTTTGTCTAGACTACACATAAATAAAAAATTTTAAGCGTTGCATTTAAAAAATATAGAAATTGATCCGTTAATTATAATATAACTTAAGAATTAAAGAGTAATTTATTATAAATTATTTTAAATATTAAAAATAGCAACTATATAAAAATTGATAAAAAATTCAGTATAATTTAGCTATTATCAACTACAAGTTATTAGTTTTATCTAATAACTAAATTAATTGGAGCTGCAGTGCACAATTTAGCATAGACTGATCAATCATTTTGCATCAACCGCAATAATTATAAAATTTTATTAAATTTATGAAAAGAAAATAAGTAAATTAATTGAAACTGTGAACTTTTAATTATTTTTCTTAAAGGAAGATATGTGAATTAATTAGTAAGTCTGAAATTATTTAATTTGGTTGGCAAACACAAGACCTCTCATTTCTTTATTAATAAAAACAATTTATTTTAAGAAAAAATATATAATTTATTTAAAAAAATTAAAACCAAAATATAGATGAAATTGCATATATAGGTGGCAGCCAAATGGCAATGCCATTAAGGAATATGAAGACCAAAGGGTCAATATCATGAAAGAAGGAAGCATTACCCTTTTGAAACAAACAACCTAAAGAGGACAACTAATCAATCTCTCCTTTTTCCTCTTCACAAATCACAATGAGAAGAGATTAATACAGACAACAAAGCCCCCTTCTATTTTCACATCAATTTCCACAAACCTCACTTCAATCACTGTCTGTTCTCCATCTACTTTTTTTTTTTTTTTTTTTAAATAAACTTTTTTATATATAACAAAGAAAGAAACAATTCTAAATTTTAGAAATAACAACTAAATAAATAAATTAATTAAATTATCCTGTTGATTAACAGTTAATTGTTTCTTTAAAAATATCTATATAAATAATTAATGGTGGGTGGGTGGGTGATCCCCTTTTTTATGTACTTAAATGTTACAAAATTGAGAAAATCGTGCTATAAAGCTAATTTTAGATAAGCTAAGTGACAAAATGAAAATATCGATAATAATATTTTACTTGCATTAACATTCGTTTGATAAAAATAATATAAATAAAATTTAAATTTAGTCTAATAATAAATATATTTATTATTTTAATATTTAATTTTTATTTTTAAAACAGAAAAAAATTATAAATTTTATATTTCTCATTAATAAATTAGGACAACATCATCCAACGATATTCATTCAATATTGATAATAACATAAACCAACCAAAGAAATTATATGGGAAGTGGACCCTACGTGGAAAGCTGTCATTTTTTTTTCTTTCAAATGCATTGTTAAAAACTAATAATAATAAATTATTAATATATTAAAAAATTAATAAATAAAAATCAATTTATTAATAAGTATATTATTTAGAAACGTTTTTTGAACTCACTCTCTATATGGGAAGATATTTCCCACTTCCTAATCTGAAAAATTGTTGATTTTTCCAACAATGGCAAGCAAATAAAATGCTATATATATGAGAAATTAAATTCACAATATAATTATATTATATATTAAAAAAATAGATAAAAATTATAAAAAGGAGGAAGTATATTTATATAAATTATATTTTTATTATCACATAATTTTAAAAATATAGGAAAGCAGTAGTTTTTTTTTTATATTATTGGTTCGTTAAAAATGAAATAATTTATATAAATAAAAAAAATAAGTTTTGCATTTTAAACGTATTAATAAGTTAATAAATAAATTATAATTTTAAAAAATAAGATGAGAACGCGTGAAATTATTGACATCAGCTACCAACGTGGAACGTGCTTCTTTTGATTGTTTCCGATAAATTGGAAATAGGAGACCTTAATGTGGTGGGTCCCACTTGCCCCACTACTGCTTAATTCGTTACAGCCGTCTGATCAAATGAATTTTTTTAATCTCATCCATATATATAAGTTGCACATATATACATACATACATGTAAGTAGCATATTATTATCACAAAATACATATTTTCACCTTTTAATTTTATTTTGTTGCATTTTAAAATTTAAAAATATTCATAACACATTTAAATTAACGTAACTTCTTTATTATTTGTCATAATTCATTAATTTTAAACTGATAATTTTTTTTGAAATAGAAATTGAAAATTGAGAATTAAAAAATAAAAATAAAAATTAAATTTATTTAAATATATTTATTATCAGATTAATATAATTATTATCAGACTAAGTCCATAAATACTTAATCTGATAATTTAACTTGTATTTAATAAATTATTTTTATTTTTTATTATTCAAAAAAATTAAATATTTTATTTTTTCTATATTTTTTTTCTCATTAAATTAATTTAAAATGTTTTTTTTCAAATAAAATTTAATAATGGATTTTTATAGGATATTATCAAGTAGAGACTGTAAATTGTAAAAAGTAAAAAAAAAACTTATTTCAAAATATAGTCAAATTACCTCCTGAATTGCTGGACGACAAGGGATCACATAATTTTCTTTTTTAAAAAAAAAACTAATTTTATTATAAAAAATTACAATTATTACTAGTAATTTCTAACTAATTTTAAGAGTTTGCCACGTGTGCTTTCAAAAAAATGAGGTTGCCACGTGTGAAAAATAGGTCCCACACGCTGACCAGTTCTAGAAGAACAGGCTCTTAAACACTCTCTGCCAGGTCATTTTGATTTGTAAGAATTTAGTAAAAGATAATATTAATTTAATAAATTTAACTAATTATTCTTTATATAAAAAAACGAAAGAAGAAAATGGAAAAATTAATAAAAGGTGAAAAAAAGAGATAAAAATTATATAGGTTAATTTGAGGAAGTGAAGGTACACCGGAAATTCCTGGCATTGCCACTCACTTGCATCGCAGAGAAAGGGAGGGAGAGAAAAAGAAAAGCAAAGGAAACAGAGAGACAGAGAGAGACTCTCTCTCTATCTTTATCCATGGCCTAAAACCCTGTCTTTCTCTCTCTTTCTCTCTCTTTCATTAAAATCTAATTTCTTTCTCTGAAACAAGGTTTCCCTGCCTAAGATTTCTTTTTGTCCTTTCTTGATCTGCAACTCTCCAGTTGTTTTTCTTGTTTCTTGTGTCTCTGGTCAAATGGGTCTTTGCTAATTTTGCTCAACATGGACCAGCCTCTCCGTAGGTACCATTTTTCTTGCTTGTTTTCTTTTCATGGTCCTCTGTTTTTCTCGAATTATTGCCTTTTATTTTTGTTTTCTGGGATGGAGGTGAATGTGAAGGTTTTTGATACGAGGTAATGCTTTGGTTGCTAGCTGCAGCTGGACATTGCCTCGTGTAATTTATTTTTGTTTTCGTTCATTTTGCAAAATGCATGTTTTTTACAATCTTTTAACGTGATTCTAGAGTCTGTTCTGTTATTTCTGGTTGATGTGGATTTGGGCTTTGAGATTTCAGCTCATAATGTTGGATGTCTAGACATGGATAGGGAATTAAGGTCGATTTATTAGTTCTTTTTTTCCTAGCTTCAAATGAATTTTTCGTGCGGCTACTAGTCTTTTTCCCCCTTAATTATTCACAAGATTATAAAATCTGGGGATGGAAGATTCTCAATGCAAATTGGCAAATTTGAATTTCCAACTTTAGTGCATGAAATTTAATTCCCCAAGCTTTTAATGCATCATTTTTTAATCGTCGATCTCTGTTTTGATATTACGTGAGGCTTCTTTTCTATATGTGAGGATTTGACATGAAGGATTATTTGATTTGAAGTTATGTTGTTGTTTTGTGATCTTTCACTAAAATACTAATTGAATCCATCTTTCTATATGGGCCCTGTTGTATTTATGTTAGCAGCTTGTCAAATGTATCTTCTTTTTCAGTTTACTAAATTCTGTTTGTTTCATTAGGCTTTAGAAAAGGAAGTTGTGCATAAAACACCTGCACAGAAGGCAGGACTTGGAATTTTGCCCTTTTTCTGGTGTTTTTTAGCCAATTTATAAGAGATGGGGAAAAGTAGAATAAAGGCAAGGCTCCGCCGGAGCCAGTTCCACCCATTTTCATGCATGAGACCAAGAAAAGGAGATGATGAAGAACCTCATCCAGTTGAAGGACCTGGGTACTCAAGAATTGTTCATTGCAACCAACCCCGTATGCACCGGAAAAAGCCCTTAAAATATTGCTCAAATTATATATCCACAACAAAGTATAACATCATCACCTTCCTGCCTAAGGCACTCTTTGAACAGTTCCGGCGAGTTGCTAATATCTACTTCCTTTTGGCTGCTATTCTTTCACTTACACCTGTTGCTCCATTCTCTGCTGTCAGCATGATTTTCCCTTTGGCTTTTGTTGTTGGTATTAGTATGGTAAAAGAAGCTTTAGAAGATTGGCGTAGGTGTGTGCAGGATAAGAAGGTTAATACCAGGAAAGCTGCTGTCCATTTAGCAGATGGATTTGATTATAAGACATGGGAGAAGATTCAGGTTGGTGATGTGGTGAGAGTGGAAAAGGATCAGTTTTTCCCTGCTGATTTACTTTTACTGTCCAGTAGTTATGAAGATGGGATTTGTTATGTGGAGACTATGAATTTGGATGGGGAGACAAACTTGAAGCCAAAAAGAGCTTTGGAGGTAACGTTGTCTCTGGATGAAGATGAGGCTTTCAAGGATTTTACAGGAACGATAAAATGTGAGGACCCAAATCCCAGTCTTTACACCTTCATTGGTAATTTTGAGTATGATAGTCAGGTTCATCCTCTTGATCCTAGTCAGGTTCTCCTTAGAGATTCAAAACTTAGGAATACTGCTTTTGTGTATGGGGTTGTGATCTTCACTGGTTTTGACAGCAAGGTCATGCAGAACTCAACAAAGTCCCCTTCAAAAAGGAGCAGAATAGAAAGAAAAATGGATAAAATTATATATCTCCTTTTCAACTTACTTATATTGATCTCTTTGATAAGCGCAATTGGTTTTGGAGTGAAGGTAAAATTTCAAATGCCTGACTGGTGGTACATGCAACCCTCAAAACCTGAAAATTTGTATGATCCGAAAGCCCCTGTCAAGTCAGGTTTAGCCCATCTGATCACTGCTCTCATCCTCTATGGGTATTTAATACCCATCTCTCTCTATGTTTCAATTGAGGTTGTGAAAGTTTGTCAAGCAAGATTCATTGATGAAGACCTGAAGATGTATGACGAAGAAACTGGCAATACTGCTCAAGCACGAACATCAAACTTAAATGAGGAGTTGGGCCAAGTCGATACAATCCTCTCTGATAAAACCGGAACCTTGACCTGTAATCAGATGGATTTTTTGAAGTGTTCCATTGCTGGTATTGCATATGGTGTGCGCTCCAGTGAAGTTGAACTTGCTGCAGCAAAACAGATGGCCATGGACCTTCAGGACCAGGATGCAGAAATGTCTAATGGTTCCAGGCTAAAGAACCTTGCATGTAATTCGTGGGAGCATAGCAGTGCAGCACCAGAAATTGAACTCGAGACTGTCATTACTTCTAAAGATGAAAAGGATCAGAGAGTAGCAATAAAGGGGTTTAGTTTTGAGGACAAGCGTCTCATGGATGGAAATTGGTTGAAGGAACCTAATACAGATGTCATTTTATTATTCTTTCGGATATTAGCAGTTTGTCAGAGTGCTGTTCCTGAGCTGAATGAAGATACTGGCATTTTCACATATGAAGCAGAATCTCCTGATGAAGGAGCCTTTCTTGTTGCAGCAAGAGAATTCGGTTTTGAATTTTGTAAAAGAACTCAATCAAGTGTGGTTATCCGTGAAAAATATGCTCAACCAGGACAACAGGTCGAAAGGTAAGGATGTGAAAGAAAAATTTATTCATATTCTGGCTTTTAGTGCATCAATCATTTGTATTTTTGTATTGTTAACATCTTGGCGCTCTTGGGAACCTTGCAGGGAGTTCAAAATTCTTAATTTGTTGGAATTTACTAGCAAAAGAAAGCGAATGTCTGTAATTGTGAGGGATGAGGATGGGCAGATTCTGGTCCTGTGCAAAGGTGCTGACAGGTTAGATTCCCAAAAATCTTTCATTTTGGTTTTTAAAAATATACATACAATATGATAGATGAAGGAATTAGAAATGTCAACATTTTTTAATCATTCTTTGCATTGTTGAGCTTCAGCCCTTTCGTCTTGAGTAGACTATCTATAAGCCATATGAAATCTTCTGTGTCCCTGCCCTCTCCCCTGGCCCCAGAACAGACAAAAAATATTATGGACCTTTTTCTTTCTTCACTATCATTCATTACCCTGTTGCTTAAACTTACAGCATCATTTTTGACCGGCTATCAAAGAAAGGAAGAATGTATGAGGAAACTACTACTAAGCACTTGAACGAATATGGAGAAGCAGGGTTGCGCACATTGGCGCTTGCTTACAAGAAGCTTGACGAGTCCGAGTATGATGCATGGAACAATGAGTTTACAAAAGCCAAAACTTCTATTGGTGCTGATCGAGAAGGGATGCTTGAGCGAGTAGCAGACATGATGGAAAAGGAATTGATTCTTGTGGGTGCTACTGCCGTTGAGGACAAATTACAAAAAGGGGTACATAGTATCATTTCCTCAGGATTATGATTAACACCTTTCCTTTTGCTTTGCTTCTACTGATTTTGAATTCTCCTCTTCAGGTGCCCCAGTGCATAGACAAACTTGCTCAAGCTGGCCTCAAGATATGGGTTTTGACAGGGGATAAGATGGAAACTGCAATCAATATAGGGTTGGTGTTGTACAGATTACATACAACTATACAAGCTTCTCACTAATGCATATTAATTTCTTTGGGAAGCTGAAAAAAGTTACCTGTTCCTATGATTCAGATATGCGTGTAGTTTGCTTCGACAAGGAATGAAACAGATTTGCATTACAGTGGTGAACTCAGGCGCAATATCCCAAGATTCCAAACAGGTATTTGCTGCTGCAAAGTAGTATAGGACTTTGTTCTCATGGAATTTATTGTATTTGATGTTAAGACTTCCTTTATTTTTCATTACTAAACAGGTTGTGAAGGATAATATTTTGAATCAAATCTCCAATGCCTCTCAAATGATTAAGCTAGAGAAGGATCCAGATGCTGCATTTGCATTAATTATTGATGGGAAAACTCTGACTTTTGCTCTGGAGGATGACATGAAGCTCAAGTTCTTGGCATTAGCAGTTGATTGTGCTTCTGTCATATGCTGCCGTGTCTCTCCCAAGCAGAAGGCACTGGTATGATCCGTTTTCTTTGTTGCCTGCTGAACTTTTTTACACGTTAACTTATTTGGACATGAATTTCGAATCATTGAACTCCTCCTCGATTCGGATCCTGATATGATTTTCTTTTTGTTCGGTTCTCTGTTTTGGAAACAGGTAACAAGATTAGTGAAAGAAGGAACTGGAAGAGCAACCTTAGCTATAGGTGATGGCGCAAATGATGTTGGAATGATTCAGGAAGCTGATATCGGTGTCGGCATCAGTGGGGTGGAAGGTATGCAGGTCAGTAGAGTATCTGATTCCTGCATGAAGCATTTGCACAATAGCAAATTTACCTTTTCTTTCCCCCACCTTTGACTCTCTTACTTTTTGTACATTATAACTCAAATCTTTTTCTTGGACAGTATAGCTTCCCCTGTCCCTTCTCTATATATTTTTATTACTTGTAGTTTCTGAATTTCATGGGGGATATAACTAAATGAGACAAAAGAATCACAATGGTTGTCGCCATGTTTGGGCTCACATTGAATTATGTATCAAAACATCATGCTTGTGCTACACCCATTTTTAAAAGGACATTTGTTTCTGAGATGTTCTATTATTCCAAGTTATTTTGTTGAGATAAATATTCCGACTTGTGTGAAGGTGAAAAGAGAAGCATCTAGTTTTGCACCTCTTCTTTATATGTATCTTGATGTACCATTGAATCTTACAGAACTCAAATATCCATTTACAGGCTGTGATGGCCAGTGATTTCTCAATTTCCCAGTTTCAGTTCTTGGAAAGACTCCTAGTAGTGCATGGACATTGGTGCTACAAGAGAATTGCTCAGATGGTAATAGCCAAACGATAGCAACCTTGATGTTTTGTTTTCATGAGTTCAATATGGTAGCACCCACTGCACAGACACGTGCATGCATCCACACGACTTAGCATCTAATTCTTGTTTGTGTATAATCGCACATTATTAACAGATCTTTACTTAAATCTGGATGTTTGGTTTACAGATTTGCTATTTCTTCTACAAAAATATAGCATTTGGTCTCACCCTGTTCTACTTCGAGGCATTCACAGCCTTTTCTGGGCAGTCAATTTACGACGACTGGTACATGCTGCTGTTTAATGTCGTTCTTACCTCCTTACCTGTTATTTCACTCGGAGTTTTCGAACAAGATGTTTCTTCAGAGGTCTGCTTACAGGTTAGTCAAATCAAATACATCATGCCCAGCATTTTGATCTGCGTACGAGCTGTTGATGCTGCTTTATTTATGCTACTAAATCTAGTACCCTTTTGCAGTTCCCAGCATTGTATCAGCAAGGACCCAAAAATCTGTTCTTTGACTGGTATAGGATACTGGGTTGGATGGCCAATGGTCTCTATTCCTCTCTTGTTATTTTCTTCCTCAATCTTGTCATCCTGCTTGAACAACCCTTCCGAGCCGAAGGTCAAACAGCCGATATGTCTGCAGTGGGAACCACTATGTTCTCTTGCATCATCTGTGCTGTAAACTGCCAAATCGCACTTACAATGAGCCACTTCACATGGATTCAACACGTGTTCGTATGGGGAAGCGTTGCTGCTTGGTTCTTGTTTCTCATACTTTACGGGATGATATCTCCTATTTATTCTGGAAATGCATATCAAATTTTAGTTGAAGCTCTTGGTCCAGCACCAATATATTGGTATTCCATCATCTTGGTAACAGTTGCATGTAATTTGCCATACATGACTCACATATCATTCCAAAGAAGTATCAATCCAATGGATCACCATATCATCCAAGAAATCAAGTACTACAAGAAGGATGTTGAAGATCAATACATGTGGAGAAGAGAGCGCTCAAAGGCTAGACAAGAAACCAAGATTGGTTTCTCAGTAAGGGTGGATGCAAAGATCAGGCAATTAAAAGGGAAGTTGCAGAAGAAGCATTCAGCCTTAGTACAGAGTTATGCATCTTCACCATCATAGCCTTGTCCAATTTTTTTTTTTTTCATTTTTTTGGGAAAAGTTTATAGGGTTTTTAGCCTTTAGCAGTTTTCCATGATTGCCCTTGTAAAATTCATTTTGCAGTGATTTTTTTTTTCAAATGTGATTAAGTGGGGTTAGTTCAAGTCCCATTCAGTATACAGATGCATTAGAGCCTTGTACTATGTACACTACCTATAACAGCCTGTGAAAATAGTTGATATGTATAACATTTTTATTCTTCTCTCCCCTTTTTCTTTCTCAATATGACAAAAATCAAAATAGAATATATTTCTTTAAATTTCAATATTTCCCTAGGTTATAATTTCTGATTAATTTCATAATAATTTTAAATGTAATTTTTATATTATATATTGATGATTTGATATTCAGAAAGAGATAAATTTTAGGTGTGTAAGAGTAAGTTTAATTATGTCTTCTCTTTTCTCTATATATCTCTTCTTTTTTGTTTTCTAATGAGGTGTTCCCATCATTTATAGCTATATGTATGGATGTCCTCTTTTTCTATTGTCAGACCGTTATTTAATTCTTTTCTGTACTTATATGGATCTAATTTTTAAATATATAAGGATCTGTCCTGATAGTTCCTTCAATCGAATTGAATAAATTGAGCTTTGACGTTTTGAATCATAATTGTGGTTTGGTGTGCTGGGTTGTTACGAGACTTTGACCTATTATTTTTTTATGAGTTTAGTAGTAAGAATCGAAGTGTTTGAGATTCAACTATTATTAAAGGATCAAATCAGTTCAACCTGCTTAAACCGTACACAGAATTGTGTGTTAATGAGTCAGTAGGCTTTGATGAGTCAGTATACAATAGTGAGCTTTGATTGTTCTTAAATTCGACTTTTCTAGGAGAGCTCAACTGCTCTCCAAGTGTTAAAGATATGACCGTGCATCTTATGTTAATTAATTATTTTATTTTATAATATTCTTATATTTAAATAATTTTAATCCATAAATTGTAATATTCTTTTGTTTTTTCTCCTCAAAGCTAACCAACCGCCTTGACAAAAGAAAGAAACAACAAGAAATAGACCAAGTCAATAACTACACCACCAAACAATTCTTGTCTGCCAATTTTTTTCCTTGGTCATTCGCTTAATAGAATTGACATTTAAATTATACTAATGGAAAAATAATAATTAAATCAATAAAATTGGACAATTTATTAATAGACCCAATTTATTAACTAGTCTAATTTGGAATTATGAATTTAACTTATTTTATTATATAACTTTGAAGTTATGGTCCATGGGAGAGAGTCAGAGAATGAAACATCAAACTCGGGCGTAGACTCAATTGCGGTCCATTTCGGGTTTGAAATCGACATTAAACCGAATCACTCTCATTCAATTCGGTTCGAATTAAATTTTTGAAGGAGGGAATATGCCAAACTACGTCGTTTTAGGGAAAGAAAAACGTTTGAATCACAAGAACATAATTAAATAGTCTTCAAAGAGTGTCGCACTCTCGAGTGGAAGGAACGAAAGATCACACGAACGAGAAAACAATGCCTCCTTTCTCCCCTTCCTTCCTTTCTCTCTCTTAATAATAAACATCTAGAGAGAGAAAGTTCATCTCGATACCCTCTCTTCCGTTGATTTACTTCTTATCATCATCATCGTCATCGGCGCCGACAATTGTAGGGTCCCTAATTTTTCTTTTTATTAAAACAAAATTTTGAGGGAACATAGGGGAGAGGGGTTTTTGTTTTCTCCAAGGCTTAGGGTTTTTGATTGTTATAGAGAGAGAAAAAAGTTTCTGGGTTTGACCTACTATGGAGCCGCGCGTTGGTAACAAGTTTCGTATCGGTCGCAAGATCGGCAGCGGATCATTTGGAGAGATCTATCTCGGTTTGTTTTCCTTTTACACTCTTTTGTAAATACTTACTAATCTCTTGATTTTTCTCTCCGACTAATTTAGGTAATTTTTATTGGGATATTTTCAGGTACTAACATTCAAACAAACGAGGAAGTTGCAATTAAGCTTGTGAGTATCTTTTTTTCTTTTTGGCTAAGTTCTGTTTACTTTTAGCTAGAAGGATGATGTTTCTAGGTCGTTAATTATATATGGGTATCATTAAAAACTACTGCATTGAAGATGATTGCTTAGAAAAAAAGCATATGAGCTTTAGTTTCAATGCTGCTTTATTCTGTTGAATAAGATGTTGACTGCTTCGTGCTTCTCTCTTGTGATTTTTCTGTGAATTTACTTGAATTCTAGTTCATCAATGGTGTGGGTTTCTTGTATCTTAACCTGCTTTACTGGGTTAGGTGTGAACTTCTTATTGTCATTTTGTTAACCAGGAAACCGCCAAGACAAAGCATCCTCAGTTGCTGTACGAGTCAAAGTTGTATAAGATTCTGCAAGGAGGAAGTAATGGTTATTCTTCGTTGTTGTGGTTACCCTTTGTTTTTATTTCTTTTAAATTTTTTCCTGATTGTTCATATGGTTACTTATTGTAATTTTGGCAGCTGGAATTCCAAATATTAGATGGGTTGGTGTTGAAGGAGAATATAATGTCCTCGTGATGGATTTACTGGGACCTAGTCTTGAAGATTTGTTCAACTTTTGTAGTAGGAAATTGTCTCTGAAGACTGTTCTGATGCTTGCAGACCAGATGGTAGAACATTAATTTCCAATGATGCACACATTGAATGATTTGTATTTCTTTCATTTATTTATTTCAGTTGTGATATTCCTGTCAGATTAATCGTGTTGAATTTGTTCATTCCAAATCATTTCTCCATCGAGATATTAAGCCAGACAACTTCTTAATGGGTTTAGGAAGGCGTGCCAATCAGGTATTAGTTTCATACTGATTTCTGTTATATCACTTTTGCTTTGTTGTACTGTCTTCCGTTTGCTCCCTAATGTCTATTTGAATGCAGGTCTATATCATTGACTTTGGTCTGGCTAAGAAGTACAGAGATACTTCAACACATCAGCATATTCCTTACAGGTTAATATTTTTGAATTACAAGAGGGCTAGTGCATTTAATATCTATTGTTTCCGAGGGTTCAGTGTGAAATCTAATTGCCTAACCTGTTGTTTCTATTTTTATGCATTGTGTCTGATTTGTTTATGTACAATGAATGGATGCTTTTGCATGATTACTTTGTTTAGTATCGAACACATGGTATGGCCAGATGCTCTTTTGTCAGAATCTGATAACTGATAAGTAGACTGGAGTACATCTGCTTTAGTCTGTAATTAATTAGTGTAGCTGGTTTGTTTTGCTTGTACACGTTTATATTACTGTGGTAATACTGGTGAACTTTATTTTGAGCACTGGCAGTTATTTGATGGTTTCTTTTCTGAGTGTTTATTTTGGCACTTACCAATTAATATTGGTCTCAGTTCAAATAATATAAAGTGCTACTTTGGAACTGATGTGCTTATTCAAATTGCAGAGAAAATAAGAATTTGACAGGAACTGCAAGATATGCTAGCATGAATACTCATCTTGGCATTGGTATGTAATCGCTATCTTATTTTAATTTTCAGCGTGTTCCTGGTGTAAGTCCTAATTGGTTATTGACTAAATAACTGTAGAACAAAGTCGCAGGGATGATTTAGAATCCCTTGGATATGTTCTGATGTATTTTTTAAGAGGAAGGTAAACATCCCAGTTTTTCATCATTAGCTCATTCCATATTTTTGTTGCATGGTTTGCTTGATTTTGACCCCATCTTTGCATGGTTTGTTGCACGGTAGTCTTCCTTGGCAAGGACTAAAAGCAGGGACCAAGAAGCAGAAGTATGAAAAGATCAGTGAAAAGAAAGTCTCCACTTCTATTGAGGTAAAAGAGTTCTTGTCTTTTACTGGCATCTTTATTTTATGATATACTCAGCTTTATTGAACTGATTTAAGATCTCTCTGCTTCCTCTTTAGGCCTTGTGTCGGGGTTATCCCACAGAATTTGCTTCGTACTTCCATTACTGTCGTTCACTCCGTTTTGATGACAAACCAGATTATGCTTATCTGAAAAGGCTGCTTCGTGATCTTTTTATTCGTGAAGGTTTGAATTTTCATGTTCTTTCTCTGGGATGTTATACTTGTACAGGCAGGAAATCTAAAGCATTAATAACATAAAGTGCTGTGCCACAATAATCAGTTAGATTTCCTTCTTACTTCAGGTTTCCAGTTTGACTATGTCTTTGATTGGACAATTTTGAAATATCAGCAATCCCAGATCGCTAATCCTCCTACTCGTGCACTTGTAAGCATTGATTTCACTATTGTCCTTCTCAGGGCATCTAACTGTATGGTTGCTAATCTGTATAATTGATATTCATTTATATCTTCCATAGGGCCCTGGTGCTGGACCAAGCTCTGGCATGTCTCCTGCTGGTGCTAATGTTGACAAGCAATCAGGTTGCTCCACTGCCTTCCCTATAAGTTTTATATTCTTGTATCTATTTGTCTGGAGAGGTGCATAACATATATGATTTTTGCACTTGATCACAGGTGGGGAAGATGGTAGACCTGGTTGGCCTTCAGCAGATCCCTCTCGAAAGAGAAACTCTGGACCAATTACAAGTTCTGTAAATTTATCGAAACAGAAAGGTCCAATTGCAACTGATCTACCTGTATCCAAAGATGCTACAGTAAGTAATTTCTATATGCATGTACACAAAAGATCTTGTCAATACCTTTTGTTATTGCAGATATTAGGACTTGATATTATTTGTCTTCAACTCCATTATGCATAGTTTTTAGCCAATTGGATCATTGATCAATTTTAGGGGCTTGCGTGCACAATCCAGGTGGCATGATGCTCTGAAATGAGTTCACAAGAACACCACCCACCCACCCCCGAAAAAAAAAATGGTATCTGAAATTTTATGGAGTTGTATACATGTTGGTGGGTGTGGTTACTGAAAATGGAATTATATTAGGTCCTGTTTTTGAATTTTAATTTGCGTCGTTGTGCTGGACTAACTTCACTGGTGCATGCTGTGTTGGTGTTTTGAAGATGGTGATAATTTCATTAATACTCAATATTGTTACTTGGATTCGTTTTGTATGCTTGGACATGGGCAGTTATCCAGCTCAAATTTTCTGCCGACTATCGGATCATCAAGGAGACCTGCCATTTCTAGCAGTCGTGATGCAGCACTTGTTGGGAATGATTCTGAACCAACTCATTCTCGCATAACAGATGTGAGCCCTGCCGTCAAAATTTATGGCGGTCAAAGAAGTTCGGCCATGGTATCTTCAGAGCAGAAGCACCCACCTTCTGGTAGAAACTCCTCAAAAGTAAAGACCTTTGAATCAACTCTTCGGGGCATTGAGAGCCTGCACTTCAATAATGAAGAAAGGATTCAGTATTAAGAAATGCAGAACTTGGTACATTTCCCACTGTAAATTTACAATCAGATACACACACCTGAAAGTGGAATATGCGTTGTTATGTGTCGCTATATATCGTTGGTAGTGGCTAAGCAATCAAATTTCATATTCTCTCTTTTTGGTACATCAGCAAACAATACAGTTGAATTTGTTACCACATGATGGAATATGTATAGCAATAAATAGTTTCAAATTCTATGTTAGTTCTCATCCTTGCTGTACGTGCTTTTAAAAAATTAATACCTGAGCTGATATTTTAAATTTAAATTGATTTGATTGAATTTTTAATTTAAATCAAATAGCATTCGAAATTATTATTAAGGCTAATCCACGTACTGTTCGAACTCATTTAATTTTATATATATAAAATTATTATTTATATTTATCTGTTTTTACAAAATTGTTACAAATTATTTAAAAATATTACTTAAAAAACTATGAATGAACAAGGGATACTGAAATCTGATAATTTTAGTTGCAGAGTTTAAATTATAACTATAGTTTAGTCTGATAATAAGTGTTATAGTTTAGTCTGATGGTAAATTTAGTCAGAGTTTTAGTCGAATCCGAGTAAATTTAATAGATTTTAGATTTCACCTTCTATATTAATATTAAATATTAATTTAATAGTATTGCCAATTCGTTACTTAAATAATCAAATAAATTTAGTATGATTAAAAACATGATCATAAAGTCAAAACAGGCAAGCGAATTCCCATGGTCAAAACTCAGAACAGCTTGCATTTATATAATTCTTGAATTTCATTTCTTCGTCCTCATTTTCAGCAACCTTCAATGTTGACCTAAACAAGTTGTCTCTTTTCCAAATTTTTTATTTTTTTTTAAAAAGCCAAAATGAAAAGATAAATGAACATTCTGAATTCGCCAAATTACATTTATCTTATTATTTTGTTTTAACAAGTGATCAAGCAGCAGGAAAAGCTTAATGGATCACTTTGTTTTCCGGGAATCAAATAATCAAATGAAAAGGATCCCACAGAACAAGTGTAAAAAAAGAAGAAACAGAGCAAATCTGTACTTGCCAATACTACAGTAGCACAATCCAAGATTAGTAGATTACCCATACATAACATTGAAAATTTAATCCCCAAATCAAGCTAATCTGTCAAATCTTCATCAAACTCATCTAATCATATATATATATATATATAGTGGAATCAATTTCCCAGATCTGGCTTTCTCTGGAGACGAAAGAAGAAGAAAAAAAGTTACAACCTTACCATATAGATTCCTGAGAAACTGAGATAATATTTATACTTCTGAGAAGAGAAAGAAATACATCAGATCTTCAACTCTCTTCTCTCTCTAGACGTAATTTAGGGTTCAGGGTTCATGATTATAGTCACCTCCATCCATAGAGCATCTGGGTGTAAGTGTCCTTGATCCACCTAAAGCTCTTTCTAAAGGATCCTTTCATCTTGCCTTCCATGGCATAAACCTTGTAGCTTGCAACTCTTTTTTTCCTTTGCAGCTCAGGATCATTTAAAATCCAGCTTTTTGAAGATGACCCAACATTATTTTTCCCTTTCTTGATCTTCACTTCCTTCCCAAATTGATTTGGCTGTGCATAATTCACACTGTAAGATCTTAAATTTTGCATCCCTTTTGGTCCTGCTTTGTCTCCATAGTATTCCTCTATCTGCATCCTCCCATCTCTGCAAGACTTGGATCTGAAACCCTCCATTGCAAAATAGAAGAGAAGAAAACAAGAATCACAGGCACATCACTTTGAGAGATTCAAGAATTTAAGGTTAGGTTATATAGGACAAATGAATGAGAAAAGGCAAATAGAAAAAAAAAAAAAATCTTGCTTTGGGATTGCTTTGCTATTGAGAGTATTGGAGTGGGACTCTTGAGATGGGAACATACCTAGTTCTTGTCTTTATACCCTTTTACTTGTGCACAACGGCTTATCTTTTTTTTTTTTTTTTTTGTTATAAAAAAAATTAATTTTTATTTTAATAATGGAGTTAGTGGAGTGGTGAGATTGAACATCTATGCCTGTGGTGTTGCATTGCATGAGGCTGCTGCTTGAGTTTGAATGGTCATGGATGGCTATGTGTCACTTGGGGATTTCAGGATTTGACTGCTGGGAATTTTCTTTTCTTTTTTTATCCTTCGATTGAGGATTAAATTTGAAAGTGTCACCATCTTTTCTTCCCAAATATGAGCAGAATTTATGTTAAATAAAATACGAATTAATTTGATTAATTTTTAAGAAAAAAAATTATTATTTATTCTCTATATTATATTATAAAAAAATTATAAGTATTTATTTATTTATTTAAAAAAATGAGATTGGTGATGAAGTTGTTGGGAGTTGCAATAGAGACATTAATTTTTGAAGGCAGCAAATTTTGACAAAATATTTAAGAAGTTAGATTTAATCATGAGGACATTTCTTAATCTACAAGTCGAAATTCTAATGCAAATAATAATAATATCTTAATTTAAGCTTTTGTCTGATTAATTTTTTCTTCTTCTAATGAATCATGTTGATTAGATTGTTTTCTGAATTCATCATTTTATCTCTTATTTTTATATTAAAAAATATTGATTTTTTCACCTTTCATATTTTAACATTTAATAATTATAATTTGACTCTACCAATAAAATCTTAATCCTTCTATGCTATCCAAAGTCATAGAAAGTGGGTCTTAAATTTAAGTCTTTCATCCACCAACCATTTAAATATTTTTAAAAAAAAGAAAGAAAAAAAGAATAAAAATATCTGTTTATTTTTAAATTTTAACCGACTAAAAAGAATTACATACCAGAGCACAGCACAGCACAGCAGGGTGGGTAGCTTCCATTACTGTTTTGTCCCATTGTGCATTTAAATTCTTTCTTAAAATTTACCATTTCATCCATTTTCTTTTCTTTTGAATGCACTTTGGCCCTTGATATTTTTCAATTAAAGGCATATGAACATAAAGGCATGGGTATATCCTGCAAATGGACAGGCCATGATGTATGTTTTTGAATAGTTGACCCATATATCATTTGAATTATTGAAAATCTTTTTTTTTTCTTTTTTGAAATTAGAGGACATTCATTAAATAAGATTGTGAACAATGCATCATCAAGAAAAATTAGGAGGTCGAATAGATATTTTTTACCAGCTGTAAAATATTTTCAAATATTAATTGATATTTTTATTTTTATATAAAAATTATAACCTTTATTTAAGAAATAAGTGTGTCGATAGGCTTAACATATAACATTACTTTTATATATAATAAAATAAAAATTTAAAATTATTCTTATTATATTTATACTAATTCATAGAGGAAAAAAGAGTTATTTATTGGCTAACTAAAAATTATTACTTAAATTTTAAAGCAAATATAAAAGTTGAGGTCATTTTGGTAATAAGAGCCTACATTTGAGCCCAATTGAACAGAACAAATAGAATGGCGCCCCCCCCCCCCCCCCCCCCCTTCGAGATCTGTAGAACATGGTCTGCTTCCTTATATAGAGCATAAAGCTTTCCTCTTCTTTGGTCCTCTTTAGCTCTGCAATCTTTTGAGTTACCGAGAACTCTTACAGAGAGCGAGGAGGTACTCTTCTGCACTCGCCATTAATCTCACTTTTCCATTAAACAACTCTCATTCAAGGACTCAACAACAAAATAAAATTACAATAAAACACAGACGGGTCTAGTTTTCAATAGTTATAGAATACCGACTCTTACGTCTCACAATTTGCTTCCTCTGACAACAAAAATTATACTTGCAGAAGCAAATATTCCATTATAATTTATAGAATAGGTAATTCGGGTATACAGAAACCCCCCCCCAGAAAAAATAATAATAATAAAAGACAACAACATGCATTTCTTTCCAAGAGGACAAAATAAGGACTAGACAATATCATCAGGTTGCAATTGAGAAGAAGCCTCATATGAGATTGAACAACTGTCAAATATGTCTGAAGATTTTAAATTAAGACACTAAACAAGAAGGGAGAAGACAGCACATTAAATAAGAAACCCTTTCCTCAACACCAAAAATTTCTCATCACAGGAGATCAGCAACATTAGATGGCAGCTCCTCGATGACCACATTGTAGAACTTCTGAATGTCAAACAGCATTCTCTCATCATCCCTTGTCACAAAATTAATGGCCACACCTTTTCTTCCGAATCGTCCACCTCGTCCAATACGATGAAGGTAGTTTTCAGGTTGAGTCGGCAGATCATAGTTTATGACAAGGGAAACTTGCTGGACATCAATACCACGCGCCAAAAGATCAGTGGTGATGAGAACACGAGAAGAGCCAGAACGGAATTCCCGCATGATGATATCGCGAGTGTTCTGGTCCATATCTCCATGAGTTGCTGATACTGTGTGATCACGGCTTCGCATCTTGTCAGTAAGCCAGTCAACCTTGCGCCGTGTGTTTACAAAGATGACACTCTGGGTGATGGCTAGTGTCTCATACAGATCACATAGCGTTTCAAGTTTCCATTCTTCCTTCTCAACATTGACATAGAACTGCTTGATACCCTCAAGGGTAAGCTCATCACGCTTAACCAAGATCCTCACAGGCTTGTTCATGAATTTCCTCGTGATCTCAAGGGCCTCTGGTGGCATGGTAGCAGAGAACACACCGACCTGAACTTTTGCTGGCAGCAACTGGAAAATGTCATATATCTGACGGCCAGACAACCATGTTAGAACCAAGAAACAAAGATCAATAAGCATGTCAAGGGCTCCTAAACTAGATTAGATGATTAGGGAGGTTATTATATCACACCTGATCCTTAAAACCACGGGAAAGCATCTCATCTGCCTCATCCAATACAAACATCTTTATGTAGTCTGGGCGAAGTGACTGCCTTCTCAACATGTCGAACACACGACCTGGTGTACCCACAACAACATGAACACCAGCTTGGAGAATGCGTTGATCCTCACGAACACTTGTTCCACCTACACAAGCATGAACCTTCACACCAAGATAATCACCAAGGGCTCTCATAACCTTCTCAATCTGCTGTGCCAGTTCTCTAGTGGGTGCCAAGACCAATGCCTGACATTGGACTAGACCATAATCAAGTTGCTGGAGAATGCCAGAGCAGAAAGTTGCAGTTTTTCCAGTTCCAGACTGAGCCTGCTGAATTACATCAAGGCCCTTGCAGAATGGAACAATTCCCCTTTGCTGGATTGCAGAAGGCTTCTCAAAACCTTGAACAGAAATTTAGGACAAGAAAGCCAGCATCCTTCAGCAAGATAAAGAGGTAAAAGAGAGGTGCAAATACACCAAGATACCACATCCAAGAGTACTACAATATTAACAGTTAAAACGTCAAAGTTCAAACATTACTGTGGGATGGGATCCCAGCTGATTTAGTCTCATTTAAGCAAGGAATTAGGTAAAAAAACTGACTCAAAAACAAGAATAAGCAAATACCATCACATTTTAAGGGAACAAAATAAAAAATATGCAAACATAAAAGTACCATAAGCATAGATGCCTCTCAGAAGGTTCTCTTGCAATCCCATTGCATCAAAACTATCATAAACCTCATCATACGAGGTGAAGAATTCTTGTCCATCAGTTGAGAGCCTGCAAAGTTGTCCAAAACGTGCATAAACATTTATATCAATTCACATCACTTTATTACAATATATCAAGTGCTATGAAGAATTCCTGCTACACATCCAGGGGTCACAACATACAATTCATTCATTTTGGCATCATATTGCTTAGCATCAAACTGTGATCCTTCTGGTGCCAAACCTGCCATGACTGCATGAAGAAAAATCTGTGTTAGATGCAAATTTTATAGGAATGCATGAGGAAAGGGTTAAAATACAAAATACAAAACTAAACCAATAAAGCACATAAACACATTATGGTACTGCATCATTTGCACCAAATAAGTTAGGGGAGAGAAAAATCAGATTATCTGTTCAATAAATTCCACAACCTAGCGAAACAAGTCTCATAAATTATTTAGTTAAAACTAGAAGAATATGAAACAAAACAAATGCAAACGAAAAGAAAACAACCAGACCACACAATATTTCACTGTTGTCTACTCATTATCCTATATGGCAGAACAAAAGCAGGAAATTGTTACAGAAGAGCCAAACTTGTAAACCAAAAATAAAAAAGGAGTACAAGCATTAAACTTCTGTTTCAGTGTCTGGAGAAGATACTCAAGAGGCAGCCAGATATCTGATACATTGGATGTAAATCCTTCATCACCAGAACAATTTGCCTACTCCTCCAAAATATCAAATAAAGAATCAAGGATTTATGATGTGGTTGGTATAAAGAGTTAAGGAGTATTTCTCAAAAAAAATTGATTCATGTTAAAAAGTGAAGTTTACAAATACTTGACCCCACTTTGGAATTACACAATAATACATTATCATAAAACTGTGGCCTTCTGAAATGACTATCATCATGCGAACAAGCATCTGTGTGGCACCAATTGATGATATGGTGTGTTAAATGATAGAGACATGTAAATGTCTGCCCTTGTGTATGTACTGTATGACAGCAGTCGATAATAAAGTATGTGAATATTCTATAGGAAAATACCAGCTAAATAGACCACAAAACAGAAAAAAAGGGTAATAAGCCATAGATCAATGCTTCTATCAAAGAAGGGAATTGGCGGCCTAATAACAAACAAGAAAACATTAAAAACCTAGTTTACAAATTCAGTTTCTGATAGCATCAACAAATCAAGTTCAATATCTTACCTTACATCATCAAGTAATCAAGGGCAAGAGTAAGAGATTCTTCCTCTAAATCTTATGAAAACGACTAAACATCTAGGACTCCTCTATTATCTATCTGTTTTCTCAAATCAGGAGCAGTTAACCAACAACCCAGTATATCCCAGAACCAAGACAACTTATTAGACCTCAGAATCAATCAAATAACACAACATTACAAAGAAAAAAAATGAAAACTTTAAAACAAGCAAACATATCAATCCCAGATCCAAAACATCAGCAAGAAAACAAAAACCACAACTACCTTATAGAAATCCACAGCTAAATCACCCTCCAAAAAAGGAAAAACAAGAGAGAGAAAGACATATAAAGCATCAAACAGTTCCAACAACAACAAATACCCAGAGGGAGAGGAAGAAGTAAAAGCACAAACTTGAAACATTAAAAAAAAAAAAATTAAACCAACGTATAGATCTCTCCATACCACCGATACCAACAATTAAAAAAAAAAAACAAACTAATTACACAAGCATATATACAGAAAGAGATACAGAGAACGAGAGAGACCTGATAGTGAGGTGATTTGTAAAGAGACGTAGAGAGATTTGGATGGTTTTTTGAGAGTAGAGAGAGAAAACTAGGGTTTTTTATCCCAAACTCCTCGGATCTGCGCCTTGGAGTTTGAAGGGGAAGAGAGTGAGTGTGTGTGACTTGCGCTTGTTTATAATGTTCTTAGGTTGTACTCTACAAAAACCCTTTGTTCCAATTTTTGTCCGAGCTTCCGGATTTGCCCTCCAACTTTCCCATTTATTACTTCAGGATTTTTTTGGATACTTCAGGAAAATTGAACTAATTAGCCATTAGAACAATTTCAAATATATTCCTCTAATTTGGAAAATTTTAGTCCTTATTTTTCAAATAAAAATTACTTTTGAGTTTCTAAGTTTCATTTTATTAATAAAATATTTTTTTCAATCAAATAATGTTAATCATATATATTAGATGAATAATATTAAATTTTTTAAATTAAATTTAAATAATAAAATAAATGAATTACTCTTTAAAGATGAAAATATATTATAATTTAAGATGAATAAAAATAAAATAAATTAAACTAATCTGTATTATTTTTAAAACAATATTTATAATAATATTTAAATGGTATATTTGTTCTATTTTAGCCTCTCAATTATAATATTAAAAGAAGAAAATAAAAAATTATGAGATTGGTTAAATATTTTTGCACTTGTTTTGAACAAACCAAATTATTTTTGAAAAATTTTCAATGCATTTTAGTGTATTTATAAATTAATATACTCTCTCATTTTATAATTTTTATTTATTTTATTTTTCACCCATATTAAAAATATAAATTTTAATTAATTTTTTAATTATATCTATTTTAAATTTATTAAATATTAATATATATTTTGAAATTTTTTTAAAAATAAAATAAATTTAATTAAAATTATAATAATTAATTTATATATTATTATAAATTAAAAAATAATAATAATTTTGAGATAATAAAAAAGTAATAAAAATTATAAAATAAAAAGAATACTAATTATTTATTGTGGATATTAGAAATTTCCTAATCTAAATCATTATCTATTAGTAATTATATATAGTCAAAGTGTGATTAGATAATCAATTGGAAATCAAAAGGAACCAATGGTGGATGATTTTGGTGATTTGGTTCAAGTAAAAAGTAGCTTTGTGATATCCATTATTTTAAATTTAAAAAAAATTATTATTTAGTCAGGAGAAATTCACTCATTAGTATTTTAATTTTAAAAAATATATTAAAATATCTATAATATTTTAAAAATATATAATTAATTTTTTATTAATTTTAGCTGTTAAATATTATTAAAAAAATTTAAAATATTTTTAATATGAATTGATTAATTAATAATTTTTTAAAAATTTTAAAAAATTAAATAATAGATTTTAAAATTATATGAACCAAAAAATAAAATACTTAACCGTAAATATGCAAATTAATTTTGAATGTTGATGAATTTTTCATTTTTTTAAAGGCCAATATTTCTCATGAAGAGGAATTGCATCTCTAGCTAGCAATATGGCTTTGCGCTTAAGACAGTGTGCTTTTTGTTTTCCTGGGTTTTGATAACTGTTGGGATTTATCCCTTAGGCAGGGTCTGGGTTCGCAAAAGTAGAATAGGCTTAGAGTTCAGGGCGCTGTTTTGCAGGCCTACTTTGCAGCTCAAGTTTAAGCTTCGAAACACATAACAGGTCGGGCTGTCTGTAAATTTAGGCTTATTAGAGAAAATCAGCCTAATGATAGGAGACTAACGCTACAGTATATATGGATCTATCTATCTCCTGACAGATATAGAGATTACTATAGCAGAAAGACCGTTAAACGTCTCTCGTAAGTAAGAAAAGTAATAAAAATAAAAATAATACTATCATCGATGATAAGTTTATACAACCACCATAAATCCTATTATCTGGATTTTATTACTTCATTCTCTAAATTCAATATAATATTAAACTAATTTTAACAAAATAAAAAACAATTAAAGGATTATTTTTTAAAAATATATATATGTTTTTTAAAATCACTATCATTGCCAAAATTAACAAACAAATGATAGTGTAGCCATGAATGAGTGTATTTATAAGAAGATAATTTAAGCTTAATATTCATTAATTTATTGGTAAGAATAAAAATTACAAATTTAAAAAAAATAAAACAAAAACTATCTAAATAAATACTGAAAACATAAAAATAAATTTCTCAAACTAAATATCTACTTATTTTACTGAGACTAATTGAAATTATTGATGAAATAAAACATTAATATATATATATATGAATTAAAAAAAAAGATAAAAAGTATTGGTTATTTTAAAATTTGCTAAATTATAGAATTTGATTGGTGGTGTTTTCTTTTCATTTTTTATCCGAAGAAAATGGGGCCCTCTGGATAATGTTGGATGTCACCCATGTACATGTTCATCTTTTACTTTTTTTATTTTTTTATTTGAGAAAATTCATAATCTTAAGCTTCGTTTTTTTAAAAAATTTATTCATATATTTTATATTTTTAAATTAAAATTAAATAATTAAAAGATATTTTCCGTAAAAGGTTATTCTCTGAATACAAGTAAACAAATAGAGTCTTATTGTATAGTGATTTGTTAAGAAGTTGGTGGTGAGTTGAGTTAATTTGATTTAATTTAAGTTTGAAAAATTAAAAATGATAATTTATTTAAAAAATTAAATTAAAAGAATAAATATAATCAAACTATACCCATTTGCTTCAATTCAAATTATTTGTCGGTTTGATATTTATCTTATTATTAACATTTTTTAAATAAAAAAACAAAATATTTAATTTAACAAGTATGTCAAATTTAAATAATATAATTTATTAATAAAAATAGGTCATTTAATAATTTTTAAAAATTAAAAAGGAATTATGCTCGCCTCTGGGAAACTTAATAAGGAAGAAAAAGAAAAAAGTTTGGAAGACTTTTACTAATGCCTTATTACTCAGCATGGGTCGCTTTCTTTGTCACTTGTAATGTTTTTATACGCAACAATCATTATCATCTTAGAAAAATCCATCTCTAATAATAGAATGATAGATTCATTTATAATTGAGCTAACTTTTCTTTTTAATTGAAAAAATATATTTATATGAAAAAATTAATTAAAATTTTGAAAATTTCAGTTTTAAGATGTTAGGTTAAAGATGGGATATAATTGTGAATCATTTAAAAATATTTGACTATTTTCTATATTTTTTTTATCAATAAATAAATATATAATTGATAAGGATTCCAAACTAGAATTACAATCCAGGATAAAAGTCCATAAGAAAACAAACCTTGAAGTTCAAGCTTTCTAAACTAAGGCCCATGGCCAAACAAACAAAAATGGTAGAGCTAGGCAGAAACAGCCATCTTTCCACTGTCGTCGTCGCCGCCACTCTCAACACCTCAACACCTTAAACGCAGTAGAAACTGATCACTACAGTACAATACATCACATATTGACTAACAAAATAATCTGATGGAGAGAGTAATTGCAAGGAGAGTGGCCCGAAAGTTTAACAAGTGACGGAACCAAGCACTTCTCTTTGATAGGACACCGATTGCGTCGCTGCGGTATCTTCATCCCCTTTACAATATTTTCAATCGTCGGTACGGGACGTGTCCTTTATCGTACTTTCCCTCCGCCCCTGAGCTCAACCCGTAATCCAAACAGAAAACGGTATCACTAAGGCTCTATAAAATAAAGAAGAAGAACATATGAAATCAGAAGAAAATAGCAAAACCTCCTTAAAATTGTAGATCTAATAAGGCACGGTTAAATTAAGGCACAGTTGAACTAAGACACATGCAACCATTAAATAAGATTGAATTGATTGAAAAAAAAGTACAATTCAACTTTAAATAATAATAAATTCATTAATATTTTTAATAATAAATGACGGGTTTAAATAAATATTGAAATTTAATATTTTTATCGTGTTAAATTTAATAATTTGAACAGAAGATCTCATAAATATGAGTTCCTTGCAAGCAGGCTGGGCCCAATGCTTTGTAATTTACAATGTGCACAAATACAGGGGAAGGATGGTATAATATAAATTACAAAAACGCCCATGAACTTTATCTCAAATACCCAAAAAGTCAGCGTAGATGGTCGTGGGCAAGCCCATCTCTTTTTCGTTCATCGATCTCTCCAAAGCTCTACACTTTCTGTTCCTCTGCGTCTCCGTCTGCACAGAGATATGAAACCCTAGATCTCAAAATTCAGAAGGCGATCGCTTTAAAGCTCTCGATTCTGTACTTAGAAATCCCAGGTATTAACTCAGTAGTTTCTGTAAAATATGTAATTTAAGTATGAAAGAAATTAGCATCTAGATCTAGTGTGTGCGTCTCCTCCCTCTATTGGGTTCAAAAGAATGAAGAAAAACCTGTCTTTGTTAGATTCAGTAGCCATCTTCGACTTTAGATGGACCTTGGAGATTTTTTTTTTTTTTTTTTGCTATTTGGTTTTCTTAATGGTCTCTGAGAAGATAAGAGAAAGGAAGAGATAAAAGCTTGATATTTTATTTTGTTGTTTTTGTTGAATGTGCATGCACTTCACTATATTCATGCATCATTTATATCTTACACTGTACAAAATTAAAGAAAGTAAGACCGGTTAGAGCTTTTGATTATTTGGTTCCATGAGAGGATTTGCTGGGGAAAAAAGAAACCTTAAGGATTCCAAAGGACACATTAGTTTTAGTTGAGCTTTTTTTTTTGGGAGCATTTCTCTGAATGCAGCATTGTTGAGGGTCTAGCATTCATGTAGCCACAACTGTCATGTTTCGTTATCTGTTTGCATCGCTGGGGCTATTTTGTCCTAACTAAATTGATTGTCCAGGTTTAAGAACAGCTTACAAGTTCTTGTTATTTTGAATTATCAACTATGAAAAGAATCTATTTCCCTTCTGTTTTGCTCTTCTTGTGAAACTGCCTTGTGTAACTTTATTCTGAAATTGGTTTGGTCTTTAGTAATTCTCTTACTCTATCTTGAAATTTTTTTGAATACATGTCCTTGCTGTGTTTTATTTAAGATTCTTGTAAGAATCTGAAAACTGTGAAACAATGATCAACTGAGCGTAATACAGTTTCTAGCTAAGTGTAGTGGTTCCTTAAATTTGTGGCAATGTAATGGAACTTCAGTTTGTTCAATGGTTGGTGCAACTCAAATGTCTTGATTGAGAGTCATTTCTTTCCTTCCAGATTTCCTTTTCAGAATTCTCCAAGAATGGCTGATAGCAATGCATCCTCTGGTTCACCTGAAGAAACTGCCAACCCTAGTTCTGATGGAAATGCACCTTCTGAGAGTGATCTTGCACTTGATACATTAGCCAGAAAGGTTCAAGAATCTCTTACTCTTGGAAAGAGACATAAATTTTGGGAAACTCAACCAGTTGGGCAATTCAAGGATATTGGGGACACCAGTTTGCCTGAAGGCCCCATTGAACCCCCAACACCTTTATCTGAGGTAAAACAAGAGCCCTACAACCTTCCCAACCTTTATGAATGGGTTACTTGCAATATTAACTCTGATGAGATGTGCACTGAGGTTTACAATCTTTTGACTAATAACTACGTTGAGGATGATGAGAACATGTTCAGATTTAACTATTCGAAGGAGTTTCTTCGCTGGGCTCTTCACCCTCCAGGATACTTCAAGAGCTGGCACATTGGTGTCCGTGTCAAAAGTTCGAAGAAGTTGGTTGCTTTTATCACGGGGATTCCTGCAAGAATCCGAGTTCATAATGAAATTGTTATGATGGCAGAAATAAATTTCTTGTGTGTTCATAAGAAGCTAAGATCAAAAAGACTTGCTCCTGTCATGATTAAGGAGGTGACAAGGAGAGTTCACTTGGAGAACATCTGGCAAGCAGCTTATACTGCTGGAGTGGTTCTTCCAACACCAATATCAACTTGTCAATATTGGCATAGGTCTTTGAATCCGAAGAAGCTGATTGATGTTGGTTTTTCTAGGCTTGGTGCAAGGATGACTATGAGTCGAACAATCAAGCTTTACAAGTTACCAGAGTCAACTGTTACGCCAGGATTTAGAAAGATGGAGCTCCATGATGTTCCTGCAGTTACTAGGCTAATTAGGAACTATTTGAGCCAGTTTGCTGTTGCGCCTGATTTTGATGAAAATGATGTGGAGCATTGGCTTCTGCCAAAAGAAGATGTTGTGGACAGTTATCTGGTTGAAAGTCCGGAAACTCATGAGATTACTGATTTCTGCAGCTTTTACACGCTTCCTTCCTCCATACTCGGCAACCAGAATTATTCAACTCTGAAGGCTGCATATTCTTATTACAATGTTTCAACAAAGACTCCTTTGCTCCAGTTGATGAATGATGCTTTAATTGTTGCAAAACGCAAAGACTATGATGTTTTCAATGCACTAGATGTCATGCACAACGAGTCCTTCTTGAAGGAACTGAAATTTGGGCCTGGTGATGGGAAACTTCACTATTATCTTTACAACTATCGAATTAGACAAACACTGAAGGCTGCAGAACTTGGGCTTGTGCTCCTGTAGTCTGGTGGACTCTGGAATTTTAATTGCTCTGTGGACCAATTGAAGGTTTCTTTTTCTTTACAATTTTGTTTTGGTCAAACTTGTTGATTAGTTGTTTGTAAGCTTTAATTAACTGTGACAATCTGAAAATTGATTGTAGGGTTCATTGAACTGTTTAAACAAAAAAATTTCTGTCAGTTTTATGGTGAGATTTATAGGCATTTATGGAGTGTTGGCATTGTAACAAATTGTTAGAACTGAGTCTGCAATATGCTTATGTCACTCGCGGCCTCATTTTTTTTGTTTTTTTTGTGCTTGCTTATTTGTTACATCGCCACTGTAATGCAGCATTGTATCTGAAAAAATAAAGAAGATAAGAAGGGGGAAATATCATCTGAATGAGGTTACCTGTGTAGTCATGGCTTTTATTTATATAATCGCTTATTGGTTTGCATTTGATTTTTGGGATGATATACATTGTCCCAAAGTTGCTTTTGAATGAATAGCCTCAAATTGATTCATTCACCTTAAGAGGATGGATACAAACTAGACATGTGTGGAAGATAAGCAACTGAGCAATACCTATAGGGTAATATAGAATGGTAGGAATCAGGAGCAGAAGGGGGGTTTTATTGCGGAATTGCTCATCTTAACAGTATACTTTTCTAGTTTTGCTCCATCAATTTAAGATGAATGAATCAATTTGAGGCTAACTATACAGAATGGCAGGAATCAGGACCTGAAGGTAGATTTATGAGAGTAACATCAAGGTTTTGTTTGGATTTTGTGGGTGGCAAGGACATTAACAATCATATTTTTGTTTGATTTATTTTTAGCTATAATAGAAAGTCCTTTTGAACAGCATTAAGCCTCCTCTAGTTGCTAGACACTACAGAACCAAAGAGGATACACGTGTTCCAATGGTTCGCCCTTGCTTTGCAATTCTTATTGTAATATTATTCACTATTGTCCTTGTCCTCAACAGCAAGAGGGCCATAATCTTTGCATGAAATTGTAAATTTTAAGTAACTTTTTTTATTTCAGTTTTAAAATAATCCACCTTGCTATTAGGTTTTGTGTTTTGCTACTTATAAGTGACGTCTTAGAGCTGATAACAAATTATTATGTTCTAAAACAACAGAAGGATGAAACCTACCAAGTTGCAAACCATTAATAAAATCCATCGTTCATATGAAACAGAAGCATATGGCTCTATGTTAGTTACCAAGGTATTTACTCATCTTTTTAAGCAAAACTAAAATTTAATCACTGTATTTTATTGATACCTACACATTATTTTCTTTTTCTATATTTTAAAAATCCAGCTATTTTACCCTTGTACTTTTAAAAAATCAACAAATTAGATATCTACAATAACAAATAAACACATTAGTTAAATGACCATTATTGTATTTTTTTTCAAACTTTAATTTGAAGCATATATTTAAAACACAGAAACTTGCGAAAATGTATAAAATTATAAAGACTACTAAAACTATAGAGACTAATGTATACATTTTACTAAATTACACTTTTTTCCAAGGAAAAGAAGGGAAAAAGTCAAAGACCCTAAAGAAAACTGAAGAAAATACCATTCCATGTAATGATGTAAACAATAAATTAAGATCTGATCAGTTGATTCAATGAATTTACATGGGTTTCAAAATTAATAATATTTTTGTTTTTCCTAATTGTACATTCGACAACTCGAGCCAAGAGCACGCCTTCACTAACCCAACTATAGCTTTCAATTAACCGTCTCAAAAAAGGGGAAGAAAGATGGACAATGCTACTAATGCAACTCGAGAAAAAGCCATCCCCAGACGCAATGAATTTACATAATAGATGCCCAAAACTACTAAGAATTTTGCTTTTCCTAATTGTACACTCGATAACTCAAGCCAATAGAACAATTTCCCCTCGTGAACCTGTAGAATTCAGAATATCATTATCATAATTCAAAATATTAGAATTGGAGAATAGCTGAGTGTATATATAGATGGAAAGAATTTTGGTATTTACATTGTTCATAGATCTCTTTCACTAGCTGAAGCGTCGAGTCGGTATCTTCTGCCAACTTTGATACTCTTTCTGCTTCCTTAACTGCTTCAGCAGCCAAAAATGACTTATTTTCTGCTTCAGCAACGTTGTAAGCAGCAGCTTTTGCTGCTTCCTCCACTGTCTTGCTAGAGAGTAATCCAGAATTCTGTGACTGCCTTGGCCTGACATCCTTTTGTTTTGGGGTTGGCGTTTTGGTTCCCAGTGAGGCATCTTTACTGATTCTATAGCAATTTTGGACCTGCAAGTTGGTGATATATAGAAAGCGAGTAATCATATAAACAGATGGCCACAAGCATTCTCCAGACTGAAAAAAAAAAAAAAAAACAGCCATACAGTGTGGCAATAACATCTGTACAGGAAGCAGGTTTTGATCATATTTTAGTGAATATAAGCAAACCAAAGATAATTAAAGCATAGCAAACACTGTAGCACCCTGAAAATATTTTTCACCTTTTCCAATTTGCCTTGTGAAACAAGCCTCCTCAACCTTGAACTTAATAACCTTCTAAAATTCTGTGGCACCTCATGCCTTTGCTGCACCACATGTATGAAGATGGTCATAATTTGAACAGACCCAACTCATGAAACTAAATAGAGACAACTTAAAAACAATGCAGATTCAAAGAATAAGAACAAAAATTGCCACAAAATAGTTAAAATTAAAAAATGGCCATATTTGTATTTATACCTCGTGACATCAGTTCATTGAAGGACACATAGCAAGTGCAGAAATAAGGGATCAACAGCACATCAAAATTCAATGGTGTGGAATTGGCTTCAAACAGAGGTATAGGATCCACAACCTCAACTATTTTGGAATTAAGGCTTAGTTGTTCTTGTTGTGTGAAGGTGAAATCCATCAGTTGGAGGATTAGGCCCACATTAGATTACACTTGTCCAGAAGTTACACACCCTGGATCCCATTTTCCTTAATTGTATGTCACCTATTGATCTCTATCTTCAAGTGGAATGTAAACAATAGAAAATCAGTGGAATCAGGCTACTTAAAACCCTGCCCACCCTTTTTTTTCCCAAAAAAAAAAGCAACAAATAGAAGCGCTCAACTACTATATATTACACAAAGAACATGCAACAACCAAAGGAATAATGCAACAACCAAGATGATATCTTAGTAGTCTTTGCTGTCTTCAATACAAGTGCTAGTTCTATTTGCCCAAGTAAGCCCTGCCACCCTGCAATGGTAGTGCATATCTTATAGTAAGACATAGGTCCAGTATGTTGTGACACAGCACTAGCAATCCCTTGAAAAAAAATCATACTGATAAAGTTCCGACATCAGAAACAGGACATACAAGGAAAACCAATTCAAGATCTTGTAATTCCACTTTAAGCTTGAAGAGCAACAGAAAAGGGATTTGAAAATCATTTCATGCAGCCAGATGTGAAAACAAATTGATTTCCCATATCCTTTTGGATGTTTTAAGCTCCACGTTTAAAAGGCTTCTTTTTTCTTACCCAGATCATGGTTTCTCAGCACAGCTGGCTATAGAAACTACATAGAAGATAAAAGGAGGAATGCATCTTACCTCAATAAAGTGAACAATAGCACTGATATCACATCCATTTGTGTCTTTTATGGTCGAAAGAGCTTCAAAGATCATTGCATTGTACCTGGTGGGCAGAAAATTTATATCAGATGCCTATAAATAGGAAAAGGGAGAGGGTTTATTTTTAGAATGATGGGAAAAAAAATGTTACCAATCTATTTACAACAGTAGAGTAGTGCAATAGAAAATGCCAATTAAAATGGCATTTCCTTAACAAGGTGTCCTTTCAATAATTGACGGGGAGAGAAAAACAACACAAGTAAATGCCATTTGAGTGGCTTTTTCTAAAGCATAAAGTCACATTTTTAGACAATATAGTATCTCTTTAGGTGATTCTGGAAATGTCAATTCAAATGGTATTTCTAATGTTCACCAACATTATGTGATTTGTGTTCTACAAAATGCCATTTGAAAAGGTGTTTTCTTAATTGTGCTTTTTTCTCTCTCCATCAATCATTGAAATGACAAATTGCTAAGAGAACACCATGGCATTTTCTAGTACACTGCCTGATTTTGTAAATAGTTTGAAGTCCGCGTCAAATTAGTAATATAATTTTTTTCATATTATTCTAATAATAATCCCAAAGGAAAAAGAAAATAAATGTTCATTATAACTATTCTCATAAATGTCGAAAAGGTTCCACAGATGTGATCAGCAAACATAAACATAAAACACTAAACTAAAAATCCACTGAGAAGAGTACAAAAATATTCCACAAAAAGCATCAATAAGGTAAATAATAATACAAAATATGTAAAAGAATTAGGAAAGTTTTAACTTGACCTTAAAAAATATTGGATATAATGACAATGCTAAAATATCAGTTCAATGCAAATATCAGGTCCAACAGAAAATTCCATTGTTTTTTATCACTGATTGACCACTTCAAATAAAGTACAAAGAAAATTCTGTCATACCTAGAATCTGAACCAATTCTCTTCACAATGGATTATGCTGTAAAATTACATCAAAATGAGCATCACAGAGGTTGTTACAAAATAGCCACAAACATAAAACCGATGATATCACCAGTCACTTTGATTATGTACTTTCATCAGTGTTATTTTCTAGAAATAAATTCCAAAAAGAAACAATGGAGCTGCAAGTAATATAACTTTCAAAGCAAGCATTAGATTTTACGAGCATTACAAAGATTAAACTGAATGCTTCAATAACTACAATAAAATTAATGCAAGGGAAAAATGTACCATATAGGTTACTAGAAATGAGTGACACCAGAAAGGACAAATTTGACAACCTTGGGGCGTTCTTTCCATCCGCTGCATTGTTTGAAAGGTCGTCCATAAGAGCATCTGCAGATCCATCAGCGGGAGCAGAGTTTGGTGCATTTGAGGGTGGAGTTACTGTTACAGTTTTAACTTTAGCTGCCCTTGATTTATCCTTAGAACCTTGTGCAGAATTACTAACACTTAAATTCCGCCATTTGTCCTGTGTATACAAGCATGAATGAGACAGCAAAACAGCAAGCAGGGTCCCCTGAACTTTTGCTATACCAACAATAGCAACCAAAGTAGCTTAACTTACAAGAATCCCACCAGCAAGAAACATCAAGAACTCTATTATGGAACAAAGTTTGACAGAAGAAATGGGCATAAAGTCACAAGATACATTAATAGAGAACAAGGGGGAAAAAAAAGAGAGTGAATAAATTGAAATTTTTGTCAGGGCTTCCAAGTTGCGATTATATGAATTGAATTAAAATGCTAGAATAAGCATCAGCATAAAGATTTCAGCCAGTTCATTTCAGTACTAAGACCTATTAGAAACTCTTTCCACCTACATTAACATAATAACCCCTTTAATTTCTACTTCTAATTGAAACATACAAATAGATATCCTACTTTCTTCAAAAATAAAACCCTTGCCCCTGCATAGAACAGTCAAAAGGAAGAGCACTCACAATCCTACCACTTTTCTCCACCAAACTGCTCTAGCTGCTGTCTGCTTGTAAAACACCAACCAATACTTCCGTTATTTCTAAGCTGAATTGTCCCTTCAGAAAACAGAAAAAAAGCCTGCTGCCTCTCACAATGACCTAATTGTCAATTCACAACGCTAAATCCTAGTTTTACAACCGCAGCCTAGTAATCAAAATCATTTAGCAACTTATTATCCCGCAACTACTGAACTCAGAGGTGACTTAAGTAAATCCAAGCACAAGCATAGCGTTTTAGCCGCATATATTTGAAGGCTTCCACGTCTAATACAAGTAAAGCCCTAAATTCATCAAATTCTCAGGCAAAAGCAAATTTAACATCATTTCCCTGGAGACTTTCAAAATCTTCCAAAAGCAAAAACTAAACAATGCAGTGGTTTAGGGGAAAGGAATTAAAAGAAAGATGGCAAGAATAGTGAATATAAACAAACCTTAAGGTCGATGTTGGAGCGTTGAGTGAGGAACGGGGCAAAATCGGGATCTTTGAGAATGTTCTTCCACTTGCCGGGACCGTGCTTAGCTACTCCGTTTAGCAGAGCCTCCTCCTCCTCCGCCGTCCACTTTTGCTTCTGGTTTCCCATTATGCCCCTGGCGGGATGCTCTCTTTCTCGCTTTGTTCCACACTCGTTTTCGATTTATATGCTCTCTTTGTTTTGTTTTTTCTTTGCAATGGCGAATGTCGAGACATCTGTTTCTCCCCAGCTTTTTCCCTCTAATAAATAATTTATTAGGGATTTTTTTTTTACAATATTAAGGATTTTAATTTTCTTTGGAATTTATCAGATATTTTTCTGTCCATCAAAAAAAATTTTTTTTTCGAAATGTCCTGAATACTTCTCTCATTAATATGTTTTATTCAATTTTTTTTTATCCTTTTAAATATTAAATTTATTTTTAATTTATTAATCTTGACTGCGATTTTAAAATGTAAAATATATTATTTTCGCAATTATTTAAAAATTCTTCATATTTCATAAAATGTTTAATAAAGATACATTTATGTATGTATGTACAAATATATAAAATGAGAAAAAAGAGTATGTGAACTCTCGCCACATAAACTTTACTATCTCGTACAGTTTAGATATATTCCATAAAAATAATCTATATATTAATTTTTTTAATTAATTGTTTATAATATTAATAAATTTTGTATATAAACTGTCTAATTTTTAAAATTATGAAATGACGTTCTTGTTAAAAAAATTATGTTATTTTCTTAATATGACAATTTCTTTTAATTTGTAATCTTTTTTATTATCAATTGCTATGAATACCAAATGTAAAAAAAAAAAGAAAAATTAAATATTTTTTAATGATCGATGGACTTTTTCACCCTATTTGAGACCAAGCACATGATGGCAGGTCTAATCTAAGGGTTAAAGGATCTTTTCAATGAGCCGGGCTAGACCACCCGACTTTGAGGTCAGGCCTCCCGTGAGCTTCAATCTTCTCACACCTTACTCGATTCTGGGGCCCAGAATGATAAGGGACAGCCGGCCCATACATCTAATAAACTTATTTACACACATGTTAAGGAGAAAATTAAACGACCGTTTGGCATAGAGCAGGCGCCTGATATTTTTGTACGTTCGTATCCATATAATAGAGACAGTTGATCCAATAGCGATAAAGGAAAATAATAAAAGGAGAGGAGATCCTCCTCTCAGACTAAACTGACACAACCATTATAAACTCTATTTTTATCTGAATCTCAAAATATATTTTTTTCATAAAATATATAGAGTTTTTTTTCTACCTTCAAAAACTCTTTTTTTTTTATAATAATTAATGATGGAGAGATTGTCTTGCAGTGATTAATTGAATGTAAAAATAATAAAAAAAAATAATTATGGTAGAGAGATTGCCTTGGGGTGATTAATTGAATGTGAGAATAATATTTTATTTGTACTGTGTGATAATATTCACTTATGAAACTACGATTCTCCTTTTAAATTCATTTTTTTAAATTTATTTATTATTATTGACTTATGAATATAATTTTGTGCTTTTTTTTAACTTCTCATGATAATAGTAACCAACTGATCCAGCTAATGAAATTCATATTGTGGCAAATTTAGAAATAACAAAATGCTTTGGTTTTCAAAGTCCAGCAAAAACAAATGGGAGCAATAACAGTGGTATGCAGGAATCAACATGGACGAGTAGTGAATTAGAGATGCAGGAATCAACAAATGAGAGCAATAACAGTGATATGCAGGGTATGAGGTTTCGAAACTTTTTTCTTAAAGGCTTATTTTAACTTTCAAGATCCTTTTGTCTTAAAGTTAAGAACATGGACGAGTAAATGTAACTTTTGTCTTAAAGAAAAAACTCAAAATCTAGTTTATATAATAGTTAATTATACAAAATATAATATTTAAAATAATTTTATAAAATTAATCCCTGCCCTAAATAGCTGCATTTAAAGAAAAAAACATCTTCGGAAGGTACAAAACAAATGTTAAAAGATGGAAAAAAGAAGAGTGCATCGAATTGTTTGCCAACTAGTCAAACCCTATGTAGCTGCCTAACAAGCCCAGCCCAATTTCTCACAAATTTCTTCTTGGTCCCACCTGCACCACATTCCCCCAACTGAACTCAATCGAACCGTCAATCTTTTCAATTCCACAACAATTCAACGGCATAGATTCACTTGCAACCTTTTCTTCTTGCACATCTGATACAGCAACTATATCCGACGTCCCACATTTGTTCATACGGAAGGCAACTGTAATTGTTAATAATATTCTATGCAAACCAAAATATTCTGAGATCTGTTATTTTTATTTTTTGGCTTCTTTACTCTAAAGCTCTTTGCATAAGAAAAAGGAAAATTCAATTTTTTTTATTCTCGTAAATAAATCAAATATATATTGCTTTACCTCTTCATTTCTCTTTTTTGTCTTCCTCGCTTGCCCGTCGGTTTTATTCAATTTTTTTGGGGGTTTTGTTTCTGAGCTGAACAATTTCTTTGAAGATACGAATCATGGCTTATGCATCTCATATAATCAATCACTCGAAAAAGGTAACATAAGAGGATCAATTAACTTTTAACAGCTCTCTACTTCAAATTTGTGTTTTTGGTTTGTTCTCCCTTTCGATTTTTTTTTGATGGGTATCTCTCTCTCTCTCTCTCTTTTTTTTTAATTGCTTTCATGGGATGTTCATTCCCTTATAGCTTCTGGTGTGGACTTAGATTAGATCATCTTTTCAGGCCTAATAGATTAATAGATCGTTGGTGATTATTTTTTTGAGCTGTTTTCAGTTTCGTTTCAGCATATATGTGTATGCTACTTACAGATGTATGTTTCTGTCTGAAGATTTTACTTTTTTGAATTGTACTTGAAGGACTTCTGTTTCCAACATAGATATGTATTTAGGAATTGGAAGTCTTATTGGACTGTTTAGATTAGTGGGTCATTTCAAGAATAAATGCCTGCGTCTCATTATTCAGTTTAAATCTGTCGATTTTTTTTCTCTTCTGAATGGATTATAATTCAAGAGCTGAGTTGATGGTTTTTAATTAGTGGCAGCTTATAATGTTTTTGTTTTCAATTTTAATTCTGTGATGTTCATACTTTTTCCAGTTAAGAAATGCTCCCAACTTGCTTCGGCATGAGTATGGTAGTTTGGTTCGTTGGTTTTCGAGCGATACTCGTTTCTCTATCAGTAAGAAGAATGGTAAGTACATGATATGGTGGCCAGTTTTCTCATTTGCTGGTAAAGTTTCTGTTACTGTGTTTTTAGCAGTCCTTTCCAAGCATGCATGTAATATAGACCTCAGATAATTGGATGGTCTCTGAAATCTATATTGAAATGCTCTCTGGTAGCAGTTGCTGCACCTTTTGTACATATTTGAGTGGTAATGAGTGACAGATATGAAAATGTTTTGTTTGTTTTCTGATCCCTTTAGTTAATTGAAAATTTTAACTTACAGTAATCATCTGCTTCTTGTTATCTTCTTGTTTGTTGGATTCTATATTTTTTATTTCTGTGTCTGCCAGATGATATATTTACCTAAAACATCACAGAATGTATCTCTTTGATTATTCTTCTGATTGATCTAGCTTGGGGTTTATCTTACTTCATGGTTCTCATGTAAGAATTAAGATGTGTGTAAGAATTAAGATGTGTGGTATTCTGATACACATTATTGCCTCGCTTCCATAAATTTTTATTTCTATTGCTATAAGATAATTTTGCTATTTCCAGATACTGGGAAGGTTCATCATCATGGTTTTGCAGCTGCAGAAAAAGAAAGGTTTTCAAGCAATGCTCCTAATGGCACTGTAAGTTGTTTAAATGACCAGAATATTTCCTTCAAATCTCAATTACTGGAGTCTTTACAGTTCATTTTTAGTCATTTCTTTTAGGCTAGTGTCAACTATTGTTAACTAGTGTTTTTTCCCTCCTAATTTGTTGTTCTTGTTGACGTTAGAACCTGTTGGCAAATTTTTAAAGATATCTGTCTTGTTCTGTAGGTATTATCATTTGGTGCTTCTAGGGAAAATGTTACGATAATGCAAGTTAGGAACCCAATGGCTGGATCACTACTCTTCAAGGATTTTTCTTGGTATTTTCCTATTGTTTCTCTCTTGTTTTACTTCAATCATTGTTCTTACCTGTTTGTTCTTCCATGACAGTTCACAGATTTTGTCAAGGAGAGGATATTCATCTGATTCAGGTATGACATATACCTACCTTTCTGTTATTGTCTTTACATTGTTCTAGTTCCTACTACATCTATTCTATTCCTGCTTTCATTATAACCTTTCACTTTTCTAACATGTCCTTCAAACACTAAATCCATAGGTTATGGCTCTGTTACCTTTTAACTTGAGCTTGAATTATAAAACATGAGCCGTAATGGAAAATTACTAGCATGCTATTCTCCTGAAATTTCTCTTAAATGCTTATATTTGAGTATCTCAGTACTTAGGCTTCTGTCTCTCTCTCTCTCTCTCTCTCCTCCTCTCCCCTTTTTACCCTCAAAGTTGGTTTGGCCTTGTTATTTTACTAGAGCTGGGTCTTCTCATCTTTTATTTATAATTGTTCTTGATAATTATCTAGAGATTCTGTGAAGAGTGGAATGCAAAATTCATATTAGAGAGTGGTGGAAAATATTATTAACAATAAATTTTTGCTTTATTGACTAGTGAGGTGAATGTTAAAAATATGTTGCAGGTCTTCCTCCACACCAAGAGATTGGAATGCCTTCTCTCTCACCCACAATGACTGAGGCATGTGCCTTTCTGTTCCTGCAAAAATACCACTGCTTGCTTGATATGCTAATTGATTAGTTTCCAAATTTCAGGGTAATATAGCAAGGTGGTTGAAGAAAGAGGGTGACAAAATTTCACCTGGTGAAGTACTCTGCGAAGTTGAAACTGTAGGGGCCCTGTACTGATTGTGCCATGTTCCAACTCTGATTTATTTCTGCACTTATCATGGAACATTGACATCTTTCCTTATTTGATATTTTAAGGATAAAGCAACTGTTGAGATGGAATGCATGGAAGAAGGTTTTCTTGCAAAGATAATAAAGGGGGATGGATCAAAAGAAATTAAAGTTGGCGAGGTATTATCTTTATCTGGTATTAGGAAAAACTTTGCACTTAAATATGCTTCTATATCTTTTATTTTTTATTTGCCTTTTTGGTTAAGCAATTGCATATCACTAGATAATGGATGGATTTATGCCGAGTAGAGGACTTCCTCTTGGTGTAGGCCTAGGGCTGAATTTTCAGATAGATTTCAATTAGTTTGTTGCTTATATGTTGTTGGTAATTTTTTGGCTTCTTATGCAGGTAATTGCTATTACTGTTGAAGATGAGGAAGACATTCCCAAGCTTAAGGATTACAGTCCTTCAGCATCAGATGGTGCTCCTGCAGCTAAAGGGCCCTCTACTTCTACCGAACCTCCCCCACCCAAAGAAGAGGCGGTTGAGGAAACAGTTAGTTCACCTGAACCAAAGACTTCCAAGCCCAGTGCAACTCCTTCTGAAGGACGCATTTTTGCTAGTCCTCTTGCTAGAAAATTGGCTGAAGATCACAATGTATGGCTATAACTTTCTAGTTCAGTGACAGAATGAACCTACTGATCTTGAGATTATTCTAATTAAATTTGGTGCTTCACTTTGTTTATCACAAATTTAGGTACCTCTCTCAAGCATTAAAGGAACAGGTCCTGATGGACACATTGTAAAGGCTGATATTGAAGATTACTTGGGTATGGGTGTTATATTTTGTTGTATCTGATGATTGTAGTGCTGTTATTCTTCTCTACCATAATCTAAGTAAATGTTTGGTTTGCTGTATAATGTTAATCACGAATTTTTTCCTGATTTTCTCTCGTATTCTTATACCTAATCTAATAGTAGTAGAATTTGCTGAAGATTTTTCCATTTTGTGTAGCATCACGTGGGAAGGAGAGCAAAGTTTCAGCAACAGCACCTAGGGACAAGGACACAACACCTGCTGCATTAGATTACGTTGACATTCCTCATTCTCAAATAAGAAAGGTGATATATAAGTCGGCAGAGACTTGAAGAATGAGGAATTTAGGATAGAAAATTCATTTGATCTATTGTTTTTTGGTTAATTATTCTTTATGTGCTAATATTTTTCGTCACTGAACAAAATTTTAAATTCCATATTATGATATCATAGCAAATCATGGAACTGATTCCATCTCCACGGGCCATTGTTGCACTCCTGCGGATAGTTTTTCTCAGTATTTATAAATATTCTCTGTTGTTCTGAAGCAAGTTTCTGCCGTGATATTGACAGGTCACAGCTTCACGCTTGTTGCTGTCAAAGCAAACAATTCCCCATTATTATTTAACAGTAGATACATGTGTTGACAAACTTATGGAGTAAGTATTAGTTTCTTCTCTCTTTTTAGTGGGGTCCCTTTCTTTCCATATATTGTAATTATTCAAACTTTTTTTTTTCTTTGAGATGCAGTTTGCGGAGCCAACTAAACTCATTACAAGAGGCCTCAGGTGGGAAGCGGATATCTGTAAATGATCTTGTAATCAAGGTATGCAGCATTGATTACTGGGAGTTTTGGAAATTTTTGTGATGCATAATGTATCAGAGATGCACAGTGATCTAGATATTCTTATAAGCTATTAAAATTGAGAAAAAGCTCTTTATTGGTTTTATTTATCTATAGCAGACATGATAATCATTAGATAGGAAACCTAAGGATTGTCCTGAAAAATAACTGATGTTCTTCACCCATATGGATATTCAGCATTTTTTTTATTATTATTATTTTTTTTAACGTCCTAATTGTTTTAAGATTTCTCTCTGTGGAGTTACTGGAGTAATTTCAACGTTGCTATGATTACAGGCTGCTGCTTTGGCTCTCAGAAAAGTTCCCCAATGCAACAGTTCATGGACTGATAACTATATTCGCCAGTAAGTACCTGTTTGATAGGATTGTATGAGAATTTTTATAACAATGTAACCTGACATCCCTTTTTCTTTTAATTCGAGTGCAGATACAGTAATGTGAATATTAATGTAGCAGTACAGACAGAAAATGGACTATATGTTCCAGTTGTTAGGGTCAGCAGTTCTCTAACTTCAATACTGTTACTTCATGCTTTGTTCTAACGATAATTTATGTGACTACATATTATTGTGTAAAATTTGTAGGATGCAGACAAGAAAGGTTTATCTAAAATTGCTGAGGAGGTCAAGCGTTTAGCCCAAAAAGCCAAAGAGAATAGCTTGAAACCAGAAGATTATGAAGTGAGAATTATAATTCTGTGCCAACTGGCTTTCTGATAATTATCTTAAATGAATTTATGTGTGTAAGTTTTAAGAATAAGAAGGAAAAAAAATAAAGAAAGGTAAGAAAAAGAAGAGAAGATAAACAACACCTAGGTTACATCTTTATTTCTATGTACATCTATAAAATAGAAGGTTACATACTTATACATAAACAATCCCTAAAGTCACTCTAGCAAATCCTTAAAATTTATGCTACACGACTAAATAGGTATATAACTAATTCCATAACACTTCTCCTTAAGTTGGAGCATAGGATCTTATCAATTCCAACACACCTTGATAAGATTCTTATCGAAGCCAATAACTCCCTCAGAACACAAAGACAAGAAATTGGTAACATAACATGTCAAACACAAAGCCACCCTTGGAGCTCATAGGATTGCCAAAGAACACAAGAATTCAATATTTCAAGGGTGCGACTAATCTTCAAATTCAGCGACACCTTCAGGAAGTCAAGGAAACACAAACAACTCACTTGGTTGAACAAAAGTGAGGTCATTCACAATACCTCACTCCAACAAACCTTCAGTAATGCAAAGCAACTCACCGAGTTGCACTGGTAGGAGGCTACAAGACTCGGCTTTGAGTCACCAAAATACACTCAAAACGGTCCACAGTTGTTACAACAATCACAGTAGCTCACAAAGTAGGGTCACAAGGCCCCAAAGAAGCACAGCCTTTAAAAGGAAACCAAATGGATGGAAAATAGGTCCAGCACTTGGCTGGTCCACTGGTGAGGCGATGCTGGAGGGGGGTTGCAGGCAGCTGTACTTTCTCCTGGAGGAGGTGGAAAGACAAAAGGTCACAATTGAGTGGTGCTCTATGGTAACAGTGGCTTTTTAATAGGGAAGCTTAAAAATAGGGCAGAAAACTAATGAGAAACGGGGCAAAAAATCAATGAGAAACCAAGCAGAAACAAAGGAAGAACAAAACCAAGAAGCCCAGAATTTGGGGGTTCTGATACCATGTTAAGCTTTGATAATAAGAAGAAGAAAAAGAAAGGAGGGAAAGAGGGAAAGAGAACGGAAAGAACGCATAGGTTACATCTTTATTTCTCTTCACATTTATAAAATAGAATTTACATATGCATACACAAACATCCCTACAATCAATCTAGCAAATCCATAAAATTATGCTACACTACTAAGTAGGAATATGTGAAATATAAATATTGTCTTCCCATTACACTTCCCCATTAAGTTGGAGCATGGAATCTCATCAATTCCACCAATATGAATGTATTTTCCTCTTTGCAGGGTGGCACGTTTACTGTGACAAATTTGGGAGGGCCTTTTGGCATCAAGCAATTCTGTGCCATCGTCAATCCACCTCAATCAGGCATTCTTGCGATTGGCTCTGGTAAGATGAGATCTTGATTACCCCTTTGGCTCAAAGTATCTTCTTCCAGTTCACCTTGTAATTGTGATTTTTTTATCTTATGCTTGAGCAGCTGAGAAGAGGGTTATTCCTGGCTCGGGTGCTGATGAATTTAAATTTGCTTCCTTCATGTCAGTAACCCTAAGTTGTGATCATCGTGTCATAGATGGTAGGTAGCTCGAGTGACATTTTTCTTGCATGAGCTTAATCATGCCCACTATCCAGCTTTATTAAGTATCCATCTTTGGGAGAAATAACACTGTTGATTTCACTTTATTGTTCAGGTGCAATTGGTGCTGAATGGCTAAAAGCATTCAAGGGTTACATTGAGAATCCTGAATCAATGTTGCTGTAAATCAATCTGCAGCTGTTTCAGAAGTTGCCATTAAGCTGCATTTGTTTGTCTGTTTGTTTTTTGCCATCAGTTATTAGATAGGAAACGAAGATCAGGTAGAATAAAATGTTGGGTTAAAGGCATTAAAAGCGAACTCACTCAATTTTGCTTTTGCAGAGTTAAATAAAACAATCATGCAAGGTTTATACCTTTTTGTTTCTTTTGTTACTGATCATTCGACCATGTAATGGTGGTGATGATAATAATTCTTTGTTAAAAGCCTGATTCACTGGATGGTCGACCAGTGTATAATTGTAATGCCATGTTTTCCCCGTTGATTGTAGATTCAGAAAGCCTATTTGAGCCCTCAAATCACTTGGGGTTGGCTACTCTCCTTTTCATTTTTGACTTGGATTTTGATGATTATTTGCAATTATATTTGATTCGATTTTCTTACTATTTGGTAGCCACCAGCCGAACTATTTTGAGGTTGGGTATTGTATTCAAGGATCTTGGTTCTAATCTTTGTGCAGGGCATGTAGAAGAAAAAAATATATTATTACTCCATCCCAAAAAGAAGATAAGCCTATGGATTAAAGCATATGTATTTTTGTGTAATGATTTTGAGAATATTTAAACATGCTTAAAGTTTAATAATTAAGCGATTGATAAAAGTTTAAAATATACTCGATGCAAAAAGAGACTAATTATTAATTATTAATTAATAGGTTTTTCCTAAAATCTATAAGTAAAGCTTTTTTTTTTATAATTTCAGATGTTTTAATTTATTTTTTAAAAAAATAATAAATTTTTAATGAGTTTTTTTATAAAAATTAATGAAGAGATTAATAAGTATAATATTTTAAAATATTTTTTAAAAATTAAGAAATTAAATAATAAATTTTTTCATTGTTATTTTTTTTAATTATACAGTCAAAAATAATAAATTTTATATTTTTCTTTGTTGATATTTTTATTAATATTGCTTTATTATTAGATTATTTTTCAAAATAGGTGTATTAAAAAGTTAATTATTAAATTGATATTTAAAAAAAGAAATTACCTATAATAAAGAGGAAAATAACTCTATAAGGGGGAGTTATATTATTTAAAATACTACATCATAGTTATATTTTGAAAGCATAAAGTAATTAATATTTGCAAAAGAAAACAAATTACACAAACTCCCCAATAACATAGAAATAAAATCAATTTAACGATAATGGGATTTCAAACTTCTTTAGTTACAAAGCCTTAATCTAACTAGTTAGTTTCATCACTAAGATTTAATGCATCCAACCATTGATATCTTCATGTGTACGCAACTACAAAATCATTTCCTTCTATTAATCCCTTTATTTGGTATGATCAATTTTGTGAGAAAAACTTTAAATAAAATTTTGAAAAATTATATGATTTTATTATTATACATATATAGACCCACACAATAATTTGCACTTTTTAATCATTATTTTAAAAAAAATTAAAAAAAATTAAATACTAACTTTTTAGTTATTAATTATACATAGAGATGGATAAAATTATTTTTTATTTTAAATTCACACATCTTCATATATAATCAATTATTAAAAAATTAATGTTTATATGGGCACTTGTTTTATTTAATTTCACCCATTTTATTAACTTGTAATAATATAGATTATTTTTAGTTTATTAAAAATTAAGAGATTTTATTTTATTTTTCTAAAATGATGTTGTAAAAGTATTGGTTACCTATATACTTATTTTTCTTTTCTAATATTTAGAATTAGCCACTTGAATATTTGAATTAAAATTATAATCAACTGAAAAAATTTAAACATATACAAATCACAACAATTAAAACAAATTAACTAAATTATAGATAACTTATAAAAAGTTGAAAAATAGTTCCTATTTTTTTGTTAATTATCTTCTAAGTTTTATTTGTTATACTTTAAATTTTCATAAAATTACTATTTTATTATAATAAGTAAAATTTAGAATATAATTAACAATAAATTTAATTATTTTTTATTTTTTTGAGGTTTTAATTATAATTTAGATATTTAACAAGTTAATCCCTTATAAATTCTGATAGAGATTTAAACCTATATTGACATAAAGTATTTATTTATTTATAAAAAGGTCACAAATAATATTTAATTAGATATTAGTACAATTATATGAAAATATATAAATATAATATGTTATATTTTATACAAATATTGAATGCATGTAATAATAAAATATTTGAGAAAAATCAAGTAAGAAGATTTAATGCTTATACAAGAAAAAATATTCAATAAGATTATAGGTGGTTTTGGTGTACATTTACTTTTTTTTTTTTTTTAAAAGGTTATGTGGGTATGCTTTATCTAATAAAGAGGACTTTTATACGAAACAATATTTTCATATATCACATATTACAGCTGTATCCTATAATTTATAAATTATATTTAAGCAGAGATTTAAAAAAGCTAAAATTACTTTATGAAAAAAATAATTGCAGTAACAAACAATTTGTATGGACGGTATTCTTAATCATTAAATTAAAATATTTTTTAAAAATAAAAAGTATTTGGGAGTGGAATATGGTGGACATGCAGGGCAGGGGAGACAAGGCTGACAATTTTGCATGGGAAGTTAAAAAAATAAAAAGAAATATTAAAAGAGCAGAAACAAACAAAAGGGGTAAAAACATCCAAATATTATGAAAATAGAAGGACCCCAAGGATAGTGGAACTTGAAAGGACCTGAACCTTAGGTAATATCCTGCTACTCAATGGCACATCCCAGCCTCTTAACCTGACATTTTTAAAATAGGAAATTATTACATCAAAGCTGGCTGTGCCATAAGATATTGCATTTGCACCTTTATGGCTGCCACAAAAACTTATTTATTTTATTTTTTATTTATGCTGCTCAAAATCAAGTGATAAGCTTCATATGCATAGCATGCTTTCCAATAACATCTCCCATCAAATTAAGGGGACGCATCATTCAGCAACTCAATAGATGAATCAGATATAACACAGGTCAGAATGTGCAAAAACTTGATTATCTGGTCAAAAATCACAAAATGAAGGCCATAATAATGATTGTTTCAAAACGAAGCGCACGAAACAGTGAGGTAATCTGGTTAATGTTCTAAAGCTTTTATATCTGAAGTTCTTACCAAAACCAGATGCCTATCAAACTTACTGCTATTACTCTAAACGTCTGTGATTTGTATCACGTGTTGACCAGTAAGCAAATCTTATTTTGCTCTCACAAAATCTTTGTTCCTTGGTTGCTTGTTTCCTCATTGCCTTTCTCTAATCTAGTTCTCAATTTAAACCGTCTCAAAGAAATGAAGCTTCAGCAAGCAAAACTAGAATGCAGAAATGGGAACACCATGACAAAGATTGAGCAAGAAACTTGTTTGATTGAGAAGGAAGCAAATATTTTCTCCTCAAACAAGACAATTCATTTGAAACTTATATATTAAAAATTTAACTTCTGGTTCTAAATCAAATACCCTAGAAAGATAAAAATGAGTTCAAGGGACAGTACTCTCTAAATTATTCACCATAAAATGCATCCTTCACAAGCCAGATGTAACTAGAGTTAAGTACGTTCTATGCTCTTCCATGTAAAGTTATTCTGGCCCAAGAAAAGAAATGTGATGTCATGGTTAGCATAACTTTCTAAACTGTAACAAGCTTACCACCAAGAGCTTGTAAAATTCCCAACAATAATTGTTATCTTCCTATGTTGCAACAGAAGAACAACAATTTCTAAAGAGAAGATCCCCCAAACTGGTGAAGGACCATCCGGTTGGACACTATAAGTAAATCCAAATTCAGCTCATACCACATATCCACAAAATACCTCTAAGGTTAGTTTATCACCTTAAAAAGGCATCAACCATGTAAAACTAATCTTAATCCACACAAAAACATTTCACAACGGAGAGCAACTCGAAAAGAAAACTAACTGAAAAATGAAGTAAATGAACCTTGTAAATATAACTGGACATAAACTTTAACATACATACAAAATACACCGCAATCTTTATACATCATTTCCCTGCAAGAAATTATCATTCTCAATCACAAAGGAGTGAAATGCTACTCCTAATTATCATTAGGAAAGAGTAACCCCATGCAAATCCACCATTAACAACAACAAAAGAAAATGATAAACATATAATCAATCACATCACCAAAATAATTATTTGAAGTACCAACGTTATTCATCATTACAAGATGAAAATTTTCACCAGGACAATCTGGTATATCTATTTAGCAAAGCAGTTCAGTAGTTTCATTGATGCCAAAGATTATTATAACCATCATGAACTTCTCAACTTTACCATTATATGGCTAACAACATCACGATCAAAATTTGAAGAGATACATCTTGTATTGGTAAAAACAAATTAGAAATGAGATCCTAAACTCAATTTGCAAACCTCTCTCTCTGAACCTTAAATCATCGCATACCTCTTCAAAGTCTGCTTCCCCGCCACCGCTGCCCCAGCTACCAACCCTCCCAAGGCACCAGCCACCGCCGCCGACCTCACTCCTCTCGCTGCCCTGCACACAGCCCCCGTCCCAAGCCCCGCAGCCACGCTGGTCCACACATCGTCCCTATCCGTAACTGCCACAGCTCCACTCTCCAACATGGCATAGATCAGCCCCACCACCCCGATCCGGTTTCCCCAGACACGTCCCGAATGGCCGGAAGAGTTGAGAATCCTATTTACCTTGAGCTTCAAAGTATCGGAGGGTTCAAAAGATTTGAGGGCGGAGAAGAGCCCGACTGAAGCGCCGCCGATAGAGGCGGCAAGATATGCAGAACCGGTATAAAATGTGAGGTTTTCACCCCAGGAGCGTCTTTGGCGGAGAGATTCTTCGGTGAAGAGGAACTCCGGAGAGGTAGGAAGCTGGTAGAGGGTCTGGATTGGAAGGTTTAGGTCTTGATAGGGGTTATAGAGGCGGGCCTGTGGGGATTGGGTGTCGCGGGGCTCGCGATCTGAGCCAGAGTGAGCCATTAAGGCTAGCGTTAGGGTCAGGGAACGATGGAATTTGAGTTGCAGAGAGCTCCGAGAGTTGGGTCCAGTTGGCTGGAGGAAGGGAAAAGTTGAAGTTTTGGCAATGCAGAACTGGAGGAGGCTATTGTCTCCAACTTTGGCCTTGTGTGTGATTCCATGAATATCCCTTGGCAAAATTTTAAGGGAAAAAAATGACATTATTTCTATTTTAAGATTTATATCATTGTATTTTTTTAAAAAATAAATATATATCATTGTCTTCTGTTTTTTTTTATATGACAAATGATGCAAAAAATTTCAGGGAGGGGTGAAGCTCAATTGTGATGTATAGGGATGTTATTACTATAACTGTTTGAAATTTATTTGCTACAGTGAAAAATGTAAGATTTAATAAGAAGGGAAAATTACTTTGTAGTCCCTCAGGTTTAACGTAATTAACACTTCTGTCCCTCTATTTTGGCGACCCAACACTTAAGTCCCTCACTTTCTCTTCCGTCCAATTTCGCAGTCCTTCCGTTCAAAATAGCCGTTTGGGACACGTGAATTGACAAAATTAACCCTCTTCTTCTTCTTCTTCTTTTTCTTCTTCTTCTTCTTCTTCTTCCTACCCAGCAACTTCTTCTTCTTCTTCTTCTTCTTCTTCTTCTTCTTTCTTCTTCTTCTTCTTCTTCTTCTTCTTCCTCCTACCCAGCAACTTTTTCTTCTTCTTCTTCTTCCTCCTACCCAGCAAATCTTTCTTCTTCTTCTTCTTTCTTCTTCTTCTTCTTCTTCTTCTTCCTCCTACCCAGCAACTTTTTCTTCTTCTTCTTCTTCTTCTTCTTCTTCTTCTTTCTTCTTCTTCTTCTTCTTCTTCTTCTTCTTCCTCCTACCCAGCAACTTTTTCTTCTTCTTCTTCTTCCTCCTACCCAGCAAATCTTTCTTCTTCTTCTTCTTCTTCCTACCCAGCAACTTTTACTTCTTCTTCTTCCTACCCAGCAACTTCTTCTTCTTCTTCTTCTTCTTCTTCTTCAATGGGAGAAAGCATGAAAGAGAAAAAAAAAAAAGGAATTTCACATTAAGAGAAGGGTATTTTTGGAAAAAATTATCACCTCTCACTTTTGACTCTTTGACCAAACGGTTTAAATGAACGGAAGGACTACGAAATTGGACGGAAGAGAAAGTGAGGGACTTAAGTGTTGGGTCGCCAAAATAGAGGGACGGAAGTGTTAATTACGTTAAACCTGAGGGACTAAAAAGTAATTTTCCCTAATAAGAAAATGGATGATGCCATGGCTCTCCTCAGAGCGAAGCAAAATTGAGTAAAAACTCTTAAAGAGTTACAAGGTCAGTGAAATTATATTGATTAAAGGAGGTGAATAATAGAAGATAGGAAATTGGAGAACGTTTCTTTGAAGTCACTGTAATCATGGTTTCAAAGTTGGCAACAGTCCTTAAAGATATTAGCTTATTAATCATTCGTCAGAAAGTGAATGAGTCATTTATGGCAGACAACGAGCTATTAAATATTGAAATTTTAGATGTTATCGTCAGTTTTTCTCTCATATAAATATCATTACGTTCCCAAATTGAGTCTTTCTCGACCAAAATTCAACATTTTGTTTCTAATATTTAGGGCATTCTTTTGCCTAGAGTTGTAACTAATAGTTAGTAGATAACTAGAAGTAATTAGAAACGTCAAAATAACCACAGTTTTTCCCAAACCACTTTCTCAATAATTCTTGAAAAGCGGCAATGCCAAATAGGCTCATTGTTACAATTGGATTTCCTTTTTATGCAAGGTTTGATCCTCATTCATTCCTAAAGAGATTAAACAAAGCATTTCAAGAGAGTTTTAGAGGTTCAAATTCTCGGTTAAAATGTGCAAAACACTTGCAATTCTCAAATTGCCATTCAAAAGAAGAGTCCAATATGGAAGAAAGAAACAGTAAGAATACACAAAACAGAAGAGGATTGAATTAATGTTGCATTATGTATATCAAAAAATCAAATGTGTTGTGTACTGTTTGAGTTGCTACATTATGAATAATAGTAAAGGGATTTTGCAGACAGAATTGTGCCTACATATGCAATTTCATTTTTTTAAAATAGTAACCAAAACTCATTTGTCTGACTTCTTGCTTATGAAACTAAATCAGTAGGACTGGGTAGTGGTATGATTGTCTCATGTTCAACAGCTTTCTTTCCAAGGGAAAAATTCCTTAGTCTCTTCAACTCTGGTAAAACTACAGAAGCAAGATCTGGTCTATGTTTCTTATACAACTCACAACACTTCACTGCTATTTTAGCAAGTGAAAGAGCCTGTTTAACAGGCCAATCTGTGATTGTTTTGTCAAGCACATCTGCGAATGTTCCATTGTTAATAGCCTCTTGAACATGGTGGAAAAGTCCCATTGGAGGTTTTGCTGTAAGAAGTTGTAGCAGCACAACCCCAAATGAATATATGTCTGATTTCACGCTCAATTTCCCTGTTTGCTGATACTCTGGATCAATATAGTAAAATGTTCCAGCTGCTGCTGTCATGCGATATTGGGAAACTTTACTTGCTGCAGATGCTGGAAGAAGCCTGGCCAAACCCACATCACTGATTTTACTAACAAGATTGTAGTCTAAGAGAATGTTTGCAGGTTTCAGGTCACGATGCACCAGAGGTTCTGGTTTTGTTTCGTGAAGAAAATGAAGGGCTGTGGCAATTTCGAAAGCTATTCGAAATCGAGCTCTCCAGGGGATTGGAGGAGTTTTATGCTTCCTGAGGAGACGATCTTCTAGGCTGCCATTTTCCATGAATTCATACACAAGACATCCATACTCAGGGCATGCTCCAAGCAGGATAACAATGTGTGGATGTCTCATGCTGCTTAAAACATCAACCTGCATCACCATGTGCTAGAGAGTTAAAACACAGATGATAATGTCTACATGTGAAATGAAACAAATGTAGTGCAAATACCTCTTGTCGAAATTGCATATGTCCTTGTGACAAATCTGGCCTCAAGATTTTAATGGCAACATCAATGTGATTAAGAACGCCTTTAAAAACAGGTCCATAGCCACCTTCACCAATCTTCTGAGAGAGTTCAAAGTGATTTGTTGCTACTTCTATATCATCAATGGTGTATGTTCTACATCGAAAAGCATTATTTGCCATTGTTTCCATTGTTTTCCTCTTCTTTTCCGCCTCATGTTGTGCCTTCTTCTCTGCTTCTATTCCTGCTATTCGTTGTGCTGTCTGTACTAGCAGAGCAACCTTGTTATTCTTCTTCTCCATTTCCACCCCTTCAGTGATTTGTTCTCCTTCTGCTTTTGTTACATCTGATGTCCGTAACTGTTGAAGCTCCCTTATCTAGAAGCGAACAAAGAATAAGGCCAGTAACATGCAGCTAAGCACAAAGGCACATAAATATTTATGCTATGATGTAAATGTGATATTACCATATGCTTGGCCAAAACAGCTTCTTTGGTAACTGAATTCAACAATACCATAGATTGCTGCATTTCAAGCTTTAATTTCCTCATTTCTGTGTCCAATAAATTCTGTAAAGAAGAATTAATAACATTATTTTCAATAATATAATACCTCACAACTTTAGGAGTAAAGTTTTATGCATCTATAATTTACTGTACTTACAGCAAGTTGTGAAGAATTGGAACCCTTGGAACTCTCAGATGTGGCAGAGAATTCCAAATTCTCACAGGATGTGTTTGTTGATCTAAAACTTTGTGGTCCTGAAATTTCACTGATATCTGACACGGAATCTCTATTCAACATTCTTTCCGAGTGACTATTTGGAGATGTCCCTTGTGAAGTTGTATTGAAGCTGAATGCAAACTTGTCATCTTCACAGTTTTGATCTGAAGACATTCTACCAGAAACTTCACTTTTCCAACTTTCACGGAAACTAATTCTGCATGGAAGAAATATGGACATTTTAACAGTTTACACATTAGCTACATATACAAATAGAGAACAATGCAGTGTTCCAGAGCTTACCGTGGAGTCGTTGATTTGTTAGATTTCAAGGTTTCAATGGGAGGAGAAGCAACTTCCCAATGATTATTTTGCCTAGCAGTGGATGCATTTTTGACAGTAATAATATTAGGAGAAGGAAGTGATTGGCATTGTGGGGAGGAACATTGGGAACTAATTGAATTTGCTGAACCAGTTGACTGTGCATAACTTTCTTGATGTGTAGAACTGGTTGGTGAATGATTAGTTTGACTTGCTAACCGAGAAGTCTGAACTTTTCCTTTTGATATGACATATACAGAACAAGATTCTGGTGCAGTTTTGAGTAAAATAGAAGGAATGTCTGATTGTTTAAATTTCCTGATGTAAGAAAAACATCATGAGCACTTGAGTTGTGCAGTTTTCTAGCTCAAATTAATATCAGCAGTCTGATGAAATTAAGGATAGAAAAAGGGAAATTGAGAGACCTTATGAAAGCATTTCTGCGAGATGCTCCAACAACAATATTGTGAATGTTGTTGTGAATAATATAGTCAACAAGTGCACTTGGAACATCAATATCAAAAAGAACTACTTCCTTTGCTTCAATCTGAAATCCCAAATTGCAAGCAAAACATTATTAGAACGGGCAAGTTCTACGATACACCCACTGTATCACGTATATGTGCACTCTCACTCGCAAAAACTTAATTTTCCCATTATGTAGGGTGAGCATGAGCATTGGGTTCACTACAAAATTTTCCAAATGGGAATTTCCAATTGCCAATGCTAAATGGTGTGCGTGTGTGTATATATATATATATATATATGTATGTATGTATGCATGCATGTATGTATATAAACACAAATTTCCAATTAAATCAAATATCTTCCCATTTCTAGCAGTAGTAAAAGCAACCATGACTTCTTCACTTATGAATGATAATTCAAGAAATTATAGAATGCTTCTAAAGAGAATAACTCACTCCTTTTCGAGTACAAAATCCTCTATAGGGAAGGAAGAACTGCTGAAATTCTTGCGGAGTTGCTGGGCAACCTTCCCTAGACACCACATTTTCCCCTGGAAAATCCCAGTATAAGCCAAGAAACGAAAAAAGATGAATATATAATCTAAAATCAATACATCAGAAAGCTCATACACATTTATTGAAAAGATTTTCCAGTATTTCATAATTTATGAAATTGTATACCTCCATTTATGCAAATTAATGCAATGGAATCATCCCAAACAAGATTAATTAAGATATATGATTTGCAGGAAGAATGGTGATCATGGTAATTGATAATATACAACAAAATAATGAGAACAATAAAAAATAAAAATTAAAGTCTATTCATACCCAGTTGCATTGTTTTGGATTGAACATGAACAAGAATGCATAGAGGAGGTTTCTTTCCATGAACAAGATTATCCGCAACCCATTTGACGGCGCTTTGGCTGTTCTTTTCTCCATCAATGGCGATGGCTGTGAGCCCATGAATAATATCTTTATCAGCCTTCGATTCTAATCGGAGAAAAGCCATCTCGGAGATGGATATCTATGACCAGAAATTAACTTATCCCTATATAAAAACGTAGCAACATGGAGGAGGAGGAGGAGGCTGTAGGCTAGGTAATCTTCATGTTCAAATATATATTGCAAAGAAAACTAAAAAATGGTGTTGCTGCCGCCACCCCGCCGCAGATTGCCCGGCCAAATTTCTCAGGGGCTCGTCTCCATATAAACAACATTGTCTGTTGCAGTTTTGACTAAAAATGGAAAATAATATGAGAATTATGACCAAGGAAAGCTAATATTTGAAATTTTTTTTATAGCTTTGCGCCTTTTAGCATGGAATATTAGAGTCAGGATTTTTTCCAAAAAAAAAAAAAAAATTTCTTAGTCAAATTACATCCTGAACTTAACACTTCAAAATTTTGAAAATAATTTTAATACCGTTAATTGCTTTTAATTTATCCTTGACTCTAACTTTTTAGGATTTTTTTTTTAAATTTTCTATACATACATATATAGGAAAAAATTAGTTCTTTTGAATATTTTAGAGTTAATTAATTAAATATCTTGAAGAATAAAATTTGGATTATAATTAGAAAAAAAAAAAAAAGAAATAAAGCGAAAAAACTTGAAAAAGTCGTTGGATGTGAATATAATTTTACAGATTAAAAAATGCCAATAAAAAATTATTTTCCTAATATAAGGGATATGAGCATAATGCAAAACCTAGCTCACTAATGAAGTTTTAGTTTAAAAGCTCAATTTTTATGTTTAAATTTGTAAATGTTATATTTATATAATTTCTATTGAATATAATTAAAATAAAATAATTTTCAATTTATATCTATTGAAACTAATTCTTTTTAAGGATTTTAAAGGTATATTCTTTATGTCACTTTTATTTTAAAATTTTAAATTTTCACTAAATAAAATATTGTTATTAAGTCCTTGTTTAGTATGAATTTTTTTTTTAAAAAAAAATAAATTCTATTAATAAAATTCAATTCATTCTATTCATAAAAAAAATTATTTATTTAAAATCAATTTAAATGTAATAAAATTTAATTGAAATCTTTTATATTAAGTAAATTAATAATAAAATTTTAAATTAATTTAATTTATTCATATTTTTATTATTTTTAAACTAAATATAAATATTTATCCTTATCACATTTTTTTTTTAAAAGGAGGGATAGAGCCCTTTAATTTATTATACGATCATGAAAAATATTCATATAGTCAGCATCCAAGAGGAGTTTAATACTAGATGAAGGCAAATCAATAAGACTCATACCAAAAACTCCACCATGCGCACTATTCGCAAGATAATCCGCTACCATATTAACTTCCTTATATATTTTCACGACCTTAACCTCCCATTCCCGCCGGATAAGAGCTCTGCAATTAATAACTAAAGACTGCAGTCTATAAACACCACTGCCTTGACCTTGAAGAAGCTGAACATCAACTTGAGAATCAGTTTGGATAATAATTTTCCGCCATCCCCTACTCCAAGCCACATTCAAAGCATGATATATGGCCCATAATTCTGCCTCAACCACACCACAAACTCCCAACACACAACGAAAACCAAGTAGCCATTTACCATAACTGTCTCCACCAGATGAGAGTACCCCGTTTTAACTGAATACTGTCCACTAATGGAATGTCTCCATATTATTCCATCCCTTGAGTTAACATCATCATGTAGGCAAATGGGGAGTAAAAATGCTAAAACGAAATCAGGTAGCCATAAAGACAACCGATTCCAATCCCATCCATATCCAGGGATCCAATAATATCTCACAACCACCTCTAATTCCAAAGGATCAATAGGAGCATAAACCAATCGGAAAAGAGGTCCAACCGAAAGCCAATCATCTTGCCAAAACTTAACATCATTACCACTACGAACGTCAATAGAAACACCGCTAGAAACTAATTGGAGGCCCCAGCATAAAGCCTTCCAATTCATAGAGGCACCAGGAGGTACTCGAAGATTCCAATAAATTCTACCATTATTATATTTCCAAAGAAGACATGAGATCCATAAGTCAGATGGGTTCATAAATGCCCGCCAACATAATTTACCCAACATAGCTTGATTCATTAATCCAAAATTTCGAATGCCCAACCCACCATTTTGCTTTGGATATTGCAAAGTTTGCCAATTAATCAGATGAACAGCAGAATCCCCACTGTTACCATGCCAAATAAAATTACGGCAAAGCCGCTCCATTTCCTTACAAATAGACACCGGCAATTTAATAGATTGCATAGTATAAATAGGAATGGAGTTCAAGACTGATTGGACCAGCGTTATTCTCCCTGCTCTAGAAAGTGCACCCGCCTTCCAACCAGCAAGCCGGCTTCGCATATCATCAACCAATCCACGAAATTATACCTGAGATACTCTACCATGAAGAGATGGTACGCCCAAATAACGCCCAAGGTCAGAGACCAAAGAAATTCCTGATTTAGAGGATAAACGAGAGGCTGTAGATGTACTCACATTCGGAGAAACAAAAAGGCTTGACTTTAAAAAATTCACCTTTTGTCCAGAAGCATTACAAAAGACAGTTAAACAATTAATAACAACATCCAGCTGTTCTTCCGTAGCTTCAGCAAATAATACCATATCGTCGGCGAACATGAGATGTGAAACCAACGGACCATTGTTGGAAATAGGAAGTGGATGCCACGCCCCTTGTTCCACCGAATGTTTAATAATATTAGAAAGTTGCTCCACACAAAGCACAAAAAGATAGGATGATAAAGGGTCGCCTTGCCGAATCCCACGAGTGGGCAAAAAAGACTCTAACTTCTCATTGTTCCAAAGAACTGACATAGAAGCAGAATGAACACAATGTCTCACATTCGTTCTCTATAAACTGGAAAAATTAGCTTTCTCCAAGCTCCAATCAATAAAGCTCCATTCCAGCCTATCATAGGCTTTTTCTAAATCAATTTTCAAAGCCATAAATCCATTGCCACCGTTCATTTTCCCCATAGTGTGAAGAGCCTCTTGGTAAATAACTACATTATCCGTGATTTGCCGACATGGAACAAAACTATTCTGCTCTGGTCCAATTAAAGAAGTAAGGACTTGTTGTAACCTGTTCACCAAGACCTTCGTAATAAGCTTATAAAGCACATTACAGAGGCTAATTGGCTGAAATTGAGTAATAAATTCAGGGGTAGCCACCTTCGGTATCAATACCAAAACCGTCTCATTAATCATGCTTGGGAGCTCATTGCCTTGTAAACAAAAAAGAACAAAATCAATCACCTGAGTCCCAACTATTGGCCAAGCCTTCTTATAAAATTCAACATTAAAACCATCGTCACCAGCCGCTTTACCACTCGCCATCTGGTCCAATGCTAGCTTAACCTCCTCTGGAGAAAATGGTCTATCAAGTTCTGCAATTTGTGTCGTGGAGAGCACAGGATGGGCATATTGGAAAGGAATATCCAAAAGCTCCCCCAAATCGGAAGTATATAAATTGCGGAAAAAATTGATGGCCATACCTTTAAGAACCGACGGATCAGTAACAAACTCCCCCAAATCATTCTTTAAAGTAGAAATATAGAATTTTTTTCGTTTGATAGTAGCTGCTAGATGATAGAAATGAGTATTCCGTTCGCCGTTCGCTATCCATTCCTCTTTTGATTTCTGAAACTAGTACATCTCCTCTTGGCGTAGAATCTCTTCCAATCTGCGTTTCAATTTAAATTCAAGTTTTACAAGGCTCCTTGACCGGCTTTCAGCAAGATCTCTCTGAACACCACCTAACCTGCGTAAAAGCCTTCTCTTATTATCAAAGATATTACCGAACTGAGTCATATTCCACTCTCCAAGCTGAATTTTTAATGTGCTCAGATTATGAATTAGGGAACGATTTGGGTCCCAAGAGCATGCAACTACTTGATCAAACTGAGCATGTAGTGTCCAAGCTGTTAAAAACCGAAAAGGACGAACTCCAAAAGCTAGAACCCCTTGACATTTAATCACAATTGGAACATGATCTGAATGCAATTTAGGTGGATGTTCAACAATAGCATCAACATAATCCAGTCTCTAATCAGTAGATACAAAACATCGATCTAACCGAGCAGCTTGATAGGGGACATTTTCTGTAACGACCCGAAAATCGAACCACTACCGGCGCTAGGATCCAGATCGGCTTAAGGCCGCCGGGACCCGTAGCAAGCCTGACATAACCTGAAAACCTGTATAATCCCATACATGATCAACAACATGCATAAAAATTTAAACTTTTCTTTCAAATATCCAACTCAACCTGAACATACATGTACGTAGTCATGATCATAATCATGATCCCTCTGTGGGATCTCAACAATGCCCCAATGAGCACTAAAACATGAGATGAGTTGGCTTTCATAAACATCATAAAACATAACTATAGATCATGTATCAAAAGGGATAACAATATTCATAGGGTCAAGCACATCTATAACCTCAATAAACCTCATTACATAACATACTGAATCTCTTACATTACATCATAATACAATTGTCATGTCCACAATCTAACTATTACATAGACATACTTCAAAACTCTGGCTAACCTCCTGGTCTACCATGTACCTGCACATCTGGGGTTAGGGGAGAGGGGTGAGCTACAAAGCCCAGTGAGCAGAATAGTAGAAAACAATATATTAAAATTTCATGCTTTCATGAAATGCAACACAACACAACAAATCACATCTCGGATGGTATTGTCACCTATAGTCCTCTACATAGTCCAACTGTGCCGGGACGTAGAATGGGTACAACCGGTCTTTCCCTTAACATAACATATCATACAGTCCAACTGTGCCAGGGACGTAGAATGGGTACAACCTGGACTTCCATACCATATCATGCCATAACATCATCATATCATCTGAGGACTAAAGGATCATCCAATGACCAATCCACATCATCATCATAAATGCAATGCAACATATTCGTGAATACTAATGCAAACACCCTACTATATCTCATGGCATTCATGATGCATGGATCATGCTCAAAAGTCATGTTTCATTTACTTTAAAACTTAAGGTTTATTCCACTCACCTCTGGCTAGCTCTGACAAACTCTGTAGCAGCTGGCTCACTGCTGGGGTCCTCGGTTCCTCGGGTCCGAACCTACACAGGTGGACTCCAATGAGGGACCAAACATACATAAACATAACTCTAATATACTCCCCGAAAACCCCCTGAACATCATGGAATAATCATAGGAAAACATGCAAGAAATGGCTGGACAGGGCACTTTCGGCGGCACCTTCGGCGGCCGAAAGTCCCTCCAGAGCCAAAAGTCAGGCAGGTTCGGCGGCACCTTCGGCGGCCGAAACTCCCAGACAGAGGCGAAACTCATGCATGTTCGGCGGCACCTTCGACGGCCGAAAGTCCCAGACAGAGACGAAAGTCTCTTTTCGGGGGCAACTTCGGCAGCCGAAAGGCCTGCCTCCCCAGCCACGTTCGGCGGCCGAAAGTGCCTTCGGCTGCCGAACCTGGTTTCTGCCAAAGAGCAGAAACTTGGCTCCCTTAAGCATTTTTGCCTCCAAACTCACCAATCATGCATAAACTTGTTCTAAAACATGCATACAAGTTCCTAGGGGCCTCAAAACATCAAATACCCCAACTACAACACTTCAAACACACACAATCAACACACATTGTCCAAAACATCAATGTTAACCCATAACTCAACATATAACCTAACATGCATTTCTACCCATAGATCTAGCATAAAACTTATTTAAAACACATAAGGAGCTTAAGATCGGCTCTTACCTCTTGAAGATCGAGAGGGAGACGATCTAAACTTGGAGATCCACGAAAATGAGCTCCTGTAATACCCGGCTAGACTCCGGTATCGGAATTCCTACCGTCCGGTGGAATTTGGGTGTCGGAAACCTCTAGAAGGGTAAAAGCATGTTTTTATAAAATGTTTTCATGTATTTTAATGTTTTAAGTATGATTTTAAATAAGTTTTTGCATGAAAATTCTTTAAGGAAAAACCCAGGTTCGGCCGCCGAAACTCACTTTCGGCCGCCGAACATGCATGGACTTTGGGAGGCACGTTAGGCCCCCGAAAGTCTAAGTGAGGGAAGTGCAGGTTCGGCCGCCGAACCTTATGTTCGGCCGCCGAACCTTATGTTCGGCCGCCGAACATTGCATGGATGCGGAGGCACATTCGGCCCCCGAACGTGGCCTGGCCAGCCACTATAAAAGGGTCCCCTTGGTCCGCACGGGCGAGCTTTTTCTCTCCCATTGTCGGCCAAGGTGAGTCTCCACCGTTCCTCCCTCGATCTTGAGTGTTTCCTCTAGATCTTTCATGGTTTTAACAAGTTTATAACTTTGTTTTGAAGATTTGTGAGCTTTGAGCAAGTTTTGAGTGCTTGGAGGTTCAAAGAGCTTAACCTCTCCATCTCCAAGCTAGGATCGCTTTCCTCTCGTTTCTTCAAGAGGTAAGGGTCGATCTTGAACCCTTTTTATGTTTTAAACAAGTTTTAAGTAAGATCTATGGGTAGAAATGCATGTTAGGACATATGTTGAGTTTATGGGTTTTGATGATGTTTGAGCAATGTAGCTTGATTGTGTGTGAATGAAGTGTTGTAGATGGGGTATATGCATGTTTGAGACCCCTAGGAACTTGTATGTGTGTTTTGGTTGAGAAATATGCATGATCTATGGTTTTGGGAGGCAGGAGGTTCATTTGAACCAAGTTTCTGCCGTTTGGCAGAAACCAGGTTCGGCAGCCGAAGGGAGTTTCGGCCGCCGAACCCCTCTTGTGAAGGCAGCTTTCGGCTGCCGAAGGTGCCCCCGAAAAGAGACTTTCGTCTCTGTCTGGCACTTTCGGCCGCCGAAGGTGCCGCCGAACCTAGCTGAGTTTCGTCTCTGTCCAGGACTTTCGGCCGCCGAAGGTGCCGCCGAAGGTGCCCTGTTCAGCCGTTTCATGCATATTTTATGTGATGTTTTCATGATGTTTTAGGGGGTTTTTGGGGGATATATTAGAGTTGTGTTTATATATGTTTGGTCCCTCATTGGAGTCCACCTGTGTAGGTTCGGACCCGAGGAACCGAGGACCCCAGCAGTGAGTGAGCTGCTTCAGTGTCTGGTCGGAGCTAGCCAGAGGTGAGTGGAAACAAGCTTAATGTTTTAAATCAAGCAATTAAATGTTTTGAGCATGTTTCATGCATCATGATGACATGTAATAGGCTGATTGCATTAGTTCACGAATATGTCGCATTGCATTTTATTTTGTGGTTGTGGGTGAATGCTGTATGATCCAATTAGTCCACGAGACTTTATGTATGTTATGACAGGAAGACCAGGACCCCATGCTACGGCCTGGCACGAGACTTAATATGTGTTATGACAGGAAGACCAGGACCCCATGCTACGGCCTGGCACGAGGCTTTATATATGATATGACAGGAAGACCAGGACCCCATGCTACGGCCTGGCACGAGACTTAATATGTGTTATGACAGGAAGACCAGGACCCCATGCTACGGCCTGGCACGAGACTATGTTGGGACTAATTGGTGACAGGTTCACCCTTGATGTGAATTGTCTGTGATATGATGCATTTCATGAAAGCATGAATTTTAATATAATGTTTTTAGTTTCTGCTCACTGGGCTTTTAGCTCACCCCTCTCCCCTAACCCCCAGGTTTGCAGGTACGGGAGTGATAGAGAAGAAAAGAAGAGAAAAGTCATATGTATGTAATAGCTAGAGTATGTGGACATGACAAATGATAAGAATGTAATGTAAAGTTTGAAACAGTTATGTTTATGTAACTATGTTATTGAGGATAGAGTTGTGCTTGACCATAGTATTTGTTAATCCCTTGGTATGTACATGATCTTATTTTATGATGAATATGTGAACCAACTCAACACTGAATGTATATTGCCATAGAGGCTTTGATGAAATCCCACAGAGGGATTAATGTTTATGTATATGATGAATACAGTGCATGCACAGGTTGAGTTTGGTATATGAAGAAAAAGAAAAGTTTTTAATTCTTATGTATGTTTGTTGATCATGTATGGGATTAAACAGGTAAACAGGATGTATGTAGGCTTGCTACGGGTTCCGGCGGCCTTAAGCCGACCTGAATCCTAGCGCCGGTAGCGGTCCGGATTTCCGGGGCGTTACAGCTCCTGAGTTCCCAAAGCTCCAAAACTTGTTTCAAAAGTTCAAAACCTTCAATGCAAGCTTAAACTCAAGAAAAATGGTGGGGATTTGAAGGAAAAACACTAGATTTGGAAGAGGGAGGTCGGAAGCTAGCTGTGGCCGAAAATGGGAGAAAGCTCGCCCATTTCGGCTATGTGACCCTTTTATAGGTGGCTGGCCAGGCCACGTTCGGGGGCCGAAAGCGCTTCCGCAAGCATGCCATGTTCGGCGGCCGAACTTTGGTTTCGGCGGCCGAACCTGAACTTCCCTCACTCATGCTTTCGGGGGCCTAACGTGCCTCCAAAACGCATGCATGTTCGGCGGCCGAACTTGACTTTCGGCGGCCGAACCTGGGTTTTCCTCCAAAGACTTTTCATGCAAAAACTCATTAAATTTTCATACTTTAAAACCATGAAATACTTTAAAACATTTTATGAAAACATGTTTCTACCCTACTAGAGGCTTCCGACATCCGAGATTCCACCGGACGGTAGGAATTCCGATACCGGAGTCTAGCCGGGTATTACATTCTCCCCCCCTTAAGAACATTCATCCCCGAATGTACCTCAACTAGCACACATAGCATGGCATAACACATAACATACATACAAAACACCTAAACACATAGGGATCTAACCTTAAAAGAGATGAGGGTACTGCTGGAGCATAGACTCCCGTGTCTCCCAAGTGCATTCTTCTAAATTGTGGTGGTTCCACAGGACTTTCACCATCGGGATTTCCTTATTCCTTAACTTTCTGATCTGGGTGTCTACGATCCGTACTGGCTGTTCAACATAGGTGAGATCCTCTTGGACCTCCACATCAGGCTCACTAAGAACCTTGCTCGAATCTGACACAAACTTCCTCAACATTGAAACATGGAAAACCGGATGGATTCTTTCCATTGAAGCAGGTAAATCCAGCTTGTACGACACATTCCCAATCTTTTGCAAGATTTCAAAGGGTCCGATGTATCGTGGGGCTAGTTTACCTTTCTTCCCGAAGCGAACCACTCCCTTCATTGGAGACACCTTGAGCAATACCAGATCCCCCTCCTGAAACTCTAACTGTCTCCTGCGGACGTCTGCATAGCTCTTCTGTCTGCTTGCAGCAGTCTTGATTCTCTCTCTGATTATGGGTACCACCCTGCTGGTGATCTCTACTAGCTCAGGCCCTGCCAAGGCCTTTTCTCCAACTTCCTCCCAGCAAACAGGTGATCTGCACTTCCTTCCGTACAAAGCTTCATATGGAGCCATCCCGATGCTAGCATGATGGCTGTTGTTGTAGGCAAACTCCACCAAAGGTAGATGCTGCCTCCAAGAACCGCCAAAGTCCAGCACGCACATTCTGAGCATATCCTCGATAGTCTGGATGGTCCTTTCTGACTGTCCATCAGTCTGGGGGTGGAAGGCAGTACTGAAATCCAACCTAGTACCCATGGCATTCTGCAGACTCCGCCAAAACCTGGAGGTGAACTGGGGCCCTCTATCTGACACTATCGAAACAGGAACCCCATGCAGCCTGACGATCTCATCTACATACACCTGCGCCAACTTGTCCACAGAGTAGCCACTCCTGACAGGGATGAAGTGAGCAGATTTGGTGAGTCTGTCCACAATCACCCATATGGAGTTCACTCTGTTGGACGCCGCCGGTAACCCCACTACGAAGTCCATAGCTATATTTTCCCATTTCCATTCTGGAATAGGTAGCGGGTTAAGCATTCCAGCTGGCTTCTGGTGTTCCAGCTTCACCCTCTGACACACTTCGCAGGCTGACACGAACTGTGCCACTTCTTTCTTCATAGCTGGCCACCAATAAACCTTCTTCAAATCTTGATACATCTTGGTGGCTCCGGGGTGAATGCTGTATCTTGCATTATGAGCCTCCCTCATAATGTCTCCCTTTAACCCGATGTCATCTGGTACACATAGTCTGCTCCCATAGCAGAGGATCCCCTTGCTGTCGAATCTGAACTCACTGTCATTGCCTGACTGAACAGTCCTGGCAATCTTCACTAACTCCGGGTCCTCATGCTGTTTCTGAGCCACCTGCTCCAGAAACACGGGTGCTACTCTCATCTGGGCCACCAAGGCACCTGTACCAGACAACTCCAACTGTAGACCTTCCTCAATAAGCTTGTAGAACTCCTTCACCACTGGTCTCCTCTCTGCCGTGATGTGGGATAGACTGCCTAGTGACTTCCGGCTTAGGGCGTCTGCCACGACATTCGCCTTACCCGGATGATACTGAATCTTGCAATCATAGTCACTCAGCAGCTCCACCCATCTCCTCTGTCTCAAATTCAGATCCCTCTGACTCAAGATGTACTGCAGGCTCTTATGATCTGTAAAGATCTCACATTTTACCCCATAGAGGTAGTGCCTCCACATCTTGAGTGCAAAGATTACTGCTGCCATCTCTAGGTCATGTGTGGGGTAATTCAACTCATGCTTCTTTAGCTGCCTAGAAGCATAAGCGATCACCCTCTCCTTCTGCATTAGTACACAACCCAGTCCCACACGGGATGCATCACAAAAGACCGTAAAGTCCTCATCACTAGATGGCAGAGCTAAAACTGGTGCTGAAGTCAACCTCTTCTTAAGCTCTTCAAAACTCTCTTCGCACTGGTCGGTCCACAGAAACTTCTGATTCTTCCTGGTTAGTCTGGTCAGAGGAGCTGCAATCTTAGAGAAGTCCTGAACGAACCTCCTGTAGTAACCTGCCAAACCCAAGAAACTTCTAATCTCCGTCACTGAAGTGGGTCTAGGCCAGTTAGCCACAGTTTCTGTAATACCCGGCTAGACCCCGGTGTCGGAATTCCTACGTTCCGGCGGATTTTCCGTTAGAAGTCGGGATTCGAGGATGTCAGAGCTTGCCCTAAGGGTATAAGAAAGGTTTTTAAGATGGTTTTAAGTGTTTTTATCATGTTTGCATGTTTTGAGTTACGAAAATTGAGTTTTGAAATGAAAAGGCCAAGGGGACAAAAGCCAGGTTCGGCCGCCGAAGGTGAAGTTCGGCCGCCGAAAGTTGCATGGTTTCGCATGCACGTTAGGCCGCCGAAGGAAGAGTCGGTTGGCCACTACAAAAGCCCCTTTGCCCGAGACTTGAGTGTTAAACACTCTGTTTTTGGGTCAAAGGTAAGTTCAAGCTCTCCTTGGTGTGATTTTTCATATTTTCCTCAAATCTTGCATGTTTTAAATTGATTTGAGTTTTGTTTTAGAGTTTTGAGCAAAAGGAAGCAAAGTTGAGTACTTGGAGATTTTGAGTGAGTTTTCCCCCATCTCCAAGCTTGGATCATCAATCCTCTAGTTTTTTCAAGAGGTAAGCATGGATCCGCACCTCCCCTTATGTTTAAAGCAAGTTTTAGAAGTTTTGGAGAGGTTTATGGCATGTTTTGGGGTATAAGCATGAGTTTGAGCATATGTTAATCATATGAGTTAGTATGAGTTTTGTTGTTGTTTTTGGGGTTTGAGCTAGTGTTTAGGCCCCTATATGCATGAGATATGTTGTGTGTTAGTTGAGAAGTGTTGGTATGCATGTTATGGGTGTTTGATAGGATTTTGGAGGCTGAGAGCATGAGTTGTGCTCGGATTCTGCCTTTCTGGAGAATCCAGGTTCGGCCGCCGAAGCAAGGTTCGGCCGCCGAAGCAAGGTTCGGCCGCCGAACCCCTTGTGGAGGCAGTTTCGGCTGCCAAACCTTGCCCCCGAAAGCTAGGCTTTTGGGTGAGAAAGAGACTTTCGGCCGCCGAAAGAGGGAGTTCGGCCGTCGAAAGTGCATGAGTTTCGTCTCTGGACGAGGCTTTCGGCCGCCGAAGGTGCCGCCGAACCTGCATGAGTTTCGTCTCTGGAGAGGGGTTTCGGCCGCCGAAAGTGCCGCCGAAAGTGCCCAGTCCAGCCTTCTTTTGCCCATTTTTCCATGCATGCCTATGATGTTTTAGAGGGGTTTTGGGGAGATATTAAGAGTTATGTTTAAGTAAGTTTGGTCCTCATTTGAGTCCACCTGTGTAGGTACGGACCCGAGAGACCAAGGAGGCCCACAGAGTTAGAGTGACAGAGACTGCCCAGCAGTTGACAGAGGTGAGTGGAACAGAACTTTATTTTAAAAGTTAAGAAATGTTTTAGCATGATTCATGCATCATTAATGCCATGTTTATGTAGGATGCTTTGCATTAGTATTCACCAAGTTGATGCATTGCATTATTACTTGTATATGTGGATTGGACCGAGGCGATCTCAATAGCCCATAAGTCTGTCATTATTGTATGTCCTGTGTGAGCTCCTTTGGGGGCCGGGCATTTACCTTGGATGAGTCCTGTGAGAGCCCTTATAGGGTCGGGCACCATGAGTAGTTAGTGAAAGACCTGTGTGAGCTCCTTTGGGGGCCGGGCACTGACAGAGGGAGTTTTGGGATCATGTCCAATCCGAGATGTGAAATGTTTGTGCAGTGATGCATCATATGTTAGCATGTTTTAAATGTGATTTTTTATAGATTTCGCTCACTGGGCTTTAGTAGCTCATCCCTCTCCCTAACCCCATTTTTTCAGGGCCTCAGAGAAGAGAAAGAGAAAAAGATAGCAAGGGTAAAAGGCATATGTAATAGTATAGTATAGAATAGTGGACATGATAATGATGTACAGTACAGAGTTTATGTAATGTATAGAATGATGTAATAGCAAGTTATATAGTGAGTTATAGTATTGTGCTTGGCCCTAGTGCTTGTTATCCCTTTGCACATGATCCTTTTATGTTATATATGATTGAGATAATGTGATGATGATGATGAGCTAGGCTTGGTGCATGGTAGTCTTTCTATCTCTGTAGTTACTGTATGGTACCATAGCAGGTATCACTCTTCGAGTGCATACAGACAGAGCATGCATAGTCCAGGCCTAGTTGATGAGAAAAGTGGCAAGAAAAGAAAAGTTAGAAAAGCAAAGAAGAAAAAAAAATGTAAGCAGAGTAAGTAACAGTTTTAAACTTAAGTATGATCATGTATGGGTTTTAGCAGGTACACAGAGTTGACAGTAGGCTTACTACGGGTCCCGGCGGCCTTAAGCCGATCTGGATCCTAGTGCCGGTGATGGTCCGGTAAGCGGGCTGTTACAGTTTCTGTCTTCTTGGGGTCCACCTCAATCCCATTCTCTGACACTACATGCCCCAAGAACGAAATGCTCAGCCAGAACTCACATTTAGAGAACTTGGCATACAAACTATGTTCCGTCAAAGTCTGCAAGACCAACCGCAGATGATGGGCATGCTCCTCTGCATTCCTGGAATACACTAAGATATCATCTATGAAGACAATAACAAAGTGATCCAGGTATTGACTAAACACTCTGTTCATGAGATCCATGAATGCTGCAGGGGCGTTGGTCAACCCGAACGGCATTACAAGGAACTCAAAATGCCCATATCTGGTCCTGAAGGCTGTCTTCGGCACATCCTCCTCCCTTATCCTTAACTGATGGTACCCCGATCTCAGATCTATTTTGGAGAAACAACCCGCTCCGGCTAGCTGGTCGAATAGATCATCGATCCTTGGCAATGGGTACCTATTCTTGGTAGTGACTTTGTTCAACTGCCTGTAGTCGATACAAAGTCTAAGGGATCCATCCTTCTTTCTTACGAATAAAACTGGTGCACCCCAAGGTGAAGTGCTCGGTCGGATGAAGCCCTTTTCTACCAACTCTTGCAACTGCTCTTTCAACTCCTTTAACTCGGCTGGGGCCATCCTGTAGGGAGGGATAGAGATCGGTCTAGCTCCAGGCACCAACTCTATCTCGAACTCTATCTCCCTAGCAGGTGGTAAACCTGGAAGCTCATCAGGAAAGACATCCTGAAACTCTCTGACAACTGGCACTGAGGCCGGCTCCCTGACCTGACTGTCTAGCTCTCTCACATGAGCTAAGTACCCCTGACATCCCTTCCTAAGCAACCTACGAGCCTGAAGAGCTGATATCAGACCTCTAGGTGTGCCCCTCTTGTCTCCTCTGAAGACGACCTCTGACCCGTCCTGATCTCTGAACTTGACTACCTTGTCTCTGCAGTCCAAGGTAGCACCATGGGTAGATAGCCAATCCATCCCTAGAATGACGTCAAAGTCAGTCAAATCTAGAACCACAAGGTCGGCGGAGAGGCATCTTCCCTCAACAAAAACTGGACTGCACTGGCAGACTGACACTGCCACTGACGGGTCACACTTGGGTCCACTGACCCATAGGGGACACTCTAACCCAGAGACTATCAGACCCAACCTCTCAACAGCTCTCGGAGCAATAAATGAATGAGATGCTCCCGGGTCCATTAATGCATACACATCAGAACACCCAATGACGAGATTACCTGACACCACGGTGTTGGATGTGTTAGCCTCCTGCTGTGTCATGGTGAAGATCCTGGCTGGAGCTGATGGACCTTCACCTCGGGAACCAGAAGAAGAGGCTGCCCCTCTCCCTCTACCTCTGCCACTGCCCTGAGTTGTGGCTGGAACTGCTGGCTGTGCCACACTACCAGAAGCTGTCTGCTGGGGCTGACCCATAAAAGGCGCTCTAGGACAATCCCGAGCTATGTGTCCCTCCTGTCCACATCTGAAACATGCATTAGTCCCAGCTCGACACACTCCCCTGTGCGGTCTTCCACATCTCTGGCATTCTGTACCATCTGAGCCTGAGCTCGAGCCACCGCCAAATCCCAGACCGGATTTCAACTTGTTCCAAAACTTATTCTTCTTTGGCTTCCTGGTGGTACTATCCCACCTCTTCTTGCCTGAGCTCTGAGAAGAGAAACCTGGTCTTCCTCTGCCTGGGGTCTTAACCCCTGAAGACTGGGTCACTGACTGCTTCACTGACCCCTCAACTATAGCACTTGCTTCCATTCTTCGAGCCATATCCACCACAGTGTGGAAACTTTCTCTCTCAGCTGACTGAACCAACGAGGAGTACCTGGAATGCAGCTTCATAACATATTTCTTGGCTTTCTTCGTGTCTGAGTCTAGAGCTTGCCCTGAAAAAGGCAATAGCTCCAAGAATTTATCCGTGAACTCCTCTACACCCATGTGCTCTGACTGCCTCAGTTGCTCAAACTCAATCATCTTCAGTTCTCTAGAACTGTCTGGAAAAGCCCATCCAGCGAACTCATTCGCAAATTCTTCCCATGTCATACCGTCTAGTCTCGGGTCCACATAACACTTGAACCATTCTCGTGCCTTCTTGCACTTTAAAGTGAACCCTGCCATCTGAATGGCCCTACTGTCACTTGCCCCTAGCTCATCAGTTATTGTCTTCACTACCCTCAGATACTCAAAGGGGTCATCTCCTGACTTGTATTTGGGAGCATCTAGCTTGAGGTAATCCGTCATCTTTACCTTGCTCCCATCTGCTGAGCTAGGTCTAGGAGGTTGAGTAACTGGGGCTGCTGGTTCTGTAGGTGGTGGAGGTGGAGGTGCAGCATTCCCCGGGGTGGGGTTTGCCGGGTTTGGATAGAAGGGTGAGGGTGGATAAGCTGGGTACTGTGTGTAAGGTGGATAGAAAGGTGGATAAGGCATGTAGGTAGGGTAGGGGTTAAAGCTGGAGTAATCCGATGTACCTCCCATCGGATACCCTGAACCCTGTGGGAAGGGTGGATAATGGGGTGGAAAACCATACCCCGAGGCCTGAACGCCTCCCTGAGATTCCCCTGTCCCTTCTTCCTCCATGCTCACATCCAAGTTCCCATCCCTCCTCTGATCCTCTCCTGTAACCTCCCTCACATCGGAAGAACTTCCTCCTCTATCTGTCCCCCTTCTGCTAGCATCAAAAGACCTTCTAGGGTCCCTTGACACTCTCTCTCTGTTGGCTCTACAAGACATTGCCCTAGGCAATGTAGGAGGACGGGCGCTCGTGCCCTCATCCTCAGGTGGCACTCCAGTCAATCGTGCAGATCGACGAGTTCCTCTCATCCTGTTTTCTGAAAAACAGTACACATCATACAAACATTAGCATCACATGGTTCATGTGGGCACACATGAACCCTCATCACATATACATCATTCACATCATAGCATGCACATGTATAAAATCATGGCATTTCACATCATCAACAAGACAGGACTCAACATCCTATCCTAGTGGACATGACCTTCCTATTGTGCTTGACCTTCTAGAACATCTATGAGCCCGACACTCTAGGTCCGACCATATGAACCTAGGGCTTTGATACCATTCTGTAACGACCCGAAAATCGGACCGCTACCGGCGCTAGGATCCAGATCGGCTTAAGGCCGCCGGGACCCGTAGCAAGCCTGACATAACCTGAAAACCTGTATAATCCCATACATGATCAACAACATGCATAAAAATTTAAACTTTTCTTTCAAATATCCAACTCAACCTGAACATACATGTACGTAGTCATGATCATAATCATGATCCCTCTGTGGGATCTCAACAATACCCCAATGAGCACTAAAACATGAGATGAGTTGGCTTTCATAAACATCATAAAACATAACTATAGATCATGTATCAAAAGGGATAACAATATTCATAGGGTCAAGCACATCTATAACCTCAATAAACCTCATTACATAACATACTGAATCTCTTACATTACATCATAATACAATTGTCATGTCCACAATCTAACTATTACATAGACATACTTCAAAACTCTGGCTAACCTCCTGGTCTACCCTGTACCTGCACATCTGGGGTTAGGGGAGAGGGGTGAGCTACAAAGCCCAGTGAGCAGAATAGTAGAAAACAATATATTAAAATTTCATGCTTTCATGAAATGCAACACAACACAACAAATCACATCTCGGATGGTATTGTCACCTATAGTCCTCTACATAGTCCAACTGTGCCGGGACGTAGAATGGGTACAACCGGTCTTTCCCTTAACATAACATATCATACAGTCCAACTGTGCCAGGGACGTAGAATGGGTACAACCTGGACTTCCATACCATATCATGCCATAACATCATCATATCATCTGAGGACTAAAGGATCATCCAATGACCAATCCACATCATCATCATAAATGCAATGCAACATATTCGTGAATACTAATGCAAACACCCTACTATATCTCATGGCATTCATGATGCATGGATCATGCTCAAAAGTCATATTTCATTTACTTTAAAACTTAAGGTTTATTCCACTCACCTCTGGCTAGCTCTGACAAACTCTGTAGCAGCTGGCTCACTGCTGGGGTCCTCGGTTCCTCGGGTCCGAACCTACACAGGTGGACTCCAATGAGGGACCAAACATACATAAACATAACTCTAATATACTCCCCGAAAACCCCCTGAACATCATGGAATAATCATAGGAAAACATGCAAGAAATGGCTGGACAGGGCACTTTCGGCGGCACCTTCGGCGGTCGAAAGTCCCTCCAGAGCCAAAAGTCAGGCAGGTTCGGCGGCACCTTCGGCGGCCGAAACTCCCAGACAGAGGCGAAACTCATGCATGTTCGGCGGCACCTTCGGCGGCCGAAAGTCCCAGACAGAGACGAAAGTCTCTTTTCGGGGGCAACTTCGGCAGCCGAAAGGCCTGCCTCCCCAGCCACGTTCAGCGGCCGAAAGTGCCTTCGGCTGCCGAACCTGATTTCTGCCAAAGGGCAGAAACTTGGCTCCCTTAAGCATTTTCGCCTCCAAACTCACCAATCATGCATAAACTTGTTCTAAAACATGCATACAAGTTCCTAGGGGCCTCAAAACATCAAATACCCCAACTACAACACTTCAAACACACACAATCAACACACATTGTCCAAAACATCAATGTTAACCCATAACTCAACATATAACCTAACATGCATTTCTACCCATAGATCTAGCATAAAACTTATTTAAAACACATAAGGAGCTTAAGATCGGCTCTTACCTCTTGAAGATCGAGAGGGAGACGACCTAAACTTGGAGATCCACGAAAATGAGCTCCTGAGTTCCCAAAGCTCCAAAACTTGTTTCAAAAGTTCAAAACCTTCAATGCAAGCGTAAACTCAAGAAAAATGGTGGGGATTTGAAGGAAAAACACTAGATTTGGAAGAGGGAGGTCGAAAGCTAGCTGTGGCCGAAAATGGGAGAAAGCTCGCCCATTTCGGCTAAGTGACCCTTTTATAGGTGGCTGGCCAGGCCACGTTCGGGGGCCGAAAGCGCTTCCGCAAGCATGCCATGTTCGGCGGCCGAACTTGGGTTTCGGCGGCCGAACCTGAACTTCCCTCACTCATGCTTTCGGGGGCCTAACGTGCCTCCAAAACGCATGCATGTTCGGCGGCCGAACTTGACTTTCGGCGGCCGAACCTGGGTTTTCCTCCAAAGACTTTTCATGCAAAAACTCATTAAATTTTCATACTTTAAAACCATGAAATACTTTAAAACATTTTATGAAAACATGTTTCTACCCTACTAGAGGCTTCCGACATCCGAGAGTCCACCGGACGGTAGGAATTCCGATACCGGAGTCTAGCTGGGTATTACATTTTCGCCACTTCTCTGCCATGTAAAACCACTCCCAACAAACCCCAGATCAATAAGAGAGTGCTTGAAAATCCAGTTTGAAAAATCCTAAGCTCCTGGAGGATTAGAAGAAGAATATCCACTTTGTTCAGATGAGTCTACTACAGAATTAAAATCACCCGCGACAATCCATTTAGAAATGGATAGACTATTTTCTCTAGAAAGATATTGCCAAAGCTTCCTCGTTAAATAAATATCAGGGCTTGCATAAACTACACTAAACACCCATTTCTCTCCAGTAGAAAAATTAATTGCTACCGTAATGAATTGAGGATCGGTAACAACTAATTCAATTCGAAAACTATCTTCTGACCAAAGCAATCAAATACCACCATTAAATCCGACTGCCTCAACATGGATCCAATTCTCATACCCCAACAAACCACAAACTTCATCAGCCGCTTCTCCAGAAATACGAGGTTCCACTAAACAAAAGATGTTAGGATGATATAGTCTCTTGTATTCCTAAAAAGCGTTGCGAAAAGTAGATGATGCTGCACCATGACAATTCCAGGTTATAATTATCATTAAAATAAATATTAAAAAGAGCATCATCAGATTAATCTCACAAGGGTATCACATACGCTGTTGGTGCTCTAAAGGAGCAACCAAACTAGAAGAATTCGCCTTATTCAACTCATTCAAAAATGTCTCAGCCACAATCAATGTGAAATCATCCTCACTCCCATTGACTGTCTTCTGACCAGGGACAATATTCGGACTAGACAGATGAGGGAAAGATGGGTTACGAAAACCTGTTGGATTTGGAGGCACATGATTCAAGACACTCAACCCCACCTGATCTTCAGAAGAAACAACCCAAGATTCTACTCTCTCCTTCCCATTACCAACAACTACAGTATGCTCAACCTCTGCCGCTGCTTTCCTTGATAATCCAATTCTAGTATTAGGTCGTATTTCCCTAGAAGTCATAGCAGAGGATGGAATTATCTCGACATTAGCATTATTAGCCACAGCCTGACCTCCTCGTCCTCCACGAAACAGCCCGCTACCACCACGACTCCCTCTCTGGATTCCACCTCCCCTAGATACTACATTATTTGCCCGGTTGCTAGGACGCTCATCATGGACAGCCATATGAATCTCCTGAGTGCCCAAACTACCATTGTTCTGCTCCTCTGGTATGACCTCATCCTCTAAATTAAGTAAAGAGTCAAAACGATTTCCCATAGACCCATCTGCAACTACCCTTCGAACCTCATCTCTGTCAACTCTCTTAGGCCCAGGCCTGATACTCTGACGATTATCCCTACGTCGATCCCTCTGAACCAACATCCAATCCCCAAAATCCTCAGTAGCAGCGGGATTGACAGGCAAACTCTCAGGCATTTTGTAAGTCTCACGGTTCAACTCATGACCAACAACAGCACCTTGCTAATTAACAGAATTAGGCTGATTAACCTGCGTTGGTTTAATACTAGGACAAGTTTCCTTCATATGCCCATACTTACCACACTCAAAGTACACCATATGCAAACCCTTATATTCAATCCGGCGAACTCTACGGTGCAACTTGAATTTAGATAGAAGGGGCTTAGTCAAATCCAATTCCACACAAACTCTGGCAAAATGTCCTCGAGTCATAAGGCTAGTATTAGAGTCAACTTTAACAGGCTCACCTATTTTACGGGCAATGCGTAACAAAAGTTCCTCATCATAATATTCAATAGGCAAGCAGGGAAAACGAACCCATACAGTTAAACGTTCTAACACATCCTGAAAAGGGTCAAACTCCGGGCACCATTGACGAATAGTCAAGTAATGGTCAGCAATAATCCAGGGTCCCTCCGATCTAGCAAAGTCCAAGTCCCCAGAATTAGCGAAACAGACCAAAAAGAAATTGTTATCCAAAGCAATAACATCCATTGGAGCAGAAAGTTTCCAGAGTTCTTTCAATCGTCTACACAAATATGTATAGCCTATTGAACGTCCAAAAAGTTTCACAATAAGGGAATTTTTCCAAGGCTGACACAATCGACGTTTATCCACACTCGAAAGTCTAATCACAGGGCAACGATCATCCTCATCATCCTCCTCACCATCCGAAAAATGAAACTCATCGTCTTCAGGAGCCATGTCACTCCCAGAAGCTCCCTGCAGTCCTGGACCGTTTCTATTCGTCACTACATCCTTAAAAGAAGGTCCATTAACAAAACTAAGGTTCACAGGATTATTCTCAGTCTCTATCATCGGATGGTCAGGTGAAGAATCAAGATCAGCACAAATCTCATTCAATGAAACACCCAGCTCACCATCTTTACATTTCCTGCGTACACTACACTGGAGAAGATCATCCTCTTCCATCGAAGTCATCATAATCCCTTTGATCGCTCCTTATCACATTTATTGAAAAAACATTATTAATATTTTTATAATATTTAAAATATAAATTTTATATAGTTTTTTATTATTAAAAATATAAAAAAATTATCATTTTTTAAATTGATAAAATAATATAATAAATTTTAAATATTAATTATAAATATATTAAATATTAATATTAACTGTTAAATTAAAATAATTTTTATAAAGAGTAATTATTAATTAAAAATAAAAAAAATTTAAAATTTAAATAAATAAAAAAAATAAAGAATATAAGAAAAAAAATCAAAAACTAATTAAATAATTTTGATATAAATAACTTTAATAAAATCATTTCTTTCAAAATTTTAATAATTTTAGTAAAATTTATTTTTAATTTAAAATCAAGCAAATTGAATTTTGATAAATTTAGAATTGTTTTCAAACTGTTAAAAGTGAAGTTGATTCTAATTCAATCGATAAATTACATCAAACCGTTAATTTCAAAACAAAATCGGCTCTTTGGGCATGGAAATTTTGATAAATTTGGAAGTATAACTCGGTCGAATTTGAGCAAGAAAAAAGCAGAATGGGCCAAAATCAAAGTTTGTGAAAAATGGGAAATTGGGTTTTAATTTAAGGCCATTAAAATTCAATCTTTTAGAAGGAGTGGCCGTTTCTAATTCATTGATGCCATTATTGTTCTTTTCCTATTGGTCTTTCATGGATAAGCACAGCATGAGGATATCATTCTTTTTATTTTTATTTTTATTTATTTATTTATTTTATCTTTTTTCTGTAATTATTTATTTTATTCTTCTCCTTATTATTATTATTATTTAAACTCTCATCCCAACCACATTTCACATATCTCCTTTTCAAAAAGAAACATTTAATTGGAAAAAAGAAAGCAAATGATGTAAAATTAATTAATCTTTTTTTATCTTCTTATGTATAAAAGTTGAACTATTCTGATTGGATATCAGCTTTTATATTTTATATTGCTATTATATTTAATTTTATCTTATTTTTTTAGAATTTTTTATAATATCTTTTAATATTTTTAAAATGAATATAATAAAAAAATAAAATAAACAGAAATATTATTTTTTACAATTTTTATTTAAAGATTCATAAGATAAAATTATTTCAAATTCAAAATATTATGAATTTATATTATTTTATAATACAATTATTTATTTATTATATAATTCTTTAGTTTTTATGAATTAAAATAGTTACTAATATTGATAAAATTTTAAGATGAATATTGTCAAGAGAAAATTATGTATGGCTGCGATATTATAAAATCATTAAATATTTTTATAAATAAAAAATAGCATTAATATTTTAATGAAAAAATGAAAAAAGAAATAATATTTTTGGAAGATAGGAGTAGGAGAAGAGGATCTGCTACAAATTTTAATATTATAAGGAGTTAGTACCACATGGGTAACAGGGGCATTATTGTTTGTACATTGGACTTTTCAGGGTGGAGGACACGTGTCTTTCCTCAAAGTTAGGCTCAAGAAAAATTAATGAGTAGTTGTCCTCATATAAGCACTGTCCTAACCTATGCATCTTCTGTCTCTCACAGACACCCTTAAATGATGTAAGACAACAGCAGGCATACGTGTCGATTTTAGGAGTTCATGGTAAAAAAAAAAATTAAATGTAGCATTTTTTTTTCCACTTATATTCTCTCTCTTCTCCTGCCTTCTTTCTCTCTCCCTCTCTCATGCCTCCTTGTCCAGAGATATTGAGGAAAAAGAGGCTAACTTGCCATATTTTCAGGTTCTTGGTCTCTTTTTAAGTCTCCTCTCTTTCAAACGGGTAAGCTCCATTCTTCAGGAAATATTTGAGAAGCTGTGATTCTTCTTTTTTTTATTTTTTTTCCATCTCATTAATTGTTTCAAGGTCTCAAGATCAGATTATTACCAACCAGAATAGTGTTGTTGTTCTTCTTCTTCCTTGGATATATATGGAATAGGGGAGCTTCAATTTGAGAGAGCCTCAGATGGGTTGCCTTAGATCCAGGAAACAGAAGTTTTAGGTGAAAAAGGTTTCAACTTTTTAGGATTTTCTTGTGATTATCTGGTGTGGTTTTACTTTTTCCAAGGTTGTTTCTCATGACTGTTCCTGCTTTCTATTCTTGGGTTTAAAGATGAACACTTGATTTTAGTTTTTTTTTTTTTTTCTCTCTTCTGTTTCTCATTTGTGGTCTATATATTTAAGGGTAGGTGGTGGGGATAGGATTTGGGTATCCTGTGGTTGTTACTTCCAGGCAAAAAGGTGAAAAAGAATCTGATAAGTTCTGGAGTTTTGAGGATAACTCAAACAACCTGCGGAGACTTGAAATATCTGATAATTAGAAGGTTAGATCCACTGTTCCTCACCAGATCTGATAACTTGTTTCCATTCTGCTTATGCTCAACTGCTGGCTTATCTTTGATTTGACCTGGGAGGTATAGATTGTGTTTCTTTATATGTCTTTGATGAAAAAATATTGGTGGGTCCATTGTGATGTCATAGGATGGAAGAGGAATTGTTAGAACCTGCAAGCTTTACCTCAAGTTTTGTGGTGAAAGGGAATGAGGAGGATGAAAATTGGTGGATTCTGTGAAGAAATTTAGAGAGAGAGAGTTAGAGTTGTTAATTGGATAAGTGGAATTGATGGAAGAGATGTCCCCAGCAGTTGCAATGACGCTTAGTTTAGGTAATTCTATGTGTGATAGCTCAGGCATTTCAACCCATGTGGAAATTGCCCGGCGAAAGCTAGTAACAGACACTGTGAGCTTGTTGTCTGATCCTGAGGACTTTGCCGCCTTGTCTGCATCAAAAGATGGTGGTGTTGGAGGAACTGATTCATTGAAAATATTGCCAGAAAATGGAACCATATCAGTTCCCAGTGATGTGATTCAGGAAAGTGATGAAGATGAAGTACTGTCAGTTGTGGAAGACAATAATGGAATAATGTCCGAGGAGTTGTTGGCATTGGAAGCAGGATCTGAAATAAACTTGCCAAAATCAGTTGGGATTGAAGATAGCCAAATTATTGCCAAGGCTATAATTGTGGAGTCATCAAATGAGGTGCAGGTGCCTACTGCAAAACTTCTTATTGCAGCAGTGAACCCAAATGCAGATATATCTGATGGCTCTGATTTAAGGGCATCAGCAGTGGTCCTTAAGTTGCCAAGTGAGAAGAATCTCAGCAAAGGAACTACAAGAAGTGTGTTTGAAATTGATTGCATACCTCTGTGGGGTTCTGTATCAATTTGTGGCAGAAGACCAGAAATGGAAGACGCTGTTGCAGCTGTCCCTCGTTTTGCAAAAATCCCTATCAACATGCTTATTGGTGATCGTGTTGTCGACGGATTAAGTGAGAGTTTGACCCATATAACAAGTCATTTTTTTGGTGTTTATGATGGCCATGGGGGTGTTCAGGTACATTCGTCTAGCTAGATATTCATTTTTATTATTGTCATATAGTATATGCTGTACTGGCCAAAGCAATTCACTGATAGCATCATTAGAGTGCGAGATCAGAAATAAATGGATTGGGCATGAGCAATAGTTTTACTTGATGAATGTAATGTAACGATTTGCATATTGATTCCAAGTGTTCTGTTAAAAAAGGTTGTAACTATTCCTAGCTTAGCATTTGAATTTTTAACTTATTTAGATTGACAACATTGGCTGCTTCATCACAATCTGCAATCTCATTTGTTTTCCAAACAATCGAAGGAGAACTCAAGACTTTGTTTGTATATATTCAAAGGATATATAGCTTCCATCTTCATATGGTCAGTATTGTACACAGTTTTTTGATACGTAGGCATAAATTTGGAGGGATCTACTGCAGGTTGCTAACTATTGCCGTGATCGAATCCATTGGGCTTTGGCTGAAGAGATTGCAAATGTTAAAAATGACTTAAGTGATGCTAGCATGGAAGGAAACCAGCAGGTGCAGTGGGAGAAAGCTTTCACTAGTTGCTTTCTTAAGGTTGATGATGAGATTGGAGGAAAAGGTACCAGAGGCACCATTGAGGATGCTGGCCATGCTTCTGAGGCCACTTCTGAGCCTTTGGCACCAGAAACAGTTGGATCTACAGCTGTGGTTGCCTTGGTCTGTTCTTCCCACATCATAGTTGCAAATTGTGGTGATTCGAGAGCAGTGCTTTATCGTGGAAAAGAATCGATAGCATTGTCTGTAGATCATAAGGTAAGGCTTATGGTTTTACATCATTATGAATGCATGTGTATACATATTTTAATATTGTTTTCTTCTTTTTTTCTTATCAATATTTATATGCACTTTTGTTTTTCCAGCCAAACCGAGAAGATGAATATGCAAGGATTGAGGCTTCTGGAGGCAAGGTGATTCAGTGGAATGGACATCGTGTTTTTGGTGTTCTTGCCATGTCTAGGTCAATTGGTAGGTACCCTTCATTTTTGGCTCAGATGTTAATTCTGTTCAAATTGAAGCAACATTGTATTGTGCGGCTTTTACATCTACGGGTCTTGCTGCTGAAGATACCAAAATGCAAGCAAACAAATCAAAACAAAAATGAAATAAAAATCTGGATGTTGCTTTTTATGATATATTGACGTGCCTCGTTTAAACTGGTGTATACCCAATTTTTAACAGACATTTTGCAATGATGATCTACCTTCATGATTAACCACATTTTAAAGATAAACCCATAGAGGAGTTAAGCACTAACATTTGCTTTTACTTGCTTCTTCTTCTGTATCTCACAGGTGATAGATATTTGAAACCCTGGATAATTCCAGAACCAGAAATCATGTTCATTCCTCGAGCTAGAGATGACGAATGCCTTATTTTAGCCAGTGATGGGTTATGGGACGTCATGACAAATGATGAAGCCTGTGAAGTGGCTCGAAAGAAGATTTTGCTCTGGCACAAAAAGAATGGAGTTACATCTCCGGTCGAAAGGGGCAATGGAATTGATCCGGCATCTCAAGCAGCAGCTGATTGCCTTTCAATGCTTGCACTGCAAAAAGGAAGCAAGGATAATATCTCAGTGATTGTGGTGGACTTGAAAGCTCAAAGAAAGTTCAAGAGCAAATCTTAATCAAGGTTCAATCATCATCTAGCTTAAATCTATATACCTATATATTAGAGAAAGTACATCTACTGAATACATAGTTCAGTCAGTCCATTCCTTTTTCTCATGGGCTTAATGTCTGTATACAAGAATAGAAACTAGCGTGTACTACAGTAACTGTATCCGAAGGCCATATTAACTGTGTTTTTTATATCATCTGTGCCAAAACTATCTAATAGTTGTGTAAATTTGAGCTTGCAGGTGGGGGAAGATTTACAGTGTTCAATTTTGTAGATCATCCCTTTGCCTCTCCAGTGTGATGTCTCTCTCGAGTTTTGTGTAGTGGCACTCCAAATTGTTGGCGATGGCTTGAACAATGCCGGTATTTATACTACTTGGGCATAAATGGGTGCCCATGTATCCGCAATCCTGTACAACTGAGGCTAGAAGATGGTTTCAAGTTAATACATTTCTTCTTCATGGCTTTCTTTGCAGCAGTAACCTTCCTGCTTCTCTATCTTTTGTTTTAGTTTTGACATCTCATGCTAAATTCCAGAATCTTTAGCAATGGTTGAAAAGGAAATGCATCAGAATAATTGCATATAACAAGCAAAAGTTTGAATTATATATTTTCCACACAAGAATAGAGTGACAACCAAGACATAACTTTCAAAGATATGTATATTAATAGAACATAATTTTTAAAGATAAATAAGGTTACTTGTCCCCACACGCTGGGAGCTCCAGCTTCACACAGCATGGGGCTAATTTCTGTCGGACAAAAATCTTTTTGCATATTCTCTTATTCCATCTAGCGTCTTTGTTTCTGCCTCTGCGTTGGGAACTTGAGAGGAACAGGAAGAGTTGCCAATGACAACTTGTTTTCACGTACAAGCTTGCAACCCAAATTCGCAAAATGCACTCTTAAGCTCACAGAACTAACTTTCAGATCTTTGGCAATATCTGTCGGATTGGTCCGGAAGTCATCGGCATGTAGAGTTAGCACTAGGATATAACTAATGAGAAGATCAATTTTCTCAACTGGCAGTCTTCTTGATTCTGGAGTAAACATCTCCACAAACTTCTGTCGAAGAATGCTTGGAATTTTGTGGCTCTTTGCTGAGGATGCACCATCCAAAGAATGGAGATCTTTAAACTTTATAAGATGAGTAATATAAGAGAAAATGCGAGAAAGTGTTTTCTTCTCCGCTTCATCCTACAAAGAAGCATAATACAAATTAGTAATTGACCAAGAAGAGAAAACTTGACAGCTAATCAGCTAGAATGGGGCAACAAATTGGTAACAAAAATTATTCTTGTTACTTCCAATTCAAAGAGCATGGCACCTTTTATCTTTAATTTCATTCATTTCAAACTTCAAAACCCAAGTAATAATACTAGTTAAACCTGTGATTCCATAGGTTTTGGTGAAAAACGACCACTGGCTTAAACTCAGGGCACTCTTACCTGAATTTCCAGTAATTTGTGGATTCTATTGCGAACAAAAGTTGGGTAAGCATTGCTCCTGGCTTCGGTCCCCACTTGCAAAATCTCATAAACATCTTCAAGGAAATCCCTCTCTCCTGTAAGAATAATTCTGTTCAACGGATAAGCCTCCTGAGGAGTGGTGGCAGAAGAGTTATGAGGTGGAATATTTCGAGCAATATGGGTGCTTGCACTTTCAAGAGCCTCCTTGTTAACCACAATATTATCAATTTTCTTGCTCAAATCTTTCTGAGATTCAGGATCATCTCCCTGCTTCAGAGCCTGTGCTTTTTTATACTGTAACATGACAGAATTGAACTTTAGCTGAAAAAATCTTACAAAAGCAAAGTCACTATCCAACAAGACAAATTATTCCATTCAAATTATTAGCTATTTAAGCTTGGTGTCAGAAAGCTTGTATCGCAGTCTAACAACAACTTCTTATTGAGAAAACCCACATGAAAAAAGTTCAAAATAATAGAAAATTAACTCAAGTTTAGCTGAAACAGATTCACTTTGCAACAAAGGATGAGACCAAGAAGGGACCTCAGTGAACCAAATGAATCTTTCTTAGTTAAAAATTCAAACTAGTAAGAATTTAAGGCCTATTGGAAAGTGGAGAACTCTTTTTATACACTTCATACCAGCTCTATTTGCCGGTTATAACAGAGAAAAATACATGTGCTCTCTTAACTGCTTTTGGCGCTATCAGTGTGTTTATATTCTGATAATAGGAATCCTATTTGATGATGCAGAAAGAGGAAGCAACTAAGCGTACCTGGACTATAGATCTCTTTGATCCATACTTAACATTAAGCGCCATTATCTTATCTGCCTTGTTTTCTTCACTAGCTTCCTCATTTTCCATACATGAAGGCTCCTTATCAGCAGTGTCTAATCCTCGAACTTTTGGTTCCAATCTGAATATCTATGGTCACAACCAAAGCCATAACATGGACTATTGTAATAACAAATTATGTGCAATCTCAAGAGTAATAACAAAAAGCAACCGAATTTTTTTTTTTTAATTACACATCTACGCCTACCACAAAAGGAGCATCACATTCAAGTATGAAGACATTTGATATAATTGTCTACCAATATAAATAAAAAATACGTAGCATGATTCTCCTTTTCAGTTTAATCAGACATCAAACCAACAATAAAACGATCAAACTCAACTTCACGAGAAAATACCTTATTTCCAGCAATGGGCATTATCTTCAAAGTCTGAGTATTCTTATCAAGAACCCCAAGTGCATAAGTGCACAACTGAGCTGCCATTGCCTCACCTTTATAGTTCTTACCCACAAAATTCACATTGGACCCATCAGGACTGACAACAAGTTCCATCCTTTCTGAACTACTCCGTTTATCATTCTTTTCACTGAAGCTTTTCTCAATCTTGATCCGTTGAGCACTCCTATAAAAGCTGACAGTTGGTGGATGTGGTGGTGGTGATAGGTTTTCTTCATTATTGTTATATCCATTATAATTATGGGGCTTATACCCAGAAGGGAAATATCCAACTATAGGCGGGGTTTTGTCAGAATGGTCATAGATGACTTCGAATTTTACACAGACAGGTGGTTGCTCATTAGGTTCATCACTGGCGAGTGGCTGCTCATTTTGGATTAGGACCGTCCCATCATTGTTTTCCTCTTCCTCCCTGTTTATCTTCTTTTTAGATTTCTGGGTTGCTGTTTGTGGTGATTCTTGGCTCCTAATCGCTTCAGTGTTCTCCCACTCTTCCTTTTTTGCTTTCTTATGAGGCGATGCTTGGCTTCTAGCTTTTGGGTCAGCTAACTGTGCCTCTAAATCCAACCCCATTATAGACTTCTAATTCTCAGCAACACAACCAGTGAATACAACTCAATAATCGTAAGGAAATTATTGCCTCACTACCAAGCTGGGCTATTGCACGCTCGCATAAAAATCACGTCTTTAAAGCACGTAATCAAATTGGAGTGAGCTAAGCCACTGCAAAAACACCCAAGTTTTGTGGAAGGACGCAAAAGCAGAGGGTTGTTATGGAAGTAAATAACAAACTTTTCTTCTTCCTTTTACTTCCCTTATCATTCTCGGCCACCAAACAGAAAATTATAAACGAGTAAAACTTGGGGACGAGGAAAAAACCGCTCAATAGAAGTCTTATAGGATTTTGAGATGCCAGGATTCCACTTGAACCGCATTAACATCGGGAGAGATTCGCATTAACAGTTTGCAGATTAAGGTTAAAAACCCTTGAAGGTTTTATATATAATTACACGATTGAAATGTTAAAAAAGTGATTTTGTTTAAAAATAATATTTTTATATTAATAAAGAGTAGTTAAATTATTTTAAAAAATTATAATTAAAATATTTATATTTAATTTTATTATTTTATTAAATAACACATTCGAAGTGTTATAATGTCAAACATCAAATTAGTTTAGATCTGTGGCCTTTGAGAGAAACTTCCTTAAAGATCCTTAATCGGTAAAAGATGTTACAAACATAAATTGGTCAAAGGATTTACTAGAAATGAATCATCAAGAGGAGGGCAATTGAAGATTAGGAAAATTACCATTTGACCTTTTTACTATAGAAAAATTATATATTAAATTTTTAATTTTATAAAATATATTAAAATATTTTTAAAATTTTTAAAATTCTCTAATTAGTTTCTCTATTATTTTTTGGTATTAAATTGTGTAAAACAGTTTAAAATACTTTTAATATAAAATAATTAATTAAGAGATATTTTTATAAAATTAAATAATTAATTAATATTTTTTATATTAAATATTAAATGATAAAATATTTAACAGATAAAAATAATAAAAAATTAAATAAATATTTTTTACATCTTAAAAATTTTTAATATATTTTTTAAAATTAAAATATTAATTAATATATTTTCTGATATTATTGAAATTAAATGATAAATTTTACTGAATTATAACTATATATTTTTGTTTTATAATTTTTATTTTTTTAAAATTATTATTATTATTTTAGATTATAATAATATATAAATTGATTATTATAATTTTATTTTATTTTATTTTATTTTATTTTATTTTATTTTTAATAAATTTTTAAAAATATTTAATATTTAATTAAATTTAATATAATTAAAAAATTAATAAAAAATTATATTTTTTAATATACAGTGTGACAAATATTTTGTGAGGAAGCGGAGTATTATTTAGACAATGTCAAATCTTTCGGTCCTAGATTTTCACTCTGGCTCAAGATGAAACAGTAGTCTCGTGGTACTATATTCTGTCTCTCTTGTTCAGGTCATTGCATTCCATTAATGGAGAAGAGGAGGAGACGCCCCTTATAACAACCAACTAAACGAATAAAGAAATCAAGAACAAAACTTCACAACACAACTCCAGAAAGCTGAAGGCTACCTTTTTTATTTTTTTATTCTTTTCACCATCATCGGTATTTCTCTTTTGCGAATTTCACCATTTAATGTAAGTTCTCATTCTCTCTTTTTCTGCTCTTGCATGGTGAATAATTTTATGGGTTTTGAGGGATTCATGATTCCTTACTGTAATATATAGGTAACTCGTGTTCTAGGATAATTAATTTAATAAAATTTTCACATTTTTGTAATGTTGGTTCAAGGGGAAAGAAAGGGTTTTTTGTGCATTCGAGTAGCTTTAGCCTTTCCGAGTAAATTTTCTGATAGGTTTTCTGGGATTCTATTTGTTTGAACATCGAGTTTTTCTCTGCCCACCTAGTTCTATTTTTCATGTTTTTTTCTGGGTCATAATTTGTTTTTGTTGCTGTGTGAGTTTGTAAATTGGGAAGAAGTTATGTGCGATCTCGTTAATTCTTTTTCTGTTAATTGTATGTTAGGCTTGTACGGTTGCATGTTAAAATTTCTCTATCCTTCAGAGCCAAATTAAGCTCATTTGCAGCACAAAAGTTGTCATATTTTTAGTGGCTGTTGCAGCTTTTCCCAGATGTAATTGGGTTTCTGAAGAAACTGTGCTATCTGATTATTTGAGAATAAAAGGGGTTCCATAGCTTATCATTTTTGTTTCTATCTATCATGCTATCATTTGCTTAAACTATTTGCAACAGAATGAATTATTTCATTGGGGGTTTTTTGGAATCCTTGGCTAGTAGCGTGCATAATCTAGGTTAATTAAAATTTATTAGTTGGGGCATTCCCTTTACTTCTAAGTAATGTGAATGTGGCATCCATTGATGTTGGGGGGTTTGCTTAGGTACTTGGATTTATTCTCAAGTTAATCTTCTTATAAAGGCATGTTTATATTGGGTGTATATAAGAAAATTCTCTCTTTTCCTAAATCCTCTTGAATTAGTTTTTGTTTTCCCAAGTTATATTTTGAGGAAGTCGAACCAATTCTAGTAGGTACTAGAATTTTATAGCTAAGATTGGTTATGTTTTACTAGTTTGAGGTCATTTAGTGTTCTTAGTTCGTTTAGGCTTAGTGTTCCTAGTTTCAGTTATGGTTACTTGAACTGCTATAACACTTATGCTAGATGTTTGATCATTAGCGCTTATTATGATATTGATATTACACATTTATAAAAGTATTGAGAATTAGTTTCTCTAGAGAATTTATTTCTGTTCCTTTGAATTTTGGGAATTTGTTTGTTCTTATTCTTCTGTTATTACTCTATTTGTTTTAGTGACCACTTTTTTATAGAAGCAAACTGTCTTTCTCAAACTTACTTCATTTCATATGTGATATAAATTTTTTATGTAGAAGTGCAAATTTGCCTGTTGAGCCATTTATCCTCTGCAGTCTTCATGGAAGAGGCTTAAATTGTTTGATATATCTCAAGCCAACATTTTTTATCTTGCAGATTTGTTTTAGGCAGGCTGGAAATTGAGGACGGTCAGGACACTGGTTTTCCAATACATTTCTGGGACAAATGGGTCAGGGTACTCAACTTCTATGCCAGTCGTTTTCTTCACTTTGCAATGTATAATATGTTGGGGCATTGCCCAAAGTTTTATTTATTTTCCTAGACAAATTTATCTTTTCAGTAGAAGGAAAACTTTATTTCTGAATTTCTTTATTTTCCTAAACCATTTCTGCAGGTCAGCATTGATGACCTGATACTGTTTGTTTGGTTACAGTTTCAAAATGTTCCCATGTATTAACATAACACAAACGTTAGTTGTGGCTGCAAAAATATAGCTCCATTAGATAATTAAGGCCCCTGATTGTGTTGGGAATGGCTCTTTAGCTGGTCCAAAGTAGTAACTTTTTAGTGGGTGAATGAGATTCAATATGCTAACTATTTATTGTTCTAATGGCCTTATGAAATTTATGTCCTTTCTGCAAACTTTATCTAGAAAAAGTTGCTTACATATTTTTGGTGAACACAGCGCACTCAACTAATGCTGTGGGCAATAGGCCAGATGAGTATATTCTGATTAACGATGCTGAGGAACCCCGGTTGGGAATGTTTGACAAACCCCTTCCTTGTTTTGGCTGTGGAATTGGATGGTTTTCGTGAGTTCTTCTGAGTCTACATTGATATCTCTCTCTCTCTTGCTTGCTCCCTCTCTTGTGTCCATGAACGTGCCCTCTTTTGTACAGTTTCTTGCTTGGATTTGTGTTCCCATTAATGTGGTACTTTGCAACAATTCTCTACTTTGGGAGGTACTACCATAAGGATCCAAGAGAACGATCAGGGCTAGCTGCCTGTGCAATAGCTGTGAGTGTTAATGATTAATGTTTTTTCCCTTTTCATTTCCCAAGGTGTTATAGCAGCTATATTAAAAGTCTCATGCTATTCTTGCAGTTTTTTTTTATAATGTGGAATTGTGTCAACATCAATGTGATGTGAATTTTTTATTTTGAAAACTAACAGTGTGTTGCCAATGTCAACTTCTGAAACCGTTTTCGGGGAAAAAGATCATTCTCTCCTCCTCCTCTCTCCCTTCTCACACCTCACCTCACTCCCTTTCTCATATCTCTTCCTTTGAGCATTTAAAATTCAATCTGGACTTGCTGCAACACTCTTTTAAATCCTAAGCAGAACTTTAGATTACTTATTCTTTGATTGTACGTATCATATAATGCAGGATACATGGACAGTTGACTGGTTATTTCTTATCAAACTAAGATAATAATTTGATTGTCAAAAATTCCTGTCCTTAGTTGAAAGTTCTTATTTGCAAGTACAGATTCTACTTTTTTTCGACTTTCTGACTTGAACACTATTTACTTCTTGTTGGGAGATTAAAAGCCTCGATAGAATTGTTTAATAACTGTTGCTCCTGAAAATTTTAGGAAGTTCTCTATTTGGACAGAATCATGAAGTATGTGTATCCCTTTTATCTGCCTTTTATAATCTTTTATTGATTTCAGATGTTAACCAACTGTTGCAGGCTACGATATGCACAGTAGCTGCAGTGATTGCCCTGGTTGTTACTTTGTTGTAGTCTATGCCACCACAGTCCCATCTTAGCAATGGCTACTCAAGTGAGAGAAAAGATGAAACTGATACTATGCAGTAAAACTTTCACCCTTCAGTCCCAAAGGAAAGAAAAGAGCATCAATGATACCCAGGTTCTAAATATGTGAATTCTGTGGCATACTGAATCCTTTTTCAGTCTGCTACATAAAACAGTGTAAAACAGCAAAGAATTTTTACGGAGAAAAAAGAACTGTTAAATATCCATATAATGTGAAAGTTCAATTGTAGCAAATGAAATGAGGTAACTGATTCTTTTATTGTCAAACCTCCAAAAAAAAAGTTGGTATGATGCCAAAAAGGTTTTGGCACTTCTTGTTCAACGAATCTATAGATTTCAACTTTAAACATGCTGTTTACTGGGGCTTGAGCAAAAGCCTTGCTAGTCCATTACTGTTCATGTCGGTCACCATCAGGAGTTGCAGAGCCGTCTCTACTTTTCTCACTTTTAAGTACACAGATGTGAGTGTTAAAACCAGAAGAACTGCAAACAAGGTTTCCAAATTCTCAATACTACAGTAACATGTTATTATCCCCTGATCGCTGTTGGTGTTACTAATTCAATATTACAGGATGCTTATGAAATCAATGCGCTTAAGGAATTAAAGCTTGAGCTCTCTCTTATCTTCCCTCTCTTTTCTGTGGCTCTAGTCTCCATAAGGTTTTGAAAACTGTCGCACCGTTGGTCTTTTCCTATCTGTGCTTCATGTATCTGAGGATTCTTTGTGCTTATGTTCTTAAGGTTTGTAGGGTTGTATGCATCTTCGTAGAGGTTTCGGATCCTTACTCTTTTCTTCTGTAAAAGGCTAAACAAAGATCAGTAATTGGTAGCTCGTGGGTTTGAGTCTGAAAGGTGCAAATGGGACATCAAAAAGCACCCAAGTGATCTGGACAACCCCTCCATGGTGTCGTTGCCTTTTAAACTCTCAGCTGTTGGGGTTTATTTTTTGGTTTTGAACCTGGGTTGCTGGTTTACACCGTTCCTAGTGTTCCTTGGTTCCTATGGACAAGTATGGCGCTCTGGCTTGGATGGAATCGTAGGCAGCAGCAGGGTTGAACAACTGGGTTCTCTCCTTTGTTCTGTCATCTAGCCTATATTAGGCTTGGTAAATTTGTTAGGCTGGCCTTTGTTTAGACCATGGCTTGTGTCATGCTATTACGGCATTTTTAGTTGTAATGAAGTTCTTTTCTTTTTATGGCATTTTTAGTTGTAATGAACCTCTTTTCTTTCTTTCTTTTATTATTATTTTTTATTTTTTATTTAAAAAAAAAAAACATGCACGTGAATAAAACAAGTTAATAAACGTTATATATCAAACAAGACAAATCAACCACAAAATCAAACCATTTCTAGTAACATGAATTATTTAATTTTTAATAAAACAATGAATTGCTTTAACAATATTAATCATGTTTTTCTTATAATACGCAATAATAAAAATAACTTTTTTGTCTTAAAATGATAAAGCAGTTGAAATATAAATTTCAAGTAATTATTGTCTTTTATATCATATACTTTAATTCAATAATCCATTTTATAAACAAAAGTTAAATGAAAAAAACACTTATGATCTTGCTATTCAAGGGAAAGAAAATGTGAAATAGTTGGCTGTGCTAGTCGTAAAAGATTCCAAAACCCAAAAATCTCTGCAAGAAATCAGCAATAAAAACATGAATTTTTCTTGTAAGCTACAAACCAAAACCATTTCTCTCGCAATCTGTTTCTGTCTGACTCTCAATCCCTTCAAGAAATGGCATGATTTTCATTTTAAAGTGTATGCTAAGTAGTTGGATACTTGTTCCAAAAGCAACAACCCGTTTTTGTTTCTTCTTCTTTCTGCTTTTAAAAATTAATAATCCATTTATTTTATGAAAAATATTTTTATTTATAAAACACTATTTTACATTTTTGGTGTTCGGTGATTAATAGATTATTTTCTTTAAAAATAAGTAATATTTAAGGAATATGACTTTCAAAGCTATTTTTACATATAAATTTATTAATATTTTTTTTAATATTAAATTAAACAACAATATAAATTATCATATACAAAACATAATTATTTAATGCATATAATATCACAAAACTAATTAGTTAATTTTTTATTTTAAAAATACATTAAATAATTTCTGTAGTTTTGAAACTCAATTAAAGGTTTCTCCTATTAAATTTTATTATTTACCATTAGTTTTATACTATCATTTTCAGTTTATCTCTCATATAGATAATAATGCTAAAATTTAATAAATAGTTGAATTTTTAAAATTATATTTAATAAAAATTAATATATTTAAAATGAATATAATTAAAAATTTATTTTTTAATTATATATAAAAATAAAATAAAATGAAATATTTATCTTAATTTTTATGAAATTATTTTTAAGAATATAACAAGATCAATGTTTGTGTCGTGGAAACATATAAAAAGTAGAAAAAGCACAAAACTACTAAGCATTCATGATTATTTGTATTTTTTTAATTTTAATTATTTTAGAACAAAGTAATCAATTATTATAGTTTTGAGACATATTTGAATGAGTCAGTGCATGGGATTTAATTTGTTTGTCTCTTCATATATACGATTCTCTTATTAATAATATGTTTTTAATTAAAGCCAATTCACCTAAAAAATAATTATAATACATATATTATGTCAATTAAATTATTAAATTTAAAAATTTAAAGATTAGATAATTAAATTAAAATTTAAAAAATAAATAAAATATGCGTCAATTTACATTTTAATAATTATTAAAGTGGTAATAGATTTGCTTTCACCATTAGCTTAAAAATATATACATATATTTTTAAATTATTCAATAATGATTAAATAATTTTTACATTGCGACAGTGCCAATATTCGAGTCCTCACAATTTTTCTCGAATATAAACTTTTATAAATTATTTATTTTCTTCACATAAAAAGTAATTAAATTAATACGTGTACGTATCGCATTGAAAATTGATGAACTTTAATTAAATTAATTAAAATAAAAAATAAAATTAATTGCACAAAGAAAACATCTCAAAAGGCACAAATCAAAAGTATACCTAAAGTGTCTTCAAAAAGCTCTCCCTACCTTCTCCCTTCCATCAAAAAGCAAAACAAACCAAAGCCTCAAAATAATGGAAGACGAGGAAGACATGGGACTACCCTTTTGGCTTCAGACCACCAACCGCCGCCGGGGCCAAGCCTTCTATATCTTCCTCAACTCCGGTACCCTTCTCATAGTCTTACTAGTCGTAGCATTTCTTTTTGTATTCATTCTCGTCCCTTCATTTGTTTCTTTCACTTCCCAGATTTTCAGACCACACTTGATCAAGAAAAGCTGGGACTACCTTAATTTTGTTCTCGTCTTCTTTGCTATTCTTTGTGGATTTCTTACTAGAAATAACGACAATAATGGTAACTCTAAAAGTACAAGCTCTCGCAGCATATCAAGTGTACAACAAGATTTGCAGAGACAGTATCCATCAACGCATGCAGTTAATAGCTTTAACAGGTTAAGGAGTTTCAGTTCATATCCGGATCTCCGGCAAGAATCCTTGTGGTTGACCAATGATGAACGGTGGAGATTTTACGATGATACCCATCTCCATAGCTACAGGTTTCCAAGCTCATCGGATCAGGTCCAAGATCATCGTCCACAACAGCAGTATCAGGCAAAAGCAGATCAAGATGAAGATTCTCTTACTAAGGATATAGATGTTGATATTTCTTTGAAGGAAGTTGTTTACACCCCACCACCTTCGTCTCCTCTTCCTCCACCGCACTCACCGTCAGCTCCACCACTTTCTTCGCTGCTGCCACCACCTAAGGCTGTAAGAAGAAAGGTGAAGACAACGTATGAAGATCTGGGGCATGAAAAGAGAGAAGAGAAGGATTTGAAAGTTGAGAAATTCTATATACCACAAACTTCTCAGGCTCCGACTCCGACTCCATCACCACCACCACCGGTTTTCAACAAGAATGAGAAAAGGAGAGGTAAAGGTTTCTTGAATTCACTAAGAATAAAGAAAAAGAAGCAGAGCCAAAAGAGTGTTGAAAACCTTCACAGCTTTTTCGACCCTCATCATCCTTCATCTCTACCTTCCATACCACCGCCGCCACCACCTCCACCACCCAATTTCTTCCAGAATCTTTTTTCTTCCAACAAAGGAAAATCCAAGAAAGTCCATTCACTTCAACCACCACCTCCACCAGTCACTTCATCCTCTAGCACGCGTGTATCAACTCAAAACGTCACACAATCACCAGAATCGCGTGCATCAAGTACGACCACCGCCCAAGTAGCAGCGGTCACACCCCATCAAGTTCCTAAAACGGTTAAGAGAGGAAGTCCCAGCAGAGTGAAAGAGAATATGGAAACCGGCAATGCATCGTACTTTATTCCAATTCCGCCGCCACCTCCGCCACCGCCGTTCAAAATAACATCCTGGAAGTTTGTGCGCGTTGGCGACTACGTTAGGGTGGCAAGTTTTAACAGCTCCCGAAGTGGATCGCCGGATTTAGATAGTGAGGATCCATCAGATAAGGAGTCGAGTCCAATGGCAAGAAAAGATAACGGCGGCGATTCTATAACGCCACAGTTCTGTCCAAGTCCTGACGTTAACGCAAAAGCGGAGAACTTCATCGAAAAATTCAGAGCTGGTTTGAAGCTGGAGAAGATCAATTCTGTCAAGAGAAAGTCAAATCTTGGGCCAAGCCCTGATGGAGTCGGAGAAGAAGGCCCAAGTTAGAATTTTTTATTTTATTTTGTTTATTCATTTATTGAGGAAACGTTAACTTGAGTTGATTGAGATATGTTGCAAAGATGAAATTAAACTATACATCATGAACATAGATATTCTTATAAAAATTAAAGATGGGGCAATGATTTATTTAATTTATTTCGTTTTGATTTGTTGATAAAATTTGTTTTTATTTTTATTTTTTTTTATTGTGGAATTTGTTGATATATATAAATAATAAGAAGACTTTTAAGGTTTGAAATTTTAGGCAAACTTTGAGATTTATACGTGACAGCATGAATCAGAACCATGAATAATTATGTTGTGGTTTGCCATATTTCATATTTCATATAATTAAAAAAAAAAAACATAAATGTCTGCTAATTTAATGGATTCATAGGTTATGTGTTGGTCTAACTCAACTAACTTGCATTTCAAACAACGACATCACCACTCCAGGTTGTAATGTTTTATGTTAACTCATCATGGTTAATCAAACTGTCATTGCAAGAAGACATTCTAATGCATAAAAGAAACAAAATAGATAACTTCATAAACGCTGCTCCAGAATAAATTAGTAGAATTTTCAACAGTATGGAGGAGACGTCAGGCTTGCAAAGCTAGTTGTTCAATATTTTGACAGTTTGGAGTTCATAATGTAATTTTTATAAAAAAATTGGAGGCTCTATTTTAACAATTTGGCTTTTTAGTTTTTCTTTCTAATTAAGTATAGAGAGAGAAATTTTCTCTCCGCTTTTTCTCATTTAAAAGCTTGTCTTTTCCTTCTTTCTAATTAAAATTTTTAAATAATAATAGAATATAATTATGTTTTTAAAAAAATTATAATTTATAATAAAATTTGAACACAAATAATTTAAATATTAAGAGAATTCTTTCTTGATAAAATTTAATTAATTATAATTTAAATGATAAAAGATTTCATCAATTAATTTAAATAAAATATTAATATAATTAAATAATTAAATAATAAATTTATAATTAATAAAATATAATAAAGATAGTTAAAAAGTTTCAATATTCTCTCTTCCCATTTATTTATTTTTATAATTTTAAATACTAAAAATTATTTAATAATTTTATTTTTATATTTTTAATTTTGACTTAAATTAAGAATAACCAATAATCTTGATATATTTAAATTATAAAGTTATAATTTTTATTAAATCATAATTTACTTTGATTTACAGATAAAATTCAAAGTTTTTCTTTGCTAAAAGTTGAATTAAATTAAATTTATTTGCATTGCCCATGAAATTTAGGCGCCTTTAATACCCTACGTCTACGTCCTCGTTCCTAATAAAACTCTAAACCCTTAAAAGCCATAAACCCTAACAATTATATCAATTAGAAGCTGGTCAGTTTCAGTTCTCTTTTAAGTCTTAACGTTATTATTTCCGAAAGAACTGTCGTCCCCGCCCCGGACCTTCCTCTTCCCCGACGAGCCGCGACCGGTCGACCAAGGAACCGACGACCGTTATCTGTCCCTGACGCTCCCAACCCCTTCCTTTTCCTTCCCCCAACGACGCAGCCGGCAGCCCCCAACCAGTTGCAGCAGCACCCAGCGCCGACGGTTCCTGCTCCTAGCAACAACGACGCTGCTTTGGTTCGCAGCTCCTCACCGCGCCTCAGCCCAACGACGACAGCCATGTGTTAATATGGAATACCTACATTACTCTGTATTAGAGATATAATATAGACTATCTATGCTTTAGCACACACATCTTAATTTCAATTTTTATACCTACACCTGTTAGTATAAATTTTGAGATCACATTTTTTTAGTGTATATATAGATATACAAACGTATTCAAGCTTTTCTCAGATGGCAATGGATGGAAGTTACAGTCTCGAATCTGCAGTCAAGAGGTTCCTTTCACGGTGCCCAGAGCTTGCTAGAATTCAAAAGCTCAATGATCTTGTAAAGAAGGTAGCTGTCTAGTACCACTCCTAGTTTGTTGGCAATAATACACACTCAAATTGATCTTCAATTGGCACAATGGTAGCAAGCATTTGTGTTTTTCTGTCTTTTGCCTAAGTTAATTGGGAATTATTTTATTGACAAAAAATGGGAATTATTTTATTGACAAAAAATGGGAATTATTTTTACTTTGGTTTGAGAATTTTGTGATGCTATTCATTGATTACTGCAATTGGAGATGACAAAAATCAAATTAATTATGACACTTGTAGTTTATGTTATTTATTTTTATTCAAATATTCCTTCTTGAATATGGGTTGTGCAGGGGCACATGGTGACAGAAGAAGAAGTTATAAATTCAGTAGCAGAACTATTTGTCAATCCAAATTATACAATCCCTTTGATTGGGTGTCTCAGACCAATAGCTCGAAAGATCATAGATGCAGCTGTGTCGTTGTTAGGTCAATGCAATCTGAGCTCCAACCTGGATAACACTCTGGTGGATTCAAGAGAGCTTGTTAAGGGAGAAGTTGCTTATTTTATCGACCATTTCAATAACAGTGGGAGGGGTTTGACTCTTCACGAGTTTGCTTGTCTAGCTTTATGCCGTGCCATTGATTTGGATCACTCGTTATTGGGGTAAACTGATATATACTATTTACTGTATGCTTTACTTTCCTGCATGTTATATTAATTCTTGGAATGCATTAGAGAACAAGTGTGCGAACATGGTAGTGTGATTTCAAGTTAACATGATACCTGTTATAGGTCTGCATCTGCCTACTTCAAATTTGCATCACCTCCTTTTGAACGCATTTGGAGGAAGAAAATAGTTGCTGAGCAGTTTGAGGTAATCTTGTGATTTCTAATGTTGTTGAATTACTTAATTTGTATTTTGCGTATCCATGGATTAATTTTTTATTTTTTTTTATATAAAAGTTCTTTCATCATCCTTTTTATCTTTATTTATGACTATACACTTTTTTGTGCACCTATAACTCATATTGTGCTTCTAAATTAAAATTGTTTTTCATCTATGATTAGATCTTATTTCTTGCTCTTGATTTTGTGTTTTATAAATTGTAGTTTGACTCCTTTTTTTTTGGAAAGGGGGGTGGGTGGGGTGGTTGATTGTGTGCTGTTTCTTTTCCTTTTCTGAACTAATGTAACTTTTATGTTGGGAAATGAAGCCATCATCTAGACTATCAGATTGAAAGTTTAAAGTTGAGTTGTAAATAGTAGTTATGTTGGTTTATTTTGACATTTGAATTCCTTGTATTTTGTGTTGCATTACAACTGATTGTGTTAAAACCCAAAAGACTATCAACTTGTGCACCTACAAGTTTTACAGCATTGAACACTTGAATTTTAGCATGTAATGTTTATGTTTGACCCTTGTGTTTGGCAATAAAGATGTGGGTTTCCTTACTTTTTTCCATTAAAAGTTTGGCTTATAAAGTGGTTTTACTTTGACCTCTAAGAAACCCGTCATTGTTTTTTAGGGTTCTTCTCATATATAGTTCATTGTGTTTGTTTGCTTTGGGTTTGCAATAGCTGTAAGATTGTTTTGTGTGATTAGATTTTCAAGCACCAGTATTGTTAAAAGCTCCAGGTGAGATGAAACTAAAGAGGTAAGCACCTTTCCTTGCCTGGTTTGAGGCATCAGGCGAGGCAGGGTAAGGCTCCTTGAAATAACAGGCAGATCAATCTCTTTGAAGTAATGGGCAGATTTTTTTTTGGGGGGTGGTGGTGGGGTGGGTGTTTCCTTTTGCTTTGTAAACATCAAACTCTAATCCATAGTATCTAGTTCAACATAAGCTACTGGAGAACTAAATTTCAGGTACATTTCCCTCTCTTCTTCTTTCCTCTCCATCCTCTCGTCTCTTCTCATATGCTTGTCTTCTTACTTCTGGTGCAGCCAAACCAGCAGTTTTTTTTTTTTTTGATCTTCTTCGTACCTTTACCTCACCTCTTCTACTCTTCTCACTGCTGGTGCAGTAAATCAGCAATTTTTTTTTAAATAGATCTTCTTCCTTTCTCTTGCTATTCACTTCTCTTATTCTCTTGTTACTTCTTATCTTCTCCTCTTCTAACTGCTGGTGCAGCAAATCCAACATGATTTTTTCTTTTGCTTTTTCTTTTTGTTGTTTCTTTTTAATTTTTTATTTTATATACATACACAGATACTATAGTGCCTCACTTCAAAAAGGCTCTTGCCTCTCGCTTAAGGCCATAGGTACTGCAAGACCTTGATGTTGCCTCTCGCATACACTGTCAAGCACCAAATGATTTGAACTTAGTGTCTTAACACCAGATATGTTCCTAGCTTTAAAGAGAATACACAATAGTTTGGCAGGGATCCACACCAGCTACATTACAGGCAACTGCTTTCCAACTGGGCACATAGTTGTGCAGTATTTCTTGATATATCATTGTCCTATTTATGTGTTAGTTATGTATATGTGATTTCAAATTGATTTTGGAAACTTGCATCAAATCTTGTGATTTCATTTTCTAGTCGTAAACTTAGTATTACAGTTCATGATTTGACAACCGTTGTTAAGATTAAATTTTTTTTTCCTGTTCTAACAGTCAGTAAGTGATTGCTTACTTGCCTCACAAGTATCCTACCGCCTCCTCCTACTGGAATGCGAGTTTTTCTCTGTAAGATGGGATTGGTCCTGTTTTCTTGAGCTCGTGAAGGTAACTCTAAATCTTGATGTGGGCCATGGTTCTCAAAGTGAGGAGATATCAGACATAAGATGGTGTGGGATGCAAATAATGTCAATCATTTTGAAGATGAGTGACAAAGCAATTGAAAATTTTGGTGTTGGAGCTGAAGAAGCAGCATCATGTTTATTGCGGTTCGTTTTATGAGTTACGCTGTAGAAAATAAATCTTTAAATGATTTTAGTAGTAATACTTCCATTCTTTTGCTATTATTAGGTGGGAAGAGTTCTGTCAAGATGTAGCTATGGAGAAGGCTGGCTTTTATGTTGAATCATCTGAAAACACAATGTTGGATTCTTCCATCATTGGCAGAGTTGCTTTCAGCCAACAAAACTTTCCGAGTTCTTTGGACCACAATTCACTGGTTTCATTGCAGTTTCATAAACTTGAGCCAGTAATTAAGAGTAGAAGATTGGTTAACTGGTAGGTGTTATCAAACTGAGGAACATAATAATTTTTCTTGTTGTAATTGACCATATTCATTGTCTTATCATTTGAACTTTGTTGAATATTGGCACATTGATGTTTTCAGCTCCCGTCTCCCCCCTTCCAAGTGAGTTCCCAATCATTGGGAATGTCACCTGAAAATTCTGTTTTTCTAGGAAACCTGTTCATTTAATGTGAATCTACAAGCTTCTCTTTTTCATACCAATCCTTCTTGTGATTTAGGAATGATGAATCTGGAAGCTATCCATTTGTAGTGACATCTACGATGAAGAGAAGTTTTGACATGGTACTCTTAGCAGTGAGTCAAAGGTGGCCTGTCCTTCTATATGGCCCTGCAGGTGCTGGGAAAACTGCTCTCATTAGCAAGTTGGCTCAGGATCATGGGAACCAAGGTATTTTAACTTATTAGTTAGATCCATTTAAGAGATTTTAATTAATTATGTCTAGCAAAATTTCCTACTTGTGTTATTTTAAAACATTCTTAGAGGCCTTTAAATCTCTATAGGAATTTGTGGAATTACAATTTTGAATGGCATACAAGTTTCAACAAGGTATACTTAGTATTTCTAGATTTTTGTGATGTAAGAAAGGAGCAATATTGTACAAGATGAATGTCTTAAGTTTGCCTATTCCAAGTGTCGATGAAACATATCAGTGAAAACCATGAGAGAGATAGAAGATAGAGAGAGTCACCACAATGTTTGCACATACAATACTGCATAATGTGTTTCACTTCCTTATCTGGAAAGGTGGTTAGTATTAACCTTATTACGAGTTTTAAACCAAATGAAAGCCTTAACTTTTTAGGGATCTTAGTCTTAAAAACATGGCTAACCAAGTATTTGTACTGAAACTGTCCAAAGTCCAAATCCTCTGTCTGTATACATTGAATAATGATAAACATCAATAATTACAGGCAATGAAAATAAACATTTTCCTTTTTTAATTACTAATATTCCTTAAAAAGAAAAATCCTAAAATGCTAGGTAGAACTTTATATCTAAAATGTAGGAGTCAGTAAGGAGCACTGCAAAAACTGTAGACTGAAGATGAGGAGCATTTATAAAATGACTTTATCTACTTCTGAAAACTCCAAAGTTAATGTTTGGAACTTCTAGAAATCTTATTCTTATTGAGGGAAATAGAAGAATATGCTTGTTAGGCAAATCTCCAAGTGTCAAATCAACTTGATTTGTTGAAGCATTTGGAATTTAAAACGTAAAATTATTATGGGGAATGAGAAATAGGATACTTTCATAGAAGGGATACTACTCTGTCTGAAGAGATGCTGAGGCTTCTATAGAAGTGTGGCTTTATTTGGGCATAGGGGACAAGTGTAAATTAATACCAGAATTGGCTGTAACAGAAATTAAAGGTGGACGAAAATAGTTAGTTCATACTTTATGTACCTTAGTTACTTGCAGCTATTGATGCTTTGATAGAGAATGATGAAGAGGCTTCATAAGCAAGCCTAGTTAGTTTTTGGTTCTTTTTGCAGACTGGGATTATTGAAAGCTTTATGACCTATGAATTGATTAACTTGTGCTATGCTCTTCCCCTTCAATAAAAAAAAATATTTTGTTCTTTACTTTGTGAATTGTTTTTCGATGCTTATTCCTTTCATCATGTTTACAAAAAAAAAAAAAGCAGTTCTCTCTATTCACATGGATGAACAAATAGATGGGAAAACATTGATTGGCACTTATATATGTGGTGAGCAACCTGGTGAATTTAGGTGGCAATCCGGATCACTTATCCAGGTATATATCCTTAAAAAATTGAATTTGTTTGACTGTTACTCTTTTATAACATTGTCGACATTCTATTTTCTGCAGGCTGTTGTAAATGGATATTGGGTTGTATTTGAAGACATTGACAAGGCACCATCAGATGTTCAATCAATCTTATTACCTTTACTGGAAGGTGCAAGCTTCTTTGTAACAGGTCATGGGGAGGTAAATGTTGTATTTTTATTTTTTAAGGGCGTTTTGAAGTAGTTCGCGCAGGAACTAGACATCTCATTGCATGATTTCTCATGCAAGAGTAGTAGTTTTCTTATTTTCTTATCTGCTTGACACATGCACATGCATTTTATTCAGTATCCAGTTTGCTCTCTCTTTCTTTGTAGCACAAGTGAAGATATTTGTGAATAATGATTGATGATCTTGGGCTTTTCAGGAAATAAGAGTAGCAGAAAGCTTTCGGCTGTTCTCCACCATTTCTACTTCAAGGATTGATGTGCAGTGCAATGCAGAAGGTGTGGAAATTAATTCTTCTATTGGCTACAATTGTGGTTTGAGATTCTTAAGCTGGTTTATGCCTGTTGAACCTTATGTGAGATATAAGTGGAAGCCGTATAATTGCTGAATGAGAGAGCTGATTTCTTTTGGTTGTAGGTGGAAATTTACTTAGCACCCTTTGGAGGAGAGTGATGATTGGGCTGCCAAATTGTGATGACTTGCAAAGTATAGTGAAGGCATGGTATCCAAAATTGAAGCCTCTTGCTGGGAAACTTATAGGTTGGGCATAATTCCTTGCAACTAATTTGTGGTTTCAGATGATAGATAACTGCCTAAAATGCTGTTGTTGTCCCAGAAACATTTGAAAGAGTTAACTATGTGTCTCTACACCATATTATGGGATTTCAGTCTGGAGATTTGACTCTCTTTGGATCACTGAGCAGGTTCTCATTAAGGTAATTGATTGGTGCTTAAAGCATGGCGCGAGAAATCAACCAAACTTTTTGAACTATAGCTTTTTCATTCTTGTTTCAGGGATCTCCTTAAATGGTGCAAGCGGATAGTAGGCTTGGGCTTTTGCCCCATGGGGGATGTGTTGACAGCTTATCAGTGTCACTGTATTTATCAGGAGGTCTGATTTTGTCACAAGTGTCTTGCCTCTTTATTCCTCTCTCTCCCTCTCTAGACTCTGTGCATGTGTGTTGAGAGGGGGAGAGAGAGAGAGAGAGAGTTATTTAAATGGATAGTGTAAACTAGAGTCTGTTCAAGTTGACCTTCTTGTTTACAGTTCACAAGCTATTGTCTTCTCCTTTCAGGCTGTAGACATATTTGCAGCATTTTCTCCATCAAGTGAGACTCGCACGAAAGTTATGAGAGACATTGCAAAGTTGTGGACAGTTCCATTCCCTGAGGCGGGAATTCTATATCCTCATAAACCTGAAATTCAGGTGCCTGTTGATTTTGATGCTGTGGATAGCCTACTTTTTATTTTTTTTTAATTATTTTTTTTTCTGGTGCTTCCATCTCTTACTGGGGTAAAATTTGATCTGTAGGGTTCTCTTGCAGAACTAAGGATTGGACGAGTTGCTCTTCAACATGCAGAAACTTTGGTTGGTTGAAGCATTTTAAATGATCTTATTTAATTTATATTGTTCTCTGTTTTTTTGATAATTATACAAAATTCTTTCAGTTGCATGGCCAAGGGAGGCTTGTTCAGATGCGTAGTTCTCTGCATGTGCTTGAGAGAATTTCTTGCTCTGTTAAGTATAATGAGCCTGTTCTCTTGGTTGGTGAAACTGGAACTGGGAAAACTACACTTGTACAGAATCTGGCGAAAATGGTTGGTCAGAAGCTTACTGTTCTGGTATGGATTTTGGATCTCTCTCTCCCTCCTCCCCCCCTCCCCCACCAAATATATTTGTGTGTTTTTGTCTGTGCATGGGGCTTCAAAGTTGTATCTTTGGTGACTGTTGAATCTTATCCTTGATCTTTCTGATGTACATTTGTTTTCTTTTCCAGAATTTGAGTCAACAAAGTGATGTTGCTGATTTATTAGGAGGATTTAAGCCCATAGATCCTCAATCTATCTGTGTTCTCCTTTATAGGGAGTTTGAGAGTCTCTTTTCTAAAACTTTCTCTGTGAAGGTATCATTCACTTCTGCAACTATAATTTGCTTGTTTACCATGAATTTCCCTGGATAATTACTTCTTCTGTAATATGCTGTTTCCAGGAAAATGATAAACTTTTTGCCTACTTACAAAAGCAGATAAGAAAGAAGAACTGGGTGATGCTATTGAATGCATTTAGGAAGTATGTGGATAATTTCCAAAAGAAAGTACGAATAGAAAGATCTGGATCTGGAAAGAAGCGAAAAAAACCTTTGGATGATGAAGAAATGCAGAGAGCTTGGGATAATTTCTCTGTGAAACTTGAAACTGCCCATGGGCAAATTGGGGCTTCATCTGGAATGGTCTTTTCATTTGTAGAGGGAGCATTTGTAACTGCACTTAGAAATGGCGATTGGATTTTGCTGGATGAGGTGAATTTAGCTCCTACTGAGACCTTGCAGAGAATCAATGGTGTACTTGAAGGAGACTATGGGTCACTCTGTTTAGCTGAAAGAGGGGATGTCACTCATATACCTAGACATCCTAGTTTTCGTATATTTGCCTGCATGAATCCAGCAACTGATGCTGGAAAAAGAGATTTACCATATTCTTTGCGGGGCCGGTTTACAGAGTACTTTGTTGATGATGTGTTGGATAAAGAAGATCTGAAATTATTTGTTAACAAGTTTATGGAGGAGACCCGATCAAATGCAGAACTAGAACAAAGAGTAATTGATTTCTATGAAATAGCCAAAGTGAACTCTGAAGAAAAGCTGCAAGATGGGGCTAATCAGAAGCCTCAATACAGTTTAAGATCTTTATACCGTGCACTAGAGTATGCCAGGGAGGCTAAAGGAAAATTTGGATTTCAAAAGGCAGTTTATGATGGCTTCCAAATGTTTTTTGTTACCATGTTGGATGGACCCAGTGCCAAGATTATAAAAAAGATGATTGAGGATAAGTTATTAGGCGGTATTAAACCTTCACCAGTAACTTTTGATGCATACTTACCAGTTAAAAAAGACTGCAGTTCTGATGATTTCTTGGGGAATTATGTCTTGACAAAGAGTGTAAAGAAGCAACTTGAGAATTTAGCTCGTGCTGTTTTTATTAGGAGATATCCTGTTTTGTTACAGGGGCCTACTTCTAGTGGAAAAACTAGCCTTGTTCATTATCTTGCTGCAAGAACTGGTCATGGATTTGTGCGGATAAACAACCATGAACACACTGATCTGCAGGAATATTTAGGTTCTTACATATCAGATGCTCATGGAAAGCTCATTTTTCACGAAGGTATATTGGTCAAGGCTGTTCGCAATGGTTATTGGATTGTTTTGGATGAGCTAAATCTTGCCCCCACTGATGTGCTGGAAGCATTGAATCGTTTGTTAGATGATAATAGAGAACTTTTTGTGCCAGAATTGCGCGAGACTGTACATGCACATCCTAATTTTATGCTTTTTGCTACTCAAAATCCACCTACTTTCTATGGTGGGCGTAAAATGCTTTCTCGAGCATTTCGCAATCGTTTTGTGGAGGTTCATGTAGATGAAATTCCAGATTATGAGTTGAACACGATAATAGAAAAAAGGTGTAAAATCCCTGGAAGCCGTGCAAAGATTATGGTTGAAGTCATGAAGGAGTTGCAGTTGCACAGGCAGAGGAGCAAAGTATTTGCTGGGAAGCATGGATTCATAACTCCTAGAGATTTGTTTCGTTGGGCTAATCGTTTGAGAACATTTGGAGATTCTAAGGAAGTAATGGCAGAATATGGATACTATCTTCTGGCGGATAGGCTCCGAGATGAGGGAGAGAAACTTGTGGTTCAAGAAGTTTTGGAAAAGCATCTCCGAGTGAAAATTATAAAAGATAACTTATATAAGGTATGTCACCTTTAGCTACATTTTTTCATGTTTTAGATGCATGTGCTTTACATTTGGTGAGTTTATGATTTGTGCCAAGTTTGCAGTACAAAGAAACTAGTGATAGTTCTGGGAAAGTTGTATGCATATAGGGAGCATATATAAATATATTAAGCTGCTAATTAATCTAGGGTAGTAACTTATGAATGATATAGGTATTTGTGACTTTTTTCCATTTATGGTGTGCATCAACTTCATCAAATAATGAAGATTATAAATTCTTAGTCCTGAAAATGCATTTGTTTTCTGAGCGTTGAACTTATTTTGCACCAAGAAGTGATGGCTCTTGATGATCAATGCATGAACTACATATGACCAGTGTTACACAAGAAATAGGGTAAATGGTTAAGACTTGAGTGTTATCCATGCCATTACAATTTTAGTGTTATCAAGGCTTATGCTAATATGATGCATGGTTGGCATGAATGACGAGAGAGTATGATGTATATTTGCAAATGTCACTTTTTCTGATTGTTATGAACTATTTGTTGCAGACTACATGTGTTGGAATATTCTAGTTATTGCTTCTTGGTAGTTTTGCTTTTTTCGAAGACTTTATAAACTGATTTAATTCATTCAATCTATTTTTCTTTTCTTCTGCTGATTTGTTCAGGATTTGGTTGGCGTGGACTCTAAGAGTCTTGGGAAGTATGAATTCATCTCTTAGTTGACATTTTTTTTTTATTTTTTTTTTTATTTTTCATTCCTCACTGTTAATTATTGCAGCATCATCTTGACCAAAAGTATGAGGAGATTGTCCTTTCTTCTCAAGCGTTGCTATGAGTTACGTGAGCCTGTATTACTTGTTGGTGAAACTGGTGGTGGGAAGACCACTGTCTGTCAGTTATTGAGTACTATGTTGGGTTCAAAATTGCACATTTTGAATTGTCACCAATACTCAGAAACATCTGATTTCCTTGGGGTTTGTTTACTTCTGTATTCTTTAAGCTTGTGTGTGTGTTCGTTTTGAGCATTGGCTATTGTAGTCCCTTTTGAAAATATAATGTGTTTTGATGGATTTTTTTTTAACAGGGATTTTTTCCTATCCGGGAAAGATCAAGACTGACATCAGAATTCAAATATATAATAGAAAGACTGATGCAGTCAAAGGCTTATGTCCACTTCCCGGAGCTCTTGGTGTGAATTTTGCCAATATATTTTTTTTTGCAAATTATTTGAGAGTAGTTATTTAACTTGTGGATTCCTTATCTGCAGGAAATTTCTCTAGATATTGGTCAGGCCGCTTCCACTCTGGATCATCTTGCTGCAATAATAACTAGTTATAGACATGGTCAGGTTTCATGTCCAGATGTCACTGCAGAAGATATCAATACTCTCGAGGAGATGAAGTTGAACCTTAGTCAGCTGCATCAGAAGTGGAAGACAATATTTGTGTGGCAAGATGGGCCTCTTGTGCAAGCCATGAAAGCTGGTGATCTATTTCTTGTTGATGAAATTTCCTTGGCTGATGATAGTGTGCTAGAAAGATTGAACAGTGTTCTGGAGCCTGAAAGAAAACTGGTGGGTAATGGTTATCTCATAAGAAACCCTGTTTGTGTGACGTTTCATCAAATCTGCTTGCTGCATAATTTTCTGATGATATTGTCAAAACCTTTTAGTTGCTGTTGAGTGTAGGAGAAGTCTTTTTCCCTATGTTAATTCTTCACCATCCATGTGTGTGAGATATTATGATTTCTTTATCTTAGTAGCTCCCTTCATTATTGTATTGGATAAAATTACAATTTTAGATTTGTTCTTTCTGGAATTGAAATCCCTTATGGGAATTATTTTCAATGCAAATAATTGTACAACATGTTTATGCCTTCTATCAGTTTCACTTGTTGCCTTGTGGTTGGATCTAAAATTGACTTATTATTTAGCTGTTTAGTGTTCAAATATCCTGTCTTTCTTTGCAGTCTTTGGCAGAGAAGGGAGGTCCTGTTATGGAAGAGATAACAGCCCACCCAAACTTTTTAGTGCTTGCAACTATGAATCCTGGAGGTGATTATGGTAAGAAGGAATTGTCTCCAGCTCTTCGTAACCGGTTTACTGAGATCTGGGTTTCTCCTGTTAGTGATCTGGATGAACTTAGAGATATTGCTTCTAAGAGGTATTCCTGTCTTAAAAAGTTGACACCAATGTAATATACATAGATGTGATGCACAAATTTGGGGTTGATTCTTCTATAATTATTTTACTACAGGTTTTCCAATCCGGCATTCTCATACATTGTGGATGCTATGATTAATTTCTGGCAGGTTGGTTCCATTTTAAATCTTTGTGGCTTCTGCTTCTTGTTATATGTTGTTGATTTTAAATTGTTTAAGATTCAGCACTGTTGCTTAACAATGTTGTCTGCTACTTCAGAACTGTAAGCAGAATTAGTGCTCAATAATTTTGCATGAACAATTATCAAAACTGTGATTTTTAGCTTTCTTTGGTGTCCGTGGAGCCTATGATTTGAAAATTTATTATTACATTGTTTGTGTACATGGTGTGTGCAAGGAAAGCATCTGTTAACTAAGATTGTCCCCCTAGCTGGCGATCCTAAGTGATGCAAGAAAACCATGATAACATGCCATTTCATCTCGTTCCAAAAAGTCATTTTGCCATTAGCCATGTTAGTTGACTTCAGGAAAATATCATTTCCCCCTTATCCAGTGGATTTGGTTGAGATGTATATACAAGGTATTTTAGTTAAAGTTATGCCTTAGGTCAACTGAGTTTTTGAGCAAAATAGAGCTTGCAAATATGCCTGTAGTTTTGTATCCCTCTTCTTCTATTCATTTGTAAACATCCCAGTAGCTTAAGGGAATAATGAAGCAACTTTATTCTCCAAAATCTTTTTCTCTACTGTTTCTACAGATTTGTTTACTAAAACTATATGCTTCGTTATTTACCTCAGCTGTTCACTCTTTATTCTCTAATCCATATGTGGCACCAGGAGCTTGTTCTTTGAGAAGGGTATTCTCGAGCATAATCATCATAGCGTCTTAGAGTTCATAAAAATGGTCAACTGCAAATGCAAAACTAGAACAGGGCCCAATATCAAGATTCAATATTTTTAATTTTAGGAGACTAAAATTAAAACTTGAAACACTATAAACCAATCATTAGCAGTATTATAGGATTATTTAAATGCCCCTGATTACTTAAAAATATCCAAGCTAAGCTACTGTCTTGCCCTGTGATCCTGCACCCTGAAGTCTGAAACATGTCTGTATGGATATGCTGAAAGTCAACCTGCTGCACGCCCTCTCTTTTTCTGTGTATTGCTTTTAATATATCTGATTTACTTTCCTGATATTTTCTTTCAATGCAGTGGTTCAACCAGTTACAAGTAGGGAGAATGCTTACTGTGAGAGATCTCCTATCTTGGGTTGAGTTTATTAACATGACTGAAGGAAGTTTAGGACCTGATTATGCGTTCTTCCATGGGCTTTTTCTTTGTTTGCTTGATGGCTTAAGTCTAGGTAATTCTTTCTTCATGTTTAAATCAATTTTTATGCCAATTGCTTTATCATAATGTGTGTGCAATTGCACATAGGATTTGGTTTTGTTCATTATTGTTTTAATTTTTTGTATTGCTGTGATTTGCTGTCTTGAAGGATGATTACTGTACTTGTTTCTACTAGGCATTTTTGTTTGATCTATATCCTATTCCTACTTCGTTTTTCTTTTATTGTCCATGGTTTGTGACTGTTTTCTTCAGTTATATATTGCATTTCTATTCTTTAGTCTCACTGCTGATGCCAATGTTGACTGAATGACAAACAAACAACTGTAGAGCATTTTGCAATTGAATTTCTCTTCAACTGCTATAGTGGTCTCTTCTTTAGATCTAAAATTGCACTTCTTATCTTCAAGTATCACGATATGCATAATCTTTGGGTTGAACAGTTCACTTTGAAATAGAAGGATAATGTTATGCGGTGTCAGTTAGTCCCTTTCTTTTTTGAATCTCTTATTATGTTTTCTTCGTGTATGCTTTCCAGGGACTGGTATTTCCAGAGAGGATGCTGCACTATTAAGGGAGAAATGCCTGTCTTTTCTTGTAAAGCAACTTGAGGTGGTTATACATACATGCATACATCCACATACACATGCAAACATAGGCATACAAAAACACATACATGTTCATTTGTGCACACACAAATGTATTCATACTTGATAACTTGTGCCTTGTTTCCTGTTTTGCTGCTGAAACAAATGCTTTGCTTTTTCATTATTCATTATAGTGATGATGCAGTGCTGATACTCGTACTGTTTTTTGTATGCATTTTGTGGCTTCCTATCATTTTTTTTGTACACGGGTGAACTTTCGGTTATTTATTTGGACTGGCCTTCTCCTTCTGTCCAGGTCTTATGCATATGAATATGAAGCATGTTTCATCATGTATTTTTAATAAATTTTAAAGCCAAAATCTTGTCCGAATCAGTGCTAGGTACATAGATTGTTAGTATTTTATTTTATTTTTTTTTGGTGGAAATTAAAGCTGTTTTTTTTTTTTGGCATTTGCTATCATATGTTTATTACAAAGTGAGGAATTTCATAATTTAGAAACAATTTGGTATATGAGGTACCTATTTAAAAATCAGGTCAATATATCATTGGATATTCACTAGGAGGCAATTCCTCGGTAGGCTACTATGGTACTGGAGGAACCTCAACGCTTAAAAACAATCGTTTGGTTTCGCTTTCAGAAGTGTACCATTTGGACTTCTTTTGTGTTGCATTACTCATGTTTATTGTATGGTTGTCTACAATAGGTTTTAACCAATCCTTGGTTTTGCTGTTACAGGTAGACAATACTACACTTCATAAACTTTCAACTATGGAAAATTATGGTTGGGGTGATCTTGGAACAACCCTTGATGTTTCTTGCACTGATGACATGCTTCATGACACCGTCTTCGGTATCAGTCCATTTTATATAGGAAAAGGTTAGTTTATGAACTAAATGTCGTCTTTTTATTTATATCTTTTTGAAGGAAACTGTCAACTGTACCGGGCTTCATAAAAAATTATGGTGAGCTTTAATAGATAGATAATATTTTATTTTCTTGAATTTGCTCTAATTTCAACTACTCAATTTAAATAATTTTGTGAATGTTACTATAGCAGCTGCGTATATTTTGACCTATGGGTTGTGTCTGCAGGTTCTGAAAACTGTGAGACTAGTGGTTTTGAATTTTTGGCACCAACTACACGACGAAATGCTTTACGTGTTTTGCGCGCTATGCAAATCCCAAAGCCAGGTACATCTTGCATCTGATCTATTCTTTCTCCTGACTCACAACCCAAATGAAAATAAATTGTCTTTCTTACCCTTATTTTTTGATTATTTTTTGGGAGTGGGTGTTTTGGGGGTGGATCTACTGTATCCATAATTTCATATCCATGTTTATCTTCTTGAAATTTTGTATGATTTGTAGTACTATTGGAAGGCAGTCCTGGTGTTGGTAAAACAAGTTTAATTATTGCCTTGGGAAAGTATTCAGGTCATAAGGTTGTACGAATAAACTTATCTGAGCAGGTGAGTGATTCTCCATCATCTCCTCCTTTGTCCTTTACATGTACTTACCATTTTCTCAGTCTGTTTCCTTCTCCTAATATTATCTCTGGCAGAACTAATGTTTTATTGTTTGCGATGCAGTCTGACCTAATGGATTTGCTAGGGTCAGATTTACCTGTTGAGAGTGATGAGGGAATGAAATTTGCATGGTCTGATGGAATCTTGCTGCAGGTCAGCATTTGTTAACTAGAAGTGTTTATCCTGCTAATTTTGTGGAAAAATATTGAACTTTTTTAGATATCTCCTTTGTAGGCTTTGAAGGAGGGTTGTTGGGTTTTGCTGGATGAACTTAATCTTGCTCCACAATCTGTCTTAGAGGTAGTAAATGGACCTTTCTATTTTTGCCTTGTTTCTTATAAAAGTTTCTTGTGAATGAAAATGATTTTTATGGGAGTTCATGTTTATCAGGGTTTGAATGCTATTCTGGATCACCGTGCGGAGGTCTTCATTCCAGAGCTTGGCCTTACTTTTAAATGTCCATCATCTTTCAGAGTCTTTGCATGTCAAAATCCTTTTTCTCAAGGTGGTGGCAGAAAAGGCCTTCCAAGATCTTTTTTAAACCGTTTCACTAAGGTTGGTTTCTGTCACATCATTAACATTCTTAATATAGCATGTGATACTACTGATATGAATTGAACAAACTCTTAACTTTATGTTCATATTGCTTTTTCAGGTGTACATAGATGAGCTAGTTGAGGATGATTATTTATTCATCTCTAGCTCCCTGTACCCCTCAATCCCAAAGCCTGTGCTTTCAAAGCTCATTTTTTTCAATAAAAGATTACATGAGGATACCATGATACATCACAAGTTTGCACAGGATGGCTCCCCGTGGGAGTTTAATTTGCGTGATGTGATTCGCTCATGCGAGATCATTCAAGGTTTTATCTATATATCTCTTGTCTGTATCTAAGATGTTCTTTTCCAAGTTGTATTGCTGACCTTGTTATTTTTTTCCCCTCATATATCAATTTCAAACGCAGGTGCCCCAGATAGGTTAAAATTTGATTGCTTTGTTGATATTGTTTATGTTCAAAGAATGCGTACTCCTGCTGATCGCAAGGAAGTTTTACAGCTGTTTGAAGACATCTTTGAGTTCAAGCCATTGATAAATCCTTACCCTCGAGTACAGCTTAATTCTAACTACTTAATTGTGGGAAATGCTTCTGTTAAAAGAAACAGTTTCTACCCATCTAAGCTGAATAGTAGTCAGTTAACTATTGTGCCTAGTGTTCGCCATAGCTTGGAAGCTGCATTGCATTGTGTACAGCATCAGTGGTTGTGCATCTTGGTTGGTCCACCATCATCTGGGAAGACTTCATTGATAAGGTTGTTAGCTGAGCTCACCGGAAATATACTAAATGAGCTAAACCTTTCATCTGCAACTGATATATCTGATTTACTTGGATGTTTTGAGCAATATGATGCTTACCGCAACTTTCGTTGCATTTGTGCTCAAGTTGAGCGCTATGTTTCTGAGTATTGCAGCATATTGTTGGAATTTTCAAAGACTACATTCTGTGAAAGAAAGGATGTAATCACCAAATGGCTTGCTTTCTTATCTTGCATGGGTTCTAGTTCCTTGTCAACTTCCAACATTTTAGAGAACTGGAAGAGTGTTGCCACTTCTCTGAATTTATTAGTTGATATTATTGAGCAATTAAAGTTGGATGTGGTAAACAATGGCTTACCTGTTTCTTGGTCGAGCAATAAACTGAATAAAACTGTTGAGACAATTTTGAAGTTGCAAGAATATCTGCAAAGAAGGCAGTTTTCGGCAAAGTTTGAATGGGTTGCCGGATTACTTGTGAAGGCGATAGAAAATGGTGAATGGGTTCTTCTGGAGAATGCAAACCTTTGTAATCCCACGGTATTTTACATGCTTATGCATTTTGAAATATTTGTCGTGATATTTTTGTTTTGCTTTCCTTTTACCTGCTATTTTTTTTATTTGCTTTAGGTTCTTGATAGAATCAATTCTTTGGTGGAGCCGAGTGGATCAATTACAGTTAATGAATGTGGGATTGTTGATGGAAACCCACTGGTTCTTCGTCCACACCCCAATTTTCGGATGTTCCTCACAGTTAATCCAACTTTAGGTGAAGTATCTCGAGCAATGCGAAATAGAGGAGTTGAAATATTTATGATGCAGCCATATTGGCTGCTGAATGAGGAAAAAAGTGCAGAATTTGAATTAAAGGACGTGAAAAGATTTCTTGTTTTATCTGGTGTTCCTGTTGGTAAATTAGTTGAGTCAATGGCCAAAGCACATGTCTATGCTAGGAATGAAGGGCTACGCCTTAATATTCAAATTACATATCTTGAACTTGCACGCTGGATTAAGTTATTCCACCAGCTTCTTCTAAATGGAAGTCAGCCTCTCTGGAGTCTTCAAATTAGTTGGGAGCATACTTACCTGCCTTCCTTAGGTGAGGCTGTGGGATGGGATATTATTAATCATGGCAAGTTTGCTTTCTTATCAATGGCAAAACTTTCGGAATCTGATTTTCCAGTTGAATTATCTTTGCATTTGCCTGGTGGATGGCCAATGCCATTGAAGTTAAGGGATTATGTTTTTTACTCAAAGGAAGCTTCTGTCAAACAGAACTGCATGTATTTGGGATACCTTATGTCTCAATATGAATTGGGCATAAAACGGGATAACGTAGGTTTGGACCAAGTTTTTTCTACTAGCCATGGAGGGGCTTATTTGATTGATTTGAAGAGGATACATAAATTCATGTTTCCTATGTCTTTAAGTTGGGTGTTTTCCAGCTCATATGGGAATGTAGAGTTTGACCTAAAGTTGACTAAGAAGATGCTACTGTTTGCTGCCGATTGGACCATTGAACAGGCTACTGCGATTGATTATAAGCTATATCGTCTTTGGTTTAACTGGCTTAGCTCTAAACTGGAACATGGTCATTTTTTTCATTGTTATGAAAATTTGCTGAAGCAGGAATTTGAGCATCCTATTTGGAAGTGTATTTTTCACTGCCACCATGAGCTTGGATCTCTTCACCAAGTAGAATTGAACTTGTGGCCAGTACCATTGCTTTCACTGGACTTTGTTGATTTAAGACCATCAAATGACATGTCAAATAGATTGTGCAAACTTCTATCTAATGCCATTAACTGTGTTAGTCTTCTAAGAATTTCTTTTCAACAGTGGAATGCTCAGGATGTGCATGGCTATGGCTATGAAGCTCAGCATTTCAAAATGGTATTGAAGCCTTTGCAAGATTTAGAGAAGGAAATCCTTAATATGCTGGTTACATCTCCTGCATATGATGTGCTCATTAAATTATATTCAAAGCTTCTTGATGATCACATGGCGTTTTGGCATGCTTTTATCTCATCCCACTTCGAGCAACTGCTGTTGTCTTGGCATTCTTTAGTGAAGGATGTTTCAAAATTTCGTGATTTCTGTCCAAAAGCTGTGGAAAATGTCTTAATGGTGAGCTTACATAAATTCATGCCATCGTCCCTTTAATGTAGTCTAACGTTTTTATTTTTTGTTGTAGATGGGAAGTAAGCACCTAGATAGAGAATTTCATCTGGGATCACGGCAGTCTTTGCTATGGATTCATGGTGGTCACCCAATATTACCTTCCTCTGCTAAACTGTATCATAAGCAGCAACACCTTTTGGACCTATGTGAGCTAACCTGGCCGACACATAGAAATCCATATAAGCAAGGTAGCACAGTTGATTCTCAGATTCTTAGATTCTCACAACTGTTATTTGTTTTCTATGCCTCCTACTTATCTAAATTACTGCACCGATGTTGAAAATGTTCTATGTGACAGTGGATGATGAACTCATTGAGTTAGCTGCATCTTCTGATCCTGAACTTCGTTCTCTTGCAGTGCAAGGTAAATAATTTTACACGCCTTTATGAATGTACTCATTTACCATTGTGTTTGGATTCTGTATTAACTGGACTACTATATACTTAACTGTCGACGTTGGCTTTTAAGTGATCTGGTCCATGTAGCAATTTTAAATTGTGCAGAACAACTGATCATATGACTAGATTTTGGGTTGTAAAAGCAGGTAAACCATATTCTTGCATTGTGGGTTCTGAGGGTTTCAGTGTATAATATTACAATGATTTTGAAAATTAGCTTGCTCACTAACTCACTTCAGTTAGATAATTTGATCTAGTCTGAGTTGGTATTTTGTTAGTTATGACGAATATGGTTAGTCTGTTTGTTCTTGGATTGATTTTAAAAATCTCAGAATGTATGTTACCTCCACCCTTCTTCCCACCTGAGGCCAGACACAATGTATGCTAAACTAGATGTCTGGTAGCTCATTGAGTCAAACACCTAGTATTTCTTCTTTAAATATTAGTTTATTATTTTATTGGTGAGCGGAGTCTTACAGTTAGAAGTAAAATTTGGTTGATTGGTGTGTGGAATACTGGAAATATAAGTTGATAGTCTCTTAAAACCTTTTGGCTTATGATAATATATAATGAGAATGAAATTTGTTGGGAATGCTGGAAAAAGGTTGCTCTTTACGTGTAAGAGTTGTAAAAAGCAGTGGGTGTAAAATTGTTTTAGAGGGAATTGCCTGTAACATGCAAAGTGTAAACCACAAACCAGCTAACCAGGAGGAGCTCAGAGAGTTTACTTTTATCTGTGACCTGCAGTTTGATGTAAAGTTGCTTTGTTCATTTGTTTATGTGTGTTTTCTCTTATATATGTAGGTATTTGCATGTCATTGTATATTACCAGTAAATCTGATGAGGATAATGTTAAGGTTACTGAGCAGTTGGAGGAGATGCATCAGGTTAGTGCTTAGTAACCTAACACATTGTGAAACATGTTGTTTGCTTACTTTATGTGAGATCTCAAACTTAAGGTGCTTGGATTTGAGCCTTTCAGATGCTATCGGAAAGATTTAGATATGAGAAGCAGAAATTGAGAGCAAAACTACAGTTGGATGAGCATGCTATTTTTGAGAGAAATTCAGCTTCTTGTTGTGTTTTTGTCCCTGAAATATTGGGCTTGAAGTGTGGCTTTACCAGTTGGCAAGAGGCTCTTCCTATAATTGACAGCACTAGTTTTTTCCTAGACATGGAGTTGCTTCAAAACCTTTTGACAATTGTTTTGGTTGATCCCCAAGGTTTACAGCAGGTAAGATCAAAGCTGTTACTCTCTAGGTGTTTTATCTATGGTTGTCCGAATTTCTTCATTGGCTTGTTCAGATTGAAGTATGATTATTTTAGGGAAATCTGCCAAAAACCAGAGTTTCTTTTGATGCATTGGTAACAAGGAGTAAAACTTGAGGTTTGAGTGCTAGATCAGACTTCAGTTGTACGAAAATCTCAGTGTGGTTGTTTACACTATTTGAATTGTGTTCAAAATTTTGTCCTACGCATATTCATGGGATAAGCAAATAAGAATATTGTAGGTCTAGCTTGTTTGAGATAAATGATCAAATTTGAGATCTCTGTGGTTTAATAGCAGCTCATATTGCAGTTTACTTCAATTTATCTTCCAACTCGAGTTTATGATGCTAGCGAGCAATTTTTCAAATGTATCGCATTGAGCTGATAGACATCTGAATTTATATAGATATGTCAGAACCTAATCATGGTGGTTATTTTAGCAGCTATGAAGTTCTTTAGTAGACCTCGCTTGTATTTCATGACCATACATCCTGCATGTTGGTCAATATGTAATCAAAGTTCTTATGCCACATTTATTTTTATCTCTGATGTTTTCAGTCTCTAAATAGATGAATGTGAGAATTGTCTACATGTCTGTTTCTGCTGTTAGCAAATGAGATTTATTTTTCCATCATGATTTTCGCTCTCTTGAAAATTTTCTCATGTCTTTACATAGGTCTGATTCATGTCATGTATATTACTTAATTACTGCTCTGTTTCCTCTTCTGACTGCAGGCGCTTGGTGGTGTGTCTGACTTGCTGGAATCTGCCTTAAAATTCTCGTTGACTTTATCAGGAAGACCTCCGCAAAATTTTATACCACATCAAAAAGTTTTATGGACACTTGAAGCATGGGCACCTGAAGATGCAGGCTAGTGCAGTCATTTGCATATATATTTCCATTTAATTAGCTATAGTTTGTTTTCTTTTTTTAGTGCCATCTATTTTGGCCTTATTTTTTCTTTTGCGAAGATTTCTTATCCTCTCTCTCCCTCTCTCTCTACACGCACACACACTCGCACTTACATACATATATAAAGCTCCTTATTCTCAATAGAAGTTCATATTTCTTGTCTGCTTTACTTTTCAGTGAATGCGAAAGTTGCAAGTTATGTTCTTGAGATGTGGTTTTGGTGGCATTTGTCTTTGTGGAACCATTACCCTGTTTTTCTTGAGGTATATCTATAGTTTATTGGATTTGTTATTTGCTTATACTTTTATATGTCTGGTAGGATCCTGTTTTGACTGCTGATTGGCATGCAGGACTCTTCAAAGATGGGTGGTTGTGATATTCCTCTTCCTGCTCTGCTTGCTAAGCCAGTGAAAACAGCATCTGTGATCCATATTGTGTAAGATTAATTACTTCTACCATGTTGATTACTACAATTTCCTTTATTTTGTGAACTTGGTCTTGGGTGAAAAAGCTTACAAAAGCGTACTGTCTTTAGTCTCGATCTCTAGGAATTTTGATAGTGATATTGTTATCATCTTGAAAAAATTAAAATGCTTTGATATTTTGATTGTCATTAAGTGGTAGAGCTTCACTGTATATCATCATCTCCTTCCTTGTCTGGGAGATAATTTAAGAAGAAAATAGAAGTTAATTGCATGCTAATATCTTTTCCTCACAACTGTGATCTATATTCTTGCATAGAACTGGAAGGATAGAGAGTTAACTTCTGTGGTAACCTTTCTCATCATATGTATATGTATCATTTGTTGTACTTAAATATTTTCTTCTGCTTGCTGCATATAAGAAAATTGATCAACTATATAATGTCGTTGTAGTAGTAGTTGTGCAAGAGAAAAACTAGGGATTTTTTTGGCCTATGGAAGTGTCTATTTCAAAAGAAGAGTATTTTCTTTTCTTTTGTTTATTTTATTTTATTCTTAACTTTCACAAAGTCTTTAAGAGGTGAGGAAATCAGTAAGTAATGGCTGATACTCAATACTAATGCATTATCTTGACAATCACTTCAGTGGTGACCGCCACAGCTTACCCTTTATTTTGTGTAAATTTCTTTAACACTGAACTATAAACAATATGCACAACTTGTGGGTGTTGTTGAAATAATGGTTTTAAATAAAGGTTGTCATGTTATGTAACAGCCGTTATTTATAGGTTTTTAACTCCTATTACCTTTACACCCTTATTTGAAGGGTGAAAAAATTCGTTCCCTAACAGCTGTTATTCATTGTTAATTAACGGTAGCGGTCTGTTACCTAATTTTTTTTAAAGCTGTATGGGGTAACAACTCATTTAGTTTTTTCTAGATTGGGAAATTTTATGCCGTTATTATCTCACTTTTATCAAATTTCCATCAAAAGTTAACTACTTATCTACAAATTTCTCACTTCTCTTCTCTTAAGTTAGATCATCAACTATCTTTCTAATTCAACATGTTTATACCCCAAAATATTTGAGTTATTTATCCTTTTTTTTGGTTTTCTTTTAACTTATTAATCAAAGAAAATAATGTTGGATGCCAAGTGCTTTTTGTCAAATTTTAAGTATGAAGAATTATTCTTTACTATTTATATTATCTACATTGTTATTTTAGCTATAAATTAAGTATTCTTAAATATGTCTAACAATGATGGACGTCTTTATTTGATTGGTTAATGCTTATTATTTGATTGGTTATTTTTGTAATACTTATATCTTTAAATATCTCTTAATTTCATGAGTTCTGCAATATATATTTTTTAAAATTTGTGTAGTAGGCAACGGTCTTTACAAGCCTGTTTCCATTACTTGTGACCGCGATTGCGATTTAAATTCATGGTTGAAATAAAACTAAATATTCCAGTGTGCTCCAAGTTTTATCTAATAATTGCTAACAAAATGTTGGTGCAATTTTCATTCTTAAAAAATGTTTGAAGAAATGTGGAAAATATTCCCAACTTCCATGAACAAAATATTATGGTGAAACTAACCAATCTTTACCTACACAATTGTATGGTTTCAGTCTTGATGGTATTTGTGATGGCAATAAGTTATGATGTTTTTCGTTTTTCCCATTGCAGTTCTGACTTCACTTTTTTATCTTTGGAGTTCAGGCAAGATTCATGTTCTATTAAGGATTATTTTGCACATTTGTGGAAACTTAAAGTTGCTTCAAAAAATATTTGGGAAAGTCCTCCAACAGGCACAAACGTTCTCGGTATTTTGTTATCAGTTGCTCGCTCTCTCTTCCAACAGGTAGCTTATTTTCTCTGACAATTTGATTTTTGTTTATTCAGCTTAGCAACCAAAGAATAATATTATGCTATTTCCAGATTATATATGTGCATAAAAGAGAATTTGATGCTGATAAATTTTCTGCAATCAATTCCATCTTCTGCTCCTTCCAAAAGAACATGATAACGGTATGCTTTTGTAACTTTTGTTGAATTTTTACTTTCTCAATAACCAAAAGTTACTAGTTTTTTCACATATTTTTGAGTTGTCTTCTCCTTTTTCACTTGGTTTATAAACTTTCGTAACTCAAGTATCCTTGTTCTTAGTTCTTTAACATTTTATGTGCGAATTAACTTTCTAGTATATGTCGTCTCAAAAATTTGGATGATATTGTGGTTACAGCAAGATAAGGTGCAAAATTTGGGTGTGCTCATTGCATCTTCAAGTGATCAAAGTTTGAATTCCTTGTTTTATCTGTTTATTGAGCCACTGCTTAGAGATCTTTATATTCATTGCCATTCCACTGGTGAGTATAAAGTTTATTAGTCATTTATTCATTCTTATCATTACAGTTTATTCAATATGAAGGTCTTTTAATCTTTTCTTTACTTCTTTGATATTTTTTTCCTTCTTTTTCTAGACTTCCATTTGAACATTGGTTATGCCTGGTTACGGGTTGGGGGACTACGCTTTAGTCTCTTGCATAGTTGTCAGGATATGGATCCTGCCATGAAATACTCTTACAAGTACTCACAGCTAGAGGAGAGGATATCGTCACTTGAGCTTGAAATTAAGGTTGTGTTTTTATTGTTTATTTATGGATGTCGTTTCTAGTCTTTTGTGCAATTTCTTGTATGGTTTTGTTTGATGCTTCATGCTAGGGATTTAATGTTACAATAAGCAATCAAATAGTTTTGACTTTGAAGTGGTGGTTGAACCAATTCCACTTAGGTTTATGAGTTACCATATCAAATTGCGCATCTCAAATTCTGGCAATGACTTGCATTTATTCTGTATACCAGTGTATTTGTCTTTTCCCTGTCAGTTTTTCTGACTGTAATATGTTAACTCATATAGCATTGCTCTTTGTAGGTTCGGCAAGAATGTGAATATCTAGCAGGATGTTTTTCTTCTAGAAAGACTGATAAAAAGAGAGTTGAAACATTGCAGATGCTGGAAGCTGAGCAAAAAAAGCTCCAAAGAAAGGTCTAGAAATTTATACTTCTCTTAATGAATTCCTATATTTTTCCCTCATTGTCTAGATTCTTTGACTCGTTAAAATTGATTGGTTAATTGTTTTCTGTTCTTTTAGGTTGGTAATTTTGTAAGCCATAGAGAAATTCAGTTATTCAAAACGGCAGACGAAGTTATCAAATTTCTGCATTCTGACTATATGATTTTTTATGGAAAAATATAAATTTTGTTATTAATGCATGGCAGAGCAAAATAATGGGCCAAAAGCCTAAATTAACTAATTGACCCTGGGGGAAAAAAACTCTATTGCTGCCTCAAACGACCTTATTTTCTATGAACTTTAATCATGATCCTGAAACATGTTATATAGCCTGTGCCCCGGAAGTTGTTTCAGAATTTTTTATTTACTACTAAATGCATTTAGACCTTGTTTCCCAACAGAAATCAGCTGTTGGATTCACTGCTTTACTTCTTTCAGATTTGCATAGGGCTAATTAGCTTTTGCAATAGTAACTCATTTTTTATTGTGTCTTCATATGGAGAAGGCACCTCAAGTTTGGCTCTCGTAACTTAATGTTATCAATTCCATGTCCACATGCACTCGTTTGTTTTGTTTTTTTTTTTTTTGTCAGTTGATTTATTTGTATACATCAAATGTTACCTATTTTCAATTATGTTCAATTTATCAAGTTATCAACTTGCTCTTCATCTGTTTGACCTTTCTTTCCATGAAGATAGGCTGGTTTCATGATGTTTCACAAAATCATTCAACTTTTTTACTGCTACTTATCCTTGATAGTTTCAAGTTTCAACAATCTTTTTGTCACTGTTTGTGAGAGGTACAACCATCAGTTAGTCATTTCTGATGCTTACTTGCCATTTTTATCTTCAGATGGTATTTCGCAGCAAGCCATTAAAATTTAATGCACTGAGAAAAGAATGCAATGAGTTCCTTAAACTTGTTATAATGGTGGTCGATTTGGCGAGTAAAATTGAAGTCATGGAGTTGCAACAGGTTCTTGACCAAGTCTGTAATTGGCAGGTACACTTTGTTATACATTTAACTTATGATGCATGCCATTGGAGGAAGGCTAACTTGGCTTGGCTTTTCTTGACATTTGGGTTTCTCAGGAAACAGCCTCTTGTTTTGTTAAACGATTGTCAACTGAATATAAGGAATACAATGATGTAGCCCAACCAATTCAAGTTGCGGTATATGAGATGAAACTGGGCCTGTCGCTTATTCTTTCTGGTGCCTTGTGGAAAAAGAATTTAGATAGAACTGGGGTGGATAGTACAGAGCAGGTCATGGTAATGTGCAGAATACCTTCTTCTTCTACGTTCTCCCTTTGTGTTTTGATGGACTATTTGTTTAGACTTTTTTGTCACAATGTCTTACCCTGAGAATGTTGCAGGAATCAGTTTGCTCATTCATGAAATTCCCAAGAGGATATATACTTGAATCAATTTCTTTCAATGATATTGACAGTCCTGTAAACTTCTGGGAACGGGAAATAAATTTGCTGGAAAAGCTGGTTTCCATTTCAAGTGATGTCAATGTTGAAAGAGGGGTATGTTCTAAACCAATTAAAATTTGTATTTTCTTTACTTATCATTTTTATAGTGCAGTCAAGTTTGTTTTGCTCTTCTTTTTCAAATATTGCAGATATTTATTCTGTCATGTGTTTATTGCTTTGGGGGAATTCAATAATCTGATGTGCATGATAATGATTATAGGTGTCTGTCTTGCAACTCAAAACTGCTCTTCGTTTGAATATTCTTGTCCATGTTGTCCACTTTGTGGCTGATGCAAAAAAGATAGATAATGCTTCTTTCAAGGTGAGATTCCTGTCAGTAGTTGAGTTAAATGATGAGTTTGCTTCCTGTAGCTGGTATTCTGATGCTTCTGTTTGTTTGTGAATCAGATACTAGATAAGATGTTCAATGAATTTGCAAGCATGTGGATGGAAACGAAAGTTCAGGTGAAAAGCAAAGAAGGCCATGATATTCAGCAATACAAATTCAGGCCTCGTGCCTTTGAGATCAGACATCTTGTTGATGTTGATATGTCAACTTTTGGCAAGTTAGCGAATGACAATTTCTCAGAATGGCTAGAGTTGCTTTCTGAAGATGAATGTTTGGAAAAGGTGATGCTTCAATGTGGTCATAGTTGCCTTCTTTCTGTTTCTTTTTTTTTTTTTTTTTTTCTTCCCATTTGAAGATCTTTTCACTCGTTCAGGTGGAAACTGTTACGCAGTATGAGAACTTGGAGGAGGAATGGAACCTCATGCAGGAAAGTTTACTGAACAACATGATCCAGTTGCACAACAAACTATTTGGCTCCGCTAATCTTGTCTTAAATGTAAGATGTTTCAAAATAAAGCCATAAGAGCACATATTTATCTAAATGCTTTGGATTCCCATTGCTTCTATGATTTCCTTGTAAGTGAGGCTCACATATACCTGATTGCTTGTGATGCTGCCATGCCACTGTTATCCCATCACCAAATAGAAATGTTTCTTTGTGAGTGTTTATATGCATGTCTTCCAGCATACAACAAATATAAATTTCGCAATGTGCCCTAATTTGTATTTGGTTTATTTTCAGCCTGGAACTTTCTCTATATCTGAGGCAGATAGGTTGCTTTTGTTCGCCAACTCTTATTCATTGGGTGCAGGGATAACTAAAGGTGATTGATAGATTCTGCCTTTTTATGGTACCTTTTTTTTTGCTTATTAATGACATGTAACTATTGCATCTGATTTTTGTATGAAGGTCTGGGAGGCCTAGTTTCTTCTTGTTTAGATGCAAAACTGATGCCAGAGCATTTACTTCGCCTTTGTTTTGAGCATGAGCGTATATTTGTTTCATCTCATAAATCATCTACCAATTACAACTTTTACAAGGTTATTTGATTTTCGTTTATTGTTGCAAGAAATAGTTATTCAGTTACAGTTTTTCATGAATTTCCTATTAACTTTGTTTCTTTTATTTTAACTAGGATTCAAATGCTTCTGAGATGGCTAAGATGGTAAAATCACTTGCCACTCTTCAAAAACGAATTCTGAGCCTTCTGAATGAGTGGGAAGATCACCCTGGTCTCCAGAAAATCATAGATACAGTAGAAGCGCTCTTGAATATTCCTTCTGGCACTCCTCTGGCGAAGGTAATAAACACAGCTGATTATTCTGTTCACCCGGATTTACTGTTAAAGGGATAATATGCAAGGAAGATCGAACTAGAGAGAGAGGTCATGGTGTATAGTTCAACTATTTTTTTTAGCATGAAAAGAAATTCATTCGAGAAAGAAATAATTGAGAGTACACCACAGAGGATCAGGTATCCTCCTATGCAACTCAATGAACAAGCCAAGCAAGAATATAAAGAGTAAGCTAAGAAAGTTAGCATTTAAATCTCTAGAAGCACAGATCCACACAAAAGCCAAAAACAGCAGCTTGGCTCAAGAAAAATTGAAGCAGAAACTTCCAATCTTTAAATAAATTTAACTCTTTGACATATCTGATGCTCCATGGCACATGCAATGTCACAATGTAAAAGAAGAATGAGATTTTACCATATACACAACATATAACACACCGATTGAGAGACAGGGCTTCGTAAGCTTTCCTTTATGCAAAAGATTTAGTTTTATCTTTGGTAAAAATTGCTGAGAAAAACAAAAGTCCTTATTTTGAATGGCAGTTAAAACTTTCATTTGATATTCAAAAGACAGAAAATATGGTTACTCGATGTAGTTAAATAAATCTAATGCAACCTGTGCCAGATGACTTCGGGCTAGAATCATTGTGATAATTTAGGCTTAAAATTATTGATCTTGGTTTGAAAATATTGCTTTTGGAGTTTTATTGTGTATTTTTATCTGTCTGCAAGGATATCGTCTGTATTGTGTTTTGGTGGGATGTAGCTGCTCCTAGTAATCACTTTATCTTGTGGAAACTGAACCATGTTTTATTGTGTTCAGGCTCTTTTAGGATTGCGCTTCCTACTTAACAGAGCCAAAGTGTTAGAAGAAAATGGGTCCAAATTCTCTCTGTCTGGTATGCAATTCATGTTAGACGCAACTTTGCTGTTTTATCTATAACCATTTGGCATGTCTTGTTAATTTTTGTCTTGCCCACTTGCAGATCAATTAGCACCTATTATTGCTCTAGTTTGCTCATGGCAAAAGATGGAATTTGACACTTGGCCAGCATTGCTTGATGAGGTCCAGGATCAGCATGAGATTAATGCGGCCAAGGTGAGCGATTTCATTCGTTTTCCATGCTCAAATATCTCCTGTTATAACAAATATGGTTTTGTAATGATCAAAATTACAATTGTATCCGATCACCTGCCTTATTGGGATGGTTAAGTTACTAATTTTCGTATTTCACTCCCATCTTCCAACCAAGGTTTGATGGATTTGTTATGGGGGCCCATGTGAATTCTTTCTAATTTTTCTTTTGCCCACTTCCTTCCTCTCTCAAACAAAGGGAAAAGGTGGAATATTCTGAAGTTTTCCTTGCTTTTCTTGACTTTTTCACACTGTCTCTTTCCTCCCATTTCCCTAGACTCCCCCTGTTTATAGCAATTTGTATGTATACTCTAGTGAAACTATTGTTCCATACTCTTAAGAAAATCGAATTGGCTAACATATCACCATGCTCAAGCCTCAAGGGAGAGAAAAGAGTTCATAAAGAGGGCATTACCACTATTCCATACCTATGTAGGAAATTAATACGCTCGCTTCAAGCCCAGGACCAAAGCCAAGAGTTTGATACTTATGTGGATTTGTTGTTACTGTGACAACTAAAAAAAAATGTAAATAAAGACGAAGGGGGAGAATGGAATAGAAAAAAGGGAGGGAAGGTATGAGAAGAAGGCAGATTAGAGGGGGAAGAGCATGGAAGGAAAAGTAGAAAAAAGGGAAAGAAAAGAAGGGAGAACAAGAGGAAGAGGGGAAGAGAATTTTGTGAGGGAACCAAAGATTTTGTATTATTTCATTTGTAATATATCCCGATTACAATTTACTCTTGTATCTATATCAATTCAATACAACTCTAATCTTAGCTCACTTAGTAACAGCTCAACCTCCTAACATTGACCCTCTTCATGAAGATCATCCTTGTCCCTAAGGGTGGAACAAAATGGTTCTTCTGTCCATTATTCATCGTGTCCTCTTTTCTTGCTCTCATAATAACTGCCAAGTTTTTGCATAGTAATTTCAAGAAGACAACTGGGTTATTTGTAGAAATACCTTTGTGGCAAAGGTCCTCTACTGATATATATTTTTCTTCTAACTTTGCGTTCTCTGCATTTCGAACCTCCATTCCTTAAGGATCTCCTGGTTATTCAATTCAAAATTTCAAACTCCAAATTGCAACTACCATCTGTCATATTTCTCCTTGCATTGTTACATTTTTCCTTTATCAAGAAGAATATTGTAACGACCCGAAAACCGGACCGCTACCGGCGCTAGGATCCAGATCGGCTTAAGGCTGCCGGGACCCGTAGCAAGCCTAACATACATCCTATTACTTGGTAAAATCCCATACATGAACAAACATTCCATCAAAATTTTAAAACCTTTCACTATACCAAGCTTGACCTGAACATACAACATACTATAAACATATAACCCACACCAGAGCCCTCATCAAATGCCCTAGTGTGGTCCACATTACATATGTCAAGCCTGGTTTCTCATCTTAACAATAAAACATAACATACGTCATATACAAGAAGGGATTAACCAGACCTTAGGGCCAAGCACAATACTAATCCATAAACATAACTTTACCATACGCTACATTTCATTTCATTACATTACATTATCTTACAATACATTATATCAATTTACATTACATGTCCACGCTAACATGCTAATTTATTACATAAACATAACATTAATCCTTGCCGACTTCCCGCACTACCTTAGACCTGCAAACCTGGGGGTTAGGGAGAGGGGTGAGCTAAAAAGCCCAGTGAGCAGAAGAGGGAAAAACAATTTAATAAATCATATGCTATCATGGAATGTGTCACATCACAAACATTTCACATCACGGATGGACATGACCTCCAAAACTCCCTCTGTCTGTGCCCGGCCCTCGAAGGAGCTCCTCAGGACTTCTGTATCATATCATGGTGCCTGGCCCTCGAAGGGGCTCCTCAGGACTTCTGTATCATAACATAGTGCCCGGCCCTCGAAGGGGCTCCTCAGGACTTCATTAATATATCATATCTAGGGCTATTGGGGTCGCCTTAGTCCATCCACATCAACAATAAATTATGCAATGCAACATCTTCGTGAAATCTAATGCAAGCAACCTAATACATATACATGGTATTTATGATGTGTGAACATGCTTAAAACATTTGAGTTAGTTCTACTCACCTCTAGCAAACGCTGGACTGACTCTGCAACAGCTAACATTGCTGGCCTCCTCAGTTCTTCGGGTCCGATCCTACACAGGTGGACTCAAATGAGAGACCAAACACACTCTAACAAGACTCTAAATAACTCCCCAAAAACCCCCTAAAACATCTTAAAACAATCATAGAAATCATGCAAAGGAAGGCTAGACAGGGCACTTTCGGCGGCAGGTTCGGCAGCCGAAAGTCCCTCCAGAGCCGAAAGCCATGCACCTTCGGCGGCCGAAGGTTCCTTCCAGATCCGAAACTCATGCATGTTCGGCGGCACCTTCGGCGGCCGAAAGTTCCTCTAGAGCCGAAAGTCCAACTTTCGGGGGCAGGATTCGGCAGCCAAAAGCTTGCCTCCACAGGCAGGTTCGGCGGCCGAACCTGAGCTCTTCCAGAATGGTAGAACTCAGCCTCCTCATGCACAAACAGCCTCCAAACCTTCCAAAACAACCCAAAACCTCACATGCTCTCTCCCAAACATGCATACACACTCCCTCATGCATATAGGGCATAAACTAGCTTAAACCTCCCAACATAACATCACATAAACATACATTGAGCATAAAACTCACATAAAACTTAACATGCACATCTACCCTCACACAAGCATCAAAACTTCTGAAAACTTCATTAAAACATGCAAGAAGACAAGGATCTGCACTTACCTCTTGAAGATCGAGAGGAGATACGATCCCTAACTTGGAGATGGGAGAAATCTAGCTCCTTGGGTCTCCAAGCTCCAAAACTTGATCTAAGCTTAAAACTCTTCAAAACAAGGATAAAATTTGTTAAAACTTTAAAGATTTGGAGAAAGAACATGAAATCAACCAAAGGAGGACATGAACTCACCCTAGCTCGAGAATGGGGAGAAAACTCGTCCATTTTCGGTCTGAGGGCCTTTTATAGGTGGCCGGTCAACCACCTTCGGCGGCCAAAGCTGCTTCCAAAATCTCACCACGTTCGGCGGCCGAAAGAAAGCCACTTTCGGAAGCCTAACGTGCCCCCTAAACTATCCCATGTTCAGCATCCGAACCTGGAAATGCTCTCCTTGGTCTTTTCTCTTCAAAACTCAATTTCTTTTGCATTAAAACCATAAAACACTTAAAAACATTTTAGAAAACCTTTATTTTTACCCTTCTAGAAGGCTCCGGCATCTTTGAATTCCGGATTCCGATGCCAGGATCTAGCCGGGTATTACAAATATCACTACCAGGAAGAAAATTATGATGTCAAGCTTCTTAGAGAAGAATAAATTTTAACCAACTCCAGGTGATCATTCTCGAGTGTTTTTACGAATTTAAAGGGCAGCAAATATTTACCATCTTGAATTGAGGAGTGCTTTCTTTAATTGAACCCTTCAAGAGGAATTCACTTGGGGGGTAGGAACATGATTGCCATCACAATTTTCCTTTTTCTTCTTCAAGGTTAGAGTAACCAACTTTCATAGGACATTCTTTGCTGAGTCCAGACTATCATCCCTGAGACTTGTGACCTTCTTCAAGATTGGAACAATTTAGATTTGTGCAACCTTTTTTGTTGGATGTGATGGAAATACCCAATTCTTGAGGGAGTAATTTCATAATTTGTTGAAGGTTGAAGGTTGCATGCATTTCTTGGCTCATGTTGATGGTTACAAATCCTTAGATCTTTTACTCATGTTGAAGGTTGCATGCATTTCTTGGCTCAAGTCTGGAATTTTCTACTCCCATGATTGTATTTGTTCCTCAAGATTTAGAAGCATGGAATTTTCCACCACTTGTTTCTTTTTTGCCAATTTTGCTAAGAAGCAATACTCTGTCCTTAGAATCGCTGACCATTACTTACAACTTGTTGTGATTATGAAACAACTCAACAAAAATATAAAAGAAAGGGGAGAAAGGAATAGAAGAAAGGAAAGGAAGGAAGCAAAGAATGAGATCAAAGAAGGAAGAAAAGAAGAAAAGGAAGAAGAAGAAGACGGGAAAAAGAAGAGAGAATAGAAGGAAGAGGGAGATAGAATTTAAGAGGGAGAATGGAAGATTTTATATTATTTCGAACAAATAATATCCTATTTACAATTTTATGTCATTTCTCTACAATTCTACTCTTAGCTCACTCAGTAACCAATTGGCTAACGAATAACTGATACAATTAGGAGGCTCTAATACCATAAGAAAATTGGTTGGGCTTAGCTTATCTCAAAAACTAGCTCAAGTGAGTGGAGGGCCCAAGGTTTTATACGGGGAAAACGATGTTTGATTTTTTTTTCCCTTAAATCTATTGCTTTGTTATTAGTTTAAAAGTTATTTATTTGGTTAATTTTAAAATTAAGTTTTTGTTATTTATAAATTTATTGAATTATTTATCAAATAGAATTAATAAAAATCAAAATTAGATTGAAGTTGGGATCCATGGAACTCATTTATGTTCAACCAGTATAATCTGCCCTTAACGGGTAAAAATTTGAGCTTTTGATAGCTTGTGTAACATGCTGAAGAAATCTAATGCATGTTTAAAAAGCAATATTTCAGGCTCTGAATCTATTATTGTACTTCAGAGATCAAATTGAAGTTCATCTCCTTAAACCTAGTTTGTCTTCCTGTTTCTCATTGTTTTGTTTATTCAAGAACTTCCATTTTTTTGTTGCAGTTGTGGTTTCCTCTATTCTCAGTTTTGCACCATAGTCATGCAGCTGATGTTTCTGCACATGAGCAATCTACAATAGAGAGGTATGTTATATACAAATCTTGAATTTTGATTTGCTTGCTTCTTTAGATTTTTCTTTAGTATTCTGCTTGAGTGCTTCTGCCTAACATGCATCTGTCTCACAGTTTGGAAGAGTTCATTAACACTTCAAGCATGGGTGAATTTAAAAAACGTCTTCAGCTTCTTTTTGCTTTCCTTGGTCAAGTCACTGCTGGTAGATGCCTTGGAATTGAAACCTATTCAAGGTAAATCTTTCGTTTCCCCCAAGCAGGGTATTCTGCCCCTTTTTTAGCATAAGTTAGTCTAGGATATTTTAGGGATATTTCATTTTTTCATATGTAAAGGAAGTGGTCCTTCACCGTTCAAATCGGTGCTGCATAAAGTACGGTCATGATCTCCATGCCATTTTCATGGAATGCGCATGTGGGATTGTTATATTTTCTAGATTTCAGAGTTTAGCATGTTAGAAGTGTTCTAACCGTATATGAATCATGTAGTCCTTGGCAGGAGAAAAATTTGTATATCTTGTACAATGTGTTTGGATACTATGTTCAACTTTTGCCAAGGTGAGTTCTCCTTTCATTTTGTTTTTGAGTATGTTTATTCTCCTATAATTTTTAGGTGGTTTTATTGACTAACTCTGATATCTTCTTCAGAATCTTGGAGCACATTGAAATTAATAGAAGGAATATTGATATGGAACTGAAAGAACTCCTGAAGCTATGCCGATGGGAACGACCTGAGGCTTGCCTATCTGCTGAAAACTCAAAAAGGACCCGGCAGAAGCTCAGGAAGCTAATTCAAAAATACACCGTAAGCAGTAAAAGCATCATGCTTCCCTATGGTTCTCCCTTCAATGTTTTTCGGCAACTTTAGGATAGCTTTTTAAAATTCTCATTGAAGCTAATTCTAAAGAACTGTTGAAGGCCTCAATGAATAAGGACTTAAATATAACCAATTGAATTTGTTCCAACTTGACATCACAGTGATATTCTGTTATATAAACTAGTCCATTGATTGGGCTGATTGTTGCCATAAGGGTTCTTAACTCCTAGTAGTTTTATATTTGCCAAAATGTCCATCTGTAGGAGGGTAACATGAAAATATAAGGTTTTTCTCCCACAAGTATTTTGGTTGGCAGCTGGTTTGGAATTAACTTGTATTACTTGACTAATTCTTGCAAAACTAATCCTGCCATCAAATGCTTCATAAAATGATTTTATAGAAAGACTTGATGCTAGCGATCTGCAAGGAATGTAACTTGGTGATATTTTTTATGATATTTGAATGATCAGGAATGGTAATGCCTTGGATGTTGTAAATTCTCACCTAATTTTGTTAATTTCTAATGCATTTCTTTATGCTTTTGCCTGTCTTCATTTTGTTCTCTAATTTGACACTTCTTTAAAATTAAATACTTCCATTTCCTAATCAGCTACTCTTTTCCCCTCCTTTTTAAAATTTTCATGGTTCCTTATTTTATCATGGTGATCACATTCTTTTGTTTGCTGGACAGGATGTGCTTCAACAACCAGCAATGCTTTTTCTTAATCAGGATGCTGTAAGGAAAGGATTAAAAATTCAATCTCTGGAAGGTCCTACGCCCCTCGATGATATCTCGGAGACAAATGTCAAGTTGTTGAGTGCTGTTCTGAATCAGTTCAGTGACAAACACAGGTTGACTGTTTATCCACTATGTGCTTTCTTCATACAGTCATCAATTTTGGAACAGATAACTGATTTCTGTTGTATTGTATCTGTTGCAGGCTCTTGTGGTATTGTGGTTGGAGGGAAAAAGTAAATGATACTTTGCAGAAGTTACATGTTGACAAGACTTCTAAATCATGCTTTCCTGGTGAAGATGGTTTATCAGTTTGCAACTTTTATGGTTTCTAAATCTTTTATCATAGTGCTACTTCTATACATGGAAGTAAACTTTGTCATTTACTAGTGTCTAAAACTTCTGTTCTAATTTGTGTAGATATTACAAGTATTATGCAGCAATATTTAACTTCTAAGTCTGCATGCATATCACAACTGGAACAGTGGAATCTGCTGTGTGAGAGACTTGAAAAAATAAGTAGAACTACAATCAATTGTGATAATCTCTGGAAAGATACTGAAAAAAATATAGGGAAGAAGAGGGCCTTTTCTGAACTTCTAAAGCTGCTGGAGAGCAGTGGGTTGCATAAGCACAAGTTTGAAATTATGAAGGTAATGAGGACAGGAAGTTGATTTTGTGGTTTTTATGCAGTTTCTATTAACAAAGATAACATAAACCTTAACCGTTCTCTTTTTTTCCTTTTTGATGACTGTCATTATAGGTATCCAACAGTTTGAACTGGCTGTTTATTCAGCCATCGTACGAGATGCAGCATTTGCTACTGACGCAGAACAGACTGTCTTATGGAGCTTCTACTGCCAGTGCATTGCAATGTCAGCCTGATGAAGGTGTGGATACTGAATGGAAAGAAGTTAATGAATTTTACTTTAAAAGCACGGCATCCGTGCAGCTTCTGCAAAGGATTTGTCTGAAACCCCATGAAGATATTACTTATGAGCAGGTATATCTTTATGTCGAATAGGTGCTAAAGTCCAATACTCTGTTCAAGTTGCTATGAAATTTTTGCTGTGTTTCATTTGACTGTTCTGTTGTTTTATCCAGGATGGCTAGCCTCAGCAAGTGAGACAATTTTATCTATTATATTTATCAACTGTTAATTGGCCAATAATTGAAGTCACCTTTAGGCCTGAATATTTCTGGCAGTACTATGTTTGATAGGCTGCCTCCTTTAGTCCTTTGTTCAGGAGTTTGTCAAGGTCCTTATGCTTTTCAAGCTTGTGTAATATGGTTATCCTTTCCTGACCCATGCAGGCTAGTAGGTCTGTCTCGTTTCTGAACCATCTCATAGTTATACAACAGAGCCAACGTGCTGCTACCTACAATTTTTCTAAGAATTTGAAGCACTTGCGGGAATGTGCATCTACCTTGGAAAATTTGTACTCTAGGTGTTCTGTTAGTAACAATAGATCTGGAAGTGAGTGCTCTATTTCGTCAAACCAATATGCAGTCTTTCAATGTTTATGGAAACAGAAGGTATGTTTCCACCATCTGTCCTATGTACATCTTGCTTGTCCGTCATGCATGGGACTAACTTCTTTGATAAACATTTCAGCGAATTTTTGATGGTCTAGTTGCTCTGCTAGTTGAGGAAGCAGTATTGTTCAGAGCAGCGAAAAGTACCCATTTTAAATCATGTGAAAGTATCAAGCCTGCAATAAATCATGTTCTTCAATTCATTGAAAAATTTACTCCTCTCATGCAGAAAACCAAGGTGCAAAACTCTATTTCATTATTCTTTTTGTTTATTTATTTATTTATTTGTTTATTTAAACATACAGTCTCTTTCATTCTTCTTACGGGGATTCTTTTACAGGAATCACTGGATGACTATCTTGTTGGCCGTCTTGGAGTTGTGCAAACTCTTGTACAGGAATCTTTAGATAAATGTCTTCTTCATCGTGTTGGCGATACATCTATTGGTCCCATACGTCCATTCACCATTTCAAAGAAAATGGAACAATTAGTATGGAAAAACTTTCAAGTTATTAAGGACTTTGAGGAGCATCTTATTGAGTTCCGCAGGCAAAATTTGAATAGAAGCTCAGTAATGGAGACCCTGCTTGGTCGTTTTGATGATGTATTGGAAAAGGTACTGCTTCTATGCCTGGTGCTTATAACTAGAGCTTTGAAATGTCTGGTTGCACTGATTGGCAATCAATCCCGTTACTGTTCTGGATAATTTTCTAACCAATTTTTTTTTTTCTCTTGATTCTCGTAAAAAGAAATGCTTGTATATTATGATCGAATGACTCTGTATTTGCAGGGCAAGTTGCTGGCTGAAGAGCTTGACTTTTCTTTAAAGGCAAAATCAAGAAATGACTCAACATGCACATTGGATAAATCCATCTGCCATGAAAGTTGTTCTGATCTAGATGCTTTATTTGGTGGATCCCTAAGAAAAACATTTCAAATTATCGTTAATGTGCTGACAAAGCAGTGTTCAACAAGTAATGGATATGCTCCGTCCAAAGGGTCATCAGAGAACATCACCTCATGGGAATATCTGTTCAAATCATCAATAGAAGATTTGAATTTGGAGGAGTTATATGACAATCTTCTCAAAATAATAATTTGTGCAGTAAGTCATATCCCCTTCTATGCAGGTCATTTGTGTGCACAGTTTTGTATTTGTTGCATTCTGATCTTGTGTGATGTTTTCACTCAGGAAAAAATGATGAATTCTTCTGGCTGTGAAACTTCCCCTTCTTTCCCTGTTGGAGCTTGTTTTCAGCATCTACATGCATTTTCAGCTGTAATATTGACTTTCGGTGATAGTTTACTTCAAGATCTTCTAGCCATGCATAAAATGGTGAGTAGATGTCTCTAGACGTCTACCATGCTTGTTGCTCATAAAGTTGTTTGCTGTAATTTGTTTATTGTCTTCTTTTTCTGTAACTCACTTGCTCATTATTTTATGGTAGATATTCCGAAATTTGTTAATTTCCATGGCTTGGTATGCAGGTTTCTGTAATGACTCATGCTCTTGCGGATGTTTTAGCTTCATTGTTCTCCAAAGGTTTTGGCAGTGCTGCCAAAGATGAGGAAGATGACTCCAATCATAGTAAGTCTCAAGATGCAACTGGAACTGGCATGGGTGAAGGTTTGGGGCTTAATGATGTCAGTGAACAGATAACTGATGAAGATCAACTACTCGGCACTTCTGAAAAGGTATGCTCTCTGAGAACATTAGCAATGCAATTTTTCCCAGTTGTAGCTTTTACTGTCCATTGACATATGATATTCTTCTATATGAAACTACAGCCAAGTGAAGCACAAGATGCCTCTGGCGAAGCTCCCAATAAGAATGACAAGGGAATTGAGATGGAGCAGGATTTCACTGCTGACGCATTCAGTGTAAGTGAGGACTCTGAGGAGGGGAATGATGAAGGTGAGGATGATGAGCAACTGGAGTCTGCAATGGGGGAAACAGGAGCTGACAATGAAGTGATTGATGAGAAACTTTGGGATAAGGAGGAAGATGAAAACCTTAATAATGCAAATGAGAAGTATGAATCTGGGTCATCAGTTAGGGACAGGGATGCAAGCAGTAGGGAGCTTAGAGCGAAGGAGGATTATGCTGCTGATGATGATGATGAAAAACCTGGAGAGGTTAATTCCGAGGAGATCGATAAACTCACTGATGAGGTTGGAAACCAAGAAGATCTTGATGATAAAGTAGACAGCATGGATGACGTACATATGGATAAGTATGAATCACTTGCTGATCCAACTGGAATAGATCTTGATGACTTGAAAGAAAGGTCTGAAGAGGATATGGATGTGGATGAAGAGATGAATGGAGAAGAGCCTGATTTCAATGAAGAGATAAGTCCAGAAGGCGAGTCTGCTGAGAATGAGAACCATGATCAGTCCGCTGAGAATGGGGGTGGCAAAGAAAATGAAGATCCTGTTGATGATGAAACTAAGGCGGAGGTGGAAACTGAACCTGTTGAAAGAAATGATCCTGGTGGGGATGATGAAGAGAACACTGACATGAATTCAAACTCATCAAGGCAACATTTGTTTGAACAGGGAATTTATGATAAATTCAATGATCATGTTCCTAATACAGCATCTGCATCACAACCAAATGGTGACTCGCAGGTATCAGATTCAAGAAATGTTGTACAAGAAACAAAAATGTCTGATACCAGAGAGGCTTATAATGACATTGCTCCCCCAAAAAGTGTACCTTCTGGTCCTACCTCTGAGATGGACATGATGGTCTATGACTCATCAAGTAATGGAGGATTAACTGATGATCAACAAAAATCAGAACTCCCTCAGTCGGAATCTTTATCTTTTCAGGAAAACAAACCAAACCCTTATAGGAATGTTGGGGATGCACTTGATGAGTGGAAGCAAAGGGTCAAAGTGTCTGTTGATCTTGAGGTAGACAACAAAGAGGCGCCTGGTGAGTTAGAGGACAAGAATGCTGATGAATATGGATATGTTCCTGAGTTTGAAAAGGGAACAGCTCAGACATTAGGCCCTGCTACTTCTGATCAGGTTGACACAAATATTGATAGTATTAAGACAGATGAGGATAAGCCTGCAGCAGCAAGTGATGATGCTGCCAAAATGGACATCGATGAGCACAATTCTGAAGAAGGGCATCTCAAACATTATGGCTCAGTCCTCAAAAACAATACAGAAGAGCAGATGCAGATCTCTAATTCTGAGAAGCCATATAATGGGGGATCCCCAGAAATTTATGGACATAATGATGTTCCAGAATCCTTTACAGAGAGTTTAGTCTCTGTCAGAAAGTCTTACTTGAATGAGGACATGCATTGTCTTAGCAAACTTTCTATAGATGACAATGAGCTGGGAAAAGCCCAGGATCTGGGAGAAATAACCCTTGATGGCAGAAGTAATGCCACTGTTCTTTGGAGAAGATACGAGTTGCTTACAACAAGGTTGTCACAGGAGTTGGCTGAACAATTACGCCTAGTTTTGGAACCCACTCTTGCAAGCAAGCTTCAAGGGGATTATAAGACTGGAAAGCGAATCAACATGAAGAAGGTAAATTATATCACAGTTTGTAACTCAACTTCTTGTCGGAATATTTGAATGTACTTTAGTTGACTTCTAATCTTCTCTCTTCTTTTTCCATTCTCCTCTTTTTCCCCTCTGGCTGGATTATAGGTAATCCCTTATGTAGCAAGTCACTACCGGAAAGATAAAATATGGCTCAGAAGAACCCGTCCAAACAAACGAGACTACCAAGTTGTTATTGCTGTGGATGACTCCCGAAGTATGTCTGAGAGTTGTTGTGGAGATTTTGCCATTGAATCTTTGGTGACAGTGTGTCGTTCCATGTCTCAACTGGAAATGGGAAATTTGGCTGTTGCAAGCTTTGGAAAGAAGGGAAATATAAAGTTACTGCATGATTTTGATCAGCCATTTAATGGGGAGGCTGGGGTAAAGGTTAGTGCTCCGATCTTTGGATTTCAGTTAACAAGATAAGAGTATATTATTACGCATCTGTTTTCCCCGTCTCCAAGAGTTAAAATCTTTCCAAATGAATATTAACTTAAACTTTTTGTTTTGCTAAAGGTGCTTTCCTTGAGGCATTTTTTAATGTATCATTTGATTCTTTGGAGCAGATAATCTCCAGTTTGACATTCAGGCAGGAGAATACCATTGCCGATGAACCAGTTGTTGATCTGTTGAAGTATCTGACAAACATGCTTGATACTGCAGTTGCAAAAGCACGACTCCCTTCTGGACAAAACCCACTACAACAGCTTGTTTTGATTATTGCGGATGGACGGTTCCATGAAAAGGTACAATTCTTTTTTACATCCCAGAAAAGTTTTGAAGATTAGAAAGTGAAGTGAGGTCTTTTTGTTGATTTATGATACATAGCTGTTCATTTATTATATATATATATTTTTTAAAATGGCCACTTGTATTTATATAGGAGAAGTTGAAGCGCTGTGTCAGGGATTTCTTGAGTAAGAAGCGAATGGTTGCTTTTCTGCTTCTGGATAGTCCGCAAGAGTCAATTATGGATCAAATGGTACTTCTTTATCTTGTTACATAGATCCATATTTACTTGGCAAGAACAATCTCCCATAACGCCGTATTCATTCTATCTGTTACAGGAAGCATCATTTGTGGGTGAAGGTGAAAAAAGAGTACTTAAGTTCACTAAATATCTAGACTCTTTTCCCTTCCCATATTATATTGTATTGAAGAACATTGAGGCACTTCCAAGGACCCTTGCTGATTTATTGAGACAGGTAATTTCTATTTGTTCCTTAAAGAGTATACTATACTGTGATCAGGAAAAAAAATGACAAGTGGCCTTGAGCTGGAAGTACCACATTGAAAGATGTGGATGTTCCAAGAGTACTAGTTGTCACTAACCATTCTTAAACTTGGCATTGTCATTCTAGTAGATTAGATTTGCTTTCTCGCTTCCCCTTTTTTTTCCATTTGCTAACTTATGCGACTTTTTGACCTTTCATTTGTTGTTGCAGTGGTTTGAGCTTATGCAGTATTCTAGAGATTGAATTGTTTTTTATGGAAGAGCTTGTTGGGGCTATCAATTTTGCTACCTGCTGGTGCCTAGACTTCAGAGGATGCACATGCAGTAAAATTCCTGGAAAATGGAAATTTTTGGGAACCAAAATTTACATGAGAATTTGTATTTATTTTGGGAAGAAGAGGTGGGCTGCATATATATATATATATATATATATATATATATATATATATATCAGTGCATTGAGGTGTCATGGGTCCAGCATGCTGTAAAGTAATTGTTTCATTTATGAGAAATCTCATCATTTTTTTGTCTTGAGAATCTCTGTTTGCGAATTTTGACCTGATCCTACTTTGCCCTTTCAAACTTTTCTGCAATTTGTTTTTAAATTTAAATTGAAAGTTTACTTCGATTTGAATGAAAAATTTTATGCAACATTTTTAATATTCAAGTTTGGATAATTTTTTTTTTACATGGGCTCACTATAAGCATACTCTGTATGTAACTTAATGCCAAGAACATAAGAGTCCAAATTATAGTCTGAGCTAAAACCCATACGGTAAAATAAATCCAAAATCTAGCTTAGAAAAAATTATTTCTCAAATCAGGGCAGTTTGGAATTTTACTGCATTTTATAAGAAGTAATAAACTTTTAAAAGAATTAAGCATACTTGAAAAGAAAATAGAAAACAAATTAGTAGTAAGGTATATATATATATTTTGAAAGTCAATCGACATTATAATTTCTGAAAATTAATAAAATTTATAACTTAATTTTTATTACATAAAAATACTTTAAGAAAACTTTATAAATTTTATAAAAATAATTTACTAATTAATATCAAATTATTTATCATAACATAGTTGAGAAAAATATTTAATAGAAGTTAATAGTTTAATATTTATATAGTAAGGAATATTTAACACAATATAAATGTTTGGAGTTTTTAGGATAGAGATAAGGAAAGAAAAAAAGTCGAAAAAAATATTATTTAATCTCTATAATATATGATAAAATTTGTTAATTGATTTTTCTATTTAAAAAAAAATATATCAAAACGTAATTAAAGTCTACTCATTAGTAGTGCTAATAATAGCAGCAGTACCTTAAGCCAAAGGAAAATAGCCTTTTCATTTATTTTTTTTTCCTTTACTAAAGGATAGTTTTTCATTGGTAAGAAAAACCTAATCAATCGGATCAGGCTCGATTTGAAAAAAAGCAATTGGCCTATGCGAAGGAGCAATAAGTGCACGAATGAAAACATCAATTTGCAGAAAAACTTCCAGAAGCCAAGCTGATAAGAGAACCTTTTAACAACACAAAAACAACCATTGACTTATGCTTATAAAACCTCTTCAAAAGGTTGAGCAGAAAAACCAATATTCAAGACTTGCATGTGATCCTGAGCATTCCATAAATGGCTCTACCATCAAATGCTAGAAATCAGAATTGCGTAGACATGGAACCCAAATAAAAACCAACCACATCATGATCATGAGATAAACGAAACCTCTTCTGTCATTAGTCATTGATATGCTAAAACAAGAAAAAAAAAAACATAACTGATTATGGAGAGAAGAAAAACCCAATATCAAGTAGGAGAAGCAGTCGGACAATATCAAGTAGGAGAAGCAAAAATAAGGGAAACTGACCTTTAAAATAATGACGGAGGACTTGCCTCAATTATTTATCTTAAATATTATAACTATTTATTTATAAATAAAGCCTTATATTTTACATATTGATTTCTTAATATTGTCAAATAACCCTTATATTTATAAATAGACTTATACATAAGTTTTTATATTTTACGAATGTATTTATGAATAAGCCTTAATATGTTAAACATAAATTACTAAAATAATATATGCACATTGAATAAAAAAATGTGTAATATTTACAACTGGGCAAAACATGAAAACTAAAACCTTTTGGCTTGAAAATTACCAAATCCACCTTATTCATGAATTTAAATAAATTCTTACAAAATTATTTAATTTTTTAATTTTTTTTTTTTTCAAAATGAAATTTTTTTTTAAGATGAATCCAGTGAAATTTGAGAGGGCTAATGAGATTATCAAACAAAACTTTTGCATCATTTTTCAATGGCACATAAAGGTTCTTCATCAGTCATCACTTTAGCTAAAAGTGGAGAAAAGTTGAGCGAGAACTTGCAGAACCAAAGATGAAATGGACAAATATGCAGAGCTCCACCCATACATTAGTGCAAGTGTTAGAACAAAAGTACATGCAACCACAAAATACAGATGCGTCTAGTCAGATCACTACTATTCCAAAATAAGCTTGCATGCAATGAAACAAACTAAATGCAGACTAACTGAGCCAAGGATGACTTCCCAAGGGAACATAAGCAACTCTTCAGATTATTGCCGATCAAGGAGCGTACGAGATTTGTTGTATGCCTCCGCATACCGACTCAGCGTCCTTGCATGGTCCCCACAATGTGAGAATGGTACCCAGAGAACATGAATTCTGGCTGCTGGAAGATGTCGTCGCTGTTGGATGCACTTGTGATGTCTGAGCAAGAAGGGGTGGAAGCACCATCTCTGTGATTCTCTGGCTGATGAACTTCAGATTCTGACATATTTCCAGCCGAATGAAGCTCGGCAGAGCCTGTTGCCTTATCGGAGTCGACATGCTTTTTCACATTAAGAAAGCGTCCACCACAGCCCCTAGCCCTCTTCAGTGCATGAAGGTGCCGAGATTCATGAAGATATGGCTGCAGAAATTTTAGAGTGATAGCCAAAGAATAATGCTTAATCAGTCAAACAACCACACTGCTTATCCGCAGCATCGCAAGGGATAAATATACAAAATCACAGAACACATACCTTACGAGTTTTGATGAGTTTGTTTTGAGCCTCAAGCTTGGCACGGTAACGTCTCCTCCTGAGAATTGCATTGTACTGCTTTGCATTGACAAAAATGGGCTCATCTTTTGTAAGTTCAGGAGGTAGTGGCACCCGAGAAGAAGCCATTCCATACATATGAGGATGATGAATCTGGGAAATTCTCATTGATAGAAATCCCATCACAAAGAATACACACCAGTAAAAAATGATAGCGAATGCTTTAAATAAATTTGCAGGTCATCATTTATAGAAGAAAAAGGAAATCAGAATCAGTGACGTGTGACACCAGAGATTGAGAATATAGAATCCACAGGTTTAAAACACACTTGGGATCGTCTGTATCCATAGGAAGTTATTCTTGTATTGTATAATCCTTATGCATAAATGCCTTGAAAAATTATACTTGTTAAAGCAATTGCTGGGAGTAAAGAAAATTTTCCAAACTTGAAAGGATCAATAAAATAAGAAAAGCAAAATAGAATAAGAGTAAAGGGTGATTCTAAGTAAAAGGAATAACCTATATATAATGATATCAACTTTCACACAAAAAATAATTAAATTATAAACCAAAACCCAAGTCTCCTAAAACAAAAATAATTAAATTATTTTTTGAATGTCAAATTATCCTTGCATTAAAAAATAAAAGATATTGTGTCAGAAAAATCAAAAGTACAATAAGGTCAAAAACACTTTTTTTTATAATTTTCTAAACCAAAACTATGTAAATAATTTTTGCATGTAAAAATAAATTAAAAAAAAAAATATTTGGACCATGCAAATCCTGGATAAAATCCAGGAATTGCTTTAGCTTTTATCCATGACTTGCACGGAAAAGTTTTAATTATAGAATCTGTTCTTGTACATGAAAAAATGAATTTAAACAAAATTTAATGACTACAAAAGTATTTTAAAAATGAGTTTTTTTTTTGGCATTTTGTTGGAGTACTACTCTAAGAAGAAGTGTTTTCTTGTGATACCTTAAATTATTTTTTAAAAAAAAAATCAAAACTAAAGATATTCTTTTCATAATTTTCTAGAGGCTAAACTTATTTTAAAGTCAATTTACATAAGAATAATTAAAAAGATAAAATTTTCCAGTCGTGGGATTCATCCATGACTTGCATGGTCCTCATGTATCTTTTAGTTATGTTTTATGTGCAAAAATTAATTTTAGATAGTTTTACTCTCCGTTTAGAATTAAGAATTTTGTAAGAATTCAATTATTGTTTGGAATAAAAAGATTCAAAATTTTTTAACTTGAAAAATTTTCATTATGTATAAAGATGAAATCATGAATGATTTTGCAAGAATTTATTTGAATTTTTTTCTTGCAAAATCATTCATGCCAAATAAGGGGAGGAGTTAGTGATTAGAAATTTTAAAAAACAGATTGACCTCTTTATAATATTTTTGATTTTTTTGACATTATTTTTTTATTTTTTAATGCCTGAATAATTTGAGTTTCAAAAAGTTATTTTATTATATTCTATTTAAACCATGACTCATCTTCAAGTTTGGTTTATAACAACGACCAAAGCTGGTTGTAGTTTATAACCACAACTTGAAGGCAAGTCGTGGTCATGAACCACAACCCGAACCACTTTTCTGCTTCCGCGGCAAATTTTACCTCACTTGAGGAAATATATTTTTCCTCACCCCTTTTTCAGTAATTTTCTTTCTATTGCCCCTTTTGGGGGAAAAAAAACTCTTTAAATCACATAACACAGTCTCAGTTCCTGAGAGTTTTTTTTACGGTTGTCAATGGGATCAAGAAATTTGACCACAGGAAATATTAGATTAGTTAATAGGTTGTGAGAGATCAAACTATTGTAACATTTTGTAGAAGCATGGGAAGGAATTACTCAAATACCTCCCACAAAATTTCACTTTTCTAAAATTTATAGAAGTATACAGTTAGTCTTTACTTAATTTTTGCACTATTCAAATATAGAATTGGTCCTGGATGTGGAATGTGGAAGTATAACACAACTGCACAGTTGTAAGAAACACAACATGAGTTGAAGAATCACATAGATCGGAATAACGTCCCACTCGGATCAATCTCCTTTTTTTAAAACTCTAATTGTGAGGTAAATATAACTAAACTTATTCAGGTTAGAGAAAGACTGGAAGTTTAATTTTAAAAAGTAGCAGAAAATACAGTGCAAACACTTACCATTGCCTGTTGTCCATAAGCAGCTAGTAAGCCACCAAAGTACGGTTCCACGAAATGGACAGGAAAGCGAGCCTGAAATGGGAGAATAATATCAGTCATCCATCCTCACAAAACACAATGCACAATCAAGCATCAACTTACAATGGACTGGCTGTAGTCAACTTGTGAAGGGAAGATAAAATCCTGAGTTCCCATTGATGGCGCTAATTTGGTGTGGCCTCCCTCAGCCTTCCCATAAATGTCATTTAATCCTAAACAACCAAAACATCAACTAAATTAGATAATTATTTGGCCAAGTTATGGAGGAGCGCTATAGAGTTTTTTTTTTTTTTTTAAATAATAAATAAATAAACCAAAATTTATAGTGGAAGAAGTTATAGAGCTTCTCCACTAATCAAATGGAAAAGGGAAGACAAAAACAAGTCTAAAACTTAACCAAGAAGATGTGGACCAATAACTTCCTATGAATGATTTTTCAAAATCTCTCTCATTTATTAGAATATCAAAGAGGTATCCTTAAAAACAAGCAGTTACTGAGAATCAAATATCCATAAGATTACAGAAGAGGCCTTACTAATTACAAGAAGCCTTCGGCACTAATAAAGACTTACAATACCAAAGGGAGAAAAATTCTTTAGTTCACCAAAACCAAGCTTCATGAACTCTTAGAATATAGGAGACCAATTAAAACAAAAGGCCAATTGTGCTTAAATTATGCTTTGCTTGCATGAATTACCTTCTCCAATGTTAGCTACTTGCGGGTAAGATTGACCAGTTGACTGAGTTGAAGAAGAATCCTGGTCTTGAAATTGAAAAGTCAATTTCTTGGCACCATGAAAATTCTGTTGCAGAACCCCCATCTTCAAGCCTAAACCATCAGATTAAGATGACTGTTAGACTGTTGATTAAGTAGAATTACGAAATGGTTGGCAACCAATAATATGGAGATTAATGGGCAGAACTAATCCCATAATCTTTCTTAAGCTACTGCATTTTTGAAATTGAAAGTCTCGGTAAGCAATTAGAAACTTACCGGATCTTGAAATGTGACCTTAAGCTTCAACCTATCTTCCTTATCAATCACCAAGAATCCAAGTAATAGCTGCCAATTAGAGATTTTGATACAATATTATGTTAGAAAAACAGTAACATTTTTCTTCATACCACTAAGAAATTGCAGCACTGAAATGAAGAAGTCAAGATGGATAAGAAGGAAAGACCAGTCAAGGCAAACTAATGCACTTTGGGAAGAACCCGAAAAACAACGATTCGAACCAAGTAAATATGTGGGTTTATACCATATTTAATAGCAATTTTCTTTTAAGCAGATGAGAAAATTTGGCAATCACTAAGTTACTATTTATGAGCTTACTTACATTAGAAATATGCAAGCCACAAAATGACAATACCTCACCAGCCACCTAGTTTCACTATTCAAATTAAAGCAGACAAAATTGCTTATTTTAAAATTCTACCTCTCCCAGAATCTACGCTTGGGTGAGCTCATGTCATCAATACAGAAATCAAGACTCCATTTAATAGCAAAAGAACCGTCAACACACAAAATCAAGACATGCAAACTATAGATAGAAGTGCATGAATAAGGATTTGAACTGGGACAATCAGGATAGACTTAATTCACATAATCTAACTCGCTGATACAATCAAAGGGAAAATTGTACAAATTGAGCCAGCAAGCGTTGTCATGCAAAAGACCAAATGCCAAAATTAGGGAAAAATATAAAGAGCAAACAGTTGAATGCAATCTTCAGTACTACTACCCCTATATTACATTTCCTTCTAAAATATGAACCCATATCACGCATGCAGACCCATAAGAGAAAATATAAAACAGAACAAGAAAAGAAAAGGAAAGTTGAGGGAAAAAATCCAGAACAATAGTAATACAAAGGTAAACCAATAACCCAGAACAAAATTTTCTTATCAAAACTTCAAATGCTACAAGATATCAAAGACTCATACCATACAAATACCCACCAAGCTATGTTCATGGTGTGAAAAAAAAAATAGAAAATCAGAAAAAACAATAAACCCATAAGAAGAGAAGAGTAAAAAGGCCAAGAAAAGCACGCACATGCGCAGAGAGAAAAAAAAAATAAAAAAGGAGACACCTTTTGGGATTTGGTAAAGTGCAGAGAAACAATAAGTGGGAATTGATGTTGGCTTGGTTTTATGCATATCTCCTAGAAAACACTTGCTGCCTTTGTCCAGCTCATTTGGTTCCAAAACTCAACCCTGATTCTGCTTGCACCGCTCAGAATCTCAGTGAGCCTGATTCTGCTTGCACCGCTCAGAATCTCAGTGGCTCTTTCACCGTCAGCGGCAGCACCCCCTCCCACCACCACCACCTTCTGGTGGATCTTTTCTTCTATAATTTTTAATATATATAATTGACAATTAACCAGTTTAGTCTTTTGTCGTTTAGTTATGAATTTTTTTATTAAATTTGTAGTTGAAATTTCAGATAATTTTTTATTTCTCTTAAATACCCTCAGCCGCCCACTTATTTTCACTTTTCACCTCTTCTTTATCCACGCGCCTTTTAATCGTGATTATCTACACGTTCGTTAAGACGGGAGCATTATCCATTCCACATCCTTTTTTTAATATTTTATTTTTAATAATTTAAAATATTATTTTTTTAAAAAAAATTATTAATTAATTTTTTATTAATTTTTCTCTTAATTTTAATTATTATAATATATTTTTAAAATTAATAGACTAATTATTAATATTTTTTATATATTATAAAATTAATCGGTTAATGATTAAAATTAATAAATTAATTAATTGATAATTTTTTTAAAAATTTTATAAATATTTAATTTAATTTTATAAAATTAAATAATTAACTAATAATTTTTTTATATTATAAAAATTAAATAATATTTTTTTAATGCTTTTAGTTTGTTTAGAAATTACGACGAATCGGGTATTTTTAAATACTCATTTCCATCGAATTCTAATAAAATAGATTTAAGTAATTATAATCGAATTTAAGTAATTATAATTAAATTTGAATAATTATAATCGGGTTTGAGATATATTTAAATTTAAAAAATAATACATCCAGATTCGGATGGATTTGATTTTTATATATAGGATATCTATTATTTAAATTTATTTATATAAATAATTAATTTAATATAAAAATATATTTTATAATAATATTTATATATATTTTTTATATTTTTATTTAAAATTTAAAAATTTTTTAAAAATAATGAAGTTTGAAACAAATTTGAAAAATTTAAATTAATTTTTAATAGAATTTTGAATCTCAAATATTATTAAATATAAATTGAATTTAAATTCGAATAATTTAATTTTTATAAATATATTATTCTACATCCCTAGTGTTTGTGGTTTATTTTATTGGAACGTTCGTCTCAATCGAACGTCATATAAACATTTGTTTTTTAAATTTTAAGAGTATTATTTAATATATTATTAAAAAATTAAATTAATCAGTAAAATTATTTTAACCATAAAAATATGAAAAAACAAAACATTCTTTTCTTTAATTAATATTTTCTCAACAACATGGAAAATAATACTATTTTAAATAACATTTTCCATACTTTCGTTTAATATTTTTAATTTAACGTTAAAGTAAATCCTGTCATATACTAATGAGTTTAACGGATAATGTATATGTGGAATTTGATTTGGAATGGAAGTCAGAATCGGATCCAGTACTTATTGTTAAGCAAGAAAGTGGTGGGTAAATATGAGAGTAGAATTCAAAAGGGGCATGACTTTTAAAGACAGAAAACAGAGTCTGCTGCAAGTCAAGCAAAGGTCTTTGAGACTCTCTCTCTGTACTGCTTCCACCCTGTAAGCTTCACCTTTTCAACAGTTTCTAAGTTCAAAAGCCACACCACGCACACTTTCTCCTTCCACAAGCCACCTCTCTTTTTTTTCAGTTTCACTCTTTAAGTTTTATGAATTTAAAATATAACACTTTCATAGACAGATCACCACGAACAAGAAGCTTTAGCTTGAGTGATTCCAATAAATTAACTTATAGTTTAAAGAGGGGCACAACATAAAGTTATCGTCCTAACATAAACGGAACCCCCTTTGCATTAGCCTCCATCCAATTTCAGCAATTGAGTTGTTCTTTTTTCTTCATGTACAAAATTTAAATATCACATGTGATGTGGATGGAGAATTAAATCAAGGGATATTCTTTATATGCTCAAAGCAAGAACCAGGAACAATGCAGGACAACTATAAGGCAAACCGGCATCCAATAACTACTTTTATCAAGTTAAAGAAGTCACTGTTAAAACACTACTGGTTGAAAGAAAGATGAAAAATCCAGTCATGATATAAATGAAAGCATACAGGAAAGTTTCTTTTTTCCAAAAAAAAAAAAAGAATTATATATCCCAGAAATGGTCAACTGCGCCCGGGCACAAATAGGGGTCCAGACCTATAGATCTTCATGGACTGCCAGGCTTAGATCCCCGGAAAATTATTCCAAGCAGCCTCTCAGAAGTTTATTCCTTGCGAGCAGAGTGCAACTGCCAAGAATGTCGTCAGATTACTAGAACTCTCGTCCTTTGTATTGCATTTCCTGCACCAAACCAAAAATAAACCACAACATATGCATAATTTACAGTTCTAAGAAAAACAATTATCCACTCCCTTCACACGACCTATACATTAATATACTCATCCTTCACTAATCTGAGGTGAGTGCTCTCGGGCACTAGTCAGATAAAATAACATAATGTGATGACGGGGGATTAATTAACACTAAAATTTCTCAGGTGCAGAACCACAAAATCATATCATGTTCAAATTTTATGCGCTAGCAAATTTTGCATGGTGAAATGTACAAAATAATATTTGCAATTTGAATTTAGAAGAGAGATCAGAATTACTCACGGGTTGGTAGCTTGGCACATACAAGACTTGCCTAGGTTGACCAAGAAGCATATTTTGTCCATACTACAATCAGATGAACATATAAAAGTATATTCAGATAACATAACCAAGAGGATTCCAACAAGACCTCCAATACAAGTTTGTTTCAAGTAAATGTTTTACCTGAGGTCCACCTGGATGAAAATATGCTTGTGGAGTTTGCAATGATGCAACCTGTGGATTAAATATAACTGGCTGATGGCCAGTAAATGATTGTCCAATCTGCAAAATCCTCTGAGTTGGTCACAGTTGTAACAAGCCAAATTGAATGTAAAGACATTTGCACATCTACTAAATGCACAAAAAGGTCTCATTTCATATCACTAGCAAAGTTGCTTCAAAAAGAGACATAAATATGCAAAATAGAAGCACCTGCTACCTAGTGAATAAAAATACCTAAGGAAGTCATTACAGAACACAAAGATAAAGGTTCTAACTTAGCAGGAACAAATTAATCAACCAACACAACGGAACCACAAGTAAAAATAGAAGAAATTCTGCCATGATTAAATGGACCATATTGCTACGTTCAAGTGAAATGGTCCGGCCAGGAGTCCCATAATCTCTACCCAATCTCAAGTTGGAAGACCAATCGAGTTCTTGGAGGGAAATAAATAAATAGGTCAACACAACTGTAGTGAAAGAAAGGCATTGTCAATGTTATGGCATGTGCACCACAAATGTTACCAAAACAAAGATTCAAATTTAATGGTACACAACACCATCACTAAACTCTCTACTTGATTTTAAAATACTTGTGTTTTTATTCATTCAACTAACGAAGCAAGCCCCAGTTAGACGTTAGAATCTTTATATGCACCATGCAGATAATTAAATAAAAAGAACAACCACTAAAATGACGTCAAAAGATTCAAAAGATGGTTTTCACTCAATATCAAATGTCACAAGGATGAAAATCTTTGTCATAGGAATCATGCAGCTATTAGTGATAATTAAATACCATGAAAGGGATTCTAAATCAGCACTCAAGAGTCCAAATAGAAGATTATATTGTTTGCCGCTCCTCAAGGAAAAAGGAGGAAGATAAGTTTACAACATGCCTAAGATGACTGGTGATCAGATAATTCAAATAACTAATTAATGTAGTTGACAGGAAGGAATCACAGATGATTAATACCCAACATTTATTGTATGCCTCCATTTATCTAGTTAAAGGTAATGAAGAGTTCATTAACCAAACAGACCATGCCAAATAGAAAAATAGACCGAGAATTGTTACCAACATAAAAGTCCACCCAATGATAAAGAGCTAAACGGATAATGTGATGTTGCACCAAAGACTTACTGCTGGGTGAATGGAGAATAAATAAAATGGGAAGCAGCATCACAACTTTCAGTTATTGTATTTCTAAAAACACAAGAGTGCGAAACAAACAAGTACTAAAGCTGTATTTTAGTGCTTACTCCAATTCCCATAGGCATGCCATGTATTTGTGGTAGAGAAGAAACATTAGGGTGAAAATAGAAGGAACCATCGGGTGATGGAGGCCTAACAGAAGTTTGAGAAGGCATGAAACTCTTGGCGTTGGGATTTAGTTTGAATTCCTGTAACCACATTTGAAAAGAGCAGGAAAAAAAAAGACCCATTAGCATTTTATGATAAAGATATATATGATGTGGAACAAGGAGGGAACAAAAACAAAACAAGGAACGAGTCCTTAAAAAAAAGGAAGAGGGGGGGGGAAGAGAACTCAATCTCATTGGTATTATTCTCAAACAATTATTATTATCAAAAGCAACCAAAAAAAATAGAAAACTAGCCCTATTTATAGAGCTTACAAACATAATTAAATTAGGAATAGAAATAATAATTCAAATCTAATTAGGAATATTAAATAACTCAAACTAAACAATAATAACAAAAAGGCTAAAGATTAATAGTGTTCCTAAATAATTAAACCCTAAATTCCTAATTCAAAGTAAAATTCCTAAATTGTATAAAGATCTTAGACTCAACCACGAGTTTTGAAGTGCATTAAAATCCAAATGCCCGCAAGAACAATACACAATCTTATTTCCTTGGAGGACTGTAAGATGAAATGAAGGCTTTTTTACTTCCCTTTGCATTCATGAAACATTTGAATCTATAAAATTAATATTCAATCCATCCCATAATTTTTATCTCTTTTTTTGTTATCCTAAAATTATTGCTCACTTTCCTTTTTTATATATAGTTAATATATAAATTTACTATTATAACCTTATTTAACTTTATCTTATTTCTAAAAGAACCTCTCGTTAATTGTCACAATATCTTTTAGTATTTAATAAAATTTAATGTCTTATAGATATAATCGGGAAGTTAATTATAAAAATTGTTTTTCTTAATACGTGAAAAAATAAAATGGACAAAGATTATGAAATGGAGGAAGTAACAATTATGATCAAATGGCTCTTCAAATTATTACAAAGAGCTTGAAATTCTTCAATCTCCACTGAAGTTTCCATGGTGTGAGTAATTCTTCAGCTTCTTCCTTTAGAATGAGCTCTTCAAAAGGTACAGAATCATTAAGTCAAGCTTTTGATGATTTTTCAGATAGGATTTCTCAATTTACTTTTTTATCAAGTTGTTGAATATCATTTTCAACTTCAAGCTCAAGTTGCTTGTTAGACTCAAGCTCCTCTTGCTGTTGTCTTAACTTTTCAAAAAATTTTGCCTTTGCATTTTCAATGCTTCTACTTTATCCAACTCTTCTCTAGTTTGAAATAGATGTGCTTCTTTCCATGCTTGAAAGTCTTAGAGTTGTTTCTCCTTAACTACTTGTTGAGCATGTTGAGTTTGATAGTCACACTCACATTGTTCCAGGGCAAGGCTTTTTCTCTATAGTGTAAGATCAACCAGATATCCCAAGACTCAAATAACATATTTCATCAAGTTGATCATTATAATCATCAATCTGCTTGTATGTTTTTGGGTGAGCCTCCCTTCCTTATCCAATGGGTCTCTTGCCATGACTCGCCGGGTTCTTCCCCCAAGGGTGAAAAAAGAAGGTTCCAACAAGGGAAAGTGGGAGGTCAGCTGTAGGCAATGTGGGATAGGGGTCCATTTGACGGAAAATAATGAAATCTGGGCAGATTTGAATGTCATTTCTTAACCTAGTCCGAACTTGTCCCTCCCGTGACTTCTTGGAAGCCAAGGTCGCCTCGGGCCAAAAAGTTTTGCAGTTGGTAGTGGTTTCTTCCATCAACTAGAGGGAGTGGGGAACTTGAAGCGGCAGTGCTTGGGTTCTTGTTTTATTTTATTTTTTTTTGTTAATAATCAGTAAAGTCAGGCAGAAACCAAGAATACAGTGGTTAGGGAACAAAAACATCAAAAATTTTGAGAAATAGAGGCACGGGCTGTGTTCAGGTTTCACAGCTTCAATTCACATGGAGGATTTTTGGGGCTTTGATGCCAATTCCTGTGGAACAACAAGGAAGAGCAAAAACAATCCAAGGAACAAATCCTTAAAGAAAAAGAGAACTCATTTTCATTGATATTATTCTCAATATTATCATAATCAAAAGCTACCAACACAATAGACAAATCAGCCTATTTATAGAACTTGCAAACCTAATCAAATTAGAAATCATATTTCAAATCTAATTACGAAGAATTAATAACTTAAACTAGGAAATTATAATAATAATAATGAAGGCTAAAACAATAAACTTGCTAAATGGTTAAACCCTGAATTCCTAATTCTACAATAAACAAAATTCCAGAACTGTATTAGGATCATTATGTTCCCATACCACATTAATATAGCACATTAATTTCTATGAGTTTTGTGTAGTCCTATATGTGATAAATTATGTCTACGAACTGTGTTCATGCTACCGCTACAAAAGCAAAAAATCAAACCTCAAATCTGCCGTACCTTAGCATGGGGATTTAATGTCAACTTCTCAGAAGACAATGAACCCATTGATGAGCTAGGCGATAAACCAGGATTATTGGAAACTGAGACAGCACCAATACAATCAGAATTTGATGACGTAGAACTGCCAGGTCGTCCAAGGGAGTTTGAAGGTTGCACTTCTCGAGCTCCTTTGAGAGATGGCGCACCTTCTGGCAGTTGAGCAGAAGAACTTGTCTTCTCATAACTTTCTGAAGAAACATTTGATGGAGCATAGGCAGTTGCATTTGGGGATAGCGTTCCTTTATCAGAGCCATTTTTCTTTCCATTCAATGACAGAGGATCTACTGAAACAATTGCATAAAATGTTAGATAATTATTGCCACAGTTGAAACTCACTGCGGATAACAGGTAATAAGAATACACTATACTGATCTTCTACGTGTATGTGTGTGTGTGTGTGTGTGTGTGTGTGTGTGTGTGTGTGATGCACATGATTCTTCTACTTCATTAGATGGCTGTCAAAATAAAAGCAGTACAGAATAATTCACTAACCCGCATGTCTTGGCAATTGAGCCCCCTCAACCTGTTGTATTTGAAGTGATCAGGAATTGAGAAATATTGATTTCAGAAACGACAGAACCAAAAGTGATACATAAGGCAACAAGAAGATTCATAACAAAGGGGTCATGCATATTAGAGTTATGACATACAGTTCGCTCTTCTACTAACTCCACATTGTCATTTCCTCCATGTTCACCATGAAGATTCTCTTGGATCCTATAATTAGCAAGTGAGCAATTTATGAATTCCAGAAAAAATTAACACATAAATACATATTCTTACAACCCATTCTCATAGAGTAACCAGCAACTGATGTTATCATCTGTGCAGAAATCATTAATCCAGTAATAAAGCAAATATCATATAAACCTGTTTTCACATTCTGAGATAGAGAAACTTTTAAAAGGACTCTCAGATGCCGGCTGTCTAGCATACTCATAGGAACCTGAATGACAATCTGCAACAGTACATGACTGAGAACATTGTGCCTCATCCTGTACAAAGAAACAGAAAATTATTGCTAGGGTACCATAATAATCAAAACACTTGAAAAAAAATGGAATGCAACAGCAGGACAAGCATAAACAAACTAAAGTTCTTGGAAAAAGGGAAGGAAAGCAAGGTGCTTACCCTACCGTTTGTTTTGGATTTGTACATGGAGGGAAGACAAAAGAAAAGAAAGAGAAATGTCAATATTATAAATGACAACTATAACCACCCCAAGTCCCCAATCTTAATTGCCTTGTTGGAAAAGTAAGGTTACAATTGATTAAAATAGACACCTTTAGACCACCAATTTGTTTAAGGAACTTCTATATCAAGAAGGCCAATGCAAGAACTCCATTCACCTCTTCTAAGTTAGGTGATCATGGTCCTTTCTGTCCCTACTTTGTAGAAACCATCTTGGCATCCCCAGAAAAATTTATAAATATACAATGCACATAATAAAAAGTTACACAGTATTTAAGAAGATAGATAGAGCTTCATGAGTCATATATTAACAATAGCATGACTGGTCACAAACAAATACAAATTTCTTCAGCTCAAATTCAACAAATATAAGATAAAGGAGAGGAGATACCAGGGAAGAACTTGATAAAACTCGAACTACTTCATTACTTCTCCCATGGGTCAAATCAGCAGACTCATTAGTGTAAGAAGCAGATGCAGCTCCAAAGGTTTCACTATTGTGGGAATCAAACATTATATCCTCAGTTTCATCATATCCACTATCGTCAATCCCTATACCTCTATATACAGAAGAGTATCTGGTCTCTTCATCAATATCAAAATTTCCATCAAGGTGGATGCCTCTTTCCTGTTAAACAAATTGAAACAAAGACAGTAAAACTCCACAAACTAATATGTCACAAGAAGATACTGAAGAGGACATGGACATAACCTCACCTCAGCTAAATGAAGGTCTTGTGTATCCTCACCCTCAATTTCTCTTGCTATTCTTGTAGCTTCTTTCTCCAACTCTCTCATCTGAGGGCCTCTCTCAAGTTTTGTAGTATAAATTTCTTCGTCAAAGGTGCTTTTTACTCCAAATAGCATTTCATTTGTCTCAAATTGATCCCAGCCCCTATTTAAAGGAATAATCCATAACTATCAAATCAGAAAAATACATCATGGTGTTAAGAAATTAATATGACAAAAAGAACACACGCAAAAAGATTTTAGTTAACAGAATGGATAGGAAAGAAAGAAGGTTGGTTCTAACTCCCAGAAGCTTCAATTTAAAAACACTTACTAATATATGGTTACAGCTTCTCCTTGTACCTTAAACCATTTCCTTCTAACTTCTTGCACTTGAATTGTAAAGATACAAACTCATGACTTTGGTCAGTCTGCCAACATTCAATGCCCTTAACTTTGGTTCATCAATAGCATGAAAGCATTCAAATATGCACTTGGCAATCAATTAGATGAATCTCAAGCTATATACATATATATATATAGACACACACATGTATTCTGGGACGCTTATCCAGTTAAGTAGAACATATCCTTTTAAGGGGAAGTTTTTAATTGATAGTTATCCTTCCAAGATTATATTTCTATAACTCCTCTTTAAATGATTCCAGATAAGTACTCTAATTCTGGAACAGCAAATACAGAAGGAACAGAAGAATATGATGAAAAAACCACAGGTAGCCAGAAAGCAATGCAAAAGGCATTCAGTTGTAATCAATCTCAAGTCAGCATGTATTCATAACAGTAGAACAATTGCTACTAAGTGATATAGGGATATAAAAAAAATTACAATAGGTACCTATTCCAAGGGCCATTAAATATATTCTCTAGTTCAGGGCACTGTGGTTCATCTTCATCAGGGACCCACGGTTCCAGCTGTCTCTCCACTTCAACATTACAGGATTGTGATATAAAGGAGTCTATCATAAGCTCATGCTGCTTTTCACAGTGGAGCTCCTGGTTCATCCCATCCATGGTTACGGACACATCCTGGCACCATTGATAAAATTATCAACGATAAAAAATTCAAGAATATTGTGCATGGGTATATTGCAACTAAATAACCACCCCCTCCCCCCCCTCCCCCAAAAAAAATGTTCTGTCTAAATCCATATCCACAACTTGGAATCAGCTTGAACCAGAAGAAACCAAAACTAGTAAACTACAGAGTTGCAAAAAAGAAAATGTAGCTGAACCTTTGCAATCACTTGCGCAACTTCTTTGCCAGGTATAATTAAAGACTTTGAAGGAGGCTTGCTAAGATTTTCTGCTTTCTGCCCTCGAAAAGAAACATCCTTGATCAAGCGAGCCATTTTCAGAACAATTGCTGAAAAGACAAGCAAGTGGATGTTAAGAAGGAAACTGACCCCAAGACACAAATACAACATTCTCTACAAAATCAATTTACAGTGCTAACAACAAAGTACCATCACTTAAACAACAAAAATAAATTATGAAGATACCAAATTCCTTCTCAACATTTGTTGTATAACATGTGCCAGAATATATGCATCCATTTTTCAGGTGGACTTCCACAGGATGCCCAATGAGACATGTCGACAAATATACAAGCCGATCACGAGAGGGACTCCCAAACATTCCAACTTTGCCACCAACCACTGCACCAATAACAAAAAATTTTGTAAGGAAGAATACAATTAAGAGTTTATGACAATTTATAGACAGGAAGAAGATCTAACTTACTTGGTTTATTCGAACTTGATCTTCCAGATTGCAGTTTATTGTCCAACCTTGCCCCCCCTTCCCTCTCAGCTCTTCGACGACCATTGGCATAAAATTTGGGTTGTGCAGCCTGTTGCAAACTCATCTCAACAAAAGCAGCACCCTCTAACCTACAAGTATCTAAATTCAAATCAGGCAGCAGAAGCTAGAGAGAAATAGACCAATTAATAGCTGGCAATTGTCATTGTTAAGCATAATCAGACCTATTTATGAGAAGTGAGGTGCATGATTTACCAATGTACAATGCCAAATTTATGTCTGAAGTTTTTTTATTCTTTTTTTTTTCGGTGGGGGTGTTGGGGTGTGGGATGGTAATGAGTGTTCAATCAGGCTCCTGATATACAGCATAAAAAGGATGCACCAGTAGCCATAGTGCATTGCTACCTCTGTAACATGGTTTACTATCATATCAGTCCTCACCTGTATCTACAGCTTAGTATTAACTAATAAATCAATCCGTATTTATAAACTTAGCAGAACAAATAGTATAAAATACTAGTAGCTGTGTTATAGAATTAAGAAAACATTACAAGAATTTAAGTGGTTCAGTTCCTTCAAAGCACAATGAAAAAGATTCTTTTTAATATTTTGAAACTCTTCATCCTCTCTTACTTTCCAAACACCATATAATTCCTTCTACATTTCTTGTGTTCTCCAACTATTGACAATCAGCCCTTGACTTTCTTCTTATTTTCTTTCTCTTAAATAATAAACATTTCAAACCTCTTTAGAGAATCTCCATAGTACACAAAAGGCTAAGTGACCACAGACAGGATCCCCACAAACCAAAGACATTCAAACATGCTCATCATAAGATAAATAATACAAGGAAATCACTGCACCTAGCCTTTTGATGCATGATTCCAGGACCAAACAGAATTAAGGGGAAAAAAGGATCCACATGATTGACACCAATTGGATTAGGAATAAAGCTTCATTGAATTCAGTTGAGTTTACATCTCTAATGTAAATGATACAGACTCATGTGTGTTAAGTTTTAACATCTTGAAAAGAAACAAACCTCAGAAATGGAAACAAGAAACCAATTTCTATGAGATCAGCTGTTATGGACTCTTTTCTAGTATTTTAGGATTAAATTGCTAAGTATTTGATTCTTGCCCAATTGTTGCTGTTGTGAGCTCAATAAAGGGAGTTTTGACCTTTTAAACTCATTGAGAGAGAGTTCAAATCTCAATTTAGATGAAATAAATCTGCTTATTTTATTTCTGATTTTCCAGCAATATATATAGGCAATAGTGTCACTGTTTAACACATAACACAATTCTACTAAGATAGGAGTCCCAAGGAATAAGAAAAGTACGAGATAAGATTAAACAATGTAATCCTAAAATAAAGGATAAAGCAATTTAATCCTAAAATAAATCAAATACTAGAAAATAGTCCATAACATCAACTTAGTAATCATTTGTGGTTATTACAATACATAAGTATGCCAAGAGTCATCCCAGAGTTCCGGACTCCATCATTCAAAATGGACTAAACATAAAACAAGTTCAGATTCAATAAAAGATGCACCAAAAAAGGCATATTCATAAATCATATAAGCACACATGCACTTACATATACGCATTAAAGTAAAATCTGTTGCAGTATAAGCATATGCAGTGCCTCTATGGATTAAACCATCAGCAAGAAGGAACTTACAGAACCTACAACCAACGAAAAGCAATAATGCACAGCATAACCAATAGATCACTGTCTTCCTAACCACAAAAGCAAATAAAAAATCATGGCCTAACGCCTAAGCAACTAACAATGCTTACATGGGTACTAAGAGAACAAAAGAATACAGCAAGTTCAAGATTAACAACAAACAGCTATGCATAACTAAGAAGAGCAGTAAGCAAGAAACCATTAAAGAAAACGTTTAGACCGGAAAACACTAAACTGCATGCATTAACATCAATTCCATTCAGGTTTAGATAAAATGCAACTCATGTCATAAAAGAAACAACTGCAATTTATCAAACCCACATTCAGAACCATTTAAAACCCCAAATCAGAAACCAAAAACTAGTAATATAACACTCCCCCTAACACAATTTTCATCTTATTAGCTTCCAAAATCCGAAAATACCTAACAAAAAGTGATAAATTAAACACCAAAAAAAAATTGCGGGCACGATCCTTACCTTAGATATGGTTAACTAATTCTGTGTTTTAGGTCAAACGGCTGAGTCTTGAGAATAGAGGGAATGGAATTAGTGTTGGTGAGTTAGGGTTAGCGGTGAAGGTTTTCGTTTCAGCGCTCGAAAGCGAGAAGGATCATGAGCACGAATCACAAGGAAACAAGAAGCAACGATGTATAGGTGCTTGCTCAGCGAGACGGAGAAAGAGAGACGGCGAGTGAGGATTCGATGCGACCGAGAGAGAAGGAGAGGAGATGGCGGGGGGAGGGGGAAGGGGGAGAGGTTTTGCTGATTTTTGAGAAGAAAATAACGCGAAAAAGAGAGAGAGAGCGAAGCGATGAATTGAAAAGACCACGAAAGGAAGGAGAATGATCCGGTGGAACCGAGTCCAATACATCCGATTAAATTATGGTTAAGAATTAAAGGAGTCGGAAAATTTGATAACCTTCAATTTTATTTTAATTACAAATTTAATTCAAACACTTGCAAAATTCTGTTTAGTAATAATTTTGAAAATAATATTTAGAGTTGTAATAGAATTAAAATATTAATATTTAAGTAGCTATAGATTATTAAAAAGTTATCCACTGAATAATCGTTCATTATTAAAAAAGTTAGAAGTTATATAAAAAAATAAAATTTTATAATTTTTATTTATTTTATTTTATTTTTATACACAATATTATATATTAAAAATAACTTTTTATTAATTTTTTAATCATATCTATTTTAAATATAAAATAATATTTTGAGAAATTTCAAAAAAATAAAATTAAATAAAATAAAATTATAATAGTGAATTTATATATTAATATAATATAAAAAATAATAATAATTTAAAAATAAGTAGAGAAAAATGAAAAGAAAACTAAATTTATCTTAATTGAGAAAAATAAAAATATTTATAGTTAATTTATTTTTCTTAAATATACATGTATATAATTAAAAAGTAAATTTTGATTTTTTTAATGTAAGTAAACTTTCCCTTCATAAAGTTGTTATTTTTCTCTCGAATTAGGGAGAAAATAAAAAATATATGTACAAAACTTATCTTTCATTTTCTTTTTATTTTTTCTACTTTATAAATAAGAAACAAATCCTTAGTTACCTATAATTGATCATTTTCTTTAACCTTACAAATTTTGAGTCTATTTTGATAAGCTACTATTTAGTTGATGATTATAAATTAATATATTTTTTAGAAATTTATTTATTTATTATTCACTTTTATTTATCGTTTAAAACCTTTACATAATGATTAAGAAAAAACAATTATAAGATCACCTTTTATTTCACCTAGCTATTCAAATCTTAATAATTCTTTCTCCATAACACTATTTCATATTACAAACATAACATATATTTTTAGAAAGAAAAAAAAGTGATATGAATATTTATTTTAAGAAAAATAATAGCATTTATTAATTTTAAATATATTAATTATAGTTTATTAATTCATGTATAAATAAAGGTGAGTTTATAGAAAGTTCATGCTCGTGGGATCACCTGATCACACACATTCAGAATCATTATCATTTTCCCAAAAGTAAGAACATTCTTGGTTCCTTATGATTTACTGAAAAAGGGTAACATCAATCACATGATAAAAGAAGGTCAAGCATGTTCATTTTCAGAAAACTGTATGCTCCTTTTAAAAATTGGGTTCTGATTCCCATAACAGCCAAACTTCATAGCATTCACTGGCATTAGCTATTTCAATCATCCAAAGTGGGAATAATCTGAGATCCACTAGCAACCCTGTTAACTGAGAGAAGTGATTTCAGCAAGAGCAAATCAGTTTGATATAATGTACAGTTCCAACTTTCTATCTCCAAGGACATGTATATAATTTTCATTTGTAGAAGAATAGAAGTTCCAGGTGCAGGAATTACAAAATACAGAAGATGTATATCATGATTAATCTAAAATAAATAACAACAGATGCAGTTCAACTTCACATCGAAAGCGAACCTGCCATGCAGCAGCCAGATTTGCAGCTTTCTTCTAAATCACTTTCAGATGACAGACCAGACAAACTTAGGTGCCTTGCTTAAGAATTATAATGTTCAGGACAGGCACAAGCGAAAAATAAGGCTGTTTTGATGGAATTACTTGTTGCATCCTCAGCTCTCACATTCCTGCAAATGGAAGAATGAAGAAGTGTCAGCAAATTTTCTTCAGACAGCAACAGCAAATTACAAGGGAGCTGGTTAACTGGGAAAGGTATACTGATGCAAAAAACAATTCAGATAAACAAAGAAACTGACTTCTAAGAAATTTCATGTTAATCAGAATAACGCACTGGTTTAAAAATTTTGGCACCACCTTGCAATTACAATGGTAAGTTGATCTTGTCAGACCACTTAAAGATATCCGAATAAACTTGATCGCCTCCCAATTCTTCTCCTGTAGCCCCAGCTGCCACCCTCATTAAGTCCTCGATTAGAGCAAAATTTCCCATTATGTCAACATGAGCACCACTTTGGGTGCCCCGGCCCTCCAGCAAGTTTGATGGAGGAGAATGATAATACTCCCTAATGTATGTTCGACTTCCTGAAGGATTGAATCTGGTTTTCCCTCGCCAAGCTTTAGCACACATGAAGCCTGCACTTAAAACAGGAACAGTCTCATCCCCATCAACAGTGTAGACTCCATCTCTCAAACAGCTGTCTTCATCTTCCCCATCAGCTGATGTGTCGATCTGAAATGGAATATAGCATTCAGCAGCAGGAGATAACTTATAAACATAAGCTCTTTCAGTTGGTATGCCAACTCCGTACATGGAAAAGATTTCCATTTCTGGTGCATTGGGTAACCTGTAAAACCATCATGACAGATGAAGAATAGTCAACAATGAGACCGTGACAGATGCCATCGTTTTCAATGGTATGTTGGCAGAATTTGTTTATGGAACTACTATCTAACAAGGGAAAAAAAATCTAAAAGCTAGCTTTCTTCATTAAACAGTTTCCTACAGTTAAAACTTAAAGCTGTAGATAAGCACACATACTAAAATGAGGGTTTGTAAATAAGCAATGAGGGATATTGCTATCATTATATTTTGAAAAGGCTGTTCAAAGAAGAAAATTCAAATTGCAGTTACTAAGAATAATTGAAAAAGTATGGAATTCTCACTTTGTCTCCAGGGGGTTTGACCAATATTTGTAGTGTTCGTACTTTGGATCATCCAAATTGTCGGCAATTCCATAAGAGAAATGTGCACTACCACGCTCCATCATTTTTGGGGCAACAAAATTAAGCAGATCTAGAATAGATCCAGCAGTATAAACCTTATATTCCGCTACAGCTTTAATACCTCCATATCCCATTTCATGGTACTCTGTCCACACATCACGACAAGTATTGTTTGCAACACTACAACCTTTAACAGCATCCTGCATATTGAGATAGCAAAGGACACATTACAGCAGCAACAGTTGAAAATTCTGAAAAGGCTGATAATGATGAATAGAAGCAATAAGAACTTAGATGGGAGAATGGTATCAATTTATCAGAAGAATACAAAACCAGCCATAAATTAAGAAATAAGTAAAAGCATAAATTGCAACACCCCGCTCATAAAAGTGAGTGCAAGAAAGCACAACCGTACAACATACTAAATCCACATAACTTGGCAATAAATGAAACAAACATGCACAGGTAGGCTAAAAGTTAAAAGATTTCTGTCTTTCTCACCAAACTTAAGAGAAAATAAAAGACTTACCCTAAACTCAATCCTCCCAATATCAGATGAATGTGCCTCTGCTACGTCTTTCCCAAATGATATAATTCTTCCATATTTAACACTCTTTCTTTGAGAAACATCATTTTCAATCCCATCTTGGTTACCATTCTTGATGTCATTGTTTCTTTGCCTTCCCTTGCTAGGAATATAACCTTCTTCAGGAGACCAATCAAGATCACCCCAAATAGTGTCCCCACCTTTTGGTATCATTGACATGGTTGAATCCCATGTGCGAGACATCTTCATTACATGTTGCAATGTCTGAAGGGAAAATATATCATTTTCCAAGAAACCCGGTGCAATGGCCCTGCAAATTGGAAATACAATTTAGAGCATTCACTGCACGCAAGCTGACTAGAAATAAATGCATATAAAAATAAACATCATGAACACAGGAAAGAAAGTGCCTACATGAAAGACAATAGGATGTGTAATTGACGATCAGCAATAGAAGAGCAACTTCTTGTTCCAAAAAACTACTTGCTTTAAATATGAAAACATATGGGTAGAGGAAAAATATTGTCTATAAACAGGTAAAAAACTCAGAAGCTCATGTAACATAAGATGCATATGCTTCCTTTCAGAACTGGACTGGTGACTAGTTGCCAACTGAAAGTTGTCAATAATGTGACAATTAAGCCTCTATTAATTTAAAAGGCAAAACATGTTAAATGAGATATGATTTGTACTTGAAAGGATTGACTAATTACTAAGACAAGGGAAACATCTTTTTGAAAAAAAAAAAACTAAATTTCAGTTGTCAGTAGGAGAAAAGCAAGATGGCTTGTAACAAACATTCTGACAATACCAACAAAAGATAAGTACACTTCTAGAAGATTATGGTAAATGGATTAACACATGTTCAATTTATGTTCAGTTGTTCATATCTAGAAGAAAATAATAAATGCACTGTTTTACTGCAAGTTTCATTTCTCTTTAATCCTCTTGACAAGAATTTGTAATTTCTAGTATGCCACATTCATCTCTAAATAATCTATGAGAAGATCACTGCAAAAACCTGGCAACTGCAATATCCCTTGCTTCAGCAGAGAAAAGCCCTGCAACTGCTTTTGGAACACCTAAAAATGGACCACCAATATTCATCACTGCCTTGATATGCTTTGCACACCAATCTGGTCCTCCCCCTCCTCCCATTGGAGCTGGTGCCTCAACCCACTTCATGAAATGCAGAAAGTACAAAACACCCATCGAATGTGGAATAATAACGGCCTTATTCCCACCATTGGTAGCAACCATCAGTTCTATATTAGTCTTCATGCGGCTTAATGTTTGATCACGGACCTGATTTATCATGTTTATGAGATATATAATCATTTATATGATTGAAAAGAACAGATGCTAAAAGATAAATCAAACATGCGTCTGTAACAATATCAAGAAATTCAAGATGGGGAATAAAAAAAGTAAAGAAAAACCTCAGTGTTCTGAAATGAAAGTCTCCAATCATATGAGGCCATATACATTGTTTTCTCCTCATATCCAATGCGTGCCAGGTTAGCAATCATAACTGCCCACACAAAGTAGCCTGGAGCAAAGTAATCAGCAGCCACAAGTCCAGATACAGGCCTAACCCTTATACCAGGAGGATCCAATCCAGTTTCATTGTTTAGTGACATGTGCTCTACCCAACATAGAGGTCTGCAAAAATATCCAACAGAACAATTGAAAGGTGCTCAGCCAATCACCAGCAGCATTCCACAACTGATAGCAAGAAGCTGCCAATGATATCTAATTGGACTCGGCAATTCCTAACCGCCTTTGAATTTAGAGCACAGATTTTTTATTTAAAAAATAGTAAATTCCTTTCTATTTTTTCTATTGCAATTAAGCCAGCATTACTCTGTTCAATTTAACAAAAGGAGAGGAGGGAGATGGAAACAGTGGTAAGTTTCCATAACTGAAGCACTGACTTGTCCAATCAAATCATAGATGCTGAATATAAGCCATGTTAATAAATTTGAGCTTTATTGTTAATTGCTTTCTGTATTCATTTTGGCGTGCTGTACAGAGTTTATACTTTAATTGACAAGCAGAACATTATTTATCTGATCAGAAGACCAAAATTTAATGAATATGGTAAGTTACCATAAAAAGCAATACGTCTTGGTATGAATTAAAAAGACCTCTGTAATCTCTCAAAAAAAAGAGCTCAGTAAAGAGCTGTTGACATTTTGATGACCTTTGCCATATCCAGTTTCAACCACTAATCTGGTATACACTATAACAATGAACAACTCATATATATATATCTGGAAAAAAAAGAAACAAATTAACCAATAGAAGGGCAAATTTTTCAGTTACAACTTATCTTATCCGAGAAAAACAATAAAAATAAATTAGCTTCCCAACAAAGGAACAAAAATTCCTCAATGCAAAGTCAGTTATAATATTGTAATCAACACTACTGAATAGCTGATCAATATACAAAAGCAAACTAATCTCCAGGGTTTTAAGTTTGCTGGTTAGTTAAACAGCTTCTATACATAACAAGTACATTTGCATCTCCAATTCATCAAACAAAAGCACGAGACAAAAACAAAAGCAATTAACAAGTCATTAGAAACACAGAAAAAGCACAATCATCTCTTACCTCTTGTATACTTCTCCGAAAGTTCCACCCCAAAGCCGCTTCCGAAACAAACCTTCAGCACACTGGTGCCCTTCCCACAACTCAAGCCCCGCCGTGACAATCCCAGGGACAAAAACCACTGGATGCTTGGCCTTCAATCCCTCCTTCCTCAACTTCACACCCGGCGGATCCGGCAAGGGACCCGTGATAGCCTCGGTGACATACTGGGGCAAATATGAAGGCATTGCGTTGTAGAGAAACAGTAGAATCCACCAAGCCATGCATATGCAGCCCACGAACCAGCAGCAATTATCTACACAAGACCATTTCGGTCTGATTCCGGGCTTTTTCTGCGCTTTTCCACTGGTGGGTTTCTTCTGCTGTTTCTTTTTATTGTCATCATCTTCCTCCTCGCTTGGTGTTTTTACATCCGATGCTGAGCTTTCGCTGGGCTCAGTGGCTTTTTTGCGCCGAATTAGAGGCATTTCTGAGTTCAATTACCCCAGAAGAACAGTACTGATAAAATGCAGAGATCTAATTAGGGGACAAGATTATATACTTCCAATGGCTTTTGAAATAAGATACAAACAGAACCCAACAAAAAAATTAGTAAAATTTAGACTTTTTTCAATTCAATTAGAAACTTTAAAAAAGAAAAAGAACAAAAAAAAAACACTTTTTGAAAGAAAATTTCAAGCTGCAGCTCCAGCACGTAAACCTTATTTCCAGAGAATATATCCCATAAAGATGGATAAAAGAGCTTTTAAAAAAGGATTTTTATATTAAAAAAAGCAAAATTCAGAACGAAATGAGATTTTATTTTCGGATATTGGAGAATTTATTTAATTAATTTTCTGGGTTTTAGATTTCTGGACAGAAAATTTCAAAAATCTGTTGTGGGGGGTTAACAAGGGATGTGGGGCAGTTTCGTGTAGCGCCGATTCACAGAATGGAGGCAAGTCGGACAATTATTGGGAAAGACAGTAATATTATGGGTCCCGCAATATGGGAACAAACTAAATCTACAGACGTGGCAATATTTTATTGGGTGATGAAGTGTCAGCAGCCTGTTGCGTGAGCGACGTGTTATCTTAAATAAGAGGAATGGCTGGCTCAGATTAGAATAGTCGTGAATGACGATTGATGGCTTTTAACTGACTCGTTGAAACGACGCACCGTTTTTATGCCTTCAAGCGGCAGGTTCCAAAGGCACGTGCGTAATTGCCCAGTTCTAGTAATTGCGTTATTGTTATTATTATTAAATAATAAATTATTGTTATTTCAATCAACTACGACCATCTAGAAGATTTTTTTTCCCCTAAATTTTTCATCATCCCTTACAAAAAATATAAAATAAAAATAAATATCAGGATTCTTTTTTTTTTAAAAAAACTGTTGGGGACGTTCTGGATTTGTTTATTTTAACCGATAAAAGAATTTGCTTTTTTAGGAAACCAATAAAAGAAATAAAAAAACCCATATAATAAGGTATCTTAAAGAATGAGGGCCACATTGCAAAAAAAGAAGAAAAATGAGGGCCGCATGCTAATATTATATTTTTACCATATTTTACATATTTAAATATTATTACTGGAGTTTCTTAATTTACTTATTTATTTAATTAACAATAAAATTATTTATATATTAAAGTAATTCAAATATATTAATTAACTAAAAAAATCTGTATTTTAATAATTATATTTTTTAAAGCCCAAGCTTCAAAGTAACTCAGAATCTTGAATTAAGCTGGTCAAAAAAGCCCACCAGGCTGGGCCAACCGAGTATGAACTGGTCTGTGATTTGAAACAAAACATCTTTTTTTCCAAAATATTATTTAAAAACAGTTTTGAATCTTTTTAACGAAAAGTATATTAACTAAAATTAAAATCATCATTTAGTATAGTTTCATCTTTTTCACATTTTTGTTTGTTTTGTTAAACAGTTCTTTTTCTCTGGAAAAAAAAAGTTATTTAATTTTTCTTATAAAATAAATTATATCAAATAAAAGTTCTGGAATTCTAATGGTAAGCCTGGAAGGAACCACCTGTCTCTTCTTAATTTTAGTATTAATGCCAAGAGCCGACTTAGAGATGAAGGTAATGACGAATTAAGTAAGCTTATTAGTTGGAATTGGAGGATTAATGTAATCTTAAAGACTAGCCGGATATACTTCTTTGTAGGCCAACTCTTGTGTCCTTAAACCGTAAGAAGTTGCTATAATTAAAATTTTTTATTATATTATAATTTTATTTAATAAAATATTACAATATTATAAAATGATATGTCCATGATCGAAAGCGGAAAAATTTAGGGCCATAATCAAATTGAACCAAGTCGAACGTTGATAAGCTCAATTCGATTAAAAAATAAATTTAAAAGTTCGAATTTGAGTTTGAACTCGACTCGAATTTCATTTATAAGCTCGAACTCAATTTATAAAATAAATATTAAACTCGAGTTTGGTTCGAACTCGATTCGTAATAATCTCATTTATCACATTAACTAGTTAATTCAAACTCCACTCAAAAAACTTGAATTTGAACTCATTTAAACTCGAATTTGAGATCGATTATAAAACTTGAATTTGAGTTCGATTATATTATAAACAAATTCAATATAATTCAAATTTATTTAAATTATAAATTAATTTAAATTAAAAATAAAATTTAAATTATAAAATCATTACGAGACTTTTAAATTAATTTTTTTATTTAATTGAAATTTCTCATACCCAAACCTAATAAAAAGGAATGTAGAATGTTTATTAATAAAAAAAAATATAGAAGTGTTATCTTTTTATAGAGAAATCACAATCATCCATATCCGTTCAACTTTCGATGTGGGATTGGTATTGGCGAACGAGTATATTCACGAATTTATTCGCGAGCCTGTTCACAAGCCTATTCACGAGTCTGAAAATGAGTCGAGTTCACAAGTCTAAACGAGCCAAATACTGTTAAGCTCAAGTTTGACTCGTTTATTAAATGAGCCTAAAAAGTGAGCTCGAGCTCGAGATCGGCTAGTTTAGAAAACAAACCGAGTTCAATCAAATTTTTATCGAGCCGAGTCTTGAATAGTTTACGAACAGTTTGCTCGGGTGAATCAAAATAAATAATTATATGGAATTAATTTATTTAAAATGTAATTAATAAATGATATAAAATAATCTCAAATTTATTATAGGCGGCTTAGATATGGCCCATTAAATTTGTTTTTTCAAATAGATTATATTACCTTTTAAAATCTTATTAATTATAAAATTTTAAATTAATTTTGTATATTAATAAATGATTTAAAATTATAAGATATAATGAATAAATTAAAAATATAATAAACAATAATTAAATCAGTTATTTTTTAAAATTTATAATGTATATTATTATATTACAACTATTATGTATATATATGAAAAATAATTACATTTTAAATTATTATACATGTTGTATACTAAAATTAGTACTTATTTATTAATATAATAAATTAATACATAGTAATTTTACATGATAAACATATAATTTAATAAATATTTAAAATATATCAATTATTAGTTATAATTAATATATAATAACTATTTTAACAATTAAACTCAATCGTTAAATCAAAAAAACTTTAGTGTGAATAAAAATTATTATGTATACGGTGGAGATGTTTCTCACATACAATCCAATCAATTTTTAGAATATGTAGATCTCTTTAGCAGATTTATGACATTATTTAGATCTATTATGGAATTAGAACAAAAAGACATATATTTCAGTTTTTTAATAATGTTGATTTTGAAAATATATGGAATGGGACCCTTAGTTGTACAATCGATTTCTGCTTGTTTGGAATGAGATACTAAGGTAATGAAAATCCTCTCCATATTCCTCTAACTCATTTTGATTTTTGGGTTCTGATTAAAGACTTCCTTTCTGGTTATTATAACGAAACGTTGGCTAAATTAATCGGGAATTTTGTTAGCCACTATAAAGAGTATGATATGAAAAATATTTCAACTATGTCGCCGGACCCTATAAGAGTTAAAGTTTGTTTGGATATTTGGCAACATTTGAAACGAGGAAAGAAGTTTGTTGGAGATGATGGTACTGTGTTTACTGTGAAGTTTTAATTCGAAAAGCTAACTATTTTTTACTATTTATGTGGGAAACTGGGTCATGTGAAGGCTTTCTGTGATTTGCGGCTGAGGTTAAAAAAAAAATCAAGTTTGGTTGGGGTGATTTCCTCAGAGTACTTGTTCGTCGGAACCATAGACCGACAAGTCTGTGACTGCGTAATTCCGACAATTATGCTCCGCCGGGATTTGTGGCAGGATTGGTATCAACTAGCAATTTTGAAAACACTAATTTAGCAATACATAATATGCAACTCTTCTTATTTGACAAAAGTCAACCCATTGTAAATAAGGAGATTGAGGATCATATTATGGACATGGACAAGAATTCTGTAGGTCAAAATAGTTCTGGTAAGCTTGATGAGGAGATTACAGCCCGAATAAATGATGATGCTAAAAAAATGTCAAGAAACACTAAATATTACGTTATTACAGATTTTCCTTCCTCTCAACAGGATGCCTCTAACAACACTTATGCGAATGTTAATTTGATAGACAACAGTGAAGCGGCTCATCTTGTCAAAAGTCGGGATAGCCGAAAACAATGATCGTCCTCTGTTGGAACTGTCGAGGATTCGGCAATTATCAGATAGTTAATGCATCGAAGGATTTGGTTACTAATTACAAGTCAAACATTTTATTTTTATGAAAACAAAAACTCTTAGTTTTCGTATGAAATTTTTTCGTAATTTTTTATATTTTGATGGAGTTAATAGACAAGGATTGGGATGAGACATTTCGTTAATGTGGAAGAGTCATGTGTCTGTTGCTGTGGTTGGCTTTTCTTCAAATTTTATTGATTTGGTTGTTTCGGAAGGTAATGTTCAATGAAAGTTTACTAGTTATTATGGGTTTCCGGAATCGCAACAACGACATCAGTTTTGGAACCTTATTCGAGATTTATTTTGTAGAAACTTTCTTCCGTGGGTTTATTCGGGAAACTTTAATGATTTATGCTCGAGGTATGAGAAAGAAAGATGAGCATCTTTGCCAAATTATCTTATACAGGGATTTAGACAGACACTTAATGAGCATATTTGCCAAATTATCTTATGCATGAGTTTGATTTTGAATGATTGTAAATTTTTGTTAAACCCTATAACTGATATTTCTGTTAGACGGATTCGTAGTAATACTACTCTAATTGTTTATAGTTTGGCTAAAAAATCTATTAGATATAATGATCTATCTATTTGATATAATATCTCTCTATGTTTGATATAATTTTATTAATATAATAATTATATTTACTTAAAAAAAACATTTTCAAACTCCTAAGTTTAATTAATTAATATGATACTGAAGTTCTGATGGAATCTGAATCTCTGGAAAAAAAAAACAAAAAGGAAAATCTGAATGGAGTTGCCAAACATGGCCTTAAGCAGTGAGGAGGAAAAGGACAGAGGGGGAAGAGAGAGAGAGACGAGGCGTAACTTTTTAAAGGGGGCCAAGGAGTAAGAGCGGCTTGTGGGTCCCACCACATGGGTTCAGACCATCACCGTGCGCGCTGTCTCCTTCCCTCATCAAAATTTCCGCTACTTGTCACTCTCTCGTCTCCTCGTGTACCCTGCCCATTGTTTTTTTTTTTTTAAATGAAAAATTAGTATTCTCAAAACTTAAAAAAACAAATCAAAAATATATTATACTCTCTATAAAAATAGGTCTATAGTGATTTTATATAAAAATAAAATTTAATTAAATTAACAGTAAAAAATTTTAATTACTGGATTAATAGTTAGAGATTGTCAAGGTCTAAATAGATTAACTTTAAGTTGAACCCTCAATCTACTATAAAAATATTTTACTTTTAAACATAATAATGTATTTAATAATTTTTTTGAAATAAAAATTAAAATAGTAAAATTTAAAATCTCTTAAATTTATTTAAAAATATTCATCATCAGATTAAATATGTGAGTGTAATGTATTTAATAATTAATTTTAATATTTTATATATTTAAAAAATAAAATATATTAATTTGAATAATAAAATAATATGAATATATGATATATTAGAAAATGATATAAGATTTATTAATTTAATTACACTAACCTGATTTATAAATTTAGAAAAGTGAAAACGGTAGAAATATAAAAATTGGATTCAGTCTTAGGAGATGGAAAGAGTGTAAAAACACACACACATATATATATTTGTGTTTTCCGGGTTTTGTGGAGCCACCAATAAATCTCCTAATTAACGGGTAAATTTAAAAACTTGGAAGATGTATGGTGTCGGGTGTTCAACAGAAATATAGTCAGTGAGGGCCCCAACACATGCACATCTTTTTTTTTTTTGGGCTTAATATCCTTGAAAATTTGTTTAAGAAATATTATATCAAAAGGGGAGAGATTGAACTCGAGAATTTTGAAATTAATCTTGATATCCTTTTACCACCTGCGGGATCTTCCTTTCAGATTGGATAGGGTTCTGTTATAGGACTTTCTTTCTATTGGGTCTAGATTAATTCTATGGGCTTGGGGTTATGTTTTAAGTTTTTTTTTTCAAGACTTCAGATCCCTTTGTACTCTGCACTCTCCTTGATGAAAAAAAATATATATATATATAAGATAAATGCTCATGTATACAGTGAGCCTTGTGATGGAGATATAGCCCTACGGCGGCTACATGCAAACGGCTATAATCAGACCTGCCTGAGTCCCGTTCGGGATTGAAATTGACTAAATTATAATTCCCCTGCTTTATGGACCTTATCCAATCATAGAGAGCTCAATGTATTTTAAACAAAATAAAATTTTAAAATACATATTTGAATTTGTGAGAAGTTGAACTGACATTGATGAAACTGTCACAACTGAATTCAAATCATGTTTCTACATAGTTTTAGTCGAGGACCAGTTTTAGTTTATAAAATCAAATGTCATACAATTTTCAAATTTGATTTGATTGAGTAATTAATTTTTATTTTTATAAAAATTAAAGCTAATTTTCTGTTTTAATCGAATCAGTTTAATTTAATTTACTTAAAATTATATTTACTTAAATTTAAATTAGTTGGTCAATTATTACATTAAAAATGTTTCATTGATAAATATATTTATTTTTGTTGATAATATTATTTTTTGTTAAATATAGGATTTTAATATTAAATATTTATTTTATTATAAATAATTAAAATTTCATTTTTAAAAAAATAATTAAATTTATTGTAATAATCCAATAAAAATGTATACAAGTTTTAATTATAAATAAAATATAATTATTAATCTTATAATATTTACTTAATATTACTGACAATTAAATTCCGGCCCTATCTAACTGAACTTCAATTAATATTAATTCCATGATTAAGATTTAAAGTAATAGAAAATGTATATAGAGAATCACCTATTAAAAAATTTATCTATTTGATCTGATGAAATTTAGTGTAACAGTATTAAAATGATCGGTATATATATATATTTAAATTAATATTTATTAAATATATTAAACTTCTTCATAAGACTTTATATATCTATTATTATACTTCTATTATTATAAGAACTTTAATTCATTCGAATCAACACATTCAGCTCTATTAACTCTTTAATTACTAATTTAAATTTATTAATTTTCTCATATGATCAAATTTTGATTTGAGTATTTCTATTTATCCATTATATTAACTCTTTTACTATTAATTTTAATTTATTGATTCTTTCGTGAGATTAAATTTTGATTCAAATGTTTCTGTTTAATAAATCCAATAGATCGCTATTCATTACTATTCGAATCAGACAATTGGAATAAAAAATATATTAAATATATCAAATTAAAAATTGAAAACTCCCGACTATTCAACTGAAATAAACACTTCATTGAATATACTAAATCCACCATGATTGATTTATACATATTAAAGCGTCTCGACTGAAAAAATAAAAAAGAAAGCATCACTAATCTATACAATTTATAAAATATTTTAAATATTACATTTATATAATTTATTTTTTAAAGAGTAACCGTTAATGCATGCAAATTGCAAAGACTATATAATCCCCACACTTTTTTTCTCTCTAGTTCTTTGTTGCACAATTGATTTTTAATCTAATACCATTAAAACATACTTAAATTCGCATACAGTTTGATATCACCATATATTTTTATTTAAATAAAAGATTTATGATTCATTTTTAAATTATTTTTTTTAATTCGGTCTGTTTTAAAATTAAATCTGCACGAATTTAATCGGACAGATCTACAGATTATCAATTTTAAAAATATTAAAATAATATCATTTTATTTAATAATTTTTTTATAGATAAATATTAAGGATGGCAACAAAATGATTGAGAGAAAATATGTATTAATTTTTAAATAAAATTTAAATATTGTTAATTTACAAAAAATGATATTGATTGGTGTTATTTTATTTTGTATAATTTTTAATAAGTTTATTTTATTATTTAGATAATTTTAATAAAATTTATTTAATTTTTTTTAAATATAAAATCCAAATTTATTTATTAATTATAATATATTTTTATTTATTGATTGCAGTTGATATAATATACAATTTTAGTTAACATGTAATTTAATCAATTATTCTAATTTATAATTTAAAAAAAAGAACTATTTAGACTCATATGTGGTCCGCTGCGGCCGAACTGCCTTAATTTTAAAATTTTATTTTTTAACAAATTTTTTTACCTCAATTCATTTTAATATTAAATTCGCACAAATCAAATGAAATCGGACTGAACAGCCCGTTTGACAACGCTACCTTAATATTTGTCAAGTAGACACATCACACATGACAAACAAGCTTGTCCTAGAGAATGCCACTTCCGGATCACCTCTAAATATTTTTTTTGACCTGCAACCTCTAAAATTGTTTCAAATACTCAAATCTTACCTTCACCCACTGAATCTATTTAAGGATTAAATATAAAAAAATAATAACGTTTAGTATTTATATTATATAAAAATTTATTAATTTTAAAAATATATTATATTATTAATTAATATTTTAATAATTTTAACTATTAAATATTTTTACTATTTAAATATACAGTATAAAAAAATTTATTATTTAATCTCTTTATTTTATAAAAATATATAATATTTAGTGATTCATATTAAAAATACTTTAAATTTGTATATAATATTTAATTATTAAAATTAATGAATAATTTATTAATTAATTTTTTAAAATTTTTTTAAAATATTTTTTAAAACTAAATAACTGACTAATAAATTTTTTATAATACTAATAAATTTGAAATACATTATATGGATGTATTGAAAAACATAATTTAAAATAAAATAGTAAAAAGATAAGAAATGGTTTTGAATAAATTTAATATTATAATAGTAGAAATTAAATAATACATTTTGTCAGGCCTATAATTAAAATAATTAGATGGTCAATTTAAAAAGAGATAATGCGATGGGCGTATCCAATAATTCCATGTCATCAGTACTGTCATTGAGTAGGTGAAGTCTTAGCATGGGGACATTACACATAACTTTGTATGAAAATCCAACATCGTCAAACGAGTCATGCAAGATTATGACCTCTCATTTTGACTCATTTATTATCAGTTTAAACATTTAAATTAGCAGACAGCACAGTTAGAATAGGCTGAAAAAAAAAAGACCATAGCTACATCATTTATTATTAATTTAATATAATTTTTTTAAACAAAAATCAAAAATTAAAAAATAAAATTTAAAATCTCTCATATTTATTTAAATATATTTATTATCAAACTAAATATGTGAATATAATTCAAGATAGTTTTTACACTATATTTATTTTAATATATAATATTATATATTTTTATAATATTAATAATTATGTAATAAATAATTATATTTAATAAATATTATCAGTAAATATTTTTATTATAAAATTTGCAAAATGTTAATAAGATATGGGAAATTACTCTCAATTGCATCATCAAAATTATGAACAAAATTATAAAAAGTAATGTAAAAATTTGACAGCAATTGATTGTTACATGTTCCACAAAAATAAATAAATAAATAAATAAATAAATATATAAATGGCAATTCGAAATCATAATCATAGCCGACCACTAGCAGTTGATCCAATCAACCCATTTCAAATACGTTGCATGATTGCAAATTGTTTATAACTATTTTGATCAATTAAGCTTTTTCTTTTTTTAAAGAAAAAACTCAACGGTCGATAACAATTCCATAAGTAAATAGTAATTAATTAAAATATTTTTTAGAATATTAAAACTATGATTAATTTCTCTATAAGTAAATAGTAATTTTAAAAAAAATTAAATTTATTTAGTTTCAATAAAATGTAAATTTAATAAATTTATTTAATGCATAAGTACGACAAACCATCCTTTATCATGTGACTCTCTTATCACACGAGAGAGTAGAGGGAAGTCCTTTATGGTGAACCAAACGCAGCCTTAGCTTTGCCATTTGCACATTCGGTTCTCCCTTGAGAGTCTCAGAAGGAGAAGAGAGAATGTGTTGTTTATTTTGTTGAGCGTGATCCTGTAAGAGAGAGAAGAGAAGAGAAGGAGATGAGAGTTTATTACATATAATATATTTCTTAGCTGTTACTCTTTCTAACTGGCACTTAAGTTTTAATCCGTAATACTCTCACAAATCTCCTCAACCCACGTCCTCATTCCTCCATTAACGCTCACTTAAATCTCTCTCTCTCATTTATAGCTATGTAAATATACACAGTCCCCACTCCTTAAAGTCTCTCTGTTTCTCTTCTCTCGCTATGCTGGGATCTCAATTTGAAACTGCACTTTGAAGCTGAAAGGAGCTTACCCTTCTCGCAACTCTTTCCAATGTAAGCATTTCGTTGCTTGTGCCTATATATTTGTACACTTGTGGGTATGCATTGTATTTTATTTTGTTGTTTTTTTTTATTCTGTTGTTTCTATGGCGACTCTGATCTGGGTTTTGGCTTTAGATTGGAGCTTGGGAGTTCGGGATGTTGACGTGTATTGCCTGTTCAAAGCAGCTCAATAATGGATCTATGCACCAAAGAGAGAGGGAAGATGATGATGTTATGGAGACTCCCAGGACTAAGCAGGCCATCAAGGCCATTACTGCTCAGGTGTTTACATATTTTTTTGGAACTCCTTGAGCTCTAGTATCTGTTTGTTTACTGAGAAAATCAAGTCAAAAGGACAAGGAAAAGAGTTTTTGAGTTTTGGTTATTTTCTGAAGGAGCTTAATAAACTAACAAATAAAAAGAGAAGAGTTGAATAGCAATGACTTTTTTTTTTTTAACATCCTTGCTCAAATGGTTTGGGTTTTTTCATTTTTGGGTGGAAACAAAAACCCATAATTGCTCTTTTTCTATTTGTCCTTTTTCTTGGCAAACAAAGGGAGGGCAAGGACGTGATTTCAAAGTTTGGATGCAAAAGCAACATCCCCAAACCACCAAATGGCTATCAAGCCGAGGGGCTACCTTCTGTTCCATTGATAGTTTATGGAAACGAAAATATTCGAATAGCAATTGAACCATTGGAACATGGGTTCTATTCTTCTGTATGACTTATCTGTTTTCACTTAAGTTTTTCAATATATGGAGCAAAACAATGCAAGATGTCTTTTCTAAATTCAGTTTCAAGATTTTTGAAGCCTTTTTAGCCATTTCAAGATTGATTGATTGTTATTATTATTTGCAGATAAAGGACATGGCACTAAAGGCATCAGGAGCATATAGAAACTGCAAGCCTTGTTCTGGACCGTCAAACAATAACCACAATGGGAGTTATGCTGATTCTGATGCTGCATCGGAGTCAGCAAGGTTTCACTGCGCATATCGTAGGACAGGGAGCTCTAATTCAACCCCAAGAATCTGGGGGAAAGAGATGGAGGCAAGACTGAAAGGGCTGTCAAGTGGTGAAGGAACACCTGCGTCAGTGAGTGGGAGAACGGAGTCTGTGGTGTTTATGGAGGAAGATGAACCCAAGGAATGGGTTGCACAAGTAGAACCTGGTGTGCTGATCACCTTTGTTTCTTTGCCTCAGGGTGGCAATGATCTCAAACGGATTCGATTCAGGTAATGATACTATTATGTTTGTTTGTTTCTAATCTTTTTGTGAAGGTTCTGATATGTTTGAACGCAGTCACATGTTCTTCTATGTGAAAGTATTAACTGTAATTTGGCCATGTCGAGAGGTTTTCCTTTGAGCTTGGAAATAAGCACTGGAATTCAGTCATCCTGAGTTTTGTCTGTTGCACATTGGATTCTCTTGCTTGTGTTGTGATGTTGAAGTTTTCATTTCTTCTAACATGATCACATTTCTTTGATATGTTGATGTTAATTGGAGTTGAGTGTTTTGGCATTTCTTTATCATTATGTCGGTGAGGCTATTACACTAATTTGCATACCAGTTTTTCTCTATTACATTTACTACTAATTTTAGTGGCATCCAAGTACTGGGAGTAGGGTCTGCATTTAATGTTTCAACCCATTAAGACATGTCATAATTTGGTAGAAATTCGCGATGGTACCAAGGGAAAACTTGTATATCACCTTTTGGATGGCAGTAAAATGTAGGACAGAAGTGAAGCATGAAGATTATACTTATCTGATATGCATGTGGATAGGGGAACCCACTGTCCTCTGCTTCGTGCATGCAATTTTCAAGTAAGAATTAGACTACCTATTGAAAGTAACCAAACGGGCCACTGTTTGGATTGACTTCACTATGTACATACAGGCATTTTTCTTTTCATATTTTTTCTGTCAACTTGCTTTTGTTCTTTTATAGACCAAAAGATTGTATCCACTATTCCATTTTGTCTTCACTTAGAAGCATCCCCATCAGTCCAAGGGAAATGAAACAGGACAAGGGAAAGTAGGTGGTAACTTTGAAAATTCTGATTTTTTCAGAAGACGTCTTATTGCATTAATTTGGTGATCAATTAAAAAAAGATTATTTTGGTGATCACTTGGGAATTAAAAAAAAAGATCTTATATGGTATTACTGTTCATAACTGTTGAAGCTTAGGGACAATTATGGCCTTAAAAAGGACATAGAAATAAACTTTGGTTTCTCACTTTTTGGCTGGTCTCTTTATGCGTGACTTGCCTTTCTTTTAGCACTTAAGAAGAAATATTCTAACCTTCATTTAATGAGTAAAATGTCAATCTAACTGATTGGACATCATTACTTGCGGTGGGACGGACAAAAATGAAATTCTTGCAAATGCAAGAACAAAAAATTTTTGTATTTACCTTAGCATGTGCAAGATTCCTGTGTTTGATGGTCCTAATGTGTACAAGTCGTTCTTCGATTAAGCTTTGGTGAGCCATCTATGCTATGCTCAAAACCATTTGATTTTAACGAGGGTAGAGCCAAAGCACCAGTACTTATAAAAGCTTGGAGAATTTGGGCCACCAATACCACCCTATTTATAAATTCTTAATCTAAAGCTCAGATGTGGATTGGTTTGATGGTTTTAGTATTTGAATGAAATAAGAAGTATAGCAGGTTTTCACTCATGAGAACACTGCAGGATGGACTTTCATTCTGATTTATATGCTTTGTCATGCGTGGATAGATAGATAAATAGTAGACATTGATAGTTGGAAACTTCGGTAAAACTGTCATGTTAAGTAGTTCCTTCTCCTGGTTCTTTTTCTTTCTTTAGGAGCTAGTTTTCTGGGGGTGTTCTAGTACCTACAGTATTTAGTCATTAAGGAGTTGCTCTTAAAGAAAACACTTACTAGTTGTTTTCTTAATGCTTTCTTGTTTCCTTCTTATGTACTTGGGTAATGCCAGCACCCTTTTTCATTGATCTTATTTTATTATTTGAAACAAAATCTTGAAATTCTTTTTGATGCGTGTTTAATTGTCTGAGTCAATATTTGATATTTTGATCAGCCGTGAAATGTTCAACAAATGGCAAGCTCAAAGATGGTGGGCAGAGAACTATGACAAGGTTATGGAACTATATAATGTTCGACGGTTCAATCAGCAAGCAGTCCCACTTCCTACTCCACCACGATCTGAAGACGAGGTAAGCATGCTTTGCATTAAAATTTAACAAATATTCTTTTATTGTCATGATTTTTCTCCCTGCTTATGCTTGATTTGAGATTTTCAAACAAATAATTTGCTTCTACATAGCATTTTAATTGAGTTTTATTTCACTGTAATAAAGTTTCTTTCAAGAGTCTATTATTCACTTATGATTTCATGCATTATATGTCCAGAGCTCAAAGCCCGAGTCGGCCAAGGACAGCCCTGTGACTCCACCACTAGGCAAAGAACGCCCTCGCAATTTCTACCGGCCTACAGGAAAGGGATATTCTTCATCAGATTCACTTGACCACCATCCAATGCAGTCCCGCAAATATTGTGACTCTGCAGTTCTTGCTTCTACTCCAAAGCTTTCAAGCATCAGTGGGGCCAAGACAGAGGCATCATCAGTAGGGGGTTCTGCTAGGACTAGCTCATCAAGAGAGGTAGATCACTCAGGAGAGCTTTCTATCAGTAATGCAAGTGACATGGAGACTGAATGGGTTGAGCAGGATGAACCAGGAGTGTACATCACAATTAGAGCATTGCCAGGTGGCACACGAGAACTTAGACGTGTCAGATTCAGGTTAGTGGGTTACATAACTTTCTCATGATATTTATCATGTCCTTTTGCTATTTATCTTCCCAGTTCTAACAAGTAGATATATGTCCAGAACATGATGATCCTTTATAAAACAAAACATTTTAATTAGTTTTGACTTTTGAGAAGATTCTAAAATGTAATTTGATGACATAAGTTCATCAAGGTATGAAAAAATTCTTTGTCAAATTCTACTCATGCCCATAATTTGGTTTAAGTTTCTTACAAAAATTGTCTTGTACTCGTGCAAACTTTCGTTGGTGGTCTTGAAATCTAGGCTTAGAGATATTCATGTTGTGATGATGCTGTCCATGCCTGACATGTTGTATTTGTTATGTATAAGTACAATGTCAAAATTGTGTACGAGCGAATTGTCTTAGTCATGACATTTTTCTCCTTGTCTGTTCGCTGCAGCCGGGAAAGGTTTGGCGAAATGCATGCAAGGTTGTGGTGGGAAGAGAATCGAGCCAGGATACAAGAACAGTATTTATAATTTTAGCAAACTGATGGGATTGGTGTTCAGAAATTGTGTTGAGTCCTTACAACTGATATAGTTCAATATGGAGAATGGAGACCTTACTGGCAAAGCTAGTCTCGGACTGCACATGGGGACTCTTAGTCTAGTTAAAGTATATCTTCCTTGATTCTTTTCTCGTTGGTTATATTTCCTTTAAACTTGAGGTGGATGCAATGCAATTGTTAAGATGGTTTGTAGTTTGGCTAAAAGGATGCAGTGTTAGAAAGCTGGTGGAAAATGTTAATTATGATGTTCATACGTGTCGTTTTAGCAATACACTTCCCTCTTTTAAGACTCTTCTCATTTTACTTTCTTTTCTGATGCTCTCATCTGCACCTTTCTTGTTGCTGTTTAAAGCTCGTAGCAAGGGATCATTACTTGTACAAATTCATTGGCTCTCGTTCTGCAACGCTTTTTAATCGGGAGAATTACTATCTGATCCTTTTTTGAGTTTAGAAATTAAATAATATATATAATTAAAATTATAAAAACTATATAATATAATTAATATGAACATTTTAGTGGGTAATTTGAAAAAAAAAATTAAAATAGTTAATTTTATAAAAATTTAGAGATTTTGATAATAATTTATCTTGAAATGTGTATTTTGTGAGGTTAACCATTATGTCATGGGTTTGGCTTTTTGAGTTGCGAGTTAAATGAAAAAAGTTAAGAAAATTAACGTATAATTTTATTTTTTAAATTAAATTCAAATTGAAACTTCTAAATTAGTTTAGACAAAAAAAATGCTAAATGAAATAATTTTAATATGAATACAGAAATAAAATTAAATAATTAGGTAGGAAGGATTGTGTAATTTATAGCTTTTTGGGATGATGTCCAAATCAGATAAAGAAATGATAAAATTCCCATTTCACCCAACAAAGTCGCCTTTAAAGTAAAAATTGTATAATTAGGGAAATAATCACTCATTTAATATTGGAGTACGAAAGTGTTAATCTCATCATAATGAACAAATTAGGGCTTATTATATACAAAATGCCTACGCCGTCGGATACTTATATTATGAGATTAATTTTATATAAGAACAAACCTAATTTAATTTAGAATCATTATTTAAATATTTTTTTATTTTATTTATGAATTATTATATTTATTTTATATAAAATTAAGCTTATATCGATGCTGACCTTTTACTTGACAAATGAAAATATACTTTAAAGTAATGATGCCATTTTATAAAAATATAAAATAAATTTATTATTTGGTTATCATAGTGATTGCCTTTTTTTGTAAATATGGTTGAGGGAAAAAACCAAAATAATGATTATTTTAGACACCACAAAATTTTTAATCAAAATAATAAATATAGAATAAAATATGAGATATATTTTTTTTAAAATTTATATTTAAATAACAGTAAGAAATTATTCGAGAGAAACTTTAAGAAATGCAATATAGCGGCAAAAGTTTCAGAGGGAGAAGGGCAAAAAGAAAATACAAGTAAATTGAAGGGCAAATTGGTAATCTTTATACCCCCAATGCATCACCCAAAGTCATTGAGGGGTAAAATCGTTTTCAAAACCCTCGCCTGCAAACCCCTTCCTCCGCTCAAGCCCGTTCTCTCTTTGTCCCTATTGTTTCTTCCTATAAATGCAAACCCTAGCCTTTCTCTGATACCCTTTCAAATTATAGATATAAACCCATATTATTTATAGCCGTTATTTTAGTGGGTAAATTAAACTAATTGTTGGTTTTGATCGTGGAGAGTGTTATTGAGAAATGGTCGCCCCTGTTAGTACTAGTGCTGCAGCTGCTACTACTACTGGGACGCAATCACAGACGCATATACTCTCAGCTAGAGTGAGGAAAATGATACAATCAATCAAGGAAATCGTGGGAAATTTCTCTGATGATTTTATCTACACGGTCCTTAAAGAGAACAACATGGATCCTAATGAGACCACCCAAAAATTGCTTAACCAAGGTCGGCTTTTTATTTTTTTATTTTCCCTCGGTTTATTGGCATTTTCTTTTCTTTTTGGCTTCCTTATTGCCTTTTGAATGATGGGTGATTGGTGTTCTCATGCCAATCCTTTTAAAGTTTCTAAAGTAATGGGGTCTTTTTTTGGGGTTGGATTGCATAAGCTACGAGTTCACGTTTTGAGGTCTTTCACAACTCCTGTGTGTGGTGTTTTTTTTTTTCCTTTATTTTTGTGTTTCTGGCGGTTTTTGGTAATGGGGATTTCACGTCTGGTGGGGCTTTGTGCTGATTTTGATTTGGAAATGGAGAATTATTTGGCGTGCCATTTTTTGTCCCAGGGTTATTACATTTGCTTTGCTTCGTTTAGGTTGTGATTTCCAATATCCACATTAGGTGGTTTGATATGATATTTGAGAAAGAGTGTTGATATTTAATTTCTGTCTTTAGCTCTGAGCATGTTAAGATAAATTTAAAGCCTTAAGAGTCAATAAATTCTAGTATTTGCCCTTTTTTTGATATTTTTGTTGTATCAAGTGCAAATGGGTGATGGTTGTTATATGCTTATTCTGACAATGGATGTTGGAAGTGAATGGGAGTGTATTTGGGTTAATTTGTAAATATTTTTATTGTTTCTTGAGTATTTGGTGATCATTTCTGTTCATTTGTGCTAGTTATGAACGTGGAAGTTAAATTAGGGTAGTTTGTAGGTTTAAGTCCACATTCTTAATGAAGATTAGTTTTCAATTTTTTGACTCTGCTTTAATTTTTATTACGCTTCAAGGTACAAGTTCTTTTCTTTTCTTTTTTTTCCCCCCTATATTCTGTCGTCATTTTTTATTTGAGAACGTGAATATTGCAGATTTTAGTAGCATTGGGTGCGATCAATGATATTACATTATTGGATTGGAGGCTTTGTAGGAAATTTTATTTGAGCATAGGCTTTTGTGGGTCATAATGTAATATGAGAAGGATGTTCAGAGCGGCAAAGTTGGGTTCTACTAACTTTCCCTTTACAGTTTTCTTTTGGTGAGTATGTGGATTTGTTGGGGAGCTTTATAATACTTTCATAGAAAAACGCCCAGTTTCTGGATGCTTCTGCGCTGTGGTTTTTTTCCCCCTTGGAATTGTGCACTGCTGAGTGCTTCCCTTTTCTTGCCTTTCTGTCTGCTCCCTTTGGATTTGTTGACCATTTATCATATGGTAACTACTAATCTATGGTTACTGTATTCTCATATTATCCTTATATGGTTTTCATCAGATCCATTTCATGAGGTGAAGAGAAAAAGAGACAAGAAGAAGGAGGTATAATCTTGTGTATATCTTTGTTTCGTTACTTTTTAATTGCTATTGGCTCTCTCAAACCCCCTCTTTTCTTTTAGACTAAAATAATTATGCATTTGGTGGTTTTGAGATATCCAATTGTGCTTAGTACTTAGCTGGTCAAGATTCATTTTTTCCAGTTGAAGTTCAATTATGCATATTTAGGGTACTGTGTTAGTTTTTTTATTATACAAGCATCTGATCTAACATTTTACTCATGAATTTATATGCTCGTGGCCTCAGAGTATGGGATACAGGAGTACTGCAGATTCAAGAAAAAATTATGAGAATTTGAGTCAGGGGACAAAATTTCACACATTTTCTGATCGGAATGCTCGACAAGGTGGTTACACTCGAACACCTGTACCTGGTAATGCAGGAGTCAGTAGAGAGTTCCGTGTTGTAAGGGACAACAGAGTTAACCAAAATACAACTGGAGAACCAAAGCCTGCCTTGCAGCAAGGTTGCAGTGAGCAGTGCATTGCAATAGTAACTCAAAAGGGGTACAATTATTTTGTCTTTTTCCTCAATTTTTCTCTACTTCGATTGATTTATGTTTGGTTCCAGGTGGCTGATGCTAAAAAATTTTGTTCATGTTTTATCACATCAATTTATAGGTTTCCCAACTCAAGATAGAAATATAATGAGTAGGATGTCAGTTAGTAACCAATAACCATGACCCTTTTGGTTGAGGGGCTGCAATGTTATTGTAGCAATGATACATGCAATGAACACATGAATTTAGTTGTTAGGGTGAGCTCCTACTAGTAAATGGTTTTTATATGATATAGTACTAGTCGGATGCTAATTTGCTATCCACTTTTACTGGGTAATAGTTCCCCTTTTCTATTGCATTTTGAAAAGAAAAAGGAAATGAACTTTGAAAATTTTGCTGCCGTTAGAGTATGTGGGTCCAATTAATATGCTTGATGAGTGATCCAAAGTGCACCTTCAAACCTTACAATTATGTCAAAAGTACTGGCTTGTGTGTACCTTGGAGTTGCGATGAACTTAGTAGGGTAGTTTGTCGTGAGTATGTTTAAGATTCTCTGCTGCTGATGATGATATCAATCCTTTTGCAAGCTTGTTTTTTATTGCAAAAACTTTTCATAGGTTCTCGTGCTTAAGGTTATCTTACCCTGTTTTCGCCATTGAATGCTTTACTGAATAGTTCTGCTGCCATAATAATTTGCTGCGTGTGCTTAAATGGCTTCTTGCTGTAATGATAGTTATGTTGCAATTGGTTAGAAGTATGAATTTAATCTTTGAAATTGTCTACATTCTCGTTTAGTGAAGCCATTGTAGCCATCTGTTTTAACTCCATTTGGTTCGAAAGTTCTTTTCCATTTTGAGAAAATCTTGGATAAATTACAATTTTTTAATACTATGATAAATAATGAAACTCTGTTTTTGATTTTGGCAATTTTTCCTTCTGATATTTAATTGTTGTTCTTTGTGCACAGAAAAATTTCTACTGACTGTAATTATAACATTGAATATGATCCTTGTTTTCTTTGAGCAGCTCATCAGGAACAGGAACTTCAGTCATTGTAAAGCCCTCTGGTGTGCGGAGTTCAACTCAAGCTTCTAATGGGCCTGCTGATGTTCAATCTAGAAACACCAGAGATGCTACCTTAAAGACAGATGGGAAATTAGTATTTGAGGAAAAGCGGACTGTGGTTTCTAGTTCAGCTTCACGGGTACAAGTAATAAAACCCAACTCTCAAAATCATTCTGCGACACTGGCATCAAGCAATTCTGTTATTGGGGTGTATTCCTCTTCAACTGATCCTGTTCATGTGCCATCTCCTGAATCTAGATCATCTGCTGCTGTTGGAGCAATTAAGCGTGAGGTTGGGGTGGTTGGTGGTCGTAGGCAGTCTTCTGAAAATGCGATGAAAAGTTCATCTGTGTCTAGCAGTTCATTCTCAAATTCAGTTTTGGGAAGGGATGGTTCAATGTCAGAATCATTTCAGCCTTTCCCGGTAATTTCGAAAATGGACCAAGCTAGTCAAACTGTTGCGACTGAATCTGTTATGCCAAGTATTTCTGTCAGCAGATCATTAGTAAGCAATCAGTATAGCAGGCCACATCAAGCAGCTGTGGGTCATCAAAAAGGTAATACTTTATGAAAAATGTAAGATGAGAAAGAAAATATAGGAGAGTAAAGGTGGAGAATAATTTCTCCTCTTGTTTAAAGGAAGAGAATGGAGGTGGGAGAATAAATATTTTTGCATTGATTAGAGTTATTGTAATCTTCTTCACTTTTCTCAATAAAAAATTTGACTATTAAGCAAAAATTAGTAATTCATTGAGTTCCACCCCAAACTAAGGTGACAGAGATTCTCCATTTTTTCTCCTCATTGCCCTATTTTTACCTCCTTCATGAACAAGAAGAAGGGAGTTTTCTTCTATTTTCTCCACCTGCTCTTTCCTTTGCATAATGACTAGAGATGGGGTGTAACTGACCACAATCTTTCATGCAGCTGCTCAGCATAATAAGGAGTGGAAACCAAAATCAAGCCAAAAATCAACTGTTGTTAGCCCTGGAGTGATCGGAACACCTACAAAACCCAGTTCACCTCCATCTGACAATTCTAAAGATTTGGAATCAGAAACATCTGATTTGCAGGATAAGCTTATGCGAGTGAATGTATTTGAAAACCAAAATGTGATCATAGCACAGCATATTCGAGTCCCTGAAATTGATAGGTGCAGGCTGACCTTTGGCAGTTTTGGGACAGAGTTTGATTCTTCTAGGGATGCTATATCTGGATTTCAATCCATTGAAGACTCTAATGCAGAATGTGCCGCAAGGTTTGTGTTTTATCCCTTATAGTTGTTCGCCTAGAACTATTCTACAAACTTGGCACATTTGAACAGAAAGTAAAATAGATGCTTACATGCAACATTTGCTATAAACTTAGAGAGCAAAAGGAATAATTGAGACAAGTTACCAAAGAGGCAGAAATATGATCTGTAGAATAAAAAGAAGTGGTAATGCAAAAGGATTTCAGGTTTAAAGGTGAATAAGATAAAATTGAAGGAATTAAAATTTTCAAATGCCAATTAATTAGAGTGCTGTTCCCCATGCATTTGCAAATGTGGGAGGTTATACATATATGACAATAGGTTAATAAGAAGTTCAAGTCAGAGTTCATTTTATGTGAGCTAAATATGATATAATAATGGCAGCATCTCAGTGTCTACACCAGAGTCTTCAAGTGATGATGCCTCTGGCAACAAGCAGGTGGAGTTACTAGATGAACAGGTTAGAAATTCTGGATCAGATTCTCCAGCATCAGGTGCAGTTTCTGAGCATCAATTACCTGATAAGTCTTCAAGTCCTCTAAATTTGGACAATTATGCTGATATTGGTTTAGTTCAAGACAATAGTCCTTCATATACGCCTTCAGAGTCACAGCAACAGCAACAAGATCCTCCTGAATTACCAAGCTTTTCGGTGAGTCATTCGTCTTTTAGTGGAATGTCTCTGCCATTTTAGGTTTGTGCTTAGTTGAAAGGGACTGGTGTTAATAGGGTTCTTGTAGCTGCTGATGAAAGCTTCAGTTTGAAATAAATATATATATTATGTTGTGTACTTGTTCATTCTTCTGTGATCCCTCTGATGTATATTGGTTTCATGGTTTGCAAGAAGGCATATGATCCCCAGACCGTTTATGATATTTCATATTTCAGACCACCACTTGATGAAACTGTACGTGGACAGGGTCTACCATCACCCCAGGAGGTAAATTTTCAAGCCATATTATTTTATACATGCATAATATAATTTATTGTCCCTCCCAGTTGTCTTCCATCCTATGGAGCACAGAAGCATGTGTAGAAATGCTTTTGTTACTGCAAATGCATAAGAGTAGTTTCCAATTCAGTTCTATTTTGCTTTAAAGTTGTAGGTATATGTTGCTGTCAATTGTGTTGCCTATTGTCAATGATATTTGGCAAAAGAGAATTGAGACTGGTTTATGTGTGGCCTTTAAATAGAAACCCTTTTCAAGTCTTCTGAATCACAAAAAGTTCAGTTGGTGATGCTTGAGAGATCCTTGTGTGAAAGAACTCTTCTAGGATCTGTTTTGCTTAGGCATTATGTATTCAATTGACGTCCTTAACTTTCATGTCTGCAGGCCTTAACCTCACATATGGCCAACAGCATGCCAGCTTCAACTATAACTATGGTACAACAGCAGCAACAGCCACCAATGGCCCAGATGTACCCTCAAGTTCATGTTTCACATTTTGCCAATCTTATGCCATATCGTCAGTTCCTTTCTCCAGTTTATGTTCCACAGATGGCCATGCCTGGCTATTCTAGCAATCCTGCATATCCACATCCATCAAATGGAAGCAGTTACTTGCTAATGCCTGGAGGTAGTTCCCATCTCAGTGCAAATGGGCTCAAGTATGGAATCCAGCAGTTTAAGCCAGTTCCTGGCAGCACTCCCACTGGATTTGGAAATTTCACTAGTCCAAGTGGTTATGCCATTAATGCTCCAGGTGTTGTTGGTAGTGCATCTGGGCTGGAAGATTCATCTCGGATCAAGTACAAAGATGGGAATCTCTATGTTCCTAATCCACAGGTACAGCTTTGTTAAGAAATTTGATTGTTTCGTTCTTTCTGCTAGATGATGATGGTTTGAATTATCAAATATGTTTGGTTAGCAACTCTATTCCAAAGATTATGCATTTCCTAGCTGGTTTGGCAAATTTTTTTCCTCAAAGTGGTTTGGCATGTTGCATGTTGAACATTTGTTTGTAACCACTTGTTTATTATAACGTGGTTGTCACATGGTGACAGGCGACAGTACATGCATATCCCTCTTCATTTTATTTCATTCTGGTTAATTTTTTCGTTTTATGCTTATCAACTGTGCAGAGATTAATTTGTCTAAGAATACAGCATCCCTTCTTTGATTGGTTTTTGAATAGGAAAATAGTAAATCTGACATTGCACCTATTTACAGGCGGAGACCTCTGAGATTTGGGTTCAAAATCCAAGGGAGCTTCCAGGTTTGCAATCTGGTCCGTACTACAACATGCCTGGGCAAACACCTCATGCTGCTTACTTGCCATCCCATACTGGTCACGCATCCTTCAATGCAGCTGCAGCACAATCTTCTCACATGCAATTCCCAGGATTATATCCTCCCCCTCCTCCAACACCTGCTGCAATGGCAAATCCACATCATTTGGGTCCAGTTATGGGTGGCAATGTTGGAGTTGGGGTTGCCCCGGCTGCACCTGGGGCGCAAGTTGGCGCATATCAGCAACCTCAATTGGGTCATCTCAACTGGACGACAAACTTCTAAAAAAGTAAATGTCAATCTAACCCCTCGTTTGTAAGGGATTGTAGTAGTTATAGAAAGTTTAGTTTTCTTTTGTGAAATGAGTAACCCACAATCTTTTCTATTCAATGCATATTGATGTTCAATTCTCAATATTCCCATTTTTCTTTAGTTGCACGGACTAATTATCCTAATCATCCAAGGAGGTTACCGGGTTTATTAGATTTTCTGGTCGAGGGGAGGGGCTTGACATGCAAAACAAAGTGATTATTTTCCCTCATTTCTGAAAAACATGTAGGTAAGTAGCGTATCAATGTCATGAAATCAATTTAATTTATTGTGTCTAATTTCACGTTCACCTTGGTTTTATTGTTCTCTTTATATGACATAAGAAGATGAGACAGAGGGATTCTTTTGGTCGTTAGTGTTTCCTTTTATCAGAGAGGTAAAAGGGAAAGGGGAGTCATTATTTTATGTCTTTGTTCTAAAGATTTGTTGTTTAGTGTTTCTTTTATCAGAGAGTAAAAAGGGAAAGGAGATGAATGTGTCATTGTTCTCTTTGGAGATCGGAAGTGCTTTATTCCTCGGGATCGCCAATGCATTCACTTTTTTTCATGTTTCATGCTCTTCCACCATGCCCATCCCCACCCCGGCACCCTCTACTTTGCCTAAAGCAACCTGCTCACTTTCTTTTTTTCTCCTGAAACTTTTTAAATTCAGAATTTTTTTAAAGGATGAGGCATTGTAGAGATTTAAACTTTAGTCTCCAGTATGAGATATGCACTGCCTTCATCTGCAAGGAAACTCTTCACTGTTATTGTATTAAAGTTTATTATGGTTACTTAATCGTATTTCATGCTACTGGAGTTTGTCTTCTGGGATTACAATTATGTCTATATGAATTGAATTCTCAAGACACTGGCAATCCTTACATTTCATTTTAGATATTTTGAGCCTTTTGCAGAGACGGATACTATATGAAGAATATTGGATGATACTTCATATTAATTGGTAATAGATATTTTGCATCTGCATGGAGGGAAAATCCAACAGGTGATGTTAAAGGAGGACCACAGCCAAATCTGTGAACTCTTACACGTGCAGTTTATCTCCTTTGACAGATTTGGCTGTCCATGACTAGGTGTTGGCTGTGGTCCTCTCCTCTCTCCTTATAGTATTCTCGCATGCTTTGTTTTTTTCCATAATGGAAAATGAAAGAAGATAATTATTGGCACTCGTGCAAGATTTCATTTGTGGGCTGTGATTGTGCCATCTTCTTCTTTATTATTTCCTTTGCCTAAAATTCAGTAACCAATGAGTTTCTAACACTTGGCTTTTCAAGTCAAGTCATCATTAGTATCAGAAAGAAAAATTAGAGAAGAGGTGCATGGACGCAATTGAAAATTTAGGCATTGCCATGATCCACTGGTGTGTGGGAAAAGAAAATCTCTCATGTGTTATGAGTGGTCGACCATGAAATGGGAGATGCATCACATTCACCTCTCTTTATTAGTTAGTGATAAGTGCATGAACATGGGCCAAAGCAAATTTAGGGTCTTGATTGGTACTGGGGTTAAGATGAAATAGAGAAAATGATTTCTGAGCAAAGAGTGCATAGCCATGCACGCACGCACGCACACACCTTTTTATTTCAAACATTTATACCCCTTTGTGGAAGCCACCGAGCAAGCATTGAGACTGTATTGGTGAGCCATATGGGTTCTTGAGTAATCACATCTCAAGTAAGGATCTGATTCCTCATTCACTATCAATCAGATTTAACTTTTTAACAACATTTCAAAATTAATTGTTTTTTTTTTTTATATACCATGTCATTAATTTGAATTCACATTTTTTTTAAATTTTAAAAATACTCCATAATCAGAATGAAAATTTGAAATCTCTTGAAAGTGATTTGTAAATTAACTGGTTTTACTAACAAATATGATGGTCTTCTTCTGACTAAAATATATAGGGAGTGGAGAGGTTCTGAGTTTGAATATCTCTATTACCCTATTCTAAAATTATACTAAGCTTGATAGTAAGGAACTAAGCGGTCCAACCAAAGGGGCTGAGTTGATGCCAACTGAAACCCTCAACTGTGAAAGAAGTCGACATAGCTGCTCTTCTTTCCTCGTAGGTCGTAAGGCAACCCAATCTGTTGTACTCAGCAAATGAATTGTGTAAGCATATTTTATTGGAATGAAAGAAGGAGAAGTTTAAATTATTAATCGGCCTATTGCTATCAAAACGTGAAGAATTTCTCCAATGTGCAAACACAATTATATACGAGGAAGACTAAGTGTTGGGAAATAGCTTATCATGCAAGTTCTACTAATTTGGTACCAAACAATGTGTTGTGATGTGTCAAATCTAATGCATGTGGTGTAGTCTACAAATCCACCAAAGGGTATCTTTTAATTCCTTCTTATAATGGATGATGATAAAGTAGAAATGAGTATCATGATTAATAGTAGAAATGTGGATGTCAACTGTGTTTGATAGTTACTGTTTGAGCTACTATTATGAAAAATAAATATATTATTTTATCTGTCTATAAAATGACTCATTATTTCAATACTAATGAAATATGAAAATTTTGATATTCTGTTTGCATCATGTGCTTTAGTAAAATAACAATGAATTTGAGAGTGTTTGAAAGAAGATTAAGAGAGAGAAAGCAAGAAGATCAACATTGGCATCCACACACATGTTTACTTGCTTTTTCTTTAGTAGTACAACTTTTTCTTAAACAAAATCTCACTTTTAATTCTTTCTACCACACAAATTCCCTTGTGCTAATCCATCCTTTTTCTTATTGTTATTTAATCAAATCACATCATCAACTTAATTTTTTACTTTCCCTTAACATTCCAATTTCTCTTTATTATCTATTAATTAATAAAATAAAATAAAATAAAATAAAATATATCCCCATCTTCCTAATCTTCCTTTCCAAAAAGTTTAGGAGCCACGAGTGCAATGATTGTACACATAAGAACCACCCACTATGAACATGCCTCTCTCTCTCTTTCCAAATCACTTGTGAATTAATAAATTAAGTCATATTTAATATAAACTCAATCTCACATAGGAGTAATTTTTCACATGCACATATTATTACTTTGTAAAAAATAAATAAAATTGAAAAAACCTCTAAATTTCAAATTTAATTTATTTCGTTTGTTAGAATCCCATATGTTCAAATTTAAAAGTTAACGGCTATATTTCAGCCTGCATTTAATCAACAAACTACAACAAAAACTCTTCATCGTGTTAATTTGAAGATCAAATTTTGGGAGAAAATTTAGCGAATATAATAAAAAACAGAAAAAGGCAGCATTATTGCAGTTGATTTGAGTACGTAGAGAGTGAAAGCATCCGAAGGATCCGGATTACTTGACTCTACAAAAAAGCCAACTTATTACTTAGCAGCTTATGCAGTAATTCATATAATATTAATTCACACCATTCATTCCTTTAAACTTGCCGGAATTTCTCTCCATGCATGCTTTCCCTCATCATATCAATTTCAGTTTCTTTTTTTATTACAATAAAAATAAACCATCTCATAATTTTATAAAAAATATAATAATTAATCTTTTCATATTTTTTTTTACAAGAATAAATTAATTAATAAATTTTTCTACACAATAGTGACAATACTAAGCTACCCACATTCTTCATTTTTCTTTTTTGCTTTTTGAAGTTGCAAGGATAATTTGTCACTTCTCCCTGTGGAAGAGACAAAATGAAAACACATATAGCCTACTTACTCTTTTCATATTTAAAGGTTGAGTATATTTTATTTTATTTTTAATAAAAATAAAAAATTAAGATTTTTGTATAATTCATTATTATTTAATTTCATTTAACTTTATTAATAAAAAACATAAACAAAAAATTAATAACACATAATAGATGAGAATAACAAATTGCCAACCTGGCACTTGTTAGGCCCTGGACCCTACTTGAACAAGTGTATGTGTGTCTGTGGCCTTATAAGTGCATGTAGAAGAAACAAGCACAGAGAAACTCACTCAGCTTTCTCTCTCTCTCTCTCTCTCTTTCTACCATCTTCTCTTCTCCTCCTTCTCAGGCGTGGCTTTTGGCTTTCATTACCATCTCTCTTTTTTCTCTCTGAGGCCAGCATCAAACACCCATCAATGAACATGTCTGCTTATCTCTTTCCTCCTCTTTTATATGTTCATGGTGAGAGCAAAAGGACAAGAGATCGATCCCGTCTGTTTTGTCTTGGTTTCTCTTCCTCATAATCATAATCATTCTAGATCGATCCCGTCTGTTTTGTCTTGGTTTCTCTTCCTCATAATCATAATCATTCTTTCTTCCATTAATATCCCACTTTCTTTCTCTTTAAACCAGCTTTTTAAGTACAGGTTTTGATGCAGCAGACAACAAATCATTCCAAACTCACTGTTTGATACTCTCCTTGTCCATTTCTAAGTTTGTGATTTCTATAAAAACAGACATGGATAACTGGGAGAAACCAGTCAGAGAAGATCGCTTTCGACACAAACATAGACAAAATCCTTCTTTTTCTTCCACTCTTCTTGATGCAATTTACCGTTCTATAGATGAATCCAACGATAAAGGAGAAGAAGAGCTGATTTTCTACAAAGAAACTATGAGGAAGAAGCATAGCAACGGTTTCAAAGGAGATGAAAGGATTGCAACTCTGCAAAAAGCTTGCATGATAGAGAAATGGATGGAAGAAAAAGTAAGCTATGAAAAGGTAGCAGTTCGGAGAAAATCCGTAGGAGATTTCGATAAAAATGCTCCAAAGGATTTCGATCCTAAACCACCTCCTATGTTACTGAACTCCAGCTCTAGTTCCTCAGAATCTAGCTGTGGAGGTGGGTTTTCTTCCTCAGAATCTGAGTCTACTTATGGTCTCAGCTCATCAAGATCATCATCAATTTGCGCCATGCAAAGGCCTAAGCCTATTCGAACCAGCGTTTCTGCACGGCCGGAGAGATACGAAAGATGTGTAGATGAAATTTCTATGTATCATCATGAGAGAAAATATTCAAATTATGCACCAACACAAAAGCCAAAACACGAGGGCAGTTTTGGGAAGACGAAATCCAGAGCCTTAAAGTTTTATGGCGATCTCAAGAAGGTAAAGCAGCCTATTTCACCTGGGGGTCGGCTTGCAAGCTTTCTCAACTCTCTTTTCACTGCGGGAAATGCTAAGAAAGCCAAGATTTCATCTTCGTTGTCGGGGTGTGAGGAAAGAAAAATTAAGTCTGAGCAGACATCGAAATGTTCTTCAACTTCTTCATTTTCAAGGTCTTGCTTAAGCAAGACTTCTTCCGCTAGAGGGAATAAATTGAGCAATGGAACAAAAAGGTCTGTGAGGTTCTACCCAGTTAGTGTGATTGTGGATGAGGATTCTAGACCTTGCGGACACAAAAGTCTCTATGCAAATCATGAAGAGACTTCAATGGCAGTCACTTCTACAAGAAATCTCGCAAATGAAGAGCTCAAGTTACATGTCATGAACGAAAGTCGCAGGGTTGAGAAAGTTGCAAGGGATCTCTTAAAGAACTATCAGAAGAAGCAAGAGGAGTTTGCTGCAAGAGAACTTTTTTGCAACGGAAATGGAGAGTCTAGTGCAGAAGAAGAAGAAGAAGATGATGATGATGAAGAAGTAGCAAGTTGTGCAAGTTCTGATTTGTTTGAATTGGATAATCTTTCTGCTATTGGGATTGAAAGGTATCGTGAAGAATTGCCTGTGTATGAAACAACACATCTTGATAAGAATCGAGTCATTGCTAATGGCATAATTCTGTAATTCCCAGTAACGGGAAACAAGAAAAAGAAAAAATTTTTAATTAGCTTTATTAATGAATGGTGTGGGGGTTTACATCAGAGAATAAGATGTCTCATCTTTGTTTATTTTTTCTTTTTCTTCTTTTAATTCTTTAACTTTGTGTTTGCTTATTTTCATTAAAGAAACTTATCATAAATAGACAGATCTTCAAAGAGAAGAAGAGGGAAAATCTTGAATCTTGACTGCTAGCTAGCTAGCACACATGCATGATAAACTGTGACTATATGTATATATATATATAAAGAAGGAGAATATAAAGTAAAGGAGAAGTAACTGAAAGATTCTGCAATCGCGTTCACACGCGAAAGGGAAGAAAAGAAAGAGTAAAGATGGTGTAGAAGAAGAAGATGAAGTTAAAGCAAAGGCAGATTTTCTACCATCCATGGCAAGAGATTTTTTTTCTTTTTTCAAGTGGGTCCTTATTTGCTTCAAAATAAAATTAATTGCCTTACAATGGATCATAGAAGTTGCTCGGCCATACGCCGGAATGCATTTTTCCGGTGACCGTATCAGTGTTCTGAAGTGGGTAATAAATATCTAGTTAAATGAAGGTGAATTGATGATGTTAGTGGAAAGAAAAGAAAGAGGAAGATGTGGATGGTCCCTAAAGATGTAGACAAAAGGATCTAAACTTTGATCTTCTAAGGGCTTGATGTCAAATTTGGTTGGCTTCTAAGGTATAAGCATGGGCTCTAAAGTTTTTTACTTGTCTTCTCCGATTTGAAAAAAAAAAAAAAAGAAAAAAGACTGCGTCTCCATTATTTTCTCGTTTTCATACCAGCCTATTTTATGACATTTTCTTGATTGATTGCCTTCTACTGTTTGAGTTATACTAAATAATAATAAAAAAAAAATCTAATTTTACAAAAGAACATGTTCTAAGACATTATTTTTCACCTTTGTGATTTAAGTCTTTATAACTAAATTTATTTGTACTTCTTAATTTTTTTTACTCATTTTATTTTATGCTTTTGATATGATTGTTAGAGGAAATAATATTCTATTCAAATCAAAATAATTTATCGGACCGAATCAATTTAAAATTTTAATTTAATTTTATATTTTTTAGATTTAGTTTAGTTTTAATTTTAAAAAAATTAATTATTTTAATTTTTTTATTTTAATTATAAAAAATTTAATAAAATCGACTCGAACTAATTAGTTAGCTGTATCATATTATTTTAATAATATAAAATCCTAATACAATTAAATTTTAAAAAATTAATTATAAGATATAAAAAATAAAAAATAAAAAATTCATTAAAAAAGACAACCAATCAAACCGAACTGAATCAAATTAATTTAATTAAAATCAAATTTTCCCGATAAATTTAATTTTTATAAATATTTAAATTTAAATGTTTGATTTATTCAATTCTGTTGGGCTGCTATCATTCTCATATTGTTAGATCCCTTCTTCACTAAACCCTTTGGAAGAATAGTCTTTAGGGGACCAAAGTTGAAGATCATTGGGTTGAAGATCATTGGTGTCTTGGATCTACAAATGCAAAAATGTCAAAAAATTCACAACTTTAGCTGTTGTGATTCCAAAGTTATATGGGTTCAGAAGAAAAAAAAAAAGGTAAAAAAAAAAAAAATCTTCTAGGTCAAATTAGCTCCATGCCTTCATATCCCATTTGAAAAAGAATGTAGGGATAACACTTTTGCCACTCAAAGGATCGTAGAGGGAAACACCAACTTTATATGGACTCAAAATTTTGTTTGAACTTATACATAAAAAAATCATTATTATTGTTATTGTTAATGTCAAAAGATTAGTATATAAATTCTTGCATGAGAAGGATTCAAATATTCTCTATCTTAAACAATGGAAAAGCAAATATTAATTATATTTTACTTTTGATTTCCCATCTTTAAATAATTTAAATAACCAATTATTAACTGCTTTCATGGATTATAGAAATGTGATGCAACTTAAAGAATCTCTTTAATTTTTTTTATTACTGAAATCAATCAGATACAGAAAAAAAATGGTTAACAATATGACAAAAGGTTGAATTATAAGAAAACTTGCTTTTTGAATATGAGAAAAACCCTCTATTATTTAGATCAATCACAACATTTTTGAATTTTATCACCCAAGCAAATGAATTATTAATAACACAAAATCTCATATTAGATACTAATCTTGTTTAGTAGGCCCTTCAAATTATCTCACTAAACATTCTTAGCACATGCATGCTTATCAAAAACAGTTAGTGCTGCTAATTAATAATATAAAAATATCAACGGCTTCAGCATTGGAGACTTAAAGAGAGGACCACTGAATCATAACAGTGTGATCTGCTAATTAAGTAATCATTAATTTTAATTAAGTGGGTAGGTTAGAGCCTTAGAGTACAGGAAAAGAAAAGGCTATCCTATAGTCAAAAGTACTATAGATTCAAAATGGCTGTAGTCTTAAAAATTAATTAACGTATGGGGACCATTGTACTATAAGGTGTTAATTTGTTAATTCAATTGAAAAATCAACAAGTCACATTGTCTATAGGTAATTTTCCATGCAACCAATTAACTGCAACATTATTGCCATGAATTTTATTAAAGTAATTAAAATAAATTAATCGATGAGAGAGTGAAATCAATGAAATGGGTAGGGAATGGACAGATAGTTGACAAAATGGCTAAATATGAAGATCGGAGATTAGAGAAATAGAATCTGTGAAATAATTAATTTTAAATCGGATTTGAATATTTGAGTGCACAAAAATTTCTATATGGTAAGATGCATAATACTAGTTGTACTTAGTCCCAGGACAGCTAAACACCCATAGAACAAATTAAATTATCTCAATTATTGTCTTAGTCTCTTGAATTCTTGAAAAAAAATTAATTAAAGTAAATTAATGACATATTGTAATTAAGCAAATAATCAAACTATACATTCTCTGGAATAAAAACAAGACTCATCTAATCAGAAACTTTATTGTTATTCTTGTGGGAAAGCATGGAGGGTCATGCATGTCACTTACCAACCATGCATGCATGCATGTACATGTAGTTCGTATTGAATGATTAACAGGCATGTAATCAGATTAATTATGTGGGTATTGTGTTGCAGACAAATTTGGATTAGGGTTTTGGTTCAGACCACAAAGTAGTTGATGATTGGTTCAAGTGACTTTATGAATGTTGATGGAGAAGGGTGCATGATGGGCCACGTACAAGCAATAATTTATGTCTTAACGATTCCTTTGTCTCATGGGATTTGATGCATGTTGCTGTTAATGTTTGCCATATAACCTTTGTTTTTAACTCATGTTTGTTCAATAATTTGGAGAAGAGGACAAAGTTTATGATAAATGCATCACCAAATTTCTAATCCATATAGTTATGTATCAGTACATGCATGTGAAAAATTTATAGTTTATGTCAAGTCATCTGATGGGAAAATTTCAGATACCAATTCTATCGGTTTGACTTTTCTATCAAACTAAAGCTGGTTTTAGAAAAATTAAAAATAATTGTTGTATAGCTACGAAAAAATTATCAAATAATTTTTTTAAAGCTTTAAATCCATATAATTAAACAATTTCATCACATAACTATATAAATTTATTGGATTAACAGGTTTTAATAGCATTAATTTGGAGAATGGTACTGCTGATCAATTTAGGGCTGTTTGATTTAGTGTTGGCCTTTGTAAGAACTAATTGAGTATCAATTCATTTTTTATAAAATAAAAGAAAAAGAGCCAAAGAAAATTGGAAATTCTTGGAGACGTGCTTCCTGAATTTTTTCTTTTTTTAATCAAAGATAATATTCATTAAATGGTCATAAAACAACCAAGATTACATCAATAAATCTAAGATCTATAGGGAAGCAAATAACATATAGTCTTTTTAAGGCTGAAAGAAAAAAAAAATCCAAGAGTCACAAAACCTTAAAGGTTGAGAGCTTAATAGATCGTATACACAATAGAACTAACAAATCAAGTGCATCACACTCTCTGCTTTTTTAAAGTTTTCTTATCTCTTTTATTGTTAAGAACTCGATAAATGAAGTTTAAGCAGAGTCATTCTAATTTTATGAAGAATATTAAAGTAAAAATAAGAAATCAGTATAAGAAGTAAATTCAAAAGGATTGAAAAAAATTAAAAAAAATGATTGCGATACATACAATGTTAGATTAGTGAAAACGATGACTAAATATTTAAGAAAGTGAAGTCATATTTTATTAATTGAGTCGAGTTATTGCCTTTAGACCGTGAAGAAGCATTTAAATTGTAGACAAAGTAAGAGAAAGGAGAGATGGGTGTGATCGAGATTCCACTCCACAAATTCCACTATTCTTCTTTTTTCATGGTTTATTGGAAAGTATCCATTTAGGTTTTTCATATGCATATCCCATAAAAACATAGAAAAAAAAAAAGAAAAGAAAATACAGGCATGTAGGTAAGAATCTTTTTGTTAAAGCTATTCTACGAAACCATCTTAAAAATAAAATAAAACAGTCATTTTAGCTATAGGGAGGGCACCCATCACCGGGACAGGGACAAAGGGAAGCTGGGGAAGCCAATAATCTCGGTAGAAGAAAGCCTTTCATAAAAATAAAAAGAAAAAGAAGATAAAAAAAAAAAAAACACAAGAAAGGAGAGAGATTCTATCTGTTAAAAAGAGATTATAACGCTACAGCCTTAATTTAGGCCCAATTTTTTGTTAAAAAAAAATAAAAAAAGAAAGAAAGAAAGGGAAAATATCAGACTCGGGACCTCTTCGATAATTACCAATGACCCCGTATTGCCTAGCAAAAGAATCACCACCATCCATCAGTTGACACTTGTAATTGCCCTTCACGTGTGGCCACGTCATTGAGGCATTATCGAAATTACTAAAATGCCCACGTAGAATGAATAAAAGTAATATTTTCAGGTGGAAATTAAGGGAAAAGAGGAAAATGGGAGGGAGAGACAAGGCAGCTTTATTTTTTGGTAACAGAGACAGGGCAGCTTTAGTTAAAGCTAAGCGAAGAAGGGTTTTGTGGACGTGTGTGGGGTGTGAAAACAGAAAGTGAAATAAGAGAATTTTCATTTTGGCGATCCCGAGGTGATTATTGTGGCCAACTTTTCTATTATTATTTTCCCTTTGGTAATAGACCAACAGAGAGAGGAAACTAGAACTAGACATGGAAATTGGTCTGGATCAGTTTCTGCCTGAAACTTGCAAATTCCAGAGGTTCTAGACAAAATAGAAGTATTCCAGTGTGGTTTTGAATTCTGATTCAGTTTAATTTTAACTTTATTAACTAAAATAAAAGAAGAAGAAGAAAAAAGCGTCTAACAAATTTCTTGCTTAGAAAATGAGCCAGATATAGTTGATTCTCCTTTTTTTTTTTTTTTTCTTTTGTTTTTGTAGAAAAAAAATCATCATTGAAAGGTGACAGTTTCCTAAGAGGAGGGCTTTAGATGAAACCAGGCAGATGTACTTAATTTCCAGCTATGAGTTTTAGCTTTGCTTGAAAATTTTTGGCAATGTGTGTGCATGAAAAGAAGCACTGGAAGAATGGCCTGCACATATATAGAAGTCTTTCTCTTCTTTTCATTGCACTTAGAAACAAAGACAAGTCTGTATTTTTATGCAAGAAACTTGCTCTGTGTTTTCTCCTTGATGTCAGATAAATTATACAGAGAGATTAAAATTATTTAATTAATGTTGTTAAACACTTTTAGCACTCATGTATATGATTGAGAAGATCTGCCATCAAACGATAATGATTGCATGGATCGATTATTAACATAAAAAAACAAAAAAAACAAAAAGCCTTTCCATTAGGGATATTAATTAATTAATTAATTTGGTGTTAATCAAATTAAATAAACTCATTTCAGAAATTGTAAATATAATTTGGATCTAAACCAAGTACGCGCTTCTCTCTTTTTTTTTCCCTATTTTTTTTTTACTTTATCTTTGATTTTAAAAAAGGGAAAAAAAAAGAGAAAAGAAAGATATTGCTTTCAATAATAGAAAAAAGAAGCCATTTTTATAGGTAAAATATAGGTGAGTTTTCACATGGCTTGAACAGTTGAACTAAAGCATTAGATGCTCAAATCATAGCTTCAGTAGATTATATTTAGAAGTAGGACATGGCTGTGGGAAGCTTTCTTCAATACCAGTCAAAGTTTATGATCTCTTAGTACCAACCATGTTTCTGCTCACACTATATATAAAGGTCATAAATTTTTACTCATTTCATATATGTGCATATTAGATTTTTTTTTTTTTAACTGTGTATCCTACTGTAGAGCCCACAGAAATATAATTCTTTACAGTTTGCAACTACCTCTCTTAATAATACCAATTTTTTTTTAGAAATAAAAATATATTTTATTATTGATTATGTGCGTGTTATGACAAAGTTTATCTACCAAGGGGAATGATACTAGCCAGTAGCCACATGCATCTCTTCTCTGGCCACCACAAATCAATTAGGTAGTTAGAGTCACTGCGAAGTTTCTTTAAATTCGATGTGAGATTAACACTTTAATGGGAAAATGGCAGATCCTTTTGAAAAGAAAACGTGTTTTGATGTGATTAAAGTACTGTCGATGCTTCACTCTCAGAATATCAGTATGATTTTTATAAGGAAAATAAATAAATGTAAATAAATGAGATATGGACCAAATTAGAAGTTGAAATGCATATTTGTATTATTGCAAAATTAAAGCAAAAGATTTTTTTTTTTTTTTTTATATAATTCGGAGGGAATGTTTCATGCTTGTCATTTCATGTGACTTGATTGAAATCATAACAAGCTTGATTGATCAACTCACCTAGTTGATGCCATGTGGGTTTTATGTATTTAGACAAATACCTAAGACAAGATCAAAAACCAACCAAAAAATGTGCTTAAAATAGTGAAATTGCAGCGACCGTTGATTTCAACATCAAGAACTAGATACAGGCAATCTTATTAATTTGATTGAAAATAAAGGGGAAAAAAAAAATCTGGTATGAATCTTTATCTCGTTGGTTTTGCATTATGGAATTTTAAATCTTGGATTTTTTTTTTTTTTAAATTGTCGGTGATTGGCCATTGCTTGCTCATGAATATTAATTTGGTATTTGCTATGCAATGCATTCCTGAAAATGAAGTTTCCACTGTAGATTTGGCAGCTGAGCTTTGGTCCATATATAATCAATGATCTTAATTGAGAGGGACAATTTTGGATGTAACTTATTTAAACTATTTTTCTTTTTCTTAATTTCAGTTTGATTTTTTTATTTTAATTTTTGTATTTGAAATACGAGAAAATAAATTTGCGCAGACCCAATGTGTGCGTGGGCGAGTCCAAGTCCTATTGGATTGGGCGGAGGGACTTGCCAATGCCAATGACTTGGGCCAGGCTAGCAAGCCATAGTTTCTACTCAAATATTATTAGCTAAAAAATTGCTCAACCTACTCCATTAACCTCCAAGTACAAACAAGAGAAGACAAGACAATGCAAATTAACTAATATTAGCTCGGAACAAATGTAGTGGTTAAACGATGACCTTAACATAGATTTTGACCCCAAAAGATGTATTTTTTTAAAATTTGATATATACATCAGCTAACGGGATATTTGACTTCGTTTATAATAATTAACTTGTAAATATTTATTAGCTCTTCTAAATTTATAAACATTTAAAATTTTAATCAATATAGTATATTATGTTTGATTAAATTAATTTATAAATATTATCATTTTATTTTTTATAGTTAAAAAATATTATAAATAAATATATTAACTTAATTTAGAGTTTGTAAATAAATCTGATCATCTAATAAGCAAATCTTATAAACTAAGGCCAATACCTTTTTAAAATAATTTTATTATTAATAAAATAGATTATATTATGTTTAATCTTAAAAAAAGGACATTTTTTTACCGATTGCATTTCAAGGTTGCTTGTTAGAGTAAATATAAACAACTTATAAATTATTTCGTCTGGCGTAATTCAATTTTCAAATAAAATTTTGCTATTGTATCATCAAACAGTCAATTGAGATTTTGAAAATAAAAATTTATAGTTAAAATAGCTGCTATTACTATACTAATATATCAGATTAAATAAGACTTAGAATATCAAAAAATATTATAAAACACTGCAGAATCTATTTTACATTGAATGAACTGATATCCAGTTTTCAATGTCAACTTAAATTGATTTTTTCAGCGGGTCAATGGGCCGCAATTTCATATTCAAAATGGGCTGGGCTTTGACAAGTTGTGGGCCCATCCCATCCAGCTCACGACTCACTTTCCTTCCCAACTACCGTACCGCGTTGAAATGAAATCAAAAGAAAACAATACAAAGCTATCTTCCATTGGAGAAGGCAAGCAGAATAGAAAGATAGAGATTTTACAAAGAAAAAATGAGTTTTCTATTTGGCAAGAGAAAGACGCCTGCAGGTATTCCATTAGTTCATTTTCTCTTCTACAACATTTGAATTTAGTGGTGTGCGTTTTGTTTCGGATTTTAATTGAACTTCTTAGCTTTTATGGGTGTTTGAATTGATTTCAACAATGTAACAATTGATTGTATTACTCAGAATTTGGGTTTTGATTATGGGTTTTTTTCCCTGGCTGCAGAGCTTCTGAGGGAGAATAAGAGGATGATAGATAAGTCGATTAGAGAAATAGAAAGGGAAAGACAGGGTCTTCAAGCTCAAGAAAAGAAGCTGATCGTTGAGATAAAGAAGAATGCTAAACAAGGGCAGATGGTGAAATACGTCTTCTGCTTTCTTTATGGGTTGAATTATTGCTTTTGTTGTTTTCCTTTTCCTTTTATGCTTTCTGGGTATCCTCTTGCAATGAAGTTTATCGCCTGAACCGTCGATAATTCGTTATTAATTTTGAAAAATAACAACATCAAATTGCTGATACTTTGGTCACATAATAGCTAGGAACTTTTTGCGTAGCTGTGTTGTTGTATTGCTTATCATAAAAGCCTATAGAAGACTGGCCGAATGAAAATTGCACTTTTTAGGTGACTTAATCCCAGGTTTCTGTCTTTTTTTTTGTCAAAATTAACTCCTTACTTCTTATTTCTAAATGACTCAATAAATCAAATTTTTTAGCCCTTCTATCAAATAAAACACTAGTCAACTTATTTTAACCTTGAACATCCATTTAGTCCTTATAATTTTAAGTATATAAATAGTTTAGTCCATGTAAGTTTAAACATCCATACATTTTTTCCCATTGATCAAGTTGACTAACATCTTATTTAGTAGAAGGCGAAAGATCTTGATTTTATAAATTACAAAGATGTTTTAAGTGAGTGATTAGAAATAGGGACTAAATAGTTAACTCTGATAAAACGCAGGAAGAAGGGATGCATAGGCAGTCATTTGGCATATGGGTGGACCAGTCATATGATAATGTTTGGAAATAGTTCTCTGGAGAGATAGAGAGAGAGAGAGAGATTGAGCTCCTAAGGGGGGGGGTTTGGAGAGTGGAGGACCCAGACACCCAGTAGTTTGAGTCAATGAATATTTGGGAAAATTTTTTGGTAAATGCTTGTGGAGGACCCTGAGTTTAAGGGTTTATTGAGAAACCTACTATAGTTCTGAAAATGATGCTACTTAAAAAGGTTCAGAATTCTCATCTGATTTTATGTGCATGATGGATTTATCGGTTCACTGGATTACGAGGTTGTTTTGTTGGAATCTGTTATTTTACTTTTTTTATCAGTTCTTGAGCAGTTCTATGAATCTTTACTTTGTTGAATGAAATCAGTATCTTCCAATGGTCGTAGTTAATGTCATGATTATTTATCAATATGTATCATGTAAATGTCTTTTATATCTTCTTCTTTTCCATGATTGATCACTTTGTCCTCTGTGCCAATTTGTATAATTGTGTATTGAGGGCATAAGGGCAAGGATATGATATACTGATGTATCAAAATTTTCCTCACTACCAGGCTAACTTTTAACTGTATGACTGATTGGTGGCTGTGTCCTTTCATTTCAGGGAGCTGTTAGGGTAATGGCAAAAGACCTCATAAGAACACGACATCAGATTGAAAAGTTTTATAAGCTTAAATCACAACTCCAGGGTGTAGCTTTGAGAATCCAGGTGTGTTTTTAGATTGTGATATCCATTAATTATTTGTGCGTTCATGAAGGCAATGTTTTTTTTTTCACTTATGCTCCTTTTTTGTTTTGAAACTGTGAATGGCAACTTCTTAATCTCCATCTCTTGGATCTGGCATTTCCATTTAAGCTCTTTCTTATTTTGTGTAAAGTTCTAAATTCAGCATTGAATATCTTCACATATGGAGAGTAGAAGAAATCTCTTTTTGTGATATTTTATTTGTGTTGGCGCTGGTGGATCTAGAATTCACATTTTAGTCAAGTTGCTTTTTCCTATCTATATGATTTGGCACTGGCAACTATTTTATGTTCAAAACAAATTTGTTTTCCAGACACTGAAATCAACTCAAGCAATGGGAGAGGCCATGAAAGGTGTCACAAAGGCAATGGGCCAGATGAATAGGCAGATGAACTTGCCGTCATTGCAGAAGATAATGCAAGAGTTTGAGAGGCAGAACGAAAAGATGGAAATGGTTACTGAGGTTATGGGAGATGCTATTGATGATGCTTTGGAAGGAGATGCTGAAGAAGAAGAAACGGAAGAGCTTGTAAATCAGGTGCTTGATGAGATTGGAATTGACATCAATAATGAGGTATGTCCATTTCTCTCATATTTTCCCATTATTCTAATAAATTTAGCTATTAAAGCAAGAAAAACATTACCCAGTCTGCACTAATACTGTGCCTTCCAAAGAGGCAAATTGAGGCATCCTATAATGATTGTGATGTTTCCTTTCTTGTGAAGCTGGTGAATGCACCGTCAGCTGCTGTCTCTGCACCAGCAGCAAAGGACAAGGTTGCCCAAGCTGAATCAACTGGAACTCATGAAGAGAGTGGGATAGATGATGATTTACAGGCAAGATTAGATAATTTAAGAAGGATGTGATTTGGGAGATGATGAGAAGATCTTTGCTTTGCAATATAGACAAACATGGACTGTTCAACACTCATCTCTGAATTGCTTAGTTGGTGTAATAGTGAAAGAACTAGATTTCGTTTTGTATATAGTTTGTTTGGAGCTTCTGCTAATTTCCTTTTCACATTTCTGAGGTGTTTGTTGCTAATCTGTTAACTTTCATGTATCCCAGCAAACATGGACAATGATTTTTAATGATATTTTAATAACATTTCTCAGTAACTGTGTTGAACATGGAAGAGCTCGTGATTATGTGGAAGTTGAAAAAAGAAAAAAGAAAACCTTCCTAGACTGTGATCATGTTATCACGATTACTTGTTTTTCATGATCTATTTGGTCAGATAAAAAATCAGGTGGAGGAGAAAGCTCAAGATGAAATTCTAATATCTAGCAGGCCCTCTGTGGAGTTCTCCGTTGTCAATACGCCATCATTAGAATCCAGTCGATGGATTGGTGTCCGGCAAAGTGGACAGTCAGAATGAGAGTAAAGCCACATGTCTACACAGGTAGCATGAAATAAGTGCCTGCAATGTGAAAGCTGCCGAACATATTCCTCGTCCTCAAAATCTGATAAGCAGATAATGCATTCAGTTTCAGGTACTTCTGAATTTCCAATTCCTTTCTTATACTTGAACGTTGAAGCTGAATATGTACTCAGGTTCAGTGAAGCACTGGTAATCTGCTGTGCAGGGCTAGTTAATCCTGGATGAGAAAACACATCATGGGGTGTGCACCATCTTGTCATTACCAGAAGATACACTGCAAATGCAATAGCAATGGTTCCAAACAGCACAAGACCATACCAAAGCATGGCCATGGTTTCTAACTTGACACTGGCTTCAGCAGAAGGCTGTTAAAAGTGCTTCCAATATGTTGGATGAGGTCTGCAAAAGCTGTGACTGGTGGAGATGAATCACCATCCTGGTTTTGCTGCTCTAGTTAATGTAGCTGAAAACATCTGCCATACAGACCAGCGAAATTTACAGAGAGCATAGCAGTGTAATAGCTGGGAGACTTATGTCTCCTTGCTAACTGGCTTGTAGTAAGTTTTTGCAATAAATTATAGTCCTAGGAGAAGGAGAGAAAGAGGAAGATTCCATTATGACTTATTGACCTAGCCGGCTGGCTCAGATTCTGGAATCTATTGAATCCAATAAGTAGTATCATATTGGACTTGAAAAGGAAAAGATCCATGCATTTTCGAGTTGGACAAATTTCCTTAAATAAATTTTTTCTTCGGTAATCGCGGACTGCAAAAACAAATTTCCGATGAAATTAGCATTGCTTTTGATTGACAACGTAAGTTAGCACTGGTTTTGTTTTTGTTAGAAGTGATAAGATTTTAAGCTTAAGGGAAATGATATGAAAAGTTGAATTTATTTAATATAGAATTTATATTTCTAAATGGATAAAATAATTATATTTTTATAATATATTCCTATTCTTTATAAATAGAAAATTTTTTGTGAGATAATTTAATTCAATAAAAATGTAGATTTTGAGGTTTATAGTTGTGAATATAGATTTTCATAATCGAGCGACAGTAAATTTTTTTTTTTTGTATTATTATCTTTTTTTTTTATTATTTTAAATTTAATAGTTTTCATTAAAATTTTTTTTTAATTTTTACTTTTTTATAGAAATTTGTTATATATAAGAGGATTATATATTCACTGTAGAAGGCATAAATCTGGTAGGAGTTTCTAAATTTTACTACTTTCCATCATGCCTTATAGATTAATTATTCATTTATTATTTTTGGAGTTGGTGAAACTCTTCCGATACATCTGCTTCCTAGTTCTTGAACCTCTCTTTTTGTGCATACTTGACTTGCAAGAATGAGAGCTGGCCTTAAATGAGTGTCATCAGTCTCAAGATTTGTATTTTTTTTATGTTGTATTCGCTGTCATTTTTCTGCAGCAGCGAACTTGCAATTCAAGTAACATAATTCTGTTACGGCAAAATTTTATTTTCAAAATATCAAATTTTTATCTTGATAATTAATAAAGGGTTTGACATAAAATTATGTCTTTTATTAAAATTTAATTTTCTAATTCAGTAGATGACATTTATTATTCTATACACATATTTTTCAAGTATTTTTTAATTAGCACTTATAAGTCTAGTTTAATGGTAAGTTCATCTAATTAAATTGGAGAGATTTCAGATTCTATCTCTCAATTTTTAATTTTTGATTTTAAAAAAATATTTTTTAATTAATTTTTTTCTCCGAAATTAAGTCTCTATTTTTAATGGGGCCTTTAAGTATGTCCTCTGATTTTTTCCACAAATGAATACATTAATTTATTTCCTAATTATTAACAATCAAATATTCCTTGGATTTATGAATATCCCCACAATTAATTTTCTAATTTTGCATTACCACTTGCTTTTCTCATACACATCATATGTCTATAAATATAGTCCCTGAAAAAGAGAAAACCAAACATATTTTCACAAAGTCTCCTTCTGCGGAGGTTCTCTCCTTTCTGTCTCCATGGAGATTGAGATAGTCCAATATTCATCTCCAACATTGCCTGAAGATATGATCTTTCAAGTTCTAACTAGGGTTACATATGAAACTCTCAAGCAATGCAGACTAGCCAGCAAATGGTGGAACCATTTAACCTATGGTTCAATGTTCATAGAGCTTCACTGTCAAAGAACTGCCATGGTGGCTGGATATTTCATCCAAGCTTTTGAAAAGTACAAAAAAAAATCTATCTTTATTTGCAAAGATAGTCCGCTTGTGGTTCATGAGTCACCTTCATTGGAATTCTTACCTGAGAGGATGAAGATTGAAGCAGTTTCCAATGAAGGGCTGGTGTATTGTGTGAGCTCTACATATAATGGCCTAAAACCAAGGCATTACGTTTGTAAGCCTACTACTAAAGAATGGGTGAAAATGCCAAACCCTAAAACAAAATTTTTGACTTATAAAGCTGCCATTGTTCTTCTCCATTCTAAACCTTTGCATTACAAGATTGTGAGATTCTCAGAGCCTCAATATCGACAATCTAGACGGTATGCATATATTTCTTCTTCTTCTTCTTTTCATGTCCATGTCATGTTCATACACTACAAGCAAATTATAAAAAAATAGTTTTTTTTTATAGATTAAGAAAATAATTATTAAAGTTAATTAATGATTATTTACTGACCATTTAAAATATCATAATTGAATTAACGATAAAATATAATAGCTATATTTTTAATTTTTATAATATATATTTCATCTTCTTCTCCTCCTCTTCATGTCCATACGTTCATGTTCATATTCATATTCATTCTTTAAAAGAAAACAATGCACTTATATGAGCAATAGTTTTTTCTAATGGCAGATATTTCATTATGTTATGTGAAATTTTCGATTCGAAAAGGGGAGTTTGGAAATGGTCAGAGGATATAAAATTAGGCATACCTGATTTCTTGAATGATGGAATGGCTATTTATGCAAAGGGAGCAATTCATTGGCTCACAAACTGTGGGAAGATTCTAGCATTTGATGTCAGAAGTGAGACATGGAAGCTAATGTCCTTGCCACAACAACTAGTTGATGACAATAATCATGAGCTTTGTAGCAAGAAGCTGGTGCAACGTGAAGGAAAACTGGCAATTTTATGCGAGAGAGGTGTGAAATTGGAGATTTGGGTGATGGAGAATTATTTTAGGCAGACTTGGAAGATTGAAGAAGAAGTGTTGGTGAACAGTTGTGGGAGTGTTGTTGATCTTTTTGCAAATGATATTGCCCTTGTTTTAGGGTATGGTTGTGTGACATTTTACAATTTTCATGGTGGAAATTCAACTACTTGTAAGGTTGATGAGCATTTTTATCCTCATAATGCTTTTCCTTTCTACTCAGATTTTGAGCCTGTATTTCTTTCTGGGTAGGACCAATTTGGAATTTTTTATTTTTTTTCCTTTTGGATGTATTTTTTTTCTAGTTAAAGGGTGGAGGGATTGAGAAAGTTCAATTTTCAGACAGTTACTGTATTTTTTTTAATGTAATAGTAAATATATATAATTTAGTTATCGGAGATATAAGCAAAAAATTATATATTTTACATACATGCATGAATTGAGATTCTATTAATTTTGAATAAAGATAATTTTATAAAATATATTTATATTATATATGGAAGAAGTTGATGCACCTACATTAAGTGAAGGTCGAAAATAGAATCATATTATTTTTATATTATTTTTTATTTGAAATCTATAATTTATTTACTTATAAAATTTCTTTATTTCAAGTTTTACTCATATTCATTCTACTCTCCCATACATGAAGGATGGATGCAATGCAATATTTAATTAAATTTTAATTAAAAATCTAAGAGGCTTAATTTATTAAAATCAATTTATATTCAGGAAAATTAAAATTTCAGAGAATGGTAATCCCTATCGGCCCTTAAATCCACCATTACTTTTAGTTTTATCATTAAATTACTAGGCATTTTCCAGCATGAAGTGGGTTTTTAATGTTTAAAATTATTATTATTATTATATAAAATTATAAAATAATACATTATTTTTGAAAAAATTATCCAAATAATAAATATATTTTAATTTGTGAAAAAAAATTATGTAACTTTTTTTACTAATATCATTGCTTAACTAATATATCATATGCACATTGTATATTTATTTAATTATGTATTAATTATATATTATTTATAAATTTATAAATATTTATGTTTTTTGAAATTTAATTTTTTAGCAGGTTTTTAAATGTTTAAAGTTAATGACAAAAATATATAACTAAAAAATGAATTAAAAATTTCAATATACCACTTTTCATATTTTATAACTCAAAAAATAAAAATATAATAATTTTTTATTAATCATTTTAAAGATATAAGTCAGTTTTTAGTTTTAAAATTCTGTAATTATGATATATTTAAAATTAAAGAGTATAATCTTTTTATAATTTTAAATTTTTATATTATTATTGTTATTATTCACATAGAAATAAAATTCATAAAATTAAGTTGGCTATAAATTTTTTTAGTTCATTTATTATTAAAAATAAATAAAATATGTTAAAATTTTTATTTCCTTGAGATTAATATGTTGTATTAAAGTATGAAGTGAAAAATTAAAAAAATCACATACTAATAATAATAGCATAAAAGCAAAAAAAGTTATGTATCACTCTTTTTTATTTATAATTTTTATTTATTTTTTAATTGTTTTAAATTATTGTCTATTTTTTTAAACTATAATAACACATAAATTAATTATTATAATTTATAATTTTATTTAATTTTATTTTTTTAAAAAAAATTTAAAATATCATTTAATATTTAATAAAATTTAATGTATTTAAAATGAGTATAATTGAAAATTAATAAGAGAAATTATTCTAAATTTTTTCTTTTAAGTCTATTTTAGAGATATGTTAGAATTTTTATTTGATTGTGATTAATTAGTCAAACAACTGTGTTGCGTAAAATTACATTGTGAATTTTATTCTTTTAAAAAAATAAATAAAAATACTAATTTAATAAAATGATATTATCTCATATTCTCATGCTTTTCATAATAATAAAATAAAGTAAAATAATTAATATAGCATTAATAAAATTGGGAAAAAATAGTACAAAGAAGAATACTTATGGAAGTTTGCAAAATCTTCTTGTTCAAAACTTTTATGAAAAAAAAAACTTAGAAAAAGAAAAACGTCAACTGATATATATTATTCTCTTTATACAGATAAGTTATTTTTCAGTTATCAAAAAACCTATAAAAATTCAATAATTTTGAAATAACGAAACTGAATTTTATTGTTTAATCAATTTATTAGGGCGAAGAGTATATTCATCTTTAGTGGTACTTAGCTTTTCATCAAACACATAGAATTTTTAAGAAAACTCTTTCTAAATATCTTGTTATAACAACTATATATTATAATAATGGAGTTTAAAGTCATAATAAAAAGTATTTTACAACATACAACAATCAAGTTATTAGGTAGAAGGGTTTAAATTTAATGGACTATAAGTACAGAGAAGAAAAATCATTGAAAGTAAAAGAATGAGAGAGGCAGAAGAAAAAGAAAGAGAATGCTAGGTCATCTTAAAGAAAAAAAAAAAACAAAACAAAAAAAAACATTAGGTCGATGAATAAAACCTAGTTTCACTTATAAGGGAATTTCACCACAATTTCATAATTTGAATGGTACCTGGCTAGAAAGTAAAAAGAAAAGAAAAGAAAAGAAAAATATTTTCAAATTTTGGTAATTTTATAAAGAAGCCATATGAAGGAGAATACCTAAGGTATGAATAGGAAATTGTATGACAAATATGGATGGGTACAATAAGCATAAGCCCAATTTATCATATAGTATGAGAATAATTTTCAGTGAGATATGTTTCTTTAAGGAGTGGCCGTATCTGAATAATTGGTTAATTTTTTTTATTGGCCCGGGATCCCTAAAATTAAATTATCTAAAGATAACAATGTATAAATTAATGAAATACAATACATAAATTTCATACCCATCTCCACAAGTTGAATAAATTGATAGTTGTTAAGTGTGTTATCAATCATATTATAATAATAATTTATTATATATATACACGTACTGGTGCAATTGAATTTTTTAAATAAAAATAAAATTAAACTAAAACATGAATTAGGAAACAAATTGTCAATAAATATTTAAGTTTTTATTTTGATCGCTAGAGGCAAGTGCATGATAACAATGAAGTTCCAAGTTATTACAGTGCATAGCTCAAGTAGAAATGACTGGCTACATACTCCTGAAGGGAAGATGAGCCACACCAAATATTCATTCATTCTTGAAATATTTTTTTTTTCATTATAATTCTAAAAAGTGTTGAACATCTCTTAAAATACAGCATTCAGACAGTGAATAAATTAAAGAAAAGAAAATGAAAGGATGATTAGAAGACCATCAATAGTGTATCAAAATTATAAGTATCTATAACCAGTCCACCTATCCTCCCAGTATTTAATTCGATTAAGCACTAACATCCAGAAGCTCAACCAATGCAAAATCGTACTTTGTTTAAGTCTTTAAGGGAGCTTTCTTCTCTCTGTCTGATATTCGAGCAGGAGCTGTTGAATGTGATTTGAACCGACCTCTACCTCCATCTTCCTTTTCCTGGAAAATTGCAATAGCAGATGCAGGAATCAGAACAACTATCATGAAGAAAAAGGACATCTAAGAATTAGATTTTTTTTTTGTATTTCGGGAATCTTGAATTTTTCAAGAAATGTGGCCAAATAGCTATTGAAGCCATTCACGCTTGTTAGCTTAATCTTTGTATGATCAAATTAGTAAGTATTCGTCACCTTTTTCTTGACAATTTGAACCACATCCTCATCTTGGAGAACATGACTAAGGCCACAGTGTTGAGGGTAATGTCGTGCACTCAAGCCCCACACCAGAACGTACTTCACATCCTTCACTAAACTCCTGTGTATGTGATTACAGAAGTCTTCAACTGTGCAGCCACCTCTATCCTATTATACACGATAAAAATTAGTTAGAACTGTAAGAAACTGGTCATTCCCAAAACCAAGAAAAAAAAAAAGAGCATAATTAAGAGATCTAAAGCATGCAACATACAGCTGAAAGAACTACAGGATCAGAGAAATCAGGTTGCTGGCCTTGTGGTTTTGTATAGACTCTCACTAGCCCCATTTCTTCCCACATCTTTGCAAGCAGTCTGTCTAAGTTGAGCTGTTTAAGAACCATGGACGAAAAAAAGGATCAAGGTCCCTTGAGCTATTCACATAATTTGGGGAATTTAGCACAATGTTTCTGATTCTCTCTCTCTTTTTTTCCTTTTTTTTTTGTGTATTATAAGTGGCTTTCAAATGGCGTTTAACACAATGATAACATGTTTTTGCAACATAAAGAAACCCAGAATTAGTCTGTAAACCCAAAAGTAAATAAATATATAAGTAGATGAAAGTGGAATTAAGATGGCCCTCTTTCTGTTTTTGTTGCTGATACATGTTTTCCGTGTTAGCACCACAATTTAACAGATATAAGATATGCAGAACTTGCCTTCAAATTGCAGCTAATGACAATAGAATTTGGTTGGCGAGCTAACTTGTCCACATCATCAATACCAATAACATCTATCTTGTTGTAAACATAAATACATTTCATGTATTTTCGATTACCCTCAATGACATCGATGAGATCATCGACTGTGGCATCCTCACGAAATAGCACCTATATCCAACTCATCAGCAAATAAGTATCATATGGAAAACTAGAAGTAATGAACAAAGATATATGGGAAAAGCATTTCAACATTGATTATTCCACAAATCTACCCCAAACGGCAAGTAAACAACAGGAACAACATTTTAAGGGAAGAAATTAGTAATATAGACTCCTGCAGAACACAAAAAGTTTAAAGAGGCAAAAGAAGAATTAATTTAAGAACAATTCGAAGCATCAAACTAACATTGATTTGGCAATGTGGCAATATAACCAATTATTATATGAAGAATCTTGCTTTAGTTAGAAAGCCAAACTTAATCAGGCATCAAAGTAAAATTCTCTCATCTGCCTGCTGTTGGAGCTGCTGGTGAGAAAAATACTTTATTAAATATACTATTTAGAAAACATTAGAAAATAATTTAAATTATTTCTGATATGATTTAGTTATAATAACAGTAAAATAACAAAACTTATTTTCTCAAATTGTTTTTTCAACAGCATCTAAAATGATGCTTTTTCTAAAAAGCACTTTTTGAGCCTCAATGCCAAACAGCCCTTTTGTCATACAAAAGTGAAGAATTAATTAGGCTCAAACAAGCCAAAAGAGATAAAGACGCGGGGGAGGGGGGTGGTGTTGGGGGGAGTAAGTAAGCATAATCCCAATGAGTCAATGACCCATGTGTGTTTTAACAATCAACCATTTGAGTAGACTGATTTTGCTGTACTATCACCAACGCAAAAGGTATAAATGAGATCAGCACAAACACGAAGTACCTCTGCATTGTGAATTTTGTATTCATGTAAAATCTGATAACAGAGTTTCTCATCTACGTGAGTTAAAGGTAGAGTGCTGTTGAAAGAGATGCCACCAGTTTTTTTCTTCTTGAAGTAAATCTGACAGAGAGATCAAAAAACAACATTACACCAATAATACATCCTTAAAGATTTGGCAAATGCTAATCAGCACACTAGAAACAATCTCGATGACAAAAGATCAGACCTCACCGGAAGTGAGATACTCTATCAATAAGTTCAACTTCAAACTCAAGTAAGTGCTTTAAAGGATAAAAGTTGAAGGAAAATGGCAAATTTAAGGTGAGATGAAGTGACAAGCTTGAGGTGGGAAGCAGATGATCTATAACAGTGATTATCCAATATACTTCTAATAAACATTAATTATTTGATTAATGGTTACCCTTTAAGTTGTCATATATACTTAAATCCGCATCCCAATAGACAAACTTACTTGAGGTGGTCTCTTGTTCAAACGTAAACCCACAGCTTCCAGTTCCCTAGTCAATATTTGCCGATGGCCCTCACTCTACAAATATTTGCAAATAGGTTAACTGAAAATTGCAGATAGTAAGGAGGAAACAATAGTTTATACAGTTAGGATGAAGGGAAGAAAAATGGAACTTCAATGAAACAGCAAAGGGCAAACAACATACTATTTTTCTAGCAAGGGATTTGGAGTAAAATGAAGAAGCAAATTCTCAGACTTAGTCTTACTAAACATTTATATTAAAAAGAAAGAGGGGAGAGAAAGACAATGGAAACGGATATGAAGTAGTTTGAACACAGCAAATACTCATGGCTGAAATATGCTAACACCCTTTAAATGGAAAATTAATCAAAGTAAAAAATAACAATGCAAGAGGTCAATAATAGACAATCACAACTGAGAGGACATCAGACAACAAAATGTCTAGCCATTGTGTTCATTTGCCAGCTTGCGATGGTAGCATAACACCATATAGGGTACACAAACACTTACTTTTGAGGCGTCAAGAACCATCAAGACTATATCTGAAGACTTGGAAACAGCAATAACCTAAGAGAGAATAAAACAAAGTGTTTTAAGTTCAAATGATACACAGCCAGTAGGGCAGAAAGATAGATAAACTAAAGCAAGAAGCATATAGTCAATTCAACAACCATCATAACCTTCTGAGGACCTTTCATCCTTTGAAACAGGATGGAAAAGCACAAGATGAGAAATAAGCAGGCGTAGCTACCTGTCTTCCACGTCCCTTGCCTTCTGAAGCACCCTCAATAATTCCCGGAAGGTCAAGCAGCTGAATTTTAGTATCATTGTAATGTATAATCCCAGGAATACAGGTAAGTGTTGTGAACTCATATGATGCAGCTTCCGAGTGAGTGCCAGTTAACATTGTCAAAAGAGTTGACTTCCCAACACTGCATTCAATAGAAAATAAAATTTGATTGTCAACATTAAGTGCACATGCACATCAATATTATTCTCTTATAATTTAAGGACATTACACGGGAAAAAAGGGGGCAGAAATAAGGCAATACAGAGTTCACTATAACATCGGAAATCCCTGTATGAGAATAATTTCCTATAGAAGTCACTGATCCTAACTTGTATTGTGAAGGTAAAAGTTGCATGCCAAAGCATCAATTCCTAATCAGTTTATTTATGTTTCTTGCACGAGTGTGGACATGCATTAGAGACACACACACACAAAAGGATAACATTGGCAAATCATAAAGTTGGCATACCTTGGAAATCCTATCAGTGCAACACGTCCATGGCCATATTTTGTAACTTCAAAACCATCTCCACCACCGCTAGAACCCTGATTCAAAAAGGCAATATTACCAAATCTTTCAAAAGATCTAAAAGCAATGGAAATAATCATGAAAATCATAATAATAAAAATAACAAGTGCAGCAAAGCAAAATGAACATATAATTAATACAATCCACAATATACCATCAGCTATACAGATCAACTCAACCACAGATAGGAAGGGACAATGTGATGAACAACTGGGCAACAGGGCAGAACCTGGAGAGGGGCAGAAGGGAAGAGGAATAAATAGGGACACGTGGAAGGTGTATTCTAGAAGAACCAAGATACCCTCCCATGAGCTGTCAGATATTCTGTTATACCCAAATACGCATGTCACATGTGAGAGAGAGTAATTGGAGGGTTATAAATAAAACAGGAATTCTAGAGGAGGGCTATGGGGAGTTAATTTTGTAAAAGAGGGAAAAAGGGTTTTCTTCTGTATTGGTTTTCTTTCATCTGAAGCTTTGAATGCTTCCTTATTAATTTGAAGCCAATCTCCTCGGTCTTTTCCTTCTCTATTTTACCTTTCCATACTGTGTCTCAAATTCCTTACTCTATCACAATGATGCACCAAATTTGAACAGTTTTGGAATTCCCCAGACAACCACAGTCATAGTCCATGTACCACAAGCAATAACTTACAAAGAAATGTTAGATACCTAGTAGCACCAACATCCTCAGATGGCTCAACTTACACGAATACAACCATACTGTACTGAATCTATTGATAGTCTGTAACAAATAATTAAAGAATTACGGAAGTACACTGGCCTTGTTGCTGTCTAACAATCACTAGCAAGAATTTGTTATTCTTAAACAACTGATACTCATTTTATGGAGTTAGATCCCATTGACAACCAGGACCTCTAGTAGCTACGCACGAAATGCATACCAAGAAACTGATTTCGTAAAAGTGGGCAACCAGAAGGCAGTCACTGCATGCTAGCATAAGCACCATAATTTCACACGGCAAGCCTAAGCTTCTTTACAAGCCAGCCACTACCATATCAAACATCAACAAATGCATACTGGGGAGAGAGACAGGAGCAGGAAGAAATTTTTTTAAAAAAAAAAATTTACATACTTTAGGAGGCTCCAACAGTTGTGTCCTTAACTTTGCTATCTTTGCCTTGAGCTGACCAAGATGATACTCTGCATGTTAATTTTACACAAACAAAATGAGCTGAAGAAAATAAAGCTTCAATACCAGAGAACAGGAATTCAATGGCATCAATTAAACACGGACATGAAATATGTGAATCAAGAACCTGTAGCTTTATTTTTCTGGGTTCGAGCCATCTCGGCTTCGATTTCTTTAATCTTCTCGATTATCCCCATTCTGCTTGATTTTAGCTTTCACCGCCTACAGAAACAACAAAAATTTTCAGGTCTACAAGCAGGATTAATAATTAACCGAGTTCAAGCCCATAATCAACATGAAAAATAGTAAATTCAACATATATCAATCAACATTACCAAGTTGTTTTTTTTTTTTCAAAAGAAAAACTAAGTTTAAAAGAATTAGTATCTATAAAAAGAAGAGATAGATATGAGTAGCTGAAGAAGGACTCGCCGATCCCAATTACCAGGCGCTGGGATGAGAAGATGAGAGTGGCGGGTACAGTAGAGCAGGTGTCGATTGTTAACTATTAACAGTCAGAAAGGAGAAGACATTTAGGGCTGTGAGAATTTATGTAGCGGTTCGTTGGAGGCCCATTTCATCGAGCAAGAAGATCCAGGTCGTTCTCTCGATTTTCTCTTGAAAACTAAAACAAGTATCACGATTTCATCCATTTTTTCTTTAGAATAATATGGTATTATGAAAAAATATTAATGTGAAAAATAAAAAATTTATTTATTCAATAGTTTGGGGGCCAAGCTCCGCTTTGTCCCTCTACTTCCATCTTAGTTGTTTATATTTAATTTTGATTTTAAATGTTAGATTAATTTATTTCAAATTTAAATATAAAATAATGTAAATATTGAATTTTTCAACGATTAGCAAAAAAAGAAAACTTTCACGTTAATGTTTATAAGCTGATTTCGTAATATATTTTACAATATTATATTCAAATAAAATATTTATTTTTCTTTACTGGTTTAAACAAATTACTTTTGTCAACTGCTAATAAAATAATTGTTTATTTAATTTAAAACTAAATTTTATTATAATATGATTAAAATAGATTTTTATAATACTACAGTAAAACAAAGAGATAATATAATTTAGCAATTAAAGATAGTTAAAAATTCTTCTAATTATTCTAATGATAAATATATTTACAATTTAGTTTTTGTTAAATATCAGTTGCTTTACAATAATTTTAATTAAGCATGTAAGACTTCAGATCATAACATTTTTGCTTAAATTTAAAATTACAAGTAGTTGAAATTAGCAAACTCAATATCATATACTTTAGGTTATCATATTCAGTCATATTTTTTTTTTTTTTTTGAAATAGGGGGTGGATTAAATCCCATTGTTTTGAAATCCACTTATCATTTTTCAAAAGCGAATATTGAACAAATTATTTTTTTTAACATAAAAAATTATTTCAACAGAAATAACTTAATATTTAGAAAAAAAAAACATATATTTCGGATTGGCAATGGTGATGAGAAGCTAATCCCTTTTCATAGTTCATGAACCTCGGATTCTCTTTCTGGGAAAACAAGGCATTCTAAGTGATCCTTAATTCTAGTTAGTCTTGATATTCGACTATCAACTGTAAACCCCATAAAAGGCAACAGCTAGAGGAGAATCATCAAAATGGGGACACACTGATGTGCGTTTATTTGCAATTTATACAACTGAAGTCTACTGGTTCACAATGTTACAAGTACCCTGATTGTTTTTCATGTACACTATCTGCACTACTTCCACTTCCACCCCCCTTGCTTGAGTTTAGACTTGGTGGAACCTGACACTGCATCGCAGCAAGCTCTCTAACTCTCAATAAAATTGGTTCAGGAATTGGAACTGAAGCTGCATTTTTTCGGCAATTTATCTACATTAACCCCAAAAATAAAATAAAAAAAAAAAAAAGCATCAACGACACCGTGAATCTCAAATATATGTAAACAATTAAATAATTAAGCAATAACTACTACAGATGCGGTTGCTTACCCCTTTATCCGAAGGTATCTGTGAAAAGCTAGCTTTCAGCAGATTCCTCCATTTATCCTGAAAGTTAAATTCGTTATCAGCCAAAAATCTATTTCATATCTAACACAAGAAATAGTTGCGACGGTAGCTAATTCCTTACATTGATGTGCATCTCTTTATGAAATACCATACAAACATACCTTCAGATCAACAGAGGTGCGATACGAATAGGATGCAAATGCAAGTCGCTTGATCTCAGACCACCTTCCAGCCCCATACCTAGATACACCCTCAACTAGCTTCATAACCTCAGAGAGTGTCCAAGCTCGATGATGCTTCCTTCTAATTCCACCTTTGGATGTAGGCACCGTGACTACATTATCATCTGAAGCCCCAGTTGAATCCACTAGTTTCAGCACCTTATGATGGCCCCCAACTGCATCTATTGCTGAGATCTGTATATCTTTGTCTGTTACACCTACAAACTGGGCAACAAAGAATGTATTCCAATCAGGAATGCATCAGTTTGTGAATATACGAGTCGAGGCATTAACCCCCACAAAAGGGCAAATCATTATGTAACGCAGACAGAGAATGTGAATATCTGGAACAAAAAAGCACATTAATCAACAAGCAATTCTGCAATTGGCTGTCATAAGCTCAGAAATAGCACTCCAATGCCAAGAGAAACATATTAATAGTTTACACTTGGTATAGTACTCATTTACTTCGATTTTGAAAGCCTAAATGTTTTCCTCAGGGTGACTGTCCACACCCCTCTGCTAGCCTTTAAATCTTACTGAAAGGAAATGCAAGGCATCTCTCCATTAGCAAAACTAAGGTGAGTAAAAGATTCACGGAACATGGTTAACCCAATCAACACATATATTTATCACCAAAGACATCTACTCCTCGCTTATGTTGTGCCAAGTTTAAAGACATTTTTCTTAATTGCCCATCTTAACAATTGAAGCAATTTGCATAGTGTACATGGTTGGAAATCTCCACCGCATGCATGCTATATAATTGCCCCAAGAAACATCAGACGAAGGAACATAGACAAGTAAAAAACATTGATCCAGCTTTAACCACCCAACCAGGGAACATCAATCTTTTGCCAAAAGGATATTAAACTCCACTAATTTAAGGAGATAATGTCATGAGAAACTAGACTGCAGATCAATTTGATGTTATTACAAAGATATACTATAATAGTTTCCATTATATACACAAGGATAAAGCAAGCTGTTAAGTTTGGATCAGGTCTAACTCACCTCAAGGCTAACTCAAGGGAGAGTGCCTAAGGCCCTTACAGGAGGCACACTACCGCTGTCCCATTACCGCTATGCCAAACCCGATGTGGGATTCAACACACCCCTCACGCCCAGAACTAGCGTGAAATATTTAAGGGCCCTAAAATCTAGCTAAGGGGAGGAGTGTCTAAGACCCTATAAGGGGTGATGTGGGATTAACACATGCAACTCAAATAATAGAAAAGTAAAGGCAGAGAAGTAGGGCAAGAGATAGAGAGAAAAGAACCACGGACAAGGGGAACTATCATATTAAATAAAATAAAAATGTCATGCACCTTGGCAGGGGGAGATCGATCTTTCTCACTCTCATCATTATCTAGTAGAATATTATGTGCATTGAGTGCCTTCTTTAACTGTGCAGCTGTCACGCTCATGCTACTTGGATTGAACTCCTGCAAACATAGTTATGTTATGCAATGAGTAAAGGGAAAGAAGAGAGACTCCACCTCCACACAATACACAAAGATTTCCAGATAACATGTGCCCAAGTAGTTCTAGCAGGGATGCAAGACAATGAACAACGATTTTGCAAAACCAATAAGATTCATACACAAAAGGCAAAATATCAGCTCAAAATCTAGCTCGCCACACATGTAAAGAAGAGATATTAACGCACCAGAAGAGCCATGAAATTTTTCCGTGGACGGCTTCTTCGAACTCGAGAAACACATGGAATCTGAATCCCAGATCCTCCAAGGGAATCTGTCCTTGTCACAACAGTTCTCCCATCTGAAGAGATATTTCCAACAGATCCAATGTGAGATTTTGAGGACATCTGTCCAAGCCCAGAACATTTTAGTTTACTATTTGATTTTCCACTGGACTCTTTGGATTCTACTTCTGAAAGTTCTTCAATGTACCGCTTTGTAGGCTTCCGAACTCGTTTGACAGCTCTATGTTCTGCGTGATGATCTTCACTTCCAGAATTATCACCTACACTACGACTTCTTTTGTCAGAAACAACTTGATCTTCCACTTGGCCACCATGGGTAATTGGTGCCTCTTGCTGACTGCCATTTATTGTTGCCCCCGTTGGAGGATCATTGGCAAAGGCGCCATCTCCATTATCACAACAGTCTTCTTTGCCTTTCTTAACTAATTTGTTATCTTTAATTATGAAAGTTGTTGCTGAAACATCACAAGAATTAGTTAGTCCCATGGTGATTCTTCTCTTAAGCCACTGCTTGTCCTTGACAGTAGTTTCTCGCCCAAATGTTGCTTTAAAAGTTTCATGTAGTTCTTTAATTGACAAATTGTCTAAGCATATTTCCTCCTTTAACTTGGAAAAATCAGGTTTTGAAGTAGCAACACCGGTAGATGTCAAAGCTCCACCTTCTGTCGGTTTTTTTGGACTATTTAAACACTTGTCAATGCTCCCTGATTGATGCAAATGGCTTTCAATCAAACTTGGTGCCAAGGAAGGGACAGTCTCCTGCAAGGGAATTTCACATTGGAGCTTCTCATCAATAGCAGGCAATTTATCATGCTGATCAGAACACTGGCTGTCTATAATGACATATGCAGAAGAATAATCAGCAGATCCACATGATAACCGGAGCCTCTCTTCCTCTTTCACCCTTTGCAACATCTCCTCAATGTACTACAAGAGATTTTAAAGCCCATGATGGATCCAAGACAATCAGTCGTTCAATCAATACTTGGACAAATTAAATAATGCTTCGTAAACTATATGAAAACATACAAGCAGAAAACAGCCAAAAAGGGGAAACATCAATCAGACAAACAAATAGGAGAAGAAACGTAATATATATTCAACTCAAAACCATTAAGACGACATTGGAAAAATAACTGCTGGTTATACATAAAACAAACCAGACATTTGACACACAAGTACATCACTTGTTCAATATTATATTCATTCCTAAATCGCATAGAAATTCTCTTCCATCTATAAGACCATGAATTTCAACATTTAAGTAGCTCTTTGCACCTACAAGTTTGTATTGTTCATTGTATTATCACAATGATCTAGGTCAGCAACCTCACATGAGAAGATAATTTTTTGCAAATTTAAAAATAAGCACTCTCCCTTCTTTAAAGTCTTAACACTTGTAGATAGGATAATATGTAAAAACTGCAATAATCCATGTACTTATGAGTGGTGATATTAAATGAAATACCATAGGTTCCTTGCACAAAAAGAATAAACATAAGAAATGCAAGTAAGCCAACAACTGATAAGGCAAAAGGGCTACAATGTTATGTAAAATTTCACATAGGTCGCTCAATTTTTGCATGAATAAAAATAAAAAGAGAAAAAAAAATCCTAGAGCAGTAATGAATGAGTTCCTAAAGACCAAAAAGAGGGAAATTGAATTACAAGTCAAAATCTGAAGTTCACGTTACAATGTATTGTAATGCACTTCAATCAATTCCAAGGTAATTGAGTAAAATGGATTCAGTATTATACAACACTATGTTGTTGGTAAGAAGAAATAGCAATTCAAAGAGCATGAGATACAAATGAATAAATTTACTATGAAAAAGATGGACAATACCTCAAGCCGTGCATGTAATTTTTCTGGATCAACTTCAGTGTTTTCAGATTGTGACAAACCTGGCATATGTTGCTCAGTCAGATATCAAGGGAAAGAAAAGACCATATGAACAAAAAAAAAATCCATTCTAAACCAAGAAAACAACCTCTGATTGTTTAGATACTGACAAGGAATGAACTGGAAGCATACCATATTTAAATGAAATGAGCAAGCCAAATAAGAAGAAATTCAATAAAAGAAAGGAGTTGAGTTTCCCTTCAGATGTGGAATAAAACAAGAAGTTCAAATGAAAAACATTTACAAAACAAAAGAATTGAGGAGAAACTGAGCCAAACTGCTAAGGTTACCAGCACAGCTAAAAAGAAATCACAGTATACCAAATATTCTAAGATAATTTATAACAAACAAGCATTTGAAAAACACTGGAAATTATCACATGCAAAAATTTAGTAACCATTCCCCCAAATAAGAAAACACAAGAACAAAATACAATTCACCTTTACATTACTCTACCAGTTATAAAAATTACTAATAGTTAAAGACAAGCAAGCCAAAGAGGGAAAAAACCTTCTGAGCTTTCCAACTGGAGCAGCATGCCAGAGGAAGATACTTCATTGGAAATGCACCCCATAGGCTGCCCAGTGTCTGTAACAATACGCATTTTGTTCTTTTCATCTATGAGCAGACCCTTAACCTCCATAACTTCATCATCTGTTGCAGGCACTAACCTCCCATCTCCTTCCACCTGTGCATTTGATAGGAATAGGATATCATCACATCAAAACTTCTATTAATACTAAGCATAAGTTTAATAGTTACTGGGCAGCATAAGATTCAAGTGAGGAAAATATAAGGTTTGAGAAGAGAAACATATGATAAGCATAAGTTTAAGATAAGCATAAAACCATCTATTAGAATTTTCTTCTATTTGCTTCAAGATAAGAAAGGTTAGTGCAGCCACTGCTTCCTCACATGAAAAAACTTTCCAACATAGTAATGCTATCAATAACAACAATCATAATGACATATTAAATTTTATTGATTTTTAGTCAATCAAGAAGCTCCTGAGTTAGAATCTAATCAGACATAAGATACTCCCAAAACACAGTTCGCCTTTCTTCAAATACCAAACAACAGTCCAAAGCCTTTACTGAAAATTGCAACAAATTCTAAATAATAAAAATGCTGGAGGGTTAAAGACATTCTTATCATTTTACCCAAGTAAAATTATTAATCACAAAAATAAAAATTTGTTCACTGCTTTCCTTCCACAATCTTGACTGATGGTAATATATAAATATTATTTCTAATTCCATGTTCTAAGCTACTGCATGCACCGAAACTGCTATCCTGGACAATCTCATTCAACTTTTTGCCCAAAAACAAACTAAAATGGCCTTCCCCACCTAATCAAAATGATAATAAACAAAACAATTACCAAAACCATAGATATTTCAGAATTACCCGCACAAGCTTGTATACAACGGGATCAGTGAGCTGCTTGGTTGAAGACAGAGAAGAGTAAATTTTCCGAAACCCAGCTTCTTCATACTTCCGTTCATCATTACCCTCAACTCCAAACTCTGTTTCCATGGAAAATCCACCACATGCAACTCAAATACAGAAACTGAAAACCCCAAACAAAAGTGAACAAGACACAATAACTGGTTAATTCTTTTCCTTTTTGAAGGCTGCAACTTTATGTACCGCATGCAAATGGCACACATATCCAAACTCACTAAAACAATGACTATCTTTATGAAGTTTATTTATATCACTTCTCAAAAAAGAAAAGAAAAGATCCACATTTAATTTACCTACTCCACCAGATAAAGTTTCCAATTTCCAAATGCTCTTAACAAAAACCAAACTAAAGTCACAAAATTGTTTTAAGTATCCGCCTGAACATAAAACAATAGCAAAATGAACCCAAAACAATCACATAAACTTAGCAAGCCACTAAACTACATAAAGCAATAGTTACATTCTTAATTCTGTTACAAATTACAATTGACACATCCAAAAGAAAAACCAACTAATTTTCACCTAATTGGTTAACAACCCTAAATTCCAATAATATGACAATATAACCAAACCACCACCCCCTCCCCAGGGGAGCAAAATTTCCTAGGCACCTATCTGTATTTATAAATTAACCACGGAAATGGTACTTCACACTTAACCATATCTATACAAAGCTATATTCAATTCAAGCAGTTATATCATGAATCAAAGACACGATATGCAAACAAGGATTATATAATTGCATACAAACAAAACCCACAAGAGTGCATTTCAAACTCAATTGAAACTGAGCTCACTACAAACACTTAAAATTGACAAATTTTATGCATATTTTAAGATAAGAAAAAAGCAAATTTCTTCAATAAAATGCAACAGCAAAAACTAACAATAAGGAAATGAAATAAAGCAAGTGATGACTCACCATAGGAGTATGTGCGCGGCGATGAAGAATGAGTCGCCTTGGTTCGATGAAACTGAAGAAGTCATGAGACTAACCAATTTTGGAAGATTAAGCAATTATTAAGTAATCAAATGAAGAGAGAGACTTATAGGATACGAAAGGGAAGTTTTGAGTTAGAGAGAGAGAGATGTTTGTGTTAAGAAATATTGGGTGTGGCTTTTTGGCTCGCTTTTCCAGTACGCTGTGTTTGCTGTGATACAGAAACAGTTCCGGATTCGAAACTTTCTATGGACTGAAATTTAATACAAGCGCGTGGATTCCGTTTCTGTTTCACATTTTTAAAGCTTCCCTCTTCCATACGGATTAAGGATTTAATTGAAAAAATTAATTTTATATCAAACCTAATGTAAATTTAAATTCTTTAAAAAAGTAAAAAATACTAAATTTAATTAAACTAAATTCAAGTCTAAATCAACTTTGATCTCCGTCGTCTTAAACCATTAAATTAAAATATTTCAATTCGGACCAAACTTGGACAATGTTCAGTCCACTTCTACCACAGTAGTCTTTCTAGCCTTGTTGCCAAGCGAATATGTTCATTGAGGGTAAGTTTGGCATTGGGTTAGAGATATTATAGGATAATAGTTAATTTTATTTAGTTATTATTGATTTTAAATTAAAATATACATTAATTTAATATACCATCTTATTTTATTAATCTCATACATTTCCAAATGTATCGTGAGAAGTAGATACATAATTAATGTGTACTTAGCAGTAGTGCAAAATTTTTATATTTATCAAAACATGTGTTACATTTTTATTAATGTTACGCAAATTTACAGTTGAATTCATAAATTTAAAAGTGAAATTTACGAATCTAAAATTTATATTCATGAATTTAAAAATGTGTATATGATTGAATTGAGAAACAACAACAACGACGACTCCCACTGAAATACTTGCTGTAATACCGTCTGGACTTCACCATCCATAACAGCTGAGTATATGTTCAGTAAGTTGCTTGATTAATTTACTCACAAGAATAACAATAATCCAACATCATACTCTACAAAATCAAGTTGCATAGTAGGTGTCTTAAGTCTGCTTAATTTACCTTGTCCCCTTGGCTGGATTTCACGTCCTCTCATTGGGCTTTCCCAGTTGTTGTATTTTGGTGCCACTGCCTTGATATAATGAAGTTATGAAGTATATTTGCATACAATTATAAAAATACACCACAAACTTGGCTTGAAAACTCTACCCAAAAGAACCAGAATATCAAATACCATCAAAATTGTCATTACTGTGAATTCATGCCTACCATTTAACATCATAAGTAGTTCTTGGGCACAGCTAAATAAGGAAAACCCACAATTTAGAGATGTTGCAACCTCTGTAATATGCCGGTAGTCACCAGCAGCAGAGGCTAAACCATCCTTTTCCAGCTTGAATAGTTGGATCCCGACTACGATCAGGTTGTGCGTCTAATGGGCCGAGTTTGCCTTCGGAATTGGGACGCCAAGCACATTCTCTACCTGAATTACAATAACACCCCGAAGGGCCTCATACCTGCCTAAGAAGTAAATCCCTGCAGCAAAATGAATATATTCATTGAGAAGCTGATGTGAAGATTCAACCGTCAAGCCTCTATCCGTTGCACTAACAACTCTCAGCTTTCAGTTAATGATAAGATAACCTGCGCTCGACAACAAAGGGGATTGAGCATAAATACATTTCATCAACCAATCAAAGTTAGCACACTTCTCACATACCTTGAATCTCCTCTCCAATAAAATGACAGGACACCATAGAGAGGCTTGAAAATAGGAAACAATAAAGATGATCAAGAATCAATATCATAGGCATAGAGTTTATTACCACAAAGGAACAGTTTAAAAGATGGTCCTATATTAAATTTCTTGAACCAAGGCATCACATCACAGTTCTTTGAAAACAAAATTCCTCATAATACTGGAAAAGTAATGAATAAGAAACTACTGATGAATTATCAAAATCTTCAGGGCAAAAAGAAACACATAACTGAACTCAATTGTAACCAGTCCCAATTGGTTACCACCTAAAAGAAAATGATCCACAGCAGAGTGATAACATTCATTCAGTGCTGAATTGAGAACATCAAGTCTTGATCCTTAAGCTTCATACAATAGGCCAGCAGATAAAGCACTTAGCTTTCACTTAACAGTTACCTGCATATGGTGACAAAAAGCGTTAAAAAGTAAATTAGCAAAAGAAAGACTTTTATGCCTACTGCAGGTGGTAGGGGGTATAGGATGCCAGTAGAGATCTTGCGTTCAAGCCACGGTTCCTGCAATTGCATAAGAAACTAAATAAAGCTAAATGAAGTTTACATGAATTTCATAGACCCTAGGTTTCAACTAACAACAGCCTGAAATAGTTACGAAATGGATTAAAATGCAATCAAATAAAATTAGTAAAACAGAGTTTGTACTTATTCATGTACTTTGGCCCCTAACCAGAATAAGGAAACTGTAGCATGTTATAGAGAAAAAGAAGAAAAAATGATTCAGAATCATCAATCAAAGGCAATAAAACAAAGCAGGGTGATTAGAGTTGCACAGGACTGGCAACTTGTCCTACCTTTCAACTCATGAATTGTCCAAAATCACTAATGACAAAACAGATAATTATAATAATCTATAGATCGTTATTTGGAATTACATAAATAAAGCCAGGACCGAATTATCCAAAGAACAACAAAAAGGGCCTTCCTCTACCACTTACCTGATGACCAGCAAAGAAAATCTTGAGAGGAAAATAGAGAGGGAGCAATCTATAGGTCACCAAAGAAGTGGCTCGTATCGAGTGCAGTGTAGGAGCTTCTGAACTCCAGGAACTTCAAAAGAGTTCAAAGAGACTAACAAACTCCAAATGTTCATTGTAAGCATTGTTAAGAGGATCCATTTAACCAAACATTATTGGGGAAAGGAGGAGTATAAACAATGCTAGCAAGAAGAGTTGCATAATTCTGCCACTTCAAAGATCATATGTCATCCCAAGCACAGTAGAGGATATAGTGTTGGAATTATGAGCAGGTTAGGTTGGAGAAAAAAATAAAATACTGAGGTTAGAGCGTGGGAACCCTCACTTGGTTAACCAGAAGGCCTAGACAGCAAGGCTAGAGAAATGAATGAAATGAATGACTATACCTGAATCATGATCAGATCATAAAGAATGTTTAAGAACCAGATATAAACACCAGGAAGAGAGCCCTGCATTCTACCTGAATTTTCAAGTTACATGAATAATCTCTATACAGGACCTGAAGTTGAACCTATTCTGTTGCTGTTTGTGCTCCTGTATCACCTACGCACTTTGGATGAACAGAACTAGTAAGTTTAATTCCAGGAGAAACTCTACAGATGAGCATCAAAACTTTTGGAGTGAAAAATATTGATACATAGGCTTCCACAACCACAATCCACGCCTACCACATAAAATGGATCAATGTCAGAGACAAATCAGCAGCGAGCAAGAAAATTGAGCGTTCACATATAAACCCAAGATCCTTTACATGAAACAATTTTTGGGTTGAGTGTTGGTTGATAAACCAAGCAATTACTATACTACATCACAGACATAGTGGCTTGTATCAAGTGTAATGTAGGAGCTTCCGAACTCCAGGAACCTCAATAAGAGTTCAAAAGAGACTAACAAACTCCAAATGTTCAATGTAAGCATTGTTGAGGGATCCACTTAGCCCAATGTCGTTGGCAAAGGGAGAAATATAATCAATGCTAGCAAGAACAGTTGCATAATTCCATGACTCCAGAGATCTTATCATAAACACACGATCTGGTGTAAGTGACCAGGTTAAGATTGGAAGGAAAACAAATTACTGAAAGCGGGAACTCTCAATTTGTCAACTAGAAGGCGTAAACAGAAAGACCAGAGGAATACAGTAAGTTAACGACCAGAATGAATTTGTGTGAACTGATAATAAGGGTTGTTTGATAACATTACGTACCATAATCAAACACCAAGAAGCGAGCACCAGATTCTAATCTGAATTTTCCGGTAATATGAGATAAAAGACCTGAAACTAACAGATTCTATTGCTGTTTGCTGCTCCTGCATCATTTCGGCAGCAAATCATGGACAGAACATAGTAAGACTATATCCAGGAGAAATTTTACAGATACGCATCAAACATGAGAATGAAAAATATTGTTTGCTAAGCTTCCACACCTACAGTGTCTGAGACATAAACAGGGCAACAAGCAACTAAAACCAAATTTTCAGATAAAACACAAAATTCTTAACATTTTCATTATTTCATGCAACAATTTTTGTCTTAAACCTCTTCAAAATAACTTTGTGGTGCAGATGTTGGAGGTGGTAAACTCCAAGTGCCTAAAGAAACAGTTCAAACTTCAGAGAGCCTTGCAGACTTTAAAACTCAATCTAAACATCATAATCCTCTTGGCTAGGTAATTATATTTGTATATGGGATTCAAGGGAAGAAGTGGACAGAATAAGCAAGACTAGCCTTCTACGCCAAAGAAAGAAAGATTAGACTAAAAACTGTATTCTGTAAAAGGAAAGGCATTAAGGATTAAACTAATTTGAGATTCCCACCCACCTTAGATCATATATATGTATAGATATAAGGGATCTAACAATAATTTCATATACATAAAACCAAATAAGCAATACAGCCCACAATTTTCTAGCAAGCATGAAAGGCATATACATAAAAACAAAAAAGCACCAGATCTGCTAATAATTTCATATAAACACAAACATACATGTATCGATAGAATTGTATGGTCGCTGGAAAAAAAAACAAAATAGAAACACGGTTTTTTGGGTATTTGAGCTAACTGAAACAACTTAAGCCGTTTCGACCTCCGTGTAAACATAATTCTTAAGATTCGGCTTTTGAAACAACATGTTCAGATTTTGCGAAAGTTACTGCGCATGATTTAAAAAAACTATCTATTATTGTGATGAAAATCATTCTTTTCCCTCCTTCCTCGCCCTAAGCTAAGCAAGGGATGGTAGCCTCGTTTGAATACAGTTGCATTTACTTCTTTGGTAAGCATATTCAAATGAGACTGACATCCCTTAGCTTAGGACGAGGGAGGAGGGGAAGCAATGATTTTCATCACCGAAAGTAATAGTTTTTTTATAGGAAACATGCTCATTAACTTCCACAAAATCCGAAACCGTTGTTTTAAAAGCCTAATCTTAAACACCAAGAAACAACTTAAATTGTTTCAATTGAGCTCAAAAACCCATAAAGAAAACTAACGACATGGCGACTGGTGAGGATGATGCCACGTTGCTTATCGACGACGAAGCCAGTGGCGGAGCCAGAGGAAGGAAGTTCGGTGTCGAAGGAACGACAGGCAGTAACACGCAGCACCACTACGGCGGGAACTACCTTGTTAGTCTCTCTCCAACTATCGGCGGTATCCACCTTCTCTTGAAACGGAACGTCGTTCTCCCTGCACAAATCCTCCGCTTGGTCGAGGTCGTCGTCACTCGATTGCAGACCCATAGACTCCATCTCCGTTTCCAATTTCTCCATTGAAAGTGAATGTGAAACTTCAATCTCTTTTCTTCTCAGAGAGAAAATTGGTTTGACTTGGGATTTGGAGTCTTGTTTTCGTAATTTTCATTTTGGATATTACTCTTCGTCGCCGGCTTCAACCAATAGAAATTAAAAAGGGATAAATTATTCAAGCTTACAGTATGACCTAACTAACTCTGACGTAACTAATTAAAGTATCTCTATATTTTATAAATTATATTAAAATATTTATATAATTTATTTTCTTTAATTATAAAGAACAAGCATCAGTTTAGCTGTTTGTTGAAGTGTTAAATTTTTTTAATTCTAAAAATACCCTTCAACACTATTCTTCTTCCTCAAGCACCTCTCATTCACTCTCTCTTCCCTCTTTCTCTCCTCAAGCAGCTCGGAAAAAAAATTTCTACTTTATGAAACATGCTTTTTTCGTTTAAGAATTTGCTTTGCCCAACAGGAAATTTTATCTAGCACTAAAATCAAACACTGAACAAGCTACGAGAGTATTTCATGAATATCATCAGGAACCCAATCCAATTTTACAACAGGTATTGTAAATATCAGGAAGCTAAAGGCAACAAATTGCAATTCAAACAACTCAATCTAAAATAAATGTATAATTTGATGTTTTCCTCTGATTTACTATTTGTTAACTGACTAGCTACTCTTGAGCTACTGAAGATACAATAGCAAAAGATCTCTTTGTTAAATATTAATTTAAAATCTGAATAAAATGATGTAGAAACTTGAAAATATAATTAATTTTTTTTTGTGGAGTATTAACTTTGACATCTCTTTTAAATTATTTGAAGTTTTCGTGGTTGTATTCCAATTTTTTATTGGGATTGATAGGACTTGCTATAAACTTTCTATTCATTGTGATGAGTTTTATAAACCTATGCCTTAACTGTTGAATTGTGTAAATTTTGAAAAAAAAAAAAAAAAAAGATGCCAATGGACTGAGGGAGAGAGAGGTCTTTGAGAAAAAAGAGTGGTGGATAGAAGAATAATTATGAAATTAGAAAATTTTAAGAGGACGAGTCATTGCTAAATTGAATGGTTTTCTTCATAGTTAATAAAAATAAATTATAGTGATATTTTAATGTAATTTATAAAATATAAGAATAATTTAATTAATTAGGTAATAGATATATTAGTGTAATTATTCTAATTAAAAAATAAAAATTTGCTATAAATAATAACTTTTATTTATATAATTATTCATTTTTTATCCAATTAACGGGCGTTTTGCAAAATTAGGGGTGTGAGGAATTATTTATAGATTTAGGGTTATTGAAAAATTATTTATAGAGAGTGTGGCGCCTATTTGACAGGCGTCAGAGCCGGTCATTTTTTTTTTAAGAATGGCCTGGCGCCACTTAGAATGATGCCAGGCCATTTTTTTTTTCTTTTAAGAATGGTCTAGCGCCACTCTAAGTGGCAGCATTATTATTATTTTATTATTTTTTATTTATTAAAATATTATAATTATATTAATTAATTAAAACACGAGTGTATAAATATTTAAAATTACAAAAATTAAATTTATTTTTATTAGACTGCTATTATGCAGTCGTATATAATCACAGAATAATATTAATATCCTCGTACTTTAGAGAGTTATGAAATATATTATTATATAATTTGATAACCGCCGGATTTTTCTCACTGTAGGGAAGTTAAACCCAAAAAAGTGAAATAGGTCTAAGGTCTCATAAATCCACTTCATTTAGCCAGTCCAGTATCTTATGTCCTGACCCAAACAGACACGGGGCAGATCAGACTGCCTGCGAGTCTGGATCCAACACGAGAAGTCCAGCCCGATGATGTGATTTAAAGAAGAACAGCAAGTCCAGTCAATTCGCAGCTCTGCCCACATGCGTGCCGGAAGAATTAAATGGTCGCCTAATATAAAGAGGAGTCCTGACACTTCCGTACTAGCGATCTAAGCACATTCGGTTGTAATTAGATAATATTAGATATTTTTATAATAATAAATATTTTTTATAATTTTAATATATTAATATTTAATAAATTTTATTATTAATTTTTAAATAAAAAATTACTGTAATATATAATTTTATAATTATAAATTAATAATGTATGGCAATTACATATATAAAAATAATTCGGTTGTAATTAGATATATAAAAATAATTCAATAATATTATATATATTTATTTAATGATTATTTTTTTATTATTTTAATAAATTAATACAATAATATTATTAAATAATATCAGTAATTTTTAAATTATATAATAATATTATAAAAAAAATAAAAAAAAATAATGGTCTGGCGCCAGTCCATTTAAAAAAAAAAAATAAAAAAAATTCTAAATGACCTCAGACTCTGGTGCTTGTTAAATAGACGTCAGACTCTCTTTTCGGCTGCCATCTAGCAGTCCAATCCCAAATTCACAAATAATTTTTCTCCAATTTTAAATTCGCAAATAATTCTTCTCCCATCGCTAATTTTGCAAAAAGCCCTAATTAACTTTTATTTATATAATTATTCAGACACAAATTAGATAAATAAAGTTTTACCCAATAAAACTAGAATAATTAAATTTTAACTTTTTTAAAATCAATAGGTATATATTGTTTTATAAAAGAAATTTTAAAATTAATTTAAAATATTTAAAAGTGCGAATATATTTTATTAAAAATATGCTGATTGATTTAAAAAAAATATTAATTTTATAATTTTTTTTATAATTTATAAGAGATTTGTTAATTTATTAATTTATTCTCTTACATTACTCTTAATATTATTATAAATAAAATAAATGTAAAAATATGTAAGAGTAATAATAGTTAATAATAATAATAATAATAATAATAATAAATTCACCTATTTTATTATCTACTATTAATTTTTAACTGCAATTCACATTATTTATAAAGATTTATTTTATAATTTTAAAATTAAAAATAATAAGAATTTATTTATAATTTATAAAATAATTAAAATTATTTTTCATATAGTAATTAATGCCGCATAGCAGAACTTAACATTTTTATTTTTTTATAATAATGGCTAATTGGAAAGTCTACTCTTTATAGCAAAGTTAATCTCAATTGAAAGATTTATTTATTTATTTATTAATTTTCCCAATTAAATAACCAACCCCTTTGATCCTTTTATCATAAAAAAACCCTAAAGTCCTCCTCGCATTTTTCCCTCAGCTCTCAACACTGCCGCCCGCCCCCTCCCCCCATCTGCTTTTCCACCTCTCCCTCTGGTGCAGCTGCGCGCATATCGCGTTCCCTTCCGCCAATTATCCCTTTGCTCTTCAGGCTACCAACGTCGTTTCTGCGTCCGCTGGTCCTGGTTCCCTCTTCGCGTTTCTCCGCCGCTTCCTCTGGTCCTCGTCACTGTTTCCGCTGTCCAGCGCTTCTGCCGTGCAGTGCTCCTCTCCGCTGCTCCTATTCTTCAATCACGCCGCCGCTGCTCCTTGCCGCGTCATCATTCACTGCAGGTTTGTATGGATTGTTATATTGTGGTTTCAGATCTTTTCTTTCTAAGATTTGATAAAACTATTGATGTGGGTTTCTGAAATTTATGGAAATGCCAAGATTTAATGTAAATGTGCTGAGGGCTGTATTATGAAATTTATTGAAAATTTACCACTACTTTGAATGAATTTAGAGTTGTTTTTGTGGGATTGAAATGCTATTCTGAATTTTATTGAAATGCTAATGTTCGGGTCCAGATTCGGATTCGGGTTCAGGTAGCCTACCTAGTGGCGTCTCTCTTCCGTGCTATAAATGATAACACCCTAATCTATTTTCCCGAATGTTTTTCTAGGGTCTCTCTTTTGTACCATTTTCTGCATCATGGCTTCCAACGTCCATCATCCAAAGATTGAGGATAGCTTCCATGACGAAGGGTCTGCTGAGGAAGATCAGGATAAATACCAAGAGGATTTGGTAAAGAAATACGGCGAGCAGTTTGCAGAAAGCGATGTAATTTACTAATCTATCATTTAATATATTTATTTGTTTTTTTTTTCTCAACTTTTTGGCAATCCCTGTACAGGGTTTTGAATACGACTATTGGCCTGTGACAATGAATTGGCTTGGTCTTGGTCAACGCATCCATCTCGAAGAGGATGCAAGGTATGCTGAACAGGTCAAAGAGGCCCTTGACTTTGCTATTAGGAAACAGAATGAAAAGGTGACGCTTATACTTTATATTTTATGGCATTGATTAGATATTATATAATTGTACAATTTATTACCGTTGATTAGAAATTACTGTGTAAATTAATAGTTTTTCTTATTGCTAACTGAGGGTTTAAGAAATCACAATGTCTACAGATCTGCATTCCATCTTTATAACTGTTTTTCTGTGCCTCAAAAGACATTTTTTTTTTCATTGTATTTCTCTATTTTAAGCTATTTGGTATTAATTACATTCATTTCAATCATACAGGGGGCAAATCTTGAAGTGGATAAAATTCTTATAGCAACCGGTTTTCTACCTTTTCTGTATTACATAACTTTTAGAGCCAAAAACTTGACTACGGAGGAAACCAGAGAGTATCAAACTAGGGTCGTATGGGATCCATTTACCCGTTCTGACGCTGATGCTAATGTCGAGCTTTTCAGGTTCAGAAAAGATAAAAAAAGACAGAGGTAATTTGTTGTTTTAGATTTCTGCATCTATACATCTAATCAGCTCAGTTCTTACGGCAGTTTTGCCCCAGCTATATACTGTCTGTTTGGCATTTCTATCGCTGTTATAATTGCTGAATCTGAAAAAAATAGAAAATCGCTTCTAGACCAATTTTTTTTTTGTTTAAATTTTGTGATTGGTTGTTTAACATGTGGGAAAAATTGACAAAAAGGTCATAGTTTTTAAACCCGGTTCGATCAATGAATCGGCTAGGTCTGAGTGTTGGGGGTTTAAAGTTCAACCGTGGTTGAATCGGGATTTAATCGTGTTATTATTAAATAAATAGTAAAAAAATTACTTATAATGCTTTTTTTATTATAGATAATGTTATTATATAGATCATTAATTTTGCCGAAAAACAATTCTCATCAAACAATCCTATTCGGACGTTTGACTGACTGTGACTTTCTCGTCACACATTCCAAGGAAGTATGCGGGTATATTTATTTACATTTACATATTTGTATTAATAATAATAGATTTTTTTTTACAATAATAATAATAATAATACTTTATTGATTTATTGTATACCTTTTATTTTTAGTACTATCTTTTTTTTTTGTTAACAAAAGATTTTGTTGCCAAAATTTATATCAAGTGTATATAATGAAAGAGCCAAACAAAAGTCAGCTTTATAAGCACTTTTAAATCAGATGTTATGTCTATAGCCTCCAGGCAATACATCCATCAAAGCATGCCTATCCATAAAGAAGTTTACCCGCATCACCCTCCCATAATCTATTGCCAACAAATCTTTAAGATACCTAATCAATATTAGTCCACCCCATCAGTCAATAACAATAATTAATCCTCTCCCTTACATTACTCACACAAGGTATCACATAGCTAAGCAACAATTAGAAGAATTCTTATACCATCCGGCACACTTTTCCCATTAGTCTAATAAATCAATATCATATCACCATTAAACTGCAATATCCCTACATCACCAAATAGAATTATATAATTCGTATACTAATATTTAGTGTGTATATGAAGCAGTTAGCATTCACATAGCAGCAATTGTCAGTAATTAAAAAATAGTAATATACTAATATACAAACACATTCTCAATTCTTCACTCTTGTGCTCTCTCCCCTACATCTTCTTTGCTCCTCCCCACTTTTTCAAAAGGGTTAGATAAGTTCACATTTTACAGTACAAAACATAAATAATTAAAAAATTATTTCTTTGATGCAAAATAAACTAAAAATTATTAAAAATTAATAAAGTAAAAATTTAATGAAAATTAAATTTAATAATTAATATATAGACTAACTTTGGGATACCATACTCGCTTGAAGATTGACTTGCCCAATCCTTTTTTAATCCTTCCAAAACCATTTTTATACCACAGATCGCCTCATGAGTTTCAGAACTCTCAAAATTCATTTCTTTCATTATCAGTTACCACTCCATAGTAACTGCATGTAATCGTTGGCTTTGGTGCGATTTAATGCCAGAGTGTACTTCTTAGCAAAAAAAGATAATGAATATATTAATTGATTTATAAAGCTAAAACAAAAAATTAAAATAATAAAGCCTTATCCTTTTTTAAAATTTTCAAATTTAGGGTCTACGGATAAAATTCTCAAAACAGGTCCATTATTCAGCTCTTTCTCCGATTGAACGTCCGTGATACATTTTTAATTTCTATGTCTTCAGAAATAATAACAATAAGATCTTGACGTGGCTATAAATAAAAAATATATATAAAAAAATATATTATCAAACTTATATCAATACTAAGTATATTTCATTTTGTCAATAATATTTTTATCGATAAGATATAGAAAATAAAAATAATATTAAAATATATTTTATAAAATAAATTACCTTGCGAATGGTAGAAGGCATTAAACCAATAAAGCTATAATTTTTTTTCTAAACAAAGACTTTCTATCATCAAAAATTGATTTATAGCTTTATCGAATGAAATATGTAATTTATAACCAAAAGTGTTTATTAACACTTGGGATGATAGTGATAAGCGGTCATCATGGTGCAATCTCAATTGTTTATTAATTCATCTCTAAAAAACGTAAGACTATCGCTCAACATATATTTTAGTTGAAAATTGAAAAAAAATATTAGTAATCACTATAAACATGCATCATAATAAAAAAAAAATTAAAGATTTTATTTTTTTAATTATTTTATAAATTTAAAAATTAGTTTTGCACTAACACATTTTGATGGTAATAATTATATATGTAAAAAAAAATTATAAATGCCGGTTAATTTCTTACTTTTTAAAATATTTTAATTAAAAAAAAAGAAAAAAATGTTAATAATCATGCATCATAATGAAAAAAAAAACAATTAAAGTTTTTTTTTTATTTCATAAATTTAAAAATAAGGTTTGCATATCTAAAATAAAACTATATATGCATCACCTTGGGTGTATTGGGGTGCTGATTAACTATTTTCAATTCAGTTTATAGTTAAACTGATATTGCACCCTTGAACCATTCGTTTTACCTTTTTCTTCACCTTTTTCTTTTCCCCTGCTCAAAGGCCAAGAAATAATTAAAGACTCAAAATATTTAGAATGATAAACGCCAATCTCAAAAGAGGTTAAGAAATCTTAAAAAATCAAGGCCAAGAAAGATATTTTTTTATGCAAGAAAGATGAATCTTAATCTCAAAAGAGGCCAAGAAATCTTAGAGAAAAAAAGGAGGGAGAATTAACGCGATGGTAAAGGATGATGAAAATTCAAAAATGCAAAAGCAAAACATTAACATACTTACCATCAATGTCCTTCAAAAAGCTCTCTTCTGTTTTTAGTGGTTTTGCTTATAACAGTGATTAATTCGATAAGGCTCTCTTCTGTTTTTAGTGGTTTTGCTTATAACAGTGATTAATTCGGTGTTATTTTAAAATTTGAAGGACATTGATGGTAAGTATGTTAATGTTTTGATTTTGCATTTTTGGATCTTCGTCAGCCTTTACCATCGCGTTGATTCTCTCTCCTTTCTTTCTTTAAGATTTCTTGGCCTCTTTTGAGATTGACATTCTTGCATGAAAAATATCTTTCTTGACCTTAATTTTTCAAGATTTCTTGGCCTCTTTTGAGATTGGCGTTCATCATTCTAAATATTTTGAGTCTTTAATTATTTCTCGACCTTTGAGCAGGGAAAAGAAAAAGGTAAAGCGGGTGGTTCTAGGGTGCAATCTCAGTTTAACTATAAACTGAATTGGAGAGAGTTAATCAGCACTCCAATACGTAAACAAACTCAAGGTGATGCATATATAGTTTTATTTTATATATGCAAAGCTTATTTTGAAATTTATGAAATAAAAAAAATAGAGCCTTTAATTTTTTTTTTTCATTATGATGCATGATTACTAATATTTTTTTTTAACTAAGATATTTTAAAAAGTAAGAAATGCATATAAATTATTATTTAGTTCATTAGATTTATATTTTTTTACTTAAATAGTATAGTTTTATTATGATGGATTTATAGTTTTGTTTTAGATATATAATTATTACTATCAAACATGTGTTAGTGCAAAACTAATTTTTAAATTTATAAAATAATTAAAAAAATAAAGCCTTTAATTTTTTTTTCATTATGATGCAGGTTTATAGTGATTACTAACATTTTTTTTCAACTAAGATATATGTTGGGCGTTAACTTTGTCTTCCGTTATCGAGAGATGAATTAATAAGACATTGAGATTGCACCATGAAGACCGCTTATCACTATCATCCCAAGTGTTAATAAACACCTTTGGTGATAAATTACAGATTTCATTCGATAAAGCTATAAATCAATTTTTGATGACGGAAAGTGTTTGTTTAGAAAAAAAATTGTAGCTTTATCGGTTTAATGCCTTCTACCATTCGCAAGGTAATTTATTTTATAAAATATATTTTAATATTATTTTTATTTTCTATATCTTATCGGTAAAAATATTATTGACAAAATAAAATATATTTAGTATTGATATAAGTTTGATCATATATTTTTTTATTTATAACCACGTCAAGGTCCTATTGTTATTATATTGAAGGCATAGAAATTAAAAATGTGTCACGGACGTTCAATTGGAGAAAGAGACCTGTTTTGGGAATTTTATTCGTAGACCCTGAATTTGAAAATTTAAAAAAAGGGTAAGGCTTTATTATTTTAATTTTTTGTTTCAGCTTTATAAATCAATTAATATATTCATTATCTGTTTTTGCAACGAAGTATGAAAGAAACAATTACATGTTACTATCACTGGAGTGGTAACTGATAATGAAAGAAATGAATTTTGAGAGTTCCGAAACTCATGGGGCGATCTGTGGTGTGAAAATGGTTTTAGAAGGATTGGGCAGGTCAATCTTCAAGCGAGTATGGTATCTCAAAGTTAGTCTATATATTAATTATTAAATTTAATTTTTATTAAGTTTTTACTTTAATAATTTTTAGTTTATTTTGCACCAAAGAAATAATTTTTTAATGATTTATGTCTTGTACCGTAGGATGTGAACTTATTTAGCCCTTTTAAAAAAGTGGGGACGAGCAAAGAAGATGCAAGGAAGGGAGCACAGGGGTGAAGAATTGAGAATGTGTTTGTATATTAGTATGTTACTATTTTTTAATTACTGACAATTGTTGCTATGTGAATGTTAACTCTTTATATACACACACTAAATAGTAACATACACTAAATATTAATATACGAATTATATAATTCTATTTGGTGATGTAGGGATATTGCAGTTTAATGGTGATATGATATTGGTTTATTAGACTAATGGAAAAAGTGTGCTGGACGGTATAAGAATTCTTCTAATTGTTGCTTGGCTATGTAATACCTGGTGTGAGTTTGACGGATGGAGTGGACTAATATTGATTAGGTATCTTAAAGACTCAATTTGGATTGATGTTGCCTACTGGATTGTTTGTTGGCAATAAATTATGGAAGGGTGATGCAGGTAAACTTTTTTGTGGATGGGCATGCTTTGATGGATGTATTGCCCTAGAGGCTATAGACATACCATCTAATTTAAAAGTGCTTAAAAAGCTGACTTTTGTTTGACTCTTTCAGTTTTGATTGTTGATTATTTCATTGTATACACTTGACGTAAATTTTGGCAACAAAATGTTTTTGTTAAAAAAAAAAAGATAGTACTAAAAATAAAAGGTATACAGCAAATCAATCAATTATTATTATTATTGTAAAAACAAAAATCTATTATTATTAATACAAACATGTAATATACACCCATGCTTGCAAGGAAGGTGTGCCGAGAAAGTCACGGTCATGTGATGGTCAAACGTCCGGATAAGATTGTTTGATGAGAGTTGTTTTTCGGCAAAATGGTGGATATTTTGATCAAGAAGGAAGACCACTCGTAATAGTCTTTAATTAAAAGAATTACCATCGATTGGCAGCGATAACCCATTATTAATTACAAATTGGCCATGCCTTTTCTTAAATAGAGAGCCTTAATTTTCGGCCACAATTATAAACATGAGTTATCTTTTTATCTCTAATAATAATAATAACTTAAGTCAATGGAAGCTAATCTTTTTTATAGGCCTTTTCATGTTCATTCCTATGATGAATTTTTAAAATGGCTAATTATATTTTAAATTTATTAAAATTTTTATTTGTTTATAGAGATTGAGTTTGAGATTTTCTGTGTTGAATTTTGATGAATTAAACTTTAGAGACTAAAATATTGAATTCAAAAAATAGAGACAAATTTATTAATTATGTAATATTTTAAGGACGAAAACATATTTTTTTTAATAGAAACCTATAAATTTGTAGGAATTAAATTTCAGAAACTAAAATATTGAATTCTAAAAAAAATAATTTAGTCATTTTCCTTGTTACTAGCGGCATCTTTTATAGATGACTTTAATTTTGACGAAATTAAACCTTAGAGATGAAAATGTTGAATTCTAAAAATAAAGAGATGAATCTATTAATTACACTTTATTTCATGGATAAAAAAAAATTTTCATTAAAATTTAGTTTTTTATCTTAATAAAATTTACAATTTAGTTATATTTTTATATTTGATATTTAAATAAAGCTAGAAATAAATGCACCATATATACTTTTACAAATTAATGTCTAAACATTACTGTTGTAAGTACTTAAAATTTTACAATTGATGCTTTTAAATTGTCAAGTTAGCCTTATAAATATAAATAATTACTTTAAAAAATTATTTTATTAATTAAATAAAAGCAATATTGTTAAAGTTTAATTTTAACGAAATAATTATATCATAATTTTTATAAATGAGCAACTAAAATTTTTAAAATATTTGAATTCCAATAAATGGCTGATTTTTTTTAGATTACCATCTAAATTTATATCCAACAAAATGTAGTTGAAAAGTATAATAACTAAATTTTAAGAATTTGATCAATAAATAAACGAAATAATGAGAGATAAAAGAAAAAGAACATTAACCATTAAGCAATTCATTTGTTTTATTTAATAGAAACTGAGTACGTAAGGCTGTTTTTAAACTGTATAATTTTTAGCTTATTTTTTTGATCTATCATTTTTCATTCTTTCTTTTTCTTCTTTTTGTTTTTTTCTTTATTTTTAACTTTTTAGTTATTTAGTGATGACCGCTGGATTTCTCCACCCCGGTCTGAGGCCAGACCCATAATGACAGCCCATTACTTGAAGGCCATCAAGTCCCCCACATGAACCAGGTCCAGTCCGCTCAGCCTAAAGACCGGGCTCCATCTAGATTTTTTAGTCAGGCCGGCCCAGTCTTTTCGGCCCAAAGATCAGATCTCCTCTGGGCTCAGTCCTAATCTCATCTTTCGGCCCAGCCCGGAGGAAAGAAGGTGGCCAGGCCGTCCGCGTGCGTGCCGGGGGGAATTAAATGGCCGTTAGGATGTCGCAGAGGCCTGATTCTTCCGGACATACGTATCAACATGGCAGAGACAGGTGGCCCAATGACGAGAAATTTGTTATACGTCACTAGCAGGCAAAAGAAACGAATAAAAGGGGAGGGGCATCCTTCTCTCGAACTAAGCTTACAGAACCCTTGTAAAACCCTATTTACTGGATCTCAGATTATCAATTGTCGCCGTCTGTGGAAACGAAGGAGATCTTTTCGTCGCCGGAGTTCCACTCTTACAATATCCACTGAGATCCACAATGGCCAACCATAATGAAAACAACCTTGCTAATATCCCTAATGACCTGAGCTCTGCTCAGGAGGGACAACAGTTCTTTTTTTCCAGTCCCACAACCCCAAACAACCAACCACCAATCCCCTTCAACCCCTCGCCGAGCTTGGCAGGGAATGTTCCCTGAGCAACTTTGTCCAACCAGGACCTCCAAACCATGGCTCATCAACTACAAAACAATGCCCACTAGCTGGGGCAGATAATGCAATAGAGGGGCCTTAGCACCCTAGTGAATGTGACGCCGGTGGTAGAAGAACCTCGAACCAATGAACCCTAGCCTACCTTTAACCATCCCCAAACAAACAGTAGAGAAACCGGAGAAAGGAGAAGGGCCGGGGGAGAAGAAGAACCGGAGGCGAGAGTTCATGGAAGAAGGGTGAGGGAGTTGATAGAGAACGATGAGGCAGATAGTTATGCTGCCGGGACAACTAGAAGGACGAGAAGTGAAGCATGGGAGGAGGGATGTCGCCTGAAGAAGAGGACCAGGCAAGAAGAGGAAGAAAGTGTGGATCAGAAACTGCAGAGAATGAGGGAGCAACTCTTGGTTGAGCTGGGGGCGAAGGACCCCAACCAAGCTCTCTTGCCTACCTCTTCGCCTTTCTCGAAATGGGTGCAGTAGGAGACCGTACCCAAGAAGTTTATAATGCCACCCATGGCAGCTTATGACGGAGTGGGAAATCCAAGAGAGCATGTCCTCAACTACAAGACCTTTATGGAGCTGCAGATTCTATCGGATGCCTTGATGTGCAAGGTATTCCCCACTATGCTCATGGGGCCGGCATGGGCGTGGTTTAACAGCTTGGAGGCTGGAAGTATCAGAAGTTTCGGGGACCTGGCCAACGCCTTCATCACCCGGTTCATAGCCGGTGTGCCAGCGAATAGAAAGACCAGTTACTTGGAGACGGTCAGGCAAAGAAGAGACAAATCGCTCAGGGAGTATGTTGCCCATTTCAACACGGAGGCCCCACAGATCCCCGAGCTGGATGAGGGCAGAGCGGTGGAGGCAATGCAGAAGGGGACGACCTCGCCAGAGTTCTTTGGCTCGTTGAGTAGGAAGCCTCCCACCTCGCTGGCAGAGCTGATGAAGAGGGCGGAGAAGTGTATAAGGCAGGATGACGGCTTGGTGACGAGCAGATTTGCCAAAGGAGTGGCAGACAGGGGGAAAGTCCCGGAAGAAAGGAGGCCAGAGAGGCATGATAAAAAGCCAAGCAAGAGACCTGAGCCGTACAAACAGCCCTGGGATCAAAGGGACCAGAGACCTTTCTCCCCTTGGGTCCCAGAACAAAGAACCTTCCCTCCGCGGATTCCAGAGAACCTGACTCCACTCAACGCCTCTAGAGCGGAGGTGCTCATGGCAGTTTAGGATAAGGAGTTCCTATAATGGCCCAAGCCTATGAGGGCAGAAGCAAACCAGTGAGATCCTAACAAGTATTGTCAGTATCATCGCACCCACGGCCATGACACCAATAACTGCTACCAGCTGATTAGTGAGATCAAAAGGCTGATAAAGAGGGGACACCTCAGGAACTTTGTGAAGAAGCCGGAGGCAGAAAGGCCTCAGCCGAACCCAGCAGCACAAACACCCAGGAGGACGGGAGTAGGACCGATGAATGATGGTTCTAGTGGGGCCATCAACATGATTGTCGGAGGAACCGGAGGTCGGATGAGCCGAAGGGGAAAGAAGGGAGGCCGAGATGGGGAAAACAGCAGCGCCGAGGTCATGCAGGTAGTTGAGCACTCTCCAGTGACCATCACCTTCTCTCCGGAGGATGTCCAGGGTGTTCAGATGCCTCATGACAATGCCCTTATTATTGAAGCCGTCATCCACAACTACCGGGTTAAGAAGATCTTGGTGGATGACGGAAGTAAGGTGAATTTGTTACCGTACAGGGTCTTTTAGCAGATGGGAATCCCTGAAGAGCAGTTGGTTCGGGACCAGGCCCCGGTCAAAGGGATCAGAGGAGTCCCAGTGCCTGTAGAGGGGAAAGTAAAGCTGGCTCTCACTCTAGGAGAAGCGCCCAGAACTCGCACTCATTATATGGTGTTTTTAGTAGTCAGACTCCCCCTGAGCTACATCGCAATACTAGGAAGACCTGCGCTGTTCGACTTTGAGGCCGTAACCAACATTAGATATCTGGCTATGAAATTTCCAACAGAAGCAGGAATGGGAGTAGTAAAAGGAAGCCAGGAAGAGGCAAGAGCAATGTATCTGGCCGCAGTATCAGAGCCGAGCTCGACTCGGAAGTTCGGGAGGTCCGAGACGAGAAAAAAGAGGCCAGAACAGAGCATGTCGGAGAGCTGGAGACCTTTCCCTTATCAGAAGCACAGACAGATAAGGTCTTCAGTCTTAACGTCGGCCTCACTGAAGAGCAGAAAACGAAAGTCATGGCCCTGATCCGAGGTCACGCGTCAAGCTTCGCCTGGGAGCCTTCTGACATGTCCAGGATTGATCCTGAAGTGATGACACACAGGCTGAATGTCCTCCTAGAGGCCAGGCCGGTGAAGCAGAAGAAGAGGGTGGTAGGAAGGGAGAAGCAACAGGCCACCAGGGAGGAGGTACAAAAGCTTGAGGAGGCAGGATTTATTAGGGAGGTTATGTACCCACAGTGGCTAATAAATCCTGTATTAGTAAAAAAAGCCAATGGCAAATATAGGATGTGTATAGATTTTACAGACCTCAATCAAGCATGCCCTAAAGATTGTTACCCCCTCCCTGATATTAATAAAATGGTCGACTCCACGGCCGGTTTTGATTACATGTCGTCTTTAGATGCTATGTCTGGTTACCACCAAATTCTAATGGACAGGTCGGATGAAGCAAAGACCTCGTTCATAACAGAAGATGGGACCTACTGCTATAAAGCCATGCCTTTCGGGCTGAAGAATGCTGGGGCAACATACCAAAGACTGATGAACAAAATCTTCAAAGATCAGATCAGCAGGAATGTTGAAGTATATGTGGATGATATGGTGGTGAAGAGTCCGACCTTTCAGCAGCACTTGGTTGACCTGAGGGAGGTGTTCGAGGTGCTAGAGCAATACAGAATGAGCCTGAACCCGGCTAAATGCGCTTTCTTCATCAGGGGAGGAAAATTCTTAGGATGTATGGTGAGTGGAAAAGGCATTGAGCCCAATCTGGAGAAAGTGGAAGCTATCTTGAATATGCCGAGCTGACCTGTGTGAGGGATGTCCAGAGACTTACTGGAAGGGTGGTGACGCTTAATCAATTGAGGAAAGTGCCGAGCTTCGAATGAACCGAAGACTGCCGAGAGGCTTTCAAAGAGCTCAAAAGCTATCTTAGCTCGCCACATGTGCTCAGCAGTCCCTTGGAAGGGAAAGAGCTCCTGATTTATTTATCAGCCTCAGAACAAAATAAGATACATTAATTATGTAACTACTTCTCACGATACATTTGGAAATGTTTGAGATTAATAAAATAAGATGATATATTAAATTATTGTAAATTTTAATTTAAAATCAATAATAACTAAATAAAATTAACTACTTCCCTATAATATCTCTAACCCCATGCCAAACTTACCCTGTGGTAAAAGTGGGCTGAACATTGTCGAAGTTTGGTCCGAATTGAAATATTTTAATTTAATGGTTTAAGGCGACCGAGATCAAAGATAATGACTTGAATTTTGTTTAATTAAATTTAGTATTTTTATTTTTTTAAAGAATTTAAATTTACATTAAGTTTGATATAAAATTAATAAAATAAGTTGATATATTAAATTAAAGTAAATTTTAATTTAAAATCAATAATATCTAAATAAAATTAACTATGGAAGAGGGAAGCTTTAAAAATGTGAAACATAAACGGAATCCACGCGATTGTATTAAATTCCAGTCCATAGAAAGTTTCGAATCCGGAACTGTTACTGTATCAGAGCAAACACAGCGTACTGGAAAAGCGAGCCAAAAAGCCACACCCAAAATTTCTTCACACAAACATCTCTCTCTCTCTAACTCAAAACTTCCCTTTTCGTATCCTATAAGTCTCTCTCTTCATTTGATTACTTAATAATTGCTTAACCTTCCAAAATTGGTTAGTTTCATGACTTCTTCAGTTTCATCGAACCGAGGCGACTCATTCTTCATCGCCGCGCACATACTCCTATGGTGAGTCACACTTGCTTTATTTCATTTCCTTATTGTTAGTTTTTGCTTTTGCATTTTATTGAAGAAATTTGCTTTTCTTATCTTAAAATATGCATAAAATTTGTCAATTTTAAGTGTTTGTAGTGAGCTAAGTTTCAATTGAGCTTGAAATGCACTCTTGTGGGTTTTGTTTTTATTCAATTTTGTAATCCTTGTTTGCATATCGTGTCTTTGATTCATAATATAACTGCTTGAATTGAATATAGCTTTGTATAGATATGGTTAAGTGTGAAGTACCATTTCCGTGGTTAATTTATAAATACAGATAGGTGCCTAGGAAATTTTGCTTCCCTGGGGAGGGGGTGGTGGTTTGGTTATATTGTCATATTATTGGAATTTAGGGTTGTTAACCAGTTAGGTGAAAATTAGTTAGTTTTTCTTTTGGATGTGTCAATTGTAATTTGTAACAGAATTAATAATGTAACTATTGCTTTATGTAGTTTAGTGGCTTGCTAAGTTTATGTGATTGTTTTGGGTTTATTTTGCTATTATTTTATGTTCAGGCGGATACTTAAAACAATTTTGTGACTTTAGTTTGGTTTTTGTTAAGAGCATTTGGAAATTGGAAACTTTATCTGGTGGAGTAGGTAAATTAAATGTGGATCTTTTCTTTTCTTTTTTGAGAAGTGATATAAATAAACTTCATAAAGATAGTCATTGTTTTAGTGAGTTTGGATATGTGTGCCATTTGCATGTGGTACATAAAGTTGCAGCCTTGAAAAGGAAAAGAATTAACCAGTTATTGTGTCTTGTTCACTTTTGTTTGGGGTTTTCAGTTTCTGTATTTGAGTTGCATGTGGTGGATTTTCCATGGAAACAGAGTTTGGAGTTGAGGGTAATGATTAACGGAAGTATGAAGAAGCTGGGTGTCGGAAAATTTACTCTTCTCTGTCTTCAACCAAGCAGCTCACTGATCCCGTTGTATACAAGCTTGTGCGGGTAATTCTGAAATATCTATGGTTTTGGTAATTGTTTTGTTTATTATCATTTTGATTAGGTGGGGAAGGCCATTTTAGTTTGTTTTTGGGCATCAAAAAGTTGAATGAGATTGTCCAGGATAGCAGTTTTGGTGCATGCAGCAGCTTAGAACATGGAATTGAGAGGTCTGTATTTCATCCTACCAAAACTAGCACAGAAATTGAGAGGTCTGTATTTCTTTTTGGTTTTTTTCCCAGCGACCATACTATTCTATCAATACATGTATGTTTGTGTTTATATATTAGCAGATCAGGTGCTTTTTGTTTTTATGTATATGCCTTTTATGCTTGCTAGAAAATTGTGGGCTGTATTGCTTATTTGGTTTTACGTATATGAAATTATTGTTAGGATCCCTTATATATATATATATATATATGATTTAAGGTGGGTGGGAATCTCAAATTAGTTTCATCCTTAATGCCTTTCCTTTTACAGAATACAGTTTTTAGTTTAATCTTTCTTTCTTTGGCTTAGAAGGCTAGTCTTGCTTATTCTGTCCACTTCTTCCCTTGAATCCCATATACATATATAATTACCCAGCCAAGAGAATCCTCAATGATGTTTAGATTGAGTTTTAAAGTCTGCAGGGCTCTCTGAAGTTTGAACTGTTTCTTTAGGCACTTGGAGTTTACCACCTCCAACATCTGCACCACAAAGTTATTTTGAAGAGGTTTAAGACAAAAATTGTTGCATGAAATAATGAAAATGTTAAGAATTTTGTGTTTTATCTGAAAATTTGGTTTTAGTTGCTTGTTGCCCTGTTTATGTCTCAGACATTGTAGGTGTGGAAGCTTAGCAAACAATATTTTTCATTCTCATGTATGATGCGTATCTGTAAAATTTCTCCTGGATATAGTCTTACTATGTTCTGTCCATGATTTGCTGCCGAAATGATGCAGGAGCAGCAAACAGCAATTGAATCTGTTAGTTTCAGGTCTTTTATCTCATATTACCAGAAAATTCAGATTAGAATCTGGTGCTCTCTTCTTGGTGTTTGATTATGGTATGTAATGTTATCAAACAACCCTTACTATCAGTTCACACAAATTCATTCTGGTCGTTAACTTACTGTATTCCTCTGGTCTTTCTGTTTACGCCTTCTGGTTGACAAATTGAGAGTTCCCGCTTTCAGTAATTTGTTTTCCTTCCAATCCTAACCTGGTCACTTACACCAGCTCGTGTGTTTACGATAAGATCTCTGGAGTCATGGAATTATGCAACTGTTCTTGCTAGCATTGATTATATTTCTCCCTTTGCCAACGACATTGGGCTAAGTGGATCCCTCAACAGTGCTTACATTGAACATTTGGAGTTTGTTAGTCTCTTTGAACTCTTATTGAGGTTCCTGGAGTTCGGAAGCTCCTACATTACACTTGATACAAGCCACTATGTCTGTGATGTAACTTGAAAATTCAGGTAGAATGCAGGGCTCTCTTCCTGGTGTTTATATTTGGTTCTTAAACATTCTTTGTGATCTGATCATGATTCAGGTATAGTCATTCACTTCATCCATTTCTCTAGGCTTGTTGTCTAGGGCTTCTGGTTAACCAATTGAGGGTTCCCACGCTCTAACCTCAGTATTTTATTTTTTTGTCCAACCTAACCTGCTCATAATTCCAACACTATATCCTCTACTGTGCTCTGGATGACATATGATCTTTGAAGTGGCAGAATTATGCAACTCTTCTTGAAATAATTAAATCATATTATTGAAAGTTATTAAAATTAATATATATTTTAATAAGGTAAAGAAATGCATATTTTCATATAAATTATTATTTAGTTAATTAGATTTATATTTTTTTAATTAAATATTATAATTTTGTTATGATATATATATAGTTTTATATTAGATATATAATTATTACCATTAAATATGTGGTAGTGCAAAACTGATTTTTAAATTTATAAAATAATTAAAAACAAAGGTAGAGCATTTAATTTTTTTTTATTATTATTATTATGCATGTTTATAGTGATTACTAATAATTTTTTTAACTTAAATATATATTGGGCAGTAGTCTTGTCTTTGATTATTGAATGAAGAATTAATAAAAAATTGGAGTTACATGATAAAGATCGCTGACACTATCATAACACTTAAATACTTTGGGTGATAAATTAAAATCTTCTTTATAAATTAGTTTTTAAGAAGAACATGTGCTTAGAAACAAAATAATAAATTATAATTTCATTGGTATAATATTTTTTGCCAGTCGGAAGGCAAATTGTTTTATAATATATATTTGTAAAAAATTATTGACAAAATTAAGTATATTTTAATTTAAATAGAATAATAATAATAAAATTATTATAGATATAAGTTTGATCATATGTTTTTGTGTATATTTTTTATTTATAGTCATGTTAAAGTTCTATTATTACTATTTCTAGAGCAATAGAAATAGAAAATGTCACTTATGAACAATTGGAAAAACAATTGAATGGACCTTTGTTTTGGAATCTTATCTATAGACATTAAACTTCTAAATTTGAAAAATGGGTAAGATTTGTATTATTTTAATTTTTTATTTGAGTTTTATAAATCAATTAGCATATTCATTATCTTTTTTTTGCTAGCAAGTATATTCTGGCACTGAATTACAAGAAAAAGGCCAACGATTGTATGTCAGAGTATAAAATAGTAACTACATTATCAATTACTACTGTCTGTAAGTTCATTATCAGTTATCACTTCAGTAATAATCATTGCATGCACTTATAAGCATGTAAACGGTGGTGTTTTTCTTATTGGTGCGATTCAGTGACAGAATATACATTTTAGCAAAAAAAGATAATCAATATACTAATTGATTTATAAAACTGAAATAAAAAATTAAAATAATACATCGTACCTTTAGTGTCATTCTTCAATTGTTTCTGCAGTTCAATCAGTGACATTTTTTATTTTTACTGCTCCAGAAATAGTAATAATAGGATCTTGACTGGGCTATAAATAAAAAATATATATATGATCACACTTATATCAATAATAATTTTATTATTATTATTCTATTTAAATGAAAGTATACTTTATTTTGTTAATAATTTTTTTACTTATAAAATATAAAAAATAAAAATAATATTAAAATATATTTTATAAAATAATTTACTTTTCGAATGGCAGAGAGTATTATACAAATGAAGTTACAATTTTCTTCCAAGCATAGGCCTTCCGTTATCAAAAACTAATTTATACCTTTATCGAATGAAATTTTTATGTATCACCAAAAGTACTTATTGATGATAATGCCAAGCACATTGTCTAATATCATTTTTTATTAATTATTCGTTCAATAATCGAAAATAAGGCTACTATCAAACATTTATCTTAGTTGAAAAAAAAAAATTTGTTAGTAATCAGTATAAACATGCATAATAATGGAAAAAAAAAAAACTAAAAGCTCTATCTTTTTTTTATTATTTTATAAATTTAAAAATCAGTTTTGCACTAACATATTTTTAATTGTGATAATTATATATTTAAGATAAAACTATATATATATTATAATAAAACTATATATTATTTAATTAAAAAAATATAAATTTAGTGAATTAAATAATAATTTATATGAAATTGTATATTTTTTTATTTTTTAAAATATATATAACTTTTAATAATATGATTTAATTATTTCTTAAACAATCATGGGAAACACTACAATTTATTAAAGGATAAAAAGAAAATACTTACCTTTGCTTTGTGTGCGAATCGTAATCTTGATTAATCTTTCCAGTTCAATTTATATTTATAATGAGACTGCATCGTGGTACCAGCAACTTTGCCTTTTGGAACCAAGAAAGAATATGAATGTGCTACCTTAAAATAGGACTTAGCTGCTGTCTAGACAGGTTTTTGATATTTTCTTTGATTGTATGTACTGAATGTTTAAAGTTTTCAATTATTTTCTCAAACCCGTGGTTGATGCTTGATCTTTTGGATGATCTTAGAAGCATAAACCCGTGGTTGTTTTTGTGTTGTTAAAAGCTTGTTTTTTTGTCTTTAGAAGCAGATTTTGCTAAATAAATATAACAAATGCATTTGAAATTAGCACTTAGACTACGGTCATCGCAATTTATAATCATGTATTCTATAGATCATAAACTTTCATAATTTCAGTGAACGATGTATGGCAGTTCCTGAGTGTAGATAATGTCAAATTAAATTGAATAAGTAAAAAATAACATTGTAATCAATGTATCAATTGAGACATGAAATAAAATGAATTTTGCCATGTAACCAAAAAAATTATTGAATGATGTAACATATCAACCATGTACCACTGGTTGATGCGAATATGATCCTCTCTTTTTCTTTGTTCGTTGGTTTCCTTTTTGCATTGTGTAGTTATAGTGGCTGAGTAGTCCTTGCAGCAAGCAACAAGACCATTTACTTTGTGTACCTCTCATTCTACTAATCAATGACAATAAAGGCTAAATGATCTGTTGAGGCTGTACTAAGCAAATTTGCTGCGTTAATGCTTTTCTGAACATTTCTTTTTCAGATTTGAAGATACATGCATAATTCAAAAATATATTGATTGATGATTGTGTGGAATTCAAATTTACTTTTAAAGATTATTTTAACAGTAATTAATGGTTCTGTTACACTTATTTTCTAAGTAATATATTTGATAAATATTAATTTGTTGCCCTTTTGTTGTTAGGCTGAGAGCTGCAGGAATTAGTTGACAAACTCTGGGAGGTTTGATTCTTCATTTTGTAAGCATGCTTTTACGAGAACTCTGGGAAGGTTTGACTACAAACTTTTGTAGTTAGCTCGATATGGTTTCTTCTAATTCTTTTTTACTATGATATGGTATGTCGTCAATATCACTGAATTGTTAAACCTTTACGTCAATTAATACTTATTATCAGACCTTTAAACTTTAAAAATTTTGCTGTGTATACAGTTTTACCATTAAAAAATGTCGAATAGTAATTTGGCCCGAACAAAGTTGGGATATGGAAGCCTATAAATTATACAGGAATGAATTAAATGTAATTTTATAAGAGATAATTAATAAATAATTAAAATATCTGGGGATAATTTATAAAAGTTCTAATACGATAACTTATTTTTAAATAAACCTGGTATTTAAGGATCAATTTGGAAACTTTGAAGTTCATATGTCTGAGTTTGATCGACATAGCAAGAGAATAAATTAATGAAATAGCATAAGCAGTAGAAAGTTTTTTAATTCCATTATTTCATACGTGAATATTTTATTGATCTTATAACCAACTTTTTTTAGAGATTTTCCATATTATATTCGAGCATTATTCTATTTATTAAAAGGTTTTTCAAAGGATTGATTTTTGTTAAATAATAATATTTTTTACTTGATATTATTATGTGATTTAATAAAAATATATAAAATTATACCTTAGTATATAGTAGGCTGTCTTTTTTTTTTTTTTCGTTTTTTGGAGTTTAAAATTATTTTATTTATTGCATGTCGATCCCACTAAAAATAAGGAAGGTGTCCTCAGTCTGATGTTGAATTTTAAGCACATAAATATAGAAATAAATCTCTTTAAATAATAATAATAATAAATTTAAAATATTATTTTGCTCAAAAGATCTTCTAGAAGTAAACTAAATAGCAAGAATGAAATAATATTACGTTTAAGTATTTATCTCAATAACTAAAAATTAAGAAAAAAAAAAAAAAGAAGAAAATATGTTTTATGCTACCTTGAAATATGTAGCATTTTCATATGCTTGTGCGTGGAATATGTTGATTTGAAGATAGATACATGTTTCAAAAATATGTTGATCGATAAAATGCTTTTGTGCGTGGAATTCAAATTTACTTCTGAAGATTATTTTTACAGTAATTAAAGGTTTTATTGCGAGCGTATTAGTATACTTATTTTCTAATTAATATATTTGACAAATATTAATGTGTTGTCCATTTGTTGTTAGGCATAAGAGCTGCAGGAATTAGTTAACAAACTCTGGGAGGAGTTTTGATTCTTCATTTTGTAATTATGCTTCAAAAGAACTTTGGGAAGGGTTGATTTTTGTAGTTAGCTCCACTTTCATATGTGGTTTCTTCTAGTTCTTTACTATGGTATGGTATGCAGTCAATTATCATTGAGCTGTTAAACCCTGTATGTCAATTAATACTCATTTTCAGACCTTTCAACTTGGGGAACTTTTGCTATATATGTATAGTTTTACTATTAAGAATGTTGAACAGTAATTTGGCCAATGGATATGGAAACCTATAAATCATAATGAAATGAATTTATTGTACCAATGGATAAACAGAAATGACAGTATCAACTAAACTCGTAAGATATGTTCTAGGTATCGGTCTTCAATATCTTTGAAAGTTTGATAAAAAGACATTAGACTACGACTTCCTACAATTTGTAAAATATAAAAACTTGTGTATAAAGAATTATTATATTAATGAAACAATTTATAAATATAAGACTTATTTGACAATATTAAGAAACCAATACTTAAAGTGTAATTACTTGAACTTGAAGAATTGAAAAATTAAATCACTTAAATCTCCAAGGTTCAATACTCACGCTTCCCCCAAATCACAAGCCCCAATTAGTATAAAATAAATGAAAAAAATTCAACAAAATCACAGATTCAACAAATTTCAAATTAAGAACCCTAAATTAATAAACACAATCCTCAAATCTCAAATTCCAAATGATAAAACATTAAGAAAAAAAAATACAACAATATCAAATCCAACAAATCCCAAATCTCAGTAATAAACTACAAACAAATGGAATCAACTAGACATCACAAATAAAACATGCAACAAGCTAAGCCATCCCAAGATCAAAGCAAACTGAAACCATCGAAGCCACCAACGCGTCAAAGAAAGAAGACCGACACCCTTCGATTGAGCAACTGGAAGAGGAAGAGACTTGGCTGCGATGAACGACGATTGGAAGAGGAGACAAGATTGTTGCTTTCACGTTGTCGAGCAAAAGTAGGAGACTTGGAGAGAAACAGATCCAATAAATATGAAGAAGAGAAGAAGGAGAGGAGAGAGAAAATGGCAGAAGGGGAGGGCAAGACAAGAGATGGCTTGTTCTGTGAGAGTGCTTCACTCTTGAGGCATGGAATGGGTCGGTTGTAGAATAGGGCTGAGTTAATACATATTAGATCAGTCGGTTTGATTTTCTTCAATAATTTTGATTAATTAACCAAATCAAATTAAAAATTAAAAATTTTAAAATTAATAATTGAATTAAGTTGAATGAATAAAAAGTTAAATCGAACCGGTGCATTCAATTTAATTTTTCAATTTAAATCGAAAAATCTCACCCATTATAATATTTAGACATTAATTTGTAAAAGTATATATATGGTGCATTTATTTTTAGATTTATTTAGATATCAAATAGTTCAAAATTGATTAAGTTTGACTTAAAGTTGAAAGTGAAACTGCAACAGTTAAATCTTTTAAAATTAAAAATTAATGTTAAAGCTGAAAATAAAATTTAAAATTTAAAAAACTTTAATGAAAAATAGAATTTAATTTTAGGCCTATTTAGTTGAGTATAGCTTAAAAAATTTAAAATTTTAAAAAATATGAAAATTATTTCTCTTTATTTCTTTTATTTTTCCAATTAGTTAAGTTATTTTTCGAAAGGTGACTTCTCAAAAAATAACATATTTGGACTAAAAAAAAGCTTAATTTTAATTAAAAGCAAATTAAAATGACCTAGACAAAAATATAATGTTTAAGAAAAGTTATTAAATATGAGAAAAATGTCAAAGGAGAATCAAAATTCTCAGAAACAAAAGGGTTCTGTCTCACTTTACTGTAAAACAAATAAAAGGGTTTGATATTAAAATTTTTTTTCAAAAAAAAAGGAAAAAAAAGAGGACAATATTAATGTGAAACAAGAGGGAAATGATACTAAAAAACAAGAGAAAAGCTATTATAATTGATTTTTTCATTAGCTTTATTGTAAAATTAGAGAAAAAAATAGAAGGTTTTCGCGTATGAAAATATAGAAATAACTACTCTCATACTTTTATATTATAATTTAACTAATTAAAATATTTTTATAATTTTAAAATTATATTAAAATATTTTTATATTTTAATTCCGTCAATTGAAAAAGCCTTCGGTTAGATTATATTAATTTTTTCCGTGAAAAAAAAACACTTATTTCTACGCTAAAATTACTCTTCTAATATTAAATAAATTAAATTAATAAAAACTTCTCCTCCATTCTCTTGCATCTCTTCTATTTTATCGCATGCTTCATTTTCTCTTGCATCTCCTTTTCTTTATCCATCTGCCGTATTTTCTTCACAAAAGCAATAATCTTTGATGTGGATGGTTGGGCAAGGTATAATGGTATGCAAGAAAGCCAATTGTAAGCAACAAATCACGACTCTAAAAAAATACATTACAATCCTACTTTAAAGGTGCATGTCATCTTGTCTGTTCCACAGAGGCAATGGCTACAGCATAGGATTTTGACCATGTTTTTCGTCTTGGCAAGAGAAATACCTAAGCCAACAAGTGTATTAAACATGAGACCTGCATAGCATCCAAACAAGGCAATCTGCACACTGTCAGTACCACCATTCATTGCCAGGGAAACATTTGACACTAAATCGCCCATCGAGTTGCCCCACTAAATCGCCAGGCAATAGGACTCTTGATTGAAGTTTGCAAACAGAATTTAAAACACAAAAATAATTTTTTACTGAGTATTTGCAAGAGAAAAATGAGAGATTTGGATTAGGGATCGTGTAATTTGATGAGATTTAGCTATATTTAGAAATTTTATTTTAGACTCATTTTAGTTTTTTTCTCTTAAATTAAGGATAAAAACAAAGATAATATCAGAAGTTATTTCTGACCGACGAAATCAAAATATAAAGATATTTGAATGTAATTCTAAAAATATAAGATCATTTTAATTATTTAGAGTATAATACAAGAGTACAAAAATAATTATATAAAAAATATATGATCAAGTTGTTCAAATGTACAAAATAGTGCAACAGCATAATTTCAAGTGAGAAAGGTGGTAAGAGAAAAAAATAAAAAATATATTTTTAGCATTTAGTTTATGCAAATTTTTATTGAATAAATATGTGAGTATTTTAGTTCTATAAATAATGTAAAATTTTTAATATAATTCGTGTTAAAAATAAATAATTATATTAAAATATAATAATATAAATAATAATTTTAAATATAAATATAAATTAAAATCATATATAAGAATATATCGGATAGATTTGCGATTTCTTATAGTTTATTTTTATGGAAAAAAAAATTGCTTCATCATGAATCATGGCTTATTCTCAGCTTATGAAATATTTTATTTGCTAAAAATATAATTTTTTACAGCAACGGTAACTGCGGATTTGGATTTTTCTTAACGTTATTACTTTCATAAACAATCCTTATCAACTGTGTTTCAGATAATTTTTAAAATTAAAGTAGTTTTCAATCAATTAGTAATTGTTTTGATTTTATTTTTATATTATTTTTATATAATTTATTAACTATAGTTTTTTAAAATTAAAATTTTTATATCAATAAATCATTAAAATTGTAATGCATAATAGATAAACTAAAAACTAGTTATAATATTCATTATTATATAATATAAATTATAAACATGTATAAAAATAATTATATTTTTAATATTATATAATAAATAATATTTTTATATTTATTTCATTAATATAATAAACAACTATAATTTGAACCAAGCTAAGTCCTAAATCTGTTTCTCATTTGCTGATATCTTATTTTATTTTTTATTTAAACTATATTACACTTTTTAAAATTTTATTAGTTACAAACGTTTTTTCTTTTTAGTTAAATTCTTTATCAAAAAATTATTTAAATTATAAAACATACTAAAATAGATATAAAATTATTATAAAGAATAATTAAAGTAATCATAATATTCATCTTATAAGATAAACAATATTTATATTTTTAGAAAAATAAATCTTCACAATCATATTTTAATTATTATATATGTCACATAATAAATTAATAATTATATATATATATATATATATATCTTTTAACAATTAAGAATTGATAGGTGAAGTTATTTAAATTAAATTAAATTATATTTATTACCATTTTTATGACTATTTTATTATTTTTAATTATAAAAATAATATTAAATATTTATATCAAAATGTAGAATCATATCTAAATTTTAATATAAATATTTAGTTTAAAATTTTTTTTAGATATGCAAGTTGAGCAAGTAGACAGCAGCTTAACCATTAACGTATTAAGTCACTTTATTGTCATATAAGCAAATGAAAAATTCTGAATAACAATCACATTTATAAAAGAATTTAATATTATTTAAAAAGTGAATGAAATTAAAATATATAAAATAATTATAATTGTAATATTAAATAAAATATTTATATCATAAATATGCATAGCGCATGTATTCCTGTAATCACCTATAATACTCAGATGTAATTAATCAAATGTCTTAATTAAAATAAACTATTATTTATATAAAAATATTTAATTTAGTTGTTAAATACAATTAGAAATTCAAATATTTGATTTAATTGTTAAATATAATTGATAATTAATAAATATTTAAACGGTTAAAAAAATATTTTTTATTTAAACCACATTATTTTATTAATTATAATTTTTAAAATTTAAATTTTTATATTATTTAGAAAGGGGATGATCGACAGAGATGCGATAAAAAAAATAAGGACTTAAAGTCTCAAAAGGAAAACGAGTTGAGAGGAATTTCTCCCTCTAGTCTAACTCGAGATGTGTATTTTTTTTTTTTTTTTTATTTATAATTTACTAAAATCAATCATAATATAAATTTCTATTGAATCTAGCCGAGGCAAGTGGGTTTGACTTTTTTTTTTTTTTTCCGAAAAATTAGATAATTTCATTAAAAAAGGGACTAGACCCAACAACACATGTAATTGCAAGGCCTCTAAGGCCCAAACTCAAAGCAAATAAAGTACACAGAAAGCCAACCCTTGAAGCCCAAACCCTGACCGGAAATCAGATCCAGTAGCGGAAACAAATAGATCCTTGCTTCTCCATCTCCGGTCACGCGGAAAAACATGTTTAGAACATCGACAACCAACTGACCAAGAAAACTCCAATCTAAAGCCAAACGACAAAGAGGGCACAAAAATTGGCAGATATAGACTGCTAAAGGAGAACAGTGGAGAGGAAAAAAACAAATAAAACAAAAGCCACCATATTTAAGCAACAGAGAGAAGAAGCATGACGAAAAAGTTCAACTCAGGCCAGGTAGAATTTTGGTGGAACTGAAGTAAGAACGACGGTGGTGGAGAAGTCATACTTTTCAACATCTCTATCATGCCTTCCAAGATAGATCTTTATAAGCAATCACTACTGAACTATCACTAGATGAAAAATTATGAGAAACCACCACCAAATACCCTGCATAAGACAAAGACAACATTATCTTAAAAGAAACAAATAAAGAACAGCAGGTCAAAAGAATAAAGATCCATATCTACTGGATCTACCGCTCAAGAAGAAAAACCAAAGACAGTTAAAAAATAAACCCTCAAGATAATCACTTGATATACCAAACGCTAATATATAAGACATATACACCCACCTAGCAGTAGAGGAGAAAAGACCCACCACCGAGCAGGAGAAGACGGAGAGACATCTTCCTGCCTAAACGGAGTAGGGGGTAACCGACACACACGGCCGAAAACAATAGCCCTTCTCCTAGAGGTGTCTCTACGTTGAGAGGAAAAACTCTCAATTCTAAAGAGGGAAGAGATGTGTGTTTGACTCCAGTTTGTCCCTTGAGCGACCTCACTATCGCACGTGCGACCCCGCCTCTAATCCACGTACGTGTACGGCCAAGTATCCCTCGTCCCTTTCCTTCAACACCTCTGTTTCTCTTCTCTTCCAGTCTATCCTTTATACCTGTGAATGGAAACGGAGAATCTTAAATTTGGTTGCAACTTCGATTAGCGAAACCCAATTCACCCAACAACAATGAATTAACAACCTCCAAAATTTACTCATAATGGCAGAACCGGTGGCTTCTTCCGCTAAACCCATCCCTTCTCCAAATCCGATGGACCCATCGCCACAACCTCCTCAACCGCAACCACAATCACAACCACCGCCGACGGCGTTAACAAACTCGAACTCCAACACCACAGCTCTAACACCACCACAACCACAAACACCCACAAATAGCCTGCCAAATTTACCTCAAAATCCACCAATTGCATCTCCTTCTATTGACTCGAAAATTTCATCTCCTCCTCTTTCCTCTCAACAGCAATCGATTGTACAGCAGCAACAGCAACAACCGCAGCAGCAATTGCAACAACAGAATGTCCCAGCCATGTCGAGCTATCAAATTCCACAGGCCCTTCAAAGATCTCCTTCTATGTCTCGTTTAAGCCAAATTAATCAACAGCAACAGCAGCAGAATCAATACGGTGGCGTCTTGAGGCAGCAACAACAACAACAACAAGGGTTATATGGGCAAGTAAATTTTAGTGGGTTGAGTTCAATTCAACAGAATTTGCAGCAGAATTCGCAGAATCAGCAAATGAATGGCACCAACTTGTCTCGGTCTGCACTCCTAGGGCAGAGTGGGCACCTCCTGACTGGGGCAGCCGCTCAGTTGAACTTGTTGGCCTCGGTATGAAATTGGATTGCCGATTTGAGTCCTAATTAAATAAATTTACTGTTTATTTCTTTAAAAAAGTGCAGATTTGTTTTGTTATTATTTTTGGGTCAAAATCCAATCTGAATTTTTGAATTAGTTTTATAATTTCAGAATGATATGAATTCTATTTGTGTTTAGGTGCTCACATGTCTATAAAAAAAAGGTCTTACATGTGAAGTGATAAGATTACTTCTGTAGCCATTGGTCTTTGATAGTGAGAGACAAGTAACCACAGTTTGCCGGATTCACTTTACAATTTTTTTGGCTAGGTTTAAACAAATTCTTTTACATGGGGACTAATGATTGAATTATCTATTAGCGCTATTAGGTGCATTTTTTGCTTTTGGACTTGAAAATTGGAGTATTTCTGTTATTATCGTTGACTGGTGATAAGAGTTTGAAAAGTGGCTAGCCTTAGCCTAGTTGATCGCATGCTTATATATGCTCTTTTGCTATTATTGTTAATTGGTTAAAGTTTCGAAGTCGTTGGAATAGATGTGAACTAAGTTTATATACTCATTGAAGATTTTATTGCAAAAGCAGTGGTTATTTTGCAACTATAATTTAACTTGTGCGAAATATTACCCAAATACTACACTTGCTTGGTATTTCCTGCTTGATAATTTTTTTGCTAGATTTTGTTTGTATGGTTAGAATTTTTTTTATGAGAGATATCATAATACATTTATGATTTGAGATAGTAAAATTATTGTGTTCTATTGCTTTATGATGAAAACAACTACATTTTCTTAATACACTTGTGAGATTTTCTTTATGATGAAAACAACTACATTTTCTTAATACACTTGTGAGATTTTGCATGCAGCCAAGGCAAAAGGCTGGGTTAGCCCAAGGATCTCAATTCCATGCTGTTAATTCTCCCGGTCAGCCTTTGCAAGGAATGCAAGCTATGGGAATGATGGGTTCACTTGGATTGACCTCACAACTAAGGTCTAATGGTGCTCTTAATTATGCTCAGCAAAGGATGAATGCAGGACCAATGAGACAGCAACTGGCGCAACAAAATACACTCACCTCTTCTCAGGTATCAATTCCATAACTTCAGTTTATTCTACTTCTAGTTAACAGATTTTGTGAATTTTATTGATATCATGTCATTTCATCTTTCCTTATCAAATTATTTTAAGTTCATATTTTGGGATTATAGAATGGTCGATACCAATTTTCTTAATATTAGTTGACCCATCATCACATGAGTCCATTCCAGTGTTTGAATATTACTTCATAATGCTGAAAACATGTTAGATTTGTGTGCTTGTAATGAATAGAATTTCGTTTCATAGTCTGGCTCTTCTATATTCAGTTCCTAAAGTTTGACAGTTGTCATTTACAAAGTTCTATTTGATGAGTTGTTTAAAATTTCACCCGGTGAGAAATTGGATAGGTAAAATTTCACCCGGTGAGAAATTGAATAGGGGTGTTTCCATCACATTCTTTGGTTGACTTTAGCAAGATTAGCTTGAATTTTCAAAATGTTGATCTTAACCTTGTTTTCCTGGTGATTTCGGTTCCTGCGATTACATAAAATTTGTATCACTAATGACTAGTGGTTTTGTTGCAATTGCAGCCCAAGTTGCCTAGTGCTGTATGTATCTAGTAAGCATAAAATCTGGATATATTCAAAAATTGTGTTAACATTCTTTTATCTGGTTGTGCACTGACCACTGACCACTGTAATGATAAATGTTGTTGATAATCAGCATAGTTTCATTTGTTGTAACCACAATGCTGTGCTAGAATAAAGTGGTCCTCTTTGCTACAAAAATGTCTCCTTCCTTCCCTATATTGTTTCAATATCATACTTTGTGAATTGCAACTACGAGTTTTGACATCATTATTAGAATTTGAATTATAGGTATGCGAATCTTCCTGTAGCCATTTGTGCAATTTTTTTTTAATGTATTTTACATTCAACTGGTGTGTGTCTCTCTTTGATTATGACAGTAACCCTCGCTAGAAACTACAGGTTCAAAACCTATCAAGGGCATCATCACTGACATTTGTGAATCCTCAGCTCGCTAGCCTGGCACAGAATGCACAACCAGCTATGATGCAAAACGCTTTGTCACAGCAGCAGTGGTTGAAGCAAATGTCAGCAATTTCTGGTCCAGCCTCACCCCTCCGTCTTCAACAGCACCAGAGGCAATCGCAGGTTCTTTTGCAGCAGCAATTGGCTTCATCTTCTCAGTTGCACCAGACTTCAATGGCATTAAATCCACAGCAATTAACCCAGCTGGTGCAGCAGCAGCCACCAATGGGGCACCAACAACCTTATCAGCAGCAGCAGCAACAGCTGCAACCACAGCAGCAGATGCAACAACAGCAGCAGCAGCTATTACAACAGCAACAGCAACCACAGCAACAATTACAACCACAATTACCCATAAATCAGCAGCAGCAACAACAATCTCCAAGGCTGCAAGGACCCATAGGCCAGAAATCTCTTAGTTTGACAGGATCACAGCCAGATGCAACAGCATCTGGCACAACTACACCAGGGGGAAGTTCAAGCCAAGGAACAGAAGCAACTAACCAGCTACTTGGGAAGAGAAAGATACAGGACTTGGTTTCGCAGGTCTTATTAGTAATTCAACATTGTCTAGTTATCAGTTCTCTTTACTGTTATCTGGTGCTTTTTTTTTTCCTTTCCTGTTAGTGTATGTGTGACAGAGCTCTTGCTTTCTCATTCATACAATGATAAATATGTCAGTGTGTCTTATCTTTTGGACGTGCTCAGGTAGATTCACGGGGAAAGCTAGATCCTGAAGTTGAAGATCTTCTTTTGGAGATTGCTGATGACTTCATTGATTCTGTGAGGCTTAGAAATCCACTTAACTTCTCTTTGTGTTTGTATCTTGAATGCTTACTGGAAATATAAATGTGTCCACACCTGTGCTTGTCTGTTGTGCGTGTTCAGTGCACACATTTGCTTTTATGGTCTGAGTGCACTTCTGTTTCTTCAGATTGTACTGCATTGATGATTGTGTTGAATTTATCTTCATGACTTATGTACACAGACTTATTTCCTTGTTTTACAATTCAGGTGACTGCTTTTGCTTGCAGTTTGGCCAAGCACCGAAAATCTTCAGTTTTAGAGTCCAAGGATTTATTGCTGCACTTAGGTTTGTACCAAATGCTTTTTCACCAGTGTATTCATTTTTTGCATAGAGTATTGGCATCTGAACTGCAGATTTTATCTCTGATTTTGGATAGTTCATCTTGTTTGCCTGATTACTAACTTTAATACTATGAGGTTTTATAGGTTCTTCTGTTGAGATTGAAAAGGGAATATAATCTTATCAAGGAGATATGCATAGTAAAATTTTTTGCATTAGTTGTCAGGACTTATAGTCCAAATCAAAGATATTATTATTAATAATTTCATTTGGTTCATAACTTATTTTTGTTTAATGGTTTGATATTGTCTTTTTTTCTCCTTGCCTTTCCTTGCAATTTGTTGGATGATATTTTTATGGCAAGCTTTGTGCTTCTTTTGAACAAGGGCTGAAAGAGTAATGACGCAATGACAGAAATGCCTTTCAATTTTTCTCAAATCAATCATCAAAAGCCAACTAGTCTTATTTACAGAAAACTAATTGCTTGAATTGGATGCAAATAATGTTATGTAATTTCCGCATGAAGTGTTTTTCCGGCATGAAGACTTGTCTGCCTTCTCTCTCTCTCTCTCTCTCCATGACATTAATGCCATTACCAATGTATAGATCATGTAAAAGTTGATAGGCTCAACTCAAGAGTGGCAATGGTATATTGGTTACTATCTTATTTTGAGTTAAGTTCTGAAAAACTGATGCATGAAAAGCATGTGCAGAGAAGAATTGGCATCTGACAATTCCTGGATTTTCAACTGAAGATAGAAACTTCCAGAGGAAACCTGTAAGCATTTGACCTTTCCTCCAGATGTGTAAACTTGTGTATTGTTTGGTTTTATGTTGTCAAATAACAATTTGAAGATCAAGTGTAAGCTTAGTAAGATGAATTTGTCCTAAAAAGTTTGTAACATCTGCTTGATTGTTCAAGTTTTGATTCATATTTCCAAAAAATAATAACTATAATCTCTTTTTTGTATGAGGCTCATAAAGTTTTTATTCTTATACTTAAGTTAATTAATGCTCATCTCTCTCCCCCTCCCTGCTTCCTATGCGTGATCATGTTATGCCATACAGTTAAGATGGTCATATTTATGCATCTCTTTGGTATCCTTAAACAAATAACTTTTCAAAGATGTAATTTGACATTGTGAGTTTGAAATTTGCAGTTATCAAGTGATCTCCACAAGAAGCGTCTTGATATGGTAAGCACAAACTCTGAATAGTTTTATTTGGATGGTCCTCCTATACTAAAACCTGTTTTTCACTGCTCTTGTTGTTAGATTCATGCATTGAGGGAGTCCTCACACTCAGAAACAAGTAATAATAACAATAATAATATTACTAAAGAGATGATGAGACAAGGGCCTGGCCATGGCAATCCAGTTGTTACTAACAACCTAAGACCGTCACCTAGTTCAGAGCAGCTAGTTTCACAATCAACCAGTTCTCAGATGCTGCAGCAGATCACACGATTTTAATGGATATATTTCTAATTTCTGATACCATCTCCATTCTGATCAAGTATAACATAAACCTTTGTTGGTAAGCATTTAAGCTTTCGTATAATGGATGTTTCTCCCTATGCCCCTCCCCTCACAGACACACACATTCAAAAAGATACAAAGAAAAAGAATTGACTTAGCCATAGTAGGTTCGTTTGATGTGAATGAAATATGAATATTCTCCCTTGAAACAGGACTTAGCTGCTGTCTACACTTATGATATTTTCTTTGATTGTATGAACTGAATGTTTAAAGTTTCCAATTATTTTCTCAAATCTGAATCCTGAAAATGTGGTTTGAAAGAGGATGAAAATTTACATGATGTTGCATTACAAAATAGTTGTGGTTACTGATGTCCTTATTACAAGTTACAACTAAAAACAGATGAAAGAGAGAATCAACTACGGAACTTGTGATCTGCTTTTTAGGAATTTGTAGTCATATCTAATAAATAGTTTGGATTGATCTGGAGACTGCTTCAGTGTGGAAAGGTAATTCTGCAATGGCACATATCCAGCACATTCCTTTATCAGAGATATATGTCAAGGAGTTGGGTGATGGGTGATGGATTACTCAATGCAGGTTTTCTATGAGATCTGATGACTAATAATGTAACAGAGATCTGGAAAATTTTGATGAATAACAATATATTGTTAGAAATGAGGTGAACGCGGGGTGATTACATATTGAGGTGATTGTTAGGGATTGAAGCCCTAACTGTTCCCATCAATCTTCTTCTACTTTAACAGTTCCTTTTACTTTCTCCAGACTTGTGGAACAGAATATAACTACCTTCTAACTACCACTTTCTTTTTATACCTAGGCCTACATGTAACTGTGATGTATTTTGAGAATGCATCCGTGGATCAATGTTGAATTGGTCAATAATCTATTTGGAATACTATCCCATAGAACTTGTATATTGTTTTTAGTGAACTAACTGGATAGCTTTGGCGTAGAAAATGCATTGAAAAGTGTTTTTGGATATTAATTTGTTGTTATTATTTTGACTTTTAGAATACCAATATCATTTTTCTTGGTTTTAGATGAGATGAACTGTTTATTTTTCTTGATGTTCTATCTGATGTGCGAGCTTGTGCCCTAGGTGGGGGTGCATGGGTTTATGTGGGAATTTAAAAAAAAAAAATAAATTATTACAGTTAAAAGTATTCCAACCAAATGTTTTGATGTGGTTGGAAGGATATGACAGGAGGAGAGAGTAAGAGATTTCATTTATTTCAGATGATTGAAGGACGATTCTGAATTTAAGCATGGATTCTTGATGCATTTACCTAGGAGTGAACCACTATTGCTTTATATATGTTATCCATCTTCAACCTATGGTTCTTAAATTGCTGCTAACCCTCGCAAAAACTGCTACATTTCAGATTTTGGATTGACAAAAGTATTAGCGGTAGGGGCAGACTTGTAATTATTTGTGGCAAGCAGTGAAGACGTTTTTTAGTTGAAACAGATGGTTGCGGCAGTGATAATCTAATTTATGATTGTTTGATCCTGGTCATACACTTGGTGCAGTTGTAAAGAAAAAAGTAGATATTTATGGGAGGACTCGATGGACACGTAAATTTAGATCTAGCCTCACGTCCCATTTCAAGCTCTTGCACTTTGAAATGCTAAATGAAACTTGGGTTGGGAGGCCTATCTATAATTTGTGATTTATTGTATATCAATGGTCACAGAAAGCTTCTTCTTTAGCTTCTTCTTTTTCTTATTAAATTTTATAGTTGCAGGATTTGAGAATCTTTCTAGTCCTAAACTTAATTAGATGACATTTCCATCAACCTGCTTAATTTTCCTACTTATGACTTGTCTCTTTTCTCTTCTGCACATTGAGCAGATTTCATTTTTGTCCTGAGCAGAAGCTCTTCGATCTTGATTTTAGTTTAACTTGTGGAATTTGCTAAGAGCTGAATAGTTTTAAAGCTTTGCTAGTTTTCTTCTAAATATGAAAAATATTAATACAAGCATTTAAATGCTCCATCTTTAATCATCTGCTGAATGCCTTATACATACAAGCATAATTACATTCTTTTGTGTGTTAATTTTAAATTTTATTATTATTAAACTAAAACTTATACAAATAAGGTTTTATTTTTATATTAAAGGCCCTCTGTGATATGTTTTTCTCCACTTTTTTTTTTAAAAAAAATAACTAATTGTATGATACTATTGAAAGACCTTGTAATTAATACCATTTGTTTACTGTGTTACCAGATAATAAAATAAAAAAAGAAAGTGAAAAACATAATATTTCCGGTATTGATAAACTGACCTATAAATATAGAGTTCAAAATAAAGTTAAAAAAATAAGAGGGTAGGAAATTTTACTATTACTAGAAATAACAAAATCAATCTCTTTTAAATATCTTAAAATAAAATAATAAAAAGTGAAGACAGAGAGTTTAATCTCATTTGATGATAATCTCTTTTTCTCTAATTTGGTCATAATCTAATAATGCACGGTTGCATAACCCTATCATTATTGGAAACATCAGCCAAATGAGAGACATGATATCTTTCTTATATTTATTTCATCAGTTTGCTATAGCCATTCAGGAGAAGGTTAGACCTAAAAAAGTGAACCAAGTCCAAAAGGTCAAACCTAAAGAAGTGAACCAAGCTCAAAGTTTTCAGAGTCTATTTCGTTAGGCTGATTTAACATTTTCGATCCTGACTCAGATTCAGAGGATAGATTGGGCCATTGCGAGTTCAGGTTTCGCATGGAGGAATCAGGCACTGGAGTAAATTAAATGGTCGTCTGGCGTGAGGAGGATTTCTGATATATTTGTATGCACGGAGTTGGGTGACAGGAACATGTGACGTTGTAATAGAGTGGCACAGGTGGTACTGTAGCAGAGAGTCTGTCACTAGTAGACAAAAAGAAAAGAATTAAAAGGAAAAAAATTCTTTCTTTCCCATTCAAGTTTAGACAATTATAATAAACTCTATTTTTTAAATTTCAGAATATCACCTTCAAATAAAAAAGTATGAAAAAAAAGTTAGCTTTGACGAAAACGGATGTATAAGTGAACAATACAAAAATGTATAAATTGAAACAAATCAAATTATGCATGTGTATATATATGAGAATCAAATCGTTAACCATCACAGATATATTTCAATTTTTATAAATATTTAGCCTTTTACATTAAGCCAAGCCAAAAATGGTCCCCTATTATACTTACGGAGGCCAACAGCTCGGGGGTAGGGGACCGTGGCCCCCTAAAGTATTATTTTTTTATATACATATATAATGCTTTCATTAAATATTTCTTGTTTTAATAAAATATTTAGATTTAGAAGGGAACAAAATAATAATTAAATATTTAAAATGTTACTTTTTATATTTTTATAGATTTGATTATATTATGCAATTATAACCTGAGTAATGCACATCCTAAAAATAGGTTAAAAATAAAATAGAGGCTATTTTTTTTTACACCCTTTCTGGTATATTTAAATACACGATTTTAGTTAATCTTATATTTTTAATTTAATAATTAAATTTATTATCATATAAAATTTTAGTTTATATTAAGTACTTTATTACATTGAGGCTAACAATTCGGCAAGTATTCGATCACGTTGCGACAAGACTCCCTCCCACTTAAGGAAACTTTATTAGTATTGCTGTCCTTTTTGCTATTATTTATTATAAAGTGAGTTCTCTCTTAATTTTTATTTATTTTATTTATATATATATTAAAAATATAATTACATTAAATTTTATTAAATATTAAAAAATTAAAAAAATAAATATAAAATAATAATTAATTTATATGTTATTACAATTTAAAAAATAAATAATAAATTTAAGATAATTTAAAAAATAAAAAAAATATGAAATGAAAAAAATTATTTTATTAGTGAACATATATAAAGAAACGTATAAATAAAATATAGAAAAATACATGCCAAAATGGTGATTTGTTATGAAATGTGAATAATATTCATAAAAATAAAATTTGAAATTTTATAAATAAATCTAGTTAGTAATTACTCAAACGTATGAATTTTGTTAACAAATAATATTAATTAAAACTATTAATTTTTTAAATAATAATTAAAAGAGAAGAATTTGATAATACCTGAAATTGTAAACTTAAAAATTTTAAAATCTCTAATAAATACAGTAAAAAGAATTTTAGACAATTATTATTAAGTTAAATAGCATATTTTCATGACAGCCATATATATATATGACTAAATATTAATTATCATGAAGATTTGGGCTCGATTGTAATCTCGTTGGGTTGATCAATCATCTGGAGCCCAACAAAACTCGTACTCCACCATAGCCAGTTCATTTCCGGCCCAATTTTAAAGGCAAGGCAAGAAGTGAAGCAGCAGCATAAGGAGGATGATCTCAGCAATAGCAGCTCTCAAATCCTCAAACGATAACGGAGTTTTCAACGGTACAAACAATGAATTGCCGAGTTCTGCCCAGAAAGGTGAGCTAAGTGATCACCCATTGATAAAGCAATAGTTATTTATGGTTCAGTTTTGGAGATTAAGATATTCATTGAAAAAGCAATTGTTATTATGGTTCAGCTTTGGATTTTAATTTCTTAATCTATTTAATTAGCGACATTTTGCTGGGTTTTTTCGTAGCTCATTAGGGTTTCTTTCTTTTCCTTTTTTTAATTGTTATTTGATGCAGGGTTGTTCAATTAAAAGCAACTGCTGATGCTCCTATACTCGAGCAAAACAAATTCAAGGCATGTCCTTTCATCAATTTTTAGCTAGATGTTTATCTATTTATATGTTTGAAGTATATTACTAGGTGGGTTCAGTATTTCTTTTTGTTTATATGCTGGTGGGTTGGTGAAATAAGCTTAAATTCAGATGCCCATTTAGGTATCATATCAATCTAGATGGCTTTATAAATGTAACCAATTATCCATGGATCCCTCCCTTTCAAAACAAGGAACTTCAATTGTCTTGAGAAAAAAAAAATACAGTTTGATTCCTATTAGTATTCTAATGTTGCTAATATGGTGCATATCTGCAAACATAGTTACTATGGTGGTACTCTTGAGTTATGGTACAAGTGTGTAACACATGGTATGCCAGTTAATGAAATATAGGATACGTGCTAATTTGATTACTGGTATGCTTAATGAGCATGCTAGTTTAATTTGGGACATGTAAATCATATTTATTCAATATGATATAATGTTTAAATAATTAAATGTATAACTAATAGTTGATAACTTTTATACTTCCTAAAAAAATTTAAATTTTAACGAATAAAATAATCATTTACACTCTCAAGTTAATACGGACACCTATTCCACTAACATTTAGATCCATTACCTCACTTAAAGTGTTTCAAAATGCACTCTCTTCTTTTGCTATGGCCTTTCTTTCTCCTCTTCCACCTCTTCTTTTTCTTCTTGTGCCTACATGCTATTAGTACATACATATTCGTTGATCTTTTTCTTTCTTCCCTTCCCATCTTTTCACTTCTTGTTTGGCAACTCGGATCACATCTTCTAGTCATTTGGGATGCAAGAGTATCGCGTTTTGGTATGCACTACCTAGATCGTGGTTCCCAAGGGATGAGAGAATCTGGTAACTATGTTTGCAAATTAGACCTCCTGCATTGTGTGTAGACTTGTAAAATTGAGTAAATCTTTTCAAAGCTTCTCACATGAAGCTTAGAAATAAATTAGCATAGTGAGTTACCTTGTTGAATTGCAGACCGAGTTAATTATAGGCTTTTTTCCTCTTCTTTAATGTTGAGCTTTTAGATACCTTGACCAAAAAGAGCATGATCAATGGCAGATGTTTTTCATTCTTTTGTGATGAACTTCTAGAAGGAGCCTTCAGAAATGTATTTTAAACTTAAAGCAGCAGTTATTAGAAGTCTTTTAACTTTTTCTTTTCTGAAAATTCCTGTATAACAACTGGTTTAACTTATCCTGGACCGATGTTTGTCAAATGAAACTCTCTTCCATTTCATGATTATCCTTTAACATGGCAGATACCTGGAACCGATATATTTGCTAAGGTGATTGACGTTTTGTGGAGACAACTTCACAGAGAGACAGTGGTAGCTTATCTTTGATGCTTTTCTTCATCTCTTATCCTCTCTCTTTCTCTCCCCCTCCAAAAAAACTCCAATCTATGGGCTTTAAAATACTAATATTCTTTTTTCTTTTTTCATTCAATGTTTTGTTAGTTTGTATACATGAACAGTGCATTCTCTCCAAACCCTGATGAATTGATTATTGATCTACTCTGTAAGTTTGTGCTTTTATTACTTTTTACCTTGGAGTTTATGATCCCTTTTTCCTTGAGGGCCTTTACCTCTATATAGATATCTGCTATCTGTAAAAGATCATCAAGACATGTGTCGAGTAAAATTTATACTTCTCTCATTTCCTCCTTTTGTCCTTGATGAATGAGAGCTGATTGTGTTAGAAGAGCATTGATGGATTGCAGCATTATGTTCATGGCAAATTATGAATACCAAATGATGGAATTCTTTTATATATGGCTTATAGTAGAGAGACACCTTGTGTAACTTATTTGTATATTTGTTCCTATCTTGGATTTAGGAAAATGGTTTCTTAAATATACTAACACTTTTAAGCATGAAGCATTTTGTTAGCAGGGAAGGGAGGTAGAAATGTGCGTGGCTCACATGAAATAGTAGTTAGTTTTCATATACTATACCTGACTGCCCATTAGATGAGCTATGTACTCAAGCACAGAATTTTCATATAAATGAAAATAGATTGTCTGACGTTGTCTGTGGTATGTCCACCTCTGATGTCAGTCCTATTATAAGTATGTAGTATGTATTGATTTGTATTCACCTATCATCCCTCTTGTGATGAACTAGCTAACATTTCATGCTTTACATTGATAAAACAAATATGTGAATTAATAGCAAATGCAAATGGATCTATGTCAATGCAGTAAGTTGGTTTATTTGTTGGTGAGCGGAGTTCTATGAAGTTCTTTGAATTTTCTCTTAGTTTTCCATCAAAGCCAAGAGTTCTGAAGTTTTGTTATTTGGTTTATTTATTTAATAAATCTTTCAGCATTAGGATGATTTCTATTTGCTGAAATGCTTTCAACCTGGATCAAGTTTGATATTTCATTATGCATTTCTCCATCTTATAACCATTTCTACTTTAATGATCCAGAATTTTGGTGTTGATGGTAAACTGCTGGTCAATTATGCTTGTTCCATGGCATGGGCTAATTGTCACTCAGGGATATGATGTTTTTGCACTTTTCATAATGTAAGAGCCTTCTAGTGTTACATGGTTTATCAAGGTTCCTACTTCCTTTGTTGATTTAGCCAGGAATGAGTGCTCATTTCATTGCCTTTGATTCATTAGTGTACTGGGTTGGAGCACTTGAATCATTAAATTTTACTTCAACATGATTCGAGTAGACAAGACTTGTAATTTCTCACATTATTCAATTATAAAACATTTGGCCTCCCTACTGTTTGAATGCAGTTTGACTTAAAGATGAGTAATTCTTTAACATGTGCTGTTAATCTTTGTTTGCTCGAATATTCTTCAGGTGTCAGTGCCAGCTATCTATCTATGTATCTATATAGTGCTGGATTAAATGCTCCTAATCCATAGCTGTCTGAATGATGACTATAAGGTGGACTTGCAAAGGTCATATGTATGATTTGTTGTGAACTAAATTTCAATCCTGAATGATCATTGGAGGAACTCTCTGAGTGTTGCCGGATTCTTCTTTTGAGCAATTTCAACCAAACTAGCTGCTGACCCTTATGAAATGCTGCTTGAAAGATGAATGTACTTAAGTTGTGGGCTCCGTGAGATAAAAATTGATAGCTCAAGACATCAAGTTCTGTCATTTGGTTGGTGAGTACATTAAACTCCATATTTCTATTGCTATAGTTTGCCTTGTATGTATTTTGTACCAAATGACACCAAAATAAAAGGTTCACTTGATCAATTCAGGAGATTTATATTTGTTCTGAATATGCATTATTTATTCAAAAAATGAACTGAATATTAACATGAACTATTTAAATTCTGCTATATTGATTTTAGTTTTTTTGTTATGGACAACCGAAATAACATATTTTTAATTAATAATATTATACTTTTATAAGTAATTCTATTAATAAGCTTGTGTCTAGAAGATTTTGTTTAAGGAAATGGAGATTGTACTGTTACTTTGGCCAATATGAATTGGGTCTAAGTAGATGTAAAATGAACTGTCATTCTTTATTGCATAATCTGTGTGGCAGGACCACTGTGGTCTCACTGGTCTGGAGTTGGCTAATCTTGTTTATATGAATTGACTAGCTTCTACATGATATTGTCACCTTGCAGATTCTGGCTTGGTCTGAGGCTCTGTGCAACTTCTGGAATCTGGGTATCTTTACAGACACCTACTTGCTTTTTTTAAAACTAGTCATCAAGTATAAAGCTTTCTCATATTTCAAGCTTTTTGATGTAAAATGTGTCCAAGAACAATACATCTTTGATGCTGTCCAATCATGAACTAAAAAACAAAGCAAGTTTCAATTGGCACAGTTCTCAATTTGCCTGTAATGAAACTGTACTCTTAAAACAGGTTCTGATTCATTGATTCTTTAGTATAAATATCTAATATCATCTTTTGATTGTCCATTTTCTCCTAGAAAGTCCATCATTAAACAATAATTTTCCTTCTTCTCCCATGAATTCTTGGCTGCATCTTGAAATGCATGGCAAAGATGTCTCCAAAGGTTATTGTCTGCTGTTTGAAAGCAATTTTATTCAGATATTTCATTAGCATTACATCTGGTGAAAACAATGTTAGCACCATTTCCATCGGATGAGGGTATAGGATGAGGTCATATACAGAACGGGCCATTTAAAATAAAAATTATAACTATTTAATTTCAGTGTAATTATTAATTATTAAACTCTTTACAAAGTTAAAAATCAGTGGAATAACAATGTCTAAGCATAAAACATCAAATAGTTGTATATTTATGAAGGTTAGGTGTTAAATATTTATAGAAATTATAGAGAATAACCTGATTGATGTGGCCGGAAAATAAAATTGTGGTGTGATCGGAAAATAGAATTACGGTGTTATTAGTTATACCTGTAAAAAAGAGAATATGAGGTGGTGAGTGTTTACGGTAGCCACTTCAACTCTCAAATCAGTATATCGGAGGAAATCAGTATATTGGAGGATAAAATAAATGTAATGAATTGTTTAAAACTTGAGTAGTATAAGAGAATATCGTATTTTTACTTCTGTGATCATTCTCCTTTTATATTATAAAAAGATGAAGATGAATATAGTATTTGCTGATAATTTGCGATCGTTCTCCTTTTATATTATAAGAATATAAAGATAAATATAGTATTTACTGAAAATCTGGTGAAAATGAAGCCGGCTGTTTGATAAGAAATATCATAATAGGTTGATGGTTCTGTGATTGTAGTTGTAACGAGAATACGCTAGACAAAACTTGAAAATCAAACCGTAATTTTGTATTAAGATTTGTCTTAATTAAAAAAGGTGAATTTCAATAATAAATTGAGCGTCAAAATGTTTAAATTTTCTTTTCCTTAAATAGAACGGCATTAAAATTTTACCGTATGATAATAATTCATAATTTACTTTTGGGATGGTTATGTAATATTATTGGCTATTCAACACTTTTATTTTTAATTGTAATTTAAATTATGACAAGAAAAATCTTGTAGTTTTATACTGTTAACAAAATAGATTTTTTTTTTCCTTAACACAGTTAATGGTAAATTAAAATTAATCATTTAGGTTTCTATATTTTTTAATTTAGTCCATAAAGTATTGATTTATTAATAAAATAATATATTTATTTTATATTTTTTTACTTACAATATTATACTTTTAAAATTGATAACTAAGGATTGTAATTATTTACCAATAAATTTATTACATTTTCAATTATCAAATTTAAATGTCTTATATTTTAAAAAAAATTAAAAATTAAATTAAGAATATAATTATTATTTTTTGCTCTAATAAATTAAATAAATTAAAATGAAAAAGTTGGAGAGTAAAAAGAGATTCTTCGAACTTGAATATGGACAAAAATAACATTCAATAATTGATCAAATTTTGTTATATTATTTTATTTTTTAAATATAAAATTTAAAAATTTTATTATTTAGTCTTCACGAGTATGTTATGAGTGTCGAATATTTTAAAATTCTATTATTTTTTTTTGTCAGTTTTAACTCGTAAAAATTTTATTATTTAATTTTTATAATATGATAAAATTTATTAATTAATTTTTAAATTTTATAAAAATGTTTGCTATTTATTTTCTTTATATCGAAAATATTTTAAATTTTTATACAGTGCTTAACAATTAAAATTAAAACAGTAATTAATTAGTAGATTTTTAAAATTTAAGAGATATTTGAATGTATTTTTGAAAGAGTAATGAAATAATTAATGACCAGTCTTTTTATAGTGCATATAATTTTTCTATAAAATACTATAATTTAATAAATATAATAAATTAGTTTATAAAAATATAAAATTTAATTATAATATTTAAAAATTAATATATAAAAATATGGAGATAAATTATAACTAAAAGAGTTATTTTATTAATAAAATAAATCTATTTCACTAAATTTCAAGTAAATTATAGTAATTTATTAATAACATTTAACATGTAGAAAAAAAAAGCTCTACTTTACTAAAAGTGTAAAACAACATAACATAATTAAATTACATGATTATATTTGGAAAAATTAAAACCACTAAATCATAGGATGATATTTTGTAATTTCTCCAAAATGTTAACTATACAAAAATTAAGACGTTTATCTGAGTTTTCCATAAAAGAGAATCACAATCGATGGATTTAACGTACAAACTAACATATAAACTTTCTCCCTAGAAATTTGGCTACTCTATTTCAATTTATACTTTTGGTGATTTACAAAAGGTTTTTTGAATATTAATAAGTTATTTACTATATTTTAATAAATTTATTAAAATATATTTAAATTTAAAATTTATTCGACATTTTTGTCTTGTATTCTATTTTTAAATGTGTGCTAATTTTTTTTAAGTATTAACCATTAAATAAATAAATGATCAAAGTATTTAACATAATTAAAATTTAATGAATGTTTTATTGAGTTTTTAAAAATAAAAAACGATGTTAATTATGACAATGAATAAGAGCATTTTATAAATACCCTTTGTATTTTAAAGATTTCAATTCATTTTATATTGAAAAAATTATATAAACAAATATAAATTATATAATTACAAGTAAAAATAATAATGTGTTTAATACTGATACTCTGATTAAGACTTGGTGACATTTTACCTTTTGGATTATTTTTATTTAATTAAAAGATGGAAATTGAGGTACTGAACTTGAGAGTTTTAAGATACAACCAAATATATTTTACCAAAGAGGTTTTTTTTTTCTTCATAAAAGAGAAAACTTGAATTTAGGGTTTCACTTTCTTAGCTCCTTTCTCCCTCTCTCTCCCCATCAATACTGTCATATCTCTTCATTTCTTTCTTGCATCATCGCCCCTTTCCCTTATCCCTTTCTTTCATCTTCCTTTATTTTTTTGTCCCCTCGAAAGCACCAACTCTTTGATAGGATTACTCGCAAACTTCGCTTCATTTCTTTTCCTGGAATGAATCAAACTCTTTTTCCCGGTGCATCACCTGTTGTTGTCCCATTCAAGAGGAAAGTCTCAAATCAACCTCCTATTTAATAGTTCCTCTCATCTCACTATCGCCTATTTCGACTTGGGATTATTGCTTCACTTCCAAAGCTCTTCTTTTTTTTTTTTTCTTTCTTTCTTTTTTAATTTCATTGTGCTTTAGTTTTATTTGATTTTACAAACCCTTCATTTTCAATCCATTCAAAGTAAAATATCACGATATTATATATATAACTGTGTGAATATTGAGAAAGATATAATATCAAATGCTCTAGGAAACTTGAGATAACATCATGCAGAAAATTAGTATAAAAAAGTAAGACTGAATGGGGGAAAACTATGTTAAAAAAATAAATTAAAATTAGTTAGTAATTTGAAATTAAAATTAAATTGCTATTTTGTTGTTATATATTGTGATTTAAAGTTTAGAGTGATTCCTAGTCACTAAGTTTTTCCTTTTTTCTTGATTCTCATCATGGGTTCTTCTGATTTTTCTTTTCACTAATCCTAACATCTCTTGCTCTTGAAAACCTTCACAAGAAAATGGAAATTGGGATTGGGAATGTTCTAGGCTCCAAACATCACAGTCTATGTAAAATCATCAAAGAATCTGCAGAGTCCTTCCAGGACTAAGCCTGCAGCCTATAAAAACAAAAAAACTGCGCATCCATAAACTCTTCTAAATTAATGAATACATTTCAAATTTCACACATCATGAATTTTCTGATGATCATGTGAATGAAACTTTTCATGACATGCCAGTAAATCTCCCATCCATTTCAAGGAAAGGGCTCATCCACTCCAAGTTCAAACGATCTTCATTGGAGAAATCAAAAAAATCATCTACATTAAAACTGGTATTGGATTCTTCACCTCCTGTATAATTATTACAACTAGATTGCTTCTCTTCCCTTGTCACCTCCACTGTGTCTGCCTTCTCTGTTGTCCTTTTCTCACCTTTGGATTCTTCTCCAATTGAAGCTCCACTTTGTTTCTCTTTTTGGTTTATTTTCTTGCACAGATGAGAATTCCAGTAGTTCTTGACCTCATTGTCTGTCCTCCCTGGTAATCTTCCAGCGATCAAGGACCATCTATAACAAATTTTTCAAACGAATCAAACCCTGCAAATCTTTATCAACCCAAGAAAATAGATGTAAGAAAGATAACACAATGAGAGATTATTGACCTATTTCCTAGTAGTTTATGAAGCCTAATGATCAAGTCTTCTTCTTGGTCTGATATGTTGCCTCTCTTGATATTCGGTCTTAAATAATTCAACCATCTTAGCCTGCAACTCTTACCACACCGATTAAGGCCTGCATAAGTTTAGATCGATGAAAATTTAGGTAATTCAGTTCAGAAACTTGATGTTTCTGCTCAGTTACCGACAGTATATGAACACGAACACATACATACCTGCTTTCTCTGCAATTATCTTCCATCTTTTTGCACCATGGATTGCTATAACTTCAGCTAATTTTTTATCTTCTTCCGGTGCCCATGCTCCCTTACTGATCTCTTTTTTTGTTGGCATATTTGTCATGGCTTCTATAGGCTTGTGTTCTCTTTTCGCAGTCATTTTATTTGCTTTTCCTTCGAAAGAGAGAGAGAGAGAGAGAGAGAGAGTTTCTCAGCCAAGGCGCTGTTTTGAGATACGGCGACAATTAACCTCGCTGGTGGGATTAGAGAAGCTCAACTACCACTTGTTTATGTATGTGTGGGGGAAAATGTAAGAGGTTTGGTCAATTCCCATAAGACACACTCATCATTAAGCAAAAAGATCAGTAGTACAAAATTTTTAAGGATAATATAAAATACAGTCCTTGAAGTTTGATCAAAATCACAATTTAATCCCTTTATTGTAATTTAGTTATTGATATTGTAAACTAAATTATCATTGTGGTAAAATATCAAAAACTATACTATAAAACTGCAATGGCGGATACAAAAATATGTTGTTTTTTTTTTTTTTTTTGTATTAACATTCAACTCATTTTAAAAAAAAATAATAAAATTACATTTTAAAATCTAAATCGAATCCAAACAATAAACAATTATTTTTATTTAATTTCTAAATATTAATAATAATTTCAAATTGATTAGTTTAGTAATTAAAAGGAAAATAGACAAATAAAAAATTAATGAAATATGAGACAGCAAAAAGGGCCAAAGCATAAGCCTACAAAATTAGATAATTATGATTACGTGATGAAGGTGTGGGGACATGTTGAAGATATTTTGTTTAATTTGTCAAACTAATTGAGACAAAGGATTTGCCCAAGATTTTGCCATCTTCATTAATGAACCTCTATTCATCACTTTAATTTTATGACTGGGTTTTGAATTTTTCCAATTTTAGGCTTAATTTTCAACACAATTTGCCATTTATTTTATTTTATTAACATTAATGCTCTTAATTAAATTTTTTAAAATAGACATATATTATTAATTTAATTCAAATGAGTGAAGAACTATTTCTCCCTCATCCTTATTATTATTATTATTTTTTGTAATCCTATGTTGCTTGATCTCATCAACCTAATGGTGGAAAGTATAGTTTAAATCAAGGATAAATTATAGTTTTTTTTTTTTCTCAATTTAGGAAAATTTATATATTAATCTGTTTTTTTTAAATCATAAATTTAAGTTAAAGATTTCAAGATTTGTGATAAATAGCATTGAATTTTATTTTTTTAGACATAAATCTCAAACTCTCTAAATTTTATGGTCACTTTTACTCTACGGAACAGAGATGGCTTCCTTCCCATACTTGGAGTAGGTTTCTTTCCTTCCTGTTTGAGATTCTCTTGAAAGGAAAATGTTCTAGTTCTGCCTTGGTGGTGTTTGTGTTTTTTTTTTTTTTTTCTTTTAAATTTTTTCAGGTGGAAGCATCTCCATATTAGACTTAACAAGATGCATATGAGGGTGGTGGGATAGCTTGTGCGAATGAAGATGGTTATCCCTACCTAATTACTGAGATTAATTTGTCTGGAGTTCTTGCTTTTGGCCCTAGTGATGGAATCTAATCACGATTGTGAAAGTTGCAACTTCCTTTTTAGTTAGACTTATGATTTCTCTTTGTTTATTAAATCGAGTCCAAGATGTATGTATTTTCTTTACTATTATTCCCATTTCTTCGATGACTTTTTAATTTTTTGGCCCTGCATTTATTCTTCTACTCTTCAGTTTGTTAGCAAGTCTCTCAAACATTATTGTAGGAGTAGATCTTTTGGATAGGTGCTGTCGACAGTGATTGAAAGTTCCAGAGATGAAGGAGTTGACACTTTTGATTTTAATTCCTGATCAATGGAATTTAAGTTTTTAATTTTAAATTTTTAATGAATTAATTTATATATCGGGGTCATAAAGAGTATTTTCCTTTTTTTTTTTTTTTTCAATCTATGGACCTTTATTGCTTAGAATTGGATCGTAATAATTTTTTTATTTAATAGTCCTCCATTTTACACCGCTATAAACTTAAATTAATAGAAAATTTTGATATCTACTTAAAAGAAGAGAGAGAGAGAGAGAGAGAGAGCATATGACAAAATTAATAACTTGTATTAGCAGATAACTGAATCTTTTTGAATTGATAGTATTGTCTTTTCTCGTTGAAAATAATTAAGGAATTAATAATATGATAATCACAATGATGTCTACCACACAAGAAAATGTCAAGCACACACAGATATTTTCTTCTCCTCTTCTCGTACAATAAATGGACTGGTATCTTTTTTTTTTTTTTTAAATGTATATTCGTTAAATTATGATGATAGAAACAAATGTATTGACTTTCAAAATTGAGAACAATAACAGATTTTGCCATAAAGGTAAGGTGGAGAAGTCTTTAGTTTTTTTTTTTTTTCTTTTCTTTTATAATCAGTTTACTAAGTTAAAAGTTAAATTATGCATTCATTAGAACAACAACTCTTGACCACCTAATTACTCATCTAATAGAAGTCTTTTTTTTTTTAACCATGATTTAAATTCTATTATAAGAAGTATTTTTCAATTGATTTGCTTTTAGATAGAGTTTAAATGTAAGACTTTTTAGTGTTAAATATAATTTTGATATGAATTCTTTATAAAAACACAATATGTATTTATGAAATAACCTCAATGTAATTGACTTAATTGTGTATCGTCTCAAATATTTTTTACCATGTATTTGAGTTTTTTTTTTTTTTTTTCCATTCACCCAGTAGTTAAAAGTGTTGAATTGCCTCTGTAATGTGAATTTGATAATTGAGTAGCTGCTGAATTATGTGAATCTCTATGATAGGCCAAATCCAACAGTCCACTGGTCTTGATTCCAGGCTCTACTGGCCAGTTTCAATGCTGTATGTGATCGGGCTGAAAATGTTGAAGCCCAGATGAAATTGGTTCAGTAATGCTAATGCAAAGAAAGTAATTATATGACATGCTCAAGTGTACTATTTCCTTTCCTTCAACAATTTTTCATCATCAAATTTTGATTCGTAATTTAAATTGAGATTTTATTATCTTATTAATATTTAAAAATAAATTTAAATTCGTACCATTGATTACCCAGTACAGTAAAAGCCCAAAAGAGGGAGACAGGAAATGTGAGTAAGGACCAGCAATAATAGCAGTTGATTTTGAGCTGACAAAGCCCAAATCATTCCCTCATTGGTCCAATATAATTTTACACTATCATGGTTGGTAGAGGATAATTACACCGTTATGTACATTTTGGTAAATTAGCCCTCTCCCCTCAAACTCAAGCGGAGGTTTCAAAGCTCACCCCTACTAAAATTACCAAAACAACCCTATATATGAGTCAGCTGTCCGGTCAGCACCCAGTGTTAATCACATGTAGCGAGTATGCGTTTTAAAGGTACAGCCCAGCGAGTGAGTAGATAGATAACTCTTGCCCACCTCTGGTCTGCATGCCTCAAGTGTGAAATTGGACCAGCTATGTGATCATACCATAATTTTGAGCTGAAATTTAGTGTATTTGGTAGCATAGTAGCGTGAATTTAATTGAGGATCTGGACCTTTGAAAAGGATGAAGATTCATACAGTGAAATCAGTTGGTCTAATCAAATAAAAGTAGAAATCATTTCCAACAAAAGAAAAGGGTTTCTTGATCAGAACTTGGACACACTCGGGTTTTGATTATTGTATAGTACATATAAATATTGTGCGAGTGATGGGTATATAGACTGTTTCATGGATGCTTCTGCTAAAGAAGAAAGGGCTGAGAAGAAATGAAAGAATGGGCACAGAACCCAAAGCTAGAGATATGCAGAGGCCTGGGAATATAACACGAGAGAGAGAGGGAGCTTCTTTTCAAAAATTTTGAAGTTTGAGCTCTAAAACCAAAACCCGAGTCAGGGAGAGGGAGACTTAGCAAGGAGAGGTACATACATCAATAACCCACGACACAGTTTTTGAGATATTGAGGTGTGGAATCATAAAATGAGTAATTGGTTGGGGTTTTCTCTGACTCCACACCTGAGAATCGATGAAGGATTTGGTAGAGATGAAGCAGGAGGTTTCTCTTCTCATCATCATGATATCTCTGTCATGCCTTTGCGCTCTGATGGATCTCTTTGTGTTGTTGATCCTTTTAAACGCTCCTCCAATGCTTCTCAAGGTGCCACTACTGCATCTGCATGCACTTTTTGATTTTCAATATAAGGTTTTGTTATTTGCCATCAAAACTTTTAGTAGATGTGTGAAAGCTCAAGCTTTTCTTGGTTCCCTTTGGGCTTTTGCATGTTTTTTTGTTTGCTTGATATGCAACTGGATCTCCATGATATTTTACACTTTCCTTTTCCTTTTTTTTTTTTTTTTTAAATGATTGATTTTGTAGATTGGAGATATGAAAATTCCATGGATACGACTAGTGCAAGTGAGGAGGGGCCAAAGCTTGAGGATTTCTTAGGTTGCTACTCAAACTCTCCGTCCGACGAGACCAAAGTTTATTGCCAAGAAGATCAAAACGAAAGCCATACAAACAGAATCAACGTTAATGTGGCACCGAGCTTCAACGCCAATGGAGATATGGACCCTAGAGATGACCTCGCAAACCCCCCTCATTTAATCCAATCTTATCATCATTATAATGACAACCCACAAACCCTAGTCCCTAGTGACAACATCCAACACTGTGATCCAAACCCTAGCGATAGCCATAACCACAACCCTAGGCATAGCCATAACAGCATGTATTGTTTACCGTTCGAGAGTGGTAGTTCAGTTCCTGGATTCAAGTCTTGGCTAAGTCAAGCACCATTTTGCAGCTGTACACCTTCGAATGAACCAAGCAATTGCAATTTTCAGCCATTATCACTCGCAATGAGTCCGAGTTCTCATAATGGACTAGTTTCAGCTTCTCCATTGCAAGTGGTTGATAATCGTAAAAGACCTGTCAGGAAATCTGTTGCAAGAGAGCCAGTTCCCCGAAAATCCATCGACACTTTCGGACAAAGAACTTCTCAATATAGAGGTGTCACGAGGTATTAACTATTACCGATTTTTCAACTTTTGTCTCGGTGGGAATTTCATATTAAGTTTGCTTGAGTTCTCTCATGTGCATGTAAAACTTATAAGGGAGTGTTTGACGCTATTAGGCATAGATGGACTGGGAGATATGAAGCCCATTTGTGGGACAATAGCTGTAGAAAAGAAGGGCAAACAAGGAAAGGAAGGCAAGGTGGGAGAGACAAGGTTTAATCTTTTTGCTTTTTTCGCCCTTTTTTCCAAAATAGTATACTAACGGTTGTGTTTTTTATACGCTTTTTGGGTCTTCTTCCACCGCTGTGTCAACCTTGTGCAGTTTACCTTGGTAGGTGAAACTCGGTTCTTGTTTTTATCTTTAGTTGTTATTCTTTTTTTTTTTTGAATTCTGCTTTTGTTTATTTCTTTGTTGCCAACATTGGATAGTGTGTATGTTCTTTCTTCTTCATTCTTTTTGTTAAATTGTTTTATCAGGTGGATATGATAAAGAAGAAAAAGCAGCAAGGGCTTATGATTTAGCTGCCTTGAAGTATTGGGGACCAACCACCCATATAAATTTCCCTGTAAGTTCGTTGAGTAATCTTTTATGCTTATCCTATACCCACCAAAAAAAGGAGAGTAGAAATTAACACCAACGCTATTTTTCAATCTTTCCCTGGTAAATCCAAAAAAAATACTTGAATATGATATTTTCTAACTAAATCTTATTCATTTAATGCTTATAGTTGAGCACTTATGAGAAGGAACTTGAAGAGATGAAGCATATGACTAGGCAAGAATTTGTAGCCAATTTGAGAAGGTTTTAGTTCCTTCACCCCTCTCTCCAATCTGTTTTGCAACCTTATGTAAAGCAGAAAAGACATCAAGAAAAAAAAAAAAAGAAAGATTGATTGCTTTTCTTCAAATTTTGGCAGGAAAAGTAGCGGGTTTTCAAGAGGAGCTTCTGTTTACAGGGGAGTGACAAGGTGATGGCAGAAAGCGTACTCAACGATATAAAGTTTTCCATTATTTTACATATTTTTTTGCAGGCTTTTTTCTCCTTTCATAGGCAATATTAGGCAAACATATATTATTATCTTGCATGTGGTTGTGATACCATTTAGGAAGTGTAAATGCTTTAATCTGCTACAAAGTATTATCCTCCATATGTATCTTTCTTACCTTTTACTTGCTAAGTTGTTTTCCTACATCCCAGCAGGCACCATCAGCATGGAAGATGGCAAGCTAGAATAGGAAGAGTTGCTGGAAACAAGGACTTGTACCTCGGGACTTTTAGTAAGCATCTCCTCCTTTTTCTCCTCATCCATCAATTTGATGTCTAATATATTGCATATAATTACATCTCCTATATCTTGCTTAATGCTATTTGCAAACCTTCAAAATCTGTACTCACGTGTAAAGCTATGACGGAACGTTTAATTTGGTCCTGTTAATTCTCTAATCAATAGGTTTAAGGTTAGTGTTGTAGGTTAGTGAAATTGATCAAGTATATTTGTGGGCTAAGCACTTGTTATTTTATACTAATATAGGCACACAAGAGGAAGCTGCTGAGGCCTATGATATTGCGGCGATTAAGTTTAGGGGTACAAGCGCTGTTACTAATTTTGATATAAGTAGATATGATGTGAAGAGAATTTGCTCAAGCTCGACACTCATTGCTGGTGACCTTGCAAAACGTTCAGCAAAAGACTTGGCTCATGTGGCTGTTGAGGATGAAAATTCTTGTGCTTCGTCGACATCTCAACCCCTTCTTGCCATGACGAGCGGAGAAGCATCTGATGAATTGGCTGATATAATGTGGAGTGCTAGTGCAGATGAACATCAACAGCAGGCAGGTGCCAACAACTCTAATACTGATAGCAGAAATTCCTGTAATCCTGAGAGTCCGAAATGTTCTGTAGCTTTATCCGGCGAGTTGAGTCGAGACAACACTGAAGGACTTCAAGGCTCAAAGTATGAAGATGGTAATAGGGGAAGTAACAATAGAATTGGTGATGTGGGATTGGTTCATCAAGTCCCTATGTTTGCATTGTGGAATGAGTAGGAATGTGAATTATTTACATTCGAGAATTCTCATAGAGAAGTTTGAAACTGTAGGAAAAAGAGAATTGGTAGATAGAAGGGTAGAATGTGATAAGGATTTGAATGTAAGGATTTTCATTGCACTTTAAAATGGAATTTCAGTTGCATACAATTGAAGTATTGAACTAGATTGTCGAGATTTAGCTGAATTGAACTGAAATTATGGATTTGTTATTATTTTTCATAAAATGATTCTTTTGAACCAAAGAGGGTCCAGATGGATTTAGTTTAGGCCAAAATTTCACGTACATTGAGCGATATATCCCATCGGGAAATTTTATGGGACCCAATTGACGAAATGCTCCGTTAAGACTGACGCTGAGCTTCATTGATTGGTTGATGAATAGAGTATAACTTATGCCTGGTAATACACTAAGCATGTATGACATGAAAAAAGTCAAAGAACTCGAGTGATCCCTTAACTCTAATGCAGCTCACGAAAAAAAAAGGCTACCGATAGATTGAATCCAAGAGCCTGCCCTAGTGAAGGGTTGCCTTAAACGGCGTGCCCTTGTAGCTTTATTTGACTCTCTCTCTCTCCTCTTGCAGTCATTTTGGGACTTTTGTTCAGTGACAGCCCAACTCCTTTTGGCTGCGCGTAGTTTCACTTGCCTCATTGAATTGTTGATCCTATATGCCGTTAGGAGCTACGTCTAAATATAGATTTTGTTTTCCTTTTATGTGTTGATGTTTTTTATTATTATTATTGTTTAATTGAATTAAATGCTTATCATTAATTAGTTTCTGTTCTAGAAAAGAAAATATATTTTTCAAAGAGCAATTTATTTCAGATAAAGCTAAAGCTTTTGTATTTTTATAATCAAAATATATTAAATTTATTTGAAATTAGTTTTAATATCTTTGAGTTTAGTTTTAATACATTTAAACCAGATTATTTAAAATTCTTAACGGTATATAACTATCTCAAATAATTTTACGGTAAATCTATATGCAATAAGAAAGAAAAAGAAATATTTGATTATGATATTTTAAAGTCATTTTCATTTTTGTCATTATTATCCGTGAACTTCTCTCTTCAATTTGTTTATAACTGCGAAAAGAACACGTTCAATCATGCAGGTTTTGCATGACATTTGCAGCACATATAAGAAAGAAGAAGAAAACGACAAAGAAGCAAAGTACAAACCAAGTAATGGGCATAGGCCATAGCTGGTAGGAAAACAGAATCCAAAAATCATGCATTAATAAAAAAAAATCTCAAACCCTAGACTCCAACCTAAACCCTAATTTATTAAAACACTTTTAACCTTTTTCCTGCATATCACGTAGAAAGTTCTTTTGATGTGAAATGTCTTTGCGCAGAGGAGTATCTTGCAGTGAGGCCTCGCCAGATTCTGGTGGATCACCTCTCTTCTGCCCCGAATCTTTCTGTAAATTTTCTCACCAGGGATTTTTATTTTACTTCAGAAAATTTCTCATGATTCATAGATATTCCGTTTGAAATACATTATAAATAATTATTTTAAAAAATGAATTTTTTATTTTGAATATGAGAAATAATAAAATTAGATTTTATACACTTGTTTATTCTAAGTAGAAGGTAAATGGATGTGTATAATTTGACATCTGATATTTAAAATAAAGGATGTTTTAGTTTGATGAAATAATTTTATTTTATTATATTATTGAGTAATTGAATGTATATCTAAAATACAAAAGTTGTTAAATTAAATCAATAGTTTTTAAAGTGATTAAAATATAAAGAAACTTAAAAAAAAAAAAAGAATATTAAAGGAAAACTAAAACATCAAATTTAGCTTAAAAATGAAAAAAAATTCATAAAGTGGATCAATGGAAATAGAAACATTAGATTTTGTATTTAATAAATCTGAGTCTGCTTTTATTGTATTCTAATTTTGCTTTTCTAATTTAATCACTTGAATAAGATCTTCGCAAAAATAAAGACTTTGATTTATATTTTTGTTGAGAGTTGAGGTGAAAATGGTACAAAAGTAGAAATAAAGCAATTCCCATAAAGAGAGTTAAAACAAAGTTAGCTAGGAATGGGCATCTCGCGTGCCTCGGCTCACCCTCTGAATCTTAACCACTAAAAGAAAGAATGCAACAATTTCCGAGGCCAACTGTTCATTTTTTATACATAAATATAATCTAAAGTTGAAAGAGTTGGTGATGTAGAAGGATTCCAGTTCCATGGCCCATCCCTCCATTTGTTCTCTTTTATCTGTCTCTGCAATTCCAGCATCTTCTCCTCTCTCACTCAAAGCACACAAATGGATTTTCTTTTCCGATCAACAAAAAAAAAATCTTTATTTTTGTTAATCTGAAGCGAGATAATTAAGTAATGCATTAAATATTAATAATATTTTCTTTTGATATATATCATGCAAGTCCTTGAGACCTAGAGAGAAACCTATGTTTATATGGGAAAAAATCCGTATCATCTTTTGAAGAAATATTAACACTCAATATCACGATATTCTTTCTTACCAAGAAATTATTAGGTGACATACATCTCACTTTCATGGTCTTTAATCAATGGGTAAGTAAATATCAAGGAGTAGGGTTTAGGTTTTTACAATTTTGGTTGTGCAGCTAAAAGACAGTCTTTGTGCTGACGAAAATTTTTTTTGGGGAATGTTAAAAGGGAAATGAGCGCCTGAGCCTAAGCCAGAGCCAGAGGCAGAGGGCAGTGACCTGGTTCAACCCAAACATGCTTCTTGCTCTAGCTGGCTGCACTGCTACTGTACACATAAGGAGAGGCTGGCTTCCTGCTAATATTTGCCTCTGCTTCTGCTTAATCATTTTCTCTCACCCATGTGATCTTTGCTTGGACTTTCTCTATCTTAACCTTTCTCTCCTTTATCACATGTATCAGACTGAGATCTTCAAAGAATGAATAGACGGTTTAAGGCAAAAATCTGCCAGCTTTAAGCCCATTAAGCAAAATAGCAATGGGCAAAAGCCTAATATGATCCAAAAGGCCCAAAACCCAAAAGTCCATAACAGGCAACAATTGGGCCCACCTGATCTCACAGGGTGTGTGAATGTGAGTGTCTCTCCTTTGACAGGTCAGGACTGAGAGTTGGGAGATTTTCACAACGACAATCTCTCTTTCTCTCCTCCATCTCAATCTCTCAAGTAGTTAACATTGTAACAGCTCTCCTTGTCCCTTTCTAGGCAAATCAATCACCACCCAAATTTGGCCCTACCAACCATTGAACCCGCGTTCCCCTGACCCTCTCTCTTTCTCTTTCTCCTCCATTCTCTCTTTCTTTCCTTTTCTCTGTTTTCTGTCCCTCTTCTGCATTTCTCAGAAACAGGGAAGAATCCCAACTTCTTCTCTCTTTTAATGTCTCTTTCCCAACATCTTTTTTGACCTCCCATTTGAATTTTTTCACTCAAAATCGATAATGGGAAATCGAGGATCCTCTCGTTCTCTCAATGCATAATCAAAATTCTCAACTTTGGGGGCCAGCCCATTTCACCCTTTTCCTTGATTGCCTGCGAGTGTAAGAAAATTCATTTTCAGAAAAGTAGCCCCTTATGCCAAATGCCCAAACCCTAGAGCTCTGGTACCAAATCCAGAAAACCAGGATTTGGAAGAACGAGGAATTCCGGCGATCGGACCCTATTATCCTGGTGCCCAATCTTGAAGAAACCCAATTCTTGAATTTATACCACAGTGCTAGGAATTCAAGAATTCGGGTTTGTTAGCTAGATGCAAGAAGTTCTTGAATCCTCTAATCAAACACCTATGTTCTTTTCAATTTCTTGGTTCATGGAAACACAGTTATCAACTCTAATCTTTGTGATTTTAGGGCTTGTGTGCAATTTCCGAGCCCTTCTTGTTGTGTCGCAGCCACAGAATGTCCGGGCATCAAACGCATTTGTAAGCCCATTGCCTCCTCCTCCGCAGCTGTCACCACCACCACCACCGCCACCGCCACCTCCACCCCCTCCTCCACCTCCACCTTCTCCGTCGCCTTCAAAACCTCCTCTTTCATCATCAACACCCTCGGAATCCCCACGATCGCCATCACCTCCTAAACCACGATGGCCATCACCTCCTAAACCACGATGGCCATCACCTCCTAAACCACGATCCCCATCACCTCCTAAACCAAAATCACCATCACGTCGAGCACCAAAATCACCACCACCTCCAGCACGCGTACCGCCACCTCCACCACGTTCTGCAAGCAAGTCGCCACGTTCTGCAAGTAGTCCGCCGCCGCCACCTAAGCATACGTTGCGCAACGGCTCCTCAAACGAGAGCACGACGGGGAAGCAATCACCGTCATCAACGACGAAAAATAGTCAGGAGATGAACACAGGGAAAAAGGTTGGGCTGTTGTTTATAGGTTTTGCAGTGATTTTGCAGATTGGCGTTGTTGGGTTCTTGGTTTTCAAAAGAAGGCAGCTCTTGAACGCCCAAGACAGATATGAAACTTGCTCTTCTTGAATTTTTAGTATTGTCAAGTTCATCCCATTGATGCTTTAGAGGAGTTTATTGAAAATGGAAATTTTTTCTTCAAATTCTTTGGTGGCAAAAGATTGATTTACGTTTATAAACGGCAGATCGTTGGGTAGTAAATTTTGGGGTCGATTCCCCATCCTAGTCTTTTGAGGTATTTCTGTAAAGTGAGATTTGTTTATTGGCGTTTTGTTAATCTTTTTGCTATTGAATTTCATTTTTCTAATGTAGTTTTATCCATACGGCTTAGAATCCTGAGGAAGTCGAGCCATTTCTTTTTCATATCACAGATTGTGCTAACATACTTGTAAACAATGTTTGGAACCATGGAAATTGGAAGGATTGCAATGACAATTTTTTTACTTGACATTCTTTTATGCGCATTCTATCTGTTGGGTCCATTCTATTTCTATTGCATTTAATGTTGTAAAGTTTGCCAATCAATTTGAATTTTCCTTTGCTGTATGCATTTCATTTGATCAGCTTGTACATTGTATTGGGCAATAGATCAGAAGCACCTATTCAAGTGAACATATTGGGTTAGGTAAAAGACCAGAAGCACTAATATATTCAAGTCAGTGATGCGAGTCATTAGAAATAGAGCCTAGAAAGATCATAGCTGCAAAGTACCAAGTTTATGGTGTACAAATTTGAATGTGAATTTGTGGTGCTTGGAAGTCTGTTTTATTGAGGTGTCACCTCCACTATAGTTTCCCTTTTTTCCCTCATGATGAGGCTGTGATTCTTGAAATTTATACATGCAATTGTAGTGCAAGAAGGCTACCTGCTTTCCTTGAATTGCTTAATTCTGTTATTTGAATATAGCTGATTCATAACATACATATTATGCTGTGATCCGTCTCCATTTTATGGCTATGATGAGAGCTCAAGATTGAGAAATAAAAGACATCAATATCACTGATTTAAAACCCATTGTTCAGATTATATATTAATTATTAAAATTATTATTTTTTAAAAATACCCTCTAGCTTGAAATTGTGATATCAGGTATGCTTTCAAGATGTAGAAGCTGAATTGTGATATCAGAAATTGTGATATTAGTATATGCTTTCAAGATGTAGAAGCTGAATTGTGATATCCGAAATTGTGATATTAGTATATGCTTTCAAGATGTAGAAGCTGATCTTTCTCTGTGGATTAGTAAATGTTGTTCCAAAGGTGAAAGTTTATTTTAGTGTTTTGTTGGAAATGTAGCTAGTTTTGCTAATTGTCAATAATCAGGAGATCGGTAATGTTATTTCTTTACGATATTGAATTATAGTTGGATGGATACTAAAATATGTTTTAGTTTAAGCCAATGTTTACTGGATGATTTTGTATTCTAATGCATCTGATTCCCAAAAGAACTTCCAAATCTAAACTCAAATATTCCTGTATTGGCTTATAATATTATGTAATTTGAGCTGCATATTCTTACTTGATCTATGATTAAAGTCTATCGAATTTAAGTTCCAATCCTAATTGGAAAAAAAAAAAAATCGTATGGTTATTTTTAAGGCCTACATTTTCTAATACATATCCGGTTATGTTTAGCTTTAAAAAATTGGTTATTGAAAGAAAAAAAATATTTATTAAAATTGTTTTTGAACTTGGGTTTTCTATCCTCTCGAAACATAATAATAATGATAATAATGACTCCACTGACACCATGACAGGTATATATGAAAAGTTGAAGAGTCCATATAACATTCTCAAATCTACAACATGCTCAACCCTGTAATTAGAAATAATAATATAATTAGAAATAATAATATTATTAAGTATGAGTTAAATTATTTCATTATTAGAGTAAGTGTTATTAGGAAAGGCATTAACGGGAAGCCCAAACTATTTAAAGAATGTGCTAATATAATTTTAAACTCCTAATAACTGAATTATAGAAAATTCAAATAAAGAAAATGAACATATCCAAAAATGAAGTAGACAGTGTCATTAACTAATTGAAAATGAGTCACTTTCGAGAAGTGTTTAGGGTTATTCGACGGACTAACTTGAAGTGCTAAAGGTTATCCGAACTAGTTAGGAGAGATGCTAGTATAACTTTAAACTGCTAATAATTAAATTATAGAAAACTCAAATAAAGAAATGGACAAATTAAAAAATAAAGTAAACAGTGTCATTAGTGAGTCGGAAACGAGTCACTTTCGAGAAGTGTTTAGGGTTATCCGACGTACTCACTTGAGGTACTTGTTAAAATCTGACATGTTTACTTAAGTGAAATGGATTTCTAAAAGCTAAAAGCATAATTTAGTCACTCAACCTATAAATATTGAAAATTTGAAATTAAATTGAAATATGGTAAATAGTTTAGTGTTTAAGGGTGAATATGGAAAGTTTAAAAGTAAAATTCAATTTTAGTTCTTCATTTTTCTACCTCTTCAATTTAGTCCTCCATGTATCACCTAAATAAACATAAGAAAGATAACAAAGTAAAGAAAAAATGGTTTGTCTTCTTCCTTTCTTCCTTTGGCCGAAGTTCACTCCATTAAAAAGACAAAAACTTTGTTTTTCCTTATTCCACCAAATCCAAACCAATCTCTCACTAAATCAATTTAATTTTTTAATCAAAATTCACTCTAAGATCAAGAGCTAAAGAAAGAGCCATATATTGAAAGAATTGAAGAAGAAAAGTTTAGGGTTCCATATGCACCAAACTTGAAAATCAAAAGTGAGCATAGAAATATATAGGAAATAACATCTTCTCACTTTTTCATGCATGAATTTGAATTATAAAGTTTTAATTTTCAATTTATTCAATCATTATCTAAGATATAAATTGACCTAGGTGAAGGAACATTAAAGGGAAAGGAGCTAACTAGAGAATAGAAGTAGAGAAGAAAGAGAAATTTAAGAAATGTGTGGTGTTTATATAATTTTCTATTTTTCTTTAATTTTCTCATGAATATGTGAAATTAGGAATTTATTTTGCTTGCTGAAAATGTTGTTTTGATTGTATAAATATATAATATGAGTGTTGAAATGGTGTTTGAAAGGGTTAAAGGAAAAAAAATTCAACATTGGAGTTAAAAGTGCAAACCTAGCATGATAGATTTTAACAGGGCAGTGTGTGTTAGCAGTTTCATAACTTATTGTGTAGTTATTAAAATTAGGCCTAAAATATACCAAATAAAAGCCGAGACAAAGAGCTAAAACTTTTATAATTGATCAAATTTTGAATCTATAAGTAATCAGCCCCCCCTAGACTCCTAATCTGAATTATCACAGTATAGAGTACATGCTCTAAGGTCATCCTCTCCTTTCCTTGTTTCCTTTCACCTACCATGGTCAAGAGAAAGGTTTTTGGCTCAATCATGCTTATTCCTTTATGTTAGTTTTAATGCAACCCCTAGGAGTGACTTGCCCCTTTTCTTCTCTATTTCTTTTTGTTTTTATTTTCAGCAGCACTTATTCTTATCCTTGCCTGAAAAAGTCACTAACCTTTTTACGCGATTGTGCACATGGGTGATACACCCCCGGTTACTCAGTTAGTCACTTGTTCAAGTGGCTACTAGCTCTGTTCATAGTCTAGACCATCGAAACTTATTTGCTTGAAAAAGTTACTGACCTTTTTACGCGATTGTGTACATGGGTGATACACCCCCGGTTACTCAGTCAGTTACTTCTCCAAGTGGCTATTAGGCTCAGTTCATAGTCTTAGACCATTGGAACAAGTTTGTGATTTGTGCTTTGTGCTGGTTTTTCATGATAATTTGGGCAAATCAGCTCATAGGGAGTTACACTAGCTTTGTGTTTGCATGTATTTGTATTTTTATTTCCCTTGACCTTAGCACATTTAAGGATTCAATTCAAGAGAAAAACTCCCTAAGTGAAGGTAACATATTGTGAATGATTCAATTTAGGCTTAAAGGGGTGGCAAATCAATGGGGTCATGAGATAAGGGTACTCTTTCAACCTTGTTATCTATGTTGAGTAGAGCAATTAGCTACAAAATTCTGTGTGTGTGTGCAAAAAGTGTGAAGAAAGAGAAAAAAAAAATTTTGGTGTGTGCAATAAGGGGTAAAAATAATGCAAAAAGAAACAAAAAGAAATCAAAAAAATGGAAAGATGGTGTGATCAGTGAATAAAGACTCTCTAGTACCCCCACACCTATCCCACATATTGTCCTCAATGTGTGAATAAACATATAGAAAAATGAAGGAGAAAAGGGAAAGATATTTCCTGGCCTGGGGGTGATTTGACCAGTGACTTGGGCAAGTACTGGGCAAATCACTGGGCAAATAGCTATCTGTCACAGTGCTGGGGCAGAAAATGGTGAACCAGCAGCTGCAACATGCTTTCCATGTGCTGCATCCTATCTTGAGCCTCCACCGAATGGTCTTGAGGTGCCTTTTATGTCCTCCAAGGTCCACCCAATTGCTTTCTTGTGCTTCCTCAACACATCAAGGAGCTTTTCCTCTTCTTCTTGGCTGAGCTGGTTGGAAATAATTACTGGAAGTGTATTTCCAGCTCCCAAGTAGGCATATTTGAGGTGGCTAGGCAAGGGTTTCAGATCTGGTGCATTCTCTGTCTGCTGGTTTTTTGTCTGCTTACTGTCTGATTTGAGCTGTGATTTGAGCAGATTTTCTGGTATTCTGGGCAAATCACTAGGCAAATCACTCACTTCCAGCAAGTTACAGCAGTCTGCTGTTTTCTTTGTTTCAGTGATGTTGTTGTCCACTTCTTCTCTCCTGCAAAGACCTTCATAGAGTAAGTTTTCTTGATCAAAATAAAAAATTTCTTGACTTAAATCATCAATTATATCAAGACCATAAACAGGAGAAACATCATTGGGGAATTTCATGGCATCATAAACATTAAATTTTATAATTTCCCCTTCAAACTCCATGGTCAATGTGCCATCATGCACATCAATTTTTGTTCTTGCTGTGCTCAAGAATGGTCTCCCAAGTAAGATATCAGAGGTGATGTTGCCCTTGTCCTCCTCCATGTCAATCACATAAAAATCAGCTGGGAAGACTAGTTGGTCCACTTGCACCAACACATCTTCAAGCACTCCCTTGGGGTAGACAATGGATCGGTCAGCCAATTGGATCACAATGTTGGTGCCCTTGAGTGTACCTGCATTTAACAAGTTAAAAATAGAAAGGGGCATAACATTAATTGAAGCTCCAAGGTCACACATGGCTTTCTTTATCCCCACATTGCCTATCTTGCATGAAATGGCAAACATTCCTCTATCCTTGCATTTGGTGGGAAGTTTCCTTTGAATGACAGCTGATACACACTCCCCCACACTTACCTTTTTATGTTCAGCAAGTTTCCTCCTATTGGTGCATAGCTCTTTGAGAAATTTAGCATACCTTGGTATTTGTTTGATAGCATCAAGTAGAGGTATGTTGATTTCTACCTTGCGAAGTGTCTCCAATATCTCTTTTTCCTCTTTCTCCTTTTGGGACCTTGCAAATCTCTTTGGGAAGGGAGGAAGTACCTTGAATTTCTCCATAGGTTGCTGTTTCTGCCTTTGGCTGGATTCTGCCTGGTCTGTTGATTTGGGCAGATCACTGCTGGACAGCTTAGTTTGCCCAGCGATCGGGTCAGAATTGGGCAAATCACTGCCCTGATCACTTTCTGGCAGAATTTCTTCCCTGGTCTGTTTTTGCAATTTTTCAACCCTATTGTCTTGCAACTCCTTTCCACTCCTCAATGTGATGGCACTAACATATTGTCTTGGATTTACCTCAGTTTGGGAAGGTAGCTTTCCTTGTGATTCAATTTTGTTCAAGGATGAAGCCATTTGCCCCATTTGTTTCTCAAGATTCTGCACAGTATTTGCCAAATTTTTCACAATCTCTTCAAGAGATGCATTAGAATTCTGAGGTGCAGCTTGAGCTTGGTTTCTTTGCTGGTGGCTTGGATATTGCTGTCCCCTTGCATAACTAAAATTTGGATGGTCCCTCCAATCTGGATTGTAAGTATTTGCATAGGGATCATACCTTCTTTGCCCATTAAAGCCTCCAACCGCATTGACTTGCTGGTCCTCCTCTTGAAGGGAAGGACATAGATCAGTTGGGTGGTTGTTGGCACATATTCCACATGTCTTGGGCTGCTGAATCTGCTGGACTTGTTGGGTTTGACTCACAACAAGGCTACGGACAGCATTGGTGAGTTCAGAAAGTTGGGATGATAAAATGGAATTACTCACCTCATTCACATTCCTTGTTGGCAGCTCTTGGTCTCCAAATTGTTGAGAAGTTGCAGCCATGGAGGAAATCAAGTCCCTCATCTCTCGAGGTGATTTTTTTTCAATTGTTCCTCCACAGGCTGCGTCAATAAATTTTCTCTCCGAGGGTAGCAAACCTCCATAGAAGTACTCGATGAGAGATTGGTCAGAAATATCATGCCGAGGGCAGCTTGTGCACAACTTTTTGAACCTCTCCCAGTACTCATACAAACCTTCAGAGTGCTTTTGCTTTATGCCACTTATTTCTCGACGGATGCCTATGGCTTTTGAGGTTGGAAAGAATTTTCTCAAGAATGCTCTTACCATATCAGCCCATGATGTGATGGATCCGGGTGGCAAGTAGAATAGCCATTCTTTGGCATAGTCTTCAAGGGAAAAAGGGAAAGCTCTAAGCTTGATATCATCTTCTGGAATGCCTTGAGGTCTCATAGTTGAGCACACAACGTGGAATGCCTTCAAATGCTTGTGAGGATCTTCATTTTCTAGGCCTCTGAATTTAGGAAGGAGATGAATCAGACCTATCCTTAGCTCGAATGGTGCTGTCAATAGGGGATATTCAATGCATAAGGGTGCTTGATCTCCTGCTGGTTCAGCCAACTCTCCGAGAGTTCTTTCCCGTGGCTGAGGTGCTTGAATGGGCACGTTTCCAGCTTGAATTTCAGCTTCTACATGTGCAGCAGGTGGTGCTGCCATTGCTGGATTTTCTACCATGACCAGAAATTCAGTTTCTGGTAAAAATTCTGCTGTAGCAGGTGCGGTGATGGAAGTTTCTGCTGGTGTAGAAATTTCTTCAGCAGGGGCAGTAGGTGGTCTGTGAGGTGGAGTTGTTGATGAAGATGGTTTTGAGGCTTGGTTCCTCAAATTTGCTTGCTTCCTTAAGCTCTTGGCAGTCTTTTCAATCTCCGGGTCGTAAAGAAGAGTGTCTTTACGGCCAGACCTGGTCATAAAGGGAAAATACGTTAGTTTAAATCAATTCCCCGGCAACGGCGCCAATTTTTGATAGGCGGTTGTCGAAGCCGTCAAAAATAAACCTATTAAACGATCAACAAATAAATTTGCAGATAGTGGCAATAGGGTCGAACCACAGGGAATTGACACTAAAGACCTTCCTAATAATGACCAAGGTAAATAAATAACAAATAATTAAAAGAGGGGGGTTTAATTTGTTGATTTAATATTAAACAGCAAAAGAAAGCAATAATTTAAATATGAGTAAATCAATAGGAGAAAAGTTTCTAGTTGAAGTATGGATCTTTTTCAGATTGTTTAGAATTGATCATTGATTATTCGATACTCTTGTTTATCTCAATAAACTAGTTTAGGATGTGGAAGACGCTTCTCACAATCCAAATTCCTCCTTAGTTCTAGTTTGATTAGGAAACGTTCGCTAATCAAACACTAATCAACAAGTTGCCAAGGAACGTCCTTGGGGCATTGTAGCATCGAACAACTGTTGATTGCATTAAGACTTAGAGGAACCCAATTCTATCCTTGCCAACTGCGTGGTCAAGTTTAGATTATGCAATTTGATTAAATGTGTATTTGAACAACCTAAGCAATTACGGACCTAAATCATTCAAACAATATTACTTAAGCAATTTAAAAGCAATGGGCCCTTATTGATTCTAAAAGCAAAATAATAATTATGGAAAGATCAAATTGCATAAATATTGAAAGCAAACAAGAGTTTAACAATGGAGTTTTAAATCTCCCAATTCATCACAAAATCTGAAATTCACCAACTTCAACTAGAAAAGAAAGAGTTTAGCCACTCATGGTGGACTAAATACACAAAAGGATGAAAAGAAAAGAAAAGTGAAGATGCTGGAGAGTTTCTGGCGAGTTGAGTTACTGAACAGAAGATGATGCCTTGCTGGTTTGGAGGCTCTCCTTTTATAGCTGCATATTTCCATCCATCTAGGGTTTCAAAATCCCTTTTTGATTTGGTGTTTGACTCCTCTTTTGATGTTGAATTTAATTGCAATTGGAATTCCTTGGATGAGAAGTTCTTTTTGTGGCTCTTGGATTTGTTTTGGTAGTGATTGAGTTGGATTTGGACTTCTGAAAACTTGAAATTCGGTTTCCTGAACAATTTCCCGCTCTGCTGTATTTTCTGCTGTCAAAGTGATTTGCCCGGTGATTTGACCAGTTTCTTCAAGTGATTGGGCAAATCACAGACCTGATCACGTTTCTGCCAGTCAGTTCTCTCTGTCTTCTGCGAGTGATTTGGCCAGTGATCTTCGAGTTTCTTGGGCAAATCGCTGGGCAAATCACTGCTGTCTGTTGCCTCCGGGTTTCTGCTTTAATTTGATCTGGGCAGTGATTGGAGCAGATTTTCTGGTGATCTTGGGCAAATCACTGGGCAAATCATCCTTTTGTAATTTTTCTGCACTTTTTCTCCCATTTTTCAATTTTTTCCTTTTCTGTAAAAACAAGATAAAAACCATAAATTAAACTAAAAAATGTGTAAATAAGCAATAATAATTATGATAAAAATGTGGCTAAATTATGCTTGATCAATAAGTAAAATTATGTAAATTGTAAGTGAACCTAAACTGGTCACAGTGATAAAGCATCCGAAATAGACTGTATTGATTATATCATAACTAATTTTATACTCAATAAGATTAGTTAAGATCAATACCAAATGAATCTTAAGAAGTATACCTAAAATTTTGTAGAAAGCACTTAAACTTGAATTTGTATGAAAATGCATACATCTGATATATTTTATGATACTATAAACAAGTACCAATACTGGACTGATTAAGACCTTATTGAATAGCTTGTAAAAAAAAATTTTATAATTTAAGTTAAGGTGATCATATTTGTATGAATTATAGCTTATTGGAAACATAAGACATAAATACACATTTATTGTGAGAAATTTAAGTTAAATTGTAACTTTAGAGTGCTTGAAAAGTTAATGCAAAATATGCAAAATGTCGCTCTCTTGAATTGGAATGCATAAAAATTGACATGCTTGCTTAATCAGTAAGAATTATGCATGTGCTTGCTTGTTGTACTTGATTTTCTCACGTGCTTGCTTGATAATAAAATTTATTTGTGCATGATGATTTGAGTAAAACTTGTTATTAGTGGTATGAAATGCAAAAAGTGAATTAACTTGATGCACTATTAGAATGCTAAGTCAACAAAATTTTACACTATTTGTCATGAGTTTCTCGTCTTATTAACCTTGGCATATAATATATGTATTTTTTGAAAATGATTTCAAATAATTTCAAATGATATGCATTTACATTGAACAATTAATACATTGAATTAATGATACTTAGTCGGGGTAAACTTAATAGGAGTCGAGGTTAGTTTAAGGGTACAACATGCCATATAAACATACAGAGTTCCCAGTACTACTGCCGATACATGATCTATATTTGAGGTTATATATCAGGTACCTCATAAGCATGGCTATGGAGCCCTACTAACGGTTTTGGCCTTTGAGCCTACTATTTAAAACCATGTACCCACTGTTATAATTTCTTATTTACCTAGTCGACTCTACTATGTGTTTATAAGGATTGAGAAACTAATTAAGATTGATGCTCGATTTTTTTTGTGAAATTATCAGCGAATATTAACGTGTTTGCATCTATTGCATGAACGAAGCCATGGTGATTTGCTATGAATATGAAATGTGCAATAATGACAAAAGAAGATATTTTATTGAATCTGAAGGAAATTCTTAGTGTGCACAAGGATACAAATATACTTTGTATCGTGTTAACTACACTTTACATACTTGTAAATGTTTATTTGATTATCTATATACATAAATATGCTTACTCTATTTTATTATTTGTTTACAATCACCTATTGAGGATTAGCTCAACGTACTGGTTTTTACCTCACGCAAGTTATAAATAAAGTAATCAATGCAGAGGTCGTCAGAGATCAACATTGGACATTAAAACCATTATCATAACTGGTTGTTTTGAGTCTCCGAATCATAGTACAGTTATATTTTAGTATGTACATATTAAATAGAGTGAGTTATAAAGGTTATGTAAGTTAAAATAATGTAATCATGTATTGATAAAGAAAATAGCTAATGTGATGATAATCATGGGAAAATAAGGGATGATGTTGTTATGAAATATGTGCTAAATCAAAGAATAGTAAGATATCAAATGACAGTTGATAATATAATTATAAATATATTTTTCATATGTACTACATGTAGGAATGCTGATAAAACAGAGAAAACTCTGCCAAAATTTTAGTTTAAAATCTCACATTTATTTTACTCACTTTATGAAATTTATATGAACTACCTAATAACTTGGTAATTACACATAAAAGAAATGGGTTAGTTTTGAAATATCTAAAAAAGTATAGTTTGTGACAATTCTTACTCTGCTTATACCTTGACAGGGTAAGGGCTATTACAGTCCACACCAGGACACCTGATTCAACCTGACTATAGAAGGTCCATCCGTCGTAGTATACAAATCAGACTTTCTATATCTCCAACCTTACCAATGCCCGATATATGCAAGTCGACCTCTTTAAGACATGCAGATCCTTCTTAGGATCACAATTGCGCATGCAATAGGACTGATAGCAAAGACGCGTGTGATGGACAGGGTTAACTACACTTTACATGCTTATAAATATTTACTTGATTATCTATATACATGAGTATACTTGCTCTATTTTATTATTTGTTTACAATTAACCACCGAGCATTAACTCAACGTTCTGGGTTTTACCTCACGCAGGTTGTAAATAAAGTAATCACTGTAGAGGTCGTCAGAGATCAGCATCGGACATCAAGACCATTATCGTAACTGTTTGTTTTGAGTTTTCGAGTCATAGTACAATTATATTTTGGCATGTACATATTAAATAGAGTAAATTATGAAGGTTATATAAGTTAAAAAAATGTAATCATGTATTGATAAAGAAAAGAACTAAACTTTTACATGTGATGATAATCATGGGAAAATAAGGGATGATATTGTTATGAAATACGTGCTAAATCAAACAATAGTAAGATGACAGTTGATAATATAATTATAAATGTGTTTTTCTTATATACTACAGGTTAAAATGCTGATAAAACAGAGAAAACTCTACTAAAATTTTAGTTTAAAATATCATATTTATGTTATTCACTTTGTGAAATTTATATGAACTACCTAATAACTTGGTAATTATATATAAAAAAAATGGTTTAGTTTGAAATATTTAAAAAAATATAGTTTGTGATAATTTTTACTCTGTTTACACTTTGACAGGGTAAGGAGTGTTGCAGTCCATATTAGGCCACTTGATCTGACATGACTACAAAAAAGTCCTTCCGTCGTACTTTGCAGATAAGACCTTTTATACCTCCGATCTTACCAATACCTGAAATATGCAAGCCGACTTCACTAATGTTCGGAGCAAGTAGGTCGACCTTTTTAAGACAAGCATATTCTCCTTATGAATATAATTGTGCGGGCTGATAGGAAAGGCGCGTGATGGACAGAGTATAGGTGAAATGACTCAGCATTTATTAGTCGACTGTCTATCATTAATGAGCAGAGTATAGGTGAAATGACTCAGCATTTATTAGTCGACTGTCTACCATTAATGAGCCACCTGACACTTCTGCAATGACACTCCACCATCATATCCGATAGGATAATCCGTTAGAACGTCTCGATACAGTCAAGGTATTAATACCCCTGAAGGGTGGATTTTTTTATCAACCACAGATCCAAGAAACTCTCATTCTCTCTTAACTAACCTCAACCTCTACGAAATAGAAAGGTAGTCCTATTAACTCTCATTTCCAATCAATTAGAGCCATTAACTTCTCCGTGAATCAAACTTCTAGTTGATGCGTTTCCATTTTCTTTCTTATCGAATCTCAGATTTATCATGTTCTAAAATATAATTTATAATATAAAATTTTTAAATATTTATTTACTAAATAAAAAGATCACTTGAAGTTAATTTTATTGATTCACCTATTATCAAAGGAACTAAAGGTAAAAGATATGCATTATATAATTTGGCGAGAAAATGAAAGGAAATTCATTGCTAATAGATATTTTAAAGCCTCAAAAATTAATTTAGAAGAGTGTCACATGAGTTAATGAAGATTCTTAAGAACTCTCCTTTCATAAAAAATTGACTTATCATGTTAAATTTTAATTTTTTAATATATTTGTTAAGAATCTTATTATATATAACCTTTAAAATTATTTAATTAAAATATATTACTTAATTTAATAAGCATGTTTAAACAGTTACTGCATGGTATATTCTCTTTTCCTTTTTTTTAATATTTTTATAGAAAATTATTTTTCATATTAAATATGAGTATTTTTTTATTTAAATATTTCAAATTCCAAACCATACAACCTTATTCCATTAAAAAAATTTATTATATTAAATAAAAATTTAAAAAAATCTTAAATTAGCAATTTAATTCATGATAGAAATCTTCTCATCATATATATATATAATAACTCAGTAAGAATTATTTTAAACATAGAAAGCTATTTTAAAATAAAGATTTTTTTTTTTTGGTTTTATTAGAAAAAGGATAAATTATTTTAAATATCTTAATTATTATAATATCGATTTTTAATCTCAGTAAACTCTCCTGTAATGCCTAGCTTAAAACTGGAAAAAGTAAGTGAAAAAACCTGAGATTAGAGAAAATTACAAATAGAATTTAGAGGTTGAAACCAATAAGTGTAAATCTTGTTAAACCTTGTTCCCAACAACCATGCCAAAGAAATATCCATCTCCAAAGACTTCTAGCACTCAACTGCAAAAGAACAAGAAAACATGTAACTAACAATGTGTTTGGATACAAGGAAAAGGGAGGAGAGAAAAACAAGAAGTTGAAAATAAATGTGCACCGTCACTTTCTTCTGTTTAGTAACTAGGGGAAAGTTACTGAGAGGAAGGATAATAATCTTTACTATCCTCTGGTTATTGTTTCTATGAGATGGAGAGAAAAAGAGGAGAAGCAGGGAAAATGTGTACTGACATTTTTAATTTCAAATTCATTCGCTGTTGAAACTTTATCAGCTCATCACGTTCAAGTGATAAGTTGTGTATATATAAACGTAATATTATTTAATGAGTTTTGGTAATTTTATTTTAATAATTTGTTTAGATTTATTGTATGAAATGTAATCTAAACTATAAGGACACATTGGCATTATAAAGAAAAATTATAATTCGCAGTGCATCAGACAATGCGTGACGATAATCAAACGTGGCAATAAAAACTAGTTCCACGTTGACATCCGGGGTGATGTGTGTGTCATGGTAGAGTTGATGATCTGCCAGGGCATGTCTTATTCACCGTACGATCTGAAGAACTGTGTGGGAGACTTCGTACACCGAAAACATTTAGACTTTGGGTCACATCGCATATGACCACTGCCCCAGCCCGGCACTCGGAATATATTTTATCGCCCTAACTCTTCTCTCCCTTCCCCTCTGTATATTTCCCTTTCTATGTCCATGGAATTTAAATTTAAATTTAAATTTATTTATAATAGCTTTATTTTATAATAAAGTCTTATTGTTTTAAGCTAACATTGCTAGACATTGCAACTAATCATCGTGTTCTTCATATTGTCTGTAATACATTCAGATTTTTTTTTTCAGCTTAAACTTAGAGGAGATTGATTATAATATTAAACGATCCATTTCATTGAACTTGATGGTTAGTTGTTGGGTCCCTATCTGCATGGCTGGGGAGGTTCCAAGTGCTTGCTACTTGCTAGTTTTTGCCTTGTTATGAAGACACAGCATGTATTGAAGATACTTTCAGTCAAACAAGCAACGGTCTACAAATCCCAAATATGTTTTTCATGGAGGGGAAGAGAAAAATTAAATGTTCCAGAAAGCAAAAAGACAGGAAACCTCCTGTGTCCCTACATTATTAATCCAACCAAAAAGAAAGAAAGAAGGAAAAAGGACTAATCCTAGCCACATTTTCAACTTGTAAAGCAAGGCAAAATGACCCACCGGGCCACCGACATGCAGTACTAGTACTCCTTTGGCTGCAATATAAAGATCCATTATTGAGATTTCAACCATCTGCAAAGCAAAAAAAAATAATAATAATGTTAATGCAGAAAGCAACTAGTACAATAAGCATGGATGGAATTAAAGCAAGAAAAAAAAATGAATAATAATAATAGATGGTGAAATTGAATTAGTTACCAGCTGTGTGCCGTCTTGAACTGGATGCAAGATCCAGCCAAGGGTCTGAGTTCTTTGGTGGCCACTCACCGAAAAAATGGTGCAATAATTTCTGGGTTTCACTTTCTTTTTCTAATTTGATTGGCCTTGCAGCTGATGACTTAAAGTCAGTACCCAAAACGAAGCAATGCTGCTGCTGATGATCTTCTTCTTCTTTTGATGAATCAGCTATGCTTTCAAACTGTGATTGAGAGTATCCTTTATCGGAACTCGTTGCCAGTTGTTGATATGAATCTTGTAGAGTTCTCAAACTTCCTGAATCTTCTGGGAAGAAAGTTCTCTCATCTAAATCTTCCCTCATTCCATGAAAATACCTAAAAATATCTCAAATCATCAATAACTTGAAGAAACAATTGCTAAAGTATATATCTATGTATCAATACCTATAATCCTTATCAGAATGAGAAGAAGAGCCAGGGTCCAAAAATAGGTTATGGGTAGTGCTATTTTGAGGGGAAAAGCCAGAACCATGAGGTCTAGAAGATGAAGAATGAGGGTAAACGAAAGGATTAAAGATGGTGCTGTGGCTAGGATTTTGATGGACGACGTGGTATTCAGGTTCCACGGCTGAAGAAAGAGAAGAGAAAGAGTAAGAGGAAGCAGAAGGCGAAGTGATGGCCGGGAGGTTTCTGTTGATTGATGGCAAAGGGTTTATTACAGTAGTAGTTGCAGCAGTTGATGATGTTATAGTTGAAGCAAGTTCCACAGGCTTTCTTGAACGATTTCTGCCTCTATGCATGTGCCTTTCACAGTACTTAGAGTCCGGGTGAGCCTCCTTTGAGCATCTCCATTTCTTCCCATCTGTTCTTCTGCACCTCCCTGGCTCTGGGTCTGCTTTTCTGCCAAAACCCACCTGAAAACAACCCCACCCAACTGCAAAACTCCATACTATCAACTTTATTTCTGAACCTAAAATTTAATAAACACAGCAATAAAAGGAAAATAAAAGATATATGATATAAAGCTTACGAGATTGGTGAGGAAAGAGTCTTGAAGCTAAAGAAGACTCCAAGCTTCTTTTGACAGAATAGATGAGTTCAGGTGGGATAGGGACACCTGAGACCATGTATTTGTAGATGAGAGCGTGGTGTTCAAGCTCTTGCCATTGAGTTGGAGTAAACGGAGACCTATTTCTTGTATTTGTTGCGTTCAACATCATCGATGGAGACCAAAGAGAAAATACTTTCAAAAAAATATTGTAGAAGGCCAAGAGGAAAGATCTAGTTCATGTAGAGAGGTTTCAGAGACAAAGAGAAAGAGGGGGTGTTATTATTCTTGTTCTTGATGTGGGGCTAGAGTTTTGAAGAGCATTTTTCTTTTGCAGCAGGGTCCATGACTTGCTCTTGCAGAATCTTCTTCTGGGCATGGATAAAATTAATGGCTTCAGCAATATAATACTGCTGCCACCTCCTTTTTCTTCTTCTACTTCTTCTATTTCTTCTCTCTCTAGATGATAGTACTGGGTCTGCTCTTATAATGACTGCCCCTCTGTAGCTTTCTGCTTCTACTGCGGCTGCTGCTGTTGTCTCTGATATCTTTACAAATATCCATAAACAACTGTACAATAAAGCAAAAATTAAATGCAAAAACATCAGGGCTAGTCTTGTTTTGTTTGAGCCTTTTCGCTTCAAATTACAGACTTAGAAATGAGTGCCAACTCATTATGTGAAGCTGCAGCGTTGTGTAGTGGGAGTGGACATTGCAATATTTTCACCTCTTCTTTAGATATTCCAAAGGCAGATGCTGTAAATATCAAAATTTTTTTTCTTGTTTATAAAATTTTATGAACATTTTTGAATCTGTGGGAAACATATGCAAATTGTAATTTCATATTTCCTTAAGATTTGAAATTTTGTAATAAAATACTAAATGATGTGTTTTGTTGAAAGAAAAATATTTTATAGCTATTTTTATTTTTTTATTAATTGTGAGCAATAAATTTTGTTCTGCTTTTAAAATTAAAAAAATAAGGAATTTAGGTTTTGTCTTTTTAATTCTTTTAGAATTCATTATTTTTTAATAAGAAATTAAAATGAAGGGTTCTGACCTAATTTATTAAGTTTATCTTAAACAAACTTTATTTTAAATATTTTTTTATTACTTTCCAGGTAATTAATACAAGGAAGCATATAGAATGGCTGAAGAATTATTTCACGTCCAAATTATATATATATATATATATATATATATATATATATATATATATATATATATATATATATATATATATATATATATATATATATATTCTAACGACTAACTATAATAGAACATGTAGATTATCAAGTATTAATTATTATAGAATATATAAATTTATTATAGTTAATAATCAAATTTAAAAATATCACCTTATTACAAAATTGTGCCTTAAATGTGAATTATTTGAATTTGTGATACTGACAAATTGAAGTTCGGTCAGTCAACAGCATTAAATTATGAAAACAAAGTGCTTCTATTGATTTTGATTGGCTATAACAAGTTCTCACTACATTATAGCACAAAGTTGGAAAATTAGTTTCCATAAAAATATCTTTGGCAAAAAATAAAATAAATATTAAATGTTTTCTGCCTAAATTTAATTGTAGTTCTTAATTTAATTTAGATTTGGAGTCACCAGTTTCATTTTCTTATCTGCTGAAAGTTTGCAGTCGGAAGTGCACTCTGAGGAGTGAGGTCGATTCACAGTAAATCCTTTTTCTCTGCGCCAGTATTCAACTTATACATGCCCTGTCCTGTCTTCCTTTATTACACCTTCAACTAAAATCTGCTTTTCATTGATTCACCCAATATTTTGCTCAATTCCATTTTCTTTAAAACATCTCTTCCCATATTATCAGTGCCAGCCATTTCTTGCCAGACCCACAACTTTCACCAACATAGTTCTTCAACTCTTTATGTGCTCACCCTGTTATGGTTTTTAAGTTTGACTGGGAGCTTGCAGCTGCAGGCTGCTGCCTCACTTTTACATGTTGCTTGCCTAAATAAACTCGCAGCACCATCCATATCTTTTTTGGATTCGACAAAGATAATCCCGCTGTTATCCATTACCTAGTTGTTCTACTATGTAGTTTAGTATTTGGTTAAATTCCGGGGATTTGCAGATTGAATACTCTAATCTCCTATCCTTTTATCTTTTATAAAAAAAAAAAAAGAAGAAAAAATTGTTGAAAGTTGTTAACTTTTCACTTGAGCTTTAAAACCCAGATTAGATTAACAATTTTTTCTGCTAAGGAATGTACATATTGGAGATTGGAGGCAGGGGCTTCGCTCTTTTTCTCTGTCGCATGCAGCGCCAATCTGATCGAACTATCAAATCTCTCAGTTCAGTGGCTCTAAAACTGTTGAATAGGACAAAAGCCTGACCTGGAGAAAGCTAATTACGTGCAGAGACTTACTCGCTCTGCTGCCTGCAGGGTGGTTAGAGATGGCTCTGTGGGGAAGTTCTGTGAACTATTTTGGCAGGTTCAGACAATGGCTTGTCAATTTTCTGTAGTGAAAACCATGGTAATTGGGTATTGTTCTTCCTATATCTGAATGATTCCTTGCCTCGTTTTGAAGCTGGCATCTCTTTGACTACAATTTATTAATTAACAGATAGATGTAATATATATCATCAAATGATTGACCGAGAAATACGTGAAATAAAATATGCCTTATTTTAATATAATAACAATACAGTAAAAAAAAAAAAAATCCTTTTTTGGTTTTAGCGAAGAGAAAGAGAAAAGGTTGCTCTATTCAATTTCTCGCCGTTTCGTGGACTCCGTTTTTGGCAAAAGTCTGATTGATTTGCGCAGTCGCTCTTGGGTTTCCGGTTTTCGTTCAAGGATAATTTTTTGCCCAAAGTTCTGACTATTGAAAAATGAAGAGAGAGCAAAAATGTTGCCGTTTTGTGAATCGTGGTCAAAACTCACGAGTTCCATTCTCTCTCATGAAAATCTAAAAGCGCTTTAATGGCAGACAAGTGGGGATGTCTGGGCATAGATAGAAATGGGGCCTTCACCCATCTTAGTTCTATTTGTTTACTACTAAGATGATAAAAAGAAACCAAGAAAGGTATCTGTTTTGACCTTATGTTTTGGTTTGTTAGTTTACTTTTCTTCAGTTATGCCATTTCTGCAGTTGCTAATGGTTGCACAATGTTTGTCTGAGTTTACACATGTAAGTTTGCATCTGTGGGTCTAATAATTTAATTCCTTTTAGTAATAAAACAATCTTCGCAGTAGAACGAGCTCCCAGCCGAAGTGAACTATGGTTTTTGAGTAAGAGTGCTGAGCTTGAGAATTAGTGATGAAATTGATAATAATATGCAAATTCTGGGGGCTATGGATTCAATATGCTGCATTTTAGTGCAGAGAAAAGGAAATATTGTGCCCTTTAGGTATGAAAGTGGGATTGCTTTTTTGCTTATGTTAACTTTTGGCTTGAATTAGTTTTGGTAGCCATAGTTTTATGTCAAAAATGGATCTGTTGCAAAAGTTGACGATTTCAACATAGGAAAGCTTATCCATATGTTAAAGCAATTTTACCTCTGCTTTTCTTTTTGGAATATTTTGGCTTAAGATAATGGACCCTAGGCCCATGTTACTTGTAACTGCTGTCAAAAAGAGTCCCAGGCATCTTCTTATCCAATATTGCACATTGAGCCAGATTAAAACTTGGCAGCATTTTCGTCTTTCAACCATAAATAACTAGAACATTAGAGCTTTTTCGTTTAAAACCAGGAAAACTCTTTGAGCACATGAAGTTGCTATAAAAATTTCACTCTAATTGTCTGTAGGGTAAATAATTTAAGGTGTTACTAATTAGTTCATTGATGCCCATGCTGCGTGGCAGCAACCTTAGCAGGAGGCGAATTCTTCTTTGCCACACAAAGCTTACATGGTTGCTAAGGATAACAAGGCTTTGTTTGATACCCTTTGTGCTCTTAGCTGTCAAATTGTCTTGTTAGAATCCTCCTTTCTTTCTGCCCATGTGCTGCTATTGGACCACAAATTTGATGATTTCCCAATCATCTCTTCCCTGCTTTCCACCAATGTACTTTTCTCAAGTTCTATACTTTGGAAATCATCAAAGGGCATGATTATCAACTCTATAAAAATATATTATGTACTAAAATCAAGGAGTGTGTGTTTGATAAGGAGTTTATCCAATAGCATGCTGGTAAGGTTAATTTTTCAATTAGGAAATTCAGGCTGATACTGATTCTTGAATTTCCACGGCTCCCAGTCGTGTTTTCAGATATTTCTAGTATCTTTTAGGAATTTTGTTTTCATTTATGATTTTTCATTTTTGATCTGTTTTGAGAGTGACTGAATGCTAAATCAACAGATTTTGCAGTCATTAGCATATCAGTAGTGCGAAAAAGCCTTCTTGTTTTTTAGCAAAAAGCGAGAGAGAGGGAAGGGGGGCGGGGGCCTCACCAATGGCCAATATCAGTCCAAAATTTTTGTGGTCCTTCTTTGCTACTCTTGCTCAAATTGCATTATACCTCATATAGCACTTCCTATATAGACCTAACAGTGCCTTTAAAAATTGCACCAGAAAATCAATAGTTTTTGACAATACCCAGGAAAATGCTTCCTATCCTGTTTCTTGTTGCTCTCTTATTCTTTCCATCCTCTCAAGCTGCAGATTTCTGTGTTGCAAAACTAAAAGGTGCTGGTAATCCTTCAGGATACGCCTGCAGGAACCCTGCAATTGTCACAGTTGATGATTTTGTATTCAAGGGTCTAGGTGTTGCTGGTAACACTACAAATATTATCAGTGCTGCTGTGACACCAGCTTTCGTGCAGCAATTTCCGGGCGTAAATGGTCTTGGCCTATCCACTGCACGTCTAGACCTTGCACCAGGGGGTGTCATCCCTATGCACACTCACCCTGCTGCCTCTGAAATTCTCTTTGTGGTCACTGGAAAAATTACTGCTGGATTCATTTCATCATCTGCAAATATGGTTTATGTAAAAACTCTAAATAAAGGTGATGTTATGATTTTTCCACAAGGGCTGCTTCATTTTCAGATAAATGCTGGTGGGACAGCAGCAGTTGCTGTTGTTAGCTTCAATAGTCCTGAACCTGGTCTGCAAATTACCGATTTTGCATTGTTCGGCAATAGCTTGCCTTCAAAATTGGTGGAGAAAACAACTTTTCTGGATGATGCTCAAGTCAAGAAGCTCAAGGGTGTCCTTGGTGGTACTGGCTAGTCTTGTTAAAATTGTTTCTTGCTCATATCTCTTCTTTGGTGTGTTGTAGTTGGACTAGTTAATGTGGTTTTATTCTTTGGTCTGTGCATGTTTCTGATTGTAAGCTAAGCAATTATGCGCCGAGGATCTGAGATTTTTCTTAAGCACTCAAAGATGATTGTATTTTGTTGTATCTTGTTATCTTAGAATTATTTTGCCAGTCAAAGTTCATCGTGAATGCTCTTCATGTATGGAATGCTGTTCTGGTGAAGTAAGATTGTTAATGTATTAAAGTCTTTCTAGTTAATGTACTGACCTGTTTAAAATGCTTTTTTTTTTTTTTGTTTTTTAATTTATTTTTATAAGCAATAGCAACAGCTCTTTATTTTGAAAAAAAGAGCAGGAACATTCAGCGAGGGGAAAAGAACTGACACAGGTTAAAACCCAAAGACCAACAGGCTGTTTGGCTGTTTGCAACCATGTTATTGAGCTGATAGAGGGAAATTCTTTTTTTTTTTTAAACACTGTGTAATTTACAAAGTTTAAATTTTCTCAATATGTTATTACTCAGAATTTGTGCAATTTTACTCGATGAATTGTCAAGGCTAGGAATTTGAAAGGTTAAAAATTGCTGCCATAGTTTTACTTATCCGTTGTCCCTGATATATTATCCATTCTTTCTATGTCTGAAATTCTTGTGCATTTAGAGACAAAAGAAATAAAGGATACTCTCTCAAACCTGGATTTTCCTTGTACAACAATTAACTAACTGTGAACTCCTTTGGTGTCTTTTCTTTTCCTTCGTTATGATATTTGCTAGACAATACTGTTCATTTGTCCCCACAGACTTTGATGTGGTTCTTTAGCTTTGTGTACCAAAGCATGAACTGCATAGAGTGATTCTTACCCTTCTTCTAGTTTTGGGGTTTCTTACCCTTCTTCTAGTTTTGGGGTCAGGATATGGCCAGCTTCATCAGTGAGAAGAAATATTTCCATTGCAACGACATAATCCACCAATTAAACAGAAAAAAAAAAAAAAAAAAAAAAAAAAGATGAAACTGAAAATCTTTGATGAAGTATTCTTGATTAAAACTGTGATGGTTGTGACATTTTTGCTGTGTACAAACAGAGTGCTTGGTTAAAACCTGTTAAAATCAAATCTTCATAAATGCAAACAGGAAGAAGACATATCAAATATGAATGCAGCTCTGATGAAAAAAAAATTCAGAATTCAAAATTCCCTTCACTGTAAAACTAGTTATTATTTATCATATAGAAGATAATACAACCAAAATACAAACATCCCGAAAATCCCACAAAAATACAAAGCCAACAATGCTGCATAAATTTCAAAAGAAAGGAAATTCAAGATAAAAACATGAATCATAGGGGAAATTTCTGAGACTAAAAGATGATTTCTTCAGTTTGTGGAGCGATAATGCTAGGTTTAAATGCTGAATAGGCTACGCTGTACCACTGAGGAAACTGGAAATATGCAAATAAGGCCACTGGTACACAGGCTAGTAGGCCAATAGGAGCTGCAACCCATTCCACTCTGTGAGAAAGAACTATGTAAAGGGAAGCACCAAAGGCTGCAAACATGGTTACTATTGAAAAGAACAAAGTGATAAAACCAAGGATGAGCAATTTTAAAGTTCTGACAGTGATTTCTTCTGAATAATCTAAGTTGAATATGCATATAAACATTAGCAATGAAGCTGACGTAGAGAAGAATGCAAGAGCGTCCGATACTGCAAAAATCATAAATGACGTTTCTTTCAAATAGATTGGAATCCCTGTATCCTGAGTGTTGCCCCCTGGCACGGTAAAAGCAGCCGCGAAAGTAACTGTGACAACAAGGGTTGGTACCACCATGCATGATGAAGCTATCGTTTTCATCCATTGCTCAGCTTCACGGGCAAGATTCTTGTGCTCCTGGCGAAATATTTCTCCCGGAGTCATGCCATTACGGTTTCTCATTTCTCGGTAGAAAGGTTCGACAATCGTTTCCACTTCCTGCAAAGAGTTCAGAAACAGGAGATTATTCTTCAAGACTGCAAATTAAACTACTTGGAGCCAGAATTATTATATGGTGTGTAACCTTAAACCACTGCATATCAGAATGCATTTGCAGAGCAGCGCCAGGAATCTCATCCAGTGGCCCCAGCCTCGCAGCTAGATGCAACACGTTATCCCCTTCATGGTCTGTTGATGAGGTCACAAGATGCTTATTTTGCGGACTCGGTCCTTTTAGGATGGAGAAGATAAACTTCTGGCGGTGAATTATTGCCAAATGAAAAATGTTCCTTCTATAAGCATTGTCAACAAACCAAACTGACTCTGGGTAGGCCTTGATAATTTCTACAACCACTTCATAGATCCCCAACGTAGCAGCAGTGAATAGTGGATTTTTCAGTAGCATGCGAGTTTCTGAGGGTCTTGCATTCAGAGCTTCCGTAATCAAGAAACTGAGTAGCTCTAGTGCTTGATTGTGCTTCAACTTTGTATTCCTTATGTTGTCTAGAAACCCAAATTTCATTGATTCTTTTTGGGATGCTTCTGAAACATCAGCTCTATTTTCCAAATCTCCACCTCGATGGACAGCATGTAAATCTACAGAAACAACTGCAATGACAAACACAGACACGACTCTTATGAGTACTGAGGTTGCATGGCCAGCTTCCATATGAAAATTTTAAGTATGTAAGATATATGTTTTTCAGAGAAATATATAGACATACAAAATAACAGACCTCAACAAAATAAACAAAATAATTATGCATATCAGATATGATTGATAGCATATTTGATTATTCCTAGCAAATAGCAACTGAATAACAAATAATGATCTAATTTTCAAACAGCTTTCAAAGCAGTTCTTAAGTCAACATTCAACACTTCTCCTTGAGTTAAGAGCAGCAAAGGCCAAGCCTCTCTCTTAAATACTCAAATCTAGCCTTGGAAAGGGATGTAGTCAAAATATTAGTATTCTGAAATTCTGAATTGCAGTACACCAAACTTACTTCACCATTCTTTTGAACTTCCCTAAGAAAATACAACTTAATCTTGAAGTGCTTGGTTTTTCCATAAAATACTGGATTATTTGCTATCGAAATTGCAACCTGGTTGTCAATATAAACTTCTGTGCTTCTTTTTTCTTCCATAGATAAGTCAGCTAACAATTTCCTTATCCACAAAGCTTGATTTACTGCCAAAGTAGCTGCAACATATTCTGTTTCAACTGTGGATTGAGCTATCACATCTTGCTTCTTGGAGCACCAGGAAAAATACACTAGAACCAAAGCTAAAACAGTAACCTGAAATGCTTTTCATATCATCTAAGCAACCACCCCAATCGCTATCAGAAAAATCATGGAAATTAAAATTCTGGACTTGACTGAACTTAATACCATAGTTTATTGTGCCTTTAATATATCTAATTATGCGTTTTGCTGCTTGAAGATGAATCTCACTAGCACAATGCATGTATCTTGATAGCAAACTTATAGCATGCATGATGTCGGGTGGGGTTGCAGTTAGATACATTAGACAGCCTATTAAACTCCTGTACAACACCTCATCTACCTTTCTAGCTCCATCTTCTTTGCAAAATTTCTCCTTCAGATTCATTGGAGTTGTGGTTGACTTGCAATCCTCCATCTTGAACTTTTTTAGAATCTCCTTGGCATATTTTTGTTGGCAAATAAAAACTTCATTTTCTTTTTGAAGCACCTCAATTCCAAGGAAATGTGATATTTCTCCAAGATCTGTCATTTCAAACACCTCCATCATCTCTGCCTTGAATTGATCTATCAATCTTCCATTGTTACCTGTTATTAATATATCATCAACATACAAAGATATTATAAGTATATCTGTTTCTGTTTTCTTAACATATAGAGTAAATTCACTCAAGTTTTTCTCAAAGCCTAAGCTTAGAAGATGAGAATCAATACGGCTGTACCAAGCCCTAGGGGCTTGCTTCAAGCCATATAAGGCTTTTCTCAAACGATATACTTTATCTTCATCTCCATTAACCAGAAAACCTTTGGGCTGCTCCACAAAAATTTCTTCTTCTAAGTAGCCATTTAGAAAGGCTGACTTTACATCAAGTTGATGAACTTTCCATCCCTTTTATACAACTATAGCCAATAGCATTCTGATTGTATCAAGAAGGGCCACAAAAGCGAAAGTTTCTGAGAAATCAACTCCAAACATCTGGGTATAGCCTTTGACCACCAGTCTTGCTTTATGTTTGTTGATAGATCTATCGGAATTCAGCTTTGTCCGATATATCCATTTTACTCCAATGGCCTTCTTATGAGTTGGTCTGTCTACAAGCTCCCATGTGTCACTTTTCTCAATTATTCTCAGCTCTTCCTCCATTGCTGAAACCCATTTTTTTGTCTAAAACAGCATCGACAAATTTTTTCGGTTCCATGATAGCCACATTGCACCTGTGATAAATGTCTTCAAGTGATCTTGTGCCCCTTACTGGTTCATCATCAATAGCATCATCATGATTTTCAATGTTCTTTGGAATTTCGTTTTTTTCAGTATCATTCCAATTCCATTTTTCATCAACGACAGCCTTAGCCTCAATCTCTTCTTGTAGTTTGCCCTTGCATACTCTTTCAATATGTCCTAACTGACCACATTTATTGCATTGGAAATCTGGTCTCCACCAACACCTTTGTTGAGGGTGATTTGTTTTTTTACAATGAGGACATAGTGGATAATTTTTTGCATTTCTTGTCCTCTGTGTCAGTTTCCCATCTCCAATTCGAGAATGCGCTTGATAAGCACCTTCTACAGATACTTCATTCCTCATAAGCCTCCTTTGCTCCAAAGCCTGTAAAGGTTTTAAAAGTTCTGCTAAGGTAATACTCAACAGATCTTTAGAATTCTCCAAAGATGAGATTGTTGCTTCATATTTCTCAGGTAATGTAATTAAGATTTTCTGAATAATTCGTTCGTCAGAAAAATCCTTGCTAAAAAGTCTCACTTTATTGGCGATATCGAGAAGTCTATCAGCGTACTCCTTTGCCGTTTCTGATTCTTTCATCCTTTGCGTTTCAAATTCACAAATTAAATTCATGACTTGCATATTATCTAACCTTTCATTTCCTCGATACTCATTTTCAAGATATTTCCATATTTCTGCAGCAGACTTCTTTTGCATAATTCTATTGAGAATCGAGGGCGAAACAGCGGAAAACAGACAATTCATGGCTTTAGCTTTTCTTGTCACCTTCTCTTTATGAATCTTGATTTGAGTCATTGTTGGGTTATTTCCAAGTGGTGGAACATCATAATCTTCTTCTACAGCCACCCATAGATCATAAGTTTTAAGGTAAGTGTCCATCCTAACAGCCCAATCTTTGTAATTAACTCATCAACCGTCGAAATGTATGTAAACGATATGGTGGTAAAGAGCTGATCATTGGAAGACCATCCAGAAGACATCCGGAAAGTCTTTGACATCCTGGACAAGGCGGATATGATGTTGAACCCTGAAAGTATTTGGTGGAGTAATTGCACCAAAACTGGACTCTCCCTCCATCTCACGGGTTGGTATTTGGGTTTGATTTTGGTTTACCCAATCTCATAGGTCCTTTAAGATAAGAGCTTTGATACCACTATGTAAGATATATATTTTTCAAAAACAGAGAAAAAGATGTTAAGAAGAAATTTATGAAAACTAATATATTATTGATGCAAGATTACAAAAAAATATATATGCATACAAAATAACAGAATCTCAACAAAATAAGCAAAATAATTATGTATATCAGATATGATTGATAACATATTTGATTATTCCTAGAAAATAACAACTGTATAACAAATAATTATCTAATTTTCAAATCGGGTTCAAAGCAATTCTTAAGTCAACGTTCAACAAAGTAAAATTGAGAAACAAACATCGATATAATAGGCGTTCACAAAACCCAAGCTTGCTTCCACTTGGGAATGCATGAGGCTTTCTTGCCAACGTCTCTAACGCAGTTACCCTTTGATCATCTCGTCCAATAGCCAAATCGGGGTATCTCCGCAGCAGATCAAAAGCCGTATCTGCAGACGTTGAGATCATTGGAAAAAGGAAAATGGCTCCGCTGTAAATATTTGGATGAAAAGTGAGTTGCTAGAGATACCCACCATAGGATTCAGCAATTATGAGAAGATTGACAAGTCTGACGCCATTTGTGCCTGATAATGCACTTAGATCTGTCATTGACAAAAGAAGGGAAACTGCTTCCTTGTGGCAACATTGAGCAGCAAAATGAAGTGGGGTAAGGCCATCGAAGTTTACTATCTGCAGCAGGGCTGGATTCTTTTCCACTAATAAACTTATTGCTTGAATATTACCAGCAATAGCAGCATAATGAAGAGGTGTTTCCCCATGAATATTTGTCGTTTCCAAGGAATGTTCAGGCATTAACTCAACAAGCATTTGTATGAACCTTAGGGATGAGCGACCTCTGCTTATTGCAACATGAAGAGTGATCTCTCCAATGCCTGAAATTTTAGCAGTTACTGCAGCAGGATCATCATCAAAAATTCTCTTTGCAGTTATCCAATCACCTCTCAGTGCTGCTTTATACAGGGGCAAGTAACGTCTTTCTTCCTCTGTCAAGAGTTAATACATATTAAAGGGGAATTCAAAGCAAACATGTTTGGAGATTACACAAAACTTACCCTCTTCAGCCTCTTGGGATTGTTCATTGTCACTGGAAAATGAGGTTTGTTCCATTGTCTGTGGTTTTGTTTGTGGTTTTCAGCCAATATTATTATGAAAAATCCTAAAAGGTTACCTCTCATTTATAGAAAAAAGGTTGAAATAGTGAAGGAAAATAATTGTTGACAAGGAGGGAATTTATTCTCCTTGCAATCTATGCAGGAATAATTAATATCCTTTGAGTAAAATTGAAGAAAATTCAACTACTTCTCTGTCGAGTTAATACATATTAAAGGGGAATTCAACCACCAATTAAACAGAAAAAAAAAAAAAAAAAAAAAAAAGATGAAACTGAAAATCTTTGATGAAGTATTCTTGATTAAAACTGTGATGGTTGTGACATTTTTGCTGTGTACAAACAGAGTGCTTGGTTAAAACCTGTTAAAATCAAATCTTCATAAATGCAAACAGGAAGAAGACATATCAAATATGAATGCAGCTCTGATGAAAAAAAAAATCAGAATTCAAAATCCCTTCACTGTAAAACTAGTTATTATTTATCATATAGAAGATAATACAACCAAAATACAAACATCCCGAAAATCCCACAAAAATGCAAAGCCAACAATGCTGCATAAATTTCAAAAGAAAGGAAATTCAAGATAAAAACATGAATCATAGGGGAAATTTCTGAGACTAAAAGATGATTTCTTCAGTTTGTGGAGCGATAATGCTAGGTTTAAATGCTGAATAGGCTACGCTGTACCACTGAGGAAACTGGAAATATGCAAATAAGGCCACTGGTACACAGGCTAGTAGGCCAATAGGAGCTGCAACCCATTCCACTCTGTGAGAAAGAACTATGTAAAGGGAAGCACCAAAGGCTGCAAACATGGTTACTATTGAAAAGAACAAAGTGATAAAACCAAGGATGAACAATTTTAAAGTTCTGACAGTGATTTCTTCTGAATAATCTAAGTTGAATATGCATATAAACATTAGCAATGAAGCTGACGTAGAGAAGAATGCAAGAGCGTCCGATACTGCAAAAATCATAAATGACGTTTCTTTCAAATAGATTGGAATCCCTGTATCCTGAGTGTTGCCCCCTGGCACGGTAAAAGCAGCCGCGAAAGTAACTGTGACAACAAGGGTTGGTACCACCATGCATGATGAAGCTATCGTTTTCATCCATTGCTCAGCTTCACGGGCAAGATTCTTGTGCTCCTGGCGAAATATTTCTCCCGGAGTCATGCCATTACGGTTTCTCATTTCTCGGTAGAAAGGTTCGACAATCGTTTCCACTTCCTGCAAAGAATTCAGAAACAGGAGATTATTCTTCAAGACTGCAAATTAAACTACTTGGAGCCAGAATTATTATATGGTGTGTAACCTTAAACCACTGCATATCAGAATGCATTTGCAGAGCAGCGCCAGGAATCTCATCCAGTGGCCCCAGCCTCGCAGCTAGATGCAACACGTTATCCCCTCCATGGTCTGTTGATGAGGTCACAAGATGCTTATTTTGCGGACTCAGTCCTTTTAGGATGGAGAAGATAAACTTCTGGCGGTGAATTATTGCCAAATGAAAAATGTTCCTTCTATCGGCACTGTCAACAAACCAAACTGACTCTGGCTAGGCCTTGATAATTTCTACAACCACTTCATAGATCCCCAACGTAGCAGCAGTGAATAGTGGATTTTTCAGTAGCATGCGAGTTTCTGAGGGTCTTGCTTTCAGAGCTTCCGTAATCAAGAAACTGAGTAGCTCTAGTGCTTGATTGTGCTTCAACTTTGTATTCCTTATGTTGTCTAGAAGCCCAAATTTCTTTGATTCTTTTTGGGATGCTTCTGAAACATCAGCTCTATTTTCCAAATCTCCATCTCGATGGACAGCATGTAAATCTACAGAAACAACTACAATGACAAACACAGACACGACTCTTATGAGTACTGAGGTTGCATGGCCAGCTTCCATATGAAAATTTTAAGTAAAATTGAGAAACAAACATCGATATAATAGGCGTTCACAAAACCCAAGCTTGCTTCCACTTGGGAATGCATGAGGCTTTCTTGCCAACGTCTCTAACGCAGTTTCCCTTTGATCATCTCGTCCAATAGCCAAATTGGGGTATCTCCGCAGTAGATCAAAAGCCGTATCTGCAGACGTTGAGATCATTGGAAAAAGGAAAATGGCTCCGCTGTAAATATTTGGATGAAAAGTGAGTTGCTAGAGATACCCACCATAGGATTCAGCAATTATGAGAAGATTGACAAGTCTGACGCCATTTCTGCCGGATAATGCACTTAGATCTATTGACAAAAGAAGGGAAACTGCTTCCTTGTGGCAACATTGAGCAGCAAAATGAAGTGGGGTAAGGCCATCGAAGTTTACTATCTGCAGCAGGGCTGGATTCTTTTTCACTAATAAACTTATTGCTTGAATATTACCAGCAATAGCAGCATAATGAAGAGGTGTTTCCCCATGAATATTTGTCGTTTCCAAGGAATGTTCAGGCATTAACTCAACAAGCATTTGTATGAACCTTAGGGATGAGCGACCTCTGCTTATTGCAACATGAAGAGTGATCTCTCCAATGCCTGAAATTTTAGCAGTTACTGCAGCAGGATCATCATCAAAAATTCTCTTTGCAGTTATCCAATCACCTCTCAGTGCTGCTTTATACAGGGGCAAGTAACGTGTTTCTTTCTCTGTCAAGAGTTAATACATATTAAAGGGGAATTCAAAGCAAACATGTTTGGAGATTACACAAAACTTACCCTCTTCAGCCTCTTGGGATTGTTCATTGTCACTGAAAAATGAGGTTTGTTCCATTGTTTGTGGTTTTGTTTTGTGGTTGTCAGCCAATATTATTATGAAAAATCCTAAAAGTTTAATTACCTCTCATTTATAGAAAAAAGGTTGATGTAGTGAAGGAAAATAATTGTTGACAAGGAGGGAATTTATTCTCCATGCAATCTATGCAGGAATAATTAATATCCTTTGAGTAAAATTGAAGAAAATTCAACTTCACCTTTATATATTCTAATTCCATTTGTCCTTCCCTACAATCATATGCAGTTAAACTTTTAGCATAGAGAATAAACTTTTAAGAGTTTATATATGTATATATTCTCTAAGGCTGTAAACTTTCAGGTTAAATCATATATAGTTAAAACAAAGTAAATAATAATATTAAGAATGGAAAAGGGAAAAAAGTGTACATAACCATAAACCATGGCATATCAGAGTGCTCTTAAAGCTTCCATAGCTCTAGTGCTTTATTGTGCTTCAACTATATATTCTTTATGCAGCATGATGAAGTGGGAGACTGTCATCATATTTGGTTCCTTGATTCAGCACTGCAGGATTCTTTGTCAACAATATCTTCATTGCTTGAATATTTCCAGCATATAGCAGCATAATCAAGAGGTGTTTCTCCAGCAATATTTACCGCTTCCAAGAATTCTGCAGGGCATTATCTCGACCAGCTTCTGTGTGAAACTGAGAGACAAGCGACCTTTGCAACATGAGAGTAGTCTCTCCAGTGCCTGAAATCCTGGAAGTTAATGCACCAGGATCACCTCTCAAATGCCAATACAGTGATATGTTTCTGATTACATTCAATCTCTTGGGATTGCTCTTTTGAATCATTGACACTGGAAACTGGGGGTGGGCTTTGATCCGTCGGTGTCTAGTTTTGTTTTGAGGTTTTCAGCCAATTTTTACTATAAAAATCCTAAAATTTTACCTCTTATTTGTAGTAAATGTGTTGAAATAGTGAAGGAAAATAATTGGAATCATCAATTTGAGTTGTTAACAAGGATTGACTTTATTCTCCATGCAATATATGCAGGAATAGTTATTATTCTTTGAGTATAATTAAAGAAAATTCTACTTCACTAATAGTATTTATACTATGTTATTTGGATTTGGATACCGGTGGCAGAAATGGGAGGCTATATCTATGTTTAACTTGTCAACTTTTTAAAAAGAAATTAGGGGTTATATACTAAGTTTAAATATAATGATTGGATACCTTATGGTATATAAAATTAACTAGATTAAAAAATATAAAATTATATAGTAATAATTATAGTCTAAATAAATGATCAAATACAATAAATACATCATTTAAATTACAACTAAATAACTATTTTTATTTAATTATATGTTCTTCATCTTGATAGAACACGAATCTGTTATTCAAGTATTTGAATATATGAATATTTATCATATCCGTATTTCATATAGTATTCCATAAAATATACGAAGAGTCGGAATATCAGAACTTTTATATATTTTAATTCCATTAATCCTTCTCTATATCCACCTTCTAATACATCTTTTAAATAATTGCTAAGAATGCTTAAATTTTCTTCACGGCTACAACAACTCTTCTATACTTCATCTCATTTCAAAGAATAAACTAAGGCGTCCTAATTATACTTCAATGTTTGTCTACTTTTGCTAATTTAGTTTTCTTCATTTTTGTTTTGCATATTATCCAAAAAAAACCATCCCTCAATTTCTAAACTTCAACGGTTTAGTCTTTGTAATTTAACTTTGCCAAATTAATCCGTGTACAAGCCTCTCCCAGATATCAAGATTCACTGTGGATTTTTTTTGGCTATGACTGGGCCAAGTTGGGCCAAAACGAGTAGAGTAGTATAATGCAGGGCCAGAATTGTTGTGGGTTGGCAAATACAAGAGAGCCCAGCACAAAATGAAACTTTGTTCCAAATCAATGTGAAAATTACAGTGGTCAAAAGTCAATCTTGATGGCTCAGGCAAAACCAAAAACATCTATAAATTGCAGGGAAGCCCAGCTCTTAGACAATAAACAGAACCCTAATCTTCTTTATTGTGTCTGGTTCTAATGAGCATTCTTCCATTGACCCTGTGCTCAGCTCCATGAACCATTGGAGTTCTTTCAAATTTGCAGTCTTGAAATTTAAAAAAAAAAAAAAAAAACAGCTGCATATGCACTTTGTTTCCGGCATGATTAGCAGCTCTGAATCAAATCCTAGGAGGGAATTAATGTCAATGAAACAGACCAAGGGGAAGACAACAAAAAAGAGACTTAAGTTACGTAAAATAATACACATGTGAGGCTAGCAGAACACAGCAAAAAGTTATTCACAAGAAAATAACAAAGCAAACAATGAAAAAGTCAGACCAACAATGGATTGGCTAGTGGTTTTGGGTCTATTCTCGGGTCTAAAACAAGACCCTGATTATAATAAACAATAATAAAATTTTAGAAATGAAATTTGGTTGTAGATAGGTCTGTTTCATTGCATATACAGTGTCCAGAATTGGCACAGAGCACAAGCAAAACAAAATAACAATTTCTCTTAATTAGAAAACAGAGTTTGCCGGCTTTTGGCAATTCAAAATTCAACCTTAATCACAATCCCCAACTTCTCTCTCCAATCCTTATTTGTAGATCTCAACCAACTCTGATATTACAAAGAAAATAAGATAATGATTAAAAACAAAGAAGAGGCATAGTCTATATCTATCATGCTTCTCTTGTCTTGTAGCTTCAGAAAGGCTTAAACAAAACATCAAATCCTCCAAATCAACAGCACACCTATGCCTTAAAATATGCTTCCTAACGTCTCCTTCCAAAATTCGCAGCTAATCTATTTAGTTTTTTAAGCACACAACTCTAATGACTTCATCCTCTACGTTTTTGGTCAAACAATAAGCATTTCTTTCAATTTTTTCTCTGTTTCTCAGACAAGTTCAGGCCACAGAATGACTCTTGAAGAACCAGAGCCAAACCACATCTCAGATCACATATTGGATTGGTTGGAAGATTCAGCATCTTTCTTGCCTTCATTCTTGGATGATCCTTACAGTTCTAGTGATATCTATAGCTATCAATGGTGGAATCAAACTGAAGAAATTTGCCAAGATCCGATCAACAATAATGCAAGTCTCAGCAGCAGCACCAGCACCGCCGTAAATGCTGATTCCACCAGCCTTATAGAAGCAAGTAACCCCACCACTTCCAATCATCAGCAACTCTCCAATCTGTCGAGGAAACGGGAAGCTGCCGATGACCCACTTCCTCAAACATCCCATCATCATCAGAGAAAGAAACAGAATCATCGGATAAGCAATGAAGATCAAGATGGTGAACAAGCAGTTGAAGTGGTAGCAGGGAAAAAATCAAATGGAAACAAGAAAATCAATAGTAAAAACGCTGGAAATAATGGGAATAATAGAGAAGGAAGATGGGCAGAGCATTTGCTTAACCCTTGTGCAGCTGCTATCACTATCGGAAACTTGTCTCGTGTGCAACACCTTCTCTATGTTCTCCATGAGCTCGCTTCGTCCACCGGAGATGCTAATCACCGGCTAGCGTTTTATGGCCTTCGAGCCTTGAATCATCACTTATCATCTTCAACGACTTCTGCCTCTATAGGGCCTATATCTTTTGCTTCCACGGAGCCAAAGTTCTTTCAACGATCTTTAATCAAATTCTATGAGGTAAGTCCTTGGTTTGCGTTTCCTAATAACATTGCTAATTCTTCAATCCTTCAAATTCTTGCTCAAGAACTAGATCACAAGCGCAATCTTCATATTCTTGATATTGGGGTCTCCCATGGTGTGCAATGGCCTACACTTCTTGAGGCCTTAAGTCGCCGGCAAGGAGGACCTCCTCCTCTTGTACGCATCACAGTCGTCACTGCCACCGTCGAGAATGACCAAAACACCGAGACCCCATTTTCAGTAGGCCCTCCAGGAGACAATTTTTCCACTAGACTACTTAGTTTCGCCAAGTGCATGAACATCAACTTGCAAATCAATAGACTCGATAACCATCCCTTACAAAATCTCAACGGACAAGTCATGAACACCGACCCTGAAGAAACCTTGATAGTTTGTGCTCAATTTAGACTCCATCATCTAAATCACAATACCCCAGATGAAAGAACCGAGTTCTTGAGAATTTTGAGAGGTCTGCAGCCAAAAGGAGTGATACTGAGTGAAAACAACACAGATTGTAGCTGCAACAGTTGTGGGGATTTTGCAACAGGATTTTCAAGAAGAGTGGATTACTTGTGGAAGTTTTTGGACTCAACAAGCTCAGCTTTCAAAGGCAGAGAGAGTGAAGAAAGAAGACTAATGGAAGGAGAGGCAGCCAAAGCATTAACCAATCGTGGAGAGATGAATGAAGGGAAAGAAAAATGGTGTGAAAGGATGAGAAGGGTAGGATTTGTAAGTGAGGTTTTTGGAGAGGATGCTATTGATGGAGGTCGAGCTTTGTTAAGGAAGTATGACAGTAATTGGGAGATGAGAATAGAAGAAACAGATGGATGTATTGGGTTGAGGTGGAAAGGGCTGCCTGTTTCTTTCTGTTCATTGTGGAAGCTGGATTTGAAAGGAAATGATAGTTAAGAACAGCTTCATCTATTCTGTTTCAGCTTTTCTTATGTAAATTCAATTAAGGAAAAAAAGTTGTGCAGAGGCTGGTTCTTGCAGTCCTCTGTTTTTGTTCAATGCTTGATTTTTTGGTTGAACTATGAAGTATTTAGCAGATTACTTCAAAATGTGGCAGATCAAGTTTGCCTTGTTCTCATTTGCTGATCTTCATTAAGAGCCATTGCCAATGATGAATGCTAAATTTTAATATCAACTGTTAATGTAAATATTTTTTTTAGAAAAAAAAAAAAGGTGAAATTTTTTGATGGACACACTTATAAACTTGAATAAAAGTTTTGAGTTTAATGATTAAGGGTTTTTTTTTTTTATCTGTTATTCATGGGCATATTATTAATCCTTGTTTGATTTAGATAAAAATTAAAAGACGACGCTGGTTTAACAGCAGCTAGGCTGAAGCTCAATGAAATTATTGAATTTTAGTTATTATTTCATTTTAATTATTAAATTTTAAGTTGCTCATAAGTCATAAGCCATAATTGCTTTTGCTTTGGGTCAAATATGAACACGATATCAAATTTGAAATTAAAAATTTTATAAAAATTTAATTAAATTTTTTTCTTGCAAAATTATTGTTTGAAATAGATTTTACATACCTTACTTCCAAACCCTTCCTATCTCTTTTTATTTATCATTTCTTTTTTTTTTTTTTTTTTATTCTCTTTCACTGTTAGCTCAACGTTATTTCCATAATCTAGATCCTTCACCTTCCTTTTTCTCTTCTCTTTCAACTGCTATCAATGGACTTTTATTACCAACTTGCTTTTTTTTTACTTCATTGCTTTCTTCTTTTTGCTCATATAAATCCAGCACTGCTAATTTAGTTTTTGGACTAAAATTGAGCCAACTTGAGTCTCACCAATGGCTGCCTATGCTCACAGCGGTAGCCTGAGCCAAAACTCATCAGAGAGAGGATTAGCCATGGTGTGGCTCTAGCATCAGCAGTAGTTCTGTCACCATCGTATGTGAATCGAAGAAACAACTTGCGTTTTTACGATACAAAATGGAGCTCTGGATTTGTTCTTCCAATGGTTCTTTCTGGATTAATAATCGCCATTAAAACTACTAGCCCATCATCATCTTCGTCTACATCAATTCAAAGCCGATCTAGAGCTTCTTTGATCCCTTCTTCAGATCCTTCTTGGGTGCTCAGAATTGGAAGTTCTTCATGGGGACTTGCTGCGATCCTAGCGATGCTCATGCTTGTGCTTGCATGCCAAGAATCTGTTCAACAATACTTACGGAAATAGAGAAAATAATGTAGGATGCTTTGAGTAATTACAAGTTTGATATTTTCTTTTTGTATCTCCGAGTGGAAAAATTAGTAATAAAATATTTTTAAGAATATTCAAACTTGAAATTTTACTATTATTAAATTTACAGTAAAATATTTTTGTTATCAGTGAAGGATTATTGTCAATGGGATTTAATCAAACTCTGAATTAAGGAGTTCAATTAAAAGAAATTAATGTGTCTACTAATTTTTATTAAAAAATATATATATCAAATGTACATACCAATTTCAAGAATAGTTCAACATTTTCATTAAAATAAAAATAATTAAACAAATTTATACTAAAATATTTAGTTCTAATTGAAATTTAAGTTTTTATACTTTTTAGATATTTTTTTAATATATATAAAACAATTTTATTTTATTTTATTTTAAATAAGATCATCATAATACCATAAAATAAAAATAAAAATAAAAAAAAAAAAAAAAAAAAAAAAGATAACAAATACAACTTTTAATATATGCCGTTTAGGATGGTCACCGTGCTTTTACGAGGCTGGGTCTGGCACCCGCCTTTCTAATTTTACTGCACCAGAGCTGTCAACTCTCCGATTTATGATTAAATTCCCAGTTTCAAAGGTTAGTTTTTGACGTCTAATTCTCTCGGACTTGTCCGTACACTCGTATTTCGTTTCTGTTTGGTTGCGGACGGTAATTTTGGGGAAAGATCATGTTTACAGATATTTGAATCCTTTTCTTTAGTTGTTTGAATTTTTCCCAGAGGCAAGTTAATTTTTGAGTTCAGTAGTTGAATTTTGTGTTTCATCGGGATGTTTTATGATTATGAATACTTGATACTAAATAGTTAGGGTTTACAAATTCTACTTTTATAAAATCCCAATGTACATTGACGAATTTAAAATGCTTTGTATGAATTGTTTGTGCTTACATTCATTGAATTGAAGGCATCCTTGAACGGAGAATCTGTGACATTGTGATCTCCATAATTGGGTGAAGTTCTAGTAAATTCCTTCAGAATTTATAATAAGCACTATAGATAGCCCTCAATCTTCAAGAATGTAAAAGAATAGCAGCAGCATAAAAATCTCCGCTTATTGTGTAGGAACCATCAATCGGAAGAGTTTCAAGGATATTATACGTCTATGTAAATGCAGAATGGTTTGCCCATGCTATAGATTCTTGTTTTCTGTTTTAGTTTCTTTCAACTAGCCAATCTGATTAACCTATTTTCTTGAATCCTCAATCACTCCATTGTTACAGTTTGTGAATGTGCTGTGCTGCTAGAAAATAAATTTTGGTTGCACATTTGAGATGTCTAATGTTGGATCTTGATGTGGACTGTTGATCCTGTTTAAAGAATGGCAGAGGGAGAAGAGGACTTGCCTAGAGATGCAAAGATAGTCAAATCCCTGCTGAAATCAATGGGTATAGAGGACTATGAACCTCGTGTTATACACCAGTTTCTGGAGCTGTGGTATCGTTATGCTGTTGATGTGTTGACAGATGCACAGATTTACTCTGAGCATGCTGGCAAATCTGCAGTCGATTGTGATGATGTCAAGCTTGCTATTCAATCAAAAGTAAATTTCAGCTTCTCACAACCACCACCAAGAGAGGTTAGTTAAAGTAGCGACCCGTGGTGCTTTAAGCATCGTTATTTCTTAATTTTCAACACATGCATTGAGTTGCTACATTTTCCAACTTAGATGGGGAAAGAAAGTACCAGAACAAATCAATACCATAGTGATAGTTAAAATGTTAAACTCCATAATTTGGGTGAATAACTTTATATTGTCTTACAGACAAATTCATTTTAATTCTTTCAATCGAATTCAAATTAGCTGTAGAAGAAATGATCATTGCTTTGATTGGTTATTATGTTGGTTTCTCCTCTCACTTAAAGAGCCAGTATGTATGCCTAACATCTTCACATTACATCAGGTTTTACTGGAATTGGCTAGAAACAGGAACAAAATCCCACTTCCCAAGACAATAGCTGGACCTGGTATTCCACTCCCACCGGAGCAGGACATCTTGATTAGCCCAAACTACCAACTTGCTATCCCAAACAAGCGGCCTGCCCAGGCGGTAGAAGAAACAGAGGAGGATGAAGCAAGTGCTGATCTCAACCCATCACAAGAACCAAAGGCAGATGTTCCACAACATAATACCCCTCAAAGAGTATCTTTCCCTCTTAACAAACGTCCCAAGTAAGAATTTTACGTCCCAAGGAACCAACGGGTGTATCAATTTAGAAGGAAAAAGGAGACTACTTGGTGTTTGGTGCTCTCTTTTTCTTATCTGACCGCCCCAAGTGTATTTAATCACATTCGGTTGTGTTATTTTTAGTTTCCCATTACTTTTATGCAAAAACTACTTTTTCTTGGTCTTCCCCGTGTTTGCCCAGGACGAACATAAAAAATCACTGATGTTTAGCGAATATATCAATAATTAGACATTATCCCCTTTTGTTTCTAAAAAATAATAATAATAAAAGAAACGCACTATTCCCTTTCGTCAGGGTCTATGAAACTACTGTAAAACAAGCTTTTACATCTCCTACTGTGGGCTACATCCATAATTGCGATTTTGCTTCAAGCTTGTAAAGTTTGATTACATTTATAAATCAACAGGCCAGTGTCCACATAATACAATAATGCCGCCAGGGAGGAAGCATAGCATAGAATAGAAGATAATACAGTAGCTAGCAGTCGCTGTAGGAACTCTAAATAATTTTTTTTTTAGCTTTCTTTGAATCCAGTTAGTCATTGCGTCCACGTCCCAGAACTATTGTAAGCGTTCTGTACAAACATATGTATATACAAGAATAACCAATTGTGATTAAATGGTATGCTACTTAAAACGATCAATTGAGGGTCAACTTCTCCAGCCAACTATCCCACCGGTAGCAGTTGCTGTACTTGAGACACTGGTTGATCCACCACCGGCAGCAGTTGCCGCACTTGAGACACCATTTGAGCCCCGGTCATACATGCGCTGAATCTCTTCCCTGCACTCTGTCAAACATTTGTCAGGTATGGCTGGAGTCAGCTCCACCACATCCCCCATCTTCAGCTTGCATGAAGTATCGGTCACTGGCTGGCGATTCACCCTCGGTCTCAATTCTTCCTTCATAGGGAACCCATACGAAGACCATCTTGAGCTTCCCCGCCCAATCCTTTCCAGCAAATCCATCATAGTCGAGTTTGCAGGAAACTCTTGCACCGACATCTGCACCATTCACAAAAGAACACATGTATTAAGCAACTAGGTCGATGGTTTATTAAGTTGTTGAGTAGAGACAACAACTACCACCAAAGACACCAAATGATTAAGTTTTGGTTCTCTCAAGTGTAGATGGAACATATTAGGGTAATTACTTGATAAAACCTGAAAATACTTCTGCCGCTTATTAAATGCAAATACACCACCTACTGTATAAACATGAATTGGCATGTCGATCGTCGATCACTTAAAACAGTTTGCATGGATCTGATAACAAATACTTGGCTCTCTGATATTTATTCTGCTTTTAACTTATAATAAAATTAGACCCCTGAAACCAAGGAATCAAACCTTGTCATTCTCAATCATGATGATGAAGATTGGTCCATCCTGGCCAGGCTTGTAGGAATATGGACAATCAGCGGAATGAGTAGGGAAAGCACATGGAGGCTTTATAGAATCAGCACAGCCAATAGAAGATCGATCTTTGCTCATTGTCTCACACTGCCAGGTCACAACCCATCGTGCCCACTCAACCATCTGAAGCACAAAAGAAGAGTACTTGCAGTCACCTTCCTTGTATCTCCAATGAGCTGCAAATCCAAACTCAGCTTGCAAATGCATCTCCTTTGTTCGAATTTGAACCTCAAGTGGCACCATGCTTTCTGCCCTTACTACGGTATGGAGAGATTGATACCTGAAGATTTAAGTTAGAAATAAAAGAATAATGCGCTAACAGCACCTTAAAGATAAGCTAAGGCATACCCATTAAACTTTGGATGATTTATGTAGTCTTTGAATTTTCCAGGCACTTCAGACCACAACTGGCGAACAACTTCTAATGCTCTATAACAATCTTCCTCATTTTCAACAATAAGACGTAACCCATGAATATCGTGAATCTCATCCATGTTCAGTTTCTTTCTGCATAAAATAAAATATATATAATCACGTCATTATGTAAATCACATATGCTAAATAATATTTATTACAATATTTCATTTCAAAGCTTCATGGTGCAAGTATGTTGGACTTGCACATGATATGGTTAGACCATTACTTCAAATAAACCACCCTAAAGAACCGTAAAGTATTTATGCAAGCACAGCAGCAACATCAGTAACATAAGATCCACATCCAAAAGGGTGATTAATTCAACGTAACTGCTTGGTTGATTATTAGCTGCCAGACAAGAGATATGGAAACACCTTAACACCATCTATTTCTCTTTTTTTTTCGTGTTATCAGGTATTGCCGGATTAAGATATGTTTGTTAAAAAACATGTTTCCATTGCCATACAAGCCACTGTATCTCCATGCAGTGAGAGAAAGAAAAACATAAAGAGTAAGAGGGAGAGGGAGAACTCACTTCAACATTTTGCAATAAATGCTATACAAGCTTTTATGCCGTCCTGACAGGACATGGTATATAATTGCTTCATCCTTAAGAGCTTGCTCTAATTTCTCTGTTGCAGAGGTAATCATTGCGTCATCAAAAGACTGCACAAGTCTAGAGGACAAATCTCTGTGCTGATCTGGGTAGAGACACTTAAAACACAGATTCTCCAGTTGCTCTTTCCAACTGGAGATTCCTAAACGGTTTGCCAATGGAGCAAATATCTCCAAAGTCTCCTTAGCAAATCTCCATTGCTTGATCAAAGGCAATGCATCTAATGTCAGCATATTATGCAATCGATCTGCCAATTTTATCAGGACAGCCCTGGCATCTGCCATGGCAAGGAACATGGTATGCAAGCGATCTGCTTCAACAGTCTTGTTAGCTGTATTGTTCTCACGTGCAAGCTTGCTCAAGTAACTAAGCTTAGAAACCTGATTGAATATCATAAAGAACAAGTTTATAAGATTCTCAAATGATAACAAGAAAGTTACTGACCAAAAGAAATTATTCCAAATATCTTTTGAACATTTCATAATTCACATAATGAACCCTTAAGAATAAAAGTTAAAATGGGCTCCAAAACTTCATAAACTTTAGCTGCTATTCAATGCAGTAAGTGCTAGAAAATTATCACCATTCCTTCTATGATAAACAGTAGATCAATTTCTTCTTGTTGGCCTAGCAGAATCTAATAAGGCTTATAAATAACAAGCAGAAACTGAAAAGGCCACGTTAGTGGAAGCCTTTGAAGGGTGAACAGAACCAAAAAAGAAGTAAGAAATTGATTTATCAGTTCACTAAATTATAAATAAAAAGGCAAATTTAGACAAGCCACGCAAAGTTCGATCATTTTCCAAGAAGACGGCAAAGCCAAAATATGACAGCCACAACTATGCTAGCTTTACTCAAATTTTGATTGATAGGAAGGGCCTAAAGAGCTCTTCCACTCACAAGAGTCCTGAAATACAAGATACGACCTACATAGGACATGACAAAAATTCTACATTTAAACTTCACAGTAAATTCATTGACTAGACTAGTCTAGAACTTAACTAAGATAGATCTGTCAAACTTAGTTCACACAAATTTGATTATATTGGCCCAAGGCATAGCAAAGAAATACGAAAATTCCGGGAAGCAAGCAGATCTCAAATTGCACAGCTCCCAAGATGATTGATCGTACATTATTTATATGGAACAATAAAACGCACAAAATAGCTTCTTAACAGATTAAACTAAACCCCTCCACTTACCCCTTCGACCAAATCAGCTACCCCTGCGCCAAATGTCCTAAATATATAGTCATAGCTTAAACAAGAATCGTCAAGAGTGTCATGTAAAAGCCCTGCAGCAACTACGGTAGAGTTAGCCCCAATCATTGCGAGCAAAACTGCAGTTTCCACACAATGCTGCAAATAAGGATCTCCACTTGCCCGCATCTATAAGGAAACAACAAATAAACATCATCAAATCTACAATATAACTACGAAACAACAAAATCCATTCAAAATTGAAAACCCAGCTTTACCTGTCCTCTATGTGCTTTCTCAGCTTCATAAAAAGCCTTCACAATAAAATCATCATAGAAGATTTTGTGCCTCATTTGTGCACCTAACAGCAATTCTTTGGCATAAGGCACGTTAATAGCCCCAACAAAACTATCCTCCATATTAAATGTCAAGTCATCCACAGCAATAGATGAAGAACCCCCATCAGTTCCAATACTGTGAAGCTCAAAACTCGGCGAACCATAATCAACGCAAGATTCCAGCGCATGTCTCACAAACCCATTAAACAATCCCCTAGCCCCACTGCGAAATGAACCATGAATTGAGCTTTGGAAACCCATATCAGCACTTCTTTCCCGAGCAATCCTCATGGGAGGACTACTAGAACAGGAGACTGGAGCTTGCAGCACCGAGATTGGACTTTGATCCCTCTTTATAGAAGACCTACCAAAATATTTACTTGGCGAATAGCGAAACGAACTGCTCAATTCCTTCAAATCCTCTCCTCTATCATGCCACAAAGACCCCAGTTCCTCTCTATCACCGGAAAACGATGAATGTTTCACGGTTGAAGACGAAAACAAACACGACAAGCCACCAACCACAGATTTCTGTGAGGATGATGCACTGGATGAAGCTGTCGAGGAAGATCTCGAGTTCAGCTCAAAATCATACGTCGCGTGTGCATTGATTTGGCAAGGATGTGGTGCTGAGCATACGCTGCTAGGTGGGCTCGCATACAAAGCTATTGTTGAGACCGCCATGGCTCTAAAGAAATCAGATTTTGTTTTATATCACAAACCCAAAAAAAAAACCCAAATCAAGCAATATGTTCAACTTAAACCAAATTTTAACAGAAACCCACTAATTTTCTCCTGAAACCCCCAAATTCTTACACAGGATTCTGCGTTCTCAAGAATGACCCAGTTTTTTTTTTTTAGAGAAATCCAACTGGATCGTGAGGATTAAAAACCCAGGAAACCCAGCACTGGCTTATAGTTTTGCATTCACACACGAAGAACAGAACAAATGGAGAGAGCTTCTGTAATTTTGGAGAAACAAAGAAGAATGGGAGAAACTACTGTATGTACAAATTTATAGAGATTGCTTTGACTTGATAATGGAACACAAATGGAAAGAATTTCCAAAACATTAAGCCCCCAAAATTGAAATGGAAATTGAAAATGAAAACAAAGAAGAGTCAAAGAGGCTTGGATTTTGTACATACAGAGGGGGGGAGGGGGGGGGGATAGAGAGAGAGCGAGGGGAAAAGAGCGAGCTTCGTTTTCTTTGATTCGTGCGTTAATTTCATCTCTGTTCTTTAATTGCTTAGCGGCCAGGGGGGGGAAGGCACCGTGAATTTACAGGATTATCCTTCATTAATAACAGAAATAACGGTATCGTGCAACTGGATATTATTATGAAAATATTTTATTTATTTATTTATTCATAATTTATTTTTCCCTGTATTTATTTATACTTTATTAGGCTTTTTTATAAAAAAAATTCTGAATAAATATAGATTTATAAATCTGTAACTGTGGAAACCATAAATTACATTCATCTTAGATTTAGCCGATATTAAGGTGTAATTAATTTGTATGGGAAATATTAAGCTTAATTAAGGGATTCTTAACCATCTGTAATAATATACATTATAAAATGGATAAATCAATTTATCCATTTTATAATGTTGATAAAAATGCCTATAAAAACTCTCAAGACTTTGGAATTTTCCTCCTTTTTATTATTGATAAATATTCATTACTATTTTTTTTTTAAATTAGATTGGGATTTTATTACCTTGACATTTTCATTATTCATTAGTTGTGCTTCGTTTGGATAAACTAAGAAAATGAGTTTAATAATCATATTATTATTATTATTATTATTATTATTATTAATAGCCTAAAGAACCAAATATGCAAAACACATATAGGAAAAAATCTGTATTAATTAATGAAAATTATTTTTGGCTACTATATACTTATCCCTTTTTTTATTATTGATTATCTTATCCTTGTAGTCATGCTTATATTATTTTAATCAATTTTTTAATCCCATAATATCATTGTTATAATTTAATAATTTACTGTTGGGATGGATTTTTAAATTTTGTCATTGAGAAGATTGTCTCCTCATGCAAGTTTGCTTTCGGAAGACATCAACCTGGAGTGGGCTCCACATGATTATATTTTCTCTATGGACCATTGGATATAGTGGGGATGAGGAATCCTCTGAATCTTTTTCTTTATGAAAATTTTTTAAAATATATATTTTTTTAATATTTGTGATGTATGTATATCCACGAATAATTTAAGTTTCCAGATAATCAATAATAGTGTATAATTTAATATTATTTTTTTAATAAATAATGTATTTAAATTTTAAGTTATTATATAATTAATCTAAATTACGTGTATTGCGAAATAGAAAATAATTAAATAAATTTTATAGACAAATTATTTACGTAAGGTTGTTACCACAAATCTAACAATACTGCCTTCCTTAAAAAGAAACAATGTATTCATAATAACAGTGAATTTGCCAAACCAGTTTAGTTCACTTGGCTCACCCTATTACAATTCAATCATTGTTATTTGAAATTGAGTTCACTCTCTCGTTTTGTAGCATTTTTTTAAATTTTAAAATATTAAATACATAATAAAAAAATTAAAAATTTACTAAAAAGACATAATTTAATTGGATCACGCCATCACAACTCAATCAGAATTATTTAAGATTGAATCCATACTCTCTTTTTATAGCGTATTTTTTTAAAACTTTAAAATATTAAATATGTGATTAAAAAAATAGCCAAATTTGCCAAAGCAACCTAGTTTAATTGGCTTATAACATCACAATTCAATCTGGTTATTTAAGATTGAGTCTGCATCCTCTTCTCATAGCATGTCCATTTTAAAACTTTAAAATACCTCTCCTCTTCTCATAGTCTGGTTATTTAAGATTCAATCTGGTTATTTGACAATTCAATTTTGATTATTTGGGATCGAGCACATGTCCATTTTTTTTGTAGTGTACTCTTGTTAGGACTTTAAAAGTAAATGCATGGTTTAAAAAAGCTAGCAAATTACTAAAACGACATAATTCAGTTGGCTATAGCTCACAACTCAATTCTGATTATTTGAAGTTGAGCCCACATACTCTTTTCACAGCATAACTTTTTTAAATCTTTAAAATATTAAATGTATGGTTAAAAAAAATTAACAATTTACCAAAATGGTCTAATTCAGACTTTTTAAAATATTAAATGTATGGTTAAAAAAATTAACAATTTATCAAAATGGTCTAATTCAGTGGATTCTGTGGCATCACAACTCAATCCTAATTATTTAAGATCGAGTCACATTCTCTTTTTTTTTTTTTTAATGGCGTGCCTTTTTAAAATTTTAACTTACTAAATGTATAAATAAAGATCGCAATTTATTAAAGGGATTTAGTTAAGTTACAATTCAATTTTAGTTATTTGAGATTGAATTCAAGTTTGTTCTTTTTGGGACGTTTTTTTTTTAAGATTTTCAAATACTAAATACATGATTAAAAAAAATCATAATTTTTTTAAAATTAATAGATATAATTATTATTTGATTCAATTCAAAATTTTCTCAATTTAAGCTATTTCTTAATGTATATTTATTTTCCTCAGTTTAAACTATATAATAAAATATATTAATTATTAAATATAAATAAAGTATGAATTTATTAATCAAATTAATGATATTAATAATTTATTTTGTTTATAAAAGTCATATTATTAGTTAAAATTTAAATTAAATAAATATATATATATAGTAATTTTATATGTAGTAGTATTATTATTTTTTAATAATTTTTTATTCTTTATTTTTTGAAGGGCACTATTGATAATTGGCATAGGATGGGCGAAAGCACACTCCACCATCTTCTAGAGGTGATCTAGAACTTTGCCTGTGCATGATAAGGACTCCTCTCTCTGTTAAATTTCTTGATTCTTTATCGTCGTTTTCCGTTAATTTTCAGGTTCCGTGCAGCTCATCAATCAACCACGTGGCGTCACTTCATCTTCCAAGAAGGCCACATGGTCAACTCGTTTCACCTACACTTGTTCATTACATACGGCTGGTGGGGTGCGCTCCACAATCACAGGCTGTCAAGCTCACTGCACGAGTTAATTGCACTGCCGACTCAGCTTGAGCCGACTCTGTCTACTTCAGTCCGTTCTGTTGCGCGTGCACCAGGAAAAAAACACCGAGAATTTGGACCGTTAATTTGTTGGGAATCTGTGCAGGACCCACGTGCTATCAACGGTTTAGATTTATGTATTTTGTAGACCCCGAATCTGGATGGTTAAATGTAAAGACTATTCGCGGGTAACCTGGTCAAATGATATTGCTGACTCCCTACTTTTCTTTGGGTTGGGAAAAAACCCTTTTACATATAATTTTTAGAAATATATTTAAAATCATTTGAAACATAATTAAGTTATAAAAATATTGAAATCACAAAAAAAAAATTCAATCTATTTTTCTCAAGCGTATATTACGTTTGAAGTAGAGATTAGTCTTTTGTTTTACAATCCTTTTAACTTTTAATTTTTTTTTATAAATTTTTAAAAATCAAGGCTTGCATATACCTGAAAAAAATACTTTTTTTTAAAATTTTTATTTCATATTTTTTAAAAAATATTTTTTATGAAAAATATAAAAGCTTAATGATATTCACCAATTAATAATGGAAATGATGATCTGCACTAAAAAAATATGATCTAATTCATATTAATAGTTTAAAATAAATTAATTTTTTTATGAAATTTCATACCTCACTTTTTCTAAAAGTGAAAATCATAAAGTTTTTAGCTTCTATTGTTTATTTTTCTTTGTAGTTTTTGTCATTCAATCTTAATCATGTAGTGGTTAATAATTTTTTTTTTTCATTTAAGAAAAAGAAAATATTTCATTAAAGATGATCGAGACATGATGGAGGGAAGCATGAGGGACAAGCTCCCATCTCTGAAGACTACATTTAATATTTTTTCGATTTCTGATGAACCGTCCACTTGAAGAATAATAATGATTATTATTATTTTAATCCAACTAAACTTGTTAATTAAACTTATCATGTTTTATTTTATTTTATTTTAAAAAAAAAGATATATGAATTAGGTCTCTAGAAGAAAGAAGTTATGGAGTCACACTCGCTTGCGTCCACTTTATCATAATCGATAAATCTCCTATGCGTATAAACAAATCCAATTAATTAAAAAATCTAATTAATTAAAGAGTTGTTGTCATTACCCAAAATTTCCTCCCCTTTCTATTGTTTTGCAGTTTTTTTCTACCTATTTTTTGAAGTTATATATATTTTTTTGGATTGTTGCAAACAAAGCATATATAAAAAGAGAAATTATATTTAACCCTTAGGTAATAATTAAATAATCATTGTTTAACTGCAAAAACTTATTTATGCTAAATTTTCAAAATATATAAGATTGATAATTTAGAAAAATTATGACAATAATTAATTATTTTTTATTTTATTATAAGTTTTGGGTTCTTTTATTACATTTATCCCAATTCCTTAAAAAGAGAGGAAGGGAGAGAGAGTTGCAATTACCGGGCCAGGGTTGGTAATCCAATGGGTTCAAACTGGAAAGCCCGAAAGCTTGCCCAGTAGACTGGGTCGGTAATGCTTGATCCAATATAAGAAATTATAAATTTCTCATGCAATACAATAATAAATTTTATAGGTATAAAAATTGTAGTTTTTAACATAGGTAAAATAATATATAATTATTTAAAAAGAAAAAACAATTATAATTTTTTAATAACATATAATTATTGGAAAAAAAAATATCTAGACCAAAAGTATCGATAATATTATCCACTTATGAAGTCTAAATTCTAACATAAAATTATAAATCAACAACTCCAAAATGTCTGTTAAGAGAAACATTTCGATTAATTCGATTTAAAATCAAACTGAATAACGTAAAATTGAAATTTTAGTATTTATAAAAATTGAATTGAATTAATTTTAATTAGAAATCAAATCAAACTAAATTAATCTAATTCAATTCGGTTCGGTTTAATCATTTTGAATTTTTAAATTATTTTATTTTTAATATTTTAAAATTTAATTAAAATATTTTTATTTTAATATTATTTAATCTCTCTATATTATTAAAAATAATATATTATCATCATTAATAAATTTGATTCAATTTTTTTATTAAAACCGAACCGAACTGGTATAATTAAAATTTTTAAATTAAAAATTAAACTAAATAAAAATAATAAAAAATCAAATCAAAATTTTAAATTAATTCATTTTTCTTTTCGATTTAACTTAATACTGTTTACTATAATCCTGTAGTATTAGATTGTTGTTGGTGTAGTAGGTTTTAGCCTTTATATAACCATTTTCACTTTTTATTTTTTTTTATTAAATAAAAACACTCTCACTTTAACACATTTTACATAAAAAAACTCATAATTAAATTAAATTAAATTGAATTTAATAAATATGTAATTTCATTTGCAACTTCTTTTAAGTAATGGTATTATAATTCAAAAAAGCTTGTCTGAATGCTTCTTTTTAAACATAATTAATTAAGGTTGTTAAACTTATGCATTTATTTTTATTCAAATCTATCAGCTTTTATATGGAAAACATAATTGTCGATTTATAATTTTAATATTAATTAATTAATTACTATATTCTAATTTTCCTTACCATATTAATTATAATTTCAAAGGTTAGGCAGTAAATATATGTGTTCTGTTGATAAAATTTTTAATTATAATATGCAAATTAAATATATATTTTATTATGAATTTTAAGTAACTGTGAATCTATGAACTTTTATCTATGGACGTTCCAGCCAATTATGATCTTATGGTTGAGCAATATGAATTCATCATATATCTATATAAATTAAAATTCAAAAATAATGGATAAAAGTTTTATAATTTTAATAATAATTGAAAGCCAACAAAAAATTATTATTATTATTATTTATTTTTCTCCTTTAGTGGAATTGTTTTGATGAGTCGACAATTGCTGCTAGTGGAATGTTCAATCATTTTGTGTGTGTGCAAATTTTCTAAGTCATTTGTAATTGGTAGGTAGGAAATGGTTTCATTTGAAAACAGTGAAATTACGACATTGGAGTTTTATTTATTAAAATAAATAAATAAATAAAATAAGAGAAATTTTTATTCTTAATTTCGTAAAATTATTTTGTTATTTTAATTACCTTTTCAATTAATAACTAAAAAGTATGTTAAATTTAATTGTTATTACTGTGTTATGTGTGAAATTATAATTATAGTAATTTGATTTAATTAAATCTTAAATTTAAATTAGATTAATTTTTGTTTAAAAAATTATAAACATTAAAATCGAAGGATGCTTCTTCTTACCTAATGCTTAGGTCACGAATTGTCGTCAGCAAAAATGGGGTAGTTGTCGCCCAAAGTAGAATCAAATTAATACAAAGACTTTGATTAGAATAATTTAGAAATGCTTCTTAAGACTTTGATTATAAATTAAGCGGTCAAGCAAGATTGTTTGATTTTCATGGCAGATGTGGGTTTTGTTTTTCCCCCTTTTTACCCTTAATCTCTTTCTTTTTTACTTTTTTTTTTTTTTTTGACATAGTTAAATTAAAAGGAGATGATCACCTTGTGAAAATGAAGAAATTAATCCAACTAATTATTACCCATTATTACTAATTAATCATATTCTTCATTTAGAAAAAGAAAAAGAAAAAGTAGAGATAGGGTAGAAATATGCAAAAAGGAAGACATCTCAATCAGCCTGCAAATCAAAGTTTCTAATTGCAATGTTGTAGAAGATTGACTTCTTATTGGAGTCCATAGGTTATGGGTGGGTCCACTTGGGAAGTATTTTAGTCATTCTTAATTACTTAATTATTCTGCATAATCTCTTTCTTCCAATGACCTAATTGTCCTTTTGTAAGACTCTTCTTCATGACCACTATAGTTATGCTTAATTCTCTGTTCAGTGATTTTCATGAGTTTAAAATTTTTATTTATATATTTGTTATTTGGGAGAATATTAAATGTAGTATATTGAAAATTTAAGAACATAATTTGCTTAGAGTTTGGAAAACTAAATTTATTAGGGAAATAAATTAAATTTTAAACAAGAAAAGGAAATTACTTTGATAAATCCAAAATATTTAGTTGGCTATTGTTGGCCGTGTGCCACAATTTTCAACTGAGAAAACAATAGATGAAATTATTAGGAAAAGGGAACAGTTTTTTGTTTTTTTTTTTTTGTTTTGTAATTATGAGACAAAATAACGAAAGCGGCAGCATGGCCGTGTATCGTTTCCAAAGACTTTTTAAGCAAATATCCAGGAATTAGGTGGCAGCCGCCTCCAGCTTAACAGTGTACACCAAGGTGCGTCAATTCATAAATTTCCTCATTTATTATTTAAATTAAAATAAATTATAATATAATCTTTAAAATTTAACTTTTAATATTTATTAGTAAATAATTTAATATTAATTTTCTCTTTATTAATAAAATAATCATTTTATAAATTTCAATATTAGTCAATAAAAATTAAATTATTATAAATATTAAAAGTTAAATTTAAATAAATAAATAAATTATATGGAGCTCGAATATAATAAATTAAATTACACAAATCTTTTTTTTTTTCATAATAATTCCATAAAGAAAAAAAGTGCAACGAGCACATATCACTTAGCTCATTGGCACACCCACCCATCTTATTATTCTTGCCCCCAGACTTAAATCAAACCTCATTCTCAATTAATTTGGAATTGAACCCAGCCATGACTATTGATATCTCCCTTTTTCTTTCTTTTTTTTTTTTAAAAAAAAAAATTCCCTTTTCCTTTTATGACTTTTTTTTTCTTTTGTAATCATACCCATCAATGAATTTGGATCTACTAATATCCCTTAATTACTCATTTCATTAAAGAAAAAAAGAATTAATATGGGTCCATTAAGGTCAAATATAAAAAATTTTAATTTTGATTCTCAAAATGCTACAGGACCTAAAAAAAGAGATTGTTCTTCATTTGATATCCACAATATTCAATTTTGTTCAATTATTGTTAGAGAGAGATATTTTAATATCTATTGAAATTAATTCTCATTCTTTTAAATGTTATAATTAAATTTTATATTATTCAAATATGATATATTATAAAATGCAAATGGAGAGCCACCACTTTCGAATCGTGTTGGCTCGAATTAACCTCAAGGATTGAATCAAACTCAGACCAAAAAAATAAAATCCCAAATCGGTCGGAGCTCAACTGGAATGGAATGGGAGTTTTATGAGCAATGAGTTTGGACAAATTTATCTCTTTACGGGTTAAACATCTTTCAAATCTAAAACAATTGTTTTGTAAGATTTAGTAATAATTATGTAATCTCAAGTTGTTGGATCATCATGGTTGAAAAATGAACAAGAAGCACCACACGTGCTTACCACACTAAAGCTTTTACATATGGAGAAAAAAAAAATTATAATTGAAAAACAAGTTCAAATGGATTTATAATATTGTCGATTTCCCATGCAATCAATCTAAGGAAGCAAAACCGTGTAAGATGAGCTTCCTTTTCTCAGACTCCCCACAAGACCAGCAGATGAAGCTGCAAAGAAATTTCACCTCAAAGTCAAGAATAGCCCATGAAGATTCTAAGTCTCCGGCCTCTTGTACAGGGATGACTTTGGAATTTTTTAAATAAAAAATTCCATTTCTTCTAGAGTCAGAAGATTTCCTTCTTTTTAACCCGTTAATATTTTTACCCACAAGGAAAAAAAGCTGATTGGTCAAGTCAGCACACATCTTAACATCCCATTTCTCATTAATTTCAGCCAAAATTTGCACAGAAAATCTATATCTATATCTATATATATACCTAGTTGAGATAAAAGCCTGGCACATATCTTCTACAGAAAAATGGCTCCAAGTAAGTTTTTTACTTGGAAATTTTTGCTTCCTGCATGTTTCAAGTCTGAGAACCCATTTCCAGAGCCAAAGATTCAAGCTTCTAATCAAATTACCTCCCAGAGATTATCTCTGTCAGATTTGAGCAACCCTGGTTCACCACTATCTGTCAGTGATCTATCAAATTCAATCTTTAACCTCCATGTTTTCACACTCAAGGAACTACAAATGGCAACCCATCAATTCTCCAGAAGTAACTTTCTTGGTGAAGGTGGATTTGGAACTGTGTACAAAGGGTTCATTTCTGACAAGCTTAGACCTGGCTTGAAGGCTCAGCCTGTGGCTGTCAAGGTCTTGGATTTGGATGGCTCTCAAGGACATAGAGAGTGGCTGGTAAGCAAGAATTATTACTACTCTTCAAATAGCAGTATCTTGTTCTGCATTTTTCTAACAACAAATTGTTTCATTTTTACAGGCTGAAGTAATCTTCCTTGGGCAGTTAAAGCATCCCCATCTTGTGAACTTGATTGGCTACTGCTGCGAGGATGAGCACAGGCTTTTGGTTTATGAATATATGGAGCGAGGCAACTTAGAGACTCAGCTATTTAAAAGTACAAACACCCTCCTCTCAGAACTTGTGCCACTGCTACAGTGATAATGCATGCAGAATTCTGAATTTTGGAGTTTATGTCATTGAAATCACATCTAAACTGTTTCTTTAATCCAATTGGATGGGATTTTTATGTTCTTGACTTTCTTGAACAATGCAGGGTACTCTGCAGCCTTGCCTTGGTTAACAAGACTAAAAATTGCAGCCGGAGCAGCAAGAGGCCTAGCTTTCCTCCATGGAGAAGAAAAACCAGTAATATATAGAGATTTTAAGGCTTCAAATGTCCTATTAGACTCGGTAATCATTTGTTTTCTAACCATTAACTGTTTACATTTGTGGTTTATTTGTGCAGCTACCAAACCATTCAAAATCTTCATGTTACAATCAAAATAAAAAAATTAATCCATATTTTGATCCTTTTGTTATTTTTTTTCAGGACTTTAATGCAAAGCTTTCGGATTTTGGGCTAGCAACAGATGGTCCAGAAGGAGATGACACGCATATTACAACTCGTGTTATGGGCACTGAAGGTTATGCAGCTCCTGAATACATAATGACTGGTAATGCAAGTTCATTTTTATTGCCAAATAATTTTAAAATTAATCAAGAAAAATCTGCATAATTACTAAAATTAAGGTTTTTTTTCTTTATCATAGGTCATTTGACAGCCATGAGTGATGTATTTAGTTTTGGAGTGGTGCTTTTAGAGCTGTTAACGGGCAGGCGATCAGTGGACAAGAAGCGTCCCTGTAGAGAGCAGAACTTGGTTAAATGGGCAAGACCTTTATTGAAGGATTACCATAAGCTTGACCAGATAATGGACCCAAGGCTTGAAGGCCAATATTCAACAGAAGGTGCTAGGAAAGCAGCAGCACTGGCTTACCAATGCTTGAGCCACCACTGCAAATCTAGACCCACTATGAGCACTGTGGTCAAGACCTTGGAGTCTCTGCTAGAGCTTAATGACATACCAGTTGGACCATTTGTGTTTGTTGTTCCAACTGAAGGCAACAATAAAGCAACAACTGAAAAAGAAATTGAAAAAGAAAGTAAAAATGAATGCCATGAACTAAAAGATGAACATAAATTTGAAGAAAAAGAAGCAGCAGAAATGAAAGATAAGAATTGTAACAGGAACCAGAAGGGTCAAAGGCACAGAAGGCGAGTTAAGTCATTCAGATCTAGAGCTGTGTATTCTGATACAGCATTGTATAAGACTTCAGGCACTAGCCTATATTCTCCAAAGCGGCAGAGTAAAGCGGCAGAGAGGTATAGATAATTGGGTTTTGCTTATAGAGCATATTGTACATTGAATTAGCTTCTTCTTCTTTTTTTTTTTTTTTTTAATCTTGGGAAAATTTCCCACCTTTTGCAATTCACCTGCAGGTGTTGTTATGATTGCAATGTGTGACTAAAGTTGCTATAATAAAACTTTTTCCATTGAATTGTGGGCATCAGATTTTGGTAATTAGTCTGCTTTCATATGGTATACATATTCAATTGGCAACTATCCAATGTGCTAATATTTCTAAGCACTAACCCATTGAGAATTATTTTTTTAGAAAAATTACTATTTGAAATCTAAAATGCAAACTCACTAATTATTTTTTATCTTATGAAAAAATACTTTAGAAAGTTTTTTGAGATTTTACTAATTAATAAGTTTTCTTATATAATACAAACTAAATAGTAAAATGCTTAATAATTAAAATTAATATATTTTTAAAAATTGAGAAATCAACTAACCACTTTTTCTCATATCACATGAATTATATAGTAAAATTTTGTTTTCTTATTTATCTCATAAAATTATCAAATTTGTTATGACTTTTCCTGAACTTGAATCGACTGCAATTGAAAGTTAAGCAAGTGCAGCTGTACCTGCATTCTTAAGAATTGTATTCATTGGATAATGAAGACCATTCATGGCCTCCACACTCCATGAGTTTCTAGGGTCAACAATTCATAGTCAAATATTCCACTTTCAGAAAGATTGGCTTGTGTCCAATATTAAGTTCAAACTACAAAAGAATGGTCATTCTTAAACTGGAAGTTTTAAATCTAAACAAACAAATCCCAAATCCCAAATCCTATGAACTAAAATGACTTGGCTCGTTTTCTATGAATAAGATCAAATCTTAGGCCTCCACCAACTCCCACTAAAACTCTGGTCAGACAACTAGGCATTGCTTGCTCCATTGGCATTGGACAGTATTTTTCAATTTCCAAAACTTAATATATCCATTGTGATAATGAAATTTGAATAATTTGGTCAAACTTGCCTATCTTAAAAAGAAAAAATAGAGGATATTTCTTCATTATTAATGGAATTTGAATGAGATTAGGCCCTTCCATTTTATTTTTATATCAAGTTTAGTTCCAATATATATAATTAAAATACATAATAAAAAATTATTGATGATCGTTGGGCCTCCGACACCTGGAATAAGGCCGAATCTCCTACACCTGGAGCAAGTCAGACCTTAAAGAAGAACACAAGTTCAAAGCCCATCAGACCTCCTCAAGTTGAGCCAACCCCACGTTGCGCGTTTCAGCCCGATCACGGAAATCAGGCTGGACAGATCTCACACGTGGGCCCATCTGAAGGAAGTCTAATCCAGTAACGTGACAAGAGGTAGGAGAGCAGGCCAAGTCACCTCACAGCCCTGTTCGCATGCACGCCGAAAGGAATTAAATGGCCGTGTAGCGTGGAGAAGGATTCTAACACATACGGATCTGAAAGACAAAAACCGGTGATATTGTAACAGATAAGCAGTTAGACGTCACTGGCGAATAAAAGGGAAATTGATAAAAGGGAGATGGATAAAAGGGAGGAACGCTTTTCTGAATCTTAAAACAATTATAAGCATTGCATGATGTTGATTTATTAATTTGTGATAAATTCATAGGTGTGCAACAAGAATAACTAATTGTATTTGTAAACTTCTTCTTCATCATCATCAATCTATTACCAGTCCAACTGCCCAAATATTGATCGTCTGAAGCCCAATATTTGATCCATTTCAATATTTGTTTCAAAGTTATTTTCGCTCTTTTCTTTTCTGAAATTTGGTTAGATTACTTTATGTTAAATGATTTTTCTTCTTCGTCATCAATCTATTACCAGTCCAACTGCCCAAATATTGATTGTCTGAAGCCCAATATTTGATCCATTTCAATATTTTGTTCCAAAGTTATTTTCGCTCTTTTCTTTTCTGAAATTTGATTAGATTACTTTATGTTAAATGATTTTATTTTTAATTTTATTAATTGCTTATGTCTATAATGCTAATTTTTAAGATATATGTATTTAAAATATTGTTTTAAAAGAATATTTGTCTTAGATTATAAAAAGCCATAAATTTACGTTATAATATTGATATGAAATTATTGGTTCATAAAAAGTCATAAATATTTGTGTCTGAGTGATTAATAAAAATAAAAAGTTTATAACATGAACTTTTTTTTTATACTATTAATGATGAAAATTTATTATTATCAATAAATTAATCCATAGTTTTCAAATTAGGTAAAACAAGACACACTCAGTAAGAATAAAATTTGATTATTTTTAAAAATAAAAATTATATATTAACTCATTATAAATTTAACTTATTCGGATCTCGCGTTTAAATGTTGTATTTATAATATATTGGTGTAAATAGAGTTATAAGATTAGGTAAATTGGGAGGTGGAGATTGGAATTTTTAATACATGATAGAGAACTATTGGATAATTCATGTATTTAGTGATGAACACCCTCATGACAGCAGGTAAAAAAAAAAGAAGAAGATGAAAGCAAACAAAAATCACAGAAAGTAAACATGGGATGGGAGGCGAGGTTCAGGAACAACGACAAGTGGGAATTTTCTAGGAGTAGAAAGCCCAAAAATTTCCTCCATATTCAAATCCCGTTTCTTCATATCTCCAGCCAATTTCCACTTAAACCCATGTAAAAGATTTGCCAAACTTGCTTGAATCACCTTTATCCCAAGTGGATACCCAGGGCACATTCTCCTTCCAGCACCAAATGGCAACAGCTCAAAGTCATGTCCTTTAACATCAATCTCTTTACCAAGGAACCTTTCAGGCAAGAACTCATTAGGGCTGTCCCAAATGCTAGGGTCTCTCCCTATTGTCCAAACGTTGACAAGCATACGAGTACCTTGTTGAATGTCGTAACCAGCTATTTGGGTATCTTCTCTACACAGTCTAGGAACCAACATGGGTGCCACTGGGTGCAAACGCATTGTCTCCTTAGCTATTGCATCAATAAATGGTAAATTAGCTATGTCTTTCTCTTCTACCCATCTTTCTCTTCCGATCACCCTGTCTAGTTCTTCTGTTGCCTTGTCGAAAATTTCTGGTTTCTTCAAGAGCTCGGAGATTGCCCACTCTACTGTCACTGCTGAGCTCTCAGTTCCTCCGGCGACCATATCCTAAGGAGTAAGAAAAATATTAGGTCAATACTAAATTAACGCTTGTCAATAAACACCATCTTTCGTTTTATTTATATTAGTATTCAATCCATTGGCGTAGTAGTTCAGTTCGTGTTATGATGTCATAGTTTGAAATTGTGGCCTGCTGGACCATGACTATTATCACTACTTGATTAATTTCTTACGTTAACGTCATTATCTATGAGCAGGCTTTAATAACATTAACAACATTGTCTGTAAGAAGTATAGATAATAAAATGATCATCCTGTTTTTAAAATCTTCAAGTCTTGATTTTATAAATTTCTTTTCAATACCAAAAAAAGAATATTAACTAAAATCAAACGTAAATTAAAAATAATCATACCTGTGTAAATCCCTTGACTCCATTTCTTTCAAGCTTAACCTCGAGATTAGGGTCCTCAGCGAGCTGCAAGAGAACGTCCACCATATCCTTAGCCACATAGTTCTCAACCCCTTTTCTCCTCCCATCGTGTTCATCCAAAACATGCTCCAAAAACCTATTAAATTTCTTGTTTACAGCCTTCATTCTCCTTATATACCCTTGTAAATCCAAGAAAGCAAGCCAAGGGAGCGAATCCCCTATATCCAACACCCCATTTAGCAAGAAAAGCTCATCCAGCATCTCTTTGAACTCCTCCGGCGTCACAATTTCGTCCTCACCTTCATTCTTCACGGTGTACTTCTTCCCCAACACCATTCGGCTTATAACGTTCAGACTGAGATCTGAGAGATGATTTTTCAAGTTTATGGTGTTGCCACTCGACGAGAAAAGGGTATTAACGAGCGATCTTAGCTCTTCTCGTCGTATATACTCGTATGATTCTAGGCGTTTTGCGCTGAAAAGCTCCATAACGCATATTTTACGTGCTTGTCGCCAATAGGACCCATAGGGTGACCATGTGATGTCTTTGTAATTATAGGTTGTGTATTTTCCGGCAGCAGTTTTTGGTCGGTCGACGAAAGTGAGGTCATGGGTTTTAAGAATAGTTTTAGCCATTTCAACGGAGGAGCCTACAACCACCGGGAAAGAACCAAATTTGAGTTGCATAATGGGACCATATTTTTGAGAGAGGGAGTGGATGGAACGGTGGGGGAGTGAGCCTATAAGGTTGAGGTTTCCGATTATGGGCCAAGGTTTTGGGCCTGGTGGCAGGTTGAGTTTACGACGGCGGGAGAAGAGGACAAGAGCCAGGATGGCAACCCAGGCAGCGGCATAGGCAACCCATGAAGGAGTTCCCATTTCTTGGTTTCTGGTTTGTAATTTGCAGAGCTGGCTGTGAAGCAAATTAAAGTGGTTAGGGATACTTATAGAGAAAAAACAGCAGAATTAAACAAACTGTTCATTGACTTCAAAAGAGGCTGTAGGCTGTCGTTTTCGAGAAATCTGAAGATGAAAAGGTGACAAACCTGAATCCGATGCCTCCTAGTTAAACTCCCTCATTTCCTATCTAAATACACTGTAGGACTTTAAAAATGCAGTTTAACTGTATGATTTTTTTTTTTTTTTTTTTTTAAAGTTTACCTCAGTAATTACCTAAAGATTAATCACTATTTTTTTTTTAATTTTCTTTTTGTTAGTTTGAATAAAGGCATGCTTACATCGATGTGGATGAAAATAAAAAGCTCTATACTTTTAACTATTCATATGCCATTTAATGCCTTTAATCGAGGATAAACACTTTTTTAAAAAAAAAAAAAAACTAAAATGTATAATTTTATAAAATATAAAAATATTTTAATATAATTCAAACAATTAGTAACTAAATAATTAATTTTAATAAGTATAGGAACCTTATATAGCGATTGGATTTGAAATGGAATAAGTGTAATTCAAAATTAAAATTGAATCGATAAAACTCTTATTTAAACTGAATAAGAGCCATGGGGGCAGCCACCCTAAACGCATACAGTAAAGGACGATCCGATGCACTATGGGATTCACCTGAAGGTTCCTTTTTTTTTTTCCCCAAAGGAAAAAACTATCACAAGTAGAAAAGTAAAGAACCCAATTATGCCATGCTTTTTCCAAACAAAAAAAAAAAAAGATTTATGCTGCACAGTTTTTTTTTTTAAAAAAATTATACAGTGAAGCGGTTATATTATAAAAAATTACCTATATAATACAACAAGCAAATGAAAAATAAACAATTATATAAATATAATTTAATAATGAATGAGCAAATTTTAAAAATATGCTAATTAACTAATAAATTTTTCTTTTTAAAAAAATAACTATTTTCATATAATTATCTATTTTCTATTGACTTGTTATACCATAGAAGCAATGTATACCAATTTTTCTAAATTTTGAGCTGACAGCTAAATGCATCAATATCCCATCTACAAAAATGGAGAACTTGGATTTATTTCGAAAGACTGGCCCTGCAAACAGACTCACAATTCCATTGCAAAATAAGAAAAGCAGAGACAGAGATTAAAAATTCTCACTCTTCATTTTAGCATAAGATTATGATACAGAGCTATGCTTATTCCAATCTATTGCATATACAATCCTATGTTAAAAGTGCCACTAAGTGCACCCTACACTCACACAATATGTAGATACAATTTATATTAAGAATGGTCATGGTCTATACCTGAAACTCACTACAATCTTGAGCCAACTCGAAGGCATATTGCACTGTATGCTCACATTTTTCCACTCATATCGACACACTATTGGGTACGCCTCTACATGTTACCCCTGGTGATGAACTAGGTGCTAGTAATTCATATGGCAAAACCCCTGCTCCACAACGATTTCTAAGGCTAGGATCCATGTTCCTTCTGTCAATCTCCTTCTCTATCCGTCTCATTTCTGCTGAGAACTCATAAAATGAATCTATTATTTCAGCATCACCGGACCAAATCGATGGCTGCTGTCGTTCACCTATGTATTCCTCGTCTGGTGAGTGTGTCGATAAGGTGTCTACCACAGCCATAAATTTTGTTGCTTGTAGCAGACTTGGCAATGCTGACAAGAAATATTTTTGTGGATCAGCTAAGAAACTTGCATATTCCGTGCCATTTTCTTCTGGAATTAATCTTCTAATTAGTGGTGGTCTATTAGGCACATAGCCTCCATAAGGATACTGCCCAAAATTGAGAGCAGCATGTTGAGCAGATGCAAGCCAAATGATGGTGGTGAGGATTGAAACAAGATCATGAACGTTGGCTAATGTGGGCCACCATTCTGCATGTTTGAGATCAGCATGGCCCACATTCACAGACTCAGCATACCAAGCTTGTAGCTCTGTGTCATTACAAACTAGGCTTGAATTAGGGTAATAGCGGTTGACATAGCTGCGGACCCAGTTTTCTATTGCAGACCAGATAAGAAGCCCGTCTTGTGCATATGGATAGTCCTCAATTAGAAGCTTCAGGCCATGTGGTTGGGTTGGGTCAGGTACAGCCATACCCCTGCAAGGTAAAAAGGACCAACAATTATTAAATTCCCCAAGTTTTTCATGCACCAAACGAACAAGATTGCCAAAATTTCCTTTTTCTTATTGCTTCTTTCCCCATTTATCAAAATTTTATTATGTGGGTTCATCATGTTTTTCCTTTTTTCCAATTATATCTACAGGCTAGGGAGTAGTTAATGTTATCTTCAAAATTTGTTGTAATATTATATATACCTGCGTATCAGATCCGCAGGAAGGCCTTCCATGTCGAATCGCCAAAAATTCTTATATGCAGCAGCACTAATCTCCATGCAGTAGCGGCCAGGAGTGAAGCAGGATTCAATAACACCATCAGCATTGATTAAACTTTGGCGGGCTAAGGCATTGATCTCTAGCGTATATCTCATGTGTGGATCCAAAAGCTTAAATATGGGGTGCACTGCACTCAATTGCCTATGTGCTGCTAGTATAAATGGCTCCAGGCAAGCATGTGTACGTAGCCTGTAATCACCATGATATTTCAGATGACTAAATAGCTAAAAATCAAAAATTAAATTCGAGGCTTCAAAAACTGCAGTGACCAACTTTTGCTTTCTTCATTCTTACCAGTGATTTACTAGTTGATGAACCCCAGCATCGTTGGAGCAAACGTGAGCTTTGGCAAGTTGCCATATCCAGTTTGAAGTTGCATCTACAGGAGGTGTAACTACTCGCTTTGATTGGGAACCTGGCCCAACAGGTGGGAGACTAAGCTCAATAGCAATGGGCTTAAGTGTCCCAAGAGGGGTCAAGAAAAATATGGTTCGGGTTGCATATGCTTTTCTACCATCAAGAGCATTAATGCGATCCAAAAATGGGAGATAAATATCGTGATAATCCACTACAAAGAGTTTATTTTCCTCCAGGGCCTGCAATAATAATTACAGAACATTCAGCTATGGTTGGGCTTAACTTGTTAAACATTTCCAGATTTTTTATAGTTTTTAACTTGGCAAAAGAAAAAGGGGATTACCTCTTGAACAGACATGCCATTCAGATGGCCTATAATGTGCTCTTCTTTAAGAGCGGACTCCTGTGGACCGTAGATTTCAGGATCAAGATTACTTTTTGGAGGAAAAACCTTCAGGCTCTCAATGTTGACAGGGTTAACCCCTGAGATTGCTTGACGGGCAAATTCATCATCTCGCAACCAGGCAAACTTGTCCTCTGCATGTGGAAATTACATCCAGATTAGCAAAAGTAATACTGGTCTTTAATTAAATAACCATGTAATCATATACCCATATGAAAAATGTGTTACTAAAAGTATACAGTTCCCTACGAGTGGAAAATGACAAGCACAAGGTATTGAAACCCATCCCAGCACATTATGAAAGCTTTCTAGGCCTGGCTCCCAATAGGCAACCAGCAAGCAGAAAGAGACAAAAAATGGTGGACATTTTTCTTTGTAGCTAGCAACAAATGCTAGACGTGCATATTCTTCTTTTTAAGAGCTGTAAAAGTAGCACAAATTTGTGTTCTAAAAATTATATCTATGACTTGGCTCCCACTAAATGATAAATGGGCAGTGGGCCAACAAAAAAAAGTGGACCATGAGTTTACAGAGTCTCACCACATATTCTGATGCTGAGGTGGCAGTTAAAATTTTATGAGTCCAACCAAGGTAATAAATATTGACACAGAAAAATTGAGACAATGAAACGTGGTACTCACTGGAAATAATCTTGGGTGTGTCATATCGGAGAAGTCCCTCACTAGATTCCTGAATCTTGGTAACTGCCTTTGGCAATGGTAGACTTCTCCAGATTTCATCTTGAAGCCCTACTTTAAGAAGCAGCCCCTCTTTGTAGAGGATATCAATGTCTGAAAATGCATTGAAGTCATGGTTCTCAGCAGAAATGGTGGCCTTCAATGATGGTATCAGACTATGAAGCACTGCCTTAAGCCTTCCAGCTGAAAATGTTTTTTGCTTTGATTCCTCAAATTGTTCATCTCTAGGCACATACATTGGCAAGGGCTTCTCTACACGACCCTCTGCATTTATATCTGGTGCATATGTAATAAAGAATTAGGACCTTCACCTTATAGAAAAATTTTAAGCTATGAAGTAGCCAAAATGAGGGTAGATAGAACACTAACCTGTATCTGTTGGGCGACGGCCAGTGCGACACCGCCTTGGATATGGTATGTTTTCACCTCCAAGTTTTGGCCTGGCCAACGCAACGCCCTTGTCAGGATTTCCCAGATCATTGTAGACATCAAAGTCATAAATCCTGTCTGATAACTTTCTCTCTCCTTTGCCATCACCTCTGATATCTCTTAGTTCTTTTTCTCTTAATACTCTAAGTCCAGCAGGTGTCTCACTTGGTAAATATGGCTGCTCAAACAAAATCATCATTAGTTAAACTTTTGATTAGACCCAGATCATACAGGGAATGAAATAGATGTTTCATTGAAATGTTACGCAAGCTCATTTTTTACAGAATTAATAATCACAGCAAGAAACAGAAACATCGTGACCCATTCATATTCTAGTTGCTTCAAGCTCATGGGTCCATGGTGTATTCTGGAGAAGTGGTCCATCCAATTATAGGGAATCTCAAAAAAGAAATATTTGCTAATCGTTTTCTTTTTCTTGGTCATGCACTGACTAAGTGGGTAGTCAATTACAGCCTTTAAAGCACATGATACAGTTCAGGAGTTCAGTGAATATGAACTTACACCTAAAAAATCTAAATTACTGAGTAAAATTCATCAATCATATACCACCATACAAAATAAGCAAGAAAAATGAATATGGAAACCGAGAGTCAATAAGGTCAGGCTTTGAATTGTTCCAACTTCTTTATTTTGTCATTTGAAAAAAATCAAAGCCTAAATATATCAAATTTGACCTTATAAAAATGTTCAGTTCAACAAGAACAACAACATAAAAATTTATCTGTCCGATATTTTCCCAAAAGTCTTAAGTTGACAAAAGAAAATTCAAGTACAATAATAATAATAATAAGTACCTCATTAGAGAAAAATATCCTTTTTGCAGGATGATCTTTGCTGGATTGGACCCAGGAGTTGCAAGGGAAATGCACTGGACCGCAAGCAAAACCTTCAAGGGTGATTGTCTCCAAGAAAAATTCCTTCTGGTGCTTGTTGCTCACTGTGATTGCTCCAGGCACCCCAAAGTTGGAATCAACTTGAAACTCAGCTGTATAATGGACCTTCTCAGCTTTAACATTTGATTTCTTGGACCAGTCCTTTAGCACAGCCTTCTTGCTTCTCTTCGGTGTGTTGGTTTCTACAAGAATCAAGTTTCAACCTCATTATTAATTTTGATCATTATAAACAAGTCTCAAGGATGCCAAACAAGCATTGATTGTACAAAAATCAATATACACCCTTTTTTCCCTCATTTTTCTTGGACATATTATCGAGGACCCAAAAGAGGAAAGTTAAACCCACTTGAGAATTAGGTTCTTTACCTCAAAACCAGCCATAAAAGGCTGAACAGTGAAGAACCCAGAAATAAGGAAACCGAAAGCATGATAAAATAGAAGCATTAACATTTAATATTCCCAAATTCTCACAGCCAGAAATAGAAATTAAAGGCTTACTTGGATCAACTTCAGTGCTAATAAGCTCCAAAACAACATTTCTCCCAATCTTGTCAGCGAAAGCATCCCAGTGCTTGGCAATGGTCTCCTTCAAATCCTCCTTGTTCTTGTTTCTCACAGTGACAACAGCTCTCACCTTGAATGTCACCGCCTTTTCAGGCACAGTATCTTTATTACTATTAGCTCTGATCAAATCTTCGCTAATAGCTGCAACAGGACCCCTCACAGCTGCTCTTTGTACATTAATCCTTCTGTGTTGCAGAGGAACCAAAACTGGTTTCACCAAGAATTGATTCTTCTGATGAAAACTATGGTTAAAGAGAACTTTAGATGACATTGATGCAAATGATGATTTATCAATCAAAGAACTACCCATGATTTCTTTAGCCAGTGACATCTTCTTTTCCTCTTCTTTCTCTGTGTAATTGAATGATTAAATATATGCCTCTGCACAGAAAGATGAGCAGGAAATGCAAATTATCTGTGCAAGTGATGGCCTCTGTTGCTGATGAGTTGCTTTTCTCTGTGTGTCTCTCTCTATATATACACAAGGATGGAGAGGGTGCACACAAAAAGTTGTGCACCGAGGGATCTCACCGTCAACACGTTTTTAAAATTCAGCTGTTTTCTTCTCATCAATTTTTTTTAGATGTATTTTCAGGCTTGGCATGCTAAATTAAGATTTTTCCTAAACTTATTATTTATAATTTTAAACATTTTTTCATTTAAAAAAAACTAATTAAATGAAATGTTTTAATAATTTATAAAATAATTAAATTGTTAGAAATTGAATAATTAAACATTTTCCAATAAAAATTGAACCTTTATTACTAATAAAGTAAAATTCGCATTCTTATTATTTAGTTTAATTTTAGGCTTGGCTTACTAAATTAAATTTTCATAAGCTTATTATTAATAATGTCTAAAAGTTTTAAATTAATTTTAGTAATTTATAAATTATTAAAGGAAATATATGTAATATTACTCTCTATATATATTCATTAATTAAATTATTAATTTTGATTATTTCTTTTGTCTTATAATTTTTATTACTTTATTTATATATATATATATTTAAAAAAATATTTTTTATTAACTTTTTAATTATATTTATTTTAAATACATAAATTTTATTAAATATAAAAAATTTTTAAAAATAAAATAAAATAAATATAATTATAATAATTTATTATAATATAAAAAATAAAAATAAAAATAAATAATAATTTTGAAATAATTAAAAAAATTATAAGATAAAAAAATAATTTGATTAGTTTTATTAAATTAAATTTTTTAAAGCACTAAATTAAGTTATTTATAAAAAAATATTGAATTTTACTAACAGGAATAATATTATTGATTTTTAATTTTTTAAAATAAAATGACTTTTTTAAATTTAATTTCGGTAGTTGGTTTTATTTTCATGATAAATAAATTTAGAAGTAAACAAAGGTTAGCTGAGTCAAAGCGAGTTCCTGGTTTCCGACTAAAAGACGCGGTTGTAAAGGAAGGGAATCGGAAAGTTGGGGAAAATATTTTATAAAAAGGGACGATTATATCCTTGTCTTGCACAGAAATGGCAATTATGACCTTTGTGCATTAAAACGTAACTTTTATTGAATAAAATTGGCATACACGATATAAAAATATAGTTTTTATTATAAAAATATTTCTTAAAAAATAATTTATAAACATTTTACAATTAGAAAAAAAAAAGAATTAATCTCAAATATTAAGCCTATCCAGCCAAATTAGATTTATTATTATGTTAGAGTATAATTAAAATATGCATTTGCACTAATGAAGCCTCTGGATTTTTTCTTAACTATTTCCATTGAATAGTGGGAAAATCTAGTAATTTAAAGCACGCTTAATAAATATCGTTATTTTGTAAGGTTCGCTTAAAAAATTAAAAATATTAATAATAAATTTTGATTTATTATTATTATTTTTCTTGAAAAAATACATTTTTTTCTTTTTTTTAAATAAAAGAATATATATTAAACTAATTTAGAACAATGTATTTTTAAGATAGTAAAGTAATATAAAAATAAATTAATCGCATGATTTTCAAAAGTTGGTAAAAAGGGAAATTTTGAAGACTTAAATGCCAATAGAGGGAATGTGTAGGGGCAAATCAGTGAATTCAAAACCTTAAGGAAAGCTTAAAAAGCAGAAATTTCACGGATGGCGTGCTTAAATCCTTTTTTTTCACGTGTCAGCCAGTGAAAAAGCTTATATACTGTTGACCCCCTTACAACTCACGTGCCTCCAGTTTGGCAGCCAAAGGTTAGGTTAGTTAAGTGTTAGGTCGGGTTTAAGGTTAAAGAAACATTATTTTAGATGTTATTTAAGAGTATTTTACAATTCTCACAATTAATAATATGTTAATCAATCTTAAACTATTTCATACAAATTGTTCATTTAATTGCAGTTTTTCAGATTAATTAGCAGAGCCAATATTAGTATTTATAAATTTAATTTATTAAGCTGTATATATTTATGATACAAATAAATAAAAATAAATAAATATTTAATATAGTAGTAGAGGATATAAAATTAAATTTTATAATTGAAAACACAATATTAGAAAACTCTAAAAAATTATATTTACATAAACGATGATAAATGTGATTTTCTTTTCATAAAATCTAGTTTATGTACTTAGACTTCAACATTGGTCATAAAATTTTAAGAACAAGAAAAGTATTTCTCAACATTTCAAAATATAAATTGAATTATTAATTTTTGTATTAAGTAAATCGCACGGAGATAGATATATAGCCATTATATAATAAAAGATTTTAGATGGATTATGATAATAGTTGAAACTCATGCATTATTATTAAGTCCATAAAAGAAAAACAGACCAAAACCTCATAATAACTCAGTACACCAGTCTATTTTATTAAGTGTGATTCGGTTTCAGACTAATAAATTTAACTTAATACGGTGAGGATTCGAGAAATCAAAATTTAATTTACTTCATCTGATGGTTTAATAGGGTTACAGACCTGTATGCATTCAAAACTATACCAAATTCATACTGTTTTATTAATTTTTTTATAATAAAATACATTTATTTATATTTTAATTTACATAAATATTTATCTGAATATTCATTGAAATATATAATGCTTTATTGGGGACCATGTTTTTATAGAAGACTTTAACGTTTGACATTGATAATAGAGTCGCATTCCATGGGCTAAGTATGTTTCCATGAAGTTATGATTTAAAAAACTCATATTTTTTATATATATTAAATATTCTTTTTAATTCTTTCGTCCTTACATTTTTTTTTTGAATATTCTATCTAATGACTTTTCAACTAATTAGGAGATTAAATAAATAAGTTCTACAAGGCAATATTAGTAAATAAATTTTCATAAGGGTAATACAATTTCTAAAATTAATTCTCTAACTTGCACACTACTTATGATGCAAAATATTCACATTTGAGTTATTAATTTAATAAGTTACAAGCATATTCATTAATAATGTATTAAACTCTTAATTAATTTAAAAAACAAAATTTGGTGGATAATGAGGGGTGAGCAGTATTCGGTTCAAACCGAAAAAATTGATCGAACCGAATTGATTTGAAAATTTGGTTTGATTTTTTATACATTTTGATTTGGTTCGGTTTTTAATTTCAGAAATTTTGGTTATTTCGGTTCGGTTCGGTTTTGATTAGAAAAAAATCGAAAAAACCGAATCGAACCGATTAGTGATAATAATATATTTTTTCAATAATATAGAGAAATTAAATCATATTAAGATTAAAATATTTTAATTAAATTTTAAAATATTAAAAATAAAGTGTAAAAAATAAAAAAAATTATTAAAAATTGAAACCGATCAAACCAAACCGAATCGAACCGAATCAGACCGGTTCGGTTCGATTCGATGCCTGACCAAAATCAATTCGGTTCGGTTTTTATAAACACTGAAATTTCAGTTTTCGGTTTATTCAGTTCGGTTCGATTTTAAACCGAACCGACCGAATGCTCACCCTTAATAAACTCTTAAATTAAAGTTATTTATATAAATAAATTTGGATAATGAATATTTAATATATAAAATTTAAATTTAATTTAAATTTATTATAAATATTAATTTTTAAATTTAAACCCATTTCAAATTCTATCATAACTATTCAAACTCCTCAAATTAAAGTGTGATTTAATTGGATATCTAAAATATTGGATCTATTGCCATCCAAACCATCCCCACTTGCATTAAAGTATATCTTGAATGAAAAAGATGGGCTCGTGTCATGGATTGCATGCTGGAATGTCAAATCAAGGGGAACTTATTAAATAAAAAAAAAAAGAAAATATATATTAAAAAGGAAATATCTATTGTGCACATATTAATTATACGTAATATTTTTTATTATATGAATTGAAAAATAAAAACAAACTGGACATTTTTTAATATATAAAAAAAAAAGAGAAAGTGGGCATAAGCAACCTGTACATTTCATTGTCCTGATTTGGTCGTCCAATATGGAGAAAATTCAACATCTCTAACTATTTTCTTGTCTTTGTTTTTTTGATTAATAAACCATATCTACCCATTGCTTTACACGTCTGTTATATTGACCCCTTTTGTTCCCAATACACGTATTTGAGTTTCCAACCTCTATTTTAATTACATCAAATTTACAAAATAATAATAAAATATTCAATGATATTTACATTCAAGATTATTGATGAATCAATAATGAAAATATTTTTATAAATAGCTATACAGTCAAGCCATGTGAATTGAATTTATTGAATGATTCTAGCCATGTACAAAGTTGTTACGGTCTAGAGGATTGCTTGAGCAAATAAGCCAGATATAGCAAGCTCTATGTAAATTTAGACGTTTGACATAATTTATTTTATAAAAAATAAAATTATGTATAATAAAATTTATCTAGACTTTAGTATTTTGATAATTTTTTTAATTATATATTGAAGTTTTTAATTTTTACTGGAAATATTTTTCAGATTAATACTTAAAAAGAATAACTCACAACTTCTTGGCATTTGGTTTTCCTTAATCAAACCCTAATCTCCCGATTATGAAAGAAAAAACAATTTTTTGACCCATATAATATTCCGTCTTATTCTGAGTATTTGACGTGGACTCTTGCGATTGGCTTGACCAGAAAAGTCAAACATATATACCAAACTGAGCACCGTCCTTGAAAAATGATGTCAGCAATGACCGAGGCTGAGCAACTAGAAAAACGGCTGCATATTTTTAATATACCGAAACTACCCCTAGCTTAGAGAAAAGGATATGGCGCGGCAAGCTTTGCAAATCTACCACCGGCCTACTGTTCAATCTCCTTTCATACTATTTGGTCTGAAGTTAGATGGTCCCACAATAATTTGATGGGACCATCTAATGATCTCAGACAAACTATTCCATCGGAACCGTACTCCGAGTCCGACAAACTATTGCTTGTTTTGTTTTCATCAACCCTTGTACCAGATCTCACTGACACCTTCATTAATTGTATGAGTAACATCATGTAAGGTTCTGCTACAAGTTCACGAGGGAAAATAAGAGGATGAAAATTAGGGAGAAAAAAAATATATATATATATATATATATATTTTTTATTTTTTATTTTTTTATGTTTGGTTAAGGAAAATTTGAGGGGAGAAGGAAATGTTAAGAGAAAAATAAAAATTATATTTTATTCACTATTTCTCTCCAAATTAATTAAAATGCTTAATTATATTTTTTATTCTGTCGGAGATTTTTTTTTTTTAAATCAAAGGAGATGGGTTTGAAAAGAGAGTTAGAAACATTTGAAGCTTGATGAATATGTGGTTTGAACCCACCAAATCAACAATTGAGGTTGAGTTGTATATAGCTACATGTTCCACCGACACTCATGTAGATTTAAATATAATATTTCACTTAATTTTTATATCTTAAATGTGAAAGAAAACTTGCATTCTTTCTGCTTTTATCACCACATAAATAAAGAAAAAAAAGAAAGAGGCCATTTTCCAAGCACGTATGAATGTTAAAGTGTGAGGTCCCATGATGGTGGAAGACAATTTCATTACCAAAAGAGGCAAATAGCTTTAAAAGGATCTTTAGTTTCCACTTTGCCCAAAGACACAAGCATGGCCTCCACCCGTTGATTTCCAAGCTTTTTACAATTTGTTTATAATCTCATGATTGAATTATATAAAGGATTTCTGTAGAATATTTTTAATTGTATCAAATCACGTGAAACAAACATTAACAATTGCCTAATTCTATATTATAATTATGCAATAAATCTCTAGGGAACCACTTTTTAAGGTTTGATTCCTGTTTTACATATAAAATTAAGATCTTTTGATGGATCAACTGCAATTTAGATTTTACAACTTCAGCAACTACTATCTTTTTTTTGGTGGGATTTTTTCTTCTTTATTATAAAACAAAAGTCTGTCTTCAATACCATGTGCTAGAAAGGGAAAAAAAAAAAGTGGACAATTGCCAGTCCAGTTCAGGATTTTTTTTTAAAAAAAAAGTAACACAGTTTTTTTTATTATACTGAACTGGATCATGTTTATTTGGATGTAATTAAAATGCTTGATATCTTGATGTTTTTTTCTTTTTTTGGTATAAAGATGAGAGTACATTGGATGGAAAAGGGTGTATCAGACCATAGTTCTGAAAAACAGAAAGGCCCAACTTTGCATCTACCAGACTAAGAAGAAATCCAAAGCCCAAATATATCTTTTGTCTGACAAAATATTGCCCATGACAGAGGACAGCGGAAAACCTTCCCCAAAGCGGATTAGTGTTTGAATTTGAAAACTTTCTGATTTCATGAATTAAAACTCAAATTCTTATTGTTATAAGTTATAGAAAGTAAATATGTTAATATAGGAAGTAAATATTGATAGATGGGTCAGTTGCTTAATCCGAGGGATTGTATAATCATACACTTGATTTTCCTTCCTATTTAGATACCCTCTCTCATGTATAAATAGATTGTAATCTCTATTGTGAAATACAACAAATATTATCCTTCTACATGGTATCAGAGCCTTTCTCGTAGAGATTTAATTTTTCTCTCCCGTCAAAGTTTTTTTTAGGAAAGAAAGAAAAAAATTTTTTTTTGGAGACTTAGGGCTCTGTTTATTTGGGTTACCCATAACGGGTAATATTTGGATCTCACCATCGCTGGAGTCGCCACATCGTTCCCTTGTCAGATCTGAGGTTTATTTGCCGTTCGGGTTTTGGGGAGGTGTTTTTATCGGTACTGTTCATCGGAACGGCTCACGGTACTGTTCATCGGTACTGTTCATCGACACTGTTTACGAGTACTGTTCACGTCGTACTGTTCATCGGTACTGTTCACGCCGGGTACTGTTTTCTGATTCTGTGTTTCTTTTGTTGCTGTCGTTTTGGGTTTGTTGTCATGGTTGAAGTGAAAACCACCACCGTAACTGATGTGATTCCTATGATGACTAAAATCACGGAACACAAATTGAATGGATCTTCCAATCAAGGAATTTTGATATCTGCAGATGAGTATGCACAATTCGTCCAATACCAGGCATCTCTAAAATCCTCTAATTCCTCCTCTATCACTGCAATTGCCGAGTCAGGTAACTCTACTACATGTCTTGTGTCTTCATCCTCAAAATGGGTTATTGATTCTGGTGCTACCGATCATATGTCAGGTAATTCTACCCTTTTGTCCAATCTTGAGTCTCGTACATCGCCTTCTTATGTTACTCTTACTGATGGCACTAAATCTTCTGTCATTGGTTCTGGTCATATCAACTTAACCCCTTCTCTTTCTGTATCCTCTGTGTTATGTCTCCCTAAGTTCGCATTTAATTTGCTTTCCGTTAGTAAACTCACTCGTGCATTGAATTGTTGTGTCTCATTTTTTCCTGATCACTGTGTTTTTCAGGATCTTTCGACGAAGCAAATTATTGGTAGAAGGAGTGAGTCAGAGGGTCTTTACGTCTTGGATCAGCAACTACCTCGATCTCCTCGATCTTTGGTATGCTCCACGCGTTTAACACCTTTTGATGTTCATTGTCGTTTGGGGCATCCTTCTCTCTCAATTTTAAAGAAGTTATATCCACAGTTTCATTCTTTGTCTACTCTAGATTGTGAGTCTTGTCAATTTGCCAAACATCATCGTTTACCTACACTGCCTCGAGTCAATAAACGGGCTTCGTCCCCCTTTGAGTTAGTACATTCAGATGTTTGGGGTCCTTGTCCTGTTGTGTCTAAGTCTGACTTTAAGTATTTTGTTACTTTTGTTGATGATTTCTCTCGTACTACTTGGTTATTTTTAATGAAGAGTCGTTCAGAATTATTTTCTGTTTTTTGTGCATTTTATGCTGAAATCCAAACCCAATTCAATACTTCCATCCGTATATTGCAAAGTGATAATGCTAAAGAGTATCTCTCTGGGGAATTTCAATCTTATTTGTTACAAAAAGAGATTTTTCATCAGTCATCTTGTGTTGCCACTCCTTCACAAAATGGAGTTGCTGAAAGAAAAAATCGACATCTTCTTGAAGTAGCCAGAGCTCTCTTATTCCAAATGAAGGTACCTAAATGTTTTTGGGCTGATGCTGTATCCACTGCTTGTTTTTTGATCAATCGCATGCCTTCCCCCATCCTTCATGGTGATATCCCTTATAACATTTTGTTCCCCACTAAATCTTTGTTTCCTATTGAGCCACGTATGTTTGGTTGTACATGTTTTGTTCGTGATGTTCGTCCACAGGTTACTAAATTGGATCCTAAATCACTCAAATGTGTCTTCCTTGGCTACTCTCGACGTCAGAAAGGGTATCGTTGTTTTTCTCCTGATCTGAATCGGTATCTTGTGTCTGCGGATGTAACATTCTTTGAGTCCACTCCATTTTTTCCGCCATCATCTGTTTATAACACCGAGGGGAAGGAAGATGATCTCTTGTTATACACTGTTCGCTCTTTGTCTCCTCAGACTACTCCTACACCTTTCGCTCATGTGCCAGGTCGCCCTCCCATCTTTCATGTGTATTCCAGACGCTTAGAGGACTCTGACTCCGTTCCACTACCTGCTTCTTTGTCGACAGATCCTGCTCCCACTGATCCTTCACCGTCTGATTTGGATTTGCCCATTGCTCTTCGCAAAGGTAAACGTACTTGCACTTATCCTATTTCATCTTGTGTCTCTTATGATCAATTATCCTCCTCTTCTCGTTGTTTTGTCACTACTTTAGATTCTATTTCAATTCCCAAAACTGTTATTGAGGCTTTGTCCCATCCTGATTGGCGTGCTGCAATGGAAGAGGAAATGATGGCCCTTGACACTAATGGTACTTGAGAGTTGATGTCCTTGCCCCCAGGAAAGTGGGCTATTGGGTGCAAATGGGTGTTTGCAGTAAAAATAAACCTTGATGGATCTATTGCTCGCCTCAAGGCCCGTTTAGTGGCCAAAGGTTATGCACAAACTTATGGAGTTGACTATTCTGATACATTCTCTCCAGTTGCCAAGCTCGCATCTGTCCGATTGTTTATTTCCTTGGCGGCTATAGAAAGTAAATATGTTAATATTTCCTTGGCGGTTATAAGTTATAGAAAGTAAATATGTTAATATAGGAAGTAAATATTGATAGATGGGTCAGTTACTTAATCCTAGGGATTGTATAATCATAGACTTGATTTTCCTTCCTATTTAGATACCCTCTCTCATGTATAAATAGATTGTAATCTCTATTGTGAAATACAACAAATATTATCATTCTACACTTATCATTCGCGTGTTAGAGAATTCAGACTTATTAATATTAGCTTGCACTTATCAATTAGTGTGTGACATATTTATAAGAGATTTAATATTAGATAAAAAAATTTTAATATAATATTAAATTTGAATTAGATTTAATTCATTCAAATATTAATCAATAGTAAAAATGTAAGAAATATTTTATATTTTTTAAAAAAATTTAAATAAATAAAAGTGTGATAATTTTCTTTTAAAAAATTATTTTTTATAGATATTGAATTTCACATCAACTATCAACCGTGGATTTATATCTCTCGAGTTTTATTAAAGGTGGAATATAGTTTTTCTAGCAGAAAGAAACAAAATTAAAGATCTGTTGGTTTCACTTTGTACAAACATATAAAAGCATGTCCTCCACTCAAGAGATCCAGCCTGACTGGACTGGATTATATATGTTTTCCATCATTAGTTGACGGAATAATCATTCAAATTACCTAACAGGATATTTAACATAAACTCCATTTTATAAGAAAATAAATTTATTTATCTAAATTTAATAAAATATATTAAATGAGGTGTGGTGAATTTATGAAAAAAAAAGTAAAGCTTTTTCTTACCATGAACACTTAAATTTATAAACATATAATTAACACAAATTAATTATAATATTGATAGCAAAAATTATAAATTATTATATTTTTATTGATTATATTTTAAATTTGTATAAAATGAAAATCACAGTTAAATTGCACAATTTCTAAATTATTGATAGTGATAAATGATAATTCATGTGATTTTATAAATTTAGATATTTAATTAATTAATAATTTTGTTCAATTATTTTTTTTCTATGATTCAAATATTTAATTGATTAATTCTAAATGAAACTGTGATAAAAAATGTGTACGCAAAATTAATTCATTGGATATTATGTTAATAATAATAAAATGGATTAGTCCACGTCATTGAAGTCTATTATATATTCTTGACCATAATAATTCTGAGCGGATAATCTCAGCTATTTTGTTTTCTTTTACTTTAACAATATTATCAAACCAATTCAATAATAATAATATACACACGTCATCTAGCTTAGATGGGGTCCACCATTTCATAATGCAACTAATTTATCAATTGGGTTTCTTATTCCAAACTCCAATTTACTTGTCTTCATGCGATGCAGATCTCAAGCTCATAAAGGAGGGCATCATTTAGATTTTTTTTTTTTGCCAGAATCGATTTAAAACTGAAATTTAAACTTACAAAATTAATAAAATAATATTATTCTAAGTAGAAGTTTTAAAAATGAAATTCGATTTCCAATCGCTAACTTTAACATTACTTTTTTATTTCGTTAGTTAATATGTTATAGATGATGAGTATTTTTTCGGAAAGATAATTACGTAGATAAAGAAAAAAAAATACAAATCCAGGAATATATTAATTCAAAGATAAGCACAGAGTGATGTAGGAATATTACATGTATCTTGTTGGTCAACTATAACAGCCAAAGTATACTAATTAATTAACTTAGCTTTAATTGTTAATTAACAACCTAATTAAACAATGCCAGTAAAGAAAGCTTCAGTGCTTAGTCACCACCGTTTCTGCGGATTTTCAAATTCGATGTTACTTGAAACTGTAACATTCCCTAGTTCTCCATTAAACTTCATGAATTACAAGTCGTAACCCTATTAAAATGTTTAAAAATGGTGTATTTTTTTCTGAAGAAAAGAAATTGCACTCTAACAATCCTACTCAAGTGGACGAGAGTGGCATTAACTTCTGAAATTGAAGTTCCTAATTCCTACATGTTCACCACTACTGCTATAATTATATTTCCACTATCAGATTTATTATTATTTTTTAAAATTAATCTAAAAATTCTTATGCGATTGATTGCCGAAATCATGGTATATTTATTTTCTAGCAAAAATTTTAGCAATTTGCCAAAAGTTTCCAAATCCCAATAACGCTTAACCCATTTACCGACAATGGATATTTATGGGATTCATTCTAAAATTCAAACTTCATTCATTTCCAGAAATTTACAAGTGCAAGAGATCTGAAAAGGAAGAGTTTGTTTTTCATTTCAGCTTCTTGTAATCAACAAGTAGATAGACAAAAATAAAAAGGCAAGAAAACAAGAAATAGAACTGAAGAAGAAGAAGAAGAAGAAATTTCTAGATGAAAATGAATGGAGGGCGATCTGATCCAGCCATGGAAGGATAGCTAGAGAAATTAAAACCCATAACAGGAACACCAAAGCTAGCCTCCATTACAAGCCTCTGCTGATAAACCTCAATAGTAGCTCCAGCTTCAATAACATCCTTAATCAAATTCCTATAATATTCCTTAAGCTTCCTTAACAAGCACGAGTAATGCAATTTTAGCCACTTTACTCTCATCCGTCTCAGCATTCTCAACAAAAACAAACCTCGTCTTTGCTTCTTTCCACCTAAACGCACAGATGGCAGTTTCCGCCTGCGCAGCGAAATTCTCCGGCGAGTAGGCCACCGGAAGGCGACGGAGAGATGGGTTTTGTGGTTAGGGGTGTCGTCATGGAGAGCCATGTGAGTATGGGAGAGAGGTGATGAGAAGGAAAGGCAGAGAAAGGTTATATAGATTAGTGGGAGTGATGAAGTTGACTATGTGCGGAGACAAAGGTATCTTTCAGCATTTTGGGGGTTGAGAATTTATTTGTGAAAGAGGACCACATGGGTTAGTTTTAATTTTTGGCTCTTAGCGTTACAGCAAGCTAAACAAAAACGTTTAGTTTTCAGTATATCGTCTGGTTCATGATAATCTCTCCTAACAAACAATATAAATGCATAATTCCTTTTATGAATTTATTTTTTTTCATTATTTACGATTTTTTATTAATTAATATTTAAACTTACCATTTTTAAATTAAAAAACAACACCTAAAATTAATGGAATTATATAATCTAAAAGATAATTACAGAGTGGGGTCAAAGTCAGCTCTAAATCTCTTAATTTAATTTAATTACTTGACAAGAACACATACCATCATCCTAATTTTCTAATCTGAGATGGAATATTTTACGCAGGCAATGACGATAACAACAACATAACACCTGGGTTTAATCTTAGCTCAGGATTTTGTATTGCTAATAGTACAGTTGCAAACTGGCAGCAACATTGTCCTTTTTTTTTTTAAAAAAAAAGGGAAAGGTCGTCACGTGACCATATTGATTTTTTTGTTAGGCTTGAATTGAGATGTTATCCATTCCAGTAGGTATATGGGCATGTGAGGGCGTGACGCATTAAAGGAGGTGATTAATTAGGATTGGAAATTGTTTTAATTTTACACACTGATCAAGGAATTTAATATATAATTATATGCATGGTCCATAATCCACCAAAATTGGTCCTTCGCCTTAATCTCTTGCTCAATTTCATCCACCTAGCCCTACTCATTCATTAATTCAAGTTCCCATATTCAAAACTTGTCTCCTTTGCTTCTTTCAAGGTGCACCAAATCAATGTATAGTTTCATGGCCTGGGAAGAGGGAGCTTGGACCTCTTGGCTCTGAATTATTCATTTGTCTGCAGGGTGTGTGTCAAGCGATTGAAATTTGGTCTCGCCATGATTGATTGCCGCTGGAAGCAGTGAAAATCATCTCTTAATGGTTGCTCCATTTCTACAATAAATTGAAACTGATACGAGTCAATTTTTTTTACGCGATTGTCTTATGAAGTCTGGGTCTAATATTTGAGTTTGTGGAGATGCTTTGGCTAATTTTTTTATTGTCTAGGTTATTTTTCTAGTAGTTCATAAATTGTTTGAAGTAAATTTTATTTTCTCTTAAACTTTACAACACTTTTTCGGCAATTAGCATAAATTTTGTGGTTTAAAATAAGATTTGCCTTTTGTTTTAAATATTTGTAATAATAAAATATTATTTTTAATAAATTGAATATTATTTTTTGTTTTTATTATTTATTATAATATTTTTAAAATTACAATATAAATATTTTATTATTAAAATTAAAATAATAATAATTTTTTTCCAAGAAGAGGCAAATTTTATCATAAAACAAAACATTTAGATAAATTAGATTAAAAAACTTAATTTTAATAAAATTGAGTTAAAAATGAGATTTCATCCCAAATCATTTCAACCTTTTTTACTCTTACCTGAAGGGGAAAATCATTTTTTTTACTATTAAAAAAATATTAAAATATTTACAATAATTTACATTTATATTTAATGCTTTTAAATTTTAAATAATAAAATTAAATTTTTTTAATTTGTTATAATTATAATTACAAATATTAAATTAAATTTATATAAATTAATATTAAATTATAATATAATCATTAAAAATAATTAAATAATTCTTAAATATTTATTTTTTTTACAATAATATAATTTTTTATATTATTCACTCTTTATTTTTATTTTTATATAATATCATGAATACTAATAAAAATTTAAAAATATAAAAAATACAATTTCATAATTTAAAGCATATAATATTTTATTTAATTTAAAATAATTATTAATAAATAATAAATTTTTTAAATATAAAAAATATACACATAATTTATAATATTGAATATAAATTTTTATTAAAATATTTTAATATATATCATTTATATGTGATATTTTATATAATAAATATTTATTTAATATTATATAAATAAATATAAAATATAAATTTTAAATTAAAAAATTATATATTTTATTAATAATATAAAATTTTAAAATTATATTATAATTCATTATTAACCCGTTTAAAATTTAATATAATTATTTTAATTATAATTGTGATAAACTAAAAAATTTTAATTTGAACATCTAAAATTTAGAGGTTAAATATAAATAGGAATAAGTTTGGATTTTTTTAACCCGCGTCCTTTCACCATTCCCTCGCATCTTCTTTCCTGCTCTAGCGTCCCAGATAGTAAGATCCCTAAAACGAGCCCAAACCTCTCAGTTACTTTACCAAACCACAGAAGATGGATATCGACGTAACCATGGTCCCAGCAGGCGAGGCCAGCTCAAGCGTCGCCGGACCTTCATCTTCCACCAAGAAGCCCAAACGTTTCGAAATCAAGAAGTGGAATGCCGTCGCTCTTTGGGCCTGGGGTCTATTCTTACACCTCCAAAACCCTAATTCTTATGATTCATATATATGATTGCGTTTTTGTGTTTCTCGATTTTTTTCCCGTTATATATGCCTGATTTCGATTTGTGGCATTTGATGGTTTTCAGATATTGTTGTGGATAATTGTGCGATTTGCAGGAACCATATTATGGATCTATGTGAGTTTTACGTTCCTCGCTTGATCTTTTTTTTTTTTTTCTTTTATGTGGACTTTTTCCTGTTTAAGTTTGATTTTTGTTTTCCCCCTGTATGTATAAAGGGATTTTTGTTGTAGTTATTATTAATGGTGATTTGATTGTGTTCATTATTTGGTATGGCTAGGCATTGAGTGCCAAGCGAATCAAGCAAGTGCTACCAGTGAGGAGTGCACTGTTGCCTGGGGTATGATCTCGCATCTTTACAACCCTAACCTAACTCTTTAAATTTTGGGGGATTCCTCTTAATGTTGCTTCTGAAATTATGTTTTTGAGTCATGACTTTGATTTTGCTTGGTTATTGAATAGCTTGACACTGGGTGGTGGTCTTGATCTTTGAGTCATAATTAATCAAATCAGAGTTCTTTGTAATTCAGGTTGCAATCTCAAAGTAAGAAGAAGTTTATTGTAAATGAGAGGATAGCTATTTTTTGTTTTGTGAGTGGTGTTTAACTTCATTACATGCTGATGCTTAGAAAGATCCAAATGGATTAGTATTTTGGCATGAATTTTTATGAGCCTGATGGAGGTCCCTTTTTTCAGTTTTCTTAGATGTTGATTTGGAGGAAAACTTTAGACCTTGATTTTCTGTTTCACCTGGAAAATTTACTCATAGAGCACAGAACGTATGAACTAGCAAACATCCTTTTATATTCATTGAGTATGCCTAAGAATGACAAGGGAACATGGAGATTCTTCACTGGTGAATTCTTGTTGTCAAACACGAGGTAGAAATGGTAGAGTCGGGCTGTTATCAGCTTTGATGTGATTAAGTCGTTAAGAATACCATTCTTGGTATTCAGGTTCTGGAGTTTTATGATTTTACTGTCATCAGGGGGTTTGTAATCATTGCCGGGCTGCTTGTACATAAACTGATCACTGCAATGTTTTCTCATTGTCACCTCTAGCTCTGTTACTGGTATAAAGGCCCCAAATTTGATGTAGGACTCTCTCTTTGTTTGGTTAGTTTATGATCCAGTGATTGTTTGAAGCTTGATCAACTTTTGTACATGTATAACGTTCACAAAATACTTCATCGTATAGGGTTAGTTATTTCATTTGTTTTGTCCATCTTATTACATGATGAAGAAACCTTGGTTTTTGCTCACCAGGGGTGTGCAATCATGCTTTTCACTTCCACTGTATCAGCCGATGGCTCAAAACCCGCCAAGTGTGCCCTCTTGGTATGCTTTTACCGATTCAGTTGCCATTTTTGCACTTTATGGTATTATGTGAAAAAATTCTCAGCTCTTATGTGGCTTCCTCATTCTTTCAGATAATAGTGAGTGGGAATTCCAGAAGTATGGCCACTAGAATCAATGGCAGCAAGCAGAGCATCCTGGGTCCAAAATTTAAGTTGTGTGAATCAGAACCTGAAAGTAAGAAGGCCAGTCTCCAGTCTCTAACATTGTAATAGATCATAGTAATGTATTGGATCAACAGTGTTTCTGAATTTTTCCCAGCAGTCTTTAAACCCGTTTTGTCGGGTCAGATGGTTCAATTTCCTTGTGACCAATACATCATTTATGCAATGTTATGATATCGGTTTGTGGTTGCTTAAGCTCTAAATGGAGTTATGATGTCCATGATCACTAATCCGTCAAAATGTCTGCTTGCTAGCTGCGAGGTTTATGCATGTTGTCTGTGTTTGTTTGGGGTCGTGGATAATATGTAGGTTTTCTATTCGTTTTATTCGATCAAGTAGTGGTAACAAACTTAAAAGTTGGCTAGGGGAAGGGATGCCATAGCTACGTATTGAATCATGTTCGTGTGCGTCAATATAGATCATAAAACATTTAAGGCTGTTTGATTGGATGTATGGTATGATTGATTGAATTTTAGTAGTCTGCGATATGAACTAAAATCAGTATTTTTATAATAATTAAATATAAATTAGTTATATTTTATTAAAAAAAAATTTGATATTTATTATTGACTATTTTAGGTTGTGCGGACTGCTTTAGATTAATCATAAAATAGCTTTTGTATTATTGAGGACTTTGTTTTATAGTGTATTCCATAACATTTTGAGAACAATCATGAATAAATTGGATCATTTCTTGTTTTTTTTTTTTTTAATTTGATGAGTTAAATAATTTATTTTTAATTATTATGATTTGTGTTTATTATGTTATAATTTCAGTTTAAACAATAGATTAATTTTAAATAGGATAAGAGTGTAAATATATATTTAATTCGATATAATATAATTTAATTAAATGTTTATTGAATTTCTATAAATTTTTTGATAGATTTATAAAAACAGTCACTTCGTCGCCTGAGAGATTCGAACTCTCGCGGGGAAACCCCATGTACTTAGCAGGCACACGCCTTAACCACTCGGCCAAAGCGACGTCGTTGACGACGTTAACTCTAGATAAACCCAGAAGTAGAAATGCAAATGCAGGGGGGCCAAGAAACAAATTTTATTGCTCCGAATACTGCAATACATCAATGCTCCACCTTGAAATCTTGGTGAAACTAAAAACTAAACCAGTATCCATAAATTTTGTACAACAGACCTGACAGATTGCAAACAGAACCACACAAGTTGAGGACAATCCAAATTCTCAAATGGAAGCCCTGGATGATCCTTGATTCCACTTCCACCTAACAGCAATGGGACTTCTAACTCTATGAGTTCCATCACTCCACTCAATTGATCCAAAACTTTGTGAGCTAATGCTAGACCAATCCAAATTACCACTAGAGAATGTAATATCATATGACAATGTCTGATTTTCTGCATTAAACACAAGCTTACTTGGTGAAACCTTCACCTCTATATTTGCAGGAGCATTCACCTTGACTTCATATATTGCATCAACAGAACTTCCAACATTTTTCACCACCCTCTTCTGTGTAACCACACTGGTTGTGGGCTCAAAAACAACAGAGAATGATGGGTAATTGAGATTGCCTGGACCACCCAGTTCTCGATCACATGCATCCACAGTTGCAGCCCCTGGAACAAAAACTGCAATTCTCTTGGAATCATACCCAATTGTGCAGAGAAATGCAATATAGTCACCGGTGTTGATGTCATACACCAATCCAGGATCAAGAGCACTGTTGGGATCCACATGACCAGCTCCATGAACAAAGGGCGTTGATTCACTGCCACTAGCAAGATCAACAATGCTTTTGCCGGAATTATCCAAGTTATAAGCGGTGGTCACTAGAGCAGATTTTATAGCAGCAGGTGACCAATTTGGATATGCCTTTCGAAGCAAAGCAGCGATTCCACTAACATGGGGGCAGGACATTGAGGTACCTGAAATTATGTTAAACTCAACTCTTCTAGGATCAATGTCCAAATCTGTTGGAGCTGAAGCTCCTGTCCAGCCAGCCAATATATTAACTCCAGGAGCTATAACATCTGGCTTCAAAATCTCCGGTGTTAAATGGTTTGGACCACGGCTGGAAAAGGATGCAACTTTAGGAGCTGGCGGTGATGTCCCAATTACAGTTCCATGGAAAACAATTGTTGCAGAAGGAAATTGATTCGACTTGATATATTGTCGGATCTGATTTCCAGCAATTTCGCCTACCATAGTAGCTGGTATAAGATGAGAGTCTGCAATCAGCTCCTCACCACTTTCTTCTGTGTTTGCCATTATCATTCCGAGCCCACCTGCTAGCTTCACTGCGCTTCCCTTTTCTACTCTTGCATTCATTCCTCGATCGCATACCACAATTTTCCCCTGAACTTTTGATGGGCTTAGACTCCCCACAAAACAATATCTACTTCCAATATCACCAGCATACACCAAAGGTAGCTTGTCATTCGCTAGCGGCTCACCGGAGTAGAGCGACACCCCACCAAAAATCCTCCCATCGCCCAGCACAACATCAGCTGGGAACTCTCTATCGATGGTGGAAGCACCAACAGTGAGAATCCAAGGCGCAATATTAACGGCCGTAAAAGGATCTGGACCTGAATTCCCAGCAGAGCAAGAAACAACAATTCCATGTTGGGTTGCTCCAAATGCCCCAATAGCTATCGAATCATGATCGTATTGAGGAGCATAACCGGTGGCACCAACGGATAATGAAATCACATGGACACCATCGGCAATGGCTTGATCCATGGCTGCAAGAATGTCAGAGTCAAAGCAACCCAGGCTCCAACAAATCTTATATGCAGCAATTCTTGCCTTTGAGGCCATACCGCGAGCTTTTCCCCTCGCGTATTCATAAAAGCTCGCGTTATGAACCAAGGACCCAGCTGCAGTGGACGCTGTGTGGGTTCCATGACCTTCAGTATCTCGTGGAGAAGCTGAATCTCTTGATACATCAATGTCTTTACCTTGATAGGACACAAACCCTTTATAGAAGGCTCTTGCACCGATGAGTTTCCGATTACAAGCAGAAGCAGGAAAATCGGACGATGTCTCGCAGATACCTTTCCAATTATCAGGAACAGGAGACAGACCAGAGTCCGAGAAACTAGGATGTTCCGGCCATATTCCGGTGTCCAGAACACCAATAATCACGTCTTCACCGTAAGCACAATTAGGCCAAAGGCCAGACCCCGTAGAAAGGCCTAAAAAGTGAGGAGTGCGGGTGGTGTGGAGCTGGCGAATCTGGTCTGGGATAACAGAGAGGATCCCAGGAACACGGCGGAGTTCCGCTGCCTGGGCTGCAGTGAGATGGGCGGAGAAGCCATTGATGGCGCGGCCATAAGTATAGATAAGCTTGGTGGGGTGGGGGGAGGGAGGCAGGGATAGGAGGATTGATGTGTACCAATCATGGTGAGAGGAGAAGAAGATTGGCTTGTGAGATCTGGAGACGTGGACGATGAAGGTCTGTGGAAGGTTTGATAATGGTGAAGAGAAGACTAGAGGGGTGAGAGAAAGGAAGAAGAGGAGGAGACGAAGGAAAGGGACGGAGGAAAGAGCCATTGAGTTTCCTGAGAAAATGGAGAGCAATGGAGTCAGAAAATAAGTATCTTTATTGGGATGAAGTGAGTAAAATAGATTGGTGGAATCTGGGATCCATATTGGTCCACGTCAGTATGAGTCAAATTTAGCCGTCTCCTTTTTATTTTATTTTATTTTATTTTGGGTTTATTACTATCCCTTGATAGCTTGGATGATTATTTGATTAATATTTGTCCTAATTGAAAAATGATTCATATTTGTTTGTTTGATGGCATTATTACACCTAAGACTAATCCATTTTTTAAAAAACACGTTTACCCCATCACCAAGATTATGATTCTCATTTTGGATTTTGTACACAATATGTTTCTGATTTAATCAATTAACTTTACTTTTTCTTTTTTACTTTAGTTGAACAATTATTTAAGTAACCATTGTCAAACTCTAAAATCATGATGGGTTCATCAATTTTGTTTATCCATTGCACAACAATAAATGGAAATGTAAAAAAGCAATTATTCAAATCTCACAATATATATTATATCAATAATAAAATTAAAATATTTATTATTTTATTATTAAAAAATATTAATTAAGTAAAAATAACTTGGATAAAATAAAATGATGGATATGTCCAATTTCATTAATTTTATGGACTCTTACAAAATTCAATGGTAAAGGCAAATAAATCATAATCCCTGTGAAATTTATGGCAGGTGCAAAAAATAAAAACATAAAATTTAAAAGACCCTCAAAAATCTCAAATTCAACTGAAAATTTTATTATAGACAACATGTGTTGTAAAAGGCTTATGAGCTGCTGCAACAATAACAACAACAAAGATTCAGCTTTGTACAATTTCAGTTGGAGCAGCCACCCATCACCTAATCAAAAAGAAGAAATGCACCAAAAGCCATTGAAGACAAAGTGGCTGGGGGGTACGTGAAAGGCATTGCTTCTGTTTATTTCTGTGTATGAGAGAGGGAGAGGGAGAGAGAAGCGGGAAGAGATCAAATAAAGTAATAAAGAGAGTTGTTTTCGTGAGAAGTGATTGATTTCTTCTGTTCTCTGTGAAAACTGGAACGCGGATAGACAGAGAGCTAGTTCATAAAAGTGCGAGGCTGCCGTTGTTGCGGACCACACGTGACTGTGAATTAGCACACTCAGGAAATGATTCTGTTTACTGTCTAGCTTATTTTGGTTGATTTGTGCTTTTTTTGTTGGTACAAAATGGATACTACATTTGAGATGTCTACTCAAATTTCTCATTAACTAGAGTTTAGTTTTTTGATATAATAAAGCAACATCAAAATGATTAAGTACAAAGAAAATTGACCAATATAATTAATGTTATAGTTTCTTTAAAGAAAAATTTACATGTGAAAATAGATTATTAAAATGTTGGGTGGGGTTCAATAATTTTAATTCTATGCCTAATCATCAAATATAAATGATAATTTTAACATAGATATTTAGAACATAACTTATTAATGCTAATTTCATCTGGTCATCTGCTTGTAGCTCTCTTCGGTCCCTGTCCATTACTGCCGGGGATTTGGCAGTGCTAGTTTGGTTTTGGTGGCAAGTTCAAGTTGTGGCCTCCAGTGCCGTTGAAACCAGACTAGAGGTTGACAGGTGAAGAAGAGACCGAATGAATGGAAGGTGATTTAATCGGTGAATTAATGATTTAACAGGTGGCTCATTAAAGTAATTTAAATATATATATATATATATTAAGCTGCAGTACAAAATAACTCTCAAGAGAATCCATCGACTAGACCATCTAAAAACTATTGTGTTTCATGTACCATGAAACATTCCACTAACCTAGAAAAATGAGTGAGATATCACATAAACTTCACTTTGCAAATGGTATGCAATTTCTTTGCATCTTCCAGTAAGCCGTTGTATTTTTGAAGCAACTAACTGCAGTACAAGTTCCATAGTTTTCTATGGAAAATTCACTGGCATCATATAGAGAAGGAAATTCGCAGAATCACAGAATATCTACCTAGTATTACACGAGAATGCCCCGAAAACCCATTAAACATTCCAGTATCCATTCGATTAAATTAGCATTTCTAGCAGCTCTATAGATAAAAGAAGCACCAACCATAGTATAATCCCTTATTGTGCACTTGCTTATCTGTGTGAAAACCCATGAAGGAAAGTAACTTGGAAAAAGGAAACTAGATTTCTTAAGTCCTATCATCACAAAGTCAACAATCATCTGCAACTTTCTAGTGGGAATTGTAATACAACATCAAACGCACTCAAAGCTATTTTATGTAAACAATTTCCTATAGGAATGGCCTTTCAGTATATACATTTTCATAACTTCCAATATGTGTAAGCGCATTGTAGAGATTGCTCAACCTCTAACGGCAAGTACTAAAAAGAATCTACAAATGTATATGCTATTACATCATTAGATTACCGCTTTACAAATGAAAGTGTGATGATGAGTAGAACAACAGTTTGGAGAGACTGGCTTTACAGATCCATCCAATGATGACCAAAATCAATTAGTCAAGTTACTACATATCCCAAGGCGATACTTAACCTTATTCAAATAAAACTCAGATATATGGTTATAAGTCCCACTCCGAATGTTTTGGTGGGACGCATGTTATTTTGAGGTAAAACAACGAGTGCCCAAATTAGTCCTGACACGAGAAAACCCATAGTGTACAACAAACTATTGTCTTGAGGAATTACATAAATGCCAGTGTTCTGTGACCAGGCTCCTAGCAGCATTGAAATCCCCATGCCAACAAGTGTATTAAACATGGGACCTGCATAGCATCCAGACAAGGCAATCTGCACGCTGTCACCACCATTCATTGCCCGGGAAAAATTTGACACTAAATCGCCCATCGAATTGCCCCACGCTAAAACAGTCAACCCAAGAATTGATGGATTGATCCCAAAGATCAAACCAAATGCCACCAATAAAGCAACAAGCTCATTAGCTAACATATAGAACCGTATAATACTCATACAAAATCCTCCAAATACCCACAAAAGCAATAATCTTTGAGGTGGATGGCTGGGCAAGGTATACTAGTATGCAAGAAAACCAAGTAAGGAACCAATCATGACTCCAAAAATATATATTAGAATCCTACTTTCAGGGCCCATGTCATCTTCTCTGTTCCACAGGAATGCCATAAGAATAGGAGCCAATGTAGCACTGGCTGCAGCATAGGGTTTTGACCATGTTTCTTCATCAACCAATGAAATTGTTAACCATCTTGGCACTGTCAATGGCAACTCAATCAGTGAAAATACTCGAGAGCATGACAATGAGGTGTTGTTGATCTCCATTCCATCGTCAGTCCAGCCCCAAGGAGTTCTTTCTTCGTCCAATAAAATGCCCCTTGGTGAGTAATTAGGATATATTGCAACATTTGAGGCCCACATCCATGATGGTAGGTGTCACAGGGGTCTAAGTTGAAACACGCGCAGCGGAACAATCACTTAGAAACCTGCTAGGCAACCAAGAGATCCCACTTGGCTCAGCCACACAATCTCACAAAGTGAGGTTCGAAAGGCACAGAATCTCAACCAACAAAGTGCAAGACAACAGTATTTACAGGAAACAACTTTCCCAACCTTTTTACTCACAAAAAAGAAACAATACAATACAAGAGACAACAGTGCTCTCTTTTGCTCTCTCTACCAGCAAACACCCCTATTTACATTTGTATGGGTATATATAGGTTACAGCAACAGCCTACTAGAAGTTGTGTGGTTGACACTCCCAACCACTAAGGAGAGAAATCCGCCCACTACACATCATGGGATCATGAGATCATGGGATCATGGAAGTTATATAACTACCCACTACTCATCATGGAAGTTATATAACGACCCACTACTGATCATGGAAGTTACAACTACCCATTATGGGAGAACATGCCCCACTTCAGCATCCACTTCCCCACGTTTGTAGGCCACTCCTTTGCATTCAGCAACTTCCATCCCTATATAATGGACTGAACTGACACCCAAAGTCCAGCCTTTGCACCCAGCAGTCCTCCAGTCTGCCCAAGCACACAGCCTTGCCAATAAGTGCACCCCTGCACACTCCCAGTTGTGGTGAAATCAAGGCCCAACTTCACCCCAACTCAAGCCAACCGGCTCAAGGGTCTAACAGTAGGGAAGGAGGCAGATGGGGTACATCACTGTCAGTTTCAATGTCTAGCAGAGAACTATACACTCTTGAATCATCTTCATAACTTCCTTGTACAGGAATCAATGGTGTAATAACATCAAGTTTCAACCTCCGAGTGTGTTTCCCAAAAATTTCACCAGCAGCAACTGAAATGCCATAAACTGCATAGATTGAGACAAAGGCAATTGCTGCTCAAACACTCACCTTGCCAATCATCAACATCATCAACAAAAACAATCGCGTAAAAAGGAAGAAGCAGATATCCCTAATGAAACATCTGTGATCAATTTGAATTTCCTTCTCTGCTACACATAATGAAACAGTCCCAAAGTAACAAACACGGCACCACCCAACACACTATTAAGACCCACCTCTCCTGCATCCTTACCCACAAAGGCAGCAATACTTGCAAACACAACTGGCGCTCCATTACCAAGTGGGAGAAAAGAATCTCCAGCCACTGTAGGAGGAAACTTCAAAAGACTAGATAACTTCTTCAATGAACAACAAAAGTAGTCTGCTGCAGTATTCCCCAACAAATAAAACAAAGCAGCAAGCCAAACACCCAAAAATACATAACCTAACACCATAAAATTACCACAATCCCAATACAGAAACTCGATATAATCAAAGAACTCGCCGGATGAACAATCTAGGTTCGCTTTCAAGTACTCGCATCTATTAGCATAGCCCTTATGGTCAATCAACCCACCACATAAATGTGGTTTCTGTACACTCGTATCATTTTTATCATCAATCCCATCAATTAAGGATGTCGAATTGGCATCAACTTCAATCATTTGCAGGTGAATTATATCAATATGGCTCGACCCACTACCAAAAATAGCTCCTATTGTTGGATATGGGCCACTAAAAGGGTTTTTAAGGACATTTACCCAGTGGCAAAATAAAAATAACAGGATAATGCTGCAGATTCCATTGAAAACCCCTCTGAATTTGGGATTTTTAATGCAATAAAAGCTATCAAACACGTTCATTTCTGGTATTCGACCCTGTAAATCTCAAGGAAGAATGAATAACACCACCAAGCTTCAAAATAATTAAAGCCCACATGTCAATACAAGCCTAGGGTTTCATTTTTCTAGCAATGAAACCCTAGATTTCAATCCAAGTTGATTCTTTACCGAGAAACGGAACCCGGCAATGAAACCAAACGGGCAATTGAGGACTTACCCGTGTGCTTGGTTAAGTAGGGATGGTTTCAGCAAACGATCACACAGCTCTGAGATTGATATCAGAACGGAATAGAAATTTGAAGATAGTGTTTCGGGTGATTTTCTGGAATTGCGATTTTTCGCTCTAGTTTTGAGTTGTCGTTTTTGCTCGGCCTCTTCTTTACCGCTCCTCCATATTGAATGACTTTGGAAAGACCTCCAACATCCTACTTTTCACGCGCAGTCACGTGCTGTGCACAAGGGTCGGGTAGTGCATGGCAAGCTGGTTTTAACTAATTTACCTGTTTTATGATTATCTATTGTTAAAATTAGTTAATAAATTTTTTCTCAAATTTATCATGACATATATTTTTGAATCTCGTTTCAAAATAAATATTTTTAATTTGTAACTCTACGCATAAGAAAAAAAATCTTAAAAAATTATTATTTTTACAATATAATAATCATATAATAAAATGCAAATAATAGTTTTCAAATTAAAAATATATTATTTATTTTTAAAATTAGAATTAATGAAATTTTCATTAAACTAAAATAATTTTATAAATAGTATATAAATTTCTATTTATTTCGTGTATAAAAATTTAATAATTAATCTCTAATTTTAAAATATATGTTAAAATATTAAATAATTTATTAATTAAATTTTTTATTAAATTTATCAATTAAATGTTTTACTATTTAATTTTTATATTATAAAAAATTTATTAATTAAAATTTTAATTTAATAAATATCTATTAATTTATCTGAAGATATTTTAAACTTTTATATTATGTAAACGTTAAAATTATGAAAAAATTGATTAATAAATTTTTTAAAATTAAACAAAATATTTTAACATATATTTTTGAAAATCGGTGAATTCTAAATAATATAAGAAATAAATAATAATTTTCCAAAAATATTACTCGTCTAGGAAGCAAAGGGAGTAATGAAATGGGTTCCGAACCTAATCCAAACAAATAGCTTGAAACCGAACTCCATGTCTCTCAGTCATGGCTCTTCCTCACCCTTGTCGTATTTGAATTGAACTCGTTCCAATCAGACCACCAAATTCACGCCTATTAATCTTCCATCTTTGCACCGCCTTTCCACTTCAGGCTTCACTTTCAGAAACTAATCCAGATCACATAGCTTCTAATCCCCAATCATCACCTTCTGATCGTTGATTCTCTTGTATGATTAATCTTTTATTCATCAAACATGTACGATCTCTATCTGTTTGGTTGCTGGAAAAACATCGCCTAGTAAAGTATTTTATAATTTTCAGCTGCTGTTTTTAGAAAGGGAACATACACTTTGTATTTTATTTCTGTTATTGGTTAATTGCTGTTTTATTTCTTTTACCTCTTTTCTGCTAGTTCTGTGTTTGATTTCTGAGAAAATAATGGAAAAGGAGGTTTCTCGAGCTTAAAATTTTTCTCTTTTAGAAAACTGGCTTGTCTTTGGCCGTGTTTACTTTACGAGGAAGTGTGAAGAGTTTCGGAGTGATATTAAATCTCAGATTTGAACTTTACTGGCTTTAGCTTAAATATGTAAATCAAATTTTTTTAATTTGCTTTTTTTATAAAAAAAAAATGCAGAGATGGGTTTTGCAAGGAAAGAACATGAATTTTTGAGCGAGATTGGATTGAGCGAGTTCAACTTGGGTTGTTATGTGAATGGCACGTGGAAAGCACGTGGCCCAGTGGTCACCTCTTTGAATCCTGCAAATAACCAGGTTGGTTTTCTTTTTTGTTTTCTGTATATTATTAGTTTAGTTTTTTTTTTTTAATCCGTATATTATTCATTTCTGAATTTCATAGAATAATTATCCTTTTAAGATGATATGTTTATTTATTTTTCATGTGTAAGGTTCTCCATCATTTCCGTGATCAAAAGATAGATGAGTTTTTTTTTTTGGGATAGTGTGATTTGCAGGATGGTACTAATTACTAATTAGTTTCTTATGTTCTTTGGACAATCAATAACATTTACCCTCTGTTTGGAATAAAAAAAATTCCCAAGAATTCAATTAAATTGATTTCTTTTTCTAACAAGTTTTTTTTTTGTTTGGAATGAATGAATTTCATTCTTTTTAACTTTAAAAACTTTCATTTAAAACAAGTAAAAATCTTCCATGATTTTGTAAGAATACATTTGAATTCTTTTCATGCAAAACGAATCATCCCAAACGAGGGGTTAATACAATGTGTTCAAATTACTTTGGCTGTCGCTATTCAATGATTGATTATTTGGACATATATTGCTACAGAAAGGTATTTCACGACTTCAACTGGCTTCTCTAAGCTCCAAGAATTATTTATCATATAATTGACTTCCTGTAGTCAAAGTGAACATTTTCATTCATATTGCATCCTTCTTCTTTTCCTTTTCAAATATTGCTAGAGTTGCTGCTGTTTACCATCTACCAGAATTCAACTTGTTTTGAGGCATTGTTTCAAATTGTTGTTTGGGAATAGAACTTTCTTGCTTCTTTACCTGCATGTTTGAATGCAGTAACAATGTGAAGTTAGTTCCCTTGCATGATGAGGCTATGTGGTGGGTTGATACTTCCTGACATGATTGTATTATTGTATTGCATTATCAAGTTAATGATTTACCCTCTCTGCTGACTCAGGCAATAGCTGAAGTTGTGGAAGGTTCCATGGAAGATTATGTAGAAGGCATGCAGGCTTGCAGTGAAGCAGCTAAGATATGGATGCAGGTGTGATGAGTAATACTTCGAAGTTATTATCTCCAGCATTATATTCTTTTTGGGGTAATGGGGGAATTCATGTTGTATGTTGGTGGGGTTAGGTTGCATTTGTATGACTTTGAGCCATCATATAATTCATTGACAAGCCAATTTCTTGGAATGTGCTTCTTAGCTTCAATGCTTATTCTGGTTGAGATTTACTGCTAAGGCCTCTGCAGGTTCCTGCACCAAAGAGAGGTGAAATTGTCAGGCAGATTGGGGATGCCTTGAGGGCAAAACTTCAGCCACTTGGTCGCCTTGTCTCCCTTGAGATGGGGAAAATACTTCCTGAAGGCATAGGAGAAGTTCAAGTAAGTCTCCTTGTTTGATGCTTTAGCTATTTCTCGTTGGATTTTCATGTTTATGGTGTTTGTAATGTCACTGGCTATGTTCTGTGATGGCTACTTAATCTAATATAGACATGGAGTTAAATGCTTTGTTACGGTATAAATATTATAGGTTGTTCATTTACCTGCTTATTTAAGTAGAGAAGCACTTCTAATTGCAGGAAATCATTGACATGTGTGACTTTGCTGTTGGATTAAGCCGGCAATTGAATGGGTCTATAATACCTTCAGAACGTAAGTTTGAGTTGGATTTATTTGTTTTTTTTACATCCAAATTTTTATAGGGTCGACTTGTCAAAATACAACCCCGTTCTCTCCCTCCCTCTCTTCATATAAATCTCGGATCGGTACATTTTATGGAGAATATTGGAATTTGTTTATATGTGCCGCCGATATATCGTTCTGCTTCAAAAGCTTTTTTGGATTTCTTCCTGTTTATCCTCCAATTTTGTAAAATTAGTACTGGAATAATTTTGTTTGTCCTCTAACAGGTCCAAATCATGCAATGTTGGAGGTACCTTGCTTGCCCATGGTTTTCTGCTGGACTGTTGATTATTTCTTCTACAAGTTAAATATTTTTTTCATGCATGTTTTCTATGCAGATGTGGAATCCTCTAGGTATAGTTGGTGTGATTACAGCTTTCAACTTCCCATGTGCTGTACTTGGTTAGCACTTCAGCCCCTTTTTGTAACTTAGCACTTCTGTATTTTTTGTTTGTGAATTTTAGTGCAACTCCTTTGCCATATGATTTTAGCACATTCTTTCTCTCACTTGCTGTTCCGATTTCTACAATTTCTGATGCTTGTTAGTTGATTATTTATATGTGCATCATGGCTGAGAATCAAGCTTGCAGCAGTTGTTTTTTCTTGGTGTCATACAGGAAAGTGTGAAATGTGAAGTAACTATTAATTTAAATCAATAATCTTGGATTATGTGATTCTAGAGTATATTGCTAAATAGGATTTCAATCAAATTGAATAAATGCTTTTAAGTTTATTTTAGCTGTTTATTAAGCCTCCAAGTGGCCCCCTAACTTATAATGGTTATAATATAATTGAGAATGAAGAGTCAACCCCCCCCCCCCCCCCCCATCCTCCTCCTTTTCTCTATTCCATGGTCGACCCAGTTGGAATGTTAATATATCTGCTTATTTTTCATTTTGACCAGCAAATAATGATACCTTGGACTTTTTCTTCCAAACGTTAGAACGGCAGAAACATATATTTGTATGATTTTTCCAATAAAGAAAGAAAAAAATATATAGATGTGTGTGTAACACTTCAATATTCAGTGATGTTACTTCCCCCAGGATTCCGGTCCTCTTCACAATTAAAGCTATTTTTTCTGCCTGTATTCCTCCTTGATTAAATTTTGTATATTTAAATCTTGGGATAGTGAATTGCAACTTGAACACCTTTAAGACATGATGTTAGTATTTTATAGTTCTAACATAAAAAATTCTCACCAAATCTTTCTTTTCTACTGAAGTTCAAAAGCATTCCTTATAGTTGTGACTTGGATTGATGTACGAGTTGTTTTGTAGGATGGAATGCATGCATTGCACTAGTCTGCGGTAATTGTGTTGTCTGGTAAGTTATAATCAATCTGGACCGGAACACTAACTTTTTTGGTTATTCTAAGATGTACCTGATGCATCTTTTTTTTGTTATTGACAATATATATGCTCATTCTTAAGTGTGTATTTTTCCCCTTCATCAAATTTGAATATCCTAAATTATGTGAATAATGTTGCCATCCTGCCAGTTTCATGCTTTAGCATTGATGGAACACCGAGCAAGTTGTTGATTGCTTGAACCTTGAAGTGTATTCTGTTATTAGATCTATTTCTTCTGTTCTTGAAGTTGTTAGTGAATATTATGGTCCTGACCTATTAGATCAGGTTATAAATTGAAATTTATCTGAGGATGTTATGACATTTCACTTTTGGCCTTGATCAAATATATCATGGCTTTCCAAGTAAAACAGACTTTTTCCTTAACTGAAGTATGGGTTCCATCATCCATGCTATAATGTAAGATCTATATATATAAATATCATTTCAAACTTAAAATCATTGTTTGACTGTATTTATTTCCATCAGCATGCAAATACAAATTTCCAACATCAACATATATTCTGACTTACATGCTGTAAATATTCAGGAAAAAGGAAAAAAATTAGATCCTTTTCCTCTTTATCCTTGAGTACTATTTAATTCTGATGTTAGGAACTGAATTACATTTTATTTCTGTTTATAGGAAAGGTGCACCAACAACTCCTTTGATCACTATAGCAATGACTAAGCTGGTAGCTGGTGTGCTAGAGAAGAACAACTTACCTCCTGCAATTTTTACTTCCTTTTGTGGTGGTGCTGACATTGGTCAAGCCATAGCAAAAGATACACGAATTCCTCTGGTTTCATTTACTGGGAGTTCAAAGGTGTCTCAATATTGTGCCTCATTAGAAATTCCTTTACTGTTCACCTTATTAGCTTGCCTTTGTTGCTTGGTCATTTTATTAAGCAATTTGATCTATACACTATCTTTTGAGGCATCTAATTTATTGTTTTATTCCATCAAGTTATATATGTTCAGCAAATAATTTGGGTCAACTTCTTCCTGGTCTCCATTCTCTTGGACATGCTTATCCTGTTTGAAATTGTCGGCTTGTTTACTCTAGATTTATACTTGTATGAACTCATAATTCATGTGTGCATTTAAAAGTGTTATAGGATATGTTTTCATTGATTATATCTCAAAGAAAGTGGGTGTATTCTATAGGTTGGCCTAATGGTGCAACAAACAGTGAATCAGAGATATGGTAAATGCTTGCTTGAATTAAGTGGAAACAATGCTATAATAGTAATGGATGATGCAGACATCCAGTTAGCTGTACGTTCCATCCTGTTTGCTGCTGTTGGGACAGCTGGTCAGCGGTGCACAACATGTCGTAGGCTGGTATTCTGATTTACATAATTTTTCCTCTTTGGAATCTCATTATTATAGAATCCACAAATTTACTTATTGAACCTCTTTTTCCTCACATTGCAGCTTCTTCATGAGAGTATATATCAAGGAGTGCTAGATCAACTACTTGATGCTTACCAACAAGTTAAAGTTGGGGATCCCTTGGAAAAAGGTACCTTGCTTGGGCCATTGCATACTTCTGAATCAAGAAAGAACTTTGAGAAGGGAATAGGGATCATCAAGTCTCAGGTAAAACTGTAGTTTTCTCCTATGGGTCATATGTAAACAACATTCTAATATTTTAAACATAAGCATTCTTCTCTCCTAGTGGTTTGAGCTTTTTATGGACCAAAAAACAAATGGGAAATATGTAGACTTAGGCTCTGTTTGTTTCATAGAAAACATTTTCCAGGAAAAAATTCTCCGTATTTATTAACGTTTTGAGCACTTGAAAATTTTAGTTTATGGAAAATATTTTCCTAATCAAAGGGATAATTAAGCTATTTTTAAGGAAAGTGCTTCCTCTCCTATTTTATAGGCTTTGAGATTCTTTAAACTCTTTACAAATAAGTGTATTCTTATCCTTTATTTTTTTAAACTTGCAGCTACTAAACATTGGAAAATATTTTCCACATTTAAGTTATTTTTCATGAAACAAACAGAACCTTAAAATGATTAGATTTCCCTGAAGGCATTTGAAAAATCTGACAAACTGATATGCAAATTTAAGATAGTGTAATAACTTTTAAATAAAAAAGTCATGGTGTTAAGTCAGATTTGTGTGTTGGGAACCGAATGAATACCCCTCAAGATTTTAATTGTTGCTTTCATACAGTTGAGATAGCCAAGAAAAATGCAGTAGTATTTGATGATCTTACTTGAAGTTGAAACTTCCATTGGTCATTGATCTGTCATATTTATTTATTTTTATCTGGGATTGGTTCTTTTTTTCCTTATGCTGAATAAAGTTAAACTATCATCCATAATTTTGTAGGGAGGGAAGATTTTAACAGGTGGTTCAGTTATAGAATCTGAAGGGAATTTTGTGCAGCCCACAATAGTTGAGATTTCTTCAAAAGCAGATGTTGTTAAGGAGGAGTTATTTGCTCCTGTTCTTTATGTTATGAAATTTCAGGTAGGCCATTGGTTAAGTTCTTTCACTGATGGATTCTGAAGTTAATGCTATCGAGATTTTCTCTCAGTTAAATTAAAATTGCTTTTGCAATTTGTTTGGTGGGTTCAAATTTAGTTTCCTCAATTCAAGTTATAGCATTCTAACAATAGTGTTCGCCTCCTTCTTTAAGAGTTTCCTTTTTATGAAATTTGTTTTGGGTACTTTAACCCTTATTTTTATATTTTCCTCATTTTGCTGATTTTTGTTGAGCTGTTTTCTGAGGACTTGGTTTGTTTGTACAGACTTTTGAAGAAGCAATTGAAATAAACAATTCAGTGCCTCAAGGACTAAGCAGTTCTATCTTCACCCGAAAACCTGACATTATCTTCAAATGGATTGGGTTAGTGTTTCCAACATGAATATAGGGCTAATTTTATATTTTGATGCTCTTTTTACCTTTCAAAGGGGGAGGTGTTTTAGCCGCTTGTCTTCAGAATTTGGTATCTTTGTGCAACATGTTGGATTCAAATTCTTTAATTGGCATCTTGCAATTTCATTGGTTAATTTTTCTTATTCTGACTTCAAAATCCAAATTGAAAAAAATTCTTTACAAGATATGAATTCGTCATCCTTCAGGTTGGAAAGTTCAAATAATTCATAATAAAAATATTTCTTTTTGGTTGCTTAGAATCAGAAATCTCTGACTTTACATAATGCAGGCCACAAGGAAGTGACTGCGGCATTGTGAATGTAAATATACCAACAAATGGTGCTGAAATTGGCGGTGCATTTGGTGGCGAAAAGGCTACAGGAGGTGGCCGTGAAGCAGGAAGTGATTCTTGGAAGCAGTACATGCGACGATCCACTTGGTAAATTTAGTCGGATATTTTGCATATGAAATTTAAATTATCCTGTCTCTCACATCATACCTCCTGAAAAAATAAAAGGGAAATCGTTAGGGGAACAAGAACTGGATCCCAACTTCTTTGACATTTTAAAAATCCAAACATATAGCACTTAATTTTAAGCTTCCACTAGCTGATTTCCTTTTTTTAATTAATCCCTGGCAGTACGATCAATTATGGGAATGAATTGCCACTAGCACAAGGAATCAATTTCGGCTCGTAGAAAACTTTTAAGGTTAAGTACGTTGACTTTTTTAATATGGCTAAATTTCCCAAGACTTATTGATCCTATTGTCTCGTTTAGCTTTGCATTTATAGTTTCTTTTGTGTCTTTGCAGAGGCATTGTGGAATGTCAAGAGCAAAGCTTTGGCCTTGTAGCTCTAGTGCTCACAACTAGATTTTACTAGGCTAAGTGTCGTGTCATGTTGACGAATTACAAGGATAATAATATGGAGCAAAGATGAGCGGGATAGAATCAATAGATGTTCTATTGTCTGTTGTACTGGAAACTGCAGAATCAAATCTACATTTACTGTGTTGCCTAAATGTAATGAATGGTTCTAAGCAACATCTTTATGTTAAAACGAAATATTCAACTGATCAGTAGAAAAAAGTGGAGACTTTGATCTCTCACTTTTGGGAAGGCAATAACTAAAATTAAATAAATCTCTTTTAGAACTATTGAGGTATTTTCTATATTAATTTTTTTTTTATACTGGTATTTAAAAATATTGACTCGATTAATTCGGATTCGCTGGCCAATTGTATTTACAGAATTCATTTGTTGATGGTCAAACAGACAAACTAGATATCTGCATATAACCTAGAATTTGGCATTAATATATTTTCGGATATATCGGTCAGAATTTGGCATTTAACTCCTAATTTTAGATAAAATTGGATGAAAATAATAAATTTTAATATCTCTTTCTATAGCATCCAATTTCACAGGTACATAATATATGTGTGAGACGCTTGAAAATTATGACTTCTATAACCATTTTCATGGGCACATAAACAATGAGGAAGTTTAAGATGCAACAGTTGCATGAATAATATATATATTTCACCATAAAAAATCATAACAATTGTATAATTACTTGTGTTTCATGAAATATTGGAGAAAATTAAAATTGTATATGCACCAACAGAGTAACTTTTCATGAACCCTCAATACCTTTTGTATACAATTTGCAAAACTTTTGGCGACTAATCTTTTCTCTTGCTGTTTAAACTATCATTTCTTGAAATCCAATTTATGTTCCAGTTCAATAGACATCTCCATGTAGAAATTAGTGATCACTAAATTTATCCTTTGATTTTACTGGCCATTCTTGCCACCTCTGCAAAGTTTTTTTTTTAATATAAAAATATTAAATATAATTAAAAAATTAAAACTTTTAATATAAATATAATAAAAATATTTTTTTTAAAAAAAATAAGGTAGACAAAGTTTACGTGACCAACTGAGACAGTATGTTATTGGTTGTCTAATTAATAATTATGCATATTTGATGAGCTAATTTAGAACGGGCCTACATATCTTGGGCCTCACGTGCCAGTAATCGCGCAATCCTGATGCTCTCCAAAGAACTATTTTTATTTTATTTGTTATAAGTTCATTTAGTAAAATTAATACGTGATTAAAGCTAAAAAAAACTGTATTCTTTTAAGTATTATTTCAAAATTTTAGAAAAATTATTTTTATTATTTAAATTATTTTATAATTAGAAATTACTTGAATTATTTATTATACTTCTTTTATTTAAAAAAAAGGACATTTTATTATAGTTTAAAATGGATCGAGTATTATATAGATTAAAATAGTTTCAACCCTTAATTAAGTTTTGCTTTCTAGTTTTCATGAAAAATTAATTCATTCCGGTTCGATTTAATTATAGCCGTTTGTTGGTGTTAATTAACTAATGCGAGACAAAGTTGTTAGGAAAGATTAAAATAATAATTTTTTAAATTTATTTTTTATTTAATTTAAAATAATTAATTTAAATTATTTAATAATTTCAAATAAAAGGGTGAGATTCATAGTACAAGAAATGAAAGTGTGGGATTATTTACACCACATGTGAAGCTGTGGGGAATAAAATTTGGACAAGTTTTGTTGTTTCCTTTTCTGAATGAAACTACTGTCCTAAGACATTATTCACATTCTAGAAAATCATAATTTTCTCATTCTTCACAAAAAGTCTACAAAAGAAATTATTTAATAGGAGCATTGCATTTGTCACTATTAAATATTAATCATTAATTATAATAAAATTTAATATAATTAATAAATATAATCAAATTATTACATATATAATGATTATATGATAAAATTTATAAAAAAAATAATATATAGGCTTTATAATTGATAATCTTGATTGATTAATTATAGAAAGAAAAAGTATAATATTAGTTTTTTTATTAATAAATATGATAATCTTGATTAGTACAAATCATTGGAGATCGCGCTTAGTTGTCTTAATAGCATTGATGCATATTTATCCACCTTCATCTCCCATATCTTATGTATATTAATAATCATTTCTAATGATTTCCACAATAAACAAACATATAAGATTTAATTTCCACAAAATGGTCAAAAATTTCCAACTCATGCAATCTATAATCATCAAATACTTTGAGCAAATGTCAAATGATTACAAGGTGAGAAACCATTTCTTAATAGCAATACAATTATGGGACAACTTGAAAAAGTTGGAAGTTTCATGCCATATGGGTTTTAATAATTGAAATGATCTTACTAGACTCCTACTAAACAATGACCTTTAAGGAGATGAAGATAAAGAAAAGGGATGAATCATTTGACCCTTTGAACCAGATCAATGATTTGATATGATATGTATGCATTAGGTGAAATGGATACTTTTTAAGGAAGTTGATAAAGTAAATAATTGGTGGAAGAGTGTAGAGGCTTGTAGATTTTGTTTTTGATGCTATGGTTTCTAGGAAACTAACCACCATTTCTAAAGAAAAGACTTAACTTTTTCTTTTTATATATTGTATATATTCACCATCATCATCAAACAAATCCACTGAAACAAACTGTTGAAAATGGAAGAGTTCTGATGATATTAAATTTTAATTTTAATCACAATCAAAATTAAAAATAAAAACAAAATAAGCCACATAATCACAAAGCTTGATTGAGATGACTTGTTCCCCAGTGATTCAAGCAGAGGCTAACACACACTTGGTCAATAGAAATATAAGACACCTTACCAACCACGCACATCAAGCCATGGCCCAAATCTTTTTGTCAGGCAACTCACTTGGCAGGAAAGATGTGTGGCTTGCCGCTAATGTAGTGCTGTTACTGTCTGAGTTGTCAATGCTATGGGCTCTGCAGCTCAGACTCTTCCTGTGAGATCTAAATGAGACACTGTCCCAACATTTCTCTTACAGGTTACCCTGTCAAAATCTTATAATTTTATTATTACTGATGGATAATGATGCATTATTTGCATCTAAATCTACTGACTTGCTCTATTAAAACTCTGTGTATTTTATTGAAAATATTTTTTAATGTTTGAAATTTTTAAAAATATTAATTTAATAAATTTATTAAGGTTTTTTTATTGTAGAAAAAAATTAAATTATTTTTTATAAATTTTATTTATCAATCTCCATAATCGGATAATCCCATCAACACGACTTTACTGGTGGTTCACAGGCAATGCTCAATAGAGCCAAGATCTGGAAATTAAACGTACAATGAACAGAAGATGTATAATCTAAAAGCTAGAGAATTACACACAAGAGGACAATCAAACCATATTTGTCATTTATGGCAACGTGTAGTCTAAAGGCCTGACAATTTTAACGCTCATGCATCAGATGTATAGACATTCGGCTAATAATATATTATTAATTAATATTTAATTTATTTATTGATTGAATATATCAATAAAAATATGTATAAAAAATTTTCCACTAATTAGGGAATTTATAAACAAAAGCAATATTTTCAATGCTTCAGATTCCATAGATGAGGTGTCACCAAAATCCTACCAACTATTAGAATTTTAGACAATCTCATTGGGACCAACTTATCAAACTTCCCCAATTTTGGTATGCAATTAGATTTAAAGTTTTTTCTACCTAAAATATATATATATATATTTTTTTTTTGAACAATGAAATTTGATTTCTAGTGCTTACACAAATTAACATATCAATCATAAATACATTCATGAAGTCACCCATAAGCAATTAGCCCAACCACACTCAAACTTTGAGACATGTTCATATAATTTAGTAAACAGAAAAAAAACAAGAATTTAAAGAGAAGACAATTTCACAAATACAACTGAAACATGGAGTTTCAGGAAAAATGGGATTTCATATTCCGACAAGGAAGTTCTATTTTTAATTTTAATATCTACCATAACTACATTAAGCTCCTAATTTCTTCCCCCTCTTCTTTCTTTTTCATTTTCTTGATCTTTCCCTCACTTTCTTATTTGCCCCAAATGCACTGTTACAGTCCACATCTTCATGCCTCAGCTGGACAAAGTAGGGAAGCAACTCTCAGACCTGGTAAGCACAGAAGCCCTCATTTGTCCATTACCGTTGGTGGGACTAGATGGGGTTGATCTTAATCTTCTTGGCGAATCCAAACTTCTTTTGAGAATCTGTCTCATAGCAGATATCAAATGGATAGTTGGATCAGGAGGAGGGCCAGATGATACAAATTTCTTGCAGAAGTTCATATGCCTAGCCATGGCTTCTTCTGTGCTGATAAGCCTCTCTGTAGCCCTCACAATCTCATCTTTTACAGCTTCTGCACAGAGTCCGCAAATCCATTTTCCATGGTATCTCTCTCTTATTCTTTCAATGTAAGCTGGAGTGCACTCTTCGATTAGACCACAGCAATCACATTTGGCGAACTCTTCTGCTTGTGTTGCTATTAGTTTAGTTGCTGCTGCTGCTGCAGATGGTTGGGTTTCTGGGGTTGATACCACCATTGGATCACTGACTATAGTTGCAGACATTTGCAAAATCTTCCCTGTAAACAACCCATCAAAACTATTATTAACCCATTTTTAAATATGATTTAGAACTCAAAAAAATAGAAGGAAACATGGGTTTTTGATAAAGATGTTTTCTTGAATAGAAAGACTGTTCCGTTCTGTTTCAAAATTGGGTTTATATACATTAATATACAGAGAGAACTTGATGATTAAGCGTTTAGGCTCATAAAGCAATTTGCAAAACCAGCTGGATACCAGAAATATTTTCTAAAAACAGCTCATCGTTTTGAAAATCGAAACTTTCAAAAGGTTAAAAGAAAACTCTTCATAAATCCCCTGCAATTTCAATCAAGCACAAGCACGAATCAAGAAACGAAAACATCAATCTAAAACATGTTCAAAAACAAGAAAAAGAAAATGAAATTAATCTTGACGAGGATTACCAGCAGAAGCAGAAAAATATAAACTTGATGAGTACAAAGCTAGGTGTGTGTATATACAGAGAGAGAGATATAGGTATCGCTCTGTTTTATGCTCTGCTGCTACTGGGGATTGTGAATATTATCTCTCTTTCTCCCACTCTCCATCTTCAACCTTCTCTTGCTCTGCAAACAAAATCTCACGCGAGAAAACCATTTCCGAGAATTCTGGTTTCTCTGTTTCTTTTAACCTTTTATGCTCTCTCTCTCCTTTCTCTGGAACTATTGCGATCTCAAGCAACTTTTTCTGGAAAACTTTCAGAGAAGAAGAATCCCAAATCTTTTATATGAACAAAACCAAGAGATTGCTTTTTGTTTCTCCTGCACAAAAATTCTCCATACACGCATATATATCAAATAGCTAGAGAGAGAGAGAGAAAGAAGGAAAGAGAAAAAAGAATTGTTTGGTTAGAGAGAGAAGCCAATGATTGAGGCTTTAAAGAGTACAATCCACGTCGGCGTTTGATGCTGTCTTGAATTCTGACCGTTGATCTTTCGATTGCCAACTAAGCATTTATCATATTGTAAGGCAAGAATTTTCCCTGCGCCAATATTTGCTGTTTGGAGGATTTTCTTTTAGAAAATTGTTTTTTATTTCTGCACCAGTTGATGAACGCCACGTGTAATATATAAAACGTGTAAGGTACAGACAGTGTGGTATAATTTCCATGCTTTATTAGCCAGGCCGGTTTGGCCATAATCTCCGGATCCGGTTAAGAATCATTGAATCAAGGCTATTGAGATCGTATTAAATGGTTGATTTTGATTTGATTCCGGTTTAATTAGATTCAATTAAATTTGGCAGTTAATCTTTCAAAATATTTCATTTTAAATTTTTTTAATTCAAACTCAACCGATTAATTTATATTTTTATATTACTTTTAAATTTCATTTATTTCAAAAAAAAATTATAAATGTGTTTTCAATATTTTCTGACATTTAAGCTAATAAATAGTTAATGAAAAATATTTTTTTCATGATTTTATAATTTTAGAAAATAATATTTTTAAAATTTTGTATGTATTTTTATTAATACTCTTTATTTATTTTAATATCACAATGAAATGATAAAAATATATTATTTTTTAAAAAAGATTTTTTTTTATATAGATTATATGTTTTGCGCACTTGTTTGGCTATTAAAATATAAGTTATTAAAAAAATTTAACGCTTATTTCAGGAGAAACAAAATTAAAGAGTTAAATTTTAATCACTTGGTTTTCCTTTCAATTTTCTAAAACATTAAAACAAAAATCTTAGAATTTGATATTCATTAATTATCCTATATTTATAATAAAAAAAATACTAGAATTCAATTTAAGTGTTTTTTTTTTCCAATTCTTATATTTGGAATGGAAAGAATTTAAATATTTAACTGAAAGGATTTAATTTCAAAATTAAAGTATTTATTTTAAAAAATATTTATTCCAAACAATCTGTATAGTTAACCTTTTATTCATGGCATTTTAATTTTAGGAATAGGTATTTTTTTCCAATTTCAAATATTTAATCTCATTAGGTTATTTTTATTTACTTTAAAATTTCAATATTTTAGATTTCATTTGTTTTTAAAAAAATATTTTTTAAATATAAATTATTTTCCACAAATAAATAGAATTTTAATTTAAATAAAAGCTTATATATAATTATGGTTGTTTAAATTGCATTCAATTACATATACATAGTAGCTTCCCTTGAGTATTTCTCCATATTAGATTCTGATTAATTGTTATACATAGGTTGCCCTAATTAAGCAAATTTCCTAATTAGGCACAATAAACCTAATAAATTATTGGACTTACCAGTTTTTTTAATTCAATTGTGGTTTCACATTTAACAAGAAATTATTTTCAGTCAAACTAAATGAAATAAAAAATACTAAAGAATAATGAATGGGAATCCAATCCACACATGCTAGAGAAAAACCCTAATAATTGAGTTGGATAGAGCAGTGCAATTGAAGCAAAACCCTTTTAGGAGCCAAAATGCATGAGTCCCCACTCTATTATTTTTATTATTATTATTTTTGAAGGTAGCACAAGAATAAATATATATACCTTTTGGTGATTCTTGAATGATCCTAATTGTGGGTTGAACAGGCCAAACATGTCGTAATCAATTAATATTTATTGTATGTAAAAATAAAAAAATAGGGCCCAAGCATTGGCAAAGAATAGTGAAATTATTGGTAGTGGCATCAATTGTGAAAGAGACTTGCACTTGTCAAAAGGACAGCCCACTCCATTCCACTCCCTTTGTATTGTATTGTTCCCATCTTTCCCATGAAATTTTTTCCATCACAAAATTAAATAAATTCATCTATGGGCTCTTAAATCTAGTGTGCCCACATCTACTTCTTTCTATTTCAATTCAACTCAATCATGTGAAACATGCATATAACTTTTTTACCTTTTTTCTAAATTAGATTTCAAGTCAATTCAATAATTAATATATATGGTTCAGAAATAGTTTTTTTTTTTTAATAAATTTTGAATTAGTAATTTATGTTATTTAAAATAAAAAAGATAAAATAAAATGAATTGCGGCCGTAATTAACGTCAAAGCCAATTGTTTAAATTTGAAAATTGACTATGCCTGCCAGCTATTACGTGTAGAACACTAATCTACTCATTCATTGAGGCTTTTTCCTTTCTATATTGACGTTGAAATTGTTATTTAAACAAATTAATTTAAAATTTCTATATATTATTTATAAATAAAAAAATGTAGAAAAGAATAGCATTCATATTTAACATGGTTGATATAAAAAAGTCAATTCCCAAAAAAAATTAGTATGTGCTTTGATATTTTAATTTTAAATTTAAAAATAGAGATATATTTCTCTTAGATATAAAATTTAAATTTTAAATGTATAAAATAATTATATTTAATTAAAAATATTAAAATAATAAATTTAAAATTAATTATAAAAAAATTAAATAAATTATATTCACAGACTTAATTTAATAATAAATATGTTAGAGTAAATTTGATAAACCACAAATTTTACCTTTTTAATTTTTTATTTACATTTTAAAAAAAATTAAATAAACGGTCATGCATATTATCTCCCGGTTAACCTATTAAAAGGAAAATGTCAGTGTGTATCTCCAAAGGGTTTAAATAAGGGAGCTTCGCTCTAAAGATAATTCTCATAATAATATGTTTTTTTCCCTCTATTTCTAGAATACCTCAATAGCTTCTAGAATTATATATATTTTATTCTATAATTTTTATTTTTTTTATTATTTTAAAATTATTATTAATTTTTTATATTATAATGATATATAAATTTATTATTATAAATTTATTTTATTTTATTTGTAAAATATATATTAATATTTAATAAAATTTAATATATTTAAAAAAGTATAATTAAAAAATTAATAAAAAATTTATATTTTTTAATATACATGAAAGACCGATACAAAAATTATAAAATAAAATAAATATTAATTATAATTTATTTAAATAATAAAATTAAAAATAAGATGAAATTAATTAAAAATGATTGATTATTCAAAATTCGAAACTTAAAACAAATTTTAAGATGAAGATTCTGATTTCAAAATGTATTTTGCCTTTATTTATCGAATTTTATTTCTTTATTTGATGGTTTTCCTAAAAATTTCAATATACAAAAATATTTTCCAAAACAGGTAAAAGAAAATTATATATATGCATCAAAATAAGTACATAAATCAATGATAATTAATACACTAATATTAATCTAATCACCACATAATAATAGATAGGTATATTAAAATAATATTTTCTCATATTTTTTTTATTATTTTAAAATTATTCTAATTTTTTTAGATTATACTACCATATAAATTGACTATTATAATGTTATTTAATTTTATTTTATATTCAAAAAGATTTATAAAATATTTTTTATTATTTGATAAAATTTAGTATATTTAAGATGGATATAATTAAAAATTAATAAAAAAATTATATTTCTTAATACCCTTATTTAAAATGTAAAATTTTAAAGAATTTTCTTTTCTAAATTTGACAAAATCAATAATATAAAAATTTAATTTTTATGAGAATTAATTTCAAATTAAAAATAAATCTTGTCAAAACTGTTAAAATTTTGTGAAATAAATTCACTTAAGGTTACTTACATTAAAATTGATTAATTAGCTTTTGAAAATTCTTTTTTATTTTTTTTATCCTTTATTTTTTATTTTAATTAATAATTACTTTTTATAAAAATTATTTTAATTTAATAATGACTATTAATACTTAATATATTTACAATTAATATTAAAATTTTATTATATTATTTTGTTAATTTGTTAAAAAATAATTTTTATATTTTTAATGGTAAAAAATGATGTAAAATTCAGATTTTAAATGTTACAAAAATATTAATAATTTAATTTTATAATATGAAAAAATTTATTAATTAATTTTTATTTTTAAAAAATATATTAAAATATTTATAAGATTTTAAAAAAATTATTAATTAATTTTATTAATTTTAGTTTTTAAGCATTTTATTATTTAATTTTTATAATTTTAAAAACCTCACTCGTTAATTTTTTAAATTTTTAAAAAATTTATTAATTAATCCTTTTATAAAATTTTAAATTTTTTATAATATTTTATATTTAAAATTAATTATGAGACTAATTAGTAAATTTTTTAAAATAAAAGGTTATTAAAAGTTCGAAATAGTAAATTTTGAAAAAAATATGAAAGGGAGTGGAATCCACTCATTAATCACAAATTGGAGGATTGGTGTGAGTGTGAGAGATTGAGACTTTGATTTGTGATGGTATAGTTGCTGGTGAAGATGTTGAGTATTTTTGGGTCATAAATTTTAAAGATTGTTAGTTTTGGGTCTGTTTCTCATTTTAAGAGCCAAAGAGAGATAGGTCTTCTCTGTGCCACTCTGTATGGTCTATTTCTGATTTTGTAGGACACATTCCATCCCTGGATCTGCCTCTTCATCTCTCTCTCCTTATTTATGTGTACATTCTCTGAAAAGCTTCTTCAGGTTTTTGAAGGGTTGTACTTGTCTGCATTCTTATGCTTGAAAGATTTTTAAAAAATAGTTAATAAAAAAATTTTAATATGACACATATAATACAATGTGAAAAATTATTTTAAAAAATTTACAAAAAATTGATTTAAAAATAAACTAACAAAATCACCGATGCAATCAAAACAAATCAAACTCAAAAGCATAACAAATTATATAGGGGATGAAATCTTCAGTTCTAAGCAGAATGTTAATAAAGAGGAGATTTGGTATACCCATATAAAGATTGAGATTTTTTTTTTTAGAAATTTAGAAAAGAAGAACTCATTTGAATCTACCTGATTGAATTTAATTTTATGTTATGGTAGATAAATTTTAAAAAACTTAAATTTCGAGTTTTCTTTATATTTTTTTATTATGCAATACCATCTTATCTATTAGAAAAAAAATAGTTTTCCCATGGATAATAGTTAAAAAGAAAAAAGAGACTTTGCAATAAATTTTAGGTTACTAATTCTTAGAGGGTTCTGGTCCATAGGCATCGAGTCGAACCATTTCCACTCATGTATTCGTTCAAGTTTTTTTTTCAATTAATAAAAAATAAAAACAATTGAATCAAATTTTGTAATATTTAAGTGAAGTTAAGTAAAAATTTTGATATTATACTAAATTTAAATTTAATTTAATTTATTTTAAAAATTAATTTAAAAGAAGAAATGTGTAAAATTTTTATAAAAATTATATTATTTTTATCACAAATTAATGTAGAATCAATATAATTTATAAATTATATTTTTTAAATTAAAATTAAAAAATTAATAAAATAAAATTCATTAATGAAAAATTACTATTTAATTTATATAGTACGAAAAAATTTATTAGTTAATTCATTAATTTTAAAAAATGCATGTTTTAATATTTTAAAAAAATTTACTATTTAATTTTTCTGATAATTTTATTATTAAATATTTTAATATTTAATTTTTATAGTTTAATTTATTAGTTACTTCTTCACATTTTAAAAACTTATTAGCTTTTTTCTAATCAACGTGTTTTAGATCTTTTTATAATATTTAAAAATTAAAATTAATTAATAGATTTTTTAAAACATTAAGAATATTTTAATATATTTTTTAAAATTAATGGATTAACTAGTAAGTTTTTCATACTGTAAGAACTAAATAGTAATTTTTTTAATCAATTAATATAAATGAGTAATTTTCGAATCAAATTAAATAAGTTATTAAACTAATTTTTAAATAAATAATTAATTTTATAATTCATTAAATTTTAAAATTTTATATATATTAGATTGAACCATAAAGAGCTTCAAATTAAAAAAATTTAAATAAAGTTAACTGGATGATGATATCAGAATTTGCCACTTGAAGTTGATGCTGGGGCTTTACAAGTTGTATCTTATTGCAAGCGCTCCTACTACAAAAGCAGAAATTGTTCATTGCTCCTATGTTCTATTTCTAATTAATAAAATTAAAATATTGTTTAGTTCTTTTTATAATTTAGTAGTTAACTATACATAGAGTAAGTAGGTAAAAAAAACTAATAATTCACTTGATATTTTTTATTAACATATCTTATTTTAATTGATTGAAAATGTTAACTCATCCTTTCACACGCTAATTCATACTTAATCATACAATTTTTTATTTCCATGAAACAGCGTAACCACATGCATTCTTTTATGTGCAGCATTGCTCCACATATTAAAATAATAATAGAAGGAAAGAAGAAGAAGAAAAAGAGAAAAGGATATAGATGGTGTCATTAATGGAGAAGATATTATGAGGTTGAGCGAGTCTTTGCTCAAAAGTTTGATGTGAGAAGGCAATTGTGACCCATCAAGCAGGTATGCGTGGACTGATTACAATTTAGAAATTCTGATTGGAGAATTGAGATGTGAGTTTTCAATATATACATATGTGTACTATTTAATGCCTAATTATTGAGTCAACTTGCCAAAATAATATATGAAGTGTCTATATACTCCACAGTGGCAGTTAAACAAGTGGGCTTCAATGCCATCATAGCGTTATTTGACACTTGAAATTAGAGGCTTTCATGAGGAGAGTTGGTTGTAAGACAATAAATTAATTCACAAAAATATTCAAGGCTTTTAAATCAATCTACCTCAATAATTCATTTAAATGGTTCATGAATTTATATTTTCTTAATAATATACATCATGTTGTTTCAAATAGTAAATATAAACCATTGCAACTCTTAGTTCACTCAACTTTATTCATATTTTAATTTAATATTACTTAAATAACTCAATTAAAAAGTCTTGAGAGCTTAATAATTTAAATGGAAAAGAGAGCTTTTACACTAATTTTCTTTTTCAAAAAAAGGAGCTAAAGGAGTTTGGCCTTGGTTAAAAAAGGGCTGCGTCGTAAAAACTGGTGGCTTTCAGAGCCTCTCGCATATGGCATGCGCAGCTCTGTTTTCCATCTCCCTGTATTTTCAACTCCAAAGAATCAAACAGCAAAACTAATGATCACTAATATGAAGATTTAATAATACTTAAAAATCATTTTCAACTTGAATTTGAACTCCAATCAAAACCCAATAAACCAACAAAGAAATACTAATCTCATTCTTTCCACAAGGGAAGGCCCTCAGCATTGCAAAAGCAAATGAACCTATCAGTTTCAGATTTGAGTTGAAATTTTCGTTTGACAATTGAAGCATTCATCTGCACCTACACAGCATATCAGCTGATAACTGGTTAGGTTTCACACAGAAAAGTGTCTAAATATTGACCAAGAAGTTTCAAGAATACTGGATCCCATCAACAGTTCATCATTTAGTCTCGCTCGCTTATAGCAGTCAAGTGCTCATCAATCTCTTCGGTGGATAACACTCTGAAGACTGGATTCTCCTTCCTCACCACTCCAACCTACAATGAAAATAGTTTTTTGTATCATCATCATCAAAAACAGTTCAGTAACAACTTCTCAATCAGTGACACCATTTTACAGTCTTATATTGTCCTAATCCCTGAACAAGTAATCAGACCAATCAGTAAAATAGAAGAAATATTATATTCCTAAATGGGCATAGCCTGTAGGTATTAACAACCAACAGAACATGTGATAATCCAAAAGTACGCACATGAAGCTTGATAAAAAAGTTCCTTCAAGTATGAGGTGATAAAAATTAAAGGTCACAAAACAAAGAAAAAAAAAAAGAATAACTTGATGAGGTTAGAGAGAGAAAGTTAAAAAAAATGAAACTCCATAGAGTCCTGTGGACCTAAGTTTTCCATAGTAAAAGATCAAGGAGGTGTAGCCGTGTAGGTCATAACTTCATTACATCAGAACTTTGCTCCTAATATAATGGATCAGATCTTTACATGACCATATAATAGCAACAAAAGGAAAAGTTAGTACCTCAATCTCTGTGGCCTTAAAATCCTCCTGTAAAACTGATTGCAGGGCCGAGATTGCAGTCTATACATAAAATCAACACAATGACATTAGACTTCAGGAAAAAGAATCACGAAGTAATTGCATGCTCATTGACTAGACCATTTTAAGTGGTACAAATGCTCAAGTCTAAACAAGGGATAGCATAAATGGATCTCCAAGTCCAACATAAATGAGACATAATAGACCCCACTCCTTCAGTGTCATTCATAATCAGCATTTAGCAGCATAAAGACAAACTCTCTCTATAAAGAGAATGCTGAACTTTAATTAGACATGCAGAAGCATATATACACTTGTGTATATGTAGAAAGATGCATGTATAAAAAAAAAAGCAGCTCAAAAAGCCTTTTGGCAGCAAAGAATGGGAATGAAAATCAAAACAAGGCATCAAAAAATATGGACCCATCAAATATTAAGCATTAGTCTCAAGTCTAGAAGTTCTGGTAGTTCGTTTGCAAAAGTTGCATGAGAATACATGGTTTCAAAATTATTTTCTATTGCTTGGCATGATGGCAATTATTTAAAGAAGACAATAAACTGTGCTAGTGATTGGATATTTGGATTGGATGAACTAATTGACAAATCAAACCAATGTGATGCGCAAATTCAGACATTCATTGGGAAAAAATATTATAGCAAAAAATTTTCTAATGTAAGAATATAAATCCATTTTGTTCTTTTGCAGGTGCTAGCTTAAACAGGCACATAAGTCAAACTGTCGAACCAGTCAATTATTCACATCACTAATCATGGAAAATGGTCTACCACCAGTGTTTTTCAGAAAGGGAAAGATGCGATAAAATGCAGATTTTGCGAGTGACAAATGCACAGAATGCTGAGAAAATGGAGTAACAACTTCAGCAGTTCAGCCTAATCAAATAGAAGTAATGATTTCAGCCATATCATGATTCTTACAAATATGAAGTACCAAAATCTACCTGCACTGTTTCCTCGTAGGTAAATTGAGGGTCATTCTTCATTTTCTTCTCCAAGAAATTGATTGCTTCTTGCTCTTTTAACCCCGCACTTGTAGCCTAAAAGAATATCAAACTCACTTCTTAGGCGTGAAATTTTACTTCATTTAATTAGAGTGAGTGAGGAGGAGGAAAAGCTACAGCCATTTTAGAATAGTTGAAAACTAGTAATAAACATCAATGTTACTACAAGTAAATTTGGCAGCCAATAGCTGACAAACATATCCACAAAATATCATCAACTCTCAAGTGAATGTCAAAAGATCAATACTCGTGTTGTTAACACTAAAAGAAAAGCTAACTGATTTGCTCATTAAATTCTCCAAAAAAGGCAATATTTAATACCAAACAATTGCACTCTTTCTGCAATCTATTTTGGCAACCTAAAGTCACCAATTTTGTACATCCACCAGCATATATGTAACTTGGGAATATGAAGACAGCCAAAAAAAATAAGGCGTGAACACCATATAGTGTACCTATATCATTTCGCATTAAATATGGTCCGGTAATTGGTTCATGCACTGTGTTTGCACACAGAAGCATGCTTGTAAGTATCTCATTCATTGACAGGTTAAAATTATGGAAATAATAATAATAATAATGATAATAATAATAACATGAGGGGTATATTTTTATTGGTCTTGTATTGAAAGAATGTATTAGCAACCAGAGCACACCGTGTAAAAGGCACACAAGTTAGAACTTAGAATGGGTGATTATTTATTGGTAAGTTGGTTGTTAAATTGGAGGCAAATTTCCTTCTTGTACAAAGTTAAAGAAGAGAACATTTCACAATAATATGAAAAGAATTAAAAATTTGCACATACCTTGTGGCCAAAGTAGTGGCCAGCTGGGTCACATTTGTAGAGCCTAGGTCCATATTCATCATCAATACCCAAAACCATAGCAACTTCCAAAAGCAAAAAAATTATTGAAATCATGAGAAAAAATGATATCCATGAACAGGCTGATGAAAGTATGAATTCAAAATGTGGATAGGAAAAATACTTGGTTTAAAATACAATTGCATAATGAGAACACTGCACGATACGGGGAATTCTTTGCAACTGCAAAGAAGACCAGAAAATTACCTACTCCAAGTGGTCTCATATAAGCATGTTGTGTATAAATTTGTGATTTGTCAGCTATCCTGTCCAGAAAAGCATTTCAACATAAGTTGACTCCATGATACATCACTAACTTAAAGCAATGCTAATATGATAAAATAGAAGACACCAATTCATTAGTGCAGTCAACTTCTTAGGGAAAGTTTAGACCAGCTGGTGAGCGCTAAGCGTGGTATACAAAATAAGGGGACAGGAAGTATTGCTTATGTGTCAGCAAGTCATGTAGGAGAGAAAAAGTCTCCTCAAATAACAATTACCATAATTGTTGTGAGCTCCTATAGGGCATTTCTCACCCTGCTCCAGATTGTATGAGATCCTTCTGCCACTGTCTACTGGATGTCCAAGACCTCAGTAACAGGTTAAAATGCTTTTCCAATACAACATTACAACTACCTTTTTTATCACATAGATACATATCATCCATTTTAAAAAATGGGAAACCTTGAATTGACAAGATTTAAACCACAGACAAGAATGATATATCAGATATCAATCTCTGAGTTCTGAATAAGCATAGCAATGACCGACTCACAAGTAATCAACTTTTTCTCAGTCGTCATTTTCAAATTTCAATTTAAACTGTCTTAAACTTTAACCTTGAGCTGAGAATCAAAAACATTCTCTAGACTGCTAATACTCTGGTTGATTATTCTTGTATTTTCATTTCCCCAATAATTTATATCAAGGTGATTATAACTATTTTAAATCTACAGCAAAGGAACAAGCAGGAGAAGTGACATTCATAAACCACATGCTAAGAGAGGGAAGGGAAAATAAAGAAGTTACAAACTGTATAATTGCCTATCTTTTCTTAGTTTCTTCAAGATGCAGCTTTAACATGAAGAATGGATGCATTTGCATAGCTAGCTCCAACATACAACAGAATTGCTTAGCTGGATTGCCAAATGTCATGTAATATGAAGAAATTACCATTTAGCCAAAACATCCACAGGCATCTCATATCCATATCGGAAGCGAAACTCAGCAGCTTCATTCCTAGATTGTTGAACCAAAGTCCTTGCATCAGCTAGAAAACGGAAAGTCAAACATTTTAGCAACCAGTAATCTTTAACAAAAAGCCAGATTCCAATGCAGCACCAAACAGTAATTCTAAATAGTGATTCTCTAACATTATGAAATTTAGAAAAAAAAAAAAAAGGATAGCCACATCATCTTTGTAGAAAATCTCTTCACTCAACAGCATTTCCTTTGTTTTGACTTTGTAAAACAGCAAATGCAATGTGCTTCACATAAGGCCATAACATTATTGGACTCATAAATGCTGTCTCATGGAAGATGCTTCAATAATGGAACTATGTCATCCTAATTTCCAGATCTAGAGGTAGAATAACATTTCCCTTCGATAAATCAAAACCTATGAAAGAAAAAGTTTTCCGAGGACAAACAAGTTAAAAAAGTTATATTAAACAACTAAAATGAATTCAAACAAGAATATGTGAGTTAACAACCATGAACCACCCAAGTAAATGTTCAAAATAAAGATCCTCGGCAAATATAAAAATTATGCAAAATATTTTAAGTTCTCACATCATCAATCTAGAGATAGAGGAAAAAGAAAAAGGCACACCTGTCATGCCAGTTGCTAGCAAACCAAGATACTTTGTAATGGGGAAAAGATGAGTGACACTTGTATGATCCAAAAGCTTGTCCTGCATTCAAGATAAGGAATTATACACCACATCAAACTCAAGTACTACGAAAAAAGAGTTTAGATAACAAATAAGCCAATACATACAGGAACTTTCTTCTGAGTCACTACACAGACAGAATCCTTTCCACGAACACCAATTGAGGTGATCCCAGCAGCCTTAACAGCCTTAAAAGCATACTCTACATATTCAGTAAGAAAATGAAAACCATTAGAGTAGATTTACCACCTATTCCACTAAAAGAAAATCCTCAGCACAGCTAAGAGTTAAATTACTGTTGCATACCCAATAAATTCACACTTCTAGTTGTGACCTAAAGGCTAAATGTGCTTTCAAAAGCTTATTTTCTCTTTCTTTCTGTCAGCAACAGATGAGAAAATGCTCCTAGATTATTCAAATGGACGGAACACCTACAGCTTTAAGATACGTAAAAAATATCGAAGCAATTTTTTTAAATCATTGAGTGGAACCTAAACTAATACATATTTACAAAGTTAAAACAAAATGTAATTTATATCTTAACCGTGATATTGAAAAGTGGATTATACCAAATATCCAAAAATGACTGTTGCCAGAGTTTGCATAAGGGACGTGTCGTTGATAAACCACAAATCTAAACATCTTGAAATAATCAAATATACTGAAAGTTCTCTGAATAAAATTTTAACACTTTATAGCTGAGCACCAAAGTTACCTGATCAAATGATACAATGAAAATAAATTGGTAAAGTTTATGCACTGTATTTAATTGGCAAATATCATCGGATTTGAGCTAGAGCCATGAGATCCAACAACCGATGATTTCAACTACTTTGAGCAGAACAAAAACAAAAGTTGCAGTTGAGGAGAAAATGTAATGAGAACGATAACTATAAAACTGAAATATCAATGGATATGGATGATAATTGCGAAGGTTACAGAAAACATACCCACTTGAAAAAGACGGCCCTCAGGTGAAAAAATCGTAATGTGACGATCGTATCCTCCTCCACTTCCTCTGCTCATATTGCTTCAATTTGGTATTTTCAAGCTATTTAGGGTTTTCTGCGTTTAGGCCTTCAGGGGACTAACCAAGAAGTCTCAGTCCATAAGCAAAAGGAAATACAAGACAGCGTGGGAGTCTGCGGCAGTGTGTAAACGACGTCGTTATAAAGGGGACATTGCTAATTGGTGTCGCATAATATAGAGTTGATAACGACGTCGTGTAAATGGGAGGTTTCTTTCTTTCTTTGCTTCCATTTTGGACTCTAGAGAGTAGGCACACTTTAAGTTAGGCCCATAGTAAGTTTACAATGGGCTTATGTTCCACTCAGAAAATTAACATCTCAAGTCAATTTCAAACTGACTAGGACATGAGTTATGTCATTTTCATGACTTGTGACATGTGAGTGCGCTTCTTGTCAGTCATATAACTACTTCTCTTTAAAACTTGCCAAACCTAATTTCTTCCCATTTAAGACCATTAGCCAAGCTTTTGCTTTTAAAATTAGGGGCAAACAGTTGATTTTAAAATTCAACTTCCAATAAATTATGTTATAATATATTTTTTTTGTCTCAAATTCATATGCTTTTATGGGAATCAAAGCAAGGTATTGAGTTTTGCCACCAATTGATGCAAGTTTTCCATGGGATTAATATTATAAAACTTTTTAAGAACATATTATACTTTTGATATTATGCTTAAACCACATTAAGAGTTAATGTTTAAATACCATCCTTGTCAATATTAAACTCAATCATGGAATCACTTAGTTGATATTTGGGCCCACTACAATTAATAATGGCCACATTGATCACATTTTGTCAATGAAAAAACACATTAGTCAAGGATTGCTACCCAGTACACTAGCCTTTTATTTTTCCTTATAATATCCCAAGAGAGAGAACAAAAAATGACAGCTAATCAAGCGTGCCCTTTAGGTTTGTCCAAAAATTAATATGTGATGTGTCAATGGTGCGGTGTGTGCTTCCCCATGAGTCACCACCATCATCACAGCAGTAGTTGAAACATATTCCCCCATATCTTCATGGGGCCACATCCAAAGATGGAGATGTTTGTGAAGCTCATTTTTTTCCCCTGTTAAAATTCAAAAAAAATTTTAAATCACAATTTTTATATCAATTTAATATATATAAATTAAATTTCAATAAATTTTTAATATTTTTTAACAAAAGTAAACACTAACTAATTTAAAAGTGGTTGATAAGTACACGATTTAATACTAAGTGCCCTCCCTGAGTAGATAAAAGGTTGGAATAATTTTTGTTTTTAGATTTGATTTACATTAATTTAATATGTAAAATTAAAGTGTAATTTACTTAAAAATTATTAAATTGTATATACTTATATTTAATATTCATAAAAAATTAATTTAGACAAAAATGATGCAGTAGGAGACTGTTTCCAGCTAACGAGTGGCAGACATGCAATCAGTTAATGCACTAAATTAATTACTTTAATCCATAGCTTTAAGCCTTTAGGTATCAATGTGCTTTGTATCGATTAAATATTAGTAAACACTATTATTGACTGTATATGTATGTACAGAGAGTAATAATCACGAGCGCATGTTTTCATTTTATTATCGTGAAATCACTTGTCCACGCTATGCATTACTTATGTCAATGATTTCAATAGAATCAAGCCTACAACACCATAATACACCACTCCCATGAAGTCTACCTTAATAACACTTTTCTTTAGTCCTAAAACATAAAATAAAATTTTAAATCTCTATAAAAACAAGATATTTTCCAAATGCTTCATTTATCTCATAATTTAAAAATATTGTATGAAAATTTATAATATGTTAAAACACATTCAATACATATATAAAAAAATAAATTAAACTTTTAATAAATAAATTAATTAAAAAATAAATATGTAAAAATTTAATTTAAATTTTTTATTTTTAATTAATTTACATTCGCTTTTATTGAAAAAATATATATCATCCTCATCTTTTATTTTCCTAAATTATTAGATATTTTTTTATATTATATCCTTTGATGATCTGAGATCCAATAGAATAGGGTTTTACAAGAGTTCTTGTATTAAAAGATAAAGCTTAATACAGCTTCTTCTAGCTTATATTTTCTAGGGAGGGAACTCCCATTTTATCTATTTCGCTTTGCTTGTGGTGACGTGTAAAGGTCTCTCCATGATTGGGCCACGCGTCTCTGCCATGCAGATTCGGGCGTACGAGGGTATCAGGCGCCTGCTCTGTGCGTAACGGCCTCTGATTCTCCCGTGCGTACACTCGAGCGGATCTGCCAGGCTGTCTGAGTATCATACTGGATACTGGGCTGGGCTGAGGATTGGGCCGGACGCTGAGCCCAAGAGGAAAGGGCCTGCTGGTTGCGGACTGGGGCGGTTTGGTGGAGCCCGGCCTTGAGGATTGAAGGAGCTAGGCTTACCAGGTGAGTGAGTGGGCCTGGGCTTTTGGCTGGGGCCAAGCCCCTGGTCTGGAGTGAAGAAATCCAGCGGTCATCAATTGCCCTTTCACCTTCTCGGTAGTTATTGCTCCAACTGCCGAGGGGGTGAATATCAAGAACCATTATGGCCGCGTCTGTTCGTGTTCAGGTGCCTTCATAACACCCTTTCATCTTTTGGTCGTTGCGCAGTTTCTGGATCCTATCTGCTCTTTCTTTTTTCGGGCTTTTCTCTACTCTCTCTGTTCTCTGCTATCTTTGCTCTCTTGTCATCATTATCTGGACGTGTCTTTTCTTTCCTTCTCCGTGAATATCTTTTAAGGTTCTGACATTGGTAGCTTAGAGTCTAGCATAACTCTGTCAGGTGCTAAGGCTCCAGGCTCTGGGTATATATCAGTGCTAGCTCTTTTTCAGTCTTCAAACCCTCTGTTGGAACAAGAGGTTCTTCCTTTCCAGTTCTCTGTTTGCTTGATCCTTCCAGCGAGATTATCCTGCTTTGTCTGCAAAGGATCCGTTGGACGCCTTCTTCGAATGGATGGTGGTGAGTTTGAGTTTGTATTGTTTTGTTGCCCCAGTTGATTTTGCTTTGATAGAAAATTGTTCTGACTTGTATCTGTTTTGAAACTTTTGCAGGACCTGAGATAAAAATGAGTCAGCTCAAAATTTTTAAAGGTTTGAGGTTACCTCTAAGGAGTCTGAACGTTGCTTTGGAGGTTCTCTTGGTAGGACGGTCTGGGGGTGAGGACGTTCGGCAAGTTGCTGAAATCACTTTACCCAGGTCGTCTGGCTGGCCTCCTCCTCTGCTTGTTGTTCGGGCTCCAAGGAGGTTCTGGGCTGTTGAGGAGTTTGCTCTAACTTTGCCTTCCTTTGGGAAAGAAAAGGAAATTTCCCCGATGCCCCTGTTATCTGCTTTTGATATAAATGGAAGTGGCGCAAGTGCTCAGCTTATTGCTTCCTTTAGTGTGAAGTACCAGTATTATGCGAGACTGAGATCTGCTGCACTCAGTCAAGCTTCCGGCGATGCCTTCGAATATGTGCTCTGCGATCTTCCTGGAGTCGTAACCAGGAGCTTTATGTTTTTCATGCGTGATATACGAACAACACATAATATCTGAGCTCGTTCGTATATCACATGAATCACACTTGGGCAACAGAATGCCGACCTATAAGGGAACAGTGAGGAACGCTTATGGGAATCAGCTTGTTCAGTTCCCTTATAGTAGCGAGACAGATCTTGGTCTTTCTGCCCAACTCACACTCGGCTTTTTCTGCCAAACTCACATACCGAGCTGCGAGAATTCCTCCGAATCGAAGACTAGAATAGATGATAATGATGTAAATCCCATAAGGATAGTCTTTTATCCATAGTGTAGGCCTTTGTAACGTGCTGTAATGTACTTTTCTTTTAATGAAATTCTTGTTTTTCATTCATACTTGATCTTGTTCTTTTCTCTGTCATGGATGAGGTACTGATATTGTTTTCTTCATTGCCTTGATCAACTAAACTTTGTTTTTTCCGAACTGAACTGACCATACTCATGAGTTCTTGCCTTTGATCACTGAGCTGAGTTCTGAATTCACTTAGCCGATTGAGCTTTCGATTTACTTTTTTCGAGCTGGCCTATCCGACCTGCGAGCTCTATTTCTGTTTACTCTTTCCGAGCTAGAATGCCGACTTGTGAGCTCGGTCTTTATCTTGATGGATTTGAGCCTTGAGCCTCCTTAGCCAGCCGAGCTCTCAAGTTATGCTTTCTCGAACTGACCGATCTACGAGCTCTGTTTTGGTCAACTTTTTGCGAGCTGGAATACCGACCTGTGAACTCTACTTTTAATTCACGAGTCGAACTCTGAGCTCTCAGTTCTGTATGATTCCGAGGTGCTCTTATTACTTCCTTCCGATCTCGTATCCTTTGTTTGATAACACCGAGTCAATCTCATATCTTTTTTAAGTGATGAGCAGGTCTGACCTTAATTTTGCAAGCTGAGTTGCTCTGACTGACAGGTTGGGCTTGTGTTATGTAGATTGCGAATGGGCTTTTGAATGATGGGCTGTCATCGTGGACCTGGCCCTTGATAGATGTAGAGGAGCCCAGCGATCATCATTTTTGCCCCTTTACCTTCTCGCCGGTTATTATCTAACCGTTGAGAGGGTAAACTTCGAGAGTAATTAATGATCGCGCTGCTCCAAGACAAAACTGTTCAGATCAACGTTCCGTCTCATTATTGCCTTTCATTTCGAATTCCTTCTGTCTTCTGAAGAAACTAGCTCTTTTCTGGTCTCTGTCTTCCTGCTACTCCTTCTGCTTTTTTCCACCCTATTGCATTTTCAGGTACGCTTCTTTGTTCTTCCATGGCAAGTTCAAAGCTTCCTGATGTTATTGACCTTGAGTCACATATTACTCCTTCCAACATAACTAAGTACATTTCCCGGAGGCTCTTGGATACTCCTCTGTATCTGATTCGAGCACCTCTTCCAAACGAAAGGACTCCTTACCCTCCTCCTCCGGGTTTGGTGGATCCCCAAGAGGGTCGCCGTATAGTGTTTTTCCTAAAGCAGAGGGAATTCGGTCTGCCACTTCCTTTTACCCCTTTCTTTATTGAGGTCTTCGAATACTTCGGGATAACTCCTCGGATGTTATCCCCAAATTCCATTTTGTTCATGTCTTGTTTTGAGTCTGTCTGCCTAAGCTGGGGTTTTACACCCACGGCCTGTCTGTTTGTCACTTTTTTCCGTCTGATTAGGGCGGTTCAGAATTTCTACTATTTCTCCCCCCGTAACGGGTTGTCTCTTTTCACGGGCTACAAGGACTCCATAAAGGGATGGGTAGAAAATTTCCTTGTGGCAGAGCTAAAATTAGGGTCTGCCCGAACGTGGGAGGTGGATCTAAGTTGGGGAGAGATCTTTCCGGGTTGCAACGAGCTGCCCCAACTGAGTCTTGTTGAACAGGTGGGGCTGCTTCGACTGACTTCCGTTGAGAGGAAGTATGACGTCGAGAAGTGTTTGTTCGCGTCCAACCTTAGGGATATCCGGGACACGGGTATAGTGTTTTGTCTGGTGATTCTGTTTCTTCTTTGCTCATATTATCAAAAAGTATGCTGACTCTTCATAATTTTGTGCTTTTGCAGCTTCCGAAGTTAAAATGGACGACATCAAGTTCCCGAAGAACTTTGTCCTATCTCGGGACAATATGCATGCCATTTTTGACGCCTCTGAGGCTGGGCGTTCGGTAACTGAAATTGCGCCGGAGGTAGTTCAAGCTGCTTCCTCCAAGAAGGTTAGCCGACCTCCAGCCAAAGCTTCTTCTCGGGCTTCGAAGCCGAGCTCTCATAGCACCAAGTCATCTCGGCCATCTGGCCGTGGTGGATCAGGCTCAACTTCGAAGCTTGCTGAAGGGTCTAAGTCTGCTCCGGCCTCCTCAGATGGCGTGAGGGGAGCTTCCCTAACTATTGTGGAGCAGACTCCTGCTGTTGAACAAGTGGAGCTGGGTCTTGCCCATTCTCTCGAAAGGGTACCAGGGGGAAAGTCTAAGTCCCCTGTTAATGAAGATAAGGAGGCCTCTGGGACAGGGATGGAGATCGTCCTTATAGAGGACCCAATTCCTGAGGTTTCTACCCAAGATGCCCCTGCCCCTGTGAGGACTGAGCCTGAGGGTTCTGAGGGCATCCCATCAAGGTCTGGGGACAAGCGCCCAACCCCTTCTGGAGTATCTGCCCCATCTCCTGCTCGGAAGAAGTCCAGGACTGCCGCAGGATCTTCTCCAGCTCTTCCTCCTATTGGGAAGGAGAAAGGTATTTCTGCTGTGCCTTCGTTGTCTTCTTCTGACAACGTTCTGAAAGCGTAAGACATTACTCCTGAATCTCCGGCCAGTGCAGTTGCCGACCTTCTCAAAGAGCAAATGTTCGGCGGAGTTACAGAGGCTTCGGATCCTCGACTTCTTGCCCTGACTGGTCTCTTAGCCAGTTCTACCAAGGAGCAGGCGTCCTTCCGATCTCGCTCTCGTGAGGAGTTCGGATCCTCGATTAGAGAAATGCTTCTGATGGTAAGTTATTATTCTACTTCCCTTTCAATTTGCTTTGCTTCTCTTTCTTGACAGTTGTTCTTTTGTACTAGGTGACGGGCCTCTTTATGGAGGTGGATGTTCGTGATCGTTCCCTCCAGGAGTCTGTAAACCGCCGGATTGAAGAGGCGCGTCTGGAGGAGAACTTATCTGCCACCAGTGACGCAAGGGGTAACCTGGTAGCCGCTCGGGAGCAGATCCAGACCCTTCAGGCGGAATTGCATTCTGCCCTGGAAGCCCTTAAAAAGGCTGATGAGAGAGCGGCTGAGACAGCAAAGCATACCTCGTTCTTAGAAGATGAGCTGTCTCAAACTCACAAAGTCCTCAAGGAATCTGATGAGAGGGCAGCTGTCGTGGAGGTCCGTTGTGGAGAAGTTTTAAAGCAGCTGTCCTCTATGACAGAGGCCCTTCAAGAGAGAGATGAGGCTTTGAGCCAGAAAGCTGAGGTTCAGCATCGATATGAGGCCTTAAAGGCTGATTTTGAAGAGCTTCAGGTTCACCTGGAGGAAGTGAAGGCTCAGAAAGAGATGGCCCTAGCTCGGGTGGAGATCCTTGAGCAGGAGTTGAGTACAAGCTCAGATCGTATCAGAGACCTGGCTTCATCGGCTGAAGAGTTCAACCTTCGCCATCAACAACTTAACCATGAAGTCAGGGCTTTGGAACGTAAGTGTTCTGCCCTGCTCGAGGTGGTAAGGCATGTTGAAGATAAGACTCAGCTTGTGCGCGAGCAATGTATAGCGGAGTATCAAAAGTCTGAGGAGCTGAAGGGGAAAATTGAGCAGGCCTGTGAGGCTCACCTTCAGGACTACAAGGACTCTTCTGAATTTAAAGAATTTGTAGCTGAGGCCTGTGAGGCAAATCTTAACGAGTATAAAGCTTCTGGTGAAATGGGATCGGTTATTCTTAAGAAAGCCTTCCGTATGTATGTAACCGGCTATAACCGTGGTTTAAGAGAAGCTAGACATGCCCCTGATACTCCTTTGGCAGAGCTGCGCAAGCCTGAAGTGGATTCAGATGGCGAGCCGGTGCTATATGGGGAGGATGATTTTCCTATGTCCCGAGGAGATAGCCGTGTTGGAGGCCGGCCAGCTGGGTCTTCTTCAGAAGAATCCGAGCTAGAGGGGGAGGACGTGGAAGTCCTTGGGTCAGAGGAAGATGACCCTGATTCTGAGAAGGAGGACCCCCACCTTGGGTCAGAGGTTGCTCCTATTGTTAATGTTGAGGACTCTGATCCAAAGGATACTGAGCTTCCTTCAGATGCAGCTGTAAATAGAAATAATGTAGGCGAGGATGTTCTTACTGATGTAAGTCCTTTAAGGACTATTTATCCTCACACCTCATCAGAAAGATAAACTGTAATAGCTATTCATTTTGAATGAAATTTTGATTTCTTTTTTCTCAAACTATTCTTGTTTCTCATATATTTTGGAATGTATTTATGCTTTGCATACTTGTAATATTTGCGCTATGTATTCTTATTCATAAGCTACTAGTCTGAGAGATCAAATCTCATACCTTTTAATGGCGACTAGTATGTCCGTTTTTTCTGCTTTTAGCCTTTTCTTCTTGGTTGTGACTTCGGATGTTTGTTCCAGTTGAACTGATTTGGGCTTTGAGTATAGCCTTTTTCGTCTTCATTTGTCCTTCTTACAGGTCTCTTCGTTTATGAGCCTTTCTGTGGAGGAAGGTCGGCCTTCATACTTTGAACTTCTTGAGGATATAAGTTTATCCGAGCTGGGGGCTTGACCTGTTGCTTATGTAGCCATGCTTTTAATGTTTAGCATCTACTTCGAGGTCGGCGTTTCTTTAGCCATTATGCCTCGAACCTTTTTAGGTCGGAACCTGGTTTTTCTTGATAGTTTAAAGCTCCTTTCCTTTGTGAGGTCGGAACCGTATTTCTATGAATTGTCCCTGCATGGGAAAGTTTTTCATTTCGGGAGGCTCTTAAGGCCTTCACTGACCGTTTTTGTTTTGTTTTCCCGGGAGTTCTAGGGGATCCCGGTCTTCTTTGTTTTTCCGGGAGTTCTAGGGGATCCCGGTCTTCTTTGTTTTCCCGGGAGTTCTAGGGGATCCCGGTCTTCATGCTCCGGGAGGCATCTTTTAGATCCTCACCGGCCGTTCCGGGGTGACCTCGGGGCCCCGCCGGCTGTTTTTTGTTTCAGGAGATCTTACGGGATCCTGTTTGTTTTTGTTCCGGAGTGACCTCGGGGCCCCGTCGGATGTTTTTTGCTTTGTTTTCTCGGGAGTTCTAGGGGATCCCGGTCTTCATGCTCCGGGGTGACCTCGGGGCCCCGCCGGCCATTTTTTGTTTTGTTTTCCCGGGAGTTCTAAGGGATCCCGGTCTTCATGCTCCGGGGTGACCTCGGGGCCCCGCCGGCTATTTTTTGTTTTGTTTTCCCGGGAGTTCTAGGGGATCCCGGTCTTCATGCTCCGGGGTGACCTCGGGGCCCCGCCGACTGTTTTTTGTTTTGTTTTCCCGGGAGTTCTAGGGGATCCCGGTCTTCATGCTCCGGGGTGACCTCGGGGCCCCGCCGGCTATTTTTTGTTTTGTTTTCCCGGGAGTTCTAGGGGATCCCGGTCTTCATGCTCCGGGAGGCATCTTTAAGATCCTCACCGGCCGTTCCGGGGTGACCTCGGGGCCCCGCCGGCTGTTTTTATACCTCCTTGAGGTTTTGCACAAGATTCGGGCTCATTGGCCTTACTGTCGCTTCGTCATCTCAGCTGGTTTTGTGCCTAACTGAGGTCTTGTTTTTCAAGGAATTTTTCTGAACCCTGTGCTTTCTTTTCATGGAGGAATGTTATTCATAAAGATAATCACATTGTATAAACGATTTCATTTACTCATATTTGTCAAAATACAATGTTTTTCTTTACAAATATTTCATGGAAAGTACCTTTTTAGGTGCTGGATGTTCCAAGCGTGGGGCTCAGGGTTTCCTTGCATGTCTTCAATTCGGTATACCCCTGGCCTGACTACTTTTGTCACCTTGAAAGGACCCTCCCAGGTCGGTGCTAGCTTGCCCGCAGCCTCTCTTTTTCCTGTAGCTTCCAGGTTTCTTAAGGTCAGGTCTCCCACTCTCAAGCTTCTTTCTCTGACCTTTTGATTGTAATATCTCGCTGCTCGTTGTTGATAAGCAGCAGTTCGGACTTGGGCTTCTTCCCTGACTTCTTCGAGAACATCCAGGTTGCTTCTTAACTTGTCCCCATTAGTGTCCTCACTAACGAATTGGACTCTATGAGTGGGAATCTGTAATTCAATTGGAACCACAGCCTCTGTGCCATAAGCAAGTGCAAACGGTGTTTCTTTAGTGGGTGCTCTCGGAGTAGTTTGGAGTGCCCATAAGATGCTATTGAGTTCTTCTGCCCAATTCTCCTTTGCACCATCCAGACGTTTCTTTAACCCTTGGAGGATTGCTCTGTTAGTGACTTCCGTTTGGCCATTAGTCTGAGGATGAGCCACGGAGGAGAATTTATGCCAAATGCCCATGTTCGTTGTGAAAGCTTTGAAAGTGTTGCAGTCAAATTGTCTGCCGTTGTCTGAGATAAGCACTCTCGGTATGCCAAATCTGCAGATGATATGCCCCCACACGAAATCTATCATCTTCCGAGCTGTGATCGTGGCTATCGCTTCTGCCTCTGGCCATTTTGAAAAATATTCCACAGCTACCACTACGAATTTCCTCTGCCCCGTGGTCTTGGGTAAAGGTCCCAGGATGTCGATTCCCCATTGTGAGAAAGGCCATAGACTGGATATGCTTTCTTGAGGAGTCGCAGGGGTTCTGATGGCATTGGCAAATCTCTGACATACATCGCACCTCCGGACAAACTCTTCTGCTTCTTTTTTAACAGTGGGCCAGTAGTATCCTTGCCTGAATATTTTGTTGGCCAATGTTCCTGCTCCCTCGTGGGCTCCACACAGGCTTCTATGTATCTCCTCCATTACTTTTGTAGCCTCTTTCGGGCTCACGCATCGAAGCCATGGAGTGGATTTCCCTTTTCTGTATAGGGTTCCCCTTATTACTTGGTAATTAGCGGCTCGAGCTGCTATCTTTTTGGTTTCATCTTTGTCTTCGGGGAGCTCGCCCTTCTCTAAGTATCTCAGGTATGGAGTCATCCAGGTCGGATTCTGTTCTACCTGCAGTATCGTGTTTGTCTTTTTGAAAGCAGGTGTATGGACATGCTGTATATATACTTCATCAGGAAGTTGTTCTAGCTCTTCTTTGGACAATCGACTAAGCAGGTCGGCTTCCTCGTTTTCATCCCGAGGTATTCTTTGAAATCTGACGATAACTCCTCGACTTGTGAGCTCGGCTTCTAAAGTTTTCACTTTGCTGAGGTAACTTTGCATGATGGGGTCTCTGGCCTGATATACTCCCGTCACCTGGTTGATTACCAGCTGAGAGTCGCTATTCACCTCGAGGTCGGTTACCCCTACCTCCAGAGCTACCAACATCCCATTCACTAGGGCTTCGTATTCGGCCACATTATTAGAAGCCTTGAATTCTAACCGTAAGGCATAACATACTTTAAAGCCCTCCGGCCCCTTAAGTGTTATCCCTGCGCCACTGCCCTCAGAGCCTGACGCTCCGTCTACATACAGCTTCCAGCTAAACTCTTGGGGAGGCTCGCCCTCCCTCTCCTTTCTTGATGTTTCCGAAGATGATCCTTCCTTCTCTTCATTGAATGCGCATTCGGCTATAAAGTCAGCCAGCGCTTGAGATTTTATAGCCGTCCGAGGTCGGTACTCTAGACAGTAAGGGCTGATCTCCACAGACCATGCCAACATCCGCCCTGAAGTTTCCGGTCTACGTAGAATCTTCTTCAAGGGCTGATCCGTCATCATAACTCCTTGGTGACCCTCCAGATAAACTTTGAATTTCCGGACTGCTAGCAATAGAGCATAAGCCAACTTTTCAATGTTTGAGTATCTGACCTCGGTATCTCTAAGCACTTTGCTGACATAGAAAACAGGTTTTTGTTCACCTTCTTCCACCCGTATTAGCACTGCGCTGATTGCTTGTTCTGAGGCCGCCAAGTATATCAGAAGTTCTTCTCCTTCTATGGGACTGCTGAGCACGTGGGGTGAGCTAAGATATTCCTTAAGCTCTGTGAAGGCTTTTTGGCAGTCTTCTGTCCATTCAAAGTTCGGTACCTTCCTCAACTTTTTAAAGAATGGCAAGCATTTTTCTGCCGACCTCGACATGAATCGGTTGAGTGCCACTACTCTTCCAGTTAGTCTCTGGACGTCCCTTACACAGGTCGGCTCTGGCATATTCAATATGGCTTCTACCTTCTCCGGATTGGGCTCAATGCCTTTTCCGCTCACCATGTACCCCAAGAACTTTCCTCCCCTGATGAAGAAGGCACACTTTGCTGGGTTCAATTTCATCCTGTATTGATCTAGCACCCCAAATACCTCCCTTAAATCTGCTATGTGCTGTTGGAAAGTTAAACTTTTGACCACCATGTCGTCTACTTACACTTCTACGTTTCTGTCGATCTGGTTCTTAAAGATTTTATTCATCAATCTTTGATAAGTTGCCCCGGCATTTCTCAATCCGAAAGGCATAGCTCTATAGCAGTAAGTCCCATCTTCAGTTATAAATGAGGTCTTCTCCTCATCCGACCTTTCCATTGGGATTTGATGATAACCAGACATAGCATTCAAAGAAGACATATAATCAAATCCGGCCGTTGAGTCGACCATTTTATTAATATCTGGGAGGGGGTAACAATCTTTAGGGCAGGCCTTATTTAGGTCGGTAAAATCTATGCACATCCTATATTTGCCATTAGCTTTTTTGACTAACACAGGATTCGCCAACCACTGCGGGTACATAACCTCCCTAATAAAGCCTGCCTCCTCTAGCTTCTGCACTTCTTCCCGAGTGGCCTGCTGCTTCTCTCTTCCCACTACTCTCTTCTTTTGCTTCACTGGCTTAGCTTCGGAAAGGACATTCAGTCGGTGTGTCATCACTTTGGGGTCAATTCCCGACATATCTGAGGGCTTCCATGCGAAGGTCGGCGCGTGACTTCGGATCAAGGCCATGACTTCACCTTTTTGCTCATTGGTGAGGCCGACATTGAGACTGAAGACCTTACTCGACTCTGCTTCTGATAAGGAGAAAGTCTCCAACTCCCCAACTGGCTCTGTCCGAGCTTCCTTTGTCTCATCCCTGACCTCCAGAACCTCCGAGTCAAGCGCTTCTCCAGTTGGGCTCGGTTCTATCATTGTGGCCAGATATACTGTCCTTGCTTCTTCCTGGCTGCCCCGGACCATTCCCACTCCTTCCTCTATTGGGAACTTGAGTGCCAAGTATCTGATGCTGGTGACAGCTTCAAAATTGAACAGCGCCGGTCTCCCCAAGATCGCATTATAGCATAATGGGAGTTTGACCACCAAAAACACCTCATGGTGGGTGCGAGCTCTGGGTGCTTCTCCCAAGGTAAGAGCCAGCTTCACCTTTCCTTCAACGAGCACCGGTCCTCCTCCGATCCCCTTGATTGGTGACTGGTCCCGAACCAGCTGTTCTTCAGGAATTCCCATCTGCTGGAAAACCCAATATGGCAGTAAGTTGACCTTACTCCCATCATCCACCAGAACCTTCTTCACCCGAAAGTTATTAATGACAGCCTCAATGACGAGCGCATCATCATGGGGCATCTGAATGCCTTGTGCATCTTCCGGAGAGAAGGCGATGGTCAGGGGAGAGTGTTCTACGATCTGCATGACTTCGCCATTACTGGTCTCCCCTTCCCGGTTTCTCTTCTTTCCTCGACGGCTCATCCGTCCTCCTGTTCCTCCAACAATCATATTGATGGTCCCACTGGACCCATCATTCACTGGTCCAGCTCCTGTTCTCCTAGGCATCTGAGCTGCCGGACCGGGCTGAAGCCTCTGTCCCTCCGGTTTCTTCACAAAGTTCTTGAGATGCCCTCTTTTTATCAGCCTCTCAATCTCCGTGATTAACTGGAAACAGTTATTCGTATCGTGGCCATGAGTCCGGTGGTACTGACAATATTTGTCAGGATTTCTCTGGTCTGCTTCCGACTTCAGGGGTTTGGGCCACTGGAGAAAATCCTTGTCCTGGACCGCCATGAGCACTTCGGCTCTGGAGGCGTTGAGAGGAGTTGGCTTCTCGGGAACCCAAGGAGGGAGCACTCTGGGTTCAAGAACCCGGGGAGGAGGGGGAGGCCTTTGATCCCTTCTCTCCCAGGCCTGCTTGTACGGCTCAGGCCTCTTGCCATGTTTCTTCTCGTGTCTCTCCGGCCTCCTCTCCTCTGGGGCTTTCTCTTTCACTGCCATCCCTTTGGCAAATCTGCTTGTCACCAAGGCATCAACCTGCCTTATATATTTCTCCGCCCTCTTCATCAACTCGGCCAGTGAGGTCGGAGGTTTCCTGCTTAAAGAGCCAAAGAACTCGGCAGACGTTGTTCCCTTTTGCATGGCTTCTACCGCCCTTCCTTCATCGAGATCGGGAATCTGCAGGGCCTCCGTGTTGAATCGGGCGACATATTCTCTCAGTGATTCACCCCCTTTTTGCTTTATTGTCTCCAGATAGCTGGTCTTCCTATCCGCTGGCACCCCGGCTATGAACCGGCTAATGAAGCGGGTGGCAAGATCTCCAAAACTTTTAATACTTCCGGCCTCAAGGCTATTGAACCACGCCCGCGCTGGTCCCGAGAGCGTTGTCGGGAACACCTTACACATCAAGGCATCTGATAGAGTTTGCAACTCCATAAAGGTCTTGTAGTTCATGACGTGCTCTCTCGGGTTACCGGTGCCGTCATAGGCCGCCATTGATGGCATCATGAACTTCTTAGGCACGGTCTCCTGCTGCACTCCCTTTGAGAAAGGAGAAGAAGTAGGTAAAGAGGTTTGGCTCTGATCTTTCTTACCTAGCTCGGCTAAGAGCTGCTCTTTCAACTTTTTCAACTTTTGGCTCATCTTCTCGTCTTCCGGGCTGTATTCCTCCTCCTCCTCCGCTTCCGTTCCTGTCTCTCTGGTTGCTTCGGCGGAATAGTTATCTGCCCCCTCATTTTCTATCATCTCTTTCGCCCTCCTCCCATGGATTCGGGCCTGTGGTTCTTCCTCTTCCCCGGCCTCGTGGCTATTAGTTTGGAGACGGTCAGAGGGGGGTCGGGGCTCATTGGTTCTGGGTTCCTCCACCACTGGGAGTGTATTTACTGGGGTGCTAAGGCCCCTCTGTTGCATTATCTGCCCCAACCAGTGAGCAGTAGTCTGTAGTTGGAGAGCCATAGTTTGAAGGTCTTGGTTAGACAGGGTGACGGCGGGAGTATTCCCTGCCAAGCTTGGCAAGGGAGTAAGAGGAACAGGCGTTTGGTTGTTCAATGTTGTAGGGCTAGAAAAGGAGAACTGCTGCCCATCTTGGGCAGAGCTCAGGTCATTTGGAATGTTAAGGTTATTTTCTTGGTGGTTTGCCATCGTGGATCTCAGTGGGTTTTGAAAGTGGAAACTCCGGTGATGAAAAGATCTCCTTCGTTTCCCACAGACGGCGCCAATTGATGATCTGAGATCCAATAGAATAGGGTTTTACAAGAGTTCTTGTATTGAAAGATAAAGCTTAATACAACTTCTTCTAGCTTATATTTTCTAGGGAGGGAACTCCCCTTTTATCTATTTCGCTTTGCTTGTGGTGACGTGTAAAGGTCTCTCCATGATTGGGCCACGCGTCTCTGCCATGCAGATTCGGGCGTACGAGGGTATCAGACGCCTGCTCTGTGCGTAACGGCCTCTGATTCTCCCGTGCGTACACTCGAGCGGATTTGCCAGGCTGTCTGAGTATCATACTGGATACTGGGCTGGGCTGAGGATTGGGCCGGACGCTGAGCCCAAGAGGAAAGGGCCTGCTGGTTGCGGACTGGGCCGGTTTGGTGGAGCCCGGCCTTGAGGATTGAAGGAGCCAGGCTTACCACGTGAGTGAGTGGGCCTGGGCTTTTGGCTGGGGCCAAACCCCTGGTCTGGAGTGAAGAAATCCAGCGGTCATCATCATTCATATTCCTCATGAAACAAAGAACAAAGGAACTAAACTAATCTAGTTATAAATTATAATTGTTAAAATTAGGGAATAATTTATTTATCGGATGGAATATGATGCCCATGAAGTTTGAGAAATTTTACTTGCAAAATCGATCAATCATTTCATTAACACGAAAAAAATGAAGTAGCACTTTTACACTGTGTTTAGATGAGGTGAGGGAGGATAATTAAAAAATAAAATAAAATAAAATAAAGAAAGATAAAGAGAGGAAAGAGTATGGAGAACTACAATAAAAAAATTCTATTTATATAAAAAATTTAAAATTTATTGTTATTTTATAATTTAATTTAAAATTTTAAAATTAATAAAATTATAAATTTTTATTATAATTATATTTAAATTTAAATTTTGATTTTGAGAAAATGTATATTACTCACGTAACAATATGAATTATTTTATTATAATTATATGTTATATAGATAAATACTATTATAAAATTTTTAAAATTTTTAATTATTTTATAATTTAATTTAAAATTTTAATTTAAAATTTTAAAAATCAATATAATTTAATTTAAAACTTTTAAATTTATTCTCTTTCACTATTAAATTTTTAAAATTCTATTATTATATTTTGCTCTCATCTATTTAGTATAAAAAATTATAAAAAATATTTTTTATTTTTTATTTTTTTAATTTATTTTAAGTTTTAATCACATGTAATGTTAATATAATGTCTATTCTTGTGTTTTTAAAGTATTGATTTATATTATTAAATAATAATAAAAACCAATAGCACAATTATAGACATTAATACTATAATTTTTATTTTTTATTATATTGACATTACTTTTTATAATAAATATAGTAAAATATATTATTGATGACTACTCTAAACTGTCCTCGTTTGGTCTCGTTGTGTGCGATGGGCTCCTTAGAAGTCTGTTTAGAAACAACCAAAGTTTTGGCTGGAACTAGTGCTTTGGCAGGAATGGATATGTCCTCGAGGTTGCAGACTGAAAACCCCATGTTGTAGATACCAATGCTAAAGTAGGGGCAGAGGCACTAGAACGGTTCGCAGCTATTGGATCTATCGCCTGAAAGACCTTTCAAGTTACGTCGACCACCATCTTATTGACCTTAAAGGCTGCTAGAGTCACCTTTATACTTTCTCAAGACAGGGTTAAATTTTTTAGAAGTTTAATGGTGTCTATGGATGCGGTAGAATGTGAAAAGAAAAATACCAATCTGATTAAAATCCAAAACGACAATAGGAAAAATGCAGCAAGAAAGGAAATTAGAAAAATCGCAATACTAGCTTCCCGGCAATTTTGAAGGTTGGACATGAACATGCACTCTCAACGTCATACTTTTTCCTTATAGAGATCGGTTGAATAAGACAGATTTGGTCCAATAAGGTCAACTTGGAAAAGTCGTTGCAGCCCTGAGAGACTTCCCCCAAGAGAGATCAACATCCTAGTTGATCCTTTAACTCTCTTTCAGCTCAACTACTACAAAAGTCTCAGCCCAGTCTTTAATCGAGTCATTGTAACCAGTGAAGATAGACAATCCTGCTCAAAGACCAAAATGGTAGAACCCGTGGTTAGACATGACGAGGTGAAAGAAGGTACACAACAATGCAACAGAGGGGGCAAAATCTCAGCATAGACGGACGGACTCAAAGTAGCACATGAATATGATGGAATTAGGAGACAATATACAGGGAATCACTCGAAGTGACGGAAGACTTTAGTGAAGAAATAGGTAAAAGGAAATATCAGTCGAAATCATACTGCTTGACAAAGAAGACCAAGCTACGCTCCTGCAGGAGGTAGATTGGGAAGGACAATCATTTCATTAGGAAGGGGAGCCCTAACCCTTGAATGGTGATATCAACATATTCGCTGGAGAAGTAATTAGAAAGGGAAGAACAATCTTGAGCGTCTATTAAGTCTGCAGGAGGTAGATTGGGAAGGACAATCCTTTCATTAGGAAGGGAAGTCCTAACCCTTAAATGGTGATATCAGCATATTCGCTGGAGAAGTAATTAGAAAGGGAAGAAGGGGTGATGGAAGACAGTAAACCCACGACATTAGGGACTCTAACGGAAGTCATGAGAAGAGTAAGATGTACTTTAAGTTGAGAAAGCAAGAATTATAGAAAAGACGGAGAGTAAAGCAACAGAAGCAGTGCAAAAGGTAGAACCGTGAGTGAAATCAAAAGTACGAACTTGAAATGGGTAAAGGTGAAAAAAGACTTTGATAAAAGCACTCCTAGAGTCACGCAATAATAAATGAAGTTTTGAAATTTACCCCTCATTAATCATGGAATAATTAATAAGCGGGTAAATGGGTATTTGATGACTATTGGTTTTTGGATACCAGATTATGACTGAGCCACTTTGGGAGGCCAGGCCATAACCCCATCAAAGCCCAATACACAGATCTGTTATCCAGTACGCAGTTCAGGTCTCGTTTGGACAGGTCGCACAAGGCAGGGATCATGCTCAAGTGAAAGAGGTCTAGCTTAATTGACTTGATGGATTCGTGGGGCAACAGACTTATAGACATTTAGGATCGTAACAATATGACGCCGGAGATAATCAAATGGCCATCTGATAATGGAAAAGACATCGTATGTCCGTACGTATGGTCCCGCGTGATAATGACAGGATATATAGGTACAGTATAACAGTTATATATCATTAGAGGACAAAAGAGAAAATGATAAAAGAAAAAAAATATGAGCCAAGCGAATCAAACTTACCAAAATACACATTGAGCTTACTCTTTATTGAATCTCATGACATTAATTGTGATGACCCTAATAAGGTATTTAGAAAATAAAAAAACTAATAATTATGAGATCCATTATAATTTTTGTTGATATTAATGGTAAATAAAAAGTTAAAATTATTATTTTTTGCATAAATCAATAAAAATAAGAAAAATAAATTTAAAATTTTTGAATTAAATTATATTAATATTTAAAATTTAAAATTAAATTATAAAATAATTAAAATTTTTAGATTTTTTATCAATAAAAATTATTTATGTGCATATGAATATAATAAAATAATCCAATTTATTTATATGCCCTCCATAATTAAAGTTTTAATCTGAGATATAATTATAATAAAATTTATAATTTTAAATAATTTTATAATTTTGAATAATTTTATAATTTTTATAATTTTAAATTAAATTATAAAATAATAAAAAAAAATAATTTTTTAATATAAATATACTGAACAAATGAGGTGTTTAAGAAAAAAAAAAAAACTAATAAAAGGATAAAGGAGAAGATGAATGACAAATTTTAAAAATTTATCTCACTTCCCCTTATTACACCCCATTTTGAGGTGTAAGAAAAATTGACATTTGAGGATAAGGAGGGGTAAGCCTTACCTCTATTTACTTCATACTCACCTCTTTCTAAACAGGAGTAAAAAAATTTCATGCATCTCCTTCCCCTTTCTTACCCCTTATTCACCTCGCATGAACTCTACACCAGACAATCAATACCCCAAAAGTACGGAGCTTGTCTGCTACTGATTCATTCACATCAAGTCCGCTGAAAAAGGGAAATTATTATTTTGGCTGTAGTACGAAGTGGCTCAATAAATAATAATATAATAAATTACTATATTATAAAATTAACTGTTAAAATTCATATAATTACTAATATATATATATGATTATTATAATTTTTATATTATAAAAAATTATTAATCAATTTTTAATATATATATATATATATGATTATTTTAATTTTTATATTATAAAAAATTATTAATTAATTTATCAATTTTAAAAATATATATTAAGTAATAATTAATCTTTTTTAAATATTAAATATTTTATTGTTTAATTCATATATTTTAGCAATAATTTATTAATTAATTTTTATTTTTTTAAATTAATTTTTTTATATTAAAATATTATAAATTTATTTTATAATTTTTAACCATTAAATTTAATGGAAAGATTAATTAATAAAATTTTTAAAATATAAAAAGTATTTTAATATATTTTTTAAAATTAAAAAATTAATTAATTTTTTTTATAATAAAAGTTAAATAATATTTTTTTTAAATACATAGGATAAACTAGTTTTAGATTAAATTTATTAAATTTTGATTTTTATATAATTATTTATATATTTTATTATCACCAATGACCAATATATCACCTCATCTTGAGGAGATTGTATTTTTAGATCATTTAATAATTTTGTCAATCTGAGAAAATAATAAAATCTGTTAATAATTTAAATGTGTCAGTTAATTATTGGCGAACATTTTAAATATTAATTTCCAAAAAGGCATACCAACCCGGCAACCCCTCCTTTACCTTTCGCCTTCACCGGCCATTTGGAAACGACATCAAGCCACATGCATTTCATAATGACTGCACTATAAATACACTATAAGCACTTTAAACTATTAATTTTCATCTCTCTCTCTCTCTCTCTCTGTCTCTCTGCTATAGTCTACCGATTTTGTCCGCATCCTTATCGCCAGTAAATTTTCTCTCTAGAAAAGGTCAGGCGACATGGCCGACCACTTGGAGACCTGCGTAGACTACGGTTTGAAGCTCTCTAAGAGAATTTACTATGGGAAAGAATTGCCTCCGGCGCCGGAGCCGGGAATGTCGAAGTCATCGGAGAGCTTATTACCGAAGGCGGTGATGGTGTATGCAGTGGTGCCTGAGCCAGATGTAGTCGATAATCCGGACGTGCCGAGCTATCAGCCATATGTGCACGGGAGGTGCGATCCGCCGGCGTTAATACCTTTGCACATGCACGGAGCAGCCATGGAAGTTGACTGTTGTTTAGATCATGCAAGCGTTAGTTTTAGCGGGAAGTGGCGCGTGCATTGCATCAAGACGAGTAGGAAGTGCGATTGCCGGATCGTCATTCCCATGGGAGACCAGGTAGTTGCAATATACACTTTGGAAAAAAAAAAACACCTATATTAGTCCTTTTTATTTTTCTTTAATGTGTATAATCAATTTTTAGATTATTATTACTGGTTGGAAGTGCTACTTATGTAATTGTTTATCTTCTGCATTTTTCTAGCGCAGAAGTACGGAAGGAAGAGCTTCAAACTCTCTTACTTTTTTTGAATAATTAAAACAAAAAAGGTGTTAAGCTTCAGTTTGTGGTTAATTGTAGGACTCGTGGATGGTGCAAACGTAAGATTGGATAACTGATTATTTTTTTGGTAGTAAGTGATAGAGTCGAAACTGAGTGGCAATTGACAATTCAATGCCACAGACATGATTTGAGAGTTGCTGTTAGCTAATCTCTGTTTATGAATTAATTTGGTAGATAATTGGAAAAGACGCGACATCTACCTTATTGTACGCCACAGTTGACGTGTGATGCAGGATTTATTTATTTATTTTGTAACAGATAAATGAAGGATAACTTTTTTATAACAGTATACAGTAAAATATTTGTTACTATTAACGCATATTAGTCAATTGCTGGCTAATCTCTGGGTAAAGGGTCCAGTTAATATATCATATATTATTTAATATTATTTTTTGTCATATACTAATTAGTACTATTTAAAATACACACGTAATATTTAATATATATATTTTATGCTGAGGTAGTAATTCTTTTCCCCTCTGCTAAATTTGTTCTTCCAGCTAGAGGAAGTGCAGGCCTGAAATTACTTTGCAGGTCTTTCTTGTAAATAATATTTGTATAATATAATGGAAACGTGATTATGAAATTCATCGTATCTTTCAGTGTTTTCTGGTTGGCTGGTGCCTGCTTGTAATAAGACCTTTTAGTTACTTAATTTTGCTAATTGTTTTTAGTAACTTCTTCTTTTAAGTTCTCAAGAAAAGCATGATTTGGCTAACAGGGTTCAATTCTAGGTCTTGAGGTTGACATTATTGGGAGATCATATCATAGTCAACTGATCGCAGAAGAAACGGAAGATAAGGAAAAAGTAAATAAAGGAGGAGATGGACGTTATTTGAAAGGCAATATTTATACATTCAAAATCCCACAGGTGATACTTAGCTCATATGACGGTTATTTGTGTTAGTGTCATTTGGTTTCCCTTTTGATATTGTTTTCTCCAATATATTTATGTGTTATTTACCTTTTAGGTTGGTGGAGGGATAATAATTTCAGTTAAAGTGACTTGGTCTCAGAAGTTAGCATATAGTGAGGGTCAATTCTGCCTCAATGTCCCATTTAGTTTTCCAGCATTTGTCAATCCAGTTGACAAGAAAATTTCCAAGAGAGAAAAAATAATGTTAAATGTGAATTCTGGCTTTGGGAAAGAAATTTTATGCAAGAGTACTAGCCATGCTCTAAAGGTATGTCCTCCTCATAGTTATTCAAGCTTTCAATCAGCTTCTGAAATACAAAGAAAATGACACCAGTATTATCGTCTTTCCTAGGAGCTAAGGCGTGAGGTTGGTAAAATGGGTTTCTTATATGAAGGAGAAGTACCAACTTGGTCGAGTACTGACTTTAATTTTTCATATTTGGTAAGTCCCTGAATTAACCGTTGACTATCTTTTAAGAAGACCAATTTTCTCTATAGCTTCTCCATGGTCATAGGGTAATGCACCATGTATAAAGAGATCCATTTAATAGCTACTGTGGTTGGCTGCTGTATATACAGGTCTCGAAGGATTTATTTGGTAGTGTGTTCTTACAGTCTCCACTTCTGCGAGATTTTGACGAAAGACAGATGTTCTGCCTCTATCTTTTCCCTGGAAACGACCAGAGGATGAAGGTTTGTCCAATTTCTCTGCTACTCTATTATTTGTTTCCAAAGTGCATTTTATTAAGGAAATCAAAATCATAATTATTAGAATAATTGAAAAGTGATATATTAATTCTGGAAAGGATGATCTTATTCAAGAAAAGAATATAGTGTAGAAATAGAACCGTATGTGAATGTAATCAATCAAACCAGAACATGAAGTTTTTGGAGCACAAATTAAGTGGAATAGGATAGTCACCAAGAACTTTGGGAGCTACAAAGTGGACAAGGAGATATCTAAAGTTGCAAGTATAAAAAAATAGTAAAAAATAATAATAAAAAAATAGCAGCAACAACAACAACTAGGAGGAAGGTTATTGAGTCAATCGCTTTAAGGCAATCCTAGTTTTGGTTTTGAGTTTGGCTCCCTTGAGCGTTCAGAGACCAAAATATCCTCGCCTTCAAATAAAAGGTTCCTTTTTTTGTTTTCTATGTTGGCTTATGGTTAAATTTATAGAGTCCAGTCTTATCCCTCCCTGCTCCCTTCTCTGAATCTGCAGGCTTTCAAGAAGGATGTGATCTTTATAATTGATATAAGTGGAAGCATGAAAGGGGCTCCCTTTGAGAATGCAAAGAGTGCACTAATATCATCACTTTCTAAACTCAATTCTGAAGATTCTTTCAACATTATTGCTTTCAATGGGGAGACCTATTTATTTTCGTCAATATTAGAGCCGGTAACACAGGGAGCAATATCAAAAGCTTCCCAGTGGCTTAGTGATAATTTAACCACGGGTGGTGGCACAAACATTTTGCTTCCTCTGAAACAGGTGAATATAAAACGTTAAGATGTTTTTAGTCTGAAAATTTTTGTCATGTGTTGGTTTTGGCTTATATATATTTACCATTCTATTTTTTAACGAACTCAACTCATCACCGCAAACAACTAGTTAGTTCTATATTGTTTACTGTGTCATCTATCTCCACAATAAACTATATGTTGTGAAAAAAAAAAAAATAGAAATGGCTACATACGGTGGTTACATCTTCCTGCTTTTGCTTTCAATCACCTTTTCCCCCCTTCCCCGTTTTCTTTTTTGTGTAAAAATTCCATAGTGCCTAATTTTCATGTAATGCTTGATTGATAATTACTATTTTTTCCATTTAAATTTTTTTTACGTTCCGTAAATTTCACTTTGGCTCAGGTAAATGAGATATATTGTTGTTTCTTATATTGTTTTATGCTTTGTTTTAGGCTATGAATCTGTTGGCTGAAACTACTGATTCAATTCCTCTTATTTTCCTCATAACTGATGGGTCTGTTGAGGATGAAAGGGATATTTGCAATTTTGTGAAAGAATCTCTTAGGAATAGAGGGTCAATTTCTCCTCGGTTATGTACATTTGGCATCGGTAAGGATTTCATGCTAATACATCGAAGCATGCTCGTACAATCCATTCTTGGATCACTCAGGGTTCCCTTTCTAGCATTTTTAACAAATTGTTTCATGTGAACCTTTTTCAGGAATATATTGTAACCACTATTTCTTGCAAATGCTAGCACAAATCGGAAGGGGCTATTTTGATAGTGCTTATGATGCAGGTTGTTTTTATGTGTCGACAGAGTTTTAGTGCAATAAGTGTGTTTACTTACCTTCTGAAGTTAAAGCATCATATTCATTTTATTTCCAGATTCAATTGATTTTCAAATGCAGCGATTGTTTACAACTGCATCATCAATTATCCTAACCAATATTACCATAGGTGCTTTGGATCATCTTGATTCACTTGAGGTACACTATTCATTATGCCCATCTTCTCTATGGTCATTCTGCCACTCCACTTTTGATTTCTTGCTGTACCTCAGAACCTGACTTTCTGTCTTTCTCCTGAGTTCCTTGCAGTTGCTACCATTTAGAATACCAGACCTCTCATGTGGAAGCCCATTAGTTGTATCAGGCAGATATACTGGCAACTTTCCGGATTCTGTAAAAATTAATGGCAGTTTGGCAGATATGAGAAATTTCACAATAGAACTAAAAACGCAAAGGGCCAAGGATGTTCAACTTGACAAAGTAATGTTTATTCTGGGCGTTGTCTTATATATGTATTCAACAATCGCCAATTTGTAAGGATAGGTTTATAAAATTTAGTATTACTGTCACTGCAATTTGATGTTAATATTTGGTTTCTTATATCAAACAAAGCAAGAGGCTTTTATGTTTTCTTAAGGAGAAGACCTGTTTTTCAATTCCCAGCTTCTAGCAAGAAGTTACTTTATTTAGGTTTGACCACATTTAAAATTTTTATGTTCCATTTTTTGTTGCACAAATGCCTGAGATTTCCATTCGTTATTTTATGTGCCCACTACTTTATGTTGTGTATAGAGTTCCTTCTTCAAAGTTCACGCTCTTCCACTCAGCGATATTAGATACTTCAGTTGGCACTTGCTTTGTTTGCTTGCAACATGCATGCTTGGTATTGAATGGCTCAAACAGGAATATTGCTGTCTGACATGTTTATTGTTTAGAGCTCTTTAATTGTCTCCAGAATTGAATCTGTTTTGAGTTTTCAAGCATGATATTCTGTCCATCCTTCAGGATGGAGTCATTGCCACTAGCTCAAAACTGTTGCTGTGTTGCTCCGTCTTCATGAATCACGAGAGGAGGATCATCTAATTCACTGTAGATTACTGTAGTTGTTTGGTTGAGATGAGGAAAAAATATGCTAATATGCTGTTCTCTAATTATTCTTTTTCTCTGCACTCTGAAGGTACTTGCTAGAAGACAAATTGATGTTCTCACAACTAATGCATGGATGTCGGGCAGCAAAGACCTTCAGCAGAAGGTTGATTACTGAACTGTCTTGGATTTCAATAAATCCAAGTCAATATAATTTAATTATATCATTTATTACAATATTTAGTTTGAATAGAATGTAGGTTTCTTTAAGCTACAATGAGGGAATGAAAAATATAAGACTTACATTTGTAAGGACTAATAGGCAAGATTGGGATAGAGTTTTGTGTTTGGTACAGAGTTCAGTGGTTAGTTTGACATGATGTTCATGAAGATAATCATTAATAAATAAATAACACACTTTGTTCTGTTTTAGGTTGCAAAAGTGAGCTTACAAACTGGGGTTCTATCTGAATATAACCATATGATTTTGCATCAGACTGATAAAGGGGAGAAAGAACCAGAAACAATGTTGATGCAGGAGGTATGTCTTTGCCTAACTTCTAACTTTACCCAATTAATAGCAAGAACGTCTTTTATTATTATTTTTTCCATCTTAATCCTCGTCATTGTACTCTGCTAAAGCACGACACTGGCAATATGCATGAGAAGTAATAAAATGTGCAACAATTCATGGATGTTGCTTATTTTGTTCTGAAATTACCATCCGTCCATTTCAATTATCATCCTCAATCTCTGCTATATTGGGGAGTACCATTTCAATTATCATCCTCAATCTCTGCTCTACATAATCAGGTATTCAACAAAATTAACTCGCTTAGACAAGTGAATTCAGAAAGGCAGAGTACCATATTTTTGGGGAGTCTAGGTGTTGGCTTTGGCAATTTGAGTGCAACAGCAGCAAACATTCCTCCAGGAACAGAGCAAATAAAGTCACCTGAAGGAGCAGAAATGCTGGTTCAGGCTGCTTCCACTTGTTGCAGTAGGCTGCTTGACCGTTGCTGTTGCGGATGCTTCATCCAAGCTTGTTCACACGTGAATGGACAGTGCTATATTGTCCTCTCGCAACTCTGTGCTGCCCTCGCTTGTTTTGAATGCCTCAACTGTTGCTATGAGCTTTGTGAGTGCATGTAATTGTGACTTTAAAATAGTTTATGAACATATATATGATGTTGCAAGAAGTACAATGTAAAATGTAAATGACCGTCGAACAAATGATAGACGTATGTGGTGGTGTTTGCAGAATTCGTGGTGTTGGTATTTAAGTATTTGAATTCTGCCAATTATTCGAACTCAATATTTCATGACATTATATATTATTTTGATATTATTACATTAAAGTTTAGAAAAAATTATTATGTAATCTTTATATTATGATAAAATTTATTAGTTTATTCATTAATTTAAAAAAATATAATTATAAGTTTTAAAAATTTTATTAGTTAATCTCTCAATTAATTTTAATTATCGAGTGTTTTATTATTTAATTTATATAATTTGAAAAAATTTGTTAATTGGTCCTTTAAATTTGTAAAACGTATATAAATTAATTTTTTTTAGGATATTTTAGGTATTTTTTTAATTTTTAACCATTAAAATTAATAAAATAACTAATTAATTTTAAAATATATTTTTTAAAATAATATGAGGTTGTAATATATTTTTTAAAATAAAAATATCAATTAATAAATTTTTTAATAAAAATTAAATAATAAATTTTTCTAAAATTTATTAGCATTTTTATTTTTTAAAATTTTGTGATTTATATAGCTGATTATTAAATAAGAAATATTGGCATAACCAAACTCTCGTGTTATGTTTGAAAAATGAGAGCTAACCTGTTTAATTTCTAATGATACTCATATTCTATCCATTCAAATTTGTTTGATTGTGTCAAAATTTTATCTCCAAAGTTGACGTAGGAAAAATATTTTAATTAAACCTTTATATATGAAGGAAAAAGTGAATATTAAAATCTTAAAACTACGAGTTTTAGAGCTTTGTTTTTTTTTTTTAAGTATTCCGTTCATATTGGATTTTTCACAGAGATATACCTTACACTCATATTTTTTCAGAAAATTTAATTAATATAATTAAATAATAAATTTTATATTATAATTTTTAATACATCTTCTATTTATATTGCTATATTACTAAATTATTGTTCAAATTAATAAACTTTTGTTTCTCAATGCATATTACATATAAATATATTATGAAGTTAATAAATAAATTATTCTCTCCTCGTAAAAGGATTGTAATTATTTTTACAAGGCTTAATAAAATTTATTTAATATAATTGAATTGGTAAATGTTATATTATCTTTCATAATATATTCTGTACTCTAAACTCCCACGGTCCCACTCCACCCAATGAGAGAATTCAAGCATGAGTTTTGAGAGGGAACGTTGGGAGGCAATTTTAAGAAATTTTAAAGGATTAGTTTTGGGGATAATTATTAAAATATCAGGTTTGCAATCAAATTTTTTGATAATCAAGATTTTTTATATGCATATTGTTAAAGAATTTGTAATTGCTATTAAAAATTTTTAGAATTTATGTACTATTAATCTAATTATTTGGATATGTTAAAAATTCTGATTATTTGCTATTTTATTAATGTAACACTGTTTGATTTTTAGAATTTATGGACTACTAATCTGATTTATGGACTAAAAATTGCTATTAAAATTTTTTATAATTTATGGACTATTAATCTGATTACCTGATTATTAATATGATTATTTACTATTTGGTTGCTCTTAATATGATAATCAAGATTTTTTAGTTGCCTGTTAAAATATGTTAATATTATCATATTCCATGCCGATTAAGAAAAATATATTAAAGTATGTTAATAGTATCAGATTCCATGCCGTTTAAGAAAAATATATGTTAATACTATTATATTCCTAATTCAAGTTTGTTATTTGGGTTATAATATTTAAATTTTTAAATTTTTTGTCATTAAAAAAATCAGATTCGGTCTGGTTTGGATATTATGTGGATAATATTGTGTTGATATTGTTAAACAGATTTGTATACTAAATGAGTTTGGGGCGGGTTTGAGAATTTTACATATAATCGGATTGGGTTTGGATACTCTCAATCTACCCATTTACATCTCTAGATAACACCCTAATCTATTTTCCCGATTGTTTTTCTAGGGTCTCTCTTTTGTACCATTTTCTGCATCATGGCTTCCAACGTCCATCATCCAAAGATTGAAGATAGCTTCCATTACCAAGGGTCTGCTGAGGAAACAAAAATTGCGGGTAGTGAACAGGATGAAGATAAGGACCACAAGAAAGGAATCCAAGATCCGGATAAATACCAAGAGGAGTTGGTAAACAAATACGACAGGCAGTTTAAAGAAAGCGATGTAATTTACTAATTTACTAGTCATTTAATGTATTTATTAGCTTTTTTTTTTATCTTACAACTTTTTGGCAATCCCTGTACAGGGTTTTGAATACGACTATTGGCCGGTGACAATGAATTGGCTTGGTCTTGGTCAACGCGTCCATCTCGAAAAGGATACTGTGTATGCTGAACAGGTCAAAGAGGCCCTTGACTTTGCTATTAGGAAACAGAATGAAAAGGTGACGCTTATACTTTATATTTTATGCTATTGCTTACATATTATATAATTGTACAATTTATTACCGTTGATTAGAAATTACTGTATAAATTAATAGTTAAACTTATTGCTAACTGAGGGTTTAAGAAATCACAATGTCTACACATCTGCATTCCATCTTTATAACTGTTTTTCTGTGCCTCAAAAGACATTTTTTTATTGTATTTTTCTATTTTAAGCTATTCCGTATTAATTACATTTATTTCAATCATACAGGAGGCAAATCTTGAAGTCGATAAAATTCTTATAGCAACCTGTTTTAGACCTTTTCTGTATTAAAATTGCCCTACTCATCGAGTGTAAGTTTGGCATGGGGTTAGAGATATTATAGGATAATAGTTAATTTTATTTAGTTATTATTAAGTTTAAATTAAAATTTACATTAATTTAATATATCACCTTATTTCATTAATCTCATATGTACTTAACAGAAGTGCAAAATTTTTTTATTTATCAAAACATGTGTTACATTTTTATTAATGTTGCGCAAATTTACCGCTGAATTCATAAATTTAAAAGTGAAATTTACGAATCTAAAATTTATATTCATGATTTTAAAAATGTGTATATGATTGAATTGAGAAGAAACAACGACGACGACTCCCACTGAAATACTTGCTGTAATACCGTCTGGACTTCACCATCCATAACAGCTGAGTAGATGTTCAGTGAGTTGTTTGATTAATGTACTCACAAGAATAACAATAATCCAACATCATACTCCGCAAAATCAAGTTGCATAGTAGGTGTCTTAAGTCTATGCTTAATTTACCTAGTCCCCTTGGCTGGATTTCACGTCCTCTCTTTGGGCTTTCCCAGTTATTGTATTTTGGTGCCACTGCCTTGATATAATGAAGTTATGAAGTATATTTGCATACAATTATAAAAATACACCACAAACTTGGCTTGAAAACTCTACCCAAAAGAACCAGGATATCAAATACCATCAAAATTGTCATTACTGTGAATTCATGCCTACCATTTAACATCATAAGTAGTTTTTGGGCACAGCTAAATAAGGAAAACCCACAATTTAGAGATGTTGCAACCTCTGTAATATGCCGGTAGTCACCAGCAGCAGAGGCTAAACCATCCTTTTCCAGCTTGAATAGTTGGATCCCGACTACGATCAGGTTGTGCGCCTAATGGGCCGAGTTAGCCTTCGGAATTGGGACGCCAAGCACATTCTCTACCTGAATTACAATAACACCCCGAAGGGCCTCATACCTGCCTAAGAAGTAAATCCTTGCAGCAAAATGAATATATTCATTGAGAAGCTGATGTGAAGATTCAACTGTCAAGTCTCTATCCTTTGCACTAACAACTCTCAGCTTTCAGTTAATGATAAGATAACCTGCGCTCGACAACAAAGGGGATTGAGCATAAATACATTTAATCAACCAATCAAAGTTGGCACACTATTCACATACCTTGAATCTCCTCTCCAATAAAATGACAGGACACCATAGAGAGGCTTGAAAGTAGGAAACAATAAAGATGATGAAGAATCAATATCATAGTGATAGCGGTTGTCGAAGCCGTCAAAAATAAACCTATTAAACAATCAACAATTAACTTGCAGATAGTGGCAATAGGGTCGAACCACAGGGACTTGACACCAAATATTTTTCTAATAATGACTAGGTAAATAAATAGCAAATAAATAAAAGATGGGGTTTGTTTTGATGAATTAAATATTAAAAAGCAAGAGAAGGCAATAATTCAAATTAATGAGAATTTCAATGGGAGAAGGATTCTAGTTGAAATATGGATCAGTTTGTTTAGAATTGATCATTGATTATTTAAGACTCCTATTTTATTCCAATAAATTAGTTTTGGTTGTGGAAGACGCTTCTCACAACCAAATTCCTCCTTAGTTCTAGTTGGATTAGGAAACGTTCGCTAATCAAACACTAATCAACTAGTTGCCAAGGAACGTCCTTGGGGCATTTAGCATCGAACAACTGTTGACTGCATTAAGACTTAGAGGAACCCAATTCTATCCTTGCCAACCGCGTGGTGAAGTCTAGATTATGCAACTGATTATATTTGTGCTTAAATAATCTAAGCAATTACGGACCTAAATTATTCAAACAAATTATTACTCAAGCAATTTAAAAGCAATGGGCTCTTATTGATTCTAAAAGCAAAGTAATAATTATAGAGAAGATCAAATTGCATAAATATTGAAAGCAAATAAGAGTTTAGCAATGGAGTTTTAAATCTCCCAATTCATCACAAATCTGAAATTTCCAACTTTAACTAGAAAGGAATTGTTTTAGCCACTCATGGTGGACAAAAATACACAAAAGAAGAGAAGAAAAGAAGAAAGTAAGTTCTGCTATATTTCTGCAGAATTCCCGAAGAGGAGAGGATGCTGAGATGATGTCCCTTTGCTGGTTTGGAGGCTGCTCTTTTATAGCTGAAGAATCCCATCCATCTAGGGTTTTGAAATCCCTTTTTGATTTGGTTTTTTATTCCTCTTTTGATGTTGAATTTAATTGCAAATGGAATTCCTTAGGTGAGAAACTCTTTCGTGGCTCTTGGAATTATGTTGGCAGTGATTGAGTTGGATTTGGGATTCTCAAAATTTGAATTTCGATTCCCTGCACTTTTCCCGCCTCTGCTGTCTGTTTCTGCTATCAGTGTGATTGGGGCAGTGATTTGGGCTTTTCCGTGAGTCAGTCCAGTTTTTAGCTTTCTGTCTCTGCGAGTGATTTGGGCGGTGATTTGGGCAGATCGCTTGTCCAAATTACTTCTGCCTGTTGCTTCCAGGTTTCTGCTTCAGCTTGATCTGGGCAGTGATTTGGCCAAATCACTTTGACCCAATCACTTTTCCAGCTTTTTCTTCACTTTTTCTCCAACTTTCTATTTTCTTCTTTTTCTACAAAAACATAACAAAAACATAAATTAAGCTAGAAAAATATGTAATTAATCAGTAATAAATATAATAAAAATGTGGCTAAATTATGCTTGATCACATACGCATAGAGTTTATTACCACAAAGGAACAGTTTAAAAGATGGTCCTATATTAAATTTCTTGAACCAAGGCATCACAGTTCTTTGAAAACAAAATTCCTCATAATACTGGAAAAGTAATGAATAAGAAACTACTGATGAATTATCAAAATCTTCAGGGCAAAAAGAAACACATAACTGAACTCAATTGTAACCAGTCCCAATTGGTTACCACCTAAAAGAAAATGATCTACAGCAGAGTGATAACATTCATTCAGGGCTGAATTGAGAACATCAAGTCTTGATCCTTAAGCTTCATACAATAGGCCAGCAGATAAAGCGCTTAGCTTTCACTTAACAGTTACCTGCATATGGTGACAAAAAGGGTTAAAAAGTAAATTAGCAAAGCCTACTGCAGGTGGTAGGGGGTATAGGATGCCGGTAGAGATCTTGCGTTCAAGCCACGGTTGCTGCAATTGCATAAGAAACTAAATAAAGTTAAATGAAGTTTACATGAATTTCATAGACCCTAGGTTTCAACTAACAACAGCCTGAAATAGTTACGAAATGGATTAAAATGCAATCAAATAAAATTAGTAAAACAGAGTTTGTACTTATTCATGTACTTTGGCCCCTAACCAGAATAAGGGAACTGTAGCATGTTATAGAGAAAAGGAAGAAAAAGTGATTCAGAATCATCAATCAAAGGCAATAAAACAAAGCAGGGTGATTAGTGTTGCACAGGACTGGCAACTTGTCCTACCTTTCAACTCATGAATTGTCCAAAATCACTAATGACAAAACAGATAATTATAATAATCTATAGATCGTTACTTGGAATTACATAAATAAAGCCAGGACCCAATTATCCAAAGAACAACAAAAAGGGCCTTCCTCTACCACTTACTTGATGACCAGCAAAGACAATCTTGAGAGGAAAATAGAGAGGGAGCAATCTATAGGTCACCAAAGAAGTGGCTCGTATCGCGTGCAGTGTAGTAGCTTCTGAACTCCAGGAACTTCAAAAGAGTTCAAAGAGACTAACAAACTCCAAATGTTCATTGTAAGCATTGTTAAGGGATCCATTTAACCAAACGTTATTGGGAAAAAGGAGTATAAGCAATGCTAGCAAGAAGAGTTGCATAATTCTGCCACTTCAAAGATCATATGTCATCCCAAGCACAGTAGAGGATATAGTGTTGGAATTATGGGCAGGTTAGGTTGGAGAAAAAAATAAAATACTGAGGTTAGAGCGTGGGAACGCTCAATTGGTTAACCAGAAGGCCTAGACAGCAAGACTAGAGAAATGAATGAAGTGAATGGCTATACCTGAATCATGATCAGATCATAAAGAATGTTTAAGAACCAGATATAAACACCAGGAAGAGAGCCCTGCATTCTACCTGAATTTTCAAGTTACATGAATAATCTCTATACAGGACCTGAAGTTGAACCTATTCTGTTGCTGTTTGTGCTCCTGTATCACCTCCACGCTTTGGATGAAAAGAACTAGTAAGTTTAATTCCAGGAGAAACTCTACGGATGAGCATCAAAACTTTGGGAGTGAAAAATATTGATACATAGGCTTCCACAACCACAATCCACGCCAACCACATAAAATGGATCAATGTCAGACAAATCGGCAGCAAGCAAGAAAATTGAGTGTTCACATATAAAACCCAAGATCCTTTACATGAAACAATTTTTGGGTTGAGTGTTGGTTGATCAACCAAGCAATTACTATACTACATCACAGACATAGTGGCTTGTATCAAGTGTAATGTAGGAGCTTCCGAACTCCAGGAACCTCAATAAGAGTTCAAAGAGACTAACAAACTCCAAATGTTCTATGTAAGCATTGTTGAAGGATCCACTTAGCCCAATGTTGTTGGCAAAGGGAGAAATATAATCAATGCTAGCAAGAACAGTTGCATAATTCCATGACTCCAGAGATCTTATCATAAACACACGATCTGGTGCAAGTGACCAGGTTAGGATTGGAAGGAAAACAAATTACTGAAAGTGGGAACTCTCAATTTGTCAACCAGAAGGAGTAAACAGAAAGACCAGGGGAATACAGTAAATTAACGACTAGAATGAATTTGTATGAACTGATAATAAGGGTTGTTTGATAACATTACATACCATAATCAAACACCAAGAAGAGAGCACCAGATTCTAATCTGAATTTTCTGGTAATATGAGATAAAAGACCTGAAACTAATAGATTCTATTGCTGTTTGCTGCTCCTGCATCATTTCAACAGCAAATCATGGACAGAACCTAGTAAGACTATATCCAGGAGAAATTTTACAGATACGCATCAAACATGAGAATGAAAAATATTGTTTGCTAAGCTTCAACACCTACAATGTCTGAGACATAAACAGGGCAACAAGCAACTAAAACCAAATTTTCAGATAAAACACAAAATTCTTAACATTTTCATTATTTCATGCAACAATTTTTGTCTTAAACCTCTTCAAAATAACTTTGTGGTGCAGATGTTGGAGGTGGTAAACTCCAAGTGCCTAAAGAAACAGTTCAAACTTCAGAGAGCCTTGCAGACTTTCAAACTCAATCTAAACATCATTGAGGATTCTCTTGGCTAGGTAATTATATTTGTATGTGGGATTCAAGGGAAGAAGTGGACAGAATAAGCAAGACTAGCCTTCTAAGCCAAAGAAAGAAAGATTAAACTAAAAACTGTATTATGTAAAAGGAAAGGCATTAAGGATTAAACTAATTTGAGATTCCCACCCACCTTAGATCATATATATATATAAGGGATCTAACAAAAATTTCATATACATAAAACCAAATAAGCAATACAGCCCACAATTTTCTAGCAAGCATAAAAGGCATATACATAAAAACAAAAAAGCACCTGATCTGCTAATAATTTCATATAAACACAAACATACATGTATTGATAGAATTGTATTGTTGCTGGAAAAAAAACAAAAAAGAAATACAGTTTTTTTGGTATTTGAGCTCAACTGAATCTGAATCGACTTAAGTTGTTTAGACGTCTGTGTAAGCATGATTCTTAAGATTTGACTTTTTGAAACAACAGTTTCAGATTTTGCTGAAATTAATGTGTATGATTCCTAAAAAAAAATTACCCACCTATCAGACGATGAAAATCATTCATTCCTCACCTCGCCCTAAGTTAGGGGATGACAGCTTTATTTGAATACGGCTTTCAGCAGACAAAATACGTCCTTTGTCTGCTCAAATCCGGGTTGATATTAATGGCCGAAAAACTTTTCATATCCTACAGAAACTTCGGCGATTGACTGACTAGCTACTCTTGAGCTACTGAAGATACAATAGCAAAAGATCTTTTTGTTAAATATTAATTTAAAATCTGAATAAAATGATGTAGAAACTTGAAAGTATAATTAAATTTTTTTTTTGTGGAGTATTAACGATGACATCTCTTTTAAATTATTTGAAGTTTTCGTGGTTGTATTCCAATTTTTTATTAGGATTGATAGGACTTCCTATAAACTTTCTATTCATTGTGATGAGTTTTATAAACATATGCCTTAACTGTTGAATTGCGTAAATTTTGAAAAAAAAAAAAAAAAAAGAGATGCCAATGGACTGAGGGCGAGAGAGGTGTTTGAGGAAAAAGAGTGGTGGATAGAAGAATAATTATGAAATTATAAAATTTTAAGAGGACGAGTCATTGCTAAATTGAATGATTTTCTTCATAGTTAATAAAAATAAATTATAGTGATATTTTAATGTAATTTATAAAATATAAGAATAATTTAATTAATTAGGTAATAGGTATATTAGTGTAATTATTCTAATTAAAAAATAAAAATTTGCTATAAATAATAACTTTTATTTATATAATTATTATTTTTTATCCAATTAATTTTTATTTATATAATTATTCGGGCACAAATTAGATAAATAAAATTTTACCCAATAAAACTAGAATAATTAAATTTTAACTTTTTTTAGAATTAATCACTATATATTTTTTATAAAAAAATTAAAATTAATTTAAAATATTTAAAATTGCGAATATATTTTATTAAAAATATGATGATTGATTTTTAAAAAAATTAATTTTATAATTTTTTTATAATTTATAAGAGGTTTATTAATTTATTATTTTATTCTCTAACATTATTTTTAATATTATTATAAATAAAATAAATGTAAAAATATGTAAGAGTAATAATATTTAACAATAATAATAATATTAATAATAATAAATTCAATTTTTAACGGCAATTCACATTATTTTTAAAAATTTATTTTATAATTTTAAAATTAAAAATAATAAAAATTTATTTATAATTTATAAAATAATTAAAATTATTTTTCATATAGTAATTAATGCCGCATAGCAGAACTTAACATTTTTATTTTTTTTATAATAATGGCTAATTAGAAAGTCTACTCTTTATAGCAAATTTATTCTCAATTGAAAGATTTATTTATTTATTTATTAATTTTCCCAATTAAATAACCAACCCCTTTCATCCTTTTATCATTAAAAAAAACCCTAAAGTCCTCCTCGCATTTCTCCCTCAGCTCTCAACACTGCCGCCCGCCCCCTCCCCCCATCTGCTTTTCCACCTCTCCCTCTGGTGCAGCTGCGCGCATACCGCCTTCCCTTCCGCCAATTATCCCTTTGCTCTTCAGGCTACCGACGTCGTTTCTGCGTCCGCTGGTCCTGGTTGCCTCTTCGCGTTTCTCCGCCGCTTCCTCTGGTCCTCGTCACTGCTTCCGCTGTCCAGCGCTTCTGCCGTCCAGTGCTCCTCTCCGCTGCTCCTTTTCTTCAATCACGCCGCCGCTGCTCCTTGCCACGTCATCATTCACTGCAGGTTTGTATGGATTGTTATATTGTGGTTTCAGATGTTTGCTTTCTAAGATTTGATAAAACTATTGATGTGGGTTTCTGAAATTTATGGAAATGCCAAGATTAATGTAAATGTGCTGAGGGCTGTATTATGAAATTTATTGAAAATTTACCACTACTTTGAATGAATTTAGAGTTGTTTTTGTGGGATTGAAATGCTATTCTGAATTTTATTGAAATGCTAATGTTCGGGTTCGGATTCGGGTTCCGGTAGCCTACCTACTAGCGTCTCTCTTCCGTGCTATAAATGATAACACCCTAATCTATTTTCCCGAATGTTTTTCTAGGGTCTCTCTTTTGTACCATTTTCTGCATCATGGCTTCCAACGTCCATCATCCAAAGATTGAGGATAGCTTCCATGACGAAGGGTCTGCTGAGGAAGCAAAAATTGCCGGTAGCGAACAGGCTGAAGATAAGGACCACAAGAAAGGAATCCAAGATCCGGATAAATACCAAGAGGAGTTGGTAAACAAATACGACAGGCAGTTTAAAGAAAGCGATGTAATTTACTAATTTACTAGTCATTTAATGTATTTATTAGCTTTTTTTTATCTTACAACTTTTTGGCAATCCCTGTACAGGGTTTTGAATACGACTATTGGCCTGTGAAAATGAATTGGCTTGGTCTTGGTCAACGCATCCATCTCCAAAAGGATACTGTGTATGCTGAACAGGTCAAAGAGGCCCTTGACTTTGCTATTAGGAAACAGAATGAAAAGGTGACGCTTATACTTTATATTTTATGCTATTGATTACATATTATATAATTGTACAATTTATTACCGTTGATTAGAAATTACTGTGTAAATTAATAGTTAAACTTATTGCTAACTGAGGGTTTAAGAAATCACAATGTCTACACATCTGCATTCCATCTTTATAACTGTTTTTCTGTGCCTCAAAAGACATTTTTTTATTGTATTTCTCTATTTTAAGCTATTCCGTATTAATTACATTCATTTCAATCATACAGGGGGCAAATCTTGAAGTCGATGAAATTCTTATAGCAACCTGTTTTAGACCTTTTCTGTATTACATAACTTTTAGAGCCAAAAACTTGACTACGAAGGAAACCAGAGAGTATCAAACTAGGGTCTTTTGGGATCCATTTACCCGTTCTGACGCTGATGCTAATGTCGAGCTTTTCAGGTTCAGAGAAGAAAAAAAAGAGGAGGTAATTTGTTGTTTTAGATTTCTGCATCTATACATCTAATCAGCTCAGTTCTTACGGCAGTTTTACTTTGGCATTTCTGTCGCTGAATCTGAAAAAAATAGAAAATCGCTTCTAGACCTTTTTTTTTTTTTCGTTTAAATTTTGTGATTGGTTGTTTAACATGTGGGAAAAACTGACAAAAAGGTCATAGTTTTTAAACCCGGTCCGATCAATGAACTGGTTAGGTCTGAGTGTTGGGGGTTTAAAGTTCAACTGTGGTTGAACCGGGATTTAATCGTTTTATTATTAAATAAATAGTAAAAAAATTTCTTGTAATATTTTTTTATTATAGATAATGTTTTTATATATTTCTATAAATAATTATTAAAAAAAGTTTCTTAAATTTTAAAATCTAAATGTCTTCAGAAAATAATTTAATACTTTAAATATTAATATTCAATTATATGTAAGAGATAAAAGTTTCAAATTAAAATTTTATATGAAAATAATTATTATCATATTTAATAAACAATAAACACAAATTTTTATGCTAAATTAAAAATAAAAAAATAGAGTAAGGTAATAATTTAACAGAAGTAATAAATTGAATTGTTAATAACATTAATTATTTAAATTGCAATCTCTCTTGTTTTCAAGTTACATCTTAGTGGTTCATAGTCATTTTATATTGGTATAGTTTAGTACGTGTGTCTAGTATATGCATATTAAGTGGAGAGAAATATCAGTAAATTGAAGTGATTTAATTGGTTAAGGTTGTTTGCCCAGCATGAGTTCACAAGATGAATTCTTGGTATAGCAAAAGTAAAATCTTTTTTTTTTTATATATATATATTTTTTGTCTGGTTCTAAGAAATACAAGGATAAGGTTTATACCATAAATGAAACCAAACCTTTGTCCGGTTTCCAGTTTAACTGATCTGACCGGCTGGTCTGGTTTTAACAACCAAAACATAATGAAACGGATTTAGTTTTAAAAGTTTTAATTTTGGATATAATGAAATAAATTTAGTCTTGAATTTTTTTAATTTGTTAAAATATTAATAAGCACCAAAAACAGTCAATCAAATCATTAATTTTTACACGATTCATGCTCATTTGAAGAGGAATAATAGTTGATAAGAGAGTCGAACATAATTTTGGTCTTGAATTTTCATAAATATATTTGAATACCTTGTCCACAACATATATTGGAAGCAGATTTAGCTAAATAAATATAACAAATGCATTTAAAATTAGCACTTAGACTACGGTCATTGCAATTTATAATCATGTATGCTATAGATCATAAACTTTCATAATTTCAATGAACGATTTATGGCAGTTCGTGAATGTAGTTAATGTTAAATTAAACTGAATAAATTGTAATAACATTGTAATCAATGTATCAACTGAGGTATGAAATAAATTGAATTTTGTCATATAACCAAAAAAATTATTGAATGATGTAACATATCAACCATGTACCACCGGTTGATGCGAATATGATCCTCTATTTTTCTTTGTTCTTTGGTTTCCCTTTTGCATTGTGTATTTATCGTGGCAGAGTAGTCCTTGCAGCAAGCAACAAGACCAATTACTTTATGTGTACCTCTCTTTCATAGTCTGTACTGATGAATGACAATAATGGCTAAACTAAACGATCTGTCGAGTCTGTACTAAGCAAATTTGCTGGGTTATTCCTTTTCTGAACATTTATTTTTCAGATTTGAAGATAGATGGATAATTTAAAAATACATTGATTGATGATTCCTTGTGTGTGGAATTCAAATTTATTTTTAAAAATCATTTTAACAGTAATTAATGGTTTTATCGCTTGTGTAATTGGTACACTTATTTTCTAAGTAATATATTTGATAAATATTAATTTGTTGCCCTTTTGTTGTTAGGCTGAGAGCTGCAGCAATTAGTTGACAAACCCTGGGTGGAGTTTTGATTCTTCATTTTGTAAGCATGCTTTCTTTTACGAGAACTCTAGGAAGGTTTGACTTTTGTAGTTAGCTGGACTTTCCATATATGGTTTCTTCTAGTTCTTTTTTACGATACTATGCTATAGTATGGTATGGTATAGTATGTCGTGAATATTACTGAATTGTTTAAAGGTTTATGTCAATTAATACTCATTATCAAACCTTTGATTGTGATTTGATATTAATGAATTTTTGGTTTATGGGGTAGTATGGGATCCGTAGTGACCTTGTTTGATTTTTATTGTCTTGAGGTAGAAGTTTTTTTTTTTATTATATGGTGTTCTACCTCTTTTAGATAAGGGTGGCTCCTCATCTTGAATGATTGTATTTTTTAAAAAAAATGCAACTAAAACCTTTTAGTTACTTTTGTTCAAAGGTCAAACAAAATCAATTAACTTTTTTTGGTTTTTGAGGTCTATGTACTTTGGTTAATAGTTAAAAAATTTTTAACTTAAAATAATATAATTTTTTTCATAATAAAATATTTTTTAATTTGAAATACCTAAAATTTAATATTTTAATTAACATAAAAGTTTTACAAAGGTTTTACAAAGGATTGATTTTTTGTTGAATAATAAAATTTTTTACTTGATTTTGTTATGTAATTTAATAAAAATATATAAAGTTGTAGTTTAGTATACAGTAGGCTTTTGGCATTTTTAATTTATTTACATTAAATTTAAACTCTCTTACGTTTAGAATTTTTTTATTTATTGTCTGTCGACCCAAAAAAATAAAAAAGGTGTTCGATGTACAATTTTAACATTAAAATTAGGAGCACATAAATATGAAAATAAAATTTTTAAATAATAATAATAATGACTTTAAAATATTATTTTACTCAAAAGAACTTTTAGAAGTAAATTAAATAGCAATAATTAAATAATGTAAAGTCTTTAAGTATTTGTCTGTAATACTCAATAACTAAAAAAATAAAAATAAAGAAAAAAACAAAAAGAAGAAAAAGAAAGAATGAAAAATGATAGATCAAAAAAATAAGCTAAAAATTATACAGTTTAAAAACGGCCTTACGTACTCAGTTTCTATTAAATGAAATAATTGAATTGCTTAGTGGTTAATGTTCTTTTTTTTCTTTTGTCTCTCATTAATTCGTTTATTTATTGATCAAATTCTTAAAATTTAGTTATTATACTTTTCAACTACATTTTGTTGGATATAAATTTAGATGGTAATCTAAAAAAAATCAGCCATTTATTGGAATTCAAATATTTTAAAAATTTTAGTTGCTCATTTATAAAAATTATGATATAATTATTTCGTTAAAATTAAACTTTAACAATATTGCTTTTATTTAATTAATAAAATAATTTTTTAAAGTAATTATTTATATATATATTTGAAATGAGGAGTGGGGGATTCGAACCTGAAATCTCTCAGATTTATTTGGATACACCTACCACCAAGCTAAGTCTGTGAGTGCTAATTATTTATATTTATAAGGCTAACTTGACAATTTAAAAGCATTAGTTGTAAAATTTTAAGTACTTATAACAGTAATTTTTAGACATTAATTTGTAAAAGTATATATGGTGCATTTATTTCTAGCTTTATTTAAAATGGTCACCAAATAGCAAAAATTGTCAGTAATTAAAAAATAGTAACATACTAATATTCAAATACATTTTCAATTCTTCACCCTGTGCTCCCTCCACTGCCCCCTGCCTCTCCTTTGCTCGTCCCCACTTTTCCTTTGCTCGTCCCCACTTTTTCAAATGGGTTAAACAAGTTCACATCCTACAGTACAAAACATAAATTATTAAAAAATTGTTTTTTTGGTGCAAAATAAACTAAAAATTATGAAAAATTAATAAAGTAAAAATTTAATGAAAATTAAATTTAATAATTAATATATAGACTAACCATGGGATACCATAGTTGCGTAAAGATTGACCTCTCCAATCCTTTTTTAATCCTTCCACAACCATTTTCACACCACGTATCGCCCCATGAGTTTCGGAACTCCCAAAATTCATTTCCTACGTTATCAGTTAACACTCCAGTGATAGTAACTGCATGTAATCGTTCGTTTTGGTCTGAATTAATGCCAGAGTGTATTTCCTAACAAAAAAGAAATAATGAATATACTAATGATTTATAAAGCTGAAACAAAAAATTAAAATAATAAAGCCTTACCCCTTTTTTTAAATTTTCAAATTCAGGGTCTACGGATAGAATCCCCAAAACAGGTCCATTATTCAGCTCTTTCTCCAATTGAACGTCCGTGACATTTTTAATTTCTATGCCTTCAGAAATAATAACAATAGGACCTTGACGTGGCTATAAATAAAAAATATACACAAAAAAATATATGATCAAACTTATATCAATATTAAGTATATTTCATTTTGTCAATAATATTTTTATCGATAAGATATAGAAAATAAAAATAATATTAAAATACATTTTATAAAATAAATTACCTTGCGAACGGTAGAAGGCATTAAACCGATAAAGCTGCAATTTTCTTCTAAACAAAGACCTTCCGTTGTCAAAAATTGATTTATAGCTTTATCGAATGAATGCCGTGATTTATCACCAAAAGTGTTTATTAACACTTGGGATGATAGTGATAAACGGTCTTCGTGGTGCAATGTCAATTTCTTATTAATTCTTCCCTCGATAACCGAAGACAAAGCCACCGCCCAACATATATCTTAGTTGAAAAAAAAAATATTAGTAATAACTATAAACATGCATCATAATAAAAAAAATTAAAGACTCTACTAACACATGTTTGATGGTAATAATTAAAAAAACTATAAATGCATCATAATAAAACTATATTGTTTAATTAAAAAAATATAAATCTAATGAATTAAATAATAGTTTATATGAAAATATGCATTTCTTACTTTTTAAAATATCTTAGTTAAAAAAAAATGTTAGTAATCATGCATCATAATGAAAAAAAAAAAAAAACTAAAGGCTCTATTTTTTTTATTTCATAAATTTAAAAATAAGCCTTGCATATCTAAAATAAAACTATATATGCATCACCTTTGGATTGTTTACGTATTGGAGTGCTGATTAGATCTCTCCAATTCAGTTTATAGTTAAACTGAGATTGCACCCTGGAACCACCCGCTTTACCTTTTTCTTTACCTTTTTCTTTACCTTTTTCTTTTCTTTTTTCTTTTTCCTGCTCAAAAGCCAAGAAATAATTAAAGACTCAAAAGAAATCTTGAAAAATCAAGGCCAAGAAAGATATTTTTCATGCAAGAGAGGCCAAGAAATCTTGAAAAATCTAAGGCCAAGAAAGATATTTTTCAAGCAAGAATGTCAATCTCAAAAGAGGCCAAAAAATCTGAGTGAAAGAATGGAGAGAGAATAAACGATGATGAAGATCCAAAAATGCAAAAGCAAAACATTAACATACTTACCATCAATGTCCTTCAAAAAACTCCCTTCTATTTCTAATTGTGCTCCTTTTTGTTAATTGTTTTTAGTGGTTTTGCTTATAACAGTGATTAATTTGGTATCATTTTAAATTTTGATGAAAATTAGAAATGAAATTTGAGTTATTTATATATTTCAGCCAATTTGAATTGAAAATTATAAATGGTTGGCTTTGGAAGGATTGCAAAATTTTGTAAGAGAAAAAAACTAATAAATACATTAAGACTAGTGGTTTTTCTATTTTGTTCTACAATGTACGGGTCATTTACTATCTTGGAAACAGTTGCACCAACCTTTGTAGTTTTCTTTTTATTCTCTTGATGTTTTTTGCATGACTTTGTAGCCATAACATATTTAACTAGCCAAACTTTGCAAGTTGAACTACAAAAATGAGGATTGGGTTGGACAACTATTAAATTTAGTGCCATCTTTAGGGATTTAATTGAGAATCAGCTTTAAGTAACTTCAGATTATCAACATGCATCCTGATGTCTGATTTTGTAAATGGTGGATGTCCTGATGCGGCCTTGACAATAGTAAGCAATGAAATGGAACAATCAAAGAGGAATTTCTGATATGAAGATGTTATGCAAAAACCAATAGTCTAGCCATTACCATACATAAATACATAGACTATAAATGGATGCAAAGACTTGTACTGGTTTGACAAACATAGTCATTAAGATGTGAAAAAACACAGGCAAAGTTAATTATTGGCTCCAACTTTACACCCACTACAATAGAAATGCAACAACTGTCTTCTTCCTGCAATTAGGAGAATTGTCTATCATGCCCCAAATTTCACTCCTTTCCTCTAGTAATGCAGAACAAATGTTCTGAGCAATAACAGAAACCCATGTAATTGCCAGTGCAATTTTTGCCCTCAAAAAGTCAAAGCATGTGTCCACTGCCCATTTGAAAGCGCACATCCATGTCAAGCTTTGCAATGAGTAATAAAGTTCAGATTGATATGAAGGGAGAAGGGGAGAGGGATCCATAAACACTAAAGTAAATACCTTCTCATTAGGGCTGAGCAGATTTCGGTTCAAATCGAAAAAATCGATCGAACCGAACTGATTTAAAAATTTGGTTCGATTTTTTATACATTTCAGTTCGGTTCGGTTTTAAATTTCAGAAATTTCAATTATTTCGGTTCGGTTCGGTCTTGATTAGAAAAAAACCGAAAAAATCGAACCGAACTGATTAGGGATAATAATATATTTTTTTAATAATATAAAGAAACTAAATCATATTAAAATTAAAATATTTTAATTAAATTTTAAAATACTAAAAATAAAGTGTAAAAAATTAAAAAATATTAAAAATCAAAACTGATCAAACCAAACTGAATCGAACCGAATCAGACCGATTCGATTCGATTCGGTTTCTGATCAAAATCGGTTCGGTTTGGTTTTCATAAAAACTAAAATTTTGGTTTTCGGTTTATTCGGTTCGGTTCGGTTTTGAACCGAACCGACCAAATGCTCACCCCTACTTCTCATTCCTATCATTGCCAACAAGGGGAAAAGTCACATAGTGTTTGGGAACAAACATATCATACAAATAAAAGCAACAAAGTCCAACAACCCTGATTCCTGGTCCAACACAAGCAACCTCAGGACAAGAGGAATCTCCTCACAGTTCAGGAATTGTATTGCACCAGGATCATAATGAAAGAAGCCAAAATCATAGACCTAGGGAAAAGTGAAATAGTGTTTGAGACAAACATAACATACAAATAAATGCAGCAAAGTTAAGCAGTATATGCACATATCTGCAACTAAGATCAGCAAGTAATCTTACAAGCATGATGTATTTAGTACTATCTGCATTGTCCATGATATTTAGACTTGAAAAACTAATTCTGCATGCCATGATTCCCACGACCAAATAGCAGGTGATCTTAACATTAACCAAAAAAATATTGACATGCTTTGTTACATAGTCCCCCACTTTGGGCAAAGTGTTTTAACCGATATACAAGGACCTCGTAAAGTGGTAATATAACAACCAGACATAAAGACCTTTTGTCAAAAGTTGCTTGTGAGAACAATAACATAAAATTCCAAGCAACAAACTGACTTTTTTCAGTTAATTGATAAAAATGTTTGCCAATGCTTAACTTTTCACCATAAGATACTTAAAATGCTTCTAGTTGGGTTCTTGTCCTTGACCTTGAAAGAATGTACTTCAAATTGTACCTTATGTCCAACTAAAGAAAGTGCCACAAATATATATTGACAACTAATCAATATTTTCCTTTCAAAAACTCTAGGTTAAGTTATTAAATAATTCAAGGCACACCTGATCTTTTTTCTATTAATGTGTAATAAAGTTTATTGCCATCCTCTGTTGATTCTTTTTTCTCTTCATACTAAAATTTTATCCTTTTTCACCTGACACAGTAAATATTCTACGAACTTTTGTTCAATGATTTGTAAAAGGCAAATGAAACAAAAAGAGTAACTCACTGGATCTCGATATATAGGATACACAGGAATTTCTTCATGGTTTACAAATATGGCCTGTGCAACTATTAGGCCTATAACACCAGAAACTTAGATGTTAAACGAAAAAATCACAATAAGATCATCAACCTCCTTTTTCGATTTTAAAAACAAATTACATAATAGAATGGACCATTTGATCACAAACTCCCTCCATATACTGGGCACAAAAATTTTAAGCTGTTTTCTTTTCCAATATTTTCTTGAAAAAATGGAAGGCAAATGAAGTGAGCAAAAACTGTTATTTAACATTTTTAGAAACAAAACAAAATAAACTTCATACAGGTTTGAATCAATTAATATAATTCCTAACAGATAAGGTGCATCAATGTGTCTATACTGCATGGAATAAAAGATTTGGAAAATCTCAGTTAAGGCTAGGAGTAACATTTTACTAACATAAAATAGAGCAAAATCCTAACCAGCCTCTTAAAAATTAAACGGAAAATGCCCTTAAAAAGCTGGAAAATTCCCAAATGAGTTCCAAAACATAAAAGACAAATATCAAATAATTTTATCAAATATAAAAGTAGAAATATCATAGACTTTTAATTTCTTTAAAAAATTTACGAAAAAATAATGTTCTGAATTATTATTATTTTTCCACTAATATCCTATAATTTCTATAATATGATTAATTACAAAAATTATATTCACTTGACAAAAAATTTAAAATAAAATATAAAATTTTCATAAAGTTTAATTAGTTTTAGTAATACAATAATTGTTACTTTGATAACCATGGAAGTCACTTAAGATTTAAATTGTTTATTAATATTTTCCTATGTCCATAATCTTAATTCATACTATCATTTCTTATATCATTATTTTTATGAAAAAAAAAAATCCTTGAGTAATCACTTAGTAGTTTACATTAACATACCTTAAAATGAGTGGGACTGAGTTCAAGTTTCATTAATAAAAATTGCTAATTAATTAATACTCTATTAAAAATTAAAATTTTATTTATAATGCTAATTAAATAAAATCTGTATAAAAATACATTTGAAATGAGATTAACTTTGATCAAATGCTTAGTTAAAATTTCTTTTTCTTTCAATATTTGAAAGCAAATTAACAAAGAAAATGTTAATAATAGTATAAAATACAAAAAAAAAATTATTGGAAAAACTGTTATGACTAATGACAACTGTATGACAATTGTATTTCAATGTATCTTTTCCATTTGAAAATATAGTTAAAATTATGAACACCAGCATGCATATTTATAATGCTAATTAAATAAAATCTGTATAAAAATACATTTGAAATGAGATTAACTTTGATCAAATGCTTAGTTAAAATTTCTTTTTCTTTCAATATTTGAAAGCAAATTAACAAAGAAAATGTTAATAATAGTACAAAATACAAAAAAAAAAAATTATTGGAAAAACTGTTATGACTAATGACAACTGTATGACAATTGTATTTCAATGTATCTTTTCCATTTGAAAATATAGTTAAAATTATGAACACCAGCATGCATATAAAACTGTTATGACTAATGACAACTGTATGACAATTGTATTTCAACTAGGAGTAACATTTTACTAACATAAATTTTTTGATACATTCTCACATGGAGCTAATCTTTATATAATAATAATAATGTCACTTTAAGTTTTCTTTTTTTTAAAACAGTCCTTTGTATGTTTAAAAATATATTTCATTTGAGAGAATATATAGTATATATAATCAAAATACAAGCACGGTTATATTACAAAGATAAATATCTTTTTGTCCCGAAATTAATATATGCCCTGCGATTTTTTAAAATATCAATTGCAATGAAACTAAATGTCCCGCTGTCCATACATGACAATAATTTTTTTAATTTGAAAAGTTACTAGTGATTTTGGAAATATACATGACAAAAAAAGTTCAGTTGATATCTTAACTTGTTTGTTCAACATTTTGATATTTGACCTTTGTATTGTAACATAATTCAACAACAGTAATTTATCTGTAAGATGAATTTCAACAACAGCAATTTATCTGTAAGATGAATTACTTTTTTATTATTGGAATATATATATACATGTATGTTATTTGTTAAAATATCTTATCAAAATATATTATTTTTGATAAGATACTTTAAATAGCGAATCTGAAAAACCAGAGAATATGAAAATAAATAATAGGAATCACTAGCAACGCACCAGGCTTAACGACATGGCGATTGGTGAGGATGATGCCACGTTGCTTATCGACGACGAAGCCAGTGGCGGAGCCAGAGGAAGGAAGTTCGGTGTCGAAGGAACGACAGGCAGTAACACGCAGCACCACTACGGCGGGAACTACCTTGTTGATAGTCTCTCTCCAACTATCGGCTGTATCCACTGAAAAGAAAGTTCGGTGTCGAAGGAACGACAGGCAGTAACACGCAGCACCACTACGGCGGGAACTACCTTGTTGATAGTCTCTCTCCAACTATCGGCTGTATCCAGTGAAAAGAAAGTTCGGTGTCGAAGGAACGACAGGCAGTAACACGCAGCACCACTACGGCGGGAACTATCTTGTTGATAGTCTCTCTCCAACTATCGGCTGTATCCACTGAAAAGAAAAGCTAAAATTGATTTGGAAAGTCTGTATATATATACATTTGGAGAAACTGAATAATAACTAACTGAGTTCTGGAATTTTCTAGAATTTTCTGGATTCTCTTGTAATAAATTACATTTATGTATGAAACGGTGCCGTTTTGGATTTGTATTTACGACGCCGTTTTGTTTCTGGATTTGGACCTGTCTCTTGCTTCCTGCGACGTCGTTTGGCTCTGCAGTATATAATCGATCTTCATCCACCTTCTCTTGAAACGGAATGTCGTTCTCCTTGCAAAAATCCTCCGCTTGGTCGAGGTCATCGTCACTCGATTGCAGACCCATAGACTCCATCTCCGTTTCCAATTTCTCCATTGAAGGTGAATATGAAACTTCAATCTCTTTTCTTCTCAGAGAAAAAATTGGTTTGACTTGGGACTTTGGTGTCTTGTTTTCGTAATTTCTATTTTGGATATTACTTAATTAGGGGTGAGCATTCGGTCGGTTCGGTTTAAAACCGAACCGAACTGAATAAACTGAAAATTGAAATTTTAGTGTTTATGAAAACCGATTCGAATCGATTTTGGTCAGAAACCGAATCGAACCGAACCGGTCTGATTCGGTTCGATTCGGTTCGGTTTAATCGGTTTCGATTTTTAATATTTTTTTAATTTTTTACACTTTATTTTTAGTATTTTAAAATTTAAATAAAATATTTTAATTTTAATATGATTTAATTTCTTTATATTATTAAAAAATATATTATTATCCCTAATCGGTTCGATTCGATTTTTTCGATTTTTTCTAATCAAAACCGAACAGAACCAAAATAACCGAAATTTCTGAAATTAAAAACCGAACCGAATCTAAATGTATAAAAAACCGAACTAAATTTTCAAATCGGTTCGGTTCGATCGATTTTTTCAGTTTGAATCGAAATCTGCTCAGCCCTAATTACTCTTCGTCGCCGGCTTCAACCAACAGAAATTAAAAAGAGACTAGGCGGGCGGATTCGGGTTTGAAAAATTTTAACCGTCTCGGGTTCAGGATAGGTGATCGAAAATCCGTTATCCGAACCCGGTTAGGTATACTAACCTTCCCTCACTCTATCGGCGCCTCTCTCCCTCTCAATCGACGCCTCTCTCCCCCATTGACGATTGCCGGCGGCCTAGTCGGCACCGGCTATGTCTCCTTTTTCTCCCCAGCGACGATAAATCTTCTCTCTCACTAGTCAGCAATTTCTCCTTCTCTCTCCAGGTGGCGACATCTCCCACTTCCCAATCGGAAACAACTCTTCCCTCTCCCCAGGCATCGGTGACATCTCCTTCTCTCTCCTCAGTCGGTGACATCTACTTTTTCCGATCGACGCTTGTCTCCCCCACTTCATTGATGACTGCCGGCAGCTCAGTCGGACACAACTCTTGCCTCTCCCCAATCGGCGTCAGCGAGTGAAAAAAAAAAAAACTATTTATCAATCTAATGTGAAATTAAAACAATTTGTAAAAATAATGTTAGCTCTATAATACGCTAATTAAATTGATATATTTTGAGAAACATTGAAAACGCCAATTAAATTGGCGTTTTCGCGAACCCGTCTCATCCCCTATTATTTTATAATAAAAAAAAAATTAATGCTTGTAAAAATGTCAATTGTATTGGCGTTTTCGATGACACTGAGAATGGCAGTGATGTCAGCAGTTCCGTGAGAAATGGTTTTATCAAAAAATTATCATTAAATCATTATATATCATTAAAATTAATTGGGTAGTTCTTATTTATTTAAACTTCAATCAAAATTTTTAATATTTTATAAAATTAAATTCTTTAATTATTTTAGTTCCATAGACTGTAATTTTATTAACTGTAATGGTATTGAAAATTAATTTTATACAATTACCTATAATTAATTATAATTCTTCGAACTATAATTATATTAAATTGGAATGTAATTATCCGAACTTTAATTATATTAAATTAAAATGATAAAAAAATTAATTTTATATAATTATATAAAATTAATTATAATTTTTTTTTTGAAATAAGAGATTGGGGAGTAGAATCTTAGACCTCTCAAGTATACTAAAATGCACTTTCCACCAAGCTAAGTCTCAGAGTGCATTAGTTATAATTCTTTGACATGTAATTATACTAAATTAAAACGGTATTGAAAAATTATATAAAATTTTTATTTTATATATAATTATATATTTAATAATTTTTTATATACTTTCAATTTAATATGATTACATAAAAATATGTAATTATATATAATTAATTATTATTATTATTATTATTATTATTATATAATTTATTAAATATATAATTATGTATATAGTTAATTTTTTATTATTATAATCATATAATCATACTAAATTTGAAATTGTACGAAAAAATAATTTTTTATCGTTATAATTATGTAATCATATCAAAATTAATAGATGATAGTTTATTAAAAAATTAATTTTATATAATTATATATTTAATAATTTAAATTTACTGAATTTTTTTATTAAAATTAATAAATATTATAAACGCTTAAAATTATATTATTTTAATAATTATATAATCATACTAAATTAGAATTGTATTAAAAAATTATTAAATATATAATTATATAAAATTAATTTGTTATTATTATAATTATATAATTGTATGAAAATACTGTTAAAAAATTATTAAATACATAATTATATATAAAATTAATTATTATTATTATAATTATATAATCGTACTAAATTAAAATTGTATTAAAAATTAATAAATGGTAATTTATTAAAAAATTAATTTTTTATCATTATAATTATATAATTATATCAAAATTAATAAATGATAACATATTAAAAAAATTAATTTTTTATCGTATTTTAAACTGAAATCGTATAATTTTTTTATTATTATAATTATATAATTAAATTAAACTAAAATTATACTAAAAAATTACTAACATAATTTTTTATTATTATAATTATACAAGTATAATAAAGTGAAATGTACCAAAAATTATTAAATTTATAATAATATATAAAATATAAAAAACTTTAATTAAATTTTAAATAAATAAAAACTACTTAATAAATTTTAGTAATACATAAAATTTTAATAATAATTTTCCATCAAAACTATTAAAAAATTCTTAAAAATCGCTGCAGTGACTATGATGGGATTTGTCCATTGAAAACGCAATTTAATTGGCATTTTCATAGGTATTAATTATTTTTTATTTTTAAAATAATAGATAATATGTCATTGTTATTGAAACGCTAAATTGTATTGGCGTTTTCAGTGTTTTTTAAAAATATTAATTTAATTGACGTTTTCTAAAGCAAATACCAATTTTGTAAATTATTTTAGTTTCATATTATTTTAATAAATAATTTTTTTTAAAAATATTATTTTAATAATTATTCAGTTTTGTATTTATTGTAAAAACACATATGGAAGACACCGTGGTAATTGGTAAAAAAAAAAAAAAAAAAAGTAACAGTGAAAATAAGTAGTTCGTTTTTGCTAAATGCTAGCGGGAAGACTGAACTGAAGAGAGCCTCAACTTACCTAACCAGGAGGCCTGGAGGGGTATTTATAAGATTTACACACTTGTCCTCCCGAAGATCGCGGAGGTAAAAAACTTCCACCTTCGCAAAAATTTTTCTCTCCTTTAATTCTTTAATCTTCCCGCGTTTCTCCCTCCTCAAATACTGCAGCCTGCAGGTGAAAATTTGCTGCATGTTTCCTGAGAAAATCATCAAAACAACACGCCCAAAAAAATGTAGACAATACTCCTGATTCTCCATATTCAATATTTGCTATTTAACAACGCAGATCTTTCGCAAACATTTGATTTTTTTGAAACCTTCACCTGTTATTTGCAATTTTCTGTCCTTAGATACAAATATCATACGGTCATTGATTGTCATTATGTTTTTTGTTTACTAATTTTGCAGTTTCCAGCTTCAGATGTGTATTCGCGTTATCTTCTCCTCCTCCTTCTTCTTCTTCTTCCTTCTCGTCTCTTTGCATTTCCCTACGAGGTAAACATCTCAGCTAGGGTTTTTGGTTTTTCATTTTATTATTATGCAAATATTATTGTGTAAAGGTTTATAAGTTTTGCAATTTATTAATTGTAACTTCTTGATATTCATCGAATTTAGTTTTCTAACCATTTGATCATGTTATGCATAAATTTATAATAAACTTCTTTGCGTTTATGGACCTTTGATGTTAAATTATAGAAGTCGCTCAATTTGCCATTTCTTGTAACTAGTATTTTTCTTAATGTCCTATGCTGAGATTAGTTACTTAATATCTAATCAGTAATAAGAGCCGCATGAATTTCATGGTTGGTGCGACTAACTCTAGCACTCTAGTATAATCTTTAAATGTTGTTACTCTCATTACCATATTTTGTAATTGAGAAGCGTAGTTGGTGAATGATTTATTTGATGTGGCGTTTGCCAAAAATTTGCATTTTAGTATACTTGAAGGGTGTATGCTTATTGCGAGCGAGTTGGAGTGTCATAGTATCTTGTAATTGCAAATTTATCCTTGGAGACCTTTCAAGTCCTTTTATATCAGTATCCGAATTGTATTTCGTGTCTTGTTATCTTATATGCTTTATGGAATCCAGGTCTTCAAGCAATGGAAGTACAGAAGAGGAGGAGACATTAGCTATGGTAAAGCCGGATGGAGTGTTAGGTAATTACACTGAAAGAATAAAAAATGCTGTTGTGGAGTCTGGTTTCAGCATCATTAGGGAAACTGTCATTCAACTTGATGAGCACCGTGCCTCGACCTTTTATGTTGAGCACTCTTCAAAAAGCTTCTTTTCAAGTCTTGTCAAATACATGACAAGGTAACTTCATTTGCAAGTTATTCTTTTGGACTAATTCAACTGAATTTGAACTTATAATATAGGCCTTTCACTTGATTTCTATTGTTTCTTAGCTTTGTTAATGCCTAATTATTTTACCCTGTTATTTTTTTTAAACAACTGGTGCAGATAAGGCAGCAAGCAACTTGTAGCTGTGATTTTGAATTTATTTACTAATTCTTTTTGTGGTTTATGAACCAATTTATTTACATAAATGATTAGCAAAAAAAACAGAAACACATACTTATTTTCTTCTTATATTAGTTAATTCACTGGTGTGATTGCAAATTCACCTGAACCATGCAGAACTGGGTTTCCTATTATAATTAGAAATCTTTAGTACTCTTATTTCCTAGTTTCAGTCGTCCTTTCTCTCTTCTCTCCTTTTTACCCTTAGTTGTCATTCAGGAGAAGAATGGAAGCTTACATTATAATAGTTAGCTTCGTCCATTGTGGTTAGGCATACCTGGCAATGGAATTCTCTGTTCTCACTTAGAATAGTTATTATATGAGATCACATCAGCGAATCCTTATCTGGATTAGTATGCAGCTCTTATCATATTAAGGTTTGGCTGTGCTCATGATTCTGTGTGTCGGTTACTTGGTTTGGCTTCTATAGCATCATCACGTTCTTTATGATATAAAAGTGAAAAACTGCTCATTTTGGTTTGCTCTGTTTTATGTTGATACATAGCTTTTATCAGTGGTCCAGTGTTGGTTATGATATTGAAGAAGGAAAATGCAGTTGCTGATTGGCGTGCTATAATTGGACCAACTGATGCACGAAAAGCTAAGATTACTCACCCTCACAGGTTCTTTGAGTTCTCACTGTTTGGTTCTGTGTATAACCTCTATATTTTCAGTCTGCCTCATTTTATCCCTTGTAATATTGAGTTTCCCTGCCATCATAGTTTGCTTGATTACTTCTGGTATTTTCAGCATCAGAGCAATGTGTGGCTTGAATGCAGAAAAGAATTGTGTTCATGGTTCAGACTCTCTTGAATCAGCTCGAAGGGAAATTTCCTTTTTCTTTGGAGAGATATCCACAGGTCAGTTGTCCTTTCCTTTCTATTGAGACCTACAATGGGGTGAATCAGTATCCTTCCATTCCTAGCAGCACCTTCATAGCTGTCAGTCCTATCCTTCCTATGCATAGTGGATTCATAGATGAGGGCTAGATATGCGCTCTCTGGTTTTCTACTCTATCAACTGCAAGCTTAGATGAATGTCTTCCTATAATTTAAATCTAAACACCCTTTTGTTGGGAATTTAAAGCACAAGGATAACTTTGTTTAGGCCATCTATTATCCCCAGTCCTAGCATTGCAGCTTAGTAAGTTAAATTTGATACGTTTGCATAATTGAAGAGTAACCTGCTAGGCTTATTTAGCAGTAAGTAGCTCAAAAATCTTGAGTGATGATTTGATCCATACTCAGAATCCTAGTAATACGTAAGAGTACAATTGGGTTTGTGTCACAACTTATATGTGTTCTGTATTCATAAATTCCTAATAGATCCACACCGCCACAATAAATTGATTTTACATTTGACTATAGCAATGGTCGTTTTCTACCATGTGTTGGTCAAATATCTCTTCTTTGATTATTCTTTTATTTGGAGATAAATGAAAGAAATTTTACTTTTGAGGCTCAAAGTAAGTAGTTTAAAAAAGGTTTTTAGCCTCGTCTTATCCAATCTGCTGTAAAATGAAGCATTGTGTCCTGTAATTCAAGAATATGATTATTTTCATCAACAAACAAAGGGAAAATTTACTTTTACAGACGTTCTTAGCAGGAGTACAAAACATATTCTGTTGAAAATTCCAAGAAATAAATTTAATTGTGTAGTATTTTCTGGTCATGAACTCAAAATTACTTGTTACTTGAATTGAAGTGCGCAATAAGAAGGAAATATAAGGTTCAATTTCAACCATGCTTACTTAGTTGCCTAGTTAGATTACAAAAAATTGTCTGTCTGCGAATTTCTGTTTTTAAATATTCATGTTTCTGATAAGGTGTCATATTTACTTTTGCTGCTTGTATTATCTTTAATAGGGGAAGCTGTTGGAGTGCATGACGAACTCTGAATGGTAAGCATTCAGAGCAGAATTAGACACTATTACTTGTCTCTATACTCTTTTTAACAGTGAAAACTTGCAAAAAATGGAGCAATAACAAATACTTTATGGTACCTATCTGCTGTAAAATAGACAGTTTTTGGTATCAATTTTGCATGTCCATCAAAGTTGCTTTCCCTCAATTGTTGTTTCCTTTTAACTATTTTTGGTTGATTAGCTATCTCACTATTGCTATTTTATGGTCTCACACAGAGATACCAATATGTTTATGTTGTTCCAAAGACCTTTCCCACTTTCACCATGAGGAAGAACTTGGTTTTTGATGGGCTGATTTAAATTAGAGAAGTCCTATTTTGGTCAAAGCAGCTAACCATAAAGAGGATAGGACATAGGAGCCTGATTGTAGCTACTGTCCAAATAAAAAATGCTAGGAGCTTCATTTTTAGGTTTAGACTGGCAGCTCTGTGATAATAAGATTTGTTGATTGCTGAGAGGCAGTTGGGTATTTCAAATGGTTTATGAGTGACCATAAGAATCTCTTAATAATGTGTGCAGTCTATTTAACTTTATGAAGCAGTCATAGGAAGGGGATGTTTTTTTTCTAGCAAGCAAGATGCTACACTGTTAAGTCTAGTATTTCTAAGTTTTTAGTTTTCAGAAAAAAATCAAAGAGACAGAGCAATAAAATAGGTTTTTTGCAACTGCAATTCCATTTTAATTGCTCCTCTGATCTAGGGGATCAACGTAAATCAAGTTCTTATTGGTTGTGATCCATGCAGATGCAAAGAACTTATGCAAGAGTACAGTTACATACAGGGTTAATCTCAGTGGAAGATGGTAGCATTTAAAGGAATGAACTTCATTGCAGAATACTATGCTGGAGTTCAGAATGAATCAAAATGGGCAGATCACAGGGATTCTATTTCAATAAATTAAATTTATTCTTATAATGGCATTGGAAACTGCATTTTAGCGGTAAAACCCTTTCAGCATGTGTGCTAAGTGCAGCTAGATATATCAATAAATGCATGCACAAAAAGAGGAGAGATTAGGATGAACCAATTCCCAAAAGATAATGCAGCTCTTGCTAAGCTATTGCGTACCATGAACCAAGTCCCAAAAGGTAATGCTTTGCTAAGCTTTAGCACGCCATTGTCTACTTTATATTTCAATTTAATACTAGCAACTTGCGAGGAAAGTCCACTTTATTAAATTAAAATGAGAGGCTCAAGGTATACTTTAGTCACTCCAAGAAATAAAGATGAATTTTGGAGAGTGGTTGCTAATTGTTAAATATATATAATACGTGCTGTGCTGCATTATACTTCTCCTTTTGTATATTAGGTTTATACATGGACAGAAGGATCCCACGTATCCAGGTATACTACGTGTCAGCTTCACCTTCTACATTGAGACATAACATTGCCAATTTCTTTCTTTCAGTAAACAATTGCATGCGACTTATCGCACTATTGAAGTTAAATTGGCATCTTCTCTCAGTAGTGGTTTGTGTGGCTTTGTCTTTTCTGAACTCTTGAATTAGATGTGTATTCCATCGAGGCTTTTCCTCATTCTTTAAAATTATAATTTCAGGGTGTTACTGAAGAATGACTGGCTATTCCCTTGAAAATATGGTATTATAGAAACTTATGAGCTGAATCTTTCCTTGCACATGGCAGTAACACTCTATTAGTCATCCCCATGGATAAGTTTAGAAAAAACAATCGCCTAATACCTTATAAGTCACACTCGCTCATAGTTTGAATAATGATTTCAAATTCAATTATTGCCCCTCTTTTCTTGCACTCTTCGCAGCTCATTGAAGTGGTAGCTAGTTTCTGCTCATCTGCCATACACAATCCAATACTTATTCACATTATTCCTGACATTTTTGCATTGAGTAATGAGCTGATTGTGCTTATTACAAAATAAATCACTCCCTCTTGGATTATAACTATATGCTTAATTTAATTAAACGTATGGTTAATTACAGTCAATGAAGAATTATCTAGAATAACAGTGCCATCTCCAACAAAGGCCCTAGTTAGCGGCCAGGATTGAAGGGTTTACTGGTTGTCTTTGAGAGACATAAGCTGCAAAATGAGTTTTCATGCTTGGAAGATATCATATCATGAAATTTTCGGGGACTTTGATGTAGGATGAAACATTTGCTTAGTCTTAATGCTAGGCACAATAGTTTATTAAGTAGCCGTAGATGAAGATCCAATGGAAGCAGAGCTCTAGTCAAACAATGATGGCCCCCACCTTCCTAGATGAAAGAGGTCCACATCATAAAGGTCATAGATTATGGTGGCCGAAGTCTCAATAACATTCCAGAATTAGTAAGGCTTTTGGAAGATTTAGCTTTGGTTTCTTAACCCTAGACATCTAGTAGATGCGAACACTCACATGGCTTCCTTCTTTTTGTTAACTTAGTGGGAGTAATCATTGACTCCCCTTTTCATTTACTTTCTTATACTTGCATCTCGAGGAGTGAGTTATTATTATTATTATTATTATTATTATTATTACTACTACTACTTTATATTATAACATTTAGGTTTTAACTTTAAGCATTCTGGTGACGAGCTGGATGACGATATATATGTGTGATGTATCATTCATTCAAGATTTCTCAACACATATCAACTGCATATTTTGATCTTAATCATGATATTCTTTTGGTGTTTAAGGTGAGGGGTTTCCTCAAGAATTTCATCTTTATTATTATAGTTTTTATTTTGCGTATTTAAGATGAATGATTTTCTCAAGACAACTTACACTTCCATGACGCATTTAAATTAAATTTCTAAATAAATGATTTGTTTCTCTATTTGGAATAAAACACTTAGTAAAAAATTAATATAATTAAATTAACTCCTTTTAAAATAAAAAATTTTATCAAAATTTAATTTAATTCTTTTTCAAGAATTTATTTTTTTATTAAAATTTTTATTTAAAATAAAAGAATTTATTTTTTTTAATTTACAAAATTTTCATTTTTAAGAAAATAAAATTATACATAAAAATTTATTAAAATTTTTTTCTTCCAAAATAAATTATACCAAACATAAAGTAAAGTAGTTTCACTTATATAAAAAAATATTGTGCGTGATTGAATAGAAATTAATTTAAATTATTTTATTTTCAATGATTTTTTTCTGATTTAGATTTATAAAATTTGTATTAATTAAATTAATTCTATTAGTTAATTATTAGTCCTTGATACTACAAGTAAGCCAAGGAACATCCTACACGTAGCTCATTGTGTTCTTAAAACTTTTTAAACTTGGGTTTGCATGAGTGATGATAGAGCTCATTGTGTTCTTAAATGTTTAGGATTGATTTGAAATTATTCTTTTTATAAGTAAAGAAGCCAAGTCAATTTTATAAAATTATATATAATTTTAATTTTTAAGTTAAATATAATTGAATTTTTTTATTTTGAGAGGTTACTTAATTTATGTAAACTTGCACCTATAATCACATTCAAGCGCATACATACTAAATATAAAGAAAAAAAAATTTCCACAACTCCTTGCTTGCAGGGGGCATATCCTCAAAAGTCGAAGCAAATGTAGGTTTAAGTGGTCCAAACTAAATTTATATCTATATGTCAATCACTAAGTTTAGATTATCTAAGCCCCCTTTTTTAGATTATTCTTTTGCAGTGTAATTAGCAAACCCTTTTGTTTTTTTTTTTTTCCTTTTAATATCCAATGCCATGAGATTAGTAGGACAAGGCACCTCTTTCGTCTAAGCAAATGGTCACTGCTCAAGATACTATTGATAATAGTATGGTCCAATCAGGTTCTTCAAGGAAGCGAGTGATTTAAAAAGCTGCGTCTTTTTTCCTTGATAAAATCAACAGATTTTCTTCATGGTTTTAGCATCACATACCCACTTGCATATATCGTTGTTGAAAGGTCAACCCGACCCCTTTGAGACACTTGTCGATCCGACAGGAGATCATGGAATGTGCTTTTGGGTTACACGTAGCCAACTATCATAACCTAACACATTATTATATCATTATCATTTGAGATATTAATTTTATATGTATACATATACACGCGTCCTTCCTATATCTATCGTAGACTTTACATTTATATTTTAAAATAATATGAGTGTTACACTATTTTTCTTATTAATTTTGAAGGGACATGACAAAGTCTATTCTAGTAAAAAATATGGACTTATTAGAAAATATTTAGAAGAGCATGCAAAAAACTTCAGGGATAAAAATTAAAACTTAAACGCTAAATTTTCATTTAACATGATTTATTTTACAAGAATGAATTTTATAAAATCATATTTGATTTGTTTTTCAAAAAATTTTTATTTTTATTTTATATTCATATTATTCAGTCATAGTGACAATGGTCATACATATAAATATATTACGTTTTTTTTATTGTTAGATTTTAATTTAATTCCATTCGGCGTTACTTAAAAACGATTTCAAGTATCACAAGGTTTATTGTTCCAATGGACTAATAGATATCCAAGTTTAAATTCTCCACATCCAGCGATGGCTCATTAGAGCAAGTTTAGGATTTGTACAAGAATTAGGCGTATTGAACCCTAATAGAATTATGATTCAGCTTTTTTAATACCAACTTAGTTATAGTCTGAACGTTCAAGATTCGGCCATCATCAATATGCAACGTAGGCAATCTGATTCAGACGTTGCATCATAACTTTTCTTGCCTGCCCCTCATTCTCAACTTGTTTATTATACCGATTGATTATGAAGACAATCTACTACAAAATGAACCAGCATGAAGATGAAAAGAAGATGCTTGAGATTCAAGACAATACATCTATTGCCTCTTCTCGCTTCCAGCAATATCTAAATAAAGTTAGGGTCTCGTTAATATTGTCAGGTGCGGTTTATGAAAGCTTCACCCTCTTAGTGATGATACTATCTTGAATATAAAATTAATTAGAACTAATTCATAATATCATATAATAATTTATTTATTTTTAATATTGAAAAATGTAATACATTCATCTGCTTGAACTTTTAGTCTATGAAAATCTATTCGTTATGGTTGCAAATACGACTGTGTAAAAACAACACACTTATAGTTGTTTTAAAATGATGACCATTCATTAAAAATAATTTAATTATTTATTTTATTAAAATTATTAATTTGCATGCATGGCTTGAGATTTAAAAGTGCAAACAACGTCGGTGTTGAGAGCATTGTTAACGGGGCCGTGCAGCTCACTGGATTTTGTGTATTTCCTAATAAGCGTATATATATATATCAACAATATTTTATGAAGAGTGTTGTTAATTGTTTTATCTTGTTGCTAGTGCTTACTAATTATACATTTGAAATGATCTCATGGGAGAGTACCAAACTTTTCTTCATTCATCCACCAAGGTTAAATACTTTTTCTTTATTTCAAGAAATTTTATAGAACGGAAAAAATAATAAAATATCAAATAAGTGCAATTTTGTGTTTTTTTTTTCATTCACATATCTGTAATTTATAATATAAAATTATATATACTGCTATGATAATTAATACTACAATTAATTAATTGAATACTTCCATTCCGCATTCACAATAATAGACTTACAAACTCACTTGACTGACTAACTATTGAATATAGTTTGTATAACTCTATTTTAGAGTGAGGATTGATTTAATTTTATTAAGATTATATTAATCTTTTAAATTTTATTGATTACAAATTTTTTGTCTTTAAATAATTTTTTACATCTAAAAATTTATTTTGAACCTCAAAAAAATAGCTATAAAGTATTGCAAGTAATGTTTATATCTTAAATTACTTTTTCTAAAATAAATTATATACATTTCATAATAAATTACTCTTATTAATTTTATTAAAGGCCTAAAACACATCACCTATGATCAATTATTTGTTATGAACTATCATTGACCATGGTTAATCACCTATGATTTAATTAAAGTCTCTTCCTTCCATGAATCGAAAGCACTAGAATGAATAAATCAATGATAAATCCAAAGAAATGGTACTATATTAGTAAACAAACCATCCCAATCAAAGTATCCAAGTACAAATTTGGTGAATTTATATCTACCCAATTGCAATTCTCCATACAATTATATATATATTTGAAAAAAAATTAAAATTAAATTCATATATAATTAATTAATTAAGCTCTTGTTTAGTTTAAATTTATTATCTTTTTCAAGAAATTAAGTAAAATATATAAAATTAGAAGAGCTCGTGTCACTTCTTCAATCGTTAGATTACAAACGTATAGGGATTGAACCCAACTTTTTTTCACTTCCCTCTTTGAATTTGCAGTTTATACTTTAATCGAATGGACAACATTTGTGCCACGAAGGTTGTCCAAACAAAAAGTCCTATTAAAACCCATGTGTTAAAAAAATTATTTAATTAATAGTTGGAATTAAAATATAAAGAGAATGTCTTTCATGGTTAGAGGTATATATATGTGTGTGTATGGTAATGGGGGAGAAATGTGATATAGGGATCAGAGATTTAGGAAGATAAAGAAGAAAAACAAATACAAAGATATAAAAGGCTGTGTTTGGGAACTTGAACCTGTAGAAATTAACCTTGCTCAAGCTTCAGCTCTATAGACTATTAGCTGGTGGCTCCATCAAATTCATCAAAATCCCATCTTTGTTTTGATTTTTCCAAAGTTAGAAATCATTCTCATCACGCCATCTTTATTTTGCCACCATTTTTACACTCAGTGCAGCTGCTTAAAGCTCTCATATTTCTGCACCATCCAAGATGAAGGTAAGCTTTAGTTCTTGTTTGTGAGAGTGAAAAGGGAAGGAAAGTGAAGGAATGGCCTTATGGGAGTGGTTTCTGATCAGAATTTTTTTTTTTTTATCATTTGATTTGGTTGCAGCTTTTCAGTTGGATGCAAAATAAGCTCAACGGGAATAAACAAGGGGTCAATGGAAAACCAAATGCTGCTTCATCTACTTGTAAGCATTTCATAAATTCCTTCTTCTTCTGGGTGTCTTTTTTTTTTTTTTTTTTTCTTTTTTTAATTCATCATTTTAAGTTCATTTTCTTTTTTCCACTTATAATATTTTGTCAGAAATCCAATAAATAAAAGTTAATGTTGCTTTGGATATATAAGATCATATTAATGTGGAGAAAATTTATAATTAATGTAATTAATCAGTCATATCAACATCCCAATAAATATATAAGTTAGTGGATTAATTTTTGTTCTATTTATTTAATAGTTCTATTAGAAGGATTTAGTTATATAAATTAAGACTTAATTGACAAAAAAAATGTAACAAAATTAATATTTAAAATAAATCCCAACATTAACATTGGGATTATTAAAATCAATAGAAAAAAAATATGAGGCCTTATAGACAAGTCAACGAATTTATCGGAAGTTAATTTTTACTGATATTCAAGTTTCAATAAAAAAAATCTAAATCAATATGCCAATATTTTGTCAAAAAATGGGTTATAATTTGGATTTACTTGGAACAAATAAGCTTTTTAGTTCTTTTTACCATTGGAAAAAAAAAAAAAGGAAAGAAAATTTCTCTAATTTTGTCTTAATTTTCTGTGATGTGCAGATAATGTGAAACAAGATTCTCGAGAGGAATTCAGTGATTGGCCTCATGGATTGCTTGCAATTGGAACTTTTGGCAACAATGAATTAAGATCAGAAAATGTTGAAATCCAAGATGTTCAAGAAGAAGAAGAGGACCCATCTTCCTCAGAGGATTTACAAGATTTCACAGCTGAAGAGATCGGAAAATTACAGAAAGAATTGACAAAGCTTTTATCAAGAAAACCAACTTGTGATAAAGAAAAAGAAGTTGCTAAAACTCTCCCATTGGATAGATTTCTGAATTGCCCATCAAGCTTGGAGGTTGACAGAAGAATCAGTAACACTGTCACCAGTGATATGGATGATAATGAAGAAGATATTGAGAGGACAATAAGCGTAATTCTTGGTAGATGCAAGGACATTTGCGAGAAAAATAAAAAGAAAGCAATTAAGAAGAAATCCATCTCTTTCCTTCTCAGGAAAATCTTTGTTTGCACAAGTGGCCTTGCACCACAACCAAGCTTGAGGGATACCCTTCAAGAATCAAGAATGGAAAAGGTACCTTTTTCATTATTTATAAAAATTTACTCAGTTTCGAAAATTTTATTAAAATATTTTTAACATTTTAAAAAATTTAATAATTAATTATTTTATTAATTTTAATTATTAAATATTTTACTATTTAATTCTCGTGTTATAAAAAAAATTTATTAATTAATTTTTAAATTGTGTAAGAAATTGACTAATTAGTCATTTTGTATTGAGCGTATTTTAGACTTCTTTATAATATTTAACTGTTAAAATTAATAAAAAAATTAATTAATAAATTTTTTTAGAAGTATTAGTGAAGTTTTAATATATTTTTTTGAGAAATGTATTAGTGAGTTTTCCTATAATATATAAACTAAATAGTAATTTTCTTCTTTAGTTTTTATTTCCTTTTATACCCTTGCAAAAAATTGCATAAGAGTTGAAGTTTGACCATATCCTTTTTGGCCACAGCTATTGAGAACATTGCTTCACAAGAAGATAAACCATCAAAATTCAACCAGAGCATCATCAGTGAAGAAATATATTGAGGATGGTAAACAGAAATCAAAGAAGGAAAATGAAAAAGAAGAAGGAAAGAGGAATAAGACTTGTGATGGAAGCAAATGGGTGAAGACAGATTCTGAATGTAAGTTCATTTCTTGGGCTTTTATAGCTTTGCTTGGCCATAACCAGTTCTTAGCATTAATGGATACTCTCTTGTTTTTATTGCAGACATTGTTCTAGAGATTTAAATTTGCCTGCAAGTTTAAAAATTTACAAGGGTTTACATTAAAAGGTAAGTCCTTTTTAACTTCATTAGTATTTAGCTTAATTGTTTTATCCCTAAATTGATTGATCTTTAACTTTATGCAGATTCATGTCTGGATTAATGAAGATCAAGAAACTTGAAGGTGGCTTCTTGAAATTTTTTCATGGTTGCATCTGAGTAGATTCAGTGCAATACATGTTATATTTAAATCACTGCCCAAGGATTTCTGTAGTCTGTCCTGGCAAAAGCTAGACATCTTGTACAATTTTTTTCTATTTTATCAACTTCTTTTTTAAGAAAAAACTTTTTTTTTAAGGTAAGTTTACCCTTCGTAGTATATTTTTAACATGAATAACATTACTCATATTCTCCAATAGTCCATCAAACTTATCCAAGAGAGCTAGTTTGGTTTAGTTCAATTATTAAAAACATGTATGATTCACTTAATAGATTCATGTTCGAGTTTTCAAATTAAAAAAATAATAAAAAATAAAAAATAAACTTTGAAGTAAATTAAGGAACATAAATTTAAAAAAAAGACCTCCATTTTGTGGTCATACCAAGAGGGATTTGGCCCATTAAATGAGAGTTGAAATGAAGCCCAATATAGCAGGGATGATCCAAGGATAACTCTATATCCATTGTGCATAAGCCCAATTTCATGTGATTACTTATCCTTGCAACCAATTACATGAAACTATTGTAGATAAAAAAAAATTACATTAAAGCTAAAGTTTGGCATCATTAATTTAAAAATGATAAATGTTTATTTTTTTTAATATATCATTCACTCTTATTGTTTTTATTAAACATTAAATAATTTATATTGCTATTTTCTTTTTCTTTTAAACTAATGAAGTCTATATTTCAATTCATATTTGACATTTTAGCAAAGCTAATAGATAAACTTACTTCAAAAGGAGAAAATGACATAATTTGGGATGAATAAAGAAGAAAAACAAATCTTATAAGAGAGAATATTGTTATGGATAATCGATGAGTTGTGGACTTTTATTAGGCCGCAATTAAAAAAGATGGTAGAGTCGATAACAATCACTTTGATGCTAAATTAGTAAATGATCTATAGAAGTTGCGAAGATATAGAATAAATAAGTTTTTAACAGGCTAATTTTTAGATTAGACAATAAATTAATTTAGCCGCTCGCTGTCTTAACATAGTAACTAAGTTATATATTAGTCTCATTATTTGATGTATACTTTATAGTATTTTATATTACTTAATATTTCAGGTTATGGGTATTTTATAAAAATTTGATGGTTCGGTTTAGTATAAATTTAATTTGATTAAATTTTTTAAATTTAATTAATAAAAAATATTTAATTAAAAAAAGTAAATTCTAAATATATTAAAATACATACTTGATATGTTTGAAGCTGAATTTTTTAATTATGACTTTCAAATGAGTAGCCAAAAATATTTATTTAACATTATACAAAATTTAGATGTTGTTGAACGATTAATCTCAAATTATATCGCATATAATTTCATACAGTTAATTCATTAGTGTTAAATTAAAATTTAAATAAAGCAATTTCTCATTTTAGTTATAAAATTTATTTACAGAGAGAATTTAGTTGAATTCATTTCTTTAAGTGAGCGGTTGAATAAGTAATTACAATATAATTTATTAAACTGAGTTAAAATAATCCATTCATCTAGTATAAGTTTTGTAGATTTTTGATTTTGTATTAGTCAAGCATTGAATTAAGAAGTCAAATACTTGAGGATTAAGCTTTGTTGTGTTGCTTGTTTGTTGATGGTACCTTCTCTTCTTTCCATGGTTGCATCCGAGTCATCATTATCTATAATAATCTCCTGCCAAAAGCTACACATTCTTTTCTATTTTTTCCCATTTTCTTAGATATTTATAAGGGAAAATTACTTTGTAGTCCCTCAGGTTTAACGTAATTAACACTTCTGTCCCTCTATTTTGGCGACCCAACACTTAAGTCCCTCACTTTCTCTTCCGTCCAATTTCGCAGTCCTTCCGTTCAAAATAGCCGTTTGAGACACGTGAATTGACAAAATTAACCCTCTTCTTCTTCTTCTTCTTCTTCTTCTTCTTCTTCTTCTTCTTCTTCTTCTTCCTACCCAGCAACTTCTTCTTCTTCTTCTTCTTCTTCTTCTTCTTCTTCTTCTTCTTCTTCCTCCTACCCAGCAGCTTTTTCTTCTTCTTCTTCTTTCTTCTTCTTCTTCTTCTTCTTCTTCCTCCTACCCAGCAACTTTTTCTTCTTCTTCTTCTTCCTACCCAGCAAATCTTTCTTCTTCTTCTTCTTCTTCTTCTTCCTACCCAGCAACTTTTTCTTCTTCTTCCTACCCAGCAACTTCTTCTTCTTCTTCTTCTTCTTCTTCTTCTTCTTCTTCTTCTTCTGCAACAGGAGAAAGCATGAAAGAGAAAAAAAAAAAAAAGGAATTTCACATTAAGAAAAGGGTATTTCTGGAAAAAATTATCACCTCTCACTTTTGACTCTTTGACCAAACGGTTTAAATGAACGGAAAGACTACGAAATTGGACGGAAGAGAAAGTGAGGGACTTAAGTGTTGGGTCGCCAAAATAGAGGGACAGAAGTGTTAATTACGTTAAACCTGAGGGACTAAGAAATAATTTTCCCTATTTATAATTTTAATATTTGTAAGCAATTGTTGCATTAGTATTAATAGTTCATCTAATTTGTAAAGATTTTATATTTCATGGCTAGATTGAAAGACAAAAAAAAAAATAATAATCAAAATAATTTATTATATATATAATTCTTTTAAAAATAAAATTAATTAATATTAAGCAGCATTCTTTTTAAAATAAAATAATTTATTATACTTTTTAATTGAAAAAAACAAAAATCAAAATCAACTCTTAAATCGACACAAGAGAAGCCAAACCAAACCCAAAGAAAAACAAAAACATGGAGCAAGAACCTACATCAACAACTTCAATTACACCTCACACTTCAACTCCCACCATGCAAAACACCAAACCCTAGCAATTTATTTTTTCCTTGAAATCATTTTCCTACATTTTCTCACTCGATTCTTTCTATTTTATTATCTCCTTCTATTCGCTTCCTTTTATCTCTTCCGGTGCGATTGGATCTGAGTGACTTCTTTTACAATTCCCACTCTGTTCATTCAATCCGGAAGAGAAATCCCAATTTCTACTCTTGTAGGCTTTTTGGATTCATACAAGATTACCAATTACTGCTTTCCCTTTTTTCTTTTTCGTTTTCCTGGTGATTATAGGACTAGTTGGGGTTCGTAACCTGAATTTGGAGGACTTTTTTTTTTTAATCAATTTGGGTTTTTGGAGATTGGACCAGTTAGGGTTTGTGGTTTGACTTTCGGTGTAATTGTGAGATTGGGGTTTTCTCTCTTTTGGGTTGATTACTGGTCTTTAATGTGGAGTTTTTAGATTGAAGTGGTAGTGTAGTGAAGTGGATAAAAGGAGGAATTGCAAGCAGCCAATGCCATTTCATTGGATTGGTTTTCGACGAATTTTCGGTGATTTTTGCAGTGCCGAATAAGATAGAGCTTGAGCCTATCCATGTCTTGGGCGGGACCTGAAGATATTTACCTTTCTACTTCTCTTGCTAGCTATCTCGATAGTAAGTTCTCCCCTTGATTAAATTCTTTGTGTTCCTTGGATTGTATGTCCTGTGCTCGCCGTTAACGTGTTAAAAAATTTTCACTGTTCAATAGAACTCGCCTCAGAATTTGATATTGTTTAGAAGTTGCTGTTTGTATTATTTAATTTAAGTAAAAAGATGGAGAAATGGTATCTTTCGTATATGTTTTGGAATCCTTTAAGCGATAATATGCTTTTCTGAGGTTGCTGTTATTCCATGCTAAAACTTTTGCCTTACACCATTAATTGAGTTGAAAAGACTTGCTTGTCTAGGACTAATTTTTATCGACACTTCTTTCTTTCTCTTTATTTGGTGTCATGCATAGTTTTATTTGTTCATCTAGAATTAATTTCAAGATCGTGTTTATAATTATCGTACTTGGTGTTTATTGGCATTTTATGATTCTTCATCTAGTGAAGATATGAAAGATCCATCTGATAGGCACTTTTTTTATAACTGATAACCAATGGTGTCTTGAGAATTAATTGATGATGCATTTTATCCTTTTTAACTGCAAGAAAATTTAGTTATCCTACTTTACAGCTCAAATTTGATGGTTGTAGAATCAAAACTGATTTTGTGGCATCCAAATGTTGCTTACAAAGATCTTTTTAGTATTGGCATTGGACAGGATTTTTGAAATGAAATAAAATGTAGTCATCGTGTTGTATGCATTTTTCTTTTTCTATTGCAAGGTTTTCTTCATTCTTTTAGACGTTATTTTACTATAATTGGTCAGTTACACTTAAAGAGGGAGGTATAGGTGATGTTTATAATATAGCAGATGATGCTTGCATGCTGTTCAGATACAAATTATTGAATGTGGATTGCTTTGTTCTTAATTTTTCTGTCCTGCTGTTTTGCTTTTGCCTCAGAGAAGCTACTTGTGCTTCTGCGAGATGGCCGAAAGCTACTGGGAATACTGCGTTCTTTTGATCAATTTGGTATTTTTCTTTCAAATTTTCTTATTGTTTATGGTTTTATATGCTCCTAGACTCCTTCAACGTCTGAAAATAAATAAACATTTGTAATCTGCAGCCAATGCTGTTCTTGAGGGTGCATGCGAAAGAGTTATTGTTGGTGATCTCTATTGTGATATCCCTTTAGGTCTATATGTTATCCGAGGCGAGAATGTTGTTTTAATTGGAGAGCTGGTATGGATGATGTGATTGATTTGTTTGATAGTGTAATATATTGTATTTTTATTATTATCTGAAAATTTCATTTTCTACTTTAGGATTTGGAGAGGGAAGAACTTCCTCCACATATGACCCGGGTTTCAGCAGCAGAAATTAAAAGGGTGAGTGGTGTTGCTGTTTCCTTTCATTTCATTAGCCAAATATTTCTGTTTTTCAAAGACTCTGTGATGCATCACTATCACAGGCTTCCTGAAAAAATAACTATTGTCAGTCACACAGTTTCTTGGTGTAGAGTCTACACATAATTCTTAATAAACTTTTAGGGTTTAGTGGACATTCAAACAGGATTTGTTGTCTGACATGTTTGTGTGGACCTACTATGGACACAGTAACTCCTTTAAACTATAATCAAGGATGTATGAGCATGTTCTTTGTGCATATTAATTGTTTAGTGTGGATCTTACTATAAAATGTTCCTATTAGTGTCCTTATTTATTTAAGCAGGACAACATTAATGGTATATGACCCAAAAATTTGTCATTTTTGTGTCTTCTAACATTGTAACAGTTGTTCTAATGCTTTTGTTTATTTTGGTTTTGTAATTTGCTTTAGCATATTTTTTATTTGCTTGGTTTTTTCTGTGTGAAGAGTGAGGAATTCTTTTTTTGTTTTCTATTTTTAAAGAATAATGCTATATTGTTTTATATACCTATATGGTTCTATTTCATGGACTTATTTTCTTGTCAGGCCATGCTTGAAGTCGGAATCAATTTTGTAGTATACTGAGTGATATAAGATAAAATATATTGTAAATAGTACTTGGTTATTTTAATTGAATTTGAATGGTAAATTTGTACTGATTCTATGCCTTTTTTTTTGTTAGAAATGCAATAAAATAGGCATAAATTAACATTTTGATGACAAGTGATTCTATCAATTGTTTGTGGAAACAAACACATATAGCTCCACTAGTTAATTATTAGGTCTGTAATGGACATTATCAAGTTGAAGTTGTCTGTCCTTGTAGAAGATTCAACCTTTGAGCCAGACTTCCTTCTAAAAGGCTAATTTTCTGTGCACACTTTCATTTTAAATAATTTGTGCTTGAATGAAGCTGGTTTTACTTCTACATTCATTTGGACTCTTTTTGTTATGGTTCACTTCTACTGGTTTGGGAGTCGAATTCAACAGCTTGATAGCTTCTCAATATTTCTGTTCTTTTTTTTTAAAAAAAAAAAGAATCCGATTTTCTCACCTATTTGATGACCCTACTAGTCATCTGATGGAAGGCTATTGTCTTTTCTTGATCCAGGGTGTGTGTTGTATTTGTTTTTCCACAGTAATTATTAATCGGCTAAGAAATTGTTTAATAGCAGATTCATTTATCATTTGATTGTGAAAGAAGAGAATGTTTTATTTGGTCACAATAACTGCATTTTCTGCTGTATAGGATTCAACATGGATTTGAATCAAATCACATCTGTTTAGCTTAGATAAGGGCTCCAATTCCTAGTGATATACCTGCTACTGCTTTCAACTAGCATGCAAATTGAAGCTACATACATATATAAAAAAACTGTCTTAACTAGTACTGGTTAGGTCATTCATAATTAGCAAAAAAAATGACACTCAAGGATTTGCTGCTTTAATATTAATGCAACACTGACCAATTGAAAATGCCTTTCATTCAAAACTTAAGCATTTGGGTAAGTTCTAGTTCTATGTGAAAGAAACCGCTATATTTAACAGAGAGAAAAGCTTGGGCTTTTGACAAATTTTCTTTGAAGGGTTTGTTTTCCTTTTGCTTGTCCAAGATGCACATATTTCAGTGGAGTTTACCTTTCTGTTTGGCCATTAATGCTTAAGCTCCTGCTCGTTTACTTTTGCAGGCACAAAAAGCTGAAAGGGAAGCTACGGATCTGAAAGGTACAATGAGGAAGAGAATGGAGTTCCTCGATTTGGACTAGTGCATACCTCGCAACCAAGGCACATGGGTCCGCACATATTTTAGCGGTCAATTGTAGGGAGATGATAAGGTTAAATGCTTCTCCTTTTTCTCTAAAATTTCTGTAACATTTTTCAAAGAAACGTATTTGACAAATTTATCTGTGAAATTGATGCTTTTTAAGTTTGGGGTGTAGTAATTCACTCATTCCATTTCTGCTTTCGTATTGTATTGGATATTTTTCGGATGTAATGTTTCTGTACAATCAAGAAAATTAGAATCCCACCTTGCTGGCATTATTAATTCCAGAAAAGAGAGATGATTGTGAACCTCGATGAATGCCCCTGGGCTTGTAAGGGTGGTACTAATTTCATTCTTCTCTAGTTTTGACTTTTTAAGGATTTGGATGATGTGGGTATTCTGGGGAATGTGGTATTTTTTGCCCTCAATAGATATTGGGTTTCCGAGAAATCAACCGAAGGCTACTACTGTTGATGTTGAGAATATGTGGGAACAAATGAGAAGCACTGTTTGTTGAATCTAAGTTGGAAATGGAAATACTGTCTTTGAGCTAAACAATGAAAACTTGGAAGCATCTGCTCCACTAACACTCGGATCCATACAAAATTAACCAATGAGATTTGCTTAATGAGCCCAATTGTACTGGACTTCAAATTTAATGGCGGGCATTCTTGTCTCGCAATATTTTTCTCTTTCCTTTTTTTTTTTTGTGGGTGGGAGAGGCTAGGCACAAACAGAACGGGGAGTATGAAGGAGCCAACAATTCAAGTCAACCGAAGGATGAGAGCCTATGAAAACCTGTACAGAGCTCAGCCACTTCATTTGTTAGCCAATCAGCTTAAGTATTAGCTTCAAGCTAAACATGAAAAAATGGAACCTCCCGAAACATTAGGCAATCAACTCTCTTAATGGCAGTGGCATGGAAGAGGGATGTAGCCTTCTGGGGCATAATTAAATGACTTTATTTCAGAGGAGTGGAAAAACGGAGTACAGAGAAGAAAAAAAAATTTATATTCTGATGTAAAAAATGATTAAACAACTATTGAAAATGCTGGTTTAATGATAAAACTCTAATTTTGGATGCATTTAATGTTGTTTTGATTAGTGTGATGGTTGAGTTGGTTGAGTGTGGATTAGTGTGTTGTAGTGTGATGGATCGAATGTAGATTAGTGTGATTGGAACCTATAACAGATGTTATTAATAAATAGTATGGATTAATGTGGTTGCAATTCAAATAAATGTTTTTAAAATATCTATATATAATATAGTGGGTTGAGTGTGGATTAGTGTGATTGCAATCTAAAATAGATGTTATTAAGAAATCTATATATATTTCACCAGTATTATAGTATTATAGTGGATTGAAAGTGAATTAGTGTGATTGCAATCTAAAACAGATGTCATTAAGGAATCTGTATATATATCACCAATATAGTATGATGGGTCGAGTGTGAATTAATGTGATTCCAATTCAGAACATGTCGTTAAGGAATCTCTATATATATATTTCACTAATATAGTATAATAGGTTGATTGGGTCGTTAAAGAATCTATATATATATATTTTACTAATATAGTATAATAGGTTGACTGTGGATTAATGTGATTGCAACTTAGAATAGATATTATTAAAAAATTTATATATATATATATCACTAATGTAGTGATTGCAACTTCATTAATAAATCTGTGTATATATATATATATATATATCTTACCAATGCAGTGAATTGAGTGTGAATTAATATACTTGCAGATATTCATTATCTATAATTATGTGATAGGTTTTCTCAATTAAATTAAATATTAGAATGTTTAGAATAATATAGAGATATATATATTTTTTGGAATTAAAAAAATAATAAAAATCACAATGGAAAATGTATGTTTCAACCATAACAAAATATAATACTGGATGGGGCGGAGTAAAAACAAAAATTACCATATTTTTGTAACCTTTGACTTGCATATTTTCAACAGAGATTTTATACTATTTGTATAATATCTGTATATATAATTTTTATATCGATTTAACATATTCATAATTTTTAATAATTTTAAAGTACTTTTTTTAATAAAATCAAAACTTAACTTAATGACAACAGAGATTTTATACTATTTAATATTTATCAATTATACCTTAGAAACGCACATTAATTTTTAGTAAAATGGATATACAGCCGTTATATTAGTGGAAAACATTACATGCCAAGATGATAATAAATCCATTTCTACGAAACAAAAACTTGACCAAAAAGCCGACAGCTTTCTCCTTATTCTCTACGCTTCTAAACACGCTATCCGTTTTCTGAAATCAATCACAGCCGTACACCTAATTCCCAAACCGTGTTAAATGCACAAGTCAATGTATCCAACGGCTGTAAACTTCCTCTTCTCACAAACACTCCATTTGTTCTTCTAGACTATAATTCTCAACACCCAAAAGTTACTAGTCATTTCTCGTAATAACAGTTGATCTCTTCACTGTTCAAGACTGCACTTGTTTTAGTTGATTCACTTTGGCTTTAGCCTCTGCCTCCTCATATCAAGATCTCAACTTGCAGATCCAAATCACTAATACCCACACTGATACTCCTCTCTCTCTCTCTCTCTCTCTCTCTCCACCCCCGAGGTAATGTCAGTTCTATCTGTTACATGTTGTGTGTTGCTCTTTCTGAGCTTTATTGTCGAAGGCTCAGTTCATGAGTACAGAGGAGAAAGATTTGTGGCAAAAGGTACTGCCTTTGTAGTTCATGGAGGCAGTGAAGGCATTTACTCTTCTAGGCCTGGATATTTCAATGAGAGCAGTGCCCTTCCTGCTAATGGTGATTCTTACATTCGGTAATCATTAATCTTTCTCTCTGTGATTCACTTGTCAGTTTATACATATCTGTGTCTGGTTCTATATTGATTAGATCTCCTGGTTTTCTGGGTAGAAGTTGCCTTCTTCTTTCTTGGTTTGAACAATTTTTTGTTTAGGCTCTTTGGCCATACATGATATTACGGCAATGTTCATGAGTAGAACAGAGATTGGATTTTTCTGAGAATGAGAATTGTCTCCCCCAAAATTATTATTTTGTTTCAATTAATTCAATACAGGTATTTTATTTTGGGTTAAATTTGATAATTGAAGTTGATAATTCATTTGATGTCAAGTAATTCGTTTTAAAGATTGACTTGGGTTAATTAATATGCATTTTTGAATTTGTGAATGGATTTCCCTTTGTATGTTTGTCATCTTGATTCCTTAAATATTATTATCATAGGATCCTGTTAGGTAGGTAGACTTGTGTGTTCCAGCTTTTTTCTATTAACTATTTTTTTACATGGTCATTTGTTATCAGTTTTGAAAAGATTGTGTTCCGGAGAACTGAGGAATTTTCTAACTTTACCTCGGGGTTAGTCCAAGCTATTGTTTTTGAGGTAGAAGATAGAGAGACAATTGGGGGTTCAGCCTATGGAGGTCAAAGAGCTATTTGCTGCACAGCAGATCTTGCTAAATTGGGTGCTTGCAAGCAAGGAGTAGTCATTCATCGCCCATCAACGAAGGATTCAAGCTGGCCCCATGTATTTGGTGTTTCATTCAATGCATATGAGCTAGATGCAACATTGCCTTTAAGATCAATAAAAGTCACTAAAACTGGGATGTATAATTTGTACTTCATTCATTGTGATCCCAATCTGAAAGACGTAGTTATAGAGGGCAAAACTATATGGAAAAACCCTACCGGCTATTTACCTGGTAGAATGGCTCCACTAATGAATTTCTACGGGTTCATGTCCCTTGCTTTTGTTATACTTGGACTGTTTTGGTTCTATCAGTATGCAAGGTTTTGGAAAGAAGTTTTTCCACTGCTGAATTGCATAACACTGGTGATAACACTAGGCATGTTTGAGATGGCTCTCTGGTATTTTGATTATGCCGAATTCAATGAAACTGGACTCAGACCAGTCGGCATTACTGTCTGGGCAGTAACTTTTGGTACAGTTAAACGTACAGTTGCACGCCTCATAATTCTTATGGTGTCAATGGGCTATGGTGTTGTTAGACCTACCCTTGGTGGCCTTACGTCGAAGGTGATCATGCTTGGAGTGACCTTCTTCCTGGCCTCTGAAGTGCTTGAACTGGTAGAGAATGTAGGTGCTGTCAGTGATCTTTCTGGGAAGGCAAGACTTTTTTTAGTGCTTCCGGCAGCTCTCTTGGATGCTTTCTTCATTATTTGGATATTCAAGTCCCTTTCTGCCACGTTAAATAAACTTCAGGTACTTGATCTTCCATTCTGGGTCATGTCTGTTATGTGCTTCGTTTCTTACAATGTAGTGGATCCAATGAATTTATTTATTTCTGAAAGTATCTTAAGGATACATGTCTCATAAGTACGATATTTGAGACTTGACAGCAATTCACTTTTTTGTTTTCTTTTGGGTGTGTGGCTGAATTTGGTGTTAATTAATTAATAGTAAGTTTACCTCTTGTATTTGAATACCCAAGTTAGACAGAAACCTCAAAACTCATGTCCAAAATTTTAGAGCCCGTAAAATCTCATCTTATATGTGGATCTTGGATCACCATAGCCTTGGTCTTGATCATTAAGGAAAATTGTAATGGTATTCCTATGTGGTTTCTTTTCTTTTTTTTTTTTTAAAAAAAAAAGAGAAGATAGCAGAAATCATACTGCTAGCAAAACTGGATCTTTCTCAGCTTGACCCAACAACAGGAAGAGGAATTCTTATACACTAATTTTTTTTATAAAGTCCATGGCTTTTAGGTGAGAAAATTTAAGAATGCAAGAGAAGCTTCAATGTTGTTACCAAAAACTGCTGAGCTGACCTAAGGCTAACATTTTATTGTCCAAAAAGGAGCAAGGTGTTAATTGCTGGAATCATGTCTTTTAGTGTACTAAATCAAGGTGAATGGACTAGTTTTTAGTGCAGAAATATATGCACAAGTGAAAAAAGTTGTAAAATGCTAGATCTATTCGTCTTTTGATCATTTGTTTCATTGCAGTTTAATTTCTCTTTCCACAAGCTTGTTTTTCTCTCTTTGGTTTCATTGTTCTCAATGAAGCCTGAGGACTGATGTTGTGAAAAACTTGTATTGATATATACAAGATTTGATTGTTTATACTTGTGCAGTTGTTTTTTTCCAAAGTTTACACTTGTGCAGTTGTTTGAATGTAATACAACATTTAAACAATATTCTTCATACTTGTGCAGTTGGCAAGTCTGAAAAAGTTCACAAAAAATATTCTTTCCCTGATTTTTTATTGAGGTATTAACTGAACTACAAACATTTAAAACTAGCAAATAAAATTTGTCTTTCTGTTTAATGTGACAGGCTAAGAGAATGATGGTCAAGCTGGATATATACCGCAAGTTCACAAATGCTTTGGCAGTAGCAGTTATTGTGTCAGTCGGTTGGATTTGCTATGAGGTAAGAATATTGCTTATCATATTAGTTTTGAGTCATTATTTTGTGGCAAATTTCTTTAATTAGCTTCCTTTTGCTGGTCAAAGATTTTGAAAGCTTGGGAGTGATCTCGGTATGGGAATCGGGACTTTGCCAATTGCTTTGAAGTGGATTAGTGAACGTAATAGAATTCAGCAAAGTACTATTTCATCAACAGTTGGAATAGCAAGGGGATTGATGTTTTTTTCCCATTCTTCTAATATTGTGTTTGCAGCTGTATTTCAAGTCAAATGATGTTTACAATGAGCATTGGCAGAATGCTTGGGTCATCCCAGCTTTCTGGCAAGTCCTTTCATTTTCTCTTCTGTGCATCATTTGTGCTCTTTGGGCTCCGTCGCAAAACTCCATGCGGTAAGCCCCAGCATCTGATCTAAGTGTCTTTCTTTTCCTCTTAACTCCTGGTTATAATTTCTGTCCTGGCCTTGATAAATCTTTAATGCTTATCAAAGCATTTATTGATAGTTAAGGGTCCACCTACTAACTGCTTGAGAAGAGCCTCCAGTCATTGTTATATCAGTGAATTTTTTTCTTGTTTTGGGTTGAAACTTCAATGTTAGAACGACATATTCTGATCCTCAAAGTTTAGGAATAGAATTGCAGAACTGGCCGCCACCTGTAACTGCGCAACCATATACCGATTGATCATATAAGGGTGTTCACTTATTGCATTTGCATGTTAACAATATTCTTAGGTGCAGACACCAACTTTCTCATGTTTTGGTTTCTCTGTTCCTGATAATTGATTTATCCTTCTCTGATAGGTATGCGTACTCTGATGATGTGGGTGAAGAGTTCGACAGAGATGAAAGTTCCTTGACACTCGTTAAAACATCTGCAATGCCTTGGAAGGATGTTCGAAGTGCAACAGAATCTAGACCTGTGCAAGCCAACGACAATGAATCTAATGGTGATGTTGAAGAAGACAAGACAGCGTAAAATATATCCCAAAAGGAGAAGTGATTTTGAGGTAGGCTTAATTATTTGATTTGTGGCCTTGTTATTGTTCCCAGCAATCTTCTCATAGTCCCTGAAATCTACATCAACTACTTTGTAGGAGTGAAGTTTTTGACAAGGAAAGGTTCACTTTGAGATTGCTATAGAAGAGAGCTGTTCTTTTATTTTAAGTCCATTTATTTGTGGGCATGATATTTCCATGTAATTGTTAGATAAATTAGCATGTGTTGACCGTAAATGTTGATTTGTTCTGCCTTTCTTTCAAAATTGGCCGAATCTAGTACAGAAAGGATTGCGGAGTTAAAATGTGTCATACTATTATCATCATTAAAAGTTGCATAAATTCGAACCTACAAGAACGTGCTTAATAACTGTTACATTAAATATTTCTATTGAGATTTGTACATAATAATTGGAAAAAAAATAAAAAATAAAAAAAAAACAGAAAGATCCAGAGAATTTAACCTGCTAAAAAGAGACATAACAATCTAACTTAGGTTTACGTAAGAAACGACTTAGGTGTTGTTGCTTGTTTTGTATGGTCAAGTATCTCATCCTAATTGCAAATTTGAAGAAATATCAAACACTTGGGAAACTTCGTTCGTACAAGTATTTTGACTATGAAAGTTCAATTGCCGAAATCAAGAGAAAGAAAAAACGAAAAAATAGCCATCGCCCTGATGATCTATTGGGTCCAGAGTTGACAACTTGACACTTACCAATGGTCATGGGTCTTGCAAAGTATCCATCAACCAAGAATTCTCAAAATTTTGAGGTCCATGCCTTTCCTTAAATAAAATATTTCTAAAAATATCTATCATAATTCCATATCCCTTCATTTTCAATATTGTATCATAATTATTATTTATCAAATGAGACTATATAATAAGGATAATTTAATTCCTTTTCGTTAAACTCTTCCAATCTCCAACTCATCAAATTCAAAAAGAATTACATAAATGAATTCACAACAACAATTTTTTTTAAAAAAAAAAAACATTTACTACCAACTAAATATTTGGTTTTATATCATATCATAGGTTGTGTAACTCTCCACCTAAGTGGAAGTAATGGAAATTAAAAGAGATTCAATATCCTACAAATTTGGTCGAGAAACGTGAGATTCATACTTTGACCAACAATGCACGTTGCCAATCTTGATTTTCTTTGTTCAAATCATTAACCCTCATTTGGTGAAGGTGACCCAATTACTTCCAAATACATACGTGGCAAGGAAAATACATTCATATAAATTCATATTCTAAATAATAGAGACATAAAATTTCATATATCTACAATATATATCTATATGAATTCAGTTCAAGCCATTACAAGTTCCAACAAGTGTTGGAAATAAGATTTCCAACTCCATCTAGTCTTTTGGAACTACTGTTCAATAGAAAAACTTTACAGTGACTACCATTTCTCATATTTATGTCAAATCCATCAATCACGCCCATTGAATTTTTCCTTGTTATTTTTTCCATTCCGCTCCATCGCATCGAGACGACTTCATTACCAATAAACTAAAGCTTTGTAATTACTACAACTTAACAGAATAACACGCTCCGATGGCACATCCAACTAGTGATAGAAAATGTCTCAAAAAGCAGAGTTAATGGTTGCCTAGTCTTATAATGGAATTTCTTGTGTAAAGGATTATACAAGCATGTCACCATCTAAGCATCACCAATGCTCATTCAGATTCCACTTTGTAGCAAGTATTTAACTTTGGGAGGAAAAAAGTAGATTGATCAACAACAAAATTGTTGAGGGTAAAAAAAAAAAAGAAAATTTTACTTCATCATATCATAAATATTGAGGAAATCACACATAAAAACAATTCCCATATAAAAAAAAAATGTAAGAAAAATCTAGAATGTGGTCAAGGACTAATTGCAAACAACATGCTTACAGTGTGGAAGCATTCAGGTTTAGAGACCTGGCTATTCTGGAGAGCTACACCTGATTCTTCCATTAATGAACTTGACTCCTTCCAATCTGCAGGAAATTAATCAGTGATGCTTCAAAGAATTGGAGAGCACAGGGAAGCCTCCTAGTGACCGGCACCACATCCACCCAAACACCCCACAAAAAATTCAAAGAATTGTGTCCTAGTTCATAATCTGGCAAAACTCATCCCCACCATTGTTACTGGCATCTCCTTCTCAAGAGCTGAGATACAGGGTACCCTTCAAAGAAATCCAACACAGCACTCTCCAAATCCTCAACTGAATACTTCATATAGTTCTCCGGGTGCTTTCCGCTTTCTATATGACTCCTGTACCTCCCAAGAAATGACCTGTAAGCCGGAATCAACTTCTCGGATATCGATATTCGAAGCTCCTCCCTCAGTTGATTATCCGGCACCAGCCATGTTGCTTGAGTCCTATGAACCTCTTCAAGCATAGCATTGAAGGTTTTAAACCTTTCCCTTAAAACACTCTTTGAAACCCCAGAAGAGAAACTCCCACTCACATGTAAGCCCTCATCTCTCAAGCAATACAACACTCTCACCCAAGTAGCTCTCTGGTAACTGGTAGCTGCCTGCCTGAGTTTCCCTGTTAGTTTCCTCAAGTAATCATCACCTATCATTTCTCTCAATTCTGGTGACCCTTTTACTTTTTGAACAATATAGTGAATATTATTCATCATAAAAAGGTGAGCTAATGATACATCTTTGTAATGCTTGGACTTGCCATCCAAATTGAATTGCAGAATTACAATAATCCAAATCAAATGAATGGCCAATGGAGTTTTACCCTCTAGCTCAGCAAATTCCATATCTGGGGTTGTTGAATCACCAGAATATCTTGACCCAGTTGATGGTTTTGACAAAATAAGCTCGATCAAGGTCTGTTTATAATCTGAAATCAAACTGATATAATTCATCACATACCTTGTCAAGGGATGAATTGTCCCTCCAGGCACTGGAACCAACGAAGGCTCCCGCAGAACAGCATTTTCAAACTCTGATAAAATCCCTCTTGCAGCCTCAGCCAATCTTGACAATATCTCTGCAGCTTGGACTCGAATTGAATCAGCTGATTTCGATTCGAAAACCACCTCAATATCAGGCATCAAGTCCATTAAAGTATCATGTAAGTCCAAAATCTTGAACATTTTCTCAGGAGATCTCCTGCTTATACTTATAGCTTCAGCAAAATTGAAAAGCTGAATTGCTGGACCCTTAACAGTCTCCATGAAACAAGCATCATCCACAGCTGTTCCAATCCCATAAAAAATCTGCTCGCAGAGCCTCTTCTCGCTAGAGAACAAAATCCTAATACAGACCTTAGCCGCCCTTATCCAACGCCTGATTTTAGTCTCCAAAGCATCCCACTCGAGTCTCTGTATATCCCCAATGCTCAGCTTCTCAAACCCGAGTCTCTTAAAATTTGAGTCCACAGCAGATTTTCGAACACCTCCGTACACCTGTATACACTCTCGCAAGTACCCAGCAGAAATCATGCGCTTGGCAATTGACTGGAGATCACACACTGCTTCCTGTGGAATCAGATCGATCTCGCGAATACTGCTAGTGGATCGATAGCTCGCACTGCTGTTACTCGTAGATGAATCTGCTCGTTGGATTTGATCTTGTATGTCGTCATCACCCGCATGGTCATCTTCTTCATACTCACCTGCAGCGGAGGAGTGGACTGAAGAGCTGGGATCGGCGGCGGCAAGTGAGTCCAACTCGACAGGAGTAGTGTGGTTGAGAAGTATGTTGCGGAACTCGTCTTCAAGCCTTGCCATAGCGATCTGGATGGTGGTGCTGTTGACTTTGTCTTGATCATCGGAGATGCTGGTCGACGACATGGATTTTTGAATATCGTCGACAGCCTTTAAGTACCGATCCACCTCATCACGATCGCCTTCGAAGATCATCCTCTCCCTGGCTTCCTCTGAAACTGTTGAATCCCACCGTAGAATTATTTTCTGGGCATCTTCAAAAGCCACCGCACCACCGCTGGCGTTACTATTCTCCGGTGGTTCCATATGATTAGACACAACTAGGCTCTATGAAAGTAAAAGAAGGAAACTTTTTTGCAGAATCTTTCGAGAGAAATGAAGAATTTATCTTTCCCAAATCTTGAAATTATTAACTCTAGTCTTGTTGGTGATGAATTCTTGTGCGGAAAAAGTAAGATTCCCTCTTCATTTTTTCTTTTTTTTTTGGCTCCTTTAGTATGGAAAAGTTATTCAAAAAATCGAGTTTTTTTTCTTTTTAAAATTGTATAGGCGAAGATTGAAATATTTTTAGAATATTGAAAAGATGGTGGTTGGCGGTGGTTTTGGGTTGCTGTGAAGGAGGCGGTGGCGGAGTAGAGATAGTAGAAGGGATTGGGATTCAGACAGAGTAGCAGTTTGATTGGGAGAAAGGGTGAGGTTGTGTATAATTTTGGAGCACTAGTTTTTACTTTTGCGTGCTGCTTGTGGTCTTGGAAGGCAGCTGTGAGGATTTTTGTCTGAATGTGAAAATATTGCAAGATAAATATGGAAGAAATTTAACATTAAAAAAAAATTAAAAAGGTTTTTTTTCTGTGACTATTCAAGCCGCCGGTGAATCTCTTTAGGATATTCCGGCGATGTGGCCGCAAATTTCCTTTATATTTCGCTTTTGGATGTCACTTTTGGATTATTTATTTATGTCAAATAGATAAATTAAAAAAAAGGTTCATCATGGGTCCTAATTGGCCCATGTTTTAGATACTAATATTGCCCGTTTTAAGAGAAACTATCGAGCATAATGGCTATCTGTAGATTTTTTACTCGTACAAATATAAATTTTATATTTTTTAAATTCATGATTTAAGTTTTTCTAATAATGATCGTTTTATTAAAAAATATTATGGAGTCCATTGTAAAACTTAATTTTGTAATTTTAATTGATTTTGTGTTTTGATCACTAAATATAAATTGATTTATATACTATGAATTTTCTTTATTTTTAATATATAACATAAAAAAATATTATATAATTTATACTTTAGTGAATAAATAGCCATTTCGTACCTAAAAAAATATAATTTTATCTTCGCATAATTTTAGAAATATAATTATATATTAAAATGATAAATTTATTTTATTTTTAAAAATATATCATTCACTTACATTATTTATTTAAAATGAAATTAATGATAGTAAGAAATTTATTTTAAAGTTAATAAAATTTGATTTTACCACATTAAATAAAAATATTCTAATAAATAAACTATTATTTTAAAAATAAATCGTACTATAATCAGAGGAAAAAGTGAATTTATTTGTATGGGTGAAGAAAATAAGTTCTCATATGATTTGAATAATATGTTTTGAAAACTATAAAATCTTACATTGAACTCTTATTTTACCTATTTCAAAAAAAAAAAAAAACTCTTATTTAAAATTAAATAAATAAAATCTCTGAAAGGATATCTAAATCATTCCAAAATTGTGAAGGAGATTGGTATTTTAATATTGTTAAATAAATTTAGTAATAATAATATGAGATTTTATTATTACTAAATTTGTAAAAATGTGTAAATAAGAATTTTGTCTCGCCTTTCATACACTTATGATTTGTTTAAAGTTATAAAAGACAAAAACAAAAATGATAGAAAAATAAATAATTAGGAAATTAATAATGGGGAAACTCAGGTAATCGTAATTATGGATGTCCACCAAGTCCAGCTATAAAAAAGACAAAAATCCAATTAAGCAAATTTAATTAGCAGAGAACACAACTATATATTAATTAAGCACAGCCAAGCAAGCAATGGGCGTAATGAGCTGGCTCTAGGTCTACCCTAACCCACAAATAAATTAATTTAAGCCCATTAATTAACAAAATTAGTGAAGTCAACTAATCTTACTGCCAAATTAGGCCGACACGCACGTGCGTCCCATGCTTGCACGTACACATTTTTTCATTTCTTTACTAATATACATTACACAGCATCGATTTCATACAAAATTAAAAATACAAATACTTTGCACCAAATCATGAAAATTTGCACGCTTATTTATGTGGTAATGCTGGAATAATTTATCATCCTTAATAAAATTAAAATTTTATGATGAAATCTTGTGCAGCAGTTGATGATAAATTAAAAAAGAAAACAATCAAGAGGAGAAGAAATTATTTTTTTAATTAAAATGGTGTTGCACGAGTGTTACAGGTTATTTAGAAAGATCATTTCAAGATCTCTCTTTTAATTAATACATATACTTAATATTTGAAATTTTTTTTCTACAAATAATTGAAGGAGATAAGATTGTTAAACTTTTTACATTATTAAACAGCCACTTGATTTTTGAGTTGGCCAAATGCTTTCCTCTGCAGTTTGGTTATCCAAGAAATCCTGACAGTTAGCGTTGGTTAACGAATTATGAGTGTACTGATTCAATGTGTGGATTTGTATTGGAAAATTTTTCAAGTTATCTATGCGATTTTCAGGGCAAAAAGCAGATGGGCTATTGTTGTGGGCCAGGTTAGAATCCTATAATTTTGAACCAATTTTTTTTAAAAAATAGTTTGATTTCATGGTATCTCCAGCTGTAGTGAGCTATGATCATATGAGTTACAGAAAGGGGTTGACTTGGTTCCTGTTTTCAATCTGTCAATGAGTTGTAAATTGAGACTCCCAATGGGATTCATGATCATGTATTAAGGGCAGTAATTAGAGAAAAGTTTAGCAGTAGCCTCGCAAGGAAATCTCCATTGAATTTTGCAGAAAAGTTGATACAAATGGCTATGTTATATTAATAAATCTAAACAAGCTATGACAACTGAATCAAAAGGGAATCACTACCAGAATTAACAATCTACAGCTTTAAAAACATAAGCTACAAAGATAATTTTTCTAGTGATATACATGCACGGATTCATTCTTATTTATCTTCAACTTTTCGAGTTTTCTCTCGGGCGAAAAATACCCAGAATGCAGCCTGGAATATTTTTGCAGATGCTGCTTCAGAAACTGATGATTATGTTCTGTGATGTTTCATTTCTATTTCTCATTGCTTAAGTTTGAGCGAGGAGATGCAAAGGAAAATAGTTCACTATCAGTAAAGCTCTGTGATCCATATTCCTTTCTAGTTTTCTGAGCATGACCTTGTTGAGTACTAGTACTAGTACTAGTACTAGTACTAGCAGCAGGAGCATCTGCATAGCTATCTTTAAGTGATGGTAGTACTTCTACTGTTCTGGAATCTGGGGCTGTAATCTCCAGTTTTATCGACTCTATCCTTCGAATAGCTTCTCTTAGGTCTAACCGTTGCGTAGGATTATTTGCAGCACAATGAACTCCAATATGAAGGAGTTGCTTCATATCACCAAGTGAATTTGAAGAGCTTGCAATTCCAGGGTCAAGTATTTCACATTCTTTCCCTGCAGAAATTGCTGGTTCCACAAATTGAACTAGATCAATCCCTTCTTTGTCATTGTTAATATATTGACATGGGTATTTTCCAGTGAGGATTTCAAGAATGATTAGTCCTAAACAGTATACGTCGCATTTAGGGGATATTCCAAATTTTGCAATTTCTGGGGCCTTATAGGCAATTTGAGCTTGTCCTATAACTGAAGGATTGGTTAGTGGACTGAATCCATATTCTGAAAGCAATGATTCGTTATCAGGAGTAAGAAGGACATTGCTTGATTTGAGATTTCCATGAGGCAAGTCATAGGAAGCAAGTTCAGTATGCAGATAACCCAAACCTCTAGCAATTCCTTGAACAATCTTGAGACGATCAGGCCAATTTAGCTCACAATGTGAAGATCCCTTATCACCTGAAAATTTTTTCACTCTTTAGCATATTCATACATGTAATGGAAAAGATAAAAATGCATTTAGAAAGCTAGATTTTCACATTGAAAATAAAAAAAATTGTATACCGTGCAACGAATTAAGCAAACTTCCTTTGGGGATGTACTCATAGATCAACAGCTTCTCATCTTTCCGATAATGAAAAGCCAACGGTGGCAAAATATTATGATGCCTTAGACTTCCCAGCCTTCTGATCTCCGCATCAAATCCATCTTTCCCCAACGCATTCATTTCTCTCAATCTCTTGACCACCACAGTTACACCATTATCCATCAGAGCTTTATATGAAGATCCCAATCCCCCATTTCCAAGCACTTCTGCAGCAGCTCTCATCAAATCTATCAGCCCAAAAGCACCCTTTTCATTATTCATGATTATTAATTCACCTATACCTCCCTTGGCAGTAGCTGGTGCTCTTCGACTCGGTCCTGGTTTTTTGTTTAGGTCCACTTCCTTCAGCAGAACTGGCATAGAAACTTGCACTTCTACTGTTTCAGCTGCCTCCTGATCAGTAGTAGTATTGTCCATTCCACCAGCTTCAAAATCTTCTTCTTCTTTTTTTCTCATTTTAAGTATGATCATAACTGCTACACAAAGAAACATCAAGGCCAATACTATAATCCCTGCACCTGTCTTTTTAATGCTAATAGCATCGTTTTTCGTAATGTTCATAGCACTGGTTGTGGCGAAGGCCCCTGGATCTAATGTTTCAATTGGAGTATTAGCTGCATTACACACTTTTCCAATATTTTCTCCACAAAGACCGTCATTTCCCTGGAAGGAACTCTTGTTGAATTTTGTTAAACCTTGCGGGATCACCCCACTTAACTTATTATTCGACACATTGAAAGATTTCAACCTTGTTTCCTCTACAGATGGAATAGTCCCAGTGAACTGATTATCTTCAAGACGCAATTCAATGAGATTGGACAAATGCAGTAATGTTAATGGAATGTTTCCCGAAAACTTGTTTTTTGAAAGCGAAACTTTCTTCAAGGATTCCATTCTCAAGAAGAATTCTGGTGGGATCTCACCTGAGAACTGGTTACCTGTCAAGTATATATTCTTCAAATAGCCTAAACGACTGAATTCAGGAATCAAACCGGAAAAAGAATTATATTCAAAGCTTACACTCCTGAGTCCTGACATAGCAACCAATGCATCAACATCAATTTTTCCTGATAAACCCATATTCTCAAGGCGAAGACCGATGACAACGCCATTGCTACAAAGAAGTCCATCCCACTGAGCGCCTCGGTCACAAGGAGCTGATCCAGGCAACCAAGAACTAAGAGCGGTTGTGTTGGTAAACGAATTCTTTAGCTTAATCAAGGCTTCGGATTGGATTATGGAAGTTGTGCAAGTAGATTGGAGGACAAAAACGATGATGAACACAGGAGAAACTGGCCGGAGAAGCCAATCCAAGGCCATAACTTGGGTAGAAAGAAATGATAGATTTTCCTTTTTGGCAGTAAATTTTTTTGTGGGTGTTTGTTGCTTTTGCTGGTTTTGCGCTCCTCGATTGGATTTCGGTCGGTGAGATCATGGTGTTTGTTTTGAGTAAGTGCAACAGAGCCTTAGAATTGAGAGGAGCATAAGAGCTTTAGCTTTAAGCCTTAGACAAAGAGGGGGAAATTTTCTTGGTTGAAATTTGGTCACCTTGAAAGACCGTTATATTATAACTGTTGGAATTGATTTATTTTACTAAAAGGACCTTCCAATGCCATGGCTCTAGTCTGAAGTTTCTAAGCAAACAATCAAAATTTCTAGGGGCATTTTTTGTCAACTCAGAACCTATCCTGCGTTATTAGCGCATCCTGAGTGATTTTGTTATAATTAGAACAGTTCTTTCTTTCATTTCCACTAATACTGTTAAGCTAGAAAGGATATATAAATGATCCATCGCTCGGATCGGAGTGATATTTAGGAAAATTCCTTCCAACTCCAGAATTCAAACTCCTAATCTTACAGATAAAATCCACCTCGGATCGGATCGGATCGGATGTGCTTCAGAACACTGATATAACCATTTATTAATTTTTAAAATGCTCATATAAAAAGAAACCAGATTTCATCAGTATCAATTAAATTCTTTGTTAAATGTTGTTAATTGCTAAAATGAATCTTAGCAAGGAAGAAAATTGCAACGCAGTTTTTTTAAGCAAACAATAAACTAATCAAGTTTTAAACAAAATTACATAAGTAGGTTTTTAGTCCAAATAACAGGTGAAACGGCTTTTTAATCAATTAACATTTAGAAAATAATTTTTAAATAATTAATTTAATAAGTATGAAACTTGCATTTTTAAACTTAACAAAAAGCATAAATTATTTTTTTAACTGAAATTAAATTTCATTAATTTAAGAGGAAAATAAGAGGTGGGCTATGGGCCCAAACCTAAATAAACAAAACACAAAACTGAAGTCCAAAGTCTAGCTCATGAGTCCGACCCACTGCATAGCACCTATACCACAAGCCACTGCAACACGGCATAAGCAAGGCACAAAACGACTACAGTCTCCGTGACAAAGTGAGCAATATATAGTTTAAATTGAAAAAAATAATGGAATGAAATTAATTTATAAATTTAATATAATTTTTTTATTATTTTTAATTTAATATTTACTTTTAAAAATTTTAATTAATTTAGTTCAATTAAATTTTAATAATAAAAAATAATAAAATTAAATCGAACTGATTAATAAATAATATTATATTTTTTTAATAATATAAAAAAATTAAATCATAAATAAAATTAAAATATCATAATTAAATTTTAAAATATTAAAAATAGATCATAAACAAAATGACACCCATTTGGAGGACTTTTGTTTTTTTCAAATGATTATTTTGTCCGTCAAATTTCATGACTACGGCTTCCAGCAAGCTCGTCTTCAAATATTAAAGCTCCATTCAAAATTTGTTGGCAAATGAAATCTTAATATTGGTCTGCTTTATTAAATAGAGTAATCCTATGGAGTAAGTTAAGGGTCGACCATGGAGTTGACAAATTGCACACAGCGACAAGCCAAGGTAGTTGTCTGGGGAAAGGTAATGCGAGGACTAGGAAGACTTAGACATTTTCTTCATTGATGGGTAATGGCAGGAGCATGGAAATTTCCACATCCAACAATCAACTTTAGACACCAAATTCTCACGTTTTTTGCAATAAGTCGCGGAAGTAAACTATTATCAAATCAAATAAGCAAAACAAGAAATCAATAACAAATAAATTATGGGGGTAAATTCTGCCTATTAGTATTTCCATTGATAACTGTTGAGGCTGGAATTTTAAATCAAAATTGTTTAACTATGGGAAACTTCATTTTTTCTTTTTTTTAATTGTGAATATCATGGTATTAAAGGTTATTATCCCACATCTGTGGATAAAGGATATTAAAATAATTAAAATCTATCGATTAATTATTTTTACCGACTGATAAAAGAAATTTAAAAAATATTTAATTAAATTATTACAATAAGTTTAAAGTTTAAAAGTGCTGCATTTTTGTACCAATAGACTTAATCTGGTGATAAATATATCCAGTGGCGGAGCCAGGAACTTCCCTTTGGTAGGGCACCACCGGCTGCGCCGCTGCGGCACCTTCATCCCCTTCAAAATATTTTTCGGTCGCAGGTACGGCACGTGCCCCTTGCCGTACCCTCCCTCCGTCCCTGCCTAATATATAAAAAATTGAAATAGTGAATATTTTCAGTACTAAAATATGAATAAATACATTCATGAAGTATCAGAAAAATCACTCTATTTGAATTTGATTAATATAATCCATACTCAGAATTCATTTTAAATTTAATTGAAATTTATTATAAATTTAATTGAAATTTATTACAAATTATTCAACCCGTCAAAAATTCAATTATTATAAACTGAATATACTAAATTTATTTAATTTTATATATTTTAATTAATAATTTACATAAAAATGCATTTTTCATTAATAATTTTTAGTTTTTAAAAAATTTAAAATTTATTTTTTAAATAAAAATATAAAATAATTGATAAATATTATTATAAAATATATATTTTATATAAAATTAATTATTTATATAAATAACTTCAAGTAAATTCATATGTATAATATTGTCCTAATCTTTGTAACGTACAAATTGGAGTCCATTTAGTCTTACACAACTTTATTTTTTGTATTAATTATTACACTAATTAAATCCCTAAACAGAGTCAATAATCAATAAAGAACCACATAATCACGTGAGACATGACGTGGCCCAATTAAAACCCAAAATTCGGTGAACGTGCAGTGACCTTATTATTTCTCTCTTTTGACAGAATGAAATGCGCTGCCACCGTCTTCTATTACAACAGCAACAGAAAAAAGATTTCACTTTTCCAGCTAAAAGAAATTCTCAATTTGCTCTCCCTCGAAAAAGCAGGCAATTGCGACTGCGGCAGCTCCAGCAGCGGTGAACGGAGGAGGCAAGGTGACTTCTCAAGCTTATTTGGAGAGTATTGCTGTGAAGGACACGAGGGTGTTAATCGCTGATCTCTGCCGCCAGTTCTACAACCTTGGATGGGTCTCTGGGACAGGTGGAAGCATCACCATCAAGGTCCACGATGATTCCATCCCTAAGCCTCAACAGCTTATCTTAATGTCCCCTTCTGGTAAATATTGTCGTTGCTATGCTATTCCCAAAATTGAGCTCCTCTGTTCATCTGTCTACATGTGTTGTCGGATTACTGCGCGGCACCACCGGGGGACGCTGCAACTGCACTGCTGCGGCACCATCGGCTGCGCCGCTGCGGCACCTTCATCCCCCTTCAAAGCATTTTCCGGTCGCCGGTACGGCACGTGCCCCCCTGCCGTACCGTCCCTCCGCCCCTGAATATATCTCAATAAATTTAAGAGATTTCAGATTCTACTCTCCCAATCTTAATATAATATTAAAAAAATAATTTTATAAAATATAAAAATATTTTAATGAAGAGATTAAAAAGTATGAATTAAATAATTAATTTTGATAAATCATAATTGTTTAATAGTATTTTACTCTAAAAATTTAAGCATTCTAAATTACTTTATCTCATAATTTTTATCTATTTTATTTTTTTACATGTTAATAATTGTATTTATTTTAAAAATATTAAATTTTATTAAATATTAAAAGATATTTTAAAAAAATTTTAAAAATAAAATAAAATAAAATAAGAATATAATAGATAATTTATATAATTTTTTTAATTATGCAGAACAAATAATTTAAATGGTAGTCAGCATATTTAATTTTACATGATAATTAAGTAAACAATTAAACCATATAAATTATTATGAATACTCTTTATTTTATTAAATTATTATTTAACTCACTTAATTACTAAAGTATTAATATTTTTTTATCGATATACCTTTTGGTGAGATAATTAAGAGAAATAAAGACAAATTATAAAATAATTTTTAAGTAAATTGTACAAATAGTTACGACATATGCACTCATAAAAAAATGAGAGTAGTTTTTGAAAATATCGAAAAACAGATTTTGTATTCATGTGAGAGATTTTCAAATGGAAAATTGGTTCTAAAATTAAGCTAATAAATTTATTATTTTTGAAAATAGTAAATTTTATTTTTAACCCAGTAAATAAAATTATGTTAAAAAAGTTTATCAATAAATTATTTACAAAAATTATCTATAATTTAAAAATTTTTAAAAATAAATTATAAAATTATACGTTAACTTCTGAATTTTATTTTATGATGATTAATGGATCAATTTTTATATTTTTAAAACTAAATATTTAAATCTCTTTATAATTAATTAATTTAAATTAAAAATTATTTCATTTATTTTTACCGTAAAAAATATAAAAATATTTTTATTATATTTTTTAAATAGATAAACTATACTTTAATTATTAAATTATTAAATTTTAGTATAATTAATGGATCAATTTCTATATTTTAAAATTAAACATTTAAATCCCACTGTAATTATTTTATTCAGATTTAATCCTTTTCATTTATTTTTTATAATTAAAAGTATAAGAATATTTTTATTATTTCTTTTATAAGTTAAAAATATTAAGAAACTATAGTTTCATCCATTTTATTTTATTTATTAAAATTTAAATATTTAAATATTTTATTTTTTACTTAAAAAAACACTTAAATTTTATTAACTTTTATTCATTTTAATTCATTTAATTAATTTTTAATATTTTTTATTCTTTAAAATATCTCAGTATTTTTATAATTTTAAAATTTTTAAAAAATACTTATAATTTTAATGTTTTTAAGTGAGGTCAAAAAACTTTAAGTAGGTTTTTAATTTTTATAAAAAAATATTTAAAAAAATATATTTTTATAAGTTTGACTATCTATTATTTTTGGACTATAGATTATAATATATGAAAAAATTATAATTTTAAATGGATAAAATATAAAGAGATTTAGAAATTTAATTTTAAAAATATAATAATTAATTTATTAATTATTTTAAAATTTAGAAATTAAAATATAATTTACATAATATAAAATAATTTATTTAGATTTAATCTGATATAAATTAATTTATTTAAATTTAATCTGATATAAGTATATCTGAATAGATTTGAGAGATTTTAATTTTTTTTTTTAATTTTTAATTTTAATTTAAAAAAAAGTATTTTAAGTATTTATTTTTTTTAAATGATTGAATAATGAAATTATGAATAAAATTTATGAATTGATTATAAAAAAATTTAAATATTTAATTTTGAAAATATAGAATTAATTTATTAATTTTATTAAAATTTAAAAGATAAAATTGCAGTTTACTCAAATTTTTATTGCAGAGATAGAGTAAATATTTAAAAAAAAAAAAAGAAACCCTTTTAAAGCTAATTTGTTGATTTTATAAAAAGAAGTCATTTGTTAATTATTTGATTTAATGGACACGACCCCTCCGCGTCTGCCAATCATAATTCAGCGGCCCACACTAGCATCGGTGGCTAATTGTGCATCCGATGCCGACACGGGATTCGAAGTCGAAACTCACAGGTTGGGCACGTTTCTCGAAGTTCACCGCACTGACGAAATTGATCCGCCGGGTAGAATTGTTTATCACGTGCTATAATAGATTAATAGGTTATTATAAAATAAAGGCCATAGTTGTATTTTATATATGTCTCGAATAATGAATATTTTTTTAGATAATAATTTAGTTTTTTTATAAATTTTTAATACACCTCTATTTAATATATTAAAAAAATAAAATTTTTATTATAAAAAAAACGTAATAGTTGGACAATATGAGTGAAGTGTATATTAATAATATAATATACAATTTATTACTTTTAATTATGTTAATTATATTTTTCTTAATACACAAAAAAGTAGCCTTATATTTATATAATAGATGGAATATTATGTTGAAAGTTGAGTAGGTGACAAACAAACAATCACCATTAAAAGATATCAACCACAAATAAAAGAGATATAATATGAAAAAGAAACACATTGAAAATAAATAGTTGATGTGATTTGTTTTTAAAATTTTAAAAGTTAACTTGACTTTTTAAAAATTTGAAACGTTTGTATCTTTTTTTGAAAATTTATTCAATATATCTTTAAAAAAATTTTAAAAATAATTAACTTACTTGAAATTTTTTTATTTAAAATTTAATAATTAGATAATTAAAATATATTGATACTCACTAGTGATTTTCGATAATATTTTCTCTTTATTATATTAATCGTATAATTTTTAATTCTCTAGTGGAGTGAGTAAACTTAGAAGAAAAGATGGGATGATTATTGATTGACGAGAGTTTTTGGTTTTTTATTTGATTTTTTTTATTGCTTTGATTTTGTTTAATTTTATTTTTTTTGAGTTTTATTATCATTTTTGGAATTGGTTGGTGAGGGTTTGTGACTCTGCTGTAGTTATTGAAAGATTTATGATTTGCGGCATTTCGCTTTGGGACCATATCACTATATTCTGTAAATAAGGCTTTTATGGGTCGATGATGGCTAAGGTTTCTGACGCCTCCTTCGGCTGAGTTCATTTGCTGTGTTTGGAGTTGCTTTTATTTTTTTAAGTTTTCTCTTTTTCAAATTGATTGCATGCATACCTGTGATCCTTTCCTATTATTATTTTTTTTTGTGAGCTAGATTTTATGGCTGTCATTGTTGATAATAACTTTTCTTTATGTCTAGTTTAATGCTTTTTAAAGTATACCAAAGACTTATTTGAGTGTGTTGATGGATTTAATTTTTGAATTGATGTGAGTTTAATTTGGACTTAGACTTTTCAAATTCTAGATTGTTGTTTTTGGTTGGATTTGATTGAAGTTGAGTTAGGGTGAATCGTGGCCGAACTAATTTGCATTGCAGATTTTTAGTTTGAATTAGCCTTTTTTATTGTTGTAAATGCTCGTTAAGACGTTCTTAAATGCAATTTCCATTTGCAATGGGTAAAAAAAATATATAGTGCACTAAATCACATCAAAGGATTCAATGTTTGCTCATAATTACGAAGGCACCCCGCCAGTATTTCATTGAAATGTTACCGTATCACTGTGCGTGATCAGATGGGCCTACTATGGAAGGCTAATATTGTAATTCGGTGTAAATAGAGGAGCAATTTCAAGGAAAGTTCACGCTGTGCTTCCATATTGACCTGTTCCTGAACGTATCCTTGAACCGATTTTCCAATCCTCAGCTTTTTATAATGCAAATAACACGTGCTTGAATAAACATTAATTTATAAAATTTCAAATTTTAAATAATATCACAAATATAAAGAAAAATACTAGTCCCCTACAGCTCATGCTCAAGAATCCCAACTTCTCATATATATTCTTCCCAATCCTACCTCCTTCCGCCCAGCAGCCACCATAATTTTCTTCATCAAGAATAAAACTTCACAAAAACAAACGGCTTGATTCTCAAGAAAACCGTGTTGCTGAACGTTTTGAACCTCATGGCAAACTTGGTTCAGAAATCCGGCAAGGCAGCATCACCGGAGAAATCAAACTTTGCTCAGACATGCAACCGTTTTAGCCAATATTTGAAAGAAAGAGGAAGTTTTGGAGATCTTAGCCTGGGAATAAATGGAAATCTTGAAGCTAAAGGTAAATATTAAATCCCTTTTTTCCTCCTTAATTACATAATTATTTCTTCATTTCTGTTCCTTGTGTTTCTTGGCTTCTTATGGTGTGGAATAATATTTCAGCTCCTGAAGCATCTAGACCACCTGCAACAACACTGAATCTACTGTCAAACATTGAAAATTCAGCTGAAGTTTCATCACAAAAAGCTATGCCATTTCCAAACATAAAACCCACGGATTACTTCTCTCAATCTGTGGGTTTTGCTTCTACAAATCCCATCCAAGACTCCATTGCTAAATCTGCAGGTTTGAGGTGTGTAGCTCTTTTCTGTTCTATATTTGGAGTCCTGTTTAATTCTTCATGCAAGGAGTTCTTTCTTGTTGTTGTAATGGGCAAAATTAATTTTCTTAAAACCACCATCCTGTACCATAATTGAATCCTTTAACCTAAAGGGTATGAAACATAAATAAAATACATGCACGTGTTAATACACACGTATACATACTAATAAGCATAAAGTACATGTACATTCGTAGGTGTCAATGTCATCGTGTGAATTGAAAGGATTCGGGTCTTTGATAAATTAAATATGAATACTGAATCTTGGTTTTATATTTTGACGGTATCAGGAAATCCTCCAGAGCAGCAGATCCTGGGACTGCCCAACTGACCATATTTTACGCAGGCCAGGTGATAGCTTACGATGATTTTCCTGCTGATAAGGCTAAGGAGATCATGGCCTTAGCAAGCAAAGCAAGCGCCAATACTCAAAATGGCTTCAGTACTGCTGCTTCTACTTCTGCCATTGATAACATTAAGTCCACACTTCAATTGCAACCTCAAGCTATCGGTTCAGGTAGATCATTGCTACATTTTGAAAATGATTTCGACCATTATTACTAAGTTAAAGGAGTTCGTCGAAGTACACTAAATGTTTTTTTTCTTACATTTTTTTTTTGTTGGGTTCTGTGTTGTTGCAGGTTTGCCAATTGTTACAAGAGTATCACTTCATCGGTTCTTTGAGAAGAGGAAAGAAAGGGTGGCATCAAAAGCACCGTATCAACTAAACAACCCATCATCATCACCGCCTGCTCGGCCTAGACGTGATGAACAGATTGATCTAGAAGATCAATCATGGCAACAGCTTGAGCTTAAGTTATAGTTTGATCATTTGTTCATGATGATCACCATAGTCCCAAACAACTTAGGATAATGTAGTGAATTTTTAACATCCTAACTATATATTTTCTCTCTCTTTTTTTAATTTTTATTTTATTTTTTCTCGTATAGAATTTTGTAAAGTAGACAAGTACTTCTTGCACTTAATTGATTCCATATGCTGATTATTTTTAATTATTATTTCATTTTTTTAATGTGTGTATACGTATATTCTCATTTAATTTAATTGAGTAAAATAATAAGATTTTATATTTAAAAATTGATTAACAAGTTTTTTTCAATTATATATTAATATGTAAAGATAAAACAAAATAATCTTAATTTAACTGATCAATTGGGTTAAAAATTACTTAATTAAGTGGAGTATAATTATATTATTTGAGCTTGTATTTAAAGTTGAACTCAATTTAATTAAATCTAGTTAATTAACTTAGATTTTATTTGTATATCTAATTTGTTATAGTTGATTAATTGATTTTAATATATAATTATATTAAAATAATAAAAAAAAGGTTCACCATCAAAATAAATAATTAATACTTGGAATTGATGAAAGAACAATGAAGCTGTCCTAGGCTAGAGAATAGCATGTGCCATGTTTAAATGGTGTATATAGTATGGTCATCATCATTCTTGCCTTAGGATCCAATGTATTTACATCTATGTCCCCTCATCCAACCCAAATTAAATCAATATAATTATTTATTTATTAATTTTTAATTGAAAATTTGATTATATTGTCTCCCGAAAAACCTAGCTTTGCATCATTGCTTTGAATTGGAAAAAAAAAAACTTTTGAGAAAAGTTACACCAAGAGTGTTTTATAAAAATTAATTTTATAAATATTAAATGTGATTATAAATTTTTTGAAATTTATAAATATTAAATATTTTAAATAATTATATAAATTAAAATATTTATAAGTGATTAACAAGTAATGGACATATTTGTTAAATAATAAGCTTATAAGCATATTTACTAGGGCTGAGCAGAATCCGGTTCAAACCGAAAAAATCGACCGAACCGAACCGATTTGAAAATTTGGTTTGGTTTTTTATACATTTCGGTTCGGTTCGGTTTTAAATTTCAGAAATTTCGGTTATTTCGGTTCGGTTCGGTTTTGATCAGAAAAAAACCGAAAAAACCGAACCGAACCGATTTGGGATAATAATATATTTTTTCAATAATATAGAGAAATTAAATTATATTAAAATTAAAATATTTTAATTAAATTTTAAAATACTAAAAATAAAGAGTAAAAAATTAAAAAAATATTAAAAATCGAAACCGATCAAACCGAACTGAACCGAACCGAATCAGACCGGTTCGGTTCGATTCGGTTTCTGACCAAAATCGGTTCGGTTCGGTTTTCATAAAAACTAAAATTTCGGTTTTCGGTTTATTCGGTTCGGTTCGGTTTTGAACCGAACCGACCGAATGCTCACCCCTAATATTTACTATATTAAAAATAATATTAAATAAAATGTGGTGAAATTTTAAAATTAAATAAAAGTAATATAATAACTTAATTAAAAAAATTTATAAGCTTAATGTTTCCCCAAATTATTGTTTCTTCACTTATAAGCTGGCACAAGAAAATTAGAAATTTGAATTCATAACTTATTTTAAATTAATTTGGGATCTTATTTTAATTGCAAATAAGCAATTAATTTATTTCTTTTCCCAATATTACATTTTCAATTTTCGAAATTAACTTTTATTCAGATATTGGGTACATAAAAATTAATAACAAATTAAGAAAAATATCTGTTAAATATTTTGTTCTAAAAGTTAATATATTTCAATAGGTGTTGGGTACATGCTATTGCTATATGATTGTGAGTAATTTATAATTTAATTTTAAATACAATAAAACAACTCCTTAGAATTTATATTATTATGGAGAAATCGTTTAATATATGAGATATATTTTATCCATAAAATATTATTTTTAGTGAGAATATATTTTTAGTTAGTGTGAGAATGAATTTTAACAAAATGGCCCGTTGTTTGAGATTGGCTTAGGCTTTGCTCTTTTATTTGTTAGGGCCAGTAAGGCCTTTATTTTATTTATTTTTAGGGCCAGTAAGGAGAAAGCATCTCTAATTTTAACAAAATCTGTTCAGAGTATTGTCTGATATTTTTATCAAATATCATATCTAAATACTCTTTAAAATTTCTGTTACTAACCTTTGATATCCCTAATTATTCACTCATTTTTGTTGATCATCAATTTACATTATAATAATTTATATGTGAAAATTCAATAAAATTAATTTTTTGAATCCGCTTCAATTCAGAATGATTAATTAATTAATTTTAAGTAAACATTTTTTATTATGTTTATTTCTATTTTACTGAATTAATTTAAAAATAAATCTAATTTTTACCATAAATTTGAAATGATGTTTGTTTGAATAAGTTTTTATTTAAATTTATTCAAACCTTTTGATTTGTAATGAAATTATTTCAATTTTTTAATAATAAGATATATTTTATATTTCAATAATAAAAATATAAAAATTAAAATGTAAAATTATAATAATGATTAGAGTAATAATTGTGCTTTAGAAATATTTAACCATTATATGCTTAAGGCTAAAAAATATATTAAAAAATAGTATTGTAATTTTTTATTTTTGAAACTATTTTATATTATTAACATATCGAACAATATTGTTTTCATTTTCAATAATAGATTAACCTATCAGTAAATCGAAAGATTTGTGAAAATTATCAAAAATTTTAATTTCGAGGATAATTAAATCTCACCAAAATTTAAAAGCAAAAAAAGGAATTTATTAAATTATCCTATAATTTTTTAAACTTTTTATTATGCCTCCATAAATAAGGCTAAACTAAGCGTCTTCCATTTACCAATAACACTAAGCCACGTCTTGATCGGCGCAAGCTTCCTGCTGTTCCTACGTGAGTGTAACCCCAAGTAATCTCCATGCACAAATCACAGTAACACGTCTCACCATTTTATTAGATGCGTCAATAAACTTTCACAGAACCACAGTGACATTATCATAATCTAATGGAAAGAAAAAAATCCCGATATAAATACTTTACTTGTAGCCAATCGCATCTCTCTCTCTCTCAGAGGCCTCTCTCCCTCTCTCTCTCACTCCTTTGAGGTCCATTTGCTTTGAACTCTAAACGCACCAGGGGAAAAAAAAAAAAAGAGAGAGAAAAGGAAACATCTACTTTTCTCGGGAAACAAACGCACCGATTTTCCATTCCAAAACACCTAAAAATGCAACACCAGAGGCTTAAACAGCAGCAACAAGCTCTGATGCAACAAGCGCTTCTTCAGCAACAGTCTCTCTACCATCCTGGTCTCCTCGCTCCTCCTCAGGTTCTCTTTCTCTCTCTCTCCCTCTTTTCTATCCGTCTCTCAATTTATCTGCTCTTTGAATCATTGATGCGATTTCGTTTCGTTCTTCGAATTTTATGTCCTTTGATGTTGATTGTTTTCGAAGGTTTTGGTTCGATTGCTTGAGCTAGGGTTAGGTTTTTATAGCTAAGGGATTTGTTGTGGAGCATTTTCGTTTCCTGAATTCTTGGTTTAGGGTTGATGTTGGTGTAGTCATTTTGATGTAGATGTTAGGGTCTTGAATTTGGTACTGTTATTAACTTGTTTTCTTGTTCTTTTTCCTACTCTCCGCTACTCAACTCTCCTTTTTTTTTTTGTTTTTTGTTTTTGGTTTTTTTTTTTTTTTTGGGGGGGGGGGAGGGGAGAAGGGGGATTAACGTTACTGATGAATGAGAAAACTTTGTTAATGATATACTGTGTGCTAGTTGGGCTTTGCTACATGGCGCCGCTGATGTGCTGCTAAATTGATTTTGATTTTGATTCCTACAGATGTGGAGCAATCATGCAGTCTTTGTTTGTTTGATGATGATAGATTTTTTTGTTTTTTTTGCCTGATTACTTAAATTAATACTCAACTAGTCTTTGTTTTCCTTGTTGATCCTCACTAAATTTATCTGGGCATAATTGGTTAGGCATTTCTTTTCTGTCCTTGGTTATCCATGGTTGTCCCAAATACTTATAAGCCAGTGCAGTCCATCGGAAAATGAAATAATGTTGGTGTAGACTTCATTATTGCATTGGCCCATCTTTACTTATCAGGTTTGAATGCTGCAACATCACAATCCGTTTGAATATCACTAGTGACTCATGTTCCCCTCAAAAAAAAAATAAAAAATCCAGAACTTAAGTTCCTTTCCTTTCCTTATGTGATACTTATAAGACGTGAAACTCTGTGTAGGGTGTCTGATTATATGGAAAGTGTATAATTTCTGAGTTTCCATTAGCATGATGAACCAAAGTAACCCTTCTGTTCTCATTTTTAAGAGAGACTAAAAACAGTGGGATTTTTCCCTTTGCCTTTTGGAAGTTCTTTAGAAAGCACAAGAAATGTGCTTGATTTGTGCTGTGTTGAATATCTGAAGCCCTGAGTTAGTTCCATCTGGGAAATCAATGGGCAGTTTCTTTTTTGAATGTTGTGATCTTAACTTGGCCAATGAATTTAACTGTATACAAATAGAAAAAGGGATACTGGAGTATGATTTGTAACAACTAAAATAAAATTCTTTTGGGTTCTTCTACTACAAGTCATTTGGCCATGATTTAGATTTGGGTAGAACAAGGAGGCAATTTTCTTCTGTTTGATGAATTTTTCTTTATGTCTTAAATTTTCATATTGCAGATTGAGCCAATTCCCAGTGGAAATCTACCTCCTGGTTTTGATCCAAGCACTTGTCGCAGTGTGTGAGTGTTTGTCTTGAAATTTTTCCTTTTACTTATTATTATCTCTTTTAAATTTTTCGTTTCTCTTTGTTTCCTTGTGTGCTTACCATCTCATCCACATACTTGTACAACTGATATTATCTATTGGTGCTTTTTTTTTCAACAATACTTCAAAGTTCAAACCATATGTAAATGTGACAGTCACTGGTGTGATTTCACTTGTTTTTGATAATCAACAAGGGTCGCTTATAATTGCATTTCTTTTTTTCTTTTTTTCTTTAAACTTCTAGTTTCTTTATTTTTGAAAAAAATGCAGGTATGTGGGAAATATCCATACACAGGTAACTGAACCTCTTCTCCAAGAAGTTTTTGCAAGTACTGGTCCTGTTGAAGGCTGCAAGCTGATTAGAAAGGAAAAGGTACATTTGTCGTTTGACTAAATAGGGTGAACCTTTTATTTACTCTGTTAAACGGATTTAGTTGGTGTGTATAATACGAATGAATTAATTAGCCATTTTCTAGAAATATATGCCAGCTCTTTCCAATGTTTTAACGTGTCTGTTTTATCCGCATATGCAGTCATCCTATGGATTTGTTCACTATTTTGATCGCAGATCAGCTGCTCTTGCTATATTATCTCTTAACGGAAGGCATCTGTATGTAGCTTGCTTATAGTTTTCTGTTAGAACATTCTACTACTGATTTTCTGTTATTTTGTTTTTTAGCCACACATCTTGACTTGTTATTATGTGATTTGCAGATTTGGTCAGCCTATCAAAGTTAATTGGGCATATGCTAGTGGTCAGAGGGAAGATACATCTGGTTGGCTCTTGTTTGAATTGGAAGTTTTTCATACTTAATTATCTATTTATCATCTTGCCTATTTATGCTTAAATTTCATTATGATTTGCAGGTCATTACAACATTTTTGTTGGAGATCTTAGTCCTGAGGTTACTGATGCAACACTTTTTGCCTGCTTTTCAGTTTATCACAGCTGTTCGTAAGTAATTTTCTCTGATTGTGTGTGTTTGTGCTTGATCGACTACTTCAGCATTTTGAAGTATGAAAATTGGAAATTCTGGAAAAAAAATATTATGTGATTTTAAACGTTCCAAAGTGGAGGACCATCCCTGACTTTGTACTGGTTCCCAGGGATGCAAGGGTTATGTGGGATCAGAAGACTGGGCGTTCAAGAGGCTTTGGGTTTGTTTCTTTCCGAAATCAACAGGTAGTGTTTTCTTCATGTGCATTTCTCCTCTATATTAAATTAGGCGGTAAATGATGCTAACAATTTTAATTTTTTGTTCAGGATGCCCAAAGTGCAATAAATGACTTAACAGGTATGGATTAGGGGAATTACTAAATTTTGTTTAATATCTTTGGGATCATTATGCTAATATTAAAATTTATATGTGCCCTAATGATTATCCAAGTAAGTCTAAGATGAAGTCTTTTTCTACTTGCTTACATGGTTAAATTAATAAGTTTTATTCAACTAATCACCTTTTCAAATCAGAAAGGGGAAATGCATTATCTTTTCTTTGCCTTCTGATTTACTTTGTATCAAATGTTTTGCGAGTCATATATGAATATCTCTGGAATTGACAACGGTGATGAGGAAAATTTAACGTAAAAAATACTAGCAATATTTGGATATTCATATACTTATGCTGGTTTTCATCCACTGAACTCTTCATCCTTGTTAAAAAATAGTATTTATTATTGCTAAGTATTACGGGTTGCAGGATGTAAGATTATACCAGTTTGATCATCAATGGTGGAGTTTAGTAATCTCAAGTGCTATACTTATGCTGGATATCTTACATGCACCCTTGTACATGACAATAATGCTTACTTGCCTGGCCCATTTTAGGGAAGTGGCTTGGTAGTAGGCAGATCCGTTGTAACTGGGCAACCAAAGGCGCTGCTGGTACCAATGATGACAAACAAAGCTCTGATGCCAAAAGTGTGGTGGAACTAACAAATGGCACATCAGGTTAGTTGTGCTGTATCTGATGAAGTGGATTAATGGTATATGTCTTTGTTATTCTGGGATTTTATCTTCTGAGATGTGTACAGATCATCATTATTCTGTTTTGGGGTTTGGTGATCCCTGTCGACTCGTTGAATACATCAATGCCTAATATCTGTGACAATAATTTCTTTTCCCTTTATCCTGTGTTGCACATCAGGTTAATTATGCTGCATCTGGCGTATCTAATTAATGGTATATGTGATGTGTCTTTAATATTCTATGATTTTATCTTTTGAGATGTTTGTGGATCATCACTATTCTATTTTTAGTGATTTCTATTATATTGTGGGATACATCAATGCCTAATACTTATGACAATAATTTGTTTTCCCTTTTATTCTGTCCTATTGTTTCTGTGTGTAGGGCCCTGATATATGTAGTTCTTCTACCACGTGCAAACTATGATGAAAGCTTATCTAATAAAGTTTTTTCCCTTTATTGCTCAGAAGAGGGCAAAGAGATGGCTAATAATGAGGCTCCTGAAAACAATCCTCAGTATACAACTGTATATGTGGGAAATCTTGCACCAGAGGTAAGAAATTTTTTTACCTGTCCATGAGTTTGATAATCATGCATTGTATTGACCTGTTTGTGCATGTGATTGGAATATGTTCTCAGTAGGACAGTTGTATTTGCTTCATTTTATATCTATAAACCAGTAAACTTTGTGATGTACTAGAAAATCTGGCTTATAGTTTCTGAAAATTTGTTTGTGTTCTATTTTGCAGGTTACCCAGCTTGAGCTTCATCGCCACTTTCATTCTCTTGGTGCTGGAGTTATTGAGGAGGTCAGAGTCCAGCGGGATAAAGGATTTGGTTTTGTGAGATACAGTACTCATGCTGAGGCAGCTCTTGCTATTCAGATGGGAAATGCCCAGTCAATTCTTTGTGGCAAACAAATAAAGGTATGTCAACTGTGCTGGTAGTGCTCTTTCAATTTGGTTGGAAACTGAATTCCAAATGTTGTTACTGTGCTGGTAGTGCTCTTGGGGTAGCAAGCCCACTCCACCAGGGACAAGTTCAAACCCACTCCCACCACCTGCAGCTGCACCTTTGCCAGGCCTCTCAGCTACTGACCTTTTGACATATGAGCGGCAGCTAGCAATGAGCAAGATGGGTGGTGTCCATGCATTGATGCATCCTCAGGGACAACATCCTCTTAAACAAGCAGCAATGGGGATGGGTGCGGCTGGAGCAAGCCAAGCAATATATGATGGTGGGTTTCAGAATGTTGCTGCTGCCCAGCAACTCATGTACTACCAGTAATGAGAAGGGTTAACGTCATACCTTTATTTGGTGCCTTTGCAGGTGATATCCGAGTCTTATAGAATTAGGAAATCTTCTTCTGTTTATCTTTATCCTGCGGTGAGTTTGTTACCCGCATATTTATATTCATATGATTGCCATTTGCATGGATGTACACATATTACATATGCTGCGTTCACCCCTCAAGCAGTCTTCTACCATGTAGGGATGAGTGTTATTTACCAAGTAGGATCAGAGTAATTGTGGCGAGGGTCTTGTATGGACACTAGTTTGCTTTTAATAGCTTGGACTTTCTCGTATTTCTCTGTTGTATGCGAATTTTATTGAGTTGCTGAGGCATGGAATGTGGCTTTGTTTTCTTCATTTTTTTTTTCTTTCCTGGTTTGATGTATAGCACTTCTGTAACGAGCGACTACAGCCAAGGTCTGTAATGTCCCTAACAGGTTATATAAATGCATGTTTAGGGCTGGGCACTGCTTCGGAGGTTCGAAATTAAACTGAAATATCCAACTGAAAATCTCTGAACTCCAATAACTTCTGCTCCTATAGGCGTCAAGCTGGACTTGATGCAACTTGGTTTATTATTATGGTTATGAAAATTTTATAAAAAAATTAAAATTCATCAGATCAAAAGAACATTTCATTTTAGACTTGTGTCCAGTCAATTTTAACCCGTTGCAAAATCCTTAAATTGAATTGTCTCAAAATTTTGAGACTACCGGTAGAGGGAGGGATATTACGTTACGATATGGTTTAGAAAATATTCAGCTTATATTCTCATATTCCCGAATTGGACCAAATTGTGCTCAGCCCTATGCGCATTTACAGTGTCTGGAGTTGATAAATTATTTAAACTTATTGTTTTAAAATAAAACTAAATATTAAGCATTACTTAAATAATCAAGCAAAACATTCAAAAAAGATAGAATGGAAGAGAAGGTTCCTATTTTACCTGATTAAGCAAAGGAGCCGCCACCATAACCATTGTATGAGCAGCAAAATTCACTGGTTGCTTATTAAATTTTATTTATGTTTAAAAATAATAAATATATTATTATTTATATTGTATTACATTTTCATTATATTAATCCATATCATGTAGTTACTTTGTTTTTTTAACACAACTTAATAAATTATGCAATTTATATTACATATTCATAGAAAATTACTTTAAATTAAATTCTACTAATAAATAAAAAGAGAATTTACTGAGAAGTAAAATACAGAAGACCCGAGAAATTTAGCATGATCATCTGTTTTTTGTAATTGACGTATACCATAGAAAATGTCGGTCAAAATGCGATTTCCTTGTTTAGTACATTATTCTTATCAATTGCTTTTTGTTTCACATTAGTTTGTAATCCCTTTTTGTTTTAATATTTTTAAATAATTATAAATAATAATTTTTTTTGACCTAGAAAATTAATATTTGCATTACATAACTGCTAGCAGCAAAATTTATTATTATTATAACAACGAACACAACTCTGTCAATTAATATTGTCACCAATCTACCGAGAGCAGGCTGCCAAACGGGCTCATACTATAGAGCCTGCAAGGACAACCCCTTCCCCCTCAGTCGACAAGGGGAAGAAAGCGGTGGAGCAGCTGTCGTCTACCCCAAATAATGAACTTTTGAATGCTGCCGAGGTGATTCCTGACTCCACACTGGCCTCAACAGCCAAGATGCTGTGTGAGAAGATATTTGGAGGGATTCCGGATGTCTGTGATCCTTGTTTTTTGGCCCTCATCAGCCATCTCGCTTGCTCTACCAAGCAATAGGCGGTTTTCAGCTCTCGCTCTTTGGATGATCTCGAGGATAACTTGAGGGAGATGTTCCTCATGGTAAGTCATATGCTCCCTCAAAGATATTTTTTATTTCTTTAACTTTTTTAACCTTATTTTTATTTTTCTATGGCAGACCTTCAGGGTATTCATGGAGATTGATGCCCAGAATCGATCCTTTCAGAGCTTGGTGGAGCAGCGCATTGCGAGGAGCGTCGAGATGAAAATATCGTTGCCACTGGTGAGACCTGCAGACATATCATTGAGTTCCAAGGGTAGATCGAGGAACTCACTAAGCAATTGGGGGAGATGAGAGAAGAGGTTGCCCAGGCTTCCCAACGAGTTTATGCAGCTGAGTCTCAGCGAGATGAGGCCTTAGCACAACTGTTCTCTTTGAAGGAGTCCTGCTGCCAACGTGATAAGGCCAAGTCCCAGCGTGATGAGACCTTAACTTATGTTGTTGTCCTCCAGCAGGAGTTTAATAAACACATCGAGGACCTGAAAGGTATGGCTTTGGCAGTGGAGGAGTCTCGCCTTTAGCAACAATAACTCCACCAAGAGGTCTTTGATCTGGAGAAGAGGTGTACTGCATTACTGAGGGATGCCCGGATTATAAAGGACAGGGTCCAGCAGGCTTGTGAGGAGCGCTTGCAAGAGTATAAGGACTCTGCAGAGCTGAAAGATAAGATTTAACAGGCTTGCGAAGCGCAACTACTGGAGTACAAGGCCTCTATGGAGTTGAAGGAAAGAGTGTATAAAGAAGCCTTCCGTATGTTCCCTTCAGGTTTCAACCAGGGCCTTAAAGTGGCTAGGGATGCTCTCTCCACTTTGTTGGCAGACCTGCGAGCCCCTGAAATGGACTGTAATGGAAAGAAGGTGTGCTATAGAGAGGATGACAACCCTTTGCCAAAGAACACTCCTCACTTGCCTTCTGGACTGCAGGGGGAAAATACCGTAGATAATCCTGTAAGCGATATAGTCAGTTCTGCTCCCCTTTCCCTGCTGTCTTTGTAACTCATTCCAACGGTTAATAAAATTTTGAGTTTTTATTATTTTCCTTCTGTCTACTTTTTATTTTTCTTATTTATTGAATTCTACTTGTATTTTTATACTTAGGCTGTTTTTATGTGTATTGCCTGTGAACTGTACTGAGCTGGTAGTTAGTTGGCTTATTTTACTTGTGAAGCATTTTACTTGTTATATTATATTTTCTGCCTATCGAATACCTTAATATTTTTTGCCTTCTATTCTCTTAAAGCCTTTAGCTGGCTGGGTTTAATTTTCTTTCAGCCCTTTATCTCAATTCGTATTGTCTTTTAACTGGTTGAGTTATTTAATTTTCACACAGCCCTTTATCTCAGCTTGTATTTCCCTTTAAGGTTACATATTTTTCCTTTACTTGTATTCTGTCATTCGTGTGCTTGTTCCTGGAGTTTAGTGATAAATCTCACATTTATTTTGATTTTTCCTTGGCTTTGCTTTCCTTTGGGCTTTTGGAGCATTGAGCTCTTTTTTGAGGTCGCTGTTATGTCCTAGGTTTTGCGAGCCTTAGATTAGTTTTTTAGTAAGCAATACTCTTTTGTGAAGTTGGCATTGGAATGCCTCATGTTAATTTTTCTATGTGCCGAGCTCTATTATGAGGTCGATCATCATGCTTTAGGGTAGTTTCTTTATGAACCAGGCTCTTTCGTGGGGTTGGAGTCTTATTTTCCTGCGATTCAAGCCCTTTGGTGAGGTCGAAACCAGATTTCTTGCTTGTGTTCCTATGATCCATGCCCTTTAGTGAGGCCGGAACCAGGTTTTTGCTTGTATTCCTGCATGATCTGAGCTCTTTTTATAAGGTCAGAACTGAGTTCTTGCTTGTATTCCTGTGTGATCCGAACTCTTTTTATGAGGTCAAAACCAGGTTCTTGCTTTGTTTATTGAGTTTTATGTGTGCCAAGGTCCTTTCTTGAGGTTGACACCGTATTTCTCAGTTTGCTTCTCTTTGAGCTTATAGCCTTGCTGATGTTGGGCCTTTGTCATTAACATTTATCCCCTAACCAGTTTTATGGTGCCAATGGTCTTATTTTGAGACTGGTCACCCACCTCATTGGGGTCTTCATCTCTTCAACCGGTTTTATAGTTTTGGCGCTCTTATTTTCAAGATCCATCACCTACTTCATTGAGGGTTTCGTCTTCCCAACCGGTTTTATAGTACCAACGCTCTTATTCCAAGATCGGTCACCCACCTCATTAGAGTCTTCATCTCTTCAACCGGTTTTGTGATGCCGACAATCTTATTTCTGGGATCAGTAACCTACCTCATTGAGGTCTTCATCTCCTCAACTGATTTTGTGGTGCTGACAGTCTTATTTTCGAGACCGGTCACCTACCTTATTAAGGACTTCGTCTTCCCAACTGGTTTTGTGGTGCCGATAGTCTTATTCTGAGATCGGTCACCCACCTCATTGAGGTCTTCATCTTCTCAACCAATTTTGTGGTGTCGGCGGTCTTATTTTCGAGACTGATCATCTATCTCATTTAGAGCTTCAGTACCTACTTAAGAGTGCTAGCAGGAAGAGGAAAGATGATAATTTTATTCATATCTCAAGCACAATAGTTATATTGTACACTTTTATGGGAAATACCTCTTTAAATGTTGGATGTTCCAGGTGTGAGACTCTAGATTCTCTTGCAGGTCTTCAATTCGATATACCCCATGTCTGATTACCTTGGTGATTTTGAATGGGACTTTCCAGGTTGGCGCTAGCTTCCAACAGCTGCTCTCTCTCCCATGGCTTCTAATCTCCTTAAAGCTAGGTCTCCAACCTTCAAGTTTCTTTCTGGACTTTCTGGTTGTAATATCGAGCTGCCTTCTATTGATAAGCAGTTGTTCGTACTTGTGCCTCATCTCTGATTTCTCCTAGAGCATCTAGGTTGCTTCTCAATTTCTCACCGTTGGTACTTTCATCATTGAATTGGGCCTAGTGAGTGGGAATCTATAGCTTTACGGGGACTACAGCTTCTATCCCAAACGCTAGCGTGAATGGTGTCTTCCCTGTTGGTGTCCGAGATGTAGTATCAAATGCCCATAGGATGCTATGTAGCTCGGCTGCCCAGTTCTTTTTAGCACCATCTAACTGCTTCTTTAGCCCTTAGAGGATAGCTCGGTTTGTCACTTCAATTTGACCGTTTGTCTATGAGTGAGCCACTAAGGAGAACTTGTGCTATATGTTCATGTTTCTTATAAAATTTTTGAAAGAATTATAGTGGAATTGTTTTTCATTGTCTGATATGAACATCCTGAATATCCTGAATCATCATATAATATTGCCCCATACGAAGTCTATTACTTTTCGGGCTGTGATGGTGGGTATAGCTTTTGCCTCAGGTCACTTAGAAAAGTATTCCACGGCTACGATTACGAACCTTTTATGCGCTACAGTCTTAGGGAATGGACCCATGATATCTATCCCTTATTGTGAGAACGACCATGGGCTCGATATGTTTGATTGTGGCGTAGTCGGGCTATTGATAGTATTGACGAATTTTTGGCAAATACTACACTTTTTCACAAACTCCCCGACTCCTTTCTTGACTGTAGGCTAGTAATATCTCTGCCAGAAGATCTTGTTTGCCAGCATGGTTGCTCCCTAATGAACTTCGCATATCCCCTGATGTATCTCTTGGATCACCCTAGCTGCCTCTCCTGGGCCTACATATCTCAGCCATGAGCTAGATTTTCCCCTCCGGTATAGGGTCCCTCTTACTGCTTGATAATTGGCAGTCTTAGCTGCGATTTTTCAAGCTTCTGCTTTATCCTTGGGCAATTTTTCCGTTTCAAGGTATTTTAGGTATGGGGTCATCCAACTTCGTTCTTCATCGATTTGCATGATGGGGGTTGGCTTTTCAATGGTGGGAGTGCTAATTTGCTGCACATACACTTCGTCTGGGAGTTGTTCTAGTTCCTCCACAAACAATTTACTGAGCAGATTTGACTCCTCATTCTCTTCTCGAGGTATTCTCTGATACTGGACAATGATTCCTTGCTCACCGAGCTCGACTTTTAAAGCTCGAACTTTGGCCAGATACTTCTGCATAACGGGGTCTTTTGCTTGGTATACTCCTGTTATTTGATTTACTACAAGTTGGGAATCATTGTTCATTCTGAGATCGGTTGCCCCCACTCCCAAGACTATCTGCATCCCATTCAGGAGAGCTTCATATTTTGTCATGTTGTTAGACGCCGGGAATTCGAAGCATAAGGCGTAGTACACTCTAAACTCATTTGGCTCTTTCAATATAATTCCTACCCTATTGCCTGTGGAACTCGATGCCCTATCTACGAATAGGTTCCATTTGAATTTATGCGGTTGTTGGTCCCCTATTTTCTTATACTGAACTCGGCAATGTGTCGTCCTGCTCTTTATTATCTGAGCTGACGGAGCACTCAACTATAAAGTTAGCTAAGGCCTGTGCTTTGATGGCCGGCTGAGTTTGATAAATAAGGCATTACAGACTGATTTCTATGGACCAAGCTAGGATTCGTCCTGAAGTCTCGGGCCTGTGTAAGATCTTTTTCAAGGGTTGTTCAGTCATTACTACTCCCTGGTCGCCTTTCAGATTCATTCTAAACTTCCTCACTGCCAACAACAAAGTGAACGCCAACTTTTCAATATTCATGTATCTGACCTCGGCGTCTTTGAGCACCTTGCTAACGTAGAATATAGACTTCTGGACCCTTGCTTCTTCTCTCATCAGTACGGCACTCACTGCCTGCTCGGATGCAACCAAGTAAATCAATAATTCCTCTTATGCTAGGGGACTGCTAAGCACATGTGAGGAAATGAGATACTCCTTAAGGTTTCTGAAGGCTTTCTGGTAATCTTCTAACTATTCAAAGTTCGGGACCTTCCTTAGCTTCTTAAAGAAGGGTAGGCATCTCTCTGCTGACTTGGACATGAATCTGTTAAGTGCTACTACTCTTCCTGTAAGCCTCTGTACATCCCTTACACAAGTTGGCTCAGGCATAGCTAGTATGGCTTCTACCTTCTCCAGGTTTAGCTCTATGCACTTTCCACTGTCCATGTAGCCCAAAAATTTTCCTCCTCTAATGAAAAAAACGCACTTTGCTGGGTTTAACCTCATTCTGTATCATTGCAGTGTACCCTGAAGACCTCTTCCAAGTTGGTTAGATGTTGCTGGAAGGTTTGGCTTTTAACTACCATGTCATCAATGTAGACCTCCGCATTTCTCCCTATCTGATCCTTGAAGATTTTATTTATCAACCGCTGATATATTGCCTCGGCATTTTTCAACCCGAAAGACATAGTCTTATAGTAATATGTCTCATATTCAGTTATGAAGGAGGTATTCTCTTCGTCAGACCTGTCCATAAAGATCTGATAATACCCTAACATAGCATTTAGAAACGTTAAGTAGTTAAAGCCGACTGTAGAGTCAACTATTTTGTTAATATCTGGAAGAGGATAACAATTTTTAGCAGACCTAATTTAAATCAGTGAAATATATACACATTCTATATTTTCCATTGACTTTCTTCACTAACACAAGGTTGGCTAACCACTGTGGATACATTCTTTTCTAATAAACCCTGCTTCCTCTAATTTTTGCACTTCTTCTCCCGTGGCTTGCTATTTCTCCTTCCCAAAGATTTTCTTCTTCTGCTTCATTAGCTTGGCCCCGAGGAAAATATTTAGTTTGTGAATCATCACCTCAGGATCAATCCCTGGCATATCTGAGTGCTTTCGGGCAAAACTTGAAGCATGTCTCCTGATCAAAGCCATAGCGACTTCCTTCTTATTCTTTTCAAGACTTGAATTGATACTGAAGATCTTGTCATTTTTTTTCTCAGATAAAGGGAAGATCTCCAACCTGTCTACAAGTTCAGTAATATATGAGGCACTTGGGTGATAAGATCAAAAGAAATACATATGTAAGATGTTTCGCATCTCTACATCATCCTAAAGCCTTAATGTCAGCAAATTCAGGTGGAAGCTTCCGACATTATATTTCGTACTTATCATGTATACTTAATAATAATAATAATAATAATAATAATGATACAATGTAATGAAAATTGCCATTTATTATTATGTTAATAATAGAATGAAAGTTTTTATTTTAATATTATATTATTAAATAAAATAATCAAATTTACAATATGATTATATTACATTTTTCAATACGTCATTCTAAACGTAGCCTAAGTAGTGATCGTGTATTCTTCACTTTTCGGAGTGCATTTCAACATAATCTATTTTCGAGTATCCAATTGGTTATGATCCTTCTTATTAATCTTAATTCATAAATAATTGAATTTTCTATTTATATATAATAAACTTACATAAGAAAAGAAAATTTGTCTAGAAGGTAATGTATTGCAGGCCCTGTTCAGAGAGGAAACAGAAGTCACTTGTTCTAAGGGATTGTACAAAAAGCAATCATCCCTAAGAACCTTTGCAGCTAAATTGTGAGCTACCCAGTTACATTGTCTCCTAAAAAACAAGAAATCTAAAGTCAATGTGGAAATAAGTGTTAAAATATCATCAACTATAGCTTGTATCTGAATGAAGGTCTGTTGCTTTGCTATTCCTCTGATAAGAGATGATGAATCACCTTCGCAAATCACCCGCCTGAGCCTTTGGCACGAGCCAGCAAAGATAGAATCCCTCATTCCTTCTTTTACAGTACGCAGCATCAAAGTTTATCTTAATGAAAATCTGGGGAAGGGTTAAAGACGAGGACCTCATCAACTTGATTTTCAGCAACTTGCATATTCTGCTCTGAGTTAAGAGACTCATCAAGGTGTGTGGAGCTGCATTGATCACTTCCTGATGTGGTATGGAAGTCTCTGCTCAAAGACTTTACATACTTTCCAAAGAAAAAAACACCAGGAGGACAATAACATTATCACCGTGCTCCTGATTTTTGAGCTATCCGTTAGATCCAACCAGATATTCATCATGGATTGACTCTATCAGAGTGGAACGCAAGCATAAAGGAGGATTGAACCAATCACTCAGGGGCACATGCAGACAGATGACAGGTAGTCTTCTCCAGAGGGTGACAGCATAACACTTCTATGATCCATGAAATTTATAGCAATCCCACAACTTTATATAGCTGGTGCGTAAATACAATTTAAAATATGATCCATGAAATTAAGCTAAAAAAGGCAATGAACAAACATTTACCGTATGAAAATCCATGGTTCCTGAGAGAAAAATCAAATCACTCCAATGTGCATCATACCTATATATATACATATACATAATTACATATATATATATGTGTGTGTGTATGTATGTATATGTGTAGGAAAAGAAGAAGGGGGATCAGCTGTGCATATGAAAGAGAAACAAATTTATGCAACAAATGAAAGAGAAACGGATTAAACTCTAGTGATCAAACTTGCACATGTTCTAGCTCAAAAAGCAATTCAGGATCATTCCTTTTGTAGTGACTTTTTTCTTCAGCTTCAGTTTGTAAGGGATCTTCCCCATTGCTTTTAATCAATGAAACTCCTATCTTCAACAGAAGAAGAAAAAAAAAAAGCCCAAGCTAAATCAATGACAATGAAACAGAACACTACTGATAAATAAAAAGTTCGAAGTTCACTGTTACGGCTCAATCATACTTCCTAAATGATGTAAATCCAAAAAGTGGAGCACATACTAATAGGTCCAAACTCCCAAAATTGGGCACTAAAAACCAAAATTTTTATTCATGCCCATACAGTAAATCACCTAAATAGCAACATAGAACAACGACTAGATAAGCAGAACAAACGAAGGCAAACTATAACTTAAGGAAAAAGTAATAAAATACAAGGAAATGGAACACCTTTTTTCATGCATAGTCAATGCTCGAAAAAGCCCATCCAATTGATCTATAGAAAGCACAAGTCAAATGCGTGTCCTCTATATATATTAACAAATAGGATGCTCCTAGTAATAGTTCAAAGTTGTAAATTCTCCAAACGCCAGAAAAGAACAGAGCAGCCAAAGATAAAAGAGACGAACACAAAATCTGTTCAAAATAGCTAAAAACAAATAAATCCAAGCTGCAAAAAAGAAAAAGCCTAAAGAGCACTGTAGCAAAACCAACGCATACCTGGCTAAACTCCAAGCACAATGCAGAGTTACAGACCCTAACACCTAAAAAGAGGAGGAAAAAAATCAGCCAACAAGCAAAAGTTTTGACTTGCAAAATGAAATAATAAAAGGTCAAGCCAAGGCCAAGGAGGAAAAACAAATCTTAAATTAAGGGAAAAAAACAGATGCTATAACTTGTAGAAAAAGAATAAACTAACCACCTACAGTGTTGGACCTAAGGTGAAAGCAAATAGCAATAAATGAAAGGGAATAAGTGCATTAAATGCTTAATTACCTGGTCTTGAATCTCATTGAGGAAGCCAAAACAGAGGCCACATTCCCACCAAACCCTAAGAAAATTGACAAGGTCCCATCAATTAAGAATATAAGCAAACACAAACCAATCTCAAAGACTCCTCTGCATTCCACAAAGGAAGCATACTATGAAGTACAAAGAACTTGACAGAATAAAGTCTATAACTTCAAACTAGTAGGATATATTTAGCCATATTCTTTAGGATAACCACTGTAGTTGCTATGATCACTGTGTTTAAAATATAGTAAAATTACTTTGTTCACAAACTTTATGAAATTTTTATACTTTGTCAGATAAATTTACACAAAGTGATTGTTTTGAAGTAACTACTTTTCAGAAAACATATTAGATAAACAGAAAAATCATGACATTTCAAAAAAGAATTTTTTGTAAGCTAATGTAATAAAAAATATTAAATTAGTAACATTTAATTGAATTATTTAAATGTAATAATAAAAAACATTGTAGAAATATAATATTTGTTGTTATATTTCACAATAGAGATTACAAGCTATTTATAGATGACAGACGGGTATCTAAACAGGAAGGAAAATCAAATCTATGATTATACAATCCTAAAATTAAACAACTGATCCCTCTATCAATATTTAGATCCTATATTAACATATTTACTTCCTATAATCTATAACACTCCGCTTCAAATTTGGAGCATAAATGTTAATCATGCTCAACTTATTACATGTATAATCAATTTCAGTCGTGAGAACAACCAACCCTAAACAATCAAAATAAACAAAGGATCAGAAGAACAAAACCGTGAACAGTAACCGATGAACAGTACTCATGAACAGTACCCGATGAACAGTGCTCGATGTTTTCGAATGTTACGCTTTAATAATAACAACCAAAAGTTCTTATTTATTTTCTTTTCTTTAAATTACTTTTTGGGTCTCCTCATTTTCTGATGGGCCAAATAATTTCTACACATCAATTACTTATTAATATGAAACCAACTAGCAAAGCAAACTTAAAAAGGAAACAAACCAGACAAACACGACATTCCTATTAGAAGAAAACAGCAAGCCGAACATTATCAAGGCAGTAAAAATTCTACTGAACATGGCAAAATTCTCACTTGCAAATGCAAGGGGCTCATAGCTTTTGCTTCATTGAAGGGTGATCTGAATTTCATATGTACGGTCACAAAGGCCGCCGAAGGTGCCGCCGAACCTGCCTGACTTTCGGCTCTGGAGGGACTTTCGGCCGCCGAACCTGCCGCCGAAAGTGCAAAAGCAATTGCATTATCTGCAAAAACATTCAAGATAGCATATACAACCAAATGTACGTAGATAATCTCAGAAGCTAAAAGAATTAGAATGTCAAAGCCACTTACGAACTGAAATAAGTACTGCCAGTGCTATCTTCCAAAAATCGTCGTCAGCTAGGATTATCTATTTATTTGAGCCTGCCAATTTAATGGTTCCATCAGACAACAACATGATTTAAGGAAGCCAACCCATCAACCATTTAAGAAAACAGCACACAAAAGAAAGTCAAATTTCATATCAAATAAATTGTTAATCAATTTCCCAAGCAGTCAAACACCAGGCATCATATACTGAGATTTAAAACCCACCTCTCTAAGCAAGAGTTGAAGTTACATGAGCTAATTAACCCTAAACAAGCCTCTCACCCAGCTGCTAGTGCTGCTTAGTGCCATAATGATTTAAAGGCATTAGCAATTCAAAGGAATTAAACAATGTGGCAGAATTCAACATTTCAACTAGCACATTTCCCAGTTAATATCATTGGTGCTGCTATCTAGTACTGTGGGCATGGTATAATGTTGATCAGAATAAAATGCATTTGTTTTAAAATCGTTTTAAAATTACTTTTGACTTAAACTGTCCAAAAGGTTATATGCCAATTAAAGTTGCAGAATCCTAGGAAAATCTCGGCAACAACTGACAAAAATAAATAGAAACAGAAAAATTCCATAAAAGATTTCATCAGCAGAATGATAGGGTAGAGTATGTTATGGCCTCAGCATAAGTTTAAAATATTGTAAGCATAAATTTATAAACATGGTCTACCATAGAAAGGTGCCTTATACAAAGCAGCGTAAATTGCTATGAACAAATGAAGACATTATGGGTGATGACATGATTACTAATTAGAAAGAGGAAAATAATCTGTAATATGGAGAAAGAGGGGGTTTGGGGAGGAAGTCTACCAGATTTTCAAAAATATATTAAATGCATATGCAAAAGGATATCTTAAAGGAAGGGTACCTCACCATTTGGTCGCTGTCACATCATTTCCTCCAAATGACCTCTGGCATCCAAACCGGGGACTAGCTCGTCCTGATGCTGCATAGGCGATATGATCTGGCACAATGCCCTTCTCTTTCATTTCATCAAACAAACCTTGAGCTTTATCACCATATCCAAGTCTTTGATACCCAGAAATGAGAGCAGTATATGTCAATACATCAGGTTTCACATTATTTCTCTTCATTTCATCCATCAACAAGTTGGCCATATCCATACGCTTTAACTTGCAAAATCCATCAATAAGGCAGGTATAAGTAACAACATTGGGTGACTGGCCCTGCTGCAACATTTCTTTATACAATGCCCAAGCCCTCTTCATATTTTCAACTCTACAAAACCCATCAATAAGACATGAATAAGTAATTTTATCTGGAAACAAACCCCTTTCAGTCATCTCCTTAAACAAATTACAAGCTTCGTGCATATTGTTCCTACAGGAGAACATGTTGATGAGAATTGTATAAGTGACCACGCTTGGTAGGATACCACCCCTTAACATTTTTGTATAAAATAGCAAGGCCTTTGTCGGATTTGATTGTTTGACAAATCCATCTATTATGGTACTATAATGAACAACACCAGGAAAAACATTGTTTTTAATCATTACAGGAAGAACTTCCCATGCTTTATCAGATTTTTTCCCCTTGCACAGCCACTTAATAACTATATTATATGTGTATGTATCAGGGACGAAGCCAAAGTTTTGCATTTTATTTATGAATTTCAAAGCTTCCATGAAGAGTCCTCCTCTGCAATATTCATCAGCAATAACATTGCAAGTGAAAGTAGTTGGTGGGACACCAGACTGTAGCATTATGCTTAAAACTTCCAAGGCTTTATTTAAGAGCCCCCTTTTGCAGAACCCATAGATCAGCCTACCAAAACTGAAAGTGTTAGGAACCAAACCATTCCTTGTGATCTCACAGACAAGTTTACTGGCAGATTCCATATCACCATGCAATACAAACCCATCCACTAAGATATTGTAAGACATTATATCATATTCGTATCCTGAAGCACCGAGCTTGCGGAACATATCTAGACAAACATCAGTCAGTCTGTACTTACAAAGACCAGTAAAAAGAGCGCTGTATGTAACTAGGGATGGTTTTAAATTATGATGAACCATTTCTTCTATCAAATCGACAGCTTTTTCTACATCCCCATTCTTGCAAAACCCATCAATCAATATGGTGTAACTATAAAGATCTGGAAATGGTCCATGGTTCCTCATATCTTGCAAAAGCTTCAAAGCTTTATAAGGTTCACCTTTTTGGCAAAACCCATGAATGATGGCATTATAACTGTAACAGTTAAGATGCTGATTCCTAATTCTCAAATCCTGGATAAATCCCAAAGCAAACTCAACGTAACCAGCTTTACAAAGACCATGAATATATGCACCATAAGTTACAATTGTAGGGTCCATCCCTTTCAATTCCATTTCCTCTAGAAACCCAGTTGCTCGCACAATATCTATATTCTGCCCAAGATTTTCTTTACAATAATAATTCATCATAATAGTATAGGTGTACACATTAGGTGATGGCCCAAAATCCTTCAACTCTTTAAACAGTCTGCTAGCAAACTCAAATTGATTGGCTTCCAAAGAACACTTGAGCAAGTAATTACAGGATAAAATGTTTGCTTCAAGCCCAAATTTTTTTGCCTGCACAAACACATCTAATGCATTCTCAAGCATCTTATTCTCAGCATAAACTTTTATGAGTATATTGATTATAATAGTGGAAATTACCATACGGGCATCATGTGGTGAACTTAGCAAAGCTGAATGCAACTGCGAAACATCTAAATGAAGTTTCTTATAATAGGAAATGATATCCCTAAGCAAGAATTGTACTTCCATCTGCAAGCCAGCCGACGCAAAAGCGTGAACAATGATTCTGAAGGCATTAATTGAATGAGAGACCCCATGGCAGCTAACTGTTTTGGAGAAGCTTGTGTCTTTTGTAAGTTCCCAATTCAAGGTCTTGAACACCGTTACAACAAATGGAAACAATCCACGCTTTCTTTGATTGAAGGGTTTGCTTGCTTTTCCAAAGATATCACTTTCACTCATGGGAATATAATTGACCACATGGTCTTCTAACAACATTGCAGATACAGCTGAATAATGAACTTTAACAAGAGACCTTTCACGAGAAACAACTACGCCAAGTAAAGTTGATTTCAATGAGTATGCTTTCGAATAAAAGCAAATACCCATTAATATCCAGATTGCTCAGGCGAGTTAAAAACTTGAATTTGCATAATCCCAGAGGCGTTGCCACAAATAAAGTTTCTAAAAGCTAAACCTGATAAAAAGACGCGCCCATATGTCAATTAAAAATGGAGAAAAAAAAGAGAGGACTCTAGCTTCTATATAGCACAAAAAACATATCTAAGGACAAAACAACCATCTTAATTTAAAGACTTCACCTCAGTTTTTGGGAATCTTACTTGGTAAAATTATTGATTCCTTCACGGCATCGAAATTCTAAAAGAAAACAATTTTCTTAGAAGGAACCGAGGGAGAGGGCTAGGCAGCATTATAGGCTCCTCTGGTTAAAACTAAACAAAGACGGGTATGTCTTCAAGATAGTGAACCCAACCGACGGAGTCGGCCAACGAGAGGGAGCAACGGCAATGTTGAAGGGGAACTACAACGCCGCTACGGGCTACAAAGTGATGTGGCGGCTGACCTAGCTCTTTTTTCTTTTTCTTTTTCTTTTTGTCAAGTTGTTTGTAACAGGAAAGACTCTTAACGACGTAGTTCTAGTGTTATGGGTCAGTCGCTTCCTTATTGGCCTCCGACGACGTCGGATGGAGATTTTAAGGATGTAATAGCAGGGATGAGAAAAATCAGTCACTGTTAAAAAATTTAAGTAAAATTTAAATTAGTTATACTTACTATTTAGTATTTAAATATTATTATTTTATTAACAAATCAATTTTATATTTTTAAAAATTTATAAAACGTTTTTATTTTTTTATCAACAAAATACTCATTTCATTTTTTTAAAATATATAAAAAATAAAAAAAATTTAAATACAATTTTATTTTCAAATAAACTCATTTATTTCACTTTTAGTATTATTAATATTAATAAATCAATCTTAATATTTTTAAAAATTTATTGAAGTATCTTTTTTTTTTTAAATAAAATATTTCTTTATATTTTTCTGCTTAAAAAAGAAAAAAAATAAGAAAAATAATAGTCTCTTTCTATTTTTTAAAAACAAAAGACAGAAGAAAATAATATAATTTTTTATTATATTTTTAACTGTAAAAATATATGAAAAAGTTATATTATTAATAGAAAAAATAAAAATATTTTAATAAATTTTTTAAAATTGAGAAATTAATTTATTAATAATAGTAATATTTAGTAATTAAATAATAATTTTTTTTAATTTAATTAATATTTTTAAAATTTTAAAATTTTATTTTATTTACTTTAATTATTTTTTAAAAAAGTTACTTTATCATTTTAAAGTATAATATAATTAACATACTTATTTCTTTATTTTTAAAACTTAATAATTCTATCGCTTTAATTTTAATTTCGTTTAAATTTAAAATTTTTTATTTAAAAATTATGTTAAATCAATTATTTAAGTTTGATTAAAAAAATAAATTAAAATATAATTTTAAAAATACTTTATCATTAATAAAAATTACAAACTTTTAAATTTTTTATTATTTATCCTTAATTTTTCATTATTTATGTCTAATTCATCACTCAAAATCATAAAATTTATCTTTGAAAATTTCATTTTGTAATAAAGAGGAGGAGATGGAGGACCAATCCGCGACGTGAATGATCGATGACACGAGCGGTAAGTGTCGTCGGTGAAGGCGCAGCGAGCAGTGGACGATAAGACTACCAACACGAGTAAAAGGCACAACAAGCGGCAAGTGATATGAACAGCAAGCGACAGACGACAATGAGCTATGGGCAACAACAAGTAACGGACGATAACAAGCGGCAGGCGACCGCGAGCAACAACACAGATCAGCAATTTTTTTTTTTTTTATAATTTAAATTTTATTTATTTAAATTTTTATTAAATTTATTATTTTTATTATATTTATTGGATTTGTATTTTAAATCTGTTGAAAGTTTTATTTATTTGTGATGATTGAGTTTATAATTTTAATTTTAATTTTATTTTGATTTGTGAATAAATTTTTGCTGCTTCAATTTTTTAAAGGCGAGAAACTTTTAATTTTAATGAAAATAAATTTTATGAATTAAAATATTAAATTTTAAAAAAGGTAATTAAATTATTTGTCATTTTATTAATGATGTCTTTTATAAAAAAATATTTAATTTTAATAAAATTAAAGTTAATGGATTGAAATATTAAATTTTAAAAATAAAAAAATAAATTTATTAATTATGTCATATATTATGAAGGAAAAAATATTTTTTTTTATTTTTATAAAAAATAGACTTTGGGAATTTTATTAAATATCATATAATATATAAATTAAAAATTCAACGAAATAAGTTTAAATTGATAACTTGAATGAGAATGAATCAATTTATTATTCAGCTCTCCGGCTTTTATTTCAATTCAATTTTGTTGATAATATTTTTTTAATTTAATTTTAACTGTTATAATTTTATTTTATATCAATTAATTGATCTAAATTAGAGATTTTTCATGTAAATAAGATTTAATGATTTAAAAAATAAATTTGTACTTACAATAATTTTAATAATTTTTTTCTAATATATAAATTCATATAATTGATGTGAAATTTAATATTTTTTTAACTATAAATTTTGGATTATTGTGGTGGTTAAAGGCAAGAAAAAGTTTTTATTTTATTTTTTTTTTGTTTTTTTTTTTTTCATTTCTTTTGAAACCTGTCCCTCATTCTCCCCTTCATGTGGATGGAAATTTGAGTTTTGGATTTTTTATTTATTTTGTTTTTTTCAAGTCTAGCCTAACTATAATTTAAGAAGGATGATTTTATAGACCTAACTTGAGAATATTTTACTTTGAGTTTCAAAAAAATCATTTAGAGTTGATATTTATAATGTGTGACTGCATTAATAATTATTTAAAAATTAAATTTATATATTTTTATGATAATTATATGCAGTTTTCAATTCAATTAATCTTACAATATCAATTCTAATACGTTAGTATATGATAAAATCATTTTAATTAAACTCTATTCATTAGTAATACATATTTTAATAATAGATAACCATTATAACAATAATTAGTTAAATAATATAAAATAAATTTTACTTTTATTTTCTAAATTCCTAAATATTAATATTTTAATTACCTCAAATATTATTGATATTATAACAGTGATTAGTTAAGAGGATATATAAAAATTCTTTTAGATAATTTACTTACTCAATCTAACTGTTTCGGCTGACTCAAACTGTGGACCGTCGATCTAATGAGGCTTAGATTCCATATCATGGGCATCGGACGACAACGCTAAACAGAAACGGGTCCAAGCCTAGAAATCCAATACAGAAACTCTTTCTCCTTCTGCCTCTGCAAAATCTTCCCTTTTGGTACCCTCGTCTCCTTTCGATGCATTCCAATCTTCTTTTCTTTTTCCTAACTCGGATTTTATCGATCTCACACTCGTCCTTCACTTTCTCAGCGTCCAAACACTATCTCAAAACCTCAATCTTTTTCAGAGAAGCCTCTCATCTGTTCTCTGTGTATGGTTTAGAAACCAGGCACTCTCGTCAATGTTAAAAATCTCAAATTTCCCAAAATAGCTGATGTTGGTTTCTCAATTGAGTTCTTGAGACAATGATATTATAGCTTCTCGTCTTCCGCCTTTTCTCCATCCAAACACCGTATAAAACCTCGAATTTGTCTACAAGTGAGAACAGAAAGGAAACCCACCGCCTAGATATCTCAATTAAACTCTTTAAAACCTCAATTTCTCAAAGAACTCCACTTGAGTATTTGTCTGAAAAGGTTTAATTCATTATTAAAATAAGCTTCCTTCCATTGGGGCCTGCTTATATTTTCCTTCCCTTTCTCGATATCCAAACAGACCTCCATTAGTAAGTGTTTAAATGGGGGTATCTTTTAAGGTCTCAAAAACTGGCACAAGGTTCCATCCAAAGCCAGTTATTCTACCAGAGCCTGCTTTGGATGAGGTTTCGGAAAATTCCAAGGAGGGCTCTGTGATTGTCTCGAAGAATGATTCCTCCACGAGAAAGCTTGAGGTAATTATCTATACTTGAATTAGTCTGGTCGATTGGCAGCAGGTAGTAGTGTCAGAGGTGAAAGCTAAAAGAAAAGGAAGGAAATAAATGGAGCATAAGATTTCTACACATATGCATGTCAAGATTGTGCTGACAGATGTTGAACTTAACTAAGCATTACCATGCAAATTAAGCTGAGTTTAGTTCAATGGAACGCACTGTTATTTTGCCAGGAAGAATGATTAGAATTTGTAGATTCAAAATCTTAATTTCTTCCCATTTGTCGGCATTTTCCGTCTCAACTGAACTGAGGATTAGTAGTTAACTTTGCTATTGATGTTAATTGTCATTACTTGGATCCGATTTGGCAGTTTAAGTAGGGGAAACATATGCAAATTTTAAACTTATCAGATCTTAGCTGCGTGTAAGTGACCAGTCCCAGTTTGTTAAATGTTAAATATGTATTTGTTTATTAATTTTGTTGCCTATACCCTAAACAAGCCTCTCTTTAGTGAAGAGTGGTGTGCTGTACCTGCCAATTTTGGTAAATATCCTGCTTCTGCTTATTCCATTTAGTTTGTAACGTCACTTACAAAGAAAAGGATTCAAGATTTTGTTCTTTGTCTTTTATTGAGTTTTTTACGTAGTAAGAGCATTACATGTTTCACAAAATGCATATTTGATTCATGGACGAAGTTAACAGCTGCTAGATGATTATAATTGCACATGGTTAAGTGAAGATTTTTGCAAAATACATAACATATTGTATCAGTATTATTTTTCTTTACTCCTTTTAAAAGCGGGTACTTGAAAATTGATTTCGTCCTTTTTTTTATGTTTTATTTTATTTTTTTTGGGCAACAAGTAATATATGGACACCATTTTCCCTTAAATTATTGTATTTTTGCTTTCCCTTTTATGGCAAGGGGGAAGGTATTCTTTCTTTTAAATGGAGAGCCTTTACATGATCTGTGTGTGGACTAACGGTTAAGTCACAGTGCTATATCATATTTCTGTTTTATGCCTATGATAACTTGGTGTATTTTTGAAAGTAGGTTGGCTTAGTTGAGGGCAGTGATGATGTCTCTGGTGTTTCAAGTTCAACCATCTCTGGTAATGGATTTAGAATATCTGCATCATGGATTAGCAATTTCTTTATTCTTTCTGTTCAGATTGTGAAATTTTTGAGTTCTTTTTTTGCCAGAGCATGAAGTTTCGTTCGCATTGAACATCTACCCCGATGGATATTCTATTGGAAAGCCTTCAGAGGTTTGTTTGAAAGAACATTTTTGCTTTTGGAACCAAATGGAGAAGGGAAGGGAATAAAAAGAATCTTTTAAATGTAATTTTAAGTTTCTTTTTGACTCTGTATAGTTTATGGATTTTCAGAATGAGGTTGCACATCAGGCTATGCTTCAAGATGCTTCAAAGTTGTTGCATCCATATGATAAGACATCTGAAACTCTCTTTTTGGTAAATATCAACTGTTCTCCTTTTAATTGAACTCTGTTGTGATATTATATTAGTAGACATTTGTTGTATGGTCATGAGCTTATTTTTAGCACATATAGAAGAGTAATTGTGCCATTTTTTAATATTTAATTAACAGAAGGTTGAGTTATGGGTAAACATAATGTGCAGTCATTTACTTCTCAGCTTGACCTGTTTAATGTACAAGCAACACATTGGGCCTCAAAAGCATTTTGTATCATCTAAAAAAGTCTTCATGACTTTCATTTTTATATTTACAAATTAGAGGGGAAACATATTTTTTAGCCAAACGTATATGCAATTTTACGATTCTAACCATCTCTCTCTTTGTTTTTTTACAATTTTAGCCAAATTAAAAAGTTTAGTTACAATTTTAGTGAGGGGGTGAAAAGGGGAATAAAATATGCTGACATGGATGTTCAGTCGGCAAAACAAAAGAAATTACTGTGGCTTCCACCTATTATGATAGGCTAAATTATATATTTTAGCAAGCTTTTAACAAATTGCAAATTTTAGTGAATCCTTCTCTTTTTTTTTTTTGTCAATTTTAGCCAAAAGATAAAAAAGTGGAATAGGAAGTGATGTCGTTGTTCAGTCTACGCAGAAATTATATGCGGAACCCACTTGAATAAGTTGCTCTATCAAGTAAAAATTATATTTTTTTTAATGTTGAACCCACCTGAATATGGTTTGATACAAGTGGATTCAACAATTTACACTAATATTACATCCAAAAATAGGACAATGAGTATGTCATACCATACTAAAATAAGTTTCCTGTTCGCCCTAGACTAAAATTGACATCAACCTTACAAATTATTTTTGTAAACAAGCCCCCTTTTCTAAATTGGCTACTTACATATATTATAAGTTCTTAATTTGTAAACAAGTGCCTATCAATTTTAGCTTGGTTTGATGTCAATTTTTTGTAATATAGTCCCACCTAGAAATGGTTTAATTGAGCTTTTATTTTTGGCAAATTACTGCATGAATATGGTTTGATTCAGATGAATATGAAAATTTTAATTAAATTTGAAAAAGAAAATTGGCTAAAACTATCAAATCACGTAAAAGATTAGTTAAAATATATAGTTTACCTTTGGTAATGTGGGTTCTGCATTAAATTTTTTTTGCTGACTGGGTAGCCATGTCAGCATATTTTATTTCTTTTTTTTCATCCTCTGGCTAAAATTGTAAGTAAACCTTTCAATTTCATTAAAATTGTTACAAAAAAATGGCTAAAATTGTAAAACCGCATATACATTTGGCTAAAAAATATAGTTCACCCAATATTAAATGATAAGGACTGTGCCTGTCCCTAAATATCTTGTATGCATCACCATAATGCCTTAGATATCATTTACTATTTCTTTCTCTCTCCCATTTTTTTAAGCTGACAGTTTTTTTCCATATATGTGCTAATATATTTTGAGGCAATTGAGTCTGGCTGGTTGCCTGGAGATATTCTGGATGATATACCATGCAAATATGTTAATGGCACACTCGTTTGTGAGGTGAGTACTTCCAAGTCTTCTTCTTTACATTTACTAAAAATTGTCAGCGTGGTGCATAGCTTGACTGAATGAATAATGAGTATGAAGTCAATGGGTAATTACCTTACATGTCTGGAATCATGTGTGTGCATGGGCACTAGGCAAGAAGTTGTTGAAGTTGGCATACTTTTGCAGATATTAAAATTTGCCATATCAAAATTCTTGCAGGTTCGAGATTATCGAAATAATGTTTCTGAGCAAGGATCTAACACTCCACCAGTGGACGGGAATCCTGTTGTAAATAGAGTGCGCCTTAGGATGTCATTAGAGAATGTAGTGAAGGATATCCCTTTGATCTCAGATAATACCTGGACTTACGGTGATTTGATGGTAAGTGTCACTTGACTCATTTAATCCTTGGAAAATGAATGTTGTCAATAAGTCACATATTTTTTCATTATTAATTGCAGGAAGTGGAATCCCGGATATTGAAAGCATTGCAACCACATCTTTTGTTAGACCCTACTCCCAAATTGGATAGGCTATGTAATGACCCAACTCCCACAAAGGTAATGAACTTGGAGACAGGTTCAATGTTTGCTGGCTGGAGGAATTAATTTATGTTTCTGAACTATGTTGAGAATCAATTGCAGCTCAATTTGGGGCTGAGCAACTTGCGGAGAAAAAGATTGAGACAGATGCCTGAAGTAACCTCTAGTAACAGAATCCATGGGAAGAAAGTTTGTATAGATCGAGTGCCAGAAAGCTCAAGCAGTAGGTTAGGAGATTCAGTGATTATTTCTGGCAATATGATGCCACAGAGCATCCCAGAGAATCTGACCCCTCAAAACCTTGGTCCAAGCAACATGTTAGCCATGGGAGCAAGAAGCTTTGCACCTGATGGCAATGTTCCAGCTCTACCTTTGGTTTCACAGCAACCAAGGTATCAGATTGGTGTGGGCACCCAAAGAAGTATACAGGAGCAAGGGTCAGGGACTCCTACTGCTAATTCAGGAGTTTCCTCTGCTGGGCAGGACATGGTGATTTCATATGGTGACAATACGAATTCTGGTGCTTCAAGTCATGGTAAGAGGGAGAATCAAGATGGGCAAATGTCATCCTTATCCAGTTTTAATAAGAGAGCAAGGCTTGCCTCCGTGGGTCCTGATGGAATTCAACAGCAGCAGATAGGGCTCCATATGGAAGGCCTTCATGCATCAGATATGAACTGGAAGATCTCTTTATCACAGCAACAAGCAATGGCAAGAGGAATTCATTATGCTAATGCAGGTGTTCAGAAATATCCTCAGCAGATGTTTGAAGGCGTTATAAATCAAAATGGTGCACCAACATCATTTTCTGCAGCACAGCCAGGTGTAAGGTTTGGTCCCAAGGAAGAACAGTTTGAAACAGAAAAGCTGGATGGCTCAGAGCTAAATCAGGGTAAAAATGATATAATGGAGACAGAAACAGGCCATCTGGACCCACAGCAGTCACGGCTACAACAAAGATTACCACATCATCTCATGAGATCAAGTTTTGCTCAGGCTGCATGGAGCAATCTCAGCCAAGACTCAAGGAAGGAGGAACAACTACAGAAGAGGAAAACAGTGCAAAGTCCCCGGTTATCTGCTGGGACTTTGCCTCAATCACCATTATCATCAAAATCTGGCGAATTCTCTAGTGGCTCTGCTGGGCCTCACTTTGGAGCAGTTGCAGCCAATGCTGCAATTGGATCATCACAAAAGGAGAGGTCAGCTGTTACCTCGGTTCCTGCTGTGGGTGGAACCCCATCTTTAACTTCCAGTGCTAATGATTCCTTACAAAGACATCAGGCCCAGGCTGCTGCAAAGCGAAGATCTAATTCCCTCCCAAAAACTCCAGTAATGAGTGGGATTGGCTCTCCTGCAAGCGTTAGTAACATAAGTGTTCCACTAAATGCAACTAGTCCTTCTGTTGGAACTCCAAGTATGGCTGATCAATCCATGCTTGAAAGGTTCTCAAAGATTGAGATGCTGACTATGAGGTATGATGTCCACTAAGTATTGCATTTTGACTTGTGTGCTTTGGTTTTTTCGTACCCTCACCTCCTTTCTCCTTTATATGGTAAAATTTGTTTGTTAGGTACTATCAATCCTTTCTTTTTTGCATAATCATAAATATGATCTCTTAAAAATGTACAAATAAGTTACTTATATTTTATTTTCACTCTCATTTGAATCAAGTTGAAGAACATTCAGGGAATGTTTATCGATTGCGTTAACCCCAATAATTTTCTTGTTTTTCATAGCACCTTAATTAGGCTCTTCTTCTGATTTCAGCAGCTGTGTCATCTTGTTCCATCTTACTCATGTTATTCATGTTCTAATGGCTGCTTTTGCAGGCATCAACTCAACTGCAAGAAAAATAAGGTTGATGAGTACTCTGTCAGGAAATCCAACACATTTTCACATCAAAATCTGATGGCTTGTCTCTCTAGTTTACCTAATAGTGAGGATGTGAAAGATGATGCAAGTGCAAGACAATTATCAAAGTCAATTGTAGGTGGCAGCATGAATGTCTGCAAGATGAGGATTATAAATTTTTTGCAGGCAGATCGAGTATTACCAGGTTTCTCATGTTCTCAACGGAATTTTTAGTCATGCTTCTTGTAATTTTAGCTTATTTCACTTTCCTAATGGTAAATTTCATTACAGGGAATGTTGGTGCTTATGGTCATCGATTATGTACTAGAATGATCATGTTAGAGAAGCCAAGTGATGGTACTGTAGCAATGCATTATGGAGAACCAGAGGATGGTGATGTCCTGTCTGCAGAGGATTATCTCCCAACATTGCCCAATACTGTGAGTTTGCTTTGCAGATTACATTTGTTTGACATAATGAAAATTTAATCTAAGATGAATCCAATTCTACATTTGAATTGGAAGCAACATTTTCCAAGTTATTAGGAGTAATCAAAGTAATTCTTAATCACAATAGTGCCCTTTCTCTATCTTCTTTGTGTGTGAGGTCTGCAATGTATGATGAAGAAAATCATATCAACAGTTAGATACTGGCTTAAGGAGCCTTTTCTTAATTGTGTACATGTATATGTGCCTTTTTTCCCTAAAGTTTACTCAGACACCATAGATTCTGTAATCAGTCTGCTGATGTTATTTGAGCTATGCCATTGCAATCCTTTCCTTCAAAGTTCCTTTGTTGAGTATGAACTACTTTGATGCAGTGATTCCCTGTGTTAGTCATCTTTACAATCTTGACTCCACAAGTGAGGTTTTGTTTCTGTCTGTTGAGTATGGCTTCGAGCATCGCAACAGTTATTTTTTATGCTGGTTAAGTGAACAATTATTTTTAACGTTTGCATGGGATGAGAGAATAATCTCACATTGGGATCAAATTCCAAACTCCATATCATGTTTTATAATATCCTACAATTTGAATTGCATGTTAATCTTTGCTTATCCTGACAAGTATATTCCTCATGTTCTGTTTTCCATGTCTGACTAATTTCTGTTACAGCACTTTGCAGATTTGCTTGCAGCACAATTTTGCTCACTGGTATGTTTCAGGGAAAAGAAAATTACTTGTTTTGGATTGCTAGTTTGCTGCACAATTGCAATTGAGTGATGTAATTTGCTTATGCAGATGGTACGTGAAGGATATATCGTGGAAGATAATATTCAACCAAAGCCTATCCGCATGAATATTGCCTCAAGTAGTCATCCAAATGCTGCTGGAATTTCTCCTAATAATTCAGCTGTTGAGGTGCAACAGTACAATGAAGCAGTTCCAGGTCAGGCATCCAATGAAGTAAAGCCGAGTATTAGTGGTAATGCATCCATTAACCCATCCCAGAATCTATTAGCAAACACTAGGATGCTGCCTCCTGGAAACGCTCAAGCCTTGCCAATGTCTCAAGGTCTCTTGTCTACAGTTCCAATGTCTACAAGACCACATCAGCTAGACTCGCAACCATCTCTTCAGCAGCAACAGCAACCACAACAGCTGCAGCAGCAACCACAACAGCAGCAGCAGCAGCCAAATCAACATCCCTTGATTCAACAACAGCATTCACAATTCCAGAGGTCACCAATGGTGCTTCCATCTAATCCACTCTCGCACTTGAACACACTTGGCCAGAATTCTAATATGCAGCTGGGTAATCACATGGTCAACAAGTCTTCTCACCTCCAGAATCAGCTGTTACAGCAGCAGCAGCAGCAGCAACCACAGCAGCAGCAACTACAAACACAGCAGCAGCAGCAGCCGCAGCAACAACAGCAGCAGCAGCCACAGATGCAGCAGAGGAAAATGATGATGGGGCTTGGGACAGCAATGGGAATGGGAAATATGGCCAACAATATGGTTGGCCTAGGAGGCCTTGGCAATACCATGGGCATTGGAGGTGCAAGGGGAATAGGACCTGGAATCTCTGGACCAATGGCATCTATATCGAGTATTAACAATGTTGGCCAAAACCCATTGAATCTGGGCCAAACTTCAAATATTAATGCAATAACTCAGCGGATCCGTACTGGACAAATGGCTCAGGCACAAGCTGCTCTGCTGACATCAAGACTTATGGTACAGAACAGAACAGGTGTGCTAGGTGGCCCTCAGTCAGGGATAGCTGGGATGTCAGGAGCCAGACAGATGCACCCAGGTTCTGCTGGGCTTTCCATGCTTGGCCAGCCTCTGAACCGAGCGAATATGAATCCAATGCAGCGGAATGTAATGGGGAATGTAATGGGGCCTATGGGTCCACCAAAACTGATGTCAGGGATGAATCTCTATATGAACCAACAGCAACAACCACAACAACTGCAATTACAACAACAATTACAGCAGCAGCAGCAGCAACAACAACAATTGCAGCAACAATTACAACAGCAGCAATTACAGCAGCAACAACAGCAGCAAGATCCATCCTCATCACTACAGGCTGTTGTCTCACCTCCACAAGTAGGCTCACCATCAACCATGGGAATTCCACAACTGAACCAACAAGCACAACAGCAACCCCAGCAGCAACCTAGTCCACAACAGATGAGCCAGCGAACCCCAATGAGTCCACAGTTAAGCTCTGGAGCAATCCATGCATTGAGTGCTGGTAATCCAGAAGCTTGTCCTGCTAGTCCGCAGTTGAGCTCTCAGACCCTTGGCTCAGTTGGAAGCATCACAAACTCTCCATTGGAGCTCCAAGGTGTAAACAAAAGCAATTCAGTTAATAACGCATAGTAAAGTTGGACTACCTGGTCAGAAGCAACATCCTCTGAGCTGTTCTTTCGTGGAAACTAAAAGGTATGCAGCGAGAATAGGGCCATTGAGTTCAATCACGTTGAAGCTAGTTGGAAGGAGAAATTTCTTGTGAATAGCTGATACTAAAATTATTGAGGATAAAATATTCAAGTCTAGTGATTAATGGTTGCTTGCCTGCTTGGAGGAAATTGCATATCCAGGTTTCAGTATAAACACTGTGCTGTCTAATCCAGGTGTCGGAACTTTTAAGGACTACGCCATTGTTAGTTTGATCACTGGCATAACATTCAAATGGGGGCTGTTCTATTAGCAGGATGCTTTTTGTCACATGATTGTTCTCTAGTGGTTAGGTGTGTGCAGGAATTGAAACGATCTTAATTGTATTGAATCGAATTTATTTTACTGATTGATTTGGTTCTAGATTTTTTTTAAGTAGGGAATTGGGGTGTGATGACTCGAAGTAATGTGCTTTTATCTACTGGATTAAGTCTAAGTAAGTCAGTATAGAGCGGTTCTTTTATATATAATTATTTATTATGTTATTTTCTGATTATGAATATTTTCAACACATTAATTTGTTTCACGAGTTGTACTAAAATTTGAGAAAAATTAGACTATTAATTAAATTGATTTAATTTAAATATTCAGTTTGATTTTCTTGATATATTATTTAAGTCAGTTTTTAATTTTATGAAATTTGTTCAATTCAGTTTTACGTTTAATTAATTTTTTTTTTTTTAAAAGAAAATTTTATCCTTGGTTGGGATATGAGCATCCATTTCTCAGAGCACTTCAAAAGGATGTTCCAATGCAAATGGTTTGTATAAATGAAGTATCAGACAGAAAAAGTAACTTATGAAGGCAGCCATGAGCCGCAAGATAATCCTGCTTTTGTCATTCTAACCAAGCATATGCCTTTCTTTTTCCAGTTGTGTTATTAATTAAATATATCAACATCGGACATTATAAACGAATTATCCGAGAAAAGTGAAATCTACAAGCCTGCAGTCTGCACAGATAATAATTTCCTGTGGTTTGGATCTTTTTATTCTTCATGGTCTTCCCATTAATCATACCTCTGATTTTCTCAAGATAGATCAACAGGTTTTCGTCATCCTTTGTTACACATTTAGTTAGGCTCTGATTGTTTAGGCTCCGACTCTTTCATTGAAAATATATATTTTTTAAATATATTTTATAATTTTTAAAAAAAACTTTTTTAATTAAAAAAAATTAAACTAATATTTTAAGATAAATGATATGTTCTCTTTAAAGAACTAAAGTAATTTTAGATTTTAAGAATTTTATTAATGTCACTAATTTTTTTTATATATAAATTTATTAGCATCTTTTATTTTTTATGTTAAAAATAATTTTCATAGATTTCGACATATGCTAAAAAAAATATCACCTTTGTTTCTATATTTTTCTTTCTTTCATCCAATCATTCTATGCATTATTAAAAAATACACAGCTATATATTCATTTTATTTTATTAGCCTCCAACTATTTTATAGCAACTCACTCCACCAATCATTTTTCATTTATCTGATTTCATCAAATAAAACTCAGAACTCGGCTGCAGTGGAACACTGCTAATCTAAGGAATCAGATGCTATGGAGAAAGAATATTACTGCAACATATTTGTCAAGCAGATTAAATTACAGCATTAAGAATCCTGTGGCATAGGAAACTTACCATAATACAAACACAAACATACAATAATCAATTTAATGCACAGAACTTGTACAAAAAAGCAGGTTTCTCCATTTTACAATAAAAACCCACCTAGAATTATCCCTTCTCTTTGCCTTAACTTACACTTCCAGTAGAAAATGTGATCACCATGAATTTTCTAAAGTCTGTTTTCCAATGACAATTTTCTTATCAAACTGCTGATCTCTTAGCTTAATCATTACACTTTTGTTTTAGTTTATTTAATTTCTGTGTCATTTGCAATTGGGTTAGTACAGTTTCTGCAGTGGCAGCTCTATCAACAAACTTTAGCTCCTTGTTTTCAATTACATTTCCCTTTATTACCAGTCCAAATCGATGGCTGTTTCTTCTTTGTCCTCCCCTCTGTGCACGTGGTTTCTTGCAGCTTGCATGTCCATTGCTTGCGAGAAAGATCATCTTCTAGAGTCCTCTATATTTCAGTATCCAAAGAGGCTGACGCAGAAGTCCAGACACAAGAAGCTCATAGGTTCAGTCCACTGTTCACAGAACTTACTTTCATCTTTCCAAGTATCTGGCATGCAGAGCTTGATGAGTTCCTGCCTGTCCTTGGAGCCATTTGAGGTGTTGTACAATTCAAATAGGTCATCTTCATCCTTGAACAGTATTTTCTCACTCTTTGGATCAAAATCATCAAATAGAAGACAAATGCAGAAGAGAAGTGCAGTCCACTCTGGTAATTGTACATGGTTTCATATATAACTAGTCAAAAAGGGTTGATGGGATTCTGATTTTTCTTTGGTATTTTTTTAGGAATAATTGGATTTGGGATGGTTCAGATATTGTATATATTAAGACGTATTTAATTTCAAGTAGGGTAGGGGTCTTGATTATAACACAGCTAATAATCTATCAGTTTTCCTAGAAATAAACTAAAGTGAATGCGTGCTCATATAAAAATTAATTTTTTGATTATGCATGAAGAAAATATTTATTAAATATATTCATTTTCATGGGTAATCAATAATATATCGGGCTTCCTTAGCCTCACCCATTTTTGTATAAGTGCATCTTTATTAACATTTCTTAGTAACTACTTCTATTGTGCTTTTAGGGGGTGTGGCTGTGGCCGTGCAACCTGAAAAGGAAATTATATTGAAGAAGAAACCTCTGACAAAGAATCGGCGGGTGGTTGTGACGGGGATGGGCGTGGTAACCTCAATAGGTCAAGATGCAGATACATTCTATAATAATCTTCTTGATGGTGTCAGTGGAATAAGTGAGATTGAGGCTTTTGACTGCTCTCAGTTTCCCACTGTATATTTTCATTGCCTCATACCTAATTACATAAATCATTGGTTGTATAGTTAGTTGAATCAGTTTTTTACAACTCTCCTTTCTTGTTGGAACAGAAAATTGCAGGTGAAATCAAATCTTTCTCAGCAGATGGATGCGTCTCACCCAAGCTTTTTAAAAGGGCAGATAAATCTGTGCTTTACTTGCTCACTGCAGGCAAGAAAGCCTTGGCAGATGCTGGAATTACAGAACAAGTAATGGATGTTTTGGATAAAACTAGATGTGGGGTTATTATTGGCTCTGCATTGGGAGGCATGAAAGTAAGTGAAGCTCTGTCATCATATTAATGGTGTTTCTTTATCTCTAAACTTCAAATCAATACCAAAGAAAGATTTGATATTATGTCCAGAATTTCTCTTAAGTATTACCATAGGGAGTTACAAAACTTTCATATGGGTTCACTCCCTTTTTGTATTTCACTGTAAGCTATTGAGTTTTCATGTGTTTCATTCACTTTCAGAATTATTCATTTGCTTTCTGTATTCAATGACAAACTTGCTTTTGCTTTCTGCTGATTACTGAATGGCACTGTTTGAACAGATTTTTAATGATGCAATAGAAGCATTGAGGGTTTCATATAAAAAGATGAATCCATTTTGTGTACCATTTGCAACAACTAATGTGGGTTCAGCTATACTAGCAATGGATTTGGTAAGCTCAAAAAGCTAGATAGATTAGTACTAAATAACAAATTTCTTGGCGCAGCAGATTGCAATTTACAGGTTGCCCAATTGCAGGGATGGATGGGCCCTAACTACTCAATCTCTTCTGCTTGTGCAACTAGCAACTTTTGCATACTTAATTCAGCAAACCACATCATCAGAGGGGAAACAGTAAGCACCTCCCTTACATTTTCTGCAGACTGAAATTGGAAATATGCAGTTAGATTCTACATTGTCTTAAGAATGTATGCTTTTCTCTAGGTAGATCTCAAAATTTTAAAGCTGTGCTCTTTTTAACTGTGGAATTTGCAGGACTTGATGCTTTGTGGTGGTTCTGATGCAGCCATTATTCCAATAGGTAATTGTTGGTTTCAAGGACGATAATTTTTTAAGTTATGAACTAACTGATAGCAAAAAAAAAAACCCTCGATCACACTTGAGAATTAGAAAACAGAGACGAAAAAAATGAACATGATTGTATATAGTTTAGCAAGTGTGCCTACATCCATGGATAGTTTTCCGCTCGGAGCTTCAGTGAACCACAAATTTTCCTCTAACAAATGTAAGCCATAACTAAAAATGTTATTCTAATGTTGGAGTTTCAGGCTTGGGAGGTTTTGTGGCTTGCAGAACTCTATCACAAAGGAATGATGATCCAACCAAAGCATCACGCCCCTGGGATACCGTAGGGCATAGAGCTTTCTACTTTCTTCTATACAAAAGCTACTTCCGGTGATTTATGATCCTCAAAATTTTATTGATTGAACAGGATCGCGATGGGTTTGTTCTTGGAGAAGGAGCTGGTGTTTTGCTCTTAGAAGAGCTAGAACATGCTAAGGTATACCTGCTTTAGGTCAGGTTTTATTATTTGTTTTCCCCGAGGGGTTTGTTTCCCTTATATATGGTCAAATGCTGATATGACAGAGAAGAGGAGCAAAGATTTACTCAGAATTCCTAGGTGGAAGCTTCACTTGTGATGCTTATCACATGACTGACCCTCATCCTGATGGTAAGCAAGCTTTCCAAACTTGCCAAAAAAAAAGTTTCCAAGTTGAAGTTGGTAAAAAAACAATTTCTTTTCCCCCTGCAAAAGCATAACAGCAATTCTATTTTTGCTTATTCATTTGGTTCCTACTAAAACCTTGGAAATGACTCCTGTATTAAGCTAAAGCTCATTGGTTGAAGCATTGTAGCACTTGATGTTTGTGTAAAGATCCACACCTGTGGAGATATGAGGTGACCTAGTACTCATGTTTTTATTTCTAAAATCAGGAATGGGAATAGCTCTTTGCATAGAGCAAGCCTTAGTTCAATCTGGTGTTTCCAAAGAAAATGTAAACTATATAAATGCACACGCCACATCCACCCTAAGAGGTGATCTTACAGAATTCCAAGCTATAGTTCGATGTTTTGGCCAAAACCCTGAGGTAAAAGGAAATATACTCAAATCTAGCATCTATCTTCAGTCTTCAGAATCCTTAGTTCTGAAACCATTTTTGCAGCTAAGAGTGAACTCTACAAAATCCATGATTGGCCACCTACTGGGAGCTTCAGGCGCTGTGGAAGCTGTAGCAACAATTAAGGTAAATAGCTTCTGCGTTCTTCCATGGGTTTTGCTGAAATAACTCTTCAAACTAATAACTTGGTCTTATTTTTTCCAAGTATAGGCAATACAAACAGGATGGGTCCACCCTAACATCAATCTTGAAAATCCTGACGAAGCAGTGGTATGTTATTCCTTCTATGATCTCACAGTATGCTCTTTTACACTTTTCCAAGTAGTTGTCTTCAATTTATTGTGCTATGTCTGTATTCAGGACAGGGATTTGCTTGTTGGCACCAAAAAAGAAAGCCTGGACATAAAGGTGGCATTGTCAAACTCTTTCGGATTTGGAGGACACAATTCTTCCATCTTATTTGCACCTTACAAATGAATCCATGTGAATAGAGTGCTGCGCAATAGCTCACGCTTCAATTGTATGCCACTGCTCTGCTCTTTAAAGTAAATGGACTGACCTTGTCGGATGGCAAGTTCATTACTCCCTTTATCTTCTTAGTTTCCTAGAAATGTAGTAGAAACACAATAGCTGAAACGTATCAAGAGAAATAACTTAATTTGGGTGTATAGCAGAATTGAGTGCTTAGACATATGAATTGCCCAATTGCCAGTTCACATGTATCAGGTTTTGCAACAAAAATGAAAACGAAACAAAAAGGAAAAAGAGGATAAGGGGCGCGCAAGGTATGAGGAAATATTTAGACTTGTATTGTTTGCTTAATCTATCATTATCTGGATACACTTTCTAAACAAAAACGGTTTGAGCTTTGAGATAAGGTCTTTAAATACCAGACAACAAAAAATGAGACATACCAAAGCCAATGTAATGCTTTGATGATATATACAACACCCATTAAACCTAAATGAACAATGTGGCAAATTGCATTTCCATCAACAATTTTCTAAACTTTTAAAGGACAATTAACTCAAACGAACTGGAGAGCACATAATAATCATCGAGTATCATCAAGTCTCACCACCGCAAAGGTACATGGGTTTACTTTCATGCAAACTCATGATCAAACTGTTTTATCACTCAGAAAAATGCTATGCCTATCAGTTTTAAGAACATGATCAATGTATACCATGCCGTCTGATAAACAATTTATTGTTAGGCTATCTGTGATGATCGTATTCAATCGAGAACATGGTATATTTCATGTTCAGCAGAGCTCGTGACAAAAACTAATGCTGGTCAAAGGCACTATGACATCCAAAAAGCAACAAGGTTACTATTTGCTTCTATAATACTACCAACAAATAATAATTAAATGATGAGAAGCACACAATCATGATGTAATTTAAAATCTCTAGAAAGTATATATTGCAATTGTAAATCACATACTGATGGCCATGATCATGTAGATTAATATTGCCCTATAAAGCATTGAGAATATAGAAATTTGATCGTATCCGATGTATTTTTGCTCCTCAACTTGTAAACCAAAGGGTCTCTCTTTCACGTCTCCAAATGGTCATCGGGAGCTACTTAAATAATAAGTCCGTTTAACCAGTGTCCCATCAACAAAAACTACAGTCCAGCTTGAAAGATGATTTAAGTCTTTACGTGCATCTAATCCTCAGTCAGAAGTCCTTTCAGACAATTCCCCATGAACACAATTAACCGACAGCAATGTAGAGAAACCCAGGAAAATAATGCAACAATTCTCAGAAACCATAGAAGGCAACTGGATCACCAGATCTTCGTTTTAACCCAGAAAAGGAGGAAAACAACTCCCAACACAATAGCGACGGGGGCCCACTTTCTAATTAAGGCCTGCACTCAAAGAGTGTAAAGCACATGATAAATAAATTTCAGTTGTATCTACTTACATGCACTTATATGTGAAAGAAGTGACAGCAAATAGTGATTCCGATCAGAGACTGATTTTATCTCCTTAAGGAAATAAAGCAAGACTTAAAGAATGAATCCACCGCCAGAGAAAAAAAAGCAGGCACTATGAGAGCTTAATCCATCCCCTTGCAATAGGCACACTATCTATCTAACAATTTTCGCACATGATCTAATAAAACTCAATCAGCTAGCAACCTTCCAAACACAGACCTATTCTTCACCATTGGTAAATAATGCATTCTTCCATGCTAATTCCAAGAATGTAGCAAAAATAATGAGGCAATAACATGATTTCCATTCATTTTCTTAAAACATTTTGTATATGCATTAAGATGACATTATAAAAATTTGTGTGCACAACTTTTCTTTTCTTTTTGGTGATAGGAACAAATTTCAAATTTCAAACATTTTGTATATGCATTAAGACAGCAATGACCAATAACCATATAAAGGCAAGTTTTGAAGTGCCTTGAATGACAAACGTAACATAACTAATAGATCAACGTAACCAACCTGCCTATTCAAATCTCTTGCCTTGTCAGCATATATGCGAGATTCTGATGTTAATCGACTGGACATTTCGCTGACCTCTGCATTATCATCAAACATGCAAAGTGCATTCTTTTTTTAGTATATTTCACCAAATATGTGAAGTACAAAGGTATTTCACCCAGAAAGAGAGAAAAATAACTGACACCATTATCTGATAAAATTAGTAAAGGAATAAAATAAAACAAAGTGCCTTCTGCTAATGCTCTAACAAAAATCTCAGGAAAGAGAAACACATTACCAAAATCAAATAACAAAGCAAAAAAGCATAATATTAGGCCAGCTTAACTATAAACTTATTGGTAAAGAACAGACTACAACCAGGATGTCAAATAAAAATTCCCATAAGAAGTGATATATATGCACATTCTAGCTTACACAACCTTGACCCTAAAATGGTGATTCATATGCATGAAAGAAAAGACTGAGAGAATTTAAACAGAGTAGGTAGTACACTATAACTCAGCTTTAATTCCCTAGCAAGACCAAACAATTCCAGAATTTACCAACGGAATGTGAGTACATCAAATGCTATTCTTTCAAAGATATTATTGTAATCCAACATAACTAAAAGGGGCCAATTTTAAGGATCTAATTCATAGAGAATGCCCTATTCAAAATTAACAATTGTAGATTAACTTTGAATTTAGAAAGCCAAGGTGTTTGCATTAACAAACACAAAAAGCTTAAGCTTTGAATTATTTTACCATATATTTTCTTAACCTATCTAACCAAGTTGTCATCTGTATACATTTATCAACTCATCATGTACATTTCATAATATGTATGAACAAATACTTAATGCAAGCTTAGATCTTCCTCACATCCTAATTATGTTATCGAGAATTGTATTCTTTGGGATCCATTTGAGCAAAAGAAAAACAGTATAAGACACCGAAATCAAGTGATCTTGAAAATAGAAGGGGCATATCTTACGGTCTAGTTTTTCACCAACACCGAGTACTTCCTGCACATTGCGAGTCATTATTTGGTGAACTTCATAGAGTTCATCATTCAACTTTGCAATATTCCGCTGAGTGCGGGTATCCTGGTATAATTTCTTTGTTTTCTGTATGAAAGTATCTTTAAAACATAAACATGAAAACAGAATCAAGCCTAGCAGAGGTATAGAAAACAAAGTAAACAAAATCACGTGTGAAGGACAAGTTCAATAAAACAAAAAGAACCAAAGACCTACCAAATTTAATGAAGGCATAAGGTCTGGCAGCAGTTTCAATCTGAGCCCCATTGATGCGCTCAAATTCATTTTTCAGATCTTCCAAATACTGAAAGGCTAGCTTCTTAGGGTAAGAACGATCACACATTGTAAGGTAACAAACATGTCCTTCGATGATATAACTAAGTTCTAGTGTCAAGGGAAATGCTGACAAAGATAAATGTGCATACACATATTTTTATAAGTTAACTAAAGCAATGGAATAATTGTACCACATTTTGAACACAATAATAGACCAATACATGCACAATAACAATATCAAATAAACAAATGATGTTTAAAGCAAGGGACCATGTCAGTTCAGCAAAATCAAATATAAGAAACTGAAATTTAAGTTATGAGTCCAAAATTTTAAAAGGTAATCCCATCAATAAATCCAAACATGAGCAGGATACTGGAACACATAAGGACCCGTTTCAATGGACATCCTAGAAGGTTCATTTTGGCGAGTAGCAAGATTCTTAAACAGCGCCTTTACTTGTTGTTTGTACATTTCAATATCTTTCACATCACGGCCATCATCCAATCCCTCGGCTAGTGGAAGCCCATCAGTGACACGAGCAATCATTGTCAGTTTCACCATTTTGACTTTCTATCTTCCTCAGATGTACAAAATAACTGCATTACGTCAAAACCAGATACATGAGATAGCTAACAAGTTGATCATAATCCAAACGAACTCTTTCAAGCTGATGATATAGCAGGAACAAGATGCTCTTGGTTAATGCTTAAGCTACTTTATAACTTTTTATCAGTAACGATCACATTGGAGTGGGGCAAAATAAAATTTTAAAGAAAAAAACATTTAATTGCAATAGGAGGCTAGATTTTGGCTGCACGAAGCAAAAGGCTAAATTTTGAGAACCTCACTGACTATATGGTCTCCTTAAATCTAACAATAATATCCTACCACTAAAATCCGTACGGTTATTTTGAAATTGACACCAATTTCTCAACAAATAGGCCCAGCTGTAAAGCCAAAATTGCTACAAAATAACAATAAGCCGAGTTCCTTCTTTTTCTTTCAATCATCAAAAACAGAAACAGAGATTTTAATCTTCTGTAATTTACCTAAAATGTATTCCAAGATGTCCAGTTCTCCACATATGAGAAATGATCTCTAAAGAACCCCCAGAGAGAGGGAGAGAGAGACCCACTTCTTGTTTTTGATAAAATTATTGAATTTAACCATTACTAATGCAATAGGAAACAAACCAAGAAAACACAATACTTATGATCTATCTGCATAGATGAAATACTAACCGAAGAAATCATTTAACCACTTGTTCAAGCAAATTTGCGAGATACCACATTAAAAATCAATGTGCAGCAAAAACACGAAATTATCCAATCACAGAAGGTTACAACGAGAAGTACCTGATAATAGCATCTGGGATTCTGGTGTCGGTGATGCAAGAGATCTGGGGAGCAAAGCTGATGGTGAAATCTATGCGCTGCAAAACAGAGATCGGAGATAGAGGGATGAAAAATATAAAGGGTTTCATTATTATTTTTTTTTTAAAAAAAAAACAAATAAATTTAACGAACTGTAAATTAAAGGCTTTCTATTCGGGCCAGGCTAAGCTACGGGCCTAATAGTTAAAAAGTTCAGTGGTCGATAGTATTATATTTTAATTATTGAACTATTAAATAAAAAATATAGATTGTATTATTATAATATTGTTATATTTATTATGAAAGTATTTTGAATAAGTTTTTGTATTTTAAAATAAAAATTATTTAAGAATGTAAATTTCTTATAAAAAATAAATGATCATTAAACTTAATATATTCAATATAAATAATCATATTATATAATTTAGTTTAAAACAGATTTTTCACATTTTTAGTCATTGAATTAAATTATTAGGTAATTTTAATCCTTAATCTCTTAATTTTAATATTAATTTTAATATCTCCTCTCCTGTATGGAGCATGATTTTTTTTTTTTTTCTCTCAAAATGAAACATATTATTTCTATGATTATTTTCTATTTATAGGTCATAATTGTTTTCTTTTAGCAAGTTGAGAATTTCAGTGGTTTTGTTCTGATAAATGGCTCCATTAAATCCAATCCTCCATTGTCAATTTTTTTATTTTTTTTTCCAATTGATATGCGTCGTCCCAAAGATCCCAATGGATTGGGTAAAATCTTTACTAAAAATGAAATATTTATAAATTAAAAGTGCATAAATATGCATGTGTGTGTTTGGTAAAAATGTTAGCTTTCGAAATATTTGTCATTGATATGCATGTCCCACCGTCCTATTTGATTTGGACAAATCTTTACTAGAAAATTAATAGAAACATAATCATTTTAATTTTGGTAAAATACTAGATTTTGAAATAAAATCCACTCATATAAAGTAATTTAATTAGGCAAAAAGTTATGCATATAATATAAAAATTAAATAATAAAATTTTTAAAATTTTTATTTCATAAAATATGTGAATGTGGGATCCGCTTATTTATGTCTCAAAAATATTGAGACCGAGATCTAGCTATAAATATAAGCAATCGTACTCAGCTCTATCATCCTACACTCAAATTTCAAGCTCCTCCCATTTTTTAGAATCATGGTTCCAATCAGCTGGTTTCACTTGTCTCTCTTTTTCTCTCTATTGGCAATAAGCTACAACCCAGTTCTTGCTCGTCAGCCCACACAACAGCTAACATCGATACAAAGTAAGACTGATGGGCTGTGCTTCAGGTTTACAGTTCACGTCATTAATGGTCTGAGCAGCAATGCTAATCCACTGCTTCTTCAATGTAGATCACTGGATGATGATCTTGGGAATCATACACTCAATGTGGGAGGTGACTTTCATTTCAGCTTTAAGTTGAAAGTATTTGGAGGAAAAACAATATTCACCTGTGATTTAGAATGGGGGGCAAAGCATCAACACGCGATTGTTTTTAGGGATTCTATCGAGGCCTCGGAGTGCTGTGTTGGTGATGATAATTGCTATTGGCGAGCACAAGATGATGGCATCTATTTTACTGTTGATGGCCAAGACAAATGGGACAAGATATATGACTGGCTTCAATAGTTCTTTTTTTCTTCTTATCACAATGTTATGTAATAAAATGAAACTCCGACTTATTTTGTCGAGGTTTAGCTTAATAATAATGGCATATAGTTAACTCTGGTAATCTCGAATGAGCTTTTTTTTTTTTTTTTTTAATAATAATAATAATCTATTTCTTCAAAATTTATCTGTAATTTTCTTTTGTTTGATTTTATTATAATATATTTGAGTTGCTTATATAAGTAATCAAATCCTTATATTTAAGTCATTTCCATATAAATTTTAAGGAGTTATAACGCCTTTGTTTTGATGAGTTGTTTTTTTTGTCAATATTTAATTTTTTGCAGTTGTAAATCCTTAATTAAATTTTGGTCAATCCAAAATAAAGAAACTTTTTAAAATGAATACAATATTAGGAAATTTTAATTTTTTTTTAAAAAAGCAGAAGAATTATTTAGTTTGTAAAGTACGAAAAATAATCTTATTAATCTAATATGATTAGTTTTTCTTTACTTCCAAAGTGTTGATATGGTTTTTAAAAAAAATTACACAAGTCTTTAATTCTTTTAAGTCTAAGAAAAATTTTTAACTATTAAAATATGTCAATAAAATTTTAAAATTCAAAAATTAATAAAATAAGAAAATTATGGTGACATTCAATAGTCCTTTAAATTTTTAAAATAAATTAAATACTTTTAGTTTCAATTAAAATATTTTATTTATATTTTACGTTATTTTTTTAGACTAAACTCCTATGCTTATATACTTATGTTGCCTACTCAACAATGATTAAAAGGCAAAAAACACAATTTAAAATTTATAGAATTCACCCAATCTCGAAAAATGCACGTACATAGTGGTGGCAAAGAAAGTTAATTTGAAAATTAAATAATTAAACGAATATATTACTTGGCTTTCTTTTTTGGTAGAATGTATTTTTATAAAAAAAAAATAATATTCTTATTTAAGAAAAGGTTTAATTAGAAATGAAAATGTAATTTTTGTAATTAATATGCAATATCCCAATTAATTTGGATATATATTTATTAAATGTAATTAATAGAAGATGTATAAGTGTAATTTACGTGGATTTTACAAGTATATAATCATTCACTTGGTTTTTCTTTTTTTATTCAAAAAATAATATTATTAATTGAAAAAATCTTAAATTAGATTTGCATTATTCAACTTAATATAGAAACAAAAACAAAAAAAATTCTTTTTTAGGAAAATTGATGAGGCAAATAAATATATTTCCTTTCCAACATTTTAGATAACGCATTTTTAGCAGAATTACAAAATCTTCGCATATAACCTTTTTTTCTTAATGAATTTTCACTTTTATTTAAATTATTTTAAACATTTTTTATGTATACATTTTATTATTAAAAATTCACAATCAATTACTTTATTTTTAATCCTTACACAAAATATATATTTTTAATAAAACTATATTCTTATCACTTTTTTCAATCCATTTTCCATCAAAAACCAAATTAATTATTTTTTAATAAAAAAATATATTGCTACACATAAAGATAAACAATGAAAAGATTAAAAAAAATATACCAAATATCGTTGTGAGAAACAATGAAAAGATTAAAAAAGAAATATACCAAATATACCAAATACATCTTCATAAGTAGATAAATAATTACGAAAATGATATATAAATTTTGAAGTAAAATTTAAAAATAATGTAATTCTACACTCACAGATTTAATTTAATGGTAAATGCATTTGAATAAATTTGAGAGGTGTCAAAGTTCTACTCGCCGATTAGAAACAATTCAATTATATATTTTTTATCATTTTTTAAATTTGAAATGAAAAAAAATACATTTTTAATTTAAAAAGAAATAAAAATATGTTCTTTTTTCTTACGAAATAATTTTTTTCAAATGAAAACAATTGAAGGAAAAAATAAAACATGAATATGATAATAGTAAAGAAAATCATTTTTTTTATTAATTACGTATCAAAGGAATTAAACATCCAACGGTTGAGTTTAAAACTATACTTTCAAGTAAATAACAAATATAAAATCTGACAATATTTCTATGAAATATTATTTCATATATTTTAGTATGTGAAACATTAAAAAATTTATTTATGTTAAATATTTTTTAAATTAAATAGAAAATTTTTATAAATAAATATTATTAACACTTTTTAAAATATATTGAATTTAGGAGTGAGAGAGAGAGAGAGAGAATGTGGAGAAGATGAATGAAGTAGTGAATGTTATACATGGTGTTACTCCGCCTTATCACAATCACTCTTCTTAAAATAGTGTCCAACTCTATTTCTGCCAAGAGTCTGAATGCATCACACAAGGCTACACCAAAAACAAAAACAAAGACAAGAAGAAGAAGAAGAAGAAGAAGAAGAAGAAGAAAAAATTGATCCTATACTACCAAAATCACAAGAATGCCAATAGGCCATTTTTGTTTCAATACAATATACAACATATTTCAGCAACAACCATTTTGTATCCTATATATAATCCTTTACACCCTATCACGTCACATATTCCAAGCAGTACCTCTCGTGTAACTATCTCAGCTTTGACTCGCTTCCCTTGCTCCGGAACGTCGAAAGAGAGAAGAATGATCGTGGTGCTGCAAATTAAATGAACAGATCAAACAGCCTAATCATTCAGCTTGGCTTCACTTTGCTCATTTCTAAAACTAGACAGATCAATGAGATAAATATTACAATAATAATGGTGAGTTTCACAGTTCAGATTCAAAATTGTCTGAGCTGGAGCGTTTCAAGGAAGACTTATATTTTGCCAGTGTGACCTTAAGTTCAATACTGAAAATGAGCAAGACCAAGTTTATGGGAACTTGTTGAACTCCTTTAAATTATCATTAAGAGACTTTCTACATCCTAACACATTCATTACATATATAACCAACAAATTTGCCATATGCATAACCATATTAACATTTTTTTTCAGAATAATACCTTTAATAGAGCTTCCAGACATATGATCATCCCTCAGTTTGAAATTTGCTGGAGGTGCTGGTATGGAGCTATGAATAGCTTGATCTACAATAAAAGAAACAGATCATCCATGAGAGATTCAGCTGTACGGCAAAGAGCGAAATTGCAAAAACAGCAAAAAATTAACACAAATTGTTTTGGAGAAATATATACCGCCACCAAAGTGCTTATATAAATGAGAAATATTTATAAATACCAAAAAGAAATCAACACAGAAGATTTAAAGCAGAGATATGCAAAAGGTTAGCATGCTTCCTTATTAGTTGAACACTATTGCACTAGTAATGCCACTTCAATAACTTTGCCATATCAATATCAAAAGATCAATTACCTGGGCCAAATGTTTCTGGCCAATTCACTTGAAAAGTTTAAAAATATTAATCAAGCTCAAAATTCTCACAAGCAGGAAGAGACATATAGGTCTACGAAGTCAGTCCAGCAGCAGCAGAAAAGCCACCGTTGCCATTTTTATGAAAATAACAAGGATAATGATTGATATTTTGTCATCGGAACTCTTTGAACTACCAGCAGAAATATTGAAGAGAAAAGGATATCCAGAAAAGGACATCAGGAAAGTAATTGAAATTGTTCACCATTAGGAATATTAAACTACTCTTCATTTTGCAATGACGCACCCATGTTGACATGATAAGGCATATGGGATATGACATGGATTATTTGTCTGGCACATACATATTCATACAGTTGGACACTCGAGTTACAGAGATCTCTAAGATGAATATCATAATTAATAGAACATTCTTTTCTATCAATATGGAGAGCATGGATACTAAAACATTATTTTTCTACTTAAATAGAAAATAATTATTTGGTAGTATTTTAGATGATGTTATTATTACATAATTTTATATTTTTTATTGAATTTTATTTTATATAACAGACCATACCTAAACACCTATTCTAAATTTAGATCTATATCCTCATATTTTCTATTTAGAAAGTTGACTAGCCAGACACAAGAATATATATCCATTTCTAACTCTCTTAACAGAGTCCGAGTAACATAGATCTAATATAACGGAAATATTTTGCAGAAGCTAACTTTATGACAAAGTTGACAATCTTGTTACCAGGCGAGTTCTTTCAACAAAAAGTAAATGGTTGTTAGATTTCAATTTCATCCAAGCAGGAAACATTTTATTAATTTTTCTGGAAACAAGAAAACAATTGAAAATCAGGAAATGGAAGATATAGGTTACCCTGCTCATTGAACAACTCGCTCTCGTTGAAGCCATAATCAGAAGGATGATTCTGCGAAAATCCCATTCTTGACTTCCTCAAGTCTTCTGATGTCCGATTGGCAAGATCTCGTGCATCTTCTGCATCATCATCTCCTTCAGAAGTAGTCGCAGAAATCCAGTCAACCAAACTGTCAGTTCCACGACTTTTCCTTCCAAACTTTAACAATCGTTTAAACCCTTTTGTCACATCCTTGCGTGACTGAGTATGGGATGAATTAGCAACTAGAATAGGTTTCTGAGCACTTCCCCACTTCTTCCTCATTCGAGCAGCATCAGCATCTGTATGAGTAAGAGAGTGAGAATTCCATGAAGCAGGGCTTCCAATTGGAGAGTCCACAGAAGCATCAATGTCAGAGATCTCATGTGGGTAAGAAAATGCATTATGCATGCGAGAATTCCATGACACTGGACTTTCTTCAGGTGAGTCTTGCAAGGACCCCACAGTGTGGAATGTAGACGGAACAGAGCCTGGCAGTTCATTAACAGAAGGATAAATTTGAGAAAGAGATCTCAAAGAGTCACCATTCTCAGATTCAGACATCTTATCGGATTCCTGGCTTAGTCTTGGTTTGCCATTTTCGGTGTTAGCAGAACCTTCAACCTCTGTTGTGTCTAGCTCCTCCTCTTCTTTTGCTACATTGACTGAATCTTCTGCCTCAACAGGATATTCTTCAAATTCTTCTCCATTTTCCGAAGCCCCAGATGCCACTGAAGTTTTTAGTTTGGCAACACTAGTTCCATCACCAGGACCTATGCCATTACCCTTCCGAAGGAAAGGCCTTGACTCCACATCCTTTGAAAAGTTTTCATAAGGTCCCTGCTCAGCATGCTCTTTATCAAACTTCAATGGTGCCAAAACTACATCATCAGAATTCAAATTATCCTTGAATTCAGCAGGAGTAGCAGAGGTTTTCCTCAAGGACTGAGAACGTCGAGGCTTTTCTTCCTTCGCCAGAGGTATCTCTTCACTTGTACTCTTGCTGCGGGCGTAAGTTCTTACCTGTGTGCGATTTGCCATTTTGCTGACTCCAGGAGAGGGCTTTGTGTTCTCTTTTCTGAAATCAGAGAAATTTGGAACTGATTGTGCAAGAGGATTTTCTAACTGTACTCTCCGTCTCCCAGAACTTGGGTTGGAAATTTTGCCTGATGACCGTGGAACTGGTGCTGCTGTTGTACGAGGGGTGGATGAAGACAAATTTCTGTTTAGCAGCAGCTTCTTGTTTTGGGAGCTTCTACCATCCCCTAAAGACACCTCACCTAATGACCTATCCTGTGTATAATTTTTCTGTTCCAGAAATTTAGAAGAATCTTCATCCTCCTCACTTTGAATGGAATCCACCAAATGCTGTAAAAGGAGAATCTTACCAAATGAGGAAGCTCTGAAATTCCAATAAATGAATGAAAGCAAAAATTCAACATTCATCAGCATCAGAACTTAGTTTCTCAAAGATATAGCTGAAAGATTCAATACCTGCTCTCTCTTGATGCCAGAACGAGAATGGTATCCTCTGAGTTTTTCTGCACGTTGACGAGCACTAGACACTGAATCCAGTCTGTCTGCAGACCAAGAAAATTTGGCCTTCATTTCAGCTCTACTCCGCTCAAGGCTATCCTGCATGGCCTTCAACTTGGCTTCCTTCTCTGATCTTTTGGTGCCCCACTCTTCCCTCAGTTTTGCATCTCTTTTTTGCATGTACCTCTCATAGTACTTTCCTCTAGCATCATCTGAAAGACTCAGCTCAGAGAAATTCTGTCTCAGAGAACTGCCATAGTCCTGATGTACCATCTTCATTGGTGGAGTGCTAAACTCGGGATTATCACTAACACTCACAATTGGTTCAACCTCTGTCTTTTTATCCTCAACCTGTACTGGAGATATTTCCATTGCTGTCGATTTTCTGTATTGTGAATTTATTGCCTGATCAACCTGCAACTCAGCAGGCTTGCTTCTCCTTGTAGAACCAGATTGATCCCCAGGAACCCGAAGCTTGTGTTCTGCAAAAAGCTTTTCGAGCTCATTGGCCTTCATTTTCAGCTCATCATTGAGCTCCTGATTGCCTTTAGATTGCCTTACCCTCTGACCTTGCTCTACTGATGGAGTTCCAAGGCTCTCTTGACTCTCAGAAACCTTTTTATTATGAAAAACTGGCTTGTTACTTCCATAAGTAGATCCAGTCCCATCTCTTCTCCCTTGCAGCTTCAATATGTGTTCAGGACCTGCAGAAAAAGGTTTCTGGACCTTCATTCTTGGAACTTCAACATCTTCCATTTTTGTTGGTTCCTTCATAGACACCACAACATCCTTCTTTCTCACTTGCTCGACTTCACCAGTAGATGATCTCCACTGCTGCTGAGAATCTGACTGATGACCAATTTCTTTATATGAAACTTCTCTTACTTTCACTCCAAAACCACCTTCAAGCTGCCCTGAAAGAGATCGGTTGTGAGTCTGAGGACCCCTTAAACATGATTGCCTTGGTGGCTGATCCCTTGGTGTAACATCCTCAACTCTATTCCCAGATTCAACATCCACCAACCTGCCCACAGAACTTCCAATCTGAGTCGGCAATCCAGCCTCGTTGTTCACTCCAACAGTCTCCCTTTTATCCAAATAAGCTCTCAACTTTCCATCAAAACCCCCTTGACCTTTTACTCCGCTACTCTTCTCATCTCCATCCAAGGTCCCCTTAAACTTCTCCTCTCTAACCCCCTGATCAACACTGGCCAGCTCACCTCTACCAGTAAATGATCTCAATTGGGCCTGAGACCCCACTTGATCTTTTGAATTCACCTTCCCCTTCAACCCAACCTCCTCGTCCTTCCCCAAAAATCCACTAACATGTGCTTGCAAGTCACCTTGATCTTTGAACCCCGAAACACTCTTAGCCTCAGCCTTAACTGAACTAGCTGTATCATTCAACACCTTTTGATCCTTAGCATCTGTAGACGAGCTAGAAAACACATTATTTTTGCTTTGAGATACAGAAGATGAAGAGGGTGTACACAAAGGGATATCTGTACAGTTATTGTCCTTCTTCTCGTTGCCCAGGTCAATGCTCATATCACTTGCACCACTCCATCTCCTCAATACAGACTTTTCAACTGCAGGCACAGAAGATACATCAGAAGAGAGTCTCCTCACTTCTACAGATTTCCCTACAGCTACAGGTTTACCACCCGAGTTTTCCTTCTGCTTATTCTCAAACAGGTTGATCCTGTCCTGCACGCTGAGTCGCCTAGCAGGTTGGCTTGATTGACTAGGGGATGATTCAGTAGCAGGCTCCTCTTTCTTGTTTTCTTCCTTGTTCTCGTTCTGGACAGTTGGTTGAGTATGTAAAGATGAATTGGGATCTAGTGTAGAAGGTTTGGATTGGTTAAGGTTGTGTGGGGTTTGCGTTAAATCTGGCTGTTGCAGTTCTTGGCCCGCTCGCTGGTGTTGGCGTTTATTTTGGAATGAAAATTGGTGGGCCCTAATATTGTGGGAACCAGGTGGGTCCTCCGATGGATCATCAATTGACATGTCAGAACCCCATGAAGCCCGGACCACTTGCTCCTCAACACCTGGCTTCCATTCATTGGTCAGGTCTGGTCTTCTCTCGCATAATGAGATAAATTTGTTACAAGCTTCACTGCAGAAAAAAACATAAAATTCCCATTGAAGTTTGAAACTTTGGATTAAAAAATATAAATAAAAAATGGAGAATAAGGTAAGAAGTACAAGAAAGTTGGCACCTGAAGCAAACAGAAAGAAACCCTGTAACTACTGTACCTGCCATACTATGACAGGAAAAGTTGAGAAGACAATTTTTTTATTTTAATATCAAATGTGATCTGACATCAATATTTCTCCTTTCAGTTTTAATTATAAGCTTCGCCTAGGCAGCCTAGCTTGGTTGGCCAAGAGGCATGGTTGGCCAAGAGGCATGGTGCTTGACCTCAAGGTCCTGGGTTCGAGCCTCACCCCTCCCCTTCGTGTACTCCTCTAGAAAGGGCTTTAAATGCTAAAAATGCATGGTCAAAAAATAATATAAGCTTCAAGTATAAGAGGAAACTGGAATCTTGCCAATTTTAATCCAGGAAGATTCCTGCTTTGTCCTAAATGGTGGGGTCAAGACTTGTTCAAGCAAAACAATTTTTATAGCCTACAAACTTGGGCAACATGTCAATGTTTGCAGAGGAGATATTTTAGATAATGTCCAATAGCAACTAATAATCATGTCTGGTCCATGTTCCTTGAGAACACCTTAACCCAATCATTAAGAAATTCCTAGAATTGTCCTTGATGTTTCTGTTTGACCCACCGTGACCTGCATGGCGGGGATCCCACTGCTCCAATCCAAAACTTCTAAATTTACAAATAAAAACAAGAAATTAATAAAAATAAATTTTAATGCTAATGCTAAGCATTTCTCTCATCTCAGTAAACTTTATCACTGAAAAGTGAGCTTAAGAAAGATCTTTATACAAATGACTCTAGCATATTCATTTTCTTTACAAGTCTTATCTTAAATATGTATCATGAAGCTAAGGATAACTAAACCTGACAGTGAACCTACTCCACCGATGATTAAAAAAGAAAGAGCTAACAAATATTATTAATGGCAAAAAGTCGGAATAAGCCCCTAAATTTTTCATCAAATTCTAAATAAGCCTAATTTAATCTTTTTGGTTAAATAAAATCCTAAATTTTGCATTAAGTCCAAATAAGTCTTAATTTAATAAAATAATATACTTTTACAACTTTAAATATTAAAAATTATTTACCATTTTTTATTAAAACAAAAAGCAAAATAAAATTCAAGAATAAAATAGCAAATAAATCTTTATATATTTACAAATTACATAAAGAAATATTTTATAATTAAAAAAAAATTATTATGTCAGGACTTGTATTGACTTGAATGCAAAGATCATGGTTATTTGACCATAAAGATCAATTGGACTTATTTAAAATTTGATGAAAAGTAAGACTTATCTGAACCTTTTGCTGCTACAATGATATCTAGAAACTCTACCAATGGCTCCTTTCATGTGCTCAAACACAATCTTGCATTATATTAAGGGAAACTATAATGCAGCGATATCCAACAGCATCCCGATAAACTATAGAATTTCATGATGTGTCCCTATTTTCCTCTCCATTAATGTAAAACAATGAATGCTACATACGACATCTTTGTCTGGCTAGCGCATCAAAAATCATGTAAGGATTACATATTCTTGAAGTACATGGTGACATTTCAATTTTCTGGAGAGTTAAAACAATCAGAGCACCATGATGTAATATGTAATAAGTTAGGGAAAGTTTAGGACCCATAGCTCAACTTATAAGCATTTGCTACTGCTTGAAAAGTCAAAGCAGTTTCTGTAGGAGCCTCTACAGTTGGGGATTTCTTACATTCTTATATCCAGAAAAGCACGACTGAGGTCTCTTTTCTTTCAGAGTAGCAAAACAAGATGCATAGTTTGTGTTCTATATTGCCCCTGCTTACCTCTATTAACAAAACTACAACAGATGTGTGAGTATTGTGTTTCAGTCTTGAGAGAATATAATGAATATTAGAAGTTAGTGAATTTAATCTGAACTTTGGATGTCACAAAGAGAAGCAGCATGCTTGATGGAAATAGCATAGACAGCGAAGAACAGGGAGAGGAATAGCAAAAGATCATGTTGTGAATCTTAACTTTTGTTACTGACTAATAAAGAATTCTCTACACAAGAAACGCCAAATCATGTGGTGAACTGTGCAAGGAAAACCAACACTTTTATGGATATCAACTTATCTGATTGTCTGCAAATCAGAGTCTAGAGCAACTAAGTTCTTAAAGAAACCTTCATCACATCCCTTGTGAGCTTTTCTCTCAACCAGATCAAAGAAACTCTATTTCTTTCCCTCGGCTCTACTTAAAGACATTTCAAACTACAGTTAAATTGAATCCACAATATGCATACAAGCACATACAAAGAAACACAAGTGATAATTAGGTTTGAAGGATTTGCCAGACTGCTTACTTCAAGCGATGGGCGCCAAAACAATCTGAAAAGAGCTGAAGCTCTGACACAGTCTCAGGGTTAAAACCAGCAGCTGATGCACGAGCAAGGGAAGTGGTCAGATCCTGCTTAACTGCAGTAAGCCTTACATCAATAGCCCGCAGAAGCTCCTTTCTGCATGTATATAAAAAATAAAATCAGAAAGCCCCTTTGACAGAGAGATGAAGCATATGAGAAATCTGTTCAAGCACGTTGATTGGCTGTATCATGCAGCAAATGGCTAGTTTTAATATTATTGTGCACAATTTAACACCCATTATCATCAACCATCCATTTCATCATAAGCCATGGTCTATAGCATTTCTACTATATCATAACAGTTAAAAATACGCTAGCAAATCCTCAGAAGCCATGCCTCAGTCTCTTAAATTGACAGTTTAAGGTAGTATCTTTATAACGAGTACACTCCACAAAGCACCATATCCATGCACCATATCCATGAAATACCTCAGATCAAATACCAAAGGTAAGGGGCTTCATAACTTGATAATTCAATTCAATTAATAAAATGCATATTGCAACTCCCATTCCTCATAAACTTCATGATTTGACAGTAACAGCTAATCAATCAATGGCTGGTATTACATCAAATATTCAGCTTCCTTAAAATTCAAAATTTCCTTTGGAAGGTGAAATCAATATTCAACAAGTCAAACAGGTATAAAGATTTCCAAAACTAGCCAAAACTTTGAAAAAATGAAATCAAGCATTGATTTACAGCCCTTCCCAAAAAAAAAAATTAGAAAAAGGAAATTTACTTTGTCGCATCAGCTCCTGCCACCACTCCTTGGCCATCCCCACCTGGAGCAAGTTATCCAAACCCTGAGTCAGTATATGCACAATATGTACTTTATTAGGTTCACAGAGATAATTCCAATTTGGAAAACTTCATTAAATTTCAGATATTCTTTGCACATGGAGAAAAGGTTCACAAAATTTACTGAGAACTGTGGGACTTCATTAGTTGGTTAATAGTGGATTTTGCAACATTTTATTCATTAGTTTGTTAATAGTGGATACATTACAAAAGCAGGAACATAATAGCTAGCGCAATCAACAACATCAAAATGCTGAGCTTAAAGAGAGGGGGGGATCTAGTTTTCTTTTTTTTTTCTTTTTTCATTTTAGATTCATAGCATTTGAACTTCCAAGGTCTCTTTCTTGGCAACATGTTTTATATGTCAAAGTTTCCCAACAATAATTTGACCTCAACCTTATGCATCATTTTCCTCTATCCACCTAATGCAGAGCAGCATCTTTAGAAAGGTCTAAAGCCACTAAATCATTTCTCACCACTTCCTTCACTATGAATGTAAATGAATCAAGCTACTCGCACTCGACTAAAATGTTTAATCGAGTCCACTTTAGCTGATCTCAACTTGTTTGGGATTAAGAATTAGTTGTTATAATTGTGAATATGCTTTAATGTAGTGTAGCTCAAACTTAAGCAGTCAAGCGAGTTTGAACTTGCTAATACTCAACTCAAGTAGCTGATAATAATTTTAAATATATTTATATTATATACCAGTTTTGAATAATAATTTAGAATATTTATCATTTCAGTTTAAGTAAATAAAAATAAAACACCAGTTTAGGCAAGCTCACCCAAGTTTGATCATGAGCAATTTAAAATTTGTTGCATTTCCAAAGCACGCATATCAACTTCAGTCACTTTTGAGTTCTGAAACAACTCTGAAATGGACAAACCCCTTGGAGGAGTCTAAGGGTTGACATAACAACCATATGGGCAGTACCCAAATAAGCTATTTTAACTTATCTATTGGTTTCACTCTCTTTGTAATATTCATCATAAAGAAGAACAAAAACAATAACAATAACAATTATTAACAGAGATTAGCATATATAGTTATGTTTACCACCAGTTATGAATTTAGATGCACACTACAATAAATGTACAGATTCCACACAGATATTTGACTATAGCCATATTTTCTTTCAGGTGGAAATTGTATGCCCTTGAAAGATCCTAAAGCCACTCAAAGTTCATGAACTTTTATGGGAGAAAGTGTGTCTCAGGATTCAGGACGTGTGTATTTCTTTCTTTACATATAACTGCTACCCTGCATCTACGTTGATACAAATTTAATCAATTACGCAGCCATTTTTGCTATATATGGAAGATTCTAGGACTTGTCTTTTTTGCATCCAGGTAAATGAGTATAATTAACCACTGGAGTAGGAGAAGGAAAAGGAAGAGCAGCATACCTAGAGCACCAGATAGCTGATCTTTGATCCCCTGAAGAAAAGACTTCCCAGATTTAGTAATGATCCTATGATTATCATATAACTGTTCTTGCTAGATAAAATGGCATTATTACCCGAGAGTATATTCTCCGTGCTGCTTCCAACTGAGACATCTCCGCATCAAATGTATTAACCATCTCCAATACCTCAGGTGTACTGACAAACCGCACAAATCTGAAAAAGGAAGTTCCAATCATTGGGAAAGCAGAATTGATGCTAACCATTTGTTTATACAACAGCAATATAATTTTCTCAGTAAAAGTAAGCACTATAAATAACCTCTCAAGGGTTCCTTTTGTGAACCAAGTCTCAGCATTTTTATGTCTTTCAACTTCAAGCTTGATGGAATGAACTGCCTGTGCAACCTGTTCTTCAGCAACCTTTAAATGAGTCACAAATGGCTTTACTAATCCTGAAGCAAGCCTTTCTGTATTTCCATTACTTGACACAAACAATTCACAACTGCCAAAAGGAAAAAGAACAAATATCAAAAGCTACATATACAAAGACAACTAGAACATAAAAATCAAAGGACAAGCATGCTCACCGTGAACGCTTTGGCGACAGTTGAAGCACAGCATAGTCAAGAGGCAAGTCAGATTTCATTTTGTCTCTACAATATTTACACTATGAATCTGTTCTCTAACCTCCTCATATATCCAGACGTTCTCCCCTATGCACCAACCCGAGATCCTCCTATATTTTATTAATAATTAAGTCCCAGAACTGGCAGTACTTTAACATTAAAAGTAAATAAATAAACTAAAAACCGCATATGAAAATTTTCCAAGGAAAAAAACGCATTATCGATTAGGCAATTGAATGGAGTTAATTAAAGTGTGAGTTGAACTCCATACATGCAAATCCAACAGGAAACTATACTTTGTTTATCCACATTACATATCCAAGTGAGAGGAAGTAGAAAATAAATTATTATGCGAATAACTAGATAATGGTCGAAATCTACTGGTTTTTCCACCTTAAGGCTTCCCCAAAAAGTAGCCATGGATCTTAATTTCAAAACCTAACTCAAAAACAAAAATGCACCGGAACTTAAGTGCAACCCAAAAACAGAAACCAGTACTTCATAAGGAGTAACCAAGAGAATCCCAGATCTGATTTCACCAAATTCCAACCCCAAATGCTCAACTAAACCAAAACCGCCAACAAAACATTAGTAAAAACAAATTCAAATGCCAAACCAAACAAAACCCATTCACGTAGACAGACACAAGTGCTTGCCTACAGAATAATGTAAAAAAAATTGCAGTGAAGAACCCAACAACAATATTTTAAAGATAATAATAATAAAAATAATCATCTAGACCAAAAATTTAAGAGAAATGCAGGTTAGATCATACCTGAGAGAGCAACGAGTAAGATCTAGGATTGATGAACAGGATCCTATGTTTCGCGTAGCTCAAATGGGCACCAGCATTTGGGTTTTATCTACTCTTTCTATATTATATATTTGTATTCTTTATCAGATTATATTTTTGGGTTTTGTTTTAAGCTCTAAGAAAACCTGAACATGACAAGATGGTTTTTGCTTTACTCATTTCTCAAATGCCAATCTTTTCTTCTTTTTTTCTTCTCTTTGGCTTTTGGCCTTTTGCTAGCTTTCTCCCTCTACACTATACAGTAGAGAGAGAAAGTGAGGGAGACTGTGTTCTCTTTCAGACAAATCAAGTTTTTGTTAGCAACAGAGTGATCTTAACTACATTTGAAAGAAACTGATCTCCACTGTTCTAAATTACCAAAAGCCTCTTGACTGGACTTTGAGCAAATTTACTATTCTGTCCACACCATTCTTCGGCTTCCTTTTCTTTCTTTCTTTTTCTTTTTTGATTAGGTGTTGAAGGAGTCAGTTATTTGAGAATTTCAATTTTTAAGATGAAATCAAACTATTTTTTATTAATTTAATATATAAAGCAAATTATATTCTGAATTATTAATATCATGCAAGATTGTAGCTTAACATATAGTTGTGTTCTCATTTCATTAACACTAAAAATGGTGAATTTTCTAAAAAAGAAAAAAAGTATAAGGAAGCAATTTAGTGTGTTCTCATTTCATTAACACTAAAAATGGTGAATTTTCTAAAAAAGAAAAAAAGTATAAGGAAGCAATTTAGAAAAGGATGTGAGATAACGATGAAAAGTATATTACTCACATGAGAAATTTAAATTTAAATTTTTATATTTCTAATTTTTTATTTAAAATATCATAATTTAAAATAAATTTTAATCGGTTTTTTTTTAATGTGGGCAAACATTGAGATTATATTCCATTTTTAGCGAGTAATTGAAGCAACTTAACCATGGAGGAAATGTTAAGGTGTTGGTTTGATAAGTTGACCTTGACATTATTGTTTGAAAAAAAGAAATTACATGCTAAGAAACCGCTTTGAAGACCATTCTTTTATTATTTTCGTGTTATTTTAATTAATATTTATTAAATTTAATTTTAATTATTTTTTAATATTCTGTAGTTAATATATTTAAAAATGTTTTCTCAATAATAATACAGAGATATTTTAAAGAAATAGTGATTATTTAAGTAGAGTATATTGAATTAACAAAAACCTAAAAAAATGATTCAGTGAATTCTGAAAGGGTAGAGTCGTCCAATAACTATGCAGTCACAGGCTTAGATTGGATGGACCAGCTCGTAGATTGAGGGGTATTTAGATAATTTCACAGAAAAATAAGGGTGAGGTCTTCCGTCCACATTCTCTGGTAATAGTAGATTCTAAAATTAACGGTTCTTTATAAAGTTTTCAAAATGAGATTGAGAGATGGGCATATCGTGCTCTTCAAGCACCCAAATTTCTATATATATTCCAAGTATATTAACATTTGAAATAAAAATTATGGAAATTTAGTAATTTTTATTTTTTTATAATTTAATTTAAATTATTAATTTATATATAATTTTAAATTGAATTCATTAAAATAATTTTAAAATGAATAAGATCAAGTAAGGTTTACCCATCACTCTTATTTTTGTCAGCAATACATATCAAATATAATCTTCAATTTCAGCTTCTGCCAAAAAAATAATAAATAGTAAAAAAAATTAATATATATAATAAATTACTATTTCTATTGTAATGCCAATCACACCTCATCTACTACTAGAATAAAATAAAGAGGAAGATCACTGGTTAGGATTGTGAAATTATTTATTTATTTTTCATTTCAAAGTCTAACTAATAATAGAAAATAGAAATGATAACAGATAATATTTTCTTTTGTTTATTTTTGGGTTTTATTTTAGTATTAGAATTTATAAAATATTAATTAATATGTGTTATTAAAAAATAAAAAATTTATATCATTTTCTTGAGATAAATATTTCTTATTTTTAATAAAAGATATTGAGGCATTTTCTGGTATTAAACAAAATTGAAAGACAAGTATCCCTGACATAGTAAAGCCTTACCAATCTCTAACTCATCATGAAAAAAAGCAAGGAAAACCTTTTTTTTTTTCCCAAATAAAATCTCAGCCATTCAAATTTGGATATTTGTTGATAAAATGACCAAATCCTTTGTTCATATCCACCCTTTATTGACAAAAAGAAACTACATAAAGAAAAATAAGCATAGGTTATACCAAAATTCTTCACATGGTAGGACCATTAGAGCTTGTGTTTTGATTTTTTTTTTTTTTTTTTGTGTAATTTCATTTCATGTTGATCTTATGATTAATGAAATAGTTGAGGTTTCTCACTAAACACATTTAATTTAGGCCATTGATTGAATCTAATTATTGTTGATTTGCACATGATATGTTTGCCCAATAAATTGTCCAACCCATTATGGATTCTATTAATTTTTTTTTTCAAATCGAAATTAAAGAGTAAAATTTGACATTTCTCATATTTATTTAAATAAATTTTCTATCAAACTAAATCTATGAGTGTATGGATTCTATTAACTTCTCATTTAAATTTTAATTTAATATAGTTAAAATTATTTTAAATATTATAGAATAAGTTTTTTTTTAATTGATAAGCATTCATTTTCTTTTATTAAAATCGTTATATTACTAATAGTTTAGGTAAAAATTGATAAACTAAAAGAATATAATTAAATTTTAAAATGTTTTTGACATTTGGCTAAAATCAAATTTAGACCCTTTAAATTATTAATTACTTCAATCGTTATATATTAAATGTTTTTTAATGACGTAAAGAAAAGGCATCCAATGGGAAATATATATTAAAAAAATATTATGCAATTAATCATTTAATAATCAAATACATATTTTGTATTTTATAGCATAAAATATCAAATTTTAATAGATGATTTCTTTTTAATGATTGGAAGATTTGATTTTAATATAACACAATATCTTTTAATTTTAGAATAATTTAGTAAAATTAAAATACTTGTGCTAAAAACGCAACAGTTAAAAAAGTATATTCCATTATATTTATTAAACGAAATGCATTAGACATCGCACTATTATATAAAAAAAAAATGCTTAATAATTTTATATTTATTTATTTAAAAAAATTATTATAAAACCATATAAAATTTTAACTTTTAATAATAAAAATTATTTAAGTGATTAAAAGATTAATTTCTTTCACTCAAATGAGAGAATGGTTATTTTTAGACTCAATCCGATTAATGAATCTTAAGGATTTAAGATTCAATTGAGATAGAATCAGATTTAACCACTATTTTAATTAAATATTATAAAATTAATAATAATATTTTTTATTATATTTAATTTTATAAATAAATAATTATTAAAATAAGTATATTTAAATTTTAAGATTCAAATTTTTTTTGGGAATTAAGATTTAAATATTTTATATTATTTCCATCAATAACATGGGTTTTTTATTAATAACATGGCTTTTAGCTTAAATTAAATTGAATTATACATCATAAGTTTTGATTTGATTTAATTTTTATGATATAATTAAAATAAATTAATTAAATTTATAAAATTTTTGTTAGGGGTAATATATTTTGCTCAGATGATAACATTCCCTTTTATCCTTTTTTTATTGAGATTTTCCATCATTTTTAGGTGACTCTTCGAATGTTGTCTTTTAACTCTATTATATTCATGTGCTTTTTTGAATCCATCTACTGAAGTTTTACCCCTTATATTGAGTTGTTTTTATATTTTTTTTCATCTTACTAAGTCTACCCATGGGTTTTATTACTTTAGTCCCCGGTCTAGGTTGTCTATATTTACCGGATATAAGGACTTGATTAAAGGTTGGACCGAAAATTTTGTGGTTGTCAAGCTAAATGAAAGCTCAAGAGTTAACTAGGATATCAACCTTTCCTAGGGAGAAGTTTTTCATGGCTGTAATAACTTCCCTATATTAAGTTTAGTAGACTAAATTTGTCTTCTCCAACTGACTTTTGTAAAGAATAAATATGATGTCGAGAAGTGCATGTTTATATCTAACATGTGGGACTATCGGGAAGCTAGTATTCTTTTTTGGTTTTCTTTCTTTTTATATTTTTTCATTTGTTGTTTCAAGATCTAATTGGACTAATATTTCCCTTTCAGCTTCCGCCGTGCCAATGGGTTCCATCAAGCTTCTCAAGAATTTCACTCTATCCTAAACGAGCATGAAGGTGACTTTAGCTACCTTTAAGGCTAACAAGTTAATAGCTAATGTTACCAGGGAGGTTTTCTAGGTCACAGATCCTGCATCTTCAGCTTATCATTCTGTTGTTGCCCCTGTACCTTCTCTGACTTTGGTGCTTGTTTCAGGGAGCTTTCAATCAACAACATCCAGGACGTTAGTCCCTCCTAAGGCACCAGCTTCTTTTAAGGCTCCTTCTGCTCCAAAGGAAGTTTCTCAGGAGCTTATCGCGATTAGCGAGTCGGCTAAGAGCAGCTCGGATAAGGGCACCAGGACTGCTACCTTGGATGTCCCACCCATTTAAGCCGTGGGTGCTATCACAATTGAAGGCAAGGCCGCTAAGCATGCCCGAACCTCATAACCTACAGGGGCAACCCTTTTCCCTCCTATTGATAAAGAGAAAAAGGCAGTGGAGTACTTGTCGTCTACCCCAGACAATGAGCTACTAAACACCGTTGAGGTGATTGTTAGCACACGGTTTCTAATTAGCTCATTTTTCTTTCCATAGGGACCTCGACAATGAATCTGCTGATGAATACACTGGCTAGGTCTATGAAGTTCTTAATGCTCCCCCACTTGGGCTGGTCTTATTAAGGTGGTTGGGAAGACCTTACACATCAGGGTGTCCAAATGGGTCTATAATTCTATGAACATTTTGTAGTTCAAGATGTGCTCTCGGGGGCTTTTCGTTCCATCATAGGTTGCTATAGTTGGCATCATGAACTTCTTTGGTATGGTTTTTTATTGAACCCGTTTCACAAACGATAATGAGGTTGGCAATAGGGGGTTGTTGTTATATCGTGCTCCCAACTCCGTCAGTAATTGCTCTTTCAATCTTTTTAACTTTTGCTTCACATCTGCGTCTTCCCTTCTGGGCCTCTTCTCCACGCAGTAGTTTCTTTCTAACTCTTCACTCTTCGACCTTTTTACTAGCTCGGAATAGTAGCTCTTAGCTCTATCATTCTCGAGAAGCTCCTTCACTACCTTGTCTCTAGCTCGGGCTATCAGCTCGTTTCTCCGACTGGCTTCTCCATCTCTATCGTCTATCCTCCTATTCTTCTGTTGAGGGATATAATAGTTCAATATGGGTTGAGGTTCATTGGTGTTGAGTCCTTCGGCTATAGATGGTATGTTCAACGGGGAACTGAGCCCTTTCTGCTGTAACATCTGGTTTAACTAGTGGGCAGTGTTCTGCAACTGGAGAGCCATATTTTGTATTTCTTGATCAGATAGGGTAGTTCGGGGCATGGTCCCAATTGAGTTTAGTGAAGAGTTAAACAACATGGGTGGTTGATTTACTGGGACAGTTGGGCTAGAAAACGAGAACTATGGATCTCAGTAGGTGAAATGAGGATGAGAACTCTGGAGATTAAAAGATCTCATTCGTTTCTTATAAACAACATCAATTGATGTTTGAGATCCAGTAAGGGAGTGAGCTCAAAGTGTATTTTGGTGAGCTTAGTTTGTCTCTCCCCTCATTTCCTTTTATTCCTTTTTTCTTTTGTTTTCTAGTGACGTGTAACCGTCATTCTGCGCCCGTACCCTCTATTATAGTTACGCCGGTCGTACGTACGAATGTACTACGTTTTTTTTTCTATTGTCAGACGATCATTTAATTCCATTCGGCAGCATTTGGACATGATCCCTAGTATCACAGAATCTATTGTTACATAGGGCTAATGGATATTCGAGGTCAGGTTTCCATGTATAGGTCCACGTCCAACTAGGGGTGTAATCGAGCCGAGCCGAGCCTAGTTTTGTAAAGTTCAAGTTCGTTTATTAAAAAAGTTTGGAAGCTCGAGCTCGAGCTCGACTCGAGCTCTAATATTTGATTCGAGCTCAGCTCAAGCTCTAATATTTGATTCGAGCTCGGCTCAAGAATTAAATATTATAATCGAGCTCGATTCGAGCTCGACTCGTGAAAGGCTCGTTCGATTTAATAACGAGCCTAATTCGAGCTCGAGTTCGAAAAGCTCGATTAAGAAGCTCGTTAATAAAACTCGAGCTCGAACTCGGAAAGCTCGATTAAGAAACTCGTTAAAAAAGCTCGAGACCGAACTCAAAATTAAAAAGTTTGGTTTGAGCTCAAGTTCAGACTCGAGCTCGAATTAATAATTACACTTTAATCAGTTTTTAATCATCATTAATTTAAATAATATAAAAAAAGAGTGTACATAAAAAAAATTACGTAACACAATTTATAACTAAAATAACACAAATAAATATAAATTCAACAACATAATAAAATTAGATTACACACAAAGTTTAATATCAAACGAATAAAGTTGATCCCAACTTCCAACAGTTGAAACAAGCTAATATAATTTAATTATCTTCATAATCATCTTCATGCTTGTTCAATTAGTTAACTTGAATTTCAACTTCAACATCCATATAACCTTAATTAATTATTATTAATATACTTTGATAATTATTATCATCTTTTATATTGTATGCTTAATTATATACAAAATTTTTTTTATAATTATATTTTAATTTTAAAATGTATATAATTTTTACAACTACAACTCAATTTATCATATAGTACTATAATTTTAAAGAATACTTATTATAATAATTAATATTAATTATTTGTGATGATACATTAATTTTATGGAATCTTATTATAATAATTATATACAAAAGATTTTTATAATTTAATTTTAAAAAATATTAATTATAATAATTAATCTTAATTATTTGTAATTTTCAATACTATAATTTTTAAGTATTTATAATAGTTTAAATTTTATAACTTTATAGTTATTTTTATTTTTTTAATAATATATGAACTTGTTCATAAATTTATTTAACGAATTGGTTCACCAATTTATTTAAACAATATTACTCACGAGCCTATTTAACGAGCCTGCTCGTGAGCCTTCTCAACGAGCCAGCTCGCGAGCCTAAAAACAAGTCAGCTCGCGAGTCTTAACGAGCCGAATGCTCAGCTCAGCTCGTTTAAGTGACGAGCCTCAAAATTGAGCTCGAGTTTGGCTCGTTTAAAAAACGAGCCGAACTCGATCGAACTTTTATCGAGTCGAGTCTCGAGTAGCTCACGAATAGCTTGGCTCATTTACAACCCTACGTCCAACCCAACTCATCAAGATAAACTCAGGACTTATATATGGAGTAGACTCATGCATTGCACTTTAAAGAACTAAAACTCAACCTTCGTAGCGCGGGCTCAACTATAATCAGAAGGTCCAGATCTCGATTATTATTAAAATTAAATAGAAAAAAATAAAAAAATATAATGACTTTATTTAATTTGATGTTAAGATATAATAACAATAATAATTATTATAAGTAGTCTATATTAGTAATTCTACGAAACAAATAATTAAAGAATTAATACATCTCAAATATAAAATACAAAACATTGCAAATTGGCCTATGTACTATAACCTTACAACTAAAATATTCTAACATTTAGACTTAATTATTAATGATGTGAAGATAAAATCGATCGTATATAAGATATCCGACACATTAAAAACTCGTTACGTAATATTAGTTAAATTTTTGAAAATATCTTGTTATTATTATAGAATTTTTATAAAATAATATGAAGTATAAAAAAAATAAGTGATTTTTTAGGGAGAAGAAAAATAAAAGTGAAAAAAGAAAAAAATGTATTTATTTTTGAAAATTGAAGGGTGGAAAAAATTATTATATTTTTATAAACTAATCATTACGTTGTTTATTATTTTTTTTCTTATTTTGTTTATAAAAACATAAGTGTGATTTCAAAATAAAATAACATTTATTTATTTTTTTATAAATTAATGGGAAAATATCTAATAAAAAATAAAAATTATTTTTCTCGCTTTTTTTAATGAAAATAAAAAATAAAGTTAAAATCATATTAAGAAAAACTCATATTTTCCTTTTCTCACCGACATTCCGTATTCTTGTATTTTCTGACTACTGCAAGAAAATCTTGCATGATTTGATACTTTGGTCGCAAGACAAAATTTTGTGCAATATTAATTTTTATATATAATATTCGCAAGCAATTAAGTGAAGATAAAATAATTTACAATTTTCATTTTTTGTACAAACAATAACAAATAAAATATTTTTAAGTATTTAATTTAATATGTTCGGAGACAAAGCTTATATAAATTTGAATTAATCAATTACAAAGTTTATACATTAATTTCAAAAAAAAAATAAATTCGATATAAATTAATCAATTACATATAAAATAAAATTTTTATGATAACAGTTGTGAATTTCAAAGTTTTACATTTTAACTAAATAAAATTTAAATATTTTTTAAAACTATTAAATATATAAAACTGAGTTTAAAAACAATACAAAATAAGTTTAACTATTGAAATAATTAATCAAATTCAAATGAGACAGTTTCAGTAACGTCGTTCATCAAAAAAATAAGAAATATTATTTTATAAAAAGTTATTATTTAAATTTTATATTATAAAAAATTTATTAATTAATTTTTTTTTTTAAAAATATATTAAAACTTTTTAACATTTTAAAAATCTATTAATTAGTTTATTATTTAATTTTAATCATTAAATTTTAAAAAAATTTAAAATACTTTTAAAATGAAAGATAATTAATAGATTTCTTATAATTAATTAATAATTTTTTTTAAATCATGGAGCAAAATAGTAGAATATTTAACTTTTTAAATTAATAGAAAGATTAACTTAATACACTTTTAATATCATAACATTTTAATTTATTTTTTAAAATCTAAAAATTAATTAATAAATTTTTTATAATATATATAGACTAAATAGTAATTTTTTTCTAAAAGATATTATCCCAATTGTGAAATGAATTTTCTTCTAATCAAAGTGGAGAAGAACTAGTGATACACTTGATAATGATTAAATTTCGATTTCAAATTGAATTTTCAAATTCAATTATTAAACCAGTAATACTATGCAATTAACCAATTAATGATTTCTATCAGAAAATAGTTATTTCATAATTTGAACTTATTGAAAACCCAGCCTAAGTTTCCTGCGGCCATTGGAGACAATTAAGGAGATTTCTGCAAGATTTGACCAATCTCTTAGCTGCATACATCACTGGGCAAATCCCCAGTTTCAAAAGCATTGTACGAAGAATTCCATTGGCAATGACAGGACGTAGAACATAAAGGACAATATCCCTATTCACTACTCTACCAATAGCAAGCAATTCTGGAAACTCATTATAAGCAACTAATTAATATGCAGAGAACGCCATTCACTGTACAAAATAATCCACAATTGCCAATAATCACCAGCAGCAATATTTGGAAAGGAAGCAATTCTCTTGCAGATGCATGCTACACGTAAAAATATGCTCACTACTTACTGCATGACAGAACCAAATTTGACACTCGTCCTGAATAAGCTTCATGAGCACTACGCAGTAAGCAGTATGCAATCAACATTACTAATGTTCCCTATTCTCAATTTCCAAGTACAAGTTTTCCACAATCAAAGGGATAACACAGAGAAACCTACAAATCTACTGCTAAATTAATATAAAATCTAAATTCAACTCTTAATTATCACTATCACTATTGTTATTAGTATGAATGATATTGTTACCACTGATGTGATGGTTTTGATGACTAACATTTCCTCCCCTTCTACTGCACTTCAATTGCGAGATTTCCATCTGGGTCTTCATGAAAAATTGCATCCTCTGCAATTCCAGCTCTTTGGCAAATTTCATCCTTGTTTTCTCCATCTCCATCACCTGCTGCAACTTCATACTCTCTGCCTGCTCATAAACTTCCCCGAACTTTAATATTGCTTGTGTCAGCATTCTAATTGAATTTCCCCACCCCTTTCTTTCCTTCACTTCCTTTGTATTCACTCCTCTCTGCACCACCACCCTTGATTTCTTCTCCGGTGGCAAACTATCCTCCGAGTCTGGAAAATTCTCCTCCTCCTCCTCCGAAGATGACTCAGTTTCCACTTGTGAACGTTTTCGAAACTGTGGTTTCACATTATGATTCTTCGTTATCTGATTGCTCTTCATTTGAGCCTTCCCTTCATGAAACTGATATTGGTTCGACCCACTAGCTCCACCACTGTGGATCCCAACTGGGATTCCCATTGGAACTTTGCTAGACAAAGAAGCGGCAGTAACAGGGATCTTGGCGGTTGGACCAATTAACTGATCCAACCGTTCGAAAAACGGCCACTTGCTGGGTCCACCACCCGCAGCAATCTTCGCTTTCTCCAATTTATACTTCTTCTTCACTGTATCAATTCGGTTCTTGCACTGAATATCAGTCTTTGCAGCCTTCTTATAGTCCTCTCTGCTACTCACAATATCCGCAACTTCCTTCCAGTGCTTCTGCTTCAGATTCCCTCTGCTTAGCTCCAAATACCTCTCTCCCCAAGCGTCAATTAGCACCGCCGTCGCTCCTTCGCTCCAGCAATCCTCCCTTCCGCCGCCGTTGGTCTTCGGCTGATGGATCGGGACAGTTAATGCCAAGTTATTGATGTTCTGTTGTTGAGGAAGAGAAGACGGAGGCCCTGCGGCCACCGTCACCGTAATTCTCCCGTTGGGTGGAGAAAGCGACGGAGAGCCGATAGCCTCCGATGTGTGTGACTGGATCTCCTCATCATCGTCCATAGCTACAGAAATCAATGGCTTAGATCTGATGATTCCGATTACAAGTTAACAAGGAAGCGTGTGTATGTTTATATATTAGAAACCGTTGACGGGAAAAAATGGAGGCTGACGGAGAAGGAGAAGGTGGGTATGAAAAGGAGAGTGGAAGGGGACACGTGGAGAAAAGAGAAGTAGGGGAAGGGGCGAGATGGAGGAATATGATTGGGAATGCGTAGGAATTTCCGTCACCGGCGTGATGGGGAGAGTTGCCGGCTAGGTAGTTGAAGAGTGTTAACTTCATCCAAGGAAATGAATTGACGGAAAACACCATGGTGTTAATGGGAATTAACGGAAATGCCTTTGCAGCTGCCTGCCGGTTTCCGGTGTTGATTATTTGCCTAAACTACCCTCTTGTCGAACGAGAATGTGATGAGCCCTGGAGCTGTCATATTATTTGGGGGTTTTCTTAAAATATTAAAAAATAAAGGGTCTGGAATTTTTGAATCATTCATATCACTTGTTTTATGAAATAAACACTTCTGACTCATTTAATATTTACCATTTGATTATAATTACTTTAAATTAGTTTTAATATATTTCAATTATAAAAATTCTTTTATGAATTTAATTATATACACTCATTTAATATAATTTTGATAATAATTTAAAATTAAAATAAAACTTATTTTCAGTTTTTTTTTGAAATTCATATATTAATTTAAAAAATTTCTATTAATTGGATATATAAAGTATTGACATACTTTATTTTATTAAAATATTTTTTTTAGACGTGTGAGAGTATAATGATTGCACTTTTTTCCTCTTAAATATGAAGTAAACTATTTTTTAAAAATTTTTTGCTTCTTCATTTCCCTTAGTTTATTTTTCCTACACAATTAAATAAAAGAAAAAAAAAATATTTTTCTCAATTTTTTTATTTAAATATTAACTAAAGAAAAAAAATATGAAAAATGAGGAGATTACATTTGTTAATTACTTATATTTATTTGAAATATTTTTTTTTTAAAATTGGTAAATAAGCATACAAAATAATATTAGTTATATTAAAATATTTTTAAAAAACACGTTTTTGTTAAAAAGTTTTTTCAAAAGTAATAATTTTAATAATCTATTGAAACAATATAAAATAAGTCAAATATATTTTGTTTTCTTTATTTTCATTTTTTAATTTCTATCCACCTCTATAATTTTTATTCATTTTACTTTTTTCACACAAAATTTAAAATTATAATTTTTTATTAACTTTTAAATATATTCTTTTAAAAATATTAATTTTTATTAAATACTAAAAAATATTTTTACATGGTTATTTTTAAAATAAAATTAAATTAAATAAATAAAAAATAACAAAAATTATAAGATAAAAAGAATATTTAATTTCATAAACGATAAAGCATTCAAACTAACCCTAAAATCTTTGTACAAAAATTAGATTATCCCTTACTTCCTAAATCCTAATCCTCCATTATTTTCCACTTCTTTTATTAGCCTCAATAAACAAAAAGAGAATTTTTATTGGGTTAATGTTGGATTCAAGACTGGTTCTTCTTTGCACTTTGTTGTTTTCTATTTGAGCTTGTAGCTTTCATCCCCTTCGTTGGTTTGCGGGCTTCCCAACCAATACTTTTAGTTTTATTTTTATTAAGAATTTGAGTTACGAGCCACAGAGGAATTTTCATAAAAGAATGGAGACTATTTATGCTGTGTATTCTTCCTGTTTATCATCTTGTTCTTGGTCTTAGCCATTTGGGTTTTGGTTGGTGCAGTTACTGTCAATAAAAATTTGTAATTGATCAAATAGCAAATGAATGTATTTTGGGTGTGAGTAGCTTGGGCTTTCGGCGGTATGGTTATTAATTAATATTTTGCTGTTTGTGGTCGCAATTGCTTGTGGTGAGGAGTGAGGAAATAGATGTTTTGGAGTGAGTCTGAGAATTAGGAAGGGAAGTAGATTTAGAGGGATTTAGAAATTGATATCACCAACCCATCAAAAAGCTTCAGAACCCAAAAGAACGTAAGAAACCAAACCTCAATCATAAGCAGCTCAGGTCCTCCTTCCACCTTTCCCCTACGTTAGCCCATGCTCCCCTTTTAACCAATCCCTCCTATTTCACGCTCGCAAACGTTTTTCTGGTGTTTGATTATTTGCTTAAACTAATGGAATGATTAAATAATTATATTTTGAGAATATAAATAATATTTTAATTAACTCTAAAAATTAATTAATTAATTAATTTCATTAAAATTTAAGAATCTCATAATAATTTTCTCTGGACAGTGTTACAATATAAAATAAAAATTATATATAGAGCTCCAATAGGTTTCACTAAAAGAGGATTACACAAATACAAAGTACTGGATATATATAAATATATACATGTACAAGATCACAAACAAAACCAAATTACAAAGCCAAGAAGAAAAGATCCCATAGTTACAAGGACCAAAATTACAAAAAAGGAAAGAAAAAATAAATAAAAACAAACACCCCACAATATATGTATACGTATGCTGAAAACAGCTCTCAAAACCAAACAAAAGAGTTGGTTTTAATTTCCTAGTTGATTTTCCTCTCTCGTAAACTCCTACAAGCAGATAGCTAGCAGGCATTGGTTCCTTCTTTGCGATTGTTGAATCCATTAGAACCATGCACTCTTGTTTTAGCTATTAATATTTATTTATTTATTTATATATACATAATGGGTCCTCATATCTCTTCATTCATATGAAGAAGCACCCAACATATGATCAGAATTTTATCTACATACAACAGTAGTAGTGTTATATTTATATGTAGTTGCCGATTCTTCAACCAAAATCGTCACTTTCCTCTCTCAACGATCCAAAGCACTCAATCAAAATCCTGCAATCAACGCTCTATATAATTAATCATTTTCGTATTTATTTCTCTGCGACATTATTGTTTCTATGAAGAAAAAGTTAAAAGGAGAAATTAAAACCAATCGCAAGGAATCGTACTTCTGGGCTCAGCACGATATAGTGCATCAGCAGACGATTTTCTCCTCGTCAATCTCTTGAATTCCTCGCTTGGTGTCCCAGCTGCATGCAATAATTACAATTTCAAATGATAATAAATGTTTTTGGTTGGTGAGAAACCATAGGAAAATATATAGTTCCATTTTTTCGTTCAATTTGTGATGTTTGAAATATCATCATAATTCATCATTTTTCATAGACAAACAGATGAAAAGGCAGTTAAATCTTTCAAGATGGATTAAAATGAAAAGAACCCTAGTATTTTTGAACGGAAAATTAATCAAGAATAGAATAGAAAAGAAAAGAAGAATATAACACATACGTGACAATGGAGTCCCAGGAGTGGTAGGGGTAGCAGGAGAATCAGGAGCCGAACCAGGATCCACAGAAAGGTTCTTGAAATTGGAATGAGTTCTAAGAATAGTAATGCTTCGAGTGATAGCCATTTCCTGATGAGGAACAACAGCAGGAGCAGATCTTGTTGTGGAAGCAGAGAAAGAATCATACTTACGCAGTTTGCCGAGCCCTGAATCGGGGGCAGGCCCTGCAAGCGTTTCGTCCCAAAGCTTATGGAGAAATCCCATGGTTTTATCTCAAAGTAACAGCCGAAAACAAGCCTTGCCTTCGATCAAACAGTTTTCGTTCAGAGCGATCTCTGTTGTTGTCCCTTAAACGACTGTTACTAAGAGAGAACAAGGGGCGAAACGCAAAGAGAAGATAAGAGGGGAGGTTGAAAGAGGTGTTTATTTATTTTTAATTTAATTATTAATATTATTCTGGTGAAGAACGGAAGATTAGGGTTTTTTATAGAGGGAAAGTTCAGAGGGAGAAGATGATGGAAAAGTTGGTGGATGTTAATGGCTACAATGATACAACGGCTCCGGCTATTTTGGCTTTCTTTGCAGCCGTTGAATTTTGTTTTTGTAATTTTTTTAGGAAAAATATTTATTATGGTTTAAAAACTAAATATATAGATGTTTTATTTTAATTTCAGAATAAATTGAATTGAATTTAAATAATAAAATTTATGTGAAGAGGAAAGCCATTTTAGATTTTCAAATTTGAAGGCTATTTATTTGGAACAATTTAGGTATTTAAGTAAAATATGTAAAGAAAAATTTATTAAAAATGCAAATATATAATTTAAGGAAAATTTTTAAGTAAACTCCATTTATTATGGATTCATAAGATAATTTATTTATTTTTTATAATAGAATTTACTTATTTATATTTTAAAAATATTTTTATTATAATCCATGATAAATTGTGTTCAAATAAATATTTTTTATAATTTAATGCTAAATATATTTTTTGATATGGTATTTTTACTCTTGTTTTTGCTAAAAAGTGATCAAGAATATATCATATTGCCCTTGTTTGATATGTTTTCTTTTAAAAAAAATTAAATTTTATAATACAATATAATTTATTTCTATTCATAAAAAAATTTATTTATTTAGAATCAATTTAAATATAATAAAATTTAATTAAAAATTTTTTATATTAAACAAATTAATAATAAATTCAAATTGAATTAATTTACTCATCAGTCTTATTATTTTTAAATTAAACATATAAATATTCATTCTTATAAATGATAAATATTTTTATCACATTTATTAAAAAATTATTATTAATATTTTTATAACATTTAAAATTGAAAATTTACATAATTTTTTATCATTGAAAATATGAAAATTATTTTTTTAATTAACAAAATAACAGAATAAATTTATTAATATTAATTACAAATATATTAAATAGTAATAGTCAATATTAAATTAAAACAATTTTTATAAAGAACAATTATTAATTAAAAATTAAAAATAAATTTCAAATTTAAATAAAAAAAGAATAAAATAAAAAAAAAACTTCAAAGACTAATTACATAATTTTTGATGTAAAAATAATTTTTACAAAATTCTAATAATTTTGATAAAATTTAGTTTTAATTCAAAATCAACTCTCACAAAAATTCAAAAAATTAAATTATTACATCATTAGTTTTATCAGCAATTTATTATTGATTCATAATTTCATCTAATAATTTAAAAGGATTTTTTTCCCCTTTAAGCCTTAATAATTTGTGACAATTATTTTATAATTTTTTCCCGTAAATAGTGTTTATCTGTAATTGAAACTGCCTCAGCCTGAGGGGGGGAAAACTTGCAAGTAAGCCGAGTGGGATTTGGGAGGGATTGATGACTTGGTCAACGTCATTATTTTGTTTTTATTTTTATTATTATTTTAATTTCCAGTTTTTACGCGTCAACCGGATAAGACTGAACAACCACTAATATTTTTATTTTTTGACAACCAATGAAACTTCTTGTATATTAAAAGAACGATCTTTAATATAAAGATGGAGCAGGTTTCTAGGAATATTAGACAACCAATTACGTGGAAGAAAATTAGAAACAACTAACTTTGTTAAACAATTTGCTGTTTCGTTTTCAAATCTTCTAACATGGTTGAAAGCATAGTTTGAAAATCTGTGAATATTGTGCTTGATTGCCCATATAACAGTTTTAATATTTCAAGGGATCTCCCAGGATAAACCTGCTTTAATAACTTGAATAAGGATGGCATTCTGATATTGTCTTTCTACTGTTAAGAGTTACTGCTAACAAAATCGCACAACCTTCTCCTATCAGAGTATTATTGCAATGTCTGGTTTTAATCATCCCATCAACTATTTGGCCCTTGTCATCACGCACCAGTACAGCAACTGAGCAAAGGTTTTGAGGCTCTTTCCAAGCTGCATCACAATTAATTTTAACCCATCTTAGAGGAGGAGTCATCCATCTATCACTTGATGCTTGTCGACCATTGCTAAGGGTTGATTGATCTGAAATCTTTGAGTCTCTAATCCAGGTCGCCTCACTTTATTTTCTCCAGTGTTTGAACAGGATCTGGCATGATCTTGTAAAAAATGAATCTGTTCCTTGATTTTCAAATGTACTAAGCTGTATAAGCTATCACAGTCAGCCCTTTTCATGTATTCTTTGTTGCCTATACTCCTCAATAATATCTGTCCACCAACTAGATATAGATGGTATAACTCCAACTTGGGGTTTCTAGGCACAAGGGCTTGCAAACCGAGATGCTCTAGCATGGTCACACCAAAAGAGTGCATGCTCCACCGTTTCGGGCTCCTGTTGACAGATGGGGCACGTAATATGAACTTGCATTTACCTGCGATGTAAATTAGTTTGAACAGCAATAGCGCTTGCCATAAGAAAACTTTAAGATTAGGTTGAATCTTCCAAGCAAAGTTTGAAATAAGATTAGAAGTGGATAGAGAGTTATTCAGATTTTGCCAATCTGGTTTAGTGGATAACAAATAGCTTGATCTTCCAAGCTAAAATTCACATGTTTCAAAATCTATTTTGTTGATGGATTTATCGCAGCAGTGATTATTGTGAGAGTGATGGGGTAACCTACCTTTAATTAGATATTAATTCATTTCCTCTCATTTTCTGCAGCGTTGGATGTTTCTTTCATTTATTCCAAAGGAAAAGCCCTCCATCCATTTATTTTTATTTTTAAATTTCATCTTTTATAAGAATATGGATAATTTATGTGTTTTCTAAAGCAAAATATTCAAGCACGATTTAATCATATTTATAAATATATTATGTTATTTATAAAAATTTCCAAAAAATAAAAAGAAAAATCAATCAAGTTCAATAATTCTCATAAATATCCGTCATATTTGGTAAACGGCCCACAAGTATTTGATTATCTTTTCCTTTTTCCTTTTTAGTTCTTCAGCAAGACTTAATTTCCAACATATTTACAAGGAAAGGGCTATGGCCTTTACTTGATCCTGGTTGAATTCAATAATTATTATATTAAACAATGAAAGGAATTGGCTTTATATGACAACAAATTGGTCTTCATTCCTTAGAGGCTCAAAGCCCACACGGGATTTTCAAACTAATAGTTTCAGGTCGTCTCGTCTCGTGGGTTCTTATCTTAGTTTGCTATGCATTAAATATTAATGGTTTAATTTGGTTTAAAACAATTCAGCAGTGAAAATTTTATTTTAATTTATTAAAAAATTATCCAATTAAATCAGCGTTTGTGAAAGGAGATAATGTGCCGTAAACCATACACTAATTACTTTTTAAAACAGTGTTAGAGCTGAACTCTTTCACTAATTAATTATTATATATATAATAAAATAATAAGCAAAGAAAATTAATTATTAAGTCGATATATAACTTTTCGAGACTAAAAACATATTCTTTTCATGTAATGGGAAACCCAAAGTTAAATTGCTAGCATATGGCTCAACTTGGCCACTTGCTCCCAATTTTTGTTATTTCATTTGCCAAAAATAGATACACTACGCCCTTTCTTGGACTCTTAACGATCCCCTATTTCCATTCTTTTGATGAAGATTTAGGTTGGCAAATTTTGTTTTTAAATAATGCCAACACAAAACAACAATTCCATCAACTTGCCACCTTTTCTACGTATGCCTGCCCTTGTCTTTCAACTTTGCTTGCATAATCATCCCAGAGTATTTATGAATTGCTTTTGCTGTTTCATATCAGATCCTTACAATATTTTATAATAATTATTAATTCGTCAAATCACAGTTGTGTTTTCTTTACAACAATATTGATTGATCATTTTGAGATGTATGTATGTATACAAATTCAAACAGATTCAGCAAAAATATTAATTATTCCAAAGCTTTGAATTTCTTCTTCTTCTTATGTGGGGATCTATGGCCATCAATATTGATTTTTCTTTTGTCTCAACAACCTTCATTTTTCTCTTTACTTAGAATTATGAAGGGAGTGTGGAAAATGCCACAAGCTTGCAAGTGGACCATATAAAATGATCTTTTAGGAAATCATTAAGTATATAATTTTTGTATACATAATTTATTTATTTATTTATTTTGGTAATAAATTATCAAGAAATAAGTCTGAAATTTAAATTCATAATTGAATTGGGCCTTTAGCTCTTGAAAGCCGAAAGCGGGTGAGAAATGTTTCTCCGCCTCTCAATGTCAGACCCTAATGAAAAGCAAAAGGAGTGGACTTGTCTTATTACTTCTTTTTTCTTCTTCTCAAATCTCATGGGCAAACTCAACGCTACCTCTCACTGTCACTTTTGGAGTTGTGGGCCCCTCCTATCCACGTGGTGTGGGTCCTCCATGCATGTCCTAAATTTGAAATGTTGACCCCACCTCCATCTACCACATTTCCACAATCTCATATTAATTTATTTTTCTCCGATAATGAAATATTTTTCATGCTCATTTCTGAAGATTATTGCCACTCAAGACTACCATAGCTTAGCGGCAATGCCCAAACTTGCTCATTTTGAGAATTTTAAGGAGAAATTATTATATATTTCTTTTTTGTTTGAAACTGAATTGAGGTTTTGAGTAAGACTTGACTTGTTCCATAATTAACTCTTCAGAATTCCACATCAAGAACTATACATGAATATGCATATGGAATTATGATAAATTAAATTTAAAACTTCCATTTTTATAATTTTCTATATATTGAAATTTCTCCGCATATAAATTCAAACATTTCATGGAGTACTAAATTCCATAAATTCATGAATAAACAAGAAATTTTGCATAGTATTTAATTGACAAGAAACTAGAATCTCACTAAGACTATATATGAAACTTGTTCAAAGATGAAGAAACTAGGGGTACAAGTAAGAAAATTTTTATGACAATCAAACGTACAGTGAGGACCACTAAAAGAGCCAAGGGGCAAATACTGCCACCAAGCAAAGCTCAAACAGGACAGCCAGGAATTAATGGCAAAATTTTCACCATGACCCTTGTCCACCATGCTTGGTTTCCAGTGTTAATTCGTTGGTAGTGCCAATGGATTTGTATTTGCCAGGCAATGCCCCTTCTTAATTAATCTTCTCCTTCGCAGCCGTTTTGTTTCTGTATCAGCCGTGGGAATGAGTGGGTTGGTGGTGGTGGTGCAACCTGGTTTCATAAAGTAGAAATTCCATGGTCTTCAGAGGACACATCAAGCCCAGATGAAGGAATATTTTGTTTCCTGCCATGTTTCTTTCTGCTTCTACCTCCTGCTCCTCCTTGAATTCCTCTTCCTCTTGCTCCCTTCCCCTTCTTGAAATTTTGTTGGTGTTCCACCTGTCTACAATGAACCATCAAACATCTACATCACCCATCAACCAGCTTAAGCTAAGTAATATTGCAGTCCCCTTTAAAACCGTAAGCTTTTTTTAAGTTTTGAGTTCCAGCCAAAACCATGAACTCCATAGAAGGAATGTACATTTACTTACCCCTAAACAGAATTTCTGAAAATGAGACCCAAAGCCAAGAGAATCCTCCACATCATTGAACTCCCCGAAGTTCATAACTGAGGAAGTACTTGTGTAATTGAAACTGGAACTTTCACTGTAAGATGCATAGGAAGAAGAGGTAGAAGAAGACATAGTAGTAGTGCTAGCAGCAGCTTGACAGCTTCCTCCAAATGACCCAATATCCTCTTGAAAAATTTCTTCAAATAAGTCTTGTAAATCCTCAAGAGTTTTCCCATTTTCCTGTCAAATTTAGATATAATATACGCTATTAATCAATACTCCATATGGAGTGTAAGCTCAAACTCATATGAGAAAAAAAAAAAACTTAACAAGCCTTAGAACAAATATATACATATATATATACACATGAATCTATTATATACATATTCGACCATTAAAATTAATTTTATTTAGCTTGATTTTTGACTTTCAAGTTATCAGATAATCATTTAATGACATAGTTAAATGCACAATGAATATACTCTCATTGATCATATTTCAATGGTTGATCAAATGAGGACCACCATATGAAAATAGGCCAACTTTTGGAGTCCTTTTCAAGTATAGACAAGGTTATAAACAAGGGCCCATGCCCTAGAACTTAAAGCATACTCACAGAATTGAGTGGACACTAATCAATATTTAAGTTGGGCCCATTAAGATGTCATAGGATTCCAACATGTAGGACAATATCACTAATCTATAAAGGGTTTTGGCCCATATACTTGTATATGAATTATTATATAAGAGCACAGTACTTATTTTTAATATTCCTTAAAAACAGAAAGAGAGAGAAGAATCTCTAAAAGATGATCATATGAGTCTCCCATATGGCCATTCCTGTCTATAGCAATGTCTCAATTTTATTCAATAAGTCTTAAAGTACAAGGACTGATTGCCTAAAATTATTTTCATGATGGTTTAAGGATTTTAAATTAAAAATTAAAAGGCATATGAGAAAAGAATTTTCTGTTGTGCTTGTGAGTTTCCAATTGGCCTCTTTTATTTGTCAACTAAGCAAAAGGTTAGGTCCATTAGCAACTATAAATTACATAGGATTTCACAAAAAGCTAATCTCTAATTCCACTTCAAATATTCCAATTAAAGGGGAAGACTTACATTAGGCTTTGTTTGGCTTATCATGCTTGCCATTTCACTAAAAAAATCACCCATCCCCTGCACAAAATAGTATGAAAAATTATAGCTTATTAGTTTTTATACATTAATTGTTTTAAATTACACTCAATCGGACCTAAGAGTAATTTAAAAGATAATAACACTACAAATTTCATTGCTAAACTAAGTGTACGAGCAGTATTTAAAAAAAATTGCCTAAAAATAATGCATAAATAAAACCCACCTTTTAATCATTGGAATTTTTGAAAGTGTAAGGAGAACCAGTCCATTAAAAAAAAAAAATGCAAAAATGGATGACATGGCAGCCAATATAGCTTGAATAAATCCCACTAGCTGCAAGGAACTTGTTACAGGGAAAATAGACTTTTTTTTTTTAAAAAAAAATTATATATATAATTGGGAAAAAGAATATATATAAAATCCAAGAAAATAGAAAAAAGGGGCGTACATTATCGTCTTCATCATTGTCATAAGCACCTACATCGTACAGAAACCTCTTGTTGGAGTCAGAGAGAACTGTATACAAAACCAGGACACAATGGAGATCAAAAATTTTTCTGTTGTTCAATCATATTAAATTATATAACATAATAAATTTGTTTTTCCTTTCATAGTTTCTGGCTAATAATGCAACTTGGCAAGTTTTTTATTTTTATTTTTATTTTTTTTATGGAAGACTTGAAGGAAAGCCATCCAAACCAAATGGGAGAATATTATAGAGTAAAAGAAAAAAGGGAAAAAAAGATAAGAAAAAGGTTTTGAGAGAAATTACCAGAGTATGCTTGTTGTATTGCCTGAAAATTCTGTTTGGCTTCTTCCACAAACTTTGAATTCCCTGAAGCTGAACAGCGATCTGGGTGCCATCTCTATCCCAGAAAAACAAAAATCTCTTTCACTATAATGTTCAATTTTCCAGGAATATTTTACTTCTTTCCCAGAAAAGTCTATTTTTATTGACACACCAACTAAACCAACTTCAAAACAAAAACTTTCTGAGGATATCTTTTCAAGTCAAAGAAAAACATCATTTGAATGATTGAATCACCTTATTTTCCATGAAATCAATACAGGAACAATGACTCTATTTTTCGCAAAAATTCATTTCACAGTTGGGAGCTTTTTAATTTGGTTAAGACCCATATAATTTAAGGCGTGATATGAAGAAATAACGCAGGGAAAATTAAGGTCTAACCAGTGCCAGATTCTTATAAGCATTCTTGAGCTCTGATGTAGTGCATCCTTTATTCAACCCCAAAACTTCATAGAAGTCTTTGCTTTTGCTTTTATCTTCCCCATTTGCCATTATTCCTATCAGAAAACAATCCAAAAAAACCGGCACACCCAAGAACAAACTTCTTTCTTGTCGACAAATTACACTGACCCAAGCTAAAACACAGTACAGACACAAACCCACGTACAGAAATCACCAAAAATAAAAGAAACACAAAGATGCTGCATGGAAACTTGGCAGCAGTTTCTATTGGGGGGCAACTTTAAGGGGAGGAGAATAAAAAGAAATAAAAGAAAGAGCTCAGCTTATTTCCCTCTGCTTCATAAAATGTTGTGACTCAAGAAGTCTGCAGAAACGGGCATTTATATAGTTTCTTAATAATTTAAATGTTTATAAAAAAATAAAATAATAATGTGTTTTGGAAAAAATAAAAATATCTCAGAGATAAGGTCTTGGGGTTCATGTGGACGGTAGAGACTGAGGGGAGGAAGATATTTTGGTAGATTTAGTCGTCGAGAAGGTTCTGCGTTCTGCTATTGGTCCTTTTAGCCGGCACATGAAAAAACTATGGTCCCATTCTTCTCATCTTTTAAAACTAGGAGTTGGACTAGACGCGAATTTTATTTTATTTTTAATTACAATTTACTGTGATTAATTTCATTTTTATCAATACAAAATAAGTTACATTTAAAATTTCAATAACACTCCATCTTAATTAAGGATGACATCGAGTTAAGTGTTTTTGATATTTGATTTGATTTAATTTTAATAAAATTAATTTAAATGGTTATAATTAATTTTAAGATAAATTTGATTTAATTTTAATAAAATTAATTTAAATAATTATAATTAATTTTGTGATGAATTTAAATTTAAAAAATAATATTCATGAAAAATTTAAGTCGAATTTAAATTTTATTTATAGGTAACTATCACCTAAATATGTTTATATAAATAATTAATTTAATATAAAAATATATATTTTATAATAATATTTATAAAAGATTTTATATATTTTTATTTAAAATTTAAATATATTTTAGAAATATTAAAATTTTTTAAATAAAAATTATTATTAAAAATATTTTTTATATAAATTATTAATTAAAATATATAAAATTAAACATATTCAAAATTTATTTTAACAATAGTAATTAAATTTAGAATAAATTCAAATAATTTATATTAATTTTTAATTAAATTTAAAATATATTTAAATATTATTAATATGAATCAAGTTTAAATATTTTAATTTTTATGGATATCCATTTAATTTTTAATTTTAATCAAGACAACAAAATCTAAATCCCAACATAAATAAACATGGAAATCAATCCATAAAATTCAATCTAGTTTGAGAAAATCCAAACCCAGCTCAAATGCAGCCGAAGAACTAAACAGAATACTTTGGGATGTCCATCGGCCAAAATCACTGCGTTAACCAGACTAATCCTACCACCGATCAACAACAGCGAAGTGCATCAACTAAGCCAAAGCAAAACATGCCATTCGCCACATTGTCCACATGCGGAGCAATCAAGTTAAAAACAACAGAAAGCCAAACCACCAGCGAACGACAATCCAAAAGAAATAGCCATGCAAACACTAGAACAGCTCCCTTTAGGTGGCTATGTTTATTACTAATGATCGCCCAAAAGGAGATCAACCATAACATTTTTAGTCTAATATAAGGAGAAGTCACCTAAATGTTAGACATAGAGCTCCTATGCCAATTATGGCTGGCTCAAGTGATTAAAATTTAAATTTGAGATTTTACCATTTTAAAAACAACTTTAATACTATTAATTGAAGTCCATCATTTTTTGTAAGTTAAACATCCTCAACAGTCTAATGCCATTCATAATTTATTAATTAATCTTTCTTTATTAATAATATTTTTAAAAATCTAAAATATCGTCAATACTTAAAAGGATAATAAATTAGATATTTTTGCGGATAATAAATTAGATATTTTTAATTACCCGATCTTAATAAAATAAATTTTAATAGTTATAATCGAATTTAAAATATATTCAAAATTAAAAAATAATATTCATTAATAATTTAATTTATCCGTTAGTAATTTAATTTTTACAGTTACTCTATCCATTTATATTTTTAACTAGCAAACATATTTACTAAAGTGATAATTATTTTTTTATATTATAAAATTAAATAATAATTTTTTTGAATTTATACAAGTAACATCATATCGGTCTATATTGGTTGAGGAGATCAAAATTAATCACAATAGACTTGGGCTTTATTTAATATATATATAGTTTCGTTCCACAACTTTTTGATTTTGTTTTATATTCGTTAAATTTAATATTTCTTTCAATTTTTTAAATAAAAAATAATTTAACCAAAACAATTAATTCAAGTGCTTAGTAAATTCTAATTCCATTTAAATTCATCCCATTATAATCTCAATCCAACTCCTAACTTTCACTAACATGTCTTATTTGAATTTAATCCAACTCTATTTTTTTAATCAAATTAATAATTAAAATTCTTTTATTTTTTTAAATTTTATAAAAGAAAAAACCACCGATTTCTCATTAAAAATAAAAATGAAAATTTTTCAAAATTTTAAAAATCTTTAATTCTCTTTTGCATAATCACATATATATATATTTGAAAATGGGGAAATCAATGAAGAGTAGATAGAGAAATGATAAAGCAATCCCTGACAACGGAAGGGAAGGGAAGCAGTGCATGGTTCATAGAAACAGGTAGAAAATCCAAAGGCCAAGTGAATTAGAGCCACACTTTGTGTGTAGAATGAGCTCGAAAGCACGTGCCTCTTCTGCACTCCACTCTCTGTAGAACATGTCCGAAACTTCACTTCACGTTTTCCAATTTATTGCCTACCTCAATCAATCAATCACAACTCTACAGCGAGTAAGTACATTTTTATTATTTCAGCCAGTTCTATAAATTTTATCAAATTTATTGATTAAATATTTTTTTAAGAATAAATAAAATTATTATTAGGATGGAGAGTATTGGATACAGTGAGTATTGGATACAGTGAACAAGACGTGGTTTCAAAGCAAGAAAGATAAGGGCGGTGGCATTACAAAACAAGGCTGCAAAAATTGCTAGCTGAGATTCTCTAGAAACGGTGATGTTGGGGTTATCTGGTCAGCAATTGCAGGCAAGTCGCTTAACTTAGACATGAGACAGAGATGATGGGGATATATAAAGTGTGTGCTCGGAAACGTCAGCCATCAATTTCCCAGAAGTCAATTTCCCAGAAGTGCAAATTTCCCAGAAGTGAATTTCCCAGAAGTGCATTTCCCAGAAGTGCGTGGGTCCTCCTATTTATTCTAGTGAGCCCAACTCTCTCACCTTGTGGCAATCCATGGATTTAACTAAACAACAACAAAAGCAATAACGTCAGCTGTCAGATACCACCCAGTACTTGCTCCTGCATTCATTTTCACTTTTTGTGGTTTTTGACCTTCCTTGTATGCACTCTGTACATCGTACTTACTAGTTACTTCTCTTTTGACAGACTCAATCTGAAATAAACTGTTCAAGCTATGACTTGGCTGAATTGAAAAAGTCTCTTATCTACAGAGTACAACAACTGTTTCAAACAGTTCTTTCTTCAACTTCAACTTCCAACAGGCTCACTAACATCATTTTATGCAAGAATTATATTAACAGTAGAATCTAACATTGCAACTAGCAACAAACTGATCGGGAGAAGAGCACAAAAGGAGAACTTGGTGCAAGTGGTTCAAGATTAATAGCTTTTACAGTGTAAAGCTACAAAAGTTTAAAGCATAAAAGTTTTAAAAGCTATGACAGGAAAACAACGGATGTTGATTGTTGAGAATTGGCATCTCCAACCTTGCATGGTTGGATACTGAAATGTGCTATTCGGCGCAGCCATTTAGCAGCCTAGTGCAAAACACTTGGACGTGACAATCATCAATTGATTTGGTGTAATACACTGGATGTAAGGGGGAAAGAAAAGCAAGAAGGGGGATGGCACTTGCAAGCTAGTGACTTGTGATGGATATTAATTGTCATATGGTTGTAAACTAAAAGACAGATGATAAGGAAAGGATTTAATTGATTAACCGCACAACATGAAAGGTCCTTTTCATGTCACCCAAAATTATACTTCCAAAATTTTCTGAATTATAAAAAAACAGTCTTTGTTGGTCCAACCAGAAGCTGGTTGTTGCATGATAAACCCCACTTGGCGAAATCTTTTCAACCATGGCAATAATTGGGATTTTTTACTTGCTCACATTTTGTTCGTACAAGGGGAAGAAGCACATAATCAGAGTGGGTTGGGCCATTAACCCAAATCATTTACAGCAGAAAGAGTGAGTCATGGATATAAATCACTGTCCCAGTCGCGGTCACACGTAACAAAAGCAATGTAAGGGCTGTATTGTAACGGTAACGGCTTACCGGAACATAATTTATTTAAAAAATTTGCATAGTTTAGGAAATGAAAAAAATATTTAAAATTATGAATATAATTAAGATATCTAATTAAATAATAAACATTAATGCATTAAACAAAGATATTCAATCCATCATTATTAAATATCTTTAACAATAATTAATTTATAGCTAAATAACAATGTAGATAACATGAATAGTAAAAAATAATTCTTCATGCTCCAAATTTAACAAAAAGAATTTGGCATCCAATATTATTTTCTTTAATAAATAAGCAAAACAAAAATAAATAACTTACATTTTATAAGGTATGAACATATAGAATTAGAAGATAGTTGATGTCCTTAGTTTAAGAAAAAAGAAGTGAGACATTATAGAAAATAGTTAATTTTTTATAAAAATTTAAGAAAAGTGAGATACAACAATACAAAAACTTTTCAATCTAAGAAAAGGAAATTGAACGTTGCCCTATATGGCTTGAAAGAGAAAAGATATGGGTTGTTACCATTACTTAACGGTAATATAACGATATAATGGCCGTAATCATTATATAATGGCCGTAATTGACGTTATAGGAACAAATTTTTCTTGTACTTTAAATAACGGATGCAATAGTAACGAAATGGTCAAAAACCTATAAATAATGGCTTTTAGGTAATATAAAGGCCTTTATTTAAAACCACGGTGTGAGTAGGTTCAACATTATATCGCTGCCAATTGATAAAACTTCCCAAGCTCAAAAGTTTTAGGCTAGTTGAATATAATTTTTGAACTAAAATTTAAACCAAAGGGGCAACTGCCTGAGATTGGAAGTCCATGGAAGTTCTGATCAAGGCAAAAAAAATAGAACTATCTGAAAGGCAGAGGCATCTAAATGACACAATAGCATAGAAAATGACGTTTTTGCTAAAGCATGCAATACTAATGCATCATAATTCCCTGATGCAAGGACAAGGAATTTCACCTGATTAGTGTACTCTAATCTTTGTCGTTGGAGGGATATTTAAGAAACTCGTTTGTGAAGAATGAGGACGCTGCATGTTAATGCATCTGGGGTTCCAAACACAATTACAAACATTTTCCGAGGCATTTCATGATAACAGTGGCAAGGCCCCAAAAACAAACCTTACAGTTGCTTTAGGCAAACTGGCAAAGTAGTCTAAGGATTACTTCTCTACACTTTAGCCCTTTTTCATAAGAAAGAAGAGGGAGGAACTACAAAACGAAACAAGAACTACTACAAATCTTAAGGATCAGATGCATTACGAGGTTGAATGCTACTAACAACTAAGCATCTTTAGATAAATGAAAAGATCCTACATGTTTGAGCCTGCCCAATTATAATACCCTAATTATGGTGAGATTCGGAGAGGCGTCCAAATGAGGACACCTAAACAGAGGTCTGATTCGCCGGGTTGATCATTGTTCTGTGATCGGTCCGTTAAATGCCTCTATACTTGGTTTTAAGAAATGTGGCCTGTAAGATAAAGAATACGGTCAGGGGACCACCGCGGAAGTTTCCGGTGGAGACCCTTCAACGTTCAAGTCAGATTTAGAAACTTTATGGAGTTAAAGGAAGTAAAACAGAGAAGAGAAGAGAATAGAATAGTGGTTTTGGATTTTCCCTGTGTGACTCGAGAGAGAGATAGGTCCATTTTTAGAGAAAGAGAGCTCCCCTTTTTGGGTTAGTCAGGTATATACCTTTGGATAAAGTTGATGTCCCTGGTGCAATATCCCCTTCTGATGGAGGGGAGATACTTTTGTGCAAGTGTGTCAAGCAGTACATTAATGATATACTATAGGACAATAAATGCAGAGCTAACCGGTTTGTACCCTCTACATACGCACTTATGATCCCTGTGTTGAACTAAGGAGGCGACCAACTCATAGAAGGTCCGCCCGGTTTGTGACCCCTGTGCTGAACTAAGGACGCAATCAGCTTATAGGAGGTCGATATTTTTACCCTGACTTCATCAAGTCGTGCCGGGCTCATCCGACCTACATAGAAGTGAGCTCCTTCCGATTACTGAAGTCGGCTACATCGACTTTCAAAGCCTTGTTGTATAATAGGCTTTTGAGGAGGTCGGTCTGTCCGTTTCGGGCTTGGGTAAACTCAAAAGTGTTGCTCGTCTGGTTCTTTGTACTCAATAAGTTGGGCTTCTTATTGCCTGGTCCGACCAGATAGAAAGACTTTCGATTCACGTGTACATGCGTCACGATATTAGAGGGTCCTATTTTTTATACGTTATCAGTTGCCCTCACTTCTCTGACTGTTATTTATGACAGTCGGAGAAGAGAAGCCATCTTGCTAATTCGACACTACCTGCTCGTTTGGTTAACACTTATGAATTTCGAAAGGAAGTGCGATCAATGGAATTGGTCAACTTAACATAGACCAAACCGAGAGAGGAAATTTTAAATCTAGATAATCATCTCTTCGGGAGATCTGATCTTGGTGGTATTTTTCATGAAAAGTATGATCTTGGTAGTTTTTTCTTTTGGAAGGTCCGACTTGGGTGCTCTGCCCCTCTAGCCTTGCCTTTCCGACTTTACCTTAATGGTCTGCCTTTTAAGTCTTCTTCTAAGCATTTTACTCTGAGACGTCTTCCAAGTTTTAAGCCCCGGGTCTTTTAATAAGCATTTCATGCAGCCTTTTAAGAGAACTCTTTGGTTTTCCTTATCATTCTAGACTCTTTAGCCCTGACTATTTTTACGAGCATTTTATCTCTTTTCCGAACTCTTTAACCTTGATTTTTTGCCCGACTCCGACTTTTTAGCGCTAGTTCTTTCTTTGACCTCTTTGGCTCTTCGTAACTTTTGGACATTTTTGCCTTCAAGCGTTTTCTGGGCTATTTGCCTCAAGTTTATTCCGAGCATTTTTGCTCCTCCGAGCTATCTGCTCTTAAGCATTTTGGAGCTCAAAGCCTTGATTCTTCATTTCGAGTTCCTAGCTCTTTCTGTTCTTTATCTGAACCCTTTTTGCTCTTTCGAGTTCTTAACCTTGACTTCTTTCTTTGAGCCTTTCGCTCTTTTGCATTTTCTGGGTACTCAACCCTGAGTATGCTTCTGGACTTTTTTGCCCTTAGTCCACTTGTGAGCATTTCTGCCTTTTTGCATATTTCGTGCTTCTATCTTTGAATTTTCTGTTCAAACTCTTCTTGCTTTTGTCGCGTTTCAGGCTTTTCTAGTCCTGGACCATAGTAGTCTGAGCACTTTTGCTCTATGTTCACTTGTGAGCTTTCAGCCCGAGTCTTCATCCAAGCTATTTAGCTTTTTGTCCTTCCGAACTCTTTAGCCTCGACTTGTTATCTGAGCGCTTTTACTTTGTCATCTCTTGGGCTCTCTACCTTTAAACACTTTTTCGGCCAATTGCCCTCAAGCGTCTCCCGAGCATTTTGACTCTTTGCCAGACTCTTTTAACCCTGATTATTCATTCGAGCTCTAAGGAGGCAACCAACTCATAGAAGGTCAGCATCTTTACTTGACTTCATGTGCATAGAAATGAGCTCCTTCCGGCGTTTAAAGCCTTGTTGTAGTATGGGTTTTTGAGGAGGTCGGTCTGTCCTTCCCCTCCAGTCTTTGAGTAAGTCGGTGTGTCAGTTCCGGACTTGGATAAACTCAGGAACGTTGCTAGTTTGATTTTTTATACTCAATAGATCGGGTTTCTTACTACCCGGTCTGACCAGATGAAAAAATTTTCGATTCACATGTACACGTGTCACGATATCGGGTCCTATTTTTTTATACATTATCACACCCGAAACCTTTGTAATAAATTGCTACTACGTCACTATACCTCAAAAGTGGAAGAAAAGAAATACATAGAGATGCAACACAAACATTTTCAAAATTCTCAGAAAAGGTTTCCTTCACTCACTATGTCCTTATGGCTTGGATCCAATCAATTTAAACTCTGAAATCACCTGGTCCTGACCTAGCATCTTGGATACCACCTTCTCTATTAACAGATAGTGACATGCCAAGAACACGGGATTGATTCATTTCTAGCTCCGTATCTATTATAACCTTTCCTCTCCATGTTGGCAAACATCGAGGGAGAGGAATCTGAAAAAGTTATTTGAAATAAGGTGCCAAATAAAATGTTATTCTATTTTCGAAGAACCTACATAAATGCACAAGAAAATGGTGTCTTACCGCCATGTGGTTATAGCACTCTATTCTTAATCCACAGAATAAGAAAAACAAAGCAAAGGCAACTTGAGCAGAGTATTCTTTAGTTTAAACACATCCATTAAACAATCCAACTAATTAACTAATTTATTTGAAAAATAAAAATAAAAATTCAACCAACTAGCTTTAGCATATGATGTAACATCATGCTTAAACTGACCTTTCCAATATACCAGTTGTATTTGGGTACAAAAATAAGTTCTGTAAGGAGTTTTCCCATAGCAACTTGAGTTTTCGTCTCAGCAAAAGAATATTGCCATTGCTGTTATCTCGCATGAAAAAGAAAATAAAAACACAGGCACATCCATCAAAACTCAATATATTGCAATTACTATAATTCTTACATGCACAAGATACACCAGCTTAAAGCTTTCAAAACTAATCATATAGTACCTTTGTTGCATTTAAAGAAGCTTGCCAAACTGCTCTAAACCTGGACATTAGAATTCCACCTCAAACTTCCTACACAAAAACAAATAAACAAAAGCTATCAAACAGGATAACGGAGATCCTTCACATATCATCATCTGGAAGCGAAGCAAATGAGCATCCAGCACATCAACTTAAAGGCAAAATTTCCGAGAATAAATCTGAAATTTTGATGCTAAGCTTTTAAAATGCTAATTAAAGCAAAGGAATGATTCGATTTCAATTAACCGAAATGCTGAAGGATCCCGTGAGAATAACAATTCTATCTTATATATTTTATACATTACTAATTGATACAGCTTTCGGCTTGAAAAATTAAAAGCATCAACAGGAAACAGAGAAAGAGAGAGCTTACGCCAATGTTGATTAGCAGTAGTAGCGTCAGTCACCGATCACCGTAAACCATCACATCCGAGTAATAATAGAGGCGAATAAAATATGAGAATCGAGTCAAATAACCGAATAGCTAAAATACGAGGATCGAACAGAACAGAAGTTTTGAACAGAACCGAACTAGATCAAACCAATCCCTCTCCCTCTGAGATCGAGCTACACAACGCAAAAGACGAAAATGACCAAATCCGATGTTTTTATTTTGAAATGGATATTAGGGATTGGAAAATAGAAAACAACAGACACTGTAATAATTATTTTAAACAATATATATATATAATATTTAAACAATTATTTTTTAAAATATTTTTTATTTAAGTTTAACCCTAAAACCATTTCTCATACGGAGTGGTACAAAATGAGTACGTCGGTACAATATATTACGTTTAATTCGTACATCAAATATTGAGCATCTCAGGCCTTTAAACCAAACAAAAGCAAAATCACAAACCATCCATTTTCAATATAACTTTGAGGACGAAAACATCAACAATCTTAATAAATAAACAAACGTTTTGAATTCTAGAAGAGAGTTGGTGGCTTACGACGTGCACTTAACCCAATAACATTGTGCAGATCCTTCGTGGAAAAATTCATGATAAGTACATTATATCATAAACTAAATTATATTTTTGGAATTAATCAGCCTTCTCGACACGGCGAGTAGTCCATATTCAAGACAAATTTAGCTATATAATTATATAGTTGAAATTTCTGTTAATATACGTCACTATCACCTAAATTGGAAAAACATCTCTAATCAAACAAGAATTCGTGATATATATACAATACCCATTTGATGGTTATGCAATTAAAGCAGAACCCAAAAGAGTTTTTAGGTAGATAATGGGAGTGAAAGCCAGTAAGCTAGGGAAATTGATTGGAGCTAGAGGGGTTAAGAGACTAGGAGCTCCTCCATTGGCTCCTAGAGGCTATGTCCCAATTTGTGTAGGAGTTAATGATGATACTAGGAGATTTATTGTTCATAGAAAAGCTCTTGGTGATGCAGAATTCTTGGAGCTTCTCTGTAAATCAGCTGAAGAATATGGTTTCTGCAATGAAGGTGTTCTGAGAATTCAATATGAGGCAAAGGATTTTGAAGAATGGATCATCAGAAAGGCCAAGCTAAGGATTATTCGCGTTAACCCATTGTAAATAATCTTTGAAATATAACATGATGTTCTGCTTTTTCCCATTGTAAATAATCATTGAATGTATATGATTAATTTCTCCTTTGTTTGATTGATGTAGATAAATGTTAATGATCTATGGTTTGTGAATACCATCATTGGCAATTCAAAATACAGGAAACATGTGTTGAAGGTAATTTGCAAGAGGAGCTATCAGCTGGTTGAAATTAATAAAAAAACTTGCTTATAAAAAAAATATATTAGGAGCTATCAGCTGGTTGATCACTAGCTATCAGCTAACTTTCTTTATTTCTTTTTTGTATTTTTGTTTTATCATCAAAGCAATTTTCATTAAAATGAAGTCCTAAAATAAGGCCCAAATGAATAAACTCTGCTATAAAACCAAGTCAATCCAAGCCCAGTAGAAAATAAAACTCCAAAAGGAATCGGTAAAACTGAAATCTAGCTTTGCTACAACCGATAGCCTCACTCTTTCAAAATCGCCTCATACAAGTCACCATGAAGAGCTCCACTCGTACAAGCAAGGTAAAAGACTGAACCTTTCATGCCGAAAGCCATCCACACCAAGGAAAATATAATATTGCACACGTCGCCGAAGAGATTCAGACCAGTGCCGGTTGAAACAGGAATTTGGAGTTAGCACTCACTAAATAGATGCAAAAACTCAAGTCTACAACAATTAAAAAGCCCAAGACCTAAAGCTAAAATTATGAGCTTTAGAACCCAAAAAAAGAATAAATCAACCACCTAAACTCGATACACATTGAAGTGTAGCGATTAAGTTCAAGAGTATTAGTAAAACATGGGTACAGTAATATATGGTTAAAACTGAAATAATCAATTCAATTAAATTAATTTAAAATTTTGATTTTATTTTATGTTAATTTTAATTTGATTTGAAATTCAATTATTTCGATTTAGTTTAATTTTAAAAAATTTAAAATAAAATAAAATAAATTAATTAATAATATTATATATTTTAATAATATATAAATATTAAACTCTAACTAAAATTAAAATATTTTAAATAAATTTTAAACACATATAAAATCCATTAAAAATTTCAATCAGAATTTTAATTCAAATCAATTTCTTCTCTAATTTTAATTTAATTCAATTTTTATAAATATTTAAATTTCAATTTTCAAAGTGAATGCGCACCTTGTGTAAAGACCATAGTTAGAATAAATTGCTGCCCAAATTCTCAAAGCCTTGACAAATTTGTATTGTTTTGGTTGTCAACTAGAGGAGGCAGACAAGTGAACCTGTGGGCAAAGGCCCATAGTTACAATAGGATAACGACTTAGAGAGCCCTTGATTTCTATTACTGATACCCTCTTCACCAACTGAGACATAACATACCCCATCTCTATTGAGCTTTGTATTCATCTTAATCATTTCACAACTAGGAAATATATATATATTGGATCCACTATTTATTAATATATTAATAAATTTTGATTAAAAAAAAAATAAAATGGTTTATATATAGCTCGTGTGGATGACGTGCAAATTGACATAAAATTATTGTAGTATTAATAATTGAAAATCATGATATAAGAGTATGGAAGAACCACAATTGGGCATGCAAAATGAAGGCAGCCACTGCCTGGCATCAGAAAGCTGGAGACAAGCATCTCCCAGTTGTTAGCAATTGATTTCCACCAATTTGGCTTTTTATGGTTTTAACCCAAAAAAAGAAAAAAAAAAAAATCTCACCTTGTCCATCCGCTTAGGAGGCAATTCATTTTATATTATTCACTTGCTATTTTTTTTTTCCTTTTTCCATTTTTCTTTCCCCACCCCTTTTCTTTTTGTGTCTTTAACAAGTCTTTTTGGTTAGTCTTTGTCTGCAAGCCAAATAATATGATTTTTTTAAAAAATATATATATATAAAAATCACCAACCACATATGAAAGCATCTTCAAAGCTTATAATAATGTGTGTCAATGCTTGTATGCTAAAGAAGCATCTCTAACTACCCAATCATTTGGAATTTAATTATGTATTTCCCTAACTCTTTTTGTGAGGTATTTAGTAATATAATTAAGTCTAAGCTTTACTCAACAAATTAATTAATTACTCACCCAGTTAGTAGTTAACCCTTACCATTTATTTTATTTTTTTTTAATGAGCTTGTCCACTTTGCCTGGTGCATATAATTACAAATCTTATAGATACCAAACTGGTTTGTTGGTGGAACTAATTTAATTAACAATTAACTTAATGGCATTTCAGCTGAGATTTTCATACTTTGTGTTTTCACTTTAGGTTTTATCTCTTAGCATATGCGGTGTATACCAACAATATTTTTATTGAGATTTATTTACAATTGATTTTGCTAAGTTTTTTTTTTTTTTTTTGCAATTTTTATTATCAATAAATATTTTTTTATAAAAAATTGTTAAGTTAATGGAAAAAAATGCAAATAACTGAAAAAAAAGAAGAAAGTATTTGAAGTAGTGGAAGAATTTGCTAGCTACAGCTGTGATTGCTGCAGCAGTGATGAATTGTATTCAGTGAAGGCAAGTAAGGAGTCGTCATGTCTTCAAGACAAAAGTAAGTTTCCCATTATAACATATAATAGAACTGAAAATAATTGAATGAATCTAGAGAAGATTTTCTGTTTTTTTTTTTTTCTTTTTTTTTTTTTTTTTTGGTTTTACAATAAAACCAAATTAAATGAGGGGGGACCAATGAGGAATATCATTGTCATGTTGTAATGGATTTTTCTTCAAATTTTTTTTCATAAAAAATATAAGAAAATCAATTAATAGATATTGGGTTTGTTCTTTTAAATGATATTTAAATTAGTAATTTTTTTAATTAAGAGTTTGTTTAATACCATGGTTGACAATTAAATGTTCCCATCAATTAAAGAGTTAAAAATTAACAATTAAATTATAATTGTTATTAGTATGGTTATAAACCCCACATCAAAACTCTATAAAGATGGGGTAGAAATGGAAGTAGCTAGTTGAAAGGTTCTGCATTCTTTAGACTACGTTTTACAATAATTTTTAAAATAGTGTTTAGTATTTTAATAATATTTAATTAATTATTATTTAATTAATTATTTATTATTAAAATAGTTAACCATTGTTACAATTACTGGCATACACTTGTCCTAAAATTTAAATTAAAAAAATTAATAAGTGTTTGATGCAATAATAAAGACTATTATGTACAATAGTATAATTCAAATTTATAGTGAATAATTTTACGTGAAGTGTAGGTAGGAATGGATATTTGGTAAATTCAAAATTTGAATTTGAAACTTTATAATTTTTGTAATGATTTTATTTTTGGTGGTAAAAATAGTTAATAAATAGCAAATTTAACATAACTAACTTCTTTATTGAAAGTAGCTTGTATCTGAACTTTAAAGGACGACCATAATTGAATTCGTATTCAAAGCCAACCTGTAACATGTTGGCACTAAAGCTGTAATTTATTAACTCTACAACCTAGAAGAAACCAACAAAATCCAATAAAGGAAAACTCTTGCACTTATCAATATTTCCACTTAGGAGTTGATAATCCTAATAGCTAATTCAGAAAAAAAGAAGAGGAGGAAAAAACATGGAAAAATAAAAAAACTAAAAGCATCTATCATTCATTCAATATAATGGGGTTAATCCTCGCCATACAAGTAATTAGTACTCACATATTGCTTATTTTTCCTTAATTTTCTCGTCTATTCTTCATCTTCATCATTATTAATAATTAGCGAGTGTAGTAGAACTCAGCAAGCTCCTCCATGGACCCCAACTGAGAGCCATTGCTTTGAAGCATCCACAACAAGTGCTCAAACAACACCACCTCACAAGAAACCACTATTTCTCCACCATCATCGAATCCACCAGACCTCTCTATCAGCTCTTGGAAAAGAGGATGGCAAATGGTGTCAGAGCTAAGAAAATATGGTCGCCGAGACTTCCCTACATAAACAGCTTGGAAAACTTCCTCTGCAATAATAATATTATCGGAGCAATGATCATTGCTAGCTGCTGCAATGGAGCTGTGTGTGCGAGCTAACTTGGTAAAAGATGGCCATCTCTTTATAGCTGATTTGAGCTTCGTGAGCTTGCTAGTCTTTGCCATATTTTGAGATATTATAGGGTTTTGGAGAGAAAGAAAAGGATTGTTTGTTTGGAGGAAATTGGTTGGAACTTGGAAGGAATGAAGAAGAAAGGTTCCTATATAAGAGAACGGAGGAGAGAGAGAGTGATGTTCGTGCATGGCCCACTGTTTGATATATACCAGCTAAGAGAGAGACATCTTAAGGTGCAAAACCAGTTGCTACTTTGTTTGGCCTTTGGCTTTGGTGGGTGCTTTGGATCTTTTCTCTTTTCAATGTCTAATTCCATATAGACCCATCTATCCATTATTATTCTTTTTCCTTTAAATCAATTTCTAATTAAAGAAAAAATCCATATAAAATATTCATACATAATTCTTTAGAATTAATATCTTATTAAATTATATTTGATTAGGTATTTTTTTTCTGTAATTTCTTTTGGTGCATGAAATGTAATATAAGTAGCTATGAATGGCAATGGCTTGAGATATTTTTGAATAAATAATCTAATCGAACCGAATTTGAAAAATTGATTTTTATACGTAAATACTTATTATCTAAATTTATTTATATAAATAATTAATTTAATATAAAAAATAGGTTTTACAATAATATTTATAAAAATTTTTTATATATTTTCATTTAAAAATTAAAATTTAAATATTTTTAAAATATTAAACTTTTTTAATGAAAACTATTAATAAAAATATTTTTTACATAAATTATTAATTAAAATAAATGAAATTAAATAAATTTAAATTTTATTTGGATAATAATAATTAATTTTAAAATAAATTCAAATAACCTACTATTGATTTCTAATTGAATTTGAATAAATTTAAAAATTATTATTAATATAAATTGGATTCAAATAATCTAATTTTTATAAATAACCTATATATTTATAAATCCGTAAAAATGACCATATGAATTAGATATCAATCATTTTTAATGAGTCATACAAGCTGATTCAGCCATGTGAATAAATCTCACCTAGCTAGCCAGTACTTCAAAATCATCTGCATGATTGTCCTTTGATGCTACAACCTACAAATACATCTTTATTTTTCTTGATGATTTAAAAAAAAAAAAAAAAAAAAAAAAAAAACTTTAGTTTAATGGGTGTTGAAATTGGAAGCATAACGGTGAGGTATTAAGTTCAAATTTAATTAAAATTAAATCAAATGCAGAAGGGTAATTAGGTAAGAAAAATAGATGATTTGTTGCATGATTAGGCAGTGGCCCCATCTGAAACACCAACCGGGAGCCGTTTCAGTTTCAAAACATTACAGCAAACAAGGCTAAGCTAGCAACAACAAGAAGGTGGGCATTTTTTTTTTTTTTTTAAATTTCTTTGTGCGTTACAATTAGTACTGATATATTTTGTCCTCATATTCTATGTTTTCTATTACCAAACAAATTTCTCTTTTGGATTCTTAAATATACTTATCTGTACATGCAATATTTTTAATTAATTAATTCTATCAACTGTACAAAAAAAAACTATTGAATTCAAATAATTGTTTCACTTCTCACCATCTGGCATGCGTTAACTAAGCCAATGATGAAGTTTAAAATAAAATTATTATTCTAATAATTAATATAATTACAATTAGGTTTGTACCTATTTTTTATTGGTTTTATAAAATTTCAACAAGAATGATTGGACTTCAATGAATTAAAGAATAGTTTACCGTTGCTGGATGTTCAAGTAAGTTGGTCTGTAAATAAAAAGATAAAGATTATAAGATTATTACAGAAACAAATAGAGAGAAGGTTGAAGAGAGGTCAAATTTTTTCTTATTGAAATCTAAGAATGATGTGAAATAATACGTGTCATGGATTATGCGGTAGTCTTAATTAATAGAATTAATGATAAAAAGAGAAATTATTGTTCTAAAAATACGTAAAAAACATATATAGCATGCTCTGATGCTCAAATGATGGTGTTGTATCTCATAATTAAGCACATGCATGCACCAAGCCTTGTGGAGTAGGATTTGGTTAGGCTTCGAGACATGTGCTTTAAAGGAAGTAAGATGAGAGTGTGGTCATGTGATTTCATTATCTAACTAATCATAGCCATTCTCATGCTTAATCAGATTATTAGATTTCATTACTATATTAGATGCAATAAATACAAGATTTTACAAAACCAACACCATTAATTTGACTCTACAAGAAATGTAACTTAGACTCAATACAAGAGTCAATATAAGTTGATTTTGAATAGAGAGTTCTAATTTCAGGTTTAAAAAATTGAAATCGAATTGTATAGTCTCCCAAATCGAATCAATTTTAAGTTTGATCAAATTTAATGATGATTAAAAAAAACAGAATATTATGCTTCAATTCAAAAAGAATTTTAATAATATTTAATTTAGATAGATCAATCATCATTGCTTAATTTGCCTTATGGGCTGCAGAGGGAGCCCATCTAACTTGACTCGCTGCACGTCCCTGGAAAACCATTTGTGCACATATTTCTGACGGGTCAATATTGTGCAGTGTTTCCCGCGCCTAATGGCCCGCCCCAGCCCAAAAAAATTGTTGAGATCACAGTCACTTCAAGAAAGAGGTCGAATAAAAAAAATAATTTAAACATAAAATATTTTAAATATTAATTAAACTTAATTTTTTATCTATTTCAAATATTATAATTATTATTTTTTATTATTTAGACTTTCTATTCTCAACTATCTGATATCTCATTATTAATAAAATAATAATATTTATTAATATAATAATTAAATTTTATTTAATAAATATTTTATCTTTAAAAGGAATTATAACAATTCTATAAAGTTAATATCCGTTTTATAGAATTGTGCAAATAAAATTATAGTTCCATCTAATAGAGTACACTTATTTTCTAAATTACTGTTTTAAGATACTAGTTGAAAATATTTAATTTTACTTAAATTTAATTTAAAAGAAAAGGAAATTGAATCTACTCAAATAAAAAATAAAAGGAAAGAAATCACTTTTGATAAAAAGGTTGAAATGAAATTGAGGTTAAAGTTTTTAATAATTTTGAAATAAGACAGTATAAAAATTGCGGTCAAAATACAAAAGTTTTTGGAAACCTTCAGATTTCTTCTTTTACTTTCTAAAATTCCTTGCAATTCATCAAACTAAAAGTTTTGAATGAAATTATTTATTAAATTGAAATAAAGTTTTAAAATAAATAATTTAATTAACGATTCACTTTCAGATATGAATATTAAAATTTATTTTAAAACATCTAAATTTATTTAAAAACATCTTTTAAATTTTATTTTTAATCCAAATCAAATTAAAAAAAAACTTGATAGTAACAAAAATAATGGAAAACAGACCTAATTATTTTTAAGTTGTCAATTGTTTTTAAAACTAATTACATATACAAAATGTAGAGATTTATTTAATCAATAATTAATAAATCATTAAAATATAATAAAATATATTATAATATATAAAGAATTTCAAACTGCACTAATAAATTTATCCTTTTCGTACGTACGTTTCAGAAAATCTGAAAAATTTCAAATTTTACTTTCATAATTTTTAATTTTCAGTTCAAAATAAAAAAAAAACTAGAATTTCAAATTTTTGTGTACACTCAAATATATACACTCATTTAATATAATTTTTATATATAATTTAAAATTAAAATAAAATTTTATCTTACATATTAATGAAAATTTTAATTATTTATTAATTATATGTATAAATTAATTTCCACTTCCGATATAAAATATATTTTATATTTTTATATTTAAAATTTGATAAAAATTAACTAGAATATTCATCAGATTAAAGTAAATTGTAATAGTACGAATTTAAATAGTCACGATGAAATTTAAGGTGGATTAAAATTTAAAATAATAATATTAATCACGTATTTAAATTGAATTTAAATTTTATGTGTAAAATATTTATTATTTAAATTTATTTATATAAATAATTAATTTAATATAAAAAATATATTTTATAATAATATTTATAATTTTTTTATATATTTTTATTTAAAAAATTAAAATTTAAATTAATTTTTAATCAGATTTAAAAAGAATTTAAATATTCTTAATATAAATGAGAATCAGATTCTGATATTTTAATTTTGGTAGGTATTCAGCCTGATTACATCCTACCAAAAAACGGAGCTCACAACCGGCCCATTATTTCACGGGCACTTAAAAACCCTACACTAATTTAAAGAAAACCCTAACTCGTGGATTTTCCTTTCACCCCCTACGTCTCCCTCTAGCTCTTGCGCAGCGCAGGCATGGCCACGGGCACAGCAGCGGCACCAACACGGGCTCTGTCCCAGAAGGAGCTGGATATACAGATGATGTTGGCTGCTGAAGTTCACCTCGGCACTAAGAACTGTGACTTCCAGATGGAACGTTACGTCTTCAAGCGC